>NC_138883.1:55779684-58179684 GCF_965194825.1 Balaenoptera physalus | reverse complement strand
ATATACCCTGAGAAAACCATAATTCAGAAAGAGTCATGTACCAAAATGTTCATTGCAGCTCTATTTACAATAGCCAGGACATGGAAGCAACCTAAGTGTCCATCGACAGATGAATGGATAAAGAAGATGTGGCACATATATACAATGGAATGTTATTCAGCCATAAAAAGAAACAAAATTGAGTTATTTGTAGTGAGGTGGATGGACCTAGAGTCTGTCATACAGAGTAAAGTAAGTCAGAAAAAGAAAAACAAATACCGTATGCTAATGCATATATATGGAATCTAAGGAAAAAAAAAAAGGTCATGAAGAACCTAGTGGCAAGACGGAAATGAAGACACAGACCTACTAGAGAATGGACTGGAGGATATGGGGAGGGGGAAGGGTAAGATGTTGACAAAGTGAGAGAGTGGCATGGACATATATACACTACCAAATGTAAAATAGATAGCTAGTGGGAAGCAACCGCATAGCACAGGGAGATCAGCTCTGTGCTTTATGACCACCTAGAGGAGTGGGATAGG
This sequence comes from Balaenoptera physalus, assembly GCF_965194825.1. Lineage (NCBI taxonomy): Eukaryota > Metazoa > Chordata > Mammalia > Artiodactyla > Balaenopteridae > Balaenoptera > Balaenoptera physalus. Next base: position 58,179,160 of record NC_138883.1, on the reverse strand, counting down.
GAGGGTGGGAGGGAGGGAGATACAAGAGGGAAGAGATATGGGAACATATGTCTATGTATAACTGATTCACTTTGTTATAAAGCAGAAACTAACACACCATTGTAAAGCAATTATACTCCAATAAAGATGTTAAAAAAACAATGAATAGAAATGATGTGTGAAAGCCATCACAAGGTTCTGCTGTGAAGATGATGTGGGGCAGGGCATCAGCACAGTGCATGAGCAAGAAATAAACATTTTCTCTTTAAGTCACTGATATTTGGATGTTATTTGTTACAGCAACATAATTTAGCCTACATGATATTGTGTATCACTTTTTGCTAAACAGTGCTGAACAAGACTCCATATAGCACTATAGCTCACCTTATGAACAGGAGAAGCACATCAGGGGAAATATTAATCAGTGCATTGGGACAAATATCCTTTCTTATCAAAATTATAAAGTGGATCCCAAGGAAGCACTATTTACAGAATGAAAGGAAACAAATACCTTCGTAAATGAAACTCAAGCAATGTGGTCCTTAAAGGAGGGCAAAGAAGGAAATCACACAATATGACAGGCAACAAATGGGAAAGGATATATGGAATGGGAGGGAGCAGTAACTCTGATTTTTATAAATCCAGTGTGTGTTCCAATTTGTGATGCATTTATCAATGGGGTCTATATTTAGTTTTATTTTTTCTTGCTCTGTATGCCCTTTCAACAACACACAATAATTAACTGCTACTACCCATAGGTGAAGGGTTATCAAAGCTGATTTCTATCTTAAAATCTGCCCTTAACATTTCAGACCCATATAACCAACCAGGAAATATCTCTACATGATAGTCTATAGGCACCTTCCCATCTTTCACCTGGGTTAACAGTTAATAGTTTTCTTTAATACATAGACCAAAAACTCGGGAGTTATTCTAGACACGTCTGTCATAATCAAATAATGGTTAACAGATTCATTTGATTCTATTTCTTTAACCATCCTTTTCTCAGAATGCTTCTTGCCTATACTCCTCATTATTTCACCTTGAATGTTACAATCATGTCATAGTTTCTTTACCTTCTGGCTCACTACAAGCATATTAGTCCTCAACATTACCATCTTAAGAGCTATCAAAAATGTAAATTTGACCATATAAGTGCCTCTTCTTTTCAGTGAATCTCCACTTGCTTAAAAAAAAAAAAATGATAAAACTTTGTAGCACATAATTCCAGGCTCTTCATAACCTTCTCTAGTTTCTTCTCCGAAATAATTTTCTACCACTTCCTTCATACAACCGACACACAAAGCTTATATTTGCAAAATATTCCTCCATCATAAAACACATATGTAGGTATGGAAAAAGAATACATAAATACACATGTAGGTATGGGAAAAGAATACATAAATACACTAAAAATGGCATTTGCTCTGTATTTATCCGATAAAGCTTTTCACCTCCAATCTTCAGCAAAGCTGTTTCAATTATTTCTTTGTTTTTTCATGCCATTGGTGTACATGGTATCTGGACAAAGAATGTAAGTATTGATAGTGCCTGACACCATGCAAGATCATCTCAACCACAAATAATCAGTCAATTCTCGTCGCACATCTAAGCAGATTTCAGAAGTACATTTTCACATAGTGTCCATACAGCCACAAAAATGAGTTGTCGTTATTTCATACTGTGTGTATATACAGCTTGAGGAATATAGTGTTTTTAAGGCAGATTCCATGCGTATTTGATTCAAGGAACTAATTTAAACTGACAAAATATTTTTAAATGAATCATTCAAGTTGTGCTCAAATAAAAAACATAGGGCAAGTAATTTATATGTGTGCCTCAAGCTTAAGAAACACCTGCCTCTTCTCACTGTATGTCACAACAGGGGGGTTCAATGGATGAATGGATTTGAGATTACATTAAATGCCTTGCAGCTTATCCAGATGCCAGAATAAAAATGTAGAAAACAAATACACCTTTGTGGAAATCAGCACTTTACAAATTTTAAAAAACTTTTTATTGAAATGCGATATACCTCGAGAAAAGTGCACGTGTCACAAATGTACAGCTGGATGCACTTTCACAATCAGGAACCCACGCAACCAACCTCAGATTGAGAAACAGAACATCACCAGGCATCCCAGAATCCCTCTCTACCTCCTCCTGACCTGTAATGGCAGAAACTAGTCTCACCTGTTCTTGTACTTTATATAAATGGAAGCAAATAGGAAAAAAAACCAAAAACAAATCTAGGTGCAAAGATACACTGCAGGGTATTTAAAAAATGCAGGGCCACTAGACCAAGCAAGGATACCTCACTCTTCTTAATCACAATTTCAATCATTGTAAGAGTAGGATAAAGTCAGAATTTAGACAACAGTAAAGGGAAATGAATGCACTTGATCATTTTTCAGTCTTCTGGTTTCTGACATATATAGTTGAGATAAATGCAATTCTTACTTCTCCACACACATTAACATTGAAAGCAAGTGATTACATTAGTTTTACCTATGATGAGAAATACAAGAAATACTTAAAGCTTACCAAGGTCAGAGCACCTTTTGCTATATACCTTATATTAATAAATCATTTTTTAAAGTTTTGAATTCTATCTTTTATAACATGTAAAGCTAAATGTATCTGGTTTCCAGCATTTCCTGGATATATATTTTAGGGGAAATATTTTATACTTGACTTTCCTAATAATTCTAAGCACAATTAAATTTATTTTTACTCTTCCCTTACCATTATTGAACCTATGCCGAGGTGACAAGAATTAGTTTTATATAAATCTAGGAAGATCATACTTTGGAGAATAACTGTTTCATTGAGCAACATCATAGACATGTGCCGAAAGCAAACAAATGATTTTTTCTTAACTGCACTAATGCTTCCCTCTCCATTCAGTTGAATAATTAACTTTATGGTGCAATACCTCACTGTCACTTAAGATTACCTCACCTTGCAGAGAGGCTGTTGACTCTGAATCCCCAGATAGCATGGAGCGTGCTAATAGTGAAGAGAGCAAGAAAGAAAGAGAAAGAAAGGCAATCAATCAAACAAACAAACAAAAAGGGAAAAAAAGTTTGCATAGCCTGTATAGATAGGAGTAGAAAGGAAAGATAAAAGCTATGTCAAGAATTTTCTGTAATTGTTAATCAACTATACACCAATATAAATTAAAAAAGTAGAAAAAAAAAAAAAAGAATTTTCTGTAAAGAGTACTTTGCACTATCTTCTCTCAGGGTCCTTTTTCTTCGATTCATTCTACCACCTACTAAAACCTGAGTTTCCTTCTCACCAAATTCCTTCTAGTTTTTAAAAAGTGTAGTGCTTAAGCATGAAATTCCTCATATTTCCGACCCCCCTCACAAATTTACTTACCTTCACACCCGTCTACATATATTATTTTATTCTCCTGCTCATACAGTGTTTTTGTAGCTTCCTGTAGCCTTCAACAGCTTAACCTCTCAGTTTCAGTTAGTTCTTTCTCTTAAAATTAGTAATATATGTTCATGTCTCTAAAGAAAAAGTAGATTAAAAAAGTGGAAGTCTCAGATTTCCTTCCCCTCAAATGAAGCAAAGTTAGTTAAATAAAAGACTAAAAAGAAATAGAAAACGTCTATATCAACAGCTACTAAATCAAAATTTTACAAAAAGAAAGAAAGGAAAAGAAAAAAAGTACAAAGTATAATTTATTTTACTTCAAAAAGTGGAGATCAAAGAAGTGAGGAAAGGATTTTGGATTGGCACAAAGAACCAGAGAAAGATTTCACCTCTACATGCATGGACTCCCCAGAATCCACACTGTTGAGATGACCAAATCTGCGAAGTTTCAGAAAAATGCCAAAATTTTCAATTAAATGGAAGTCTATGTAGTTTGGACTATTGAAACTGGCTGCTGGGGAGAAAACAGCAAAGTCAAGAAAAGCAAATAATGAGTTTGATTCTCTAAGAAGGAAATGAAATGTCCTTGGCAAAACAATCCATACCATAAGAGTATGGTATATAACAAGTTAATTTGTGCCATCCACCATTGTGTAAAAAAATTAACTTCGTAAGACCAGAGAGCAGAGTTCAAGTGTTGTAACAAAGCCTGAATACAACCTCTCTAAACAAAGCCCTCCAACTTTACCATTTTCTTTACGTACAGAAATGTCAGAGAATGACAAATTCCTAGCCCTCACAATATATTTGTGGGGGAAAAATCAAACTGGTCTGAGATATAATGGAAAAAGAATCTGAAGGTTTTGAAAAATTATATATGGGCAGAAACACCCAAGCACAAGAAAGATGTAAGGTAGAAAATATTTAAAACACTACAGCGTGAAAGAAAAGAAGAAAGAAACAAAAGATATACAAAGAAAACCACCATAAGAGGAAATTTTAAGGAACCCCCCCAAAATGCTGTAGATCAATGAAATAAAAGCAAAAGATCTTAAAGATGAGATGACAAAACAACAACAAAAATAAGTAAAATTCCAAACCTGAAAAAACATATTGAGACCCTAGGAAACATCACTAAAGACTTAATATATTAATTAGACATAGCAAGCATTAATACAATAGTATAGAAACCTGAATTGTTGTAAAAAGGGCTTTAAAAAACCAAAGTGAATACTGATGAAAAACAATTTGATTAAGTAGTTACACATAAAGAAATACATACAGAAGGCAAAGGAAAAACAAGATAAAATGTAGTATGTATTTGTGAAGCAGAAAAGTCAACAGATGGTAAAGATTTATTCGACAATATACTCCAAAGGAATTTCTATTAAATTGGGGGTATTTAAAATGGAGTTTTGATAATATGAAGCACTCTGCTCCAGCGACATTTGATACAGAATGTTCAGTACATGATATGTCGTATATAAGGTATTGTTCCTTGACTATAAAGAAATCAGTAAGTAAAACAGAAAAAAAAAAAATCCCTTATTTCACAGAGCTTTCATTCTTTTGGAAATACGGCATGGAATGTGCCAAGTCAGTGACAGAGTCAATTCTAGATGAATTGAGCAAGGTATTTTCTATGTTCTTCTTTGAACTTCTCAGTATTTCTAGTTTCTGGAAAGAACAAAAAAACCCATGAGCCGGTATTCACTTTTACTAACTTCCTTATCACCCAAACTTTCGTTTCTCCCAAGACCACTTTTCTATTTACTGTAAATATGCTGGAACAAGTTATTAAATATTTTCGTAGAATTTCCAAAATCTTATGTGGGGAAAAGAATAACACTTCAAATATCTATAATTTTTTAAAATAATTATAAGAATAAATTGTAGAGTAAAGCAATTACTATCTGGCTATAGATAGAGTAGAGAGGCAATTTTAGTATATAGAATGTGGAGTCAGACAAATTCTGGTGCAAATCGAGCCTGTGTTGCCGAACACCTGGATGATCTTGAGAAATCCACTTGGACACTAATGTCTACCTATAAGATTAGTGTGGTATAAAATATGCATTGAGCTTCATATTCTTCCTATAATGACTATAGGACACAAGTTGGTTCTTCATGCTATTTTCATTTTCCATATACTTCTTTTTTGTTTTGTAAGTCTTTGTTTTGTAAGTCAAAAGCACATCTGGAAAATGACTTAAACAACAGTGGTGCTCAATACTGCATACACATTAGAATCACTAGGGAAGATTTTTAAAAATACAGATGCCTGAATCTCATCACTGGGGATTCTTATATAATTGGTCTTGGGAGGGAATGAAGCTTCATCTTTTTTTAATCTCCCCTGGTGATTCTTATGTGCAGCCAGGTTTGAGACCTACTTATCTAGAAACACTTCAAATGTTTTCATCGGACTAGATTATTTTTAATTCCTTTAAGTCCTTTCACTTACATTTTGTTGAGTTGTGTCTGCCCTATAAAACTACTATCAATCAAATGCAAATCCTTGTCAATTTTACCTCCTAAATATTTCTCAAGCTCATCTCCTACTCACTTTCCCTCATATTAGCAGTCTGGCCTTCATCATGTTCCCCCTGGGTTATTAAATAGGTTCCTGACTGCTATCTCTCTCTGATTTTTCTTCTCAAATTTTTTTTCAGGCCAGCAATAGAATCTCATTCACTTCCTAAATCTTTTCAATTCTTACTTATCATGTAAGATGGAGCACAAGCCTTGCCCTTCAATGTCCTCCACCACTTTTCTCCTGCTTAACAATGAGCATATCTCTGCCACTTCCACTACACAATCTGTGTTCAAGGACCATCAAACTGATTGTAGTGTCATAACACTACGTGAAACATTGTGTTACTTTGCTTATTGCCATTCTGTTTCTTCTCCTTGAAATTCCATCCTTTTTTTTCTTTCTTTTCCAGGATCATCCTTTCAGATTTCTCAGAAATTCATCCCCCTGAAAAACTTCTAAGCTCTTTGTTCGAGGCAAAGAACAACTGCCCTATATTCATAAAGCTCTTGGTGCATTAATCACTCTACCAAAATTCTTCCATTAAATTGTAAGTTCCTCAATGAAGGTATTGTGTTGATCTTATCTTTGTATCCCCAAAGGTTAGCATTTTTACCTGTGGTGATCAGTAAATATGATTTGATTAAATTGGTCCAAGGAGCAGAAAAATGTATCAGTAGATATTTTGCGCTTTCTAGAGTAGAAAAATTTCTCACTGGAAGTGGCAATTAAGAATATTTTTACTGAGTTTTTAATAATCTTTTAGAGTTACTGATGGCTAAAACTAACTAGAGTTACCACATACTGTGATGGAAAAATTGTACTATATATTTTATGGGGTCATGATTTCTGTCTTGGAATATATGGAATAAATTAATGGGATCCTATCCCCTTGGATTGTGCAAATCATACATGGTACCCTAGGCTAACGCTAATCAAGTATGCTAATGCCTTGAAACAGTAACTTTTAAAATTATGGCATTATGCTTATAAATTAATAAAAATATTCATCTCAAAATAAGTCAAAAAGTTTTAAAATCAGCAGATGTGAAAGTACCATTTAAAAAATGTTGTATTCCCTTAATCTTTTTCACAACAAAGGAATTTCAACGAGAAGCCTCCATTTAAAAATGGATCACTTTTTTTAAAAAGTAGCCCTTTTTGTTTAATGATTTTATTCATGGGAAATAAATTTGTAAAATGACAAGTTATTAGAAGGCAAAAATTAAAAGTTAACCAGAATTTTTTTAAAGATTTACATGGTCTACTAGAAAAACCTAGTTCTGGGATCTTTCTTTCATAATTGATTTACCCTGTTGTGACAGATGTGCATATACTATTCAGTTTTCTTCTTGAGAAGAGTTTTTGATTTTGCCTTATACTTCTGCCCTGGCTAGATGTCACCTATAGCTTTAGTTTACCTCATACAATGACTAGCCAAGCATCACAAGGAAATAGAATCTAAGAAATATTCTACAAGCATGAACTTGATAGGATCATGTCAGAAATGGCAGATCATCAAATTTTAAGAATTGGAGACTGTCTTCTAGATCTTATTAAGATGGTAATTCATACCATCTTCAGTTTGGTACCTTTGCAAGCAACATGAACAATCTGAGATCCCATGTAGATGCCACACCTGAAATATGACTTGGATGGTTTGGGATGATGACCTGTTCCGGGCATCCAGCACTTCCACTGTAGGGTAAGTTTTGTTGTCACAAATCAGTGTCCAGGCAGATGATGCATTCTTGACAATGAAGCCCCATAATTACCTGGTATATTCCAAAGGCTGTTACCATTTTTTCAGGCTGTAAAAATGTTCTTAATGATGGTACTGATCAGTTGATAGTTTCCCCATATCTTTTACGGCTGTAAACTGGGGAAATTTTTTGATAGTACAATCAGATATTTTGCTTCCAGTATCTAAAAGAAAGGTACTGTAAAAATAACTGCCAATTTCCTTAGAATCCACTTTCAAATTCAACAACCCAGTTTGAACACCAGTTATAAAATACCCTGGATCCTTGTTATGACAGTCTCCTTTTTGTTAGGACACATAGTTCTTTCTGTTCCCAAATTACCACAAAGAGATATCAATAGAGACAAGTTTAATTTTGGACTTCAGCTTATCCAAGAACCAAGCACATCTGAGGAACCACTTTGTCATTTTACCAGCTTCCTCCTGAAATTCGATCATTCTCCAAGGGAATCTTGGGATTTCTACCACATTCGTAGACCAGATGAATACTAAAAGTGGACTTATCTCAGTAGAGTACACTTATGACTAAGAGATTGAAGAAAGACCACTTGAATCAGTATTTGACTCATAATTTATTCTAATGGAATAATTTGATATCTGAACTAAGATGTAGGCACAAAGCTTTTATTACATGTAATAGATTAGAATAAAACTTTATATGCCCCAAAATAGGAATAATCAAATAAATCATGATGCATTTTTATTAAGAAATGTATGTTTTCATTTAAATGTTGTTTATGAAAGATGAAAGATATTCAAAACAACATAAAATGCCTTTGATGCAGCATTACATAAGAAAAAACATGACACAAAATTGTATATCATATATGATTTAAAATATGTGATAATATATGCATAGAAAAAAATAGAAAATAACACAATAATGTTATGTAGTGATTATCTCTATCAGGTAATTATTGATGGTTTATTTTACCTTTACCTGAAATTGCTCTGCATTTTCTTTTTTTAACTATACATCACTTTTATAATAAAAACTTTAGAAAAAAATTAATTCAGATCACATTAGATATTGATGAACAGAAATATGCTCAAATTTTTATGTTTTAAATTATTTTATGGTGTTTTTGAGAGGATAGATTATATATATGAATAATATATATGAGTAATACACTTTAAAATATTAACTCATTTAATCCTAATAACAACCCTACTGAGGCAAGTTCTATTATCATGCCTGTTGTACAGATGAGGAAACTGAGGCACAGGATACCAAATAACTAAGTAACTTAACCAAGTACATACATTCTTGGTGATGGAGCTGGGATTCTAGAATATGTGCTATTAGCTATTATGTTATACTTCCATTTATAATGACTATATAAATTTTATATGCTTTTTAAAATTGACTGGTGGATTGTAATTTACTGAGTATTAAAATAGGTTTTGCTCAAAAAACAAATTAGCATTTATAAAACCAACAAACCAAAAATAAAATTATTCTGTTACTTTCATTCATGGTATCCACACCTAACAAGCCATTTTACTTTAATAAACTTGAGGACAGATGCCTCTCAAGAAGCACTTTCTTACAATGCAGGGCCATGTCATTGGCTTTAAAATGTTTACAGGCCTATTTAATTTTTTAGATTTCCCTAAAATTCTGCAAAATGTTAATTTTCATAGCCAGCATTTTGTAGCATCTATGGAAGGAATTTCTTTTACATTGGCCTCATAAGCATTTTTTGATTGAAGATACAGTTTTGAGAGAGACTGCTGAGCTTGAGTTATAAATGATAAGCCCTTTTTTATCACAGCTGGTTCCATTAATCACTCAGCATGGATAACCATGTGCTGAAATGTACCTTTTCTCTGTGCATATTACTAAGCATTATTGTTGGGATATGTTTGGGTTTGCACTTTGCAGCTGCCAGATATGCCTTGTTATATATTGCTTAAACATGAGTTTCCAAGAACATGAATAAACAGTGTTTTTAATAACAATAGCTATCACTCTCACAAAGAAGTAGTCTGTAATTTAGCAAGTTTTCAATTGAAAGTATAAAGAAACTGTGCTAAATAAGCCCCATAACAGAACAGATGTTCTCCTGCTTGGTTTCCAAAAAGTTTACATAATTTAAGTGATGTAAAGTTTTCAATAAACATATTTCCATAAACATAGATTATTTTCATTCTCAACAGCAAACATTTACTACATCTTGATATGTGCTGCAAATTCTGCAAGATATTATAACGCAAAGATACAGTGCCTGTTCTCAAAATTGTGTTTGGGACAGGATAAATCATGGAAAAAATCAGATAACTGGATGGCTGAATGAGTAGGTAGGAAAATAATTAATAGCCAGGTAAACAGCATAGGAATTTGGAATCTGAAATTTTAGTTGAATCCTTCTTGACAAGGGTAACTTTCCTAACCTCACAAATTCTGTAATTGCACATTTGTAAAATTAGGCTAAATGGGAATAAAATAAAATACGTAAAACATGCCACAGTAAATAATAATAATGGTAGATGTCATCACTGTATGAGGTGAAGAGCAAAAGATCTGCATCTACTGTTGTGTTCACTGGGTCTTGGTTAATTATTGGCTTTTAGCAGGTTTATGATAAATACATGTTTCAGAAGGATGATAACAGGAAATAATTCCTTCAGGAAATCAAGAGCAATATTAAGGGCTAAAACCTCAAAGAAAAATTTCCCAACATGATATAACTTGAGCTGTACATAGGGAAACACTCTAGAAAATATATAATTATTGAAAAAGTAAAAAGGGCAATCCAGAAAAAGCCAATTTTGGAGGCAGATATACAAAGGTTGAAACCTTAACAACTGAATATATAAACTTACTTGTATAGGAAATGTGTACAGAAATAAAATTGGAGAAATAGCTAGAGTGATCTCATTATAAAGATTCTTATAAGTTAACATAATGCTTTCCAGGTTCATCCATGTTGTTGCAAATAGCAGGATTTCCTTCATTTTATGGCTGAATTATATTCCATTGTGTGTGTGTGTGTGTGTGTGTGTGTGTATAATATTTTTTATCCATTCATCTATGATGGACACTTAGGTTGCTTCCACTTCTTCATATTATGAATAATACTGCAATGAACATAGGAGTGCAAATATCTCTGAGATGCTGATTTCACTTCTTTCATATATATTCCCAGAAATGGGATTAATGGATCATATGGAAGTTTTATTTTTAATTTTTTGAGGAATCTTCATACTGTTTTCCATTATTGCTGCAGCAATTTGCATTACAACCAATAATGTACAAGGATTCCTTTATATCCACACCCTTGCCAACATTCATTATCTCTTGTCTTTTTGTTAATAGTCATCTCAAATTGTCTGAAGTGATATCTCACTGTGGTTTCGATTTGCATTTCCCTGAGGATTAGTGATGCTAAGCATCTTTTCACGTACTAGTGGGTCTTAATATATCTTCTTTAGAAAAATATCTATTCTGGTTCTTTGCTTATTTTTAATCAGGTTATTCATTTTTTGCTATTAAGTCGTATGAGTTCCTTATGCATTTTAGATATTAATTCCTTATCATATATATGGTTTGCAAAAATTTTCTCCCATTCTGTAGGTTGCTTTTTCATTTTTTTGGATTATTTTCCTTGCTATGCAAAAATTTTCCAGTTAATGAATGGACTTAGAGGGCATTACGCTAAGTGAAGTAAGCCAGGCAGAGAAAGATAAATACTGTATGGTAACACTTACATGTGGAAACTTAAAAAAAAAAGGCAAACTAATAAAGAGTAAAATGATAGTTGCCATGGGCTGGACACGGTGGCAGCTAAGGAAAAAGGGGGAGTTATTGGTCAAAGTGTACAAACTTTTATTTATAAGATGAGTAAGTTCTAAAGATCTAATGTACGGCATGGTGACTACAGTTAATAATATTACATTGTATATTTGAAATTTGCTAAGAGAGTAGAATTTAAGCATTCTCATAAATAAGATAATTTAATGAAGTGATGGATGTGGTAATCATTTCACATTGTATATGTATATCAAATCATCACATTGTATACTTTAAAAATATAAAATTTTATAAAGCAGAAATAAATGAGACAGGAAATAAGCATACAATAAATAGAAAGAAAAAGCACAGGAAAAACTCAACTATCTTGTTGGAGTATGCAAACTTAGGTGTTTAAATTATAAACATAAGCCAGAAAGTTAGTACCATGAAAAGTCAGAATACAGGTTACTTTTAGGGAAAAGAGTAATTTTGAATGGGATGAGGCAGGCAGAGGGCTTCTGAGATGCTAGCCAACTATACAGGGTGGTTACACAGTTGTTTGCTTCATAATAATACTATTATTAAAATTTTTATTTTAGACCAAAAAAATACAATTTTGTTTGTCAATTATACCTCAATTAAAAAAGGTTAACATAAAAAAGAAAATAACACAATATACCAATAAAATAAGAAGTCATTAAGGTTCTGTGAATGGAAAGATAAAGTGTAAAGACAGTATTTTAGAAATACAAAATAAATGTACAGAAAAAATTAGAATTCATGAGAAAATACTGAGGCAAAAAGAAATAATTATCCTAAACATGCAGAGAATAGCTGTACCTTTAAAAGTTACTCATTCAAGAGACTGAGAAGAAATAGTTCAAATATGGAGAGAATCCTTAATGAAATTTATTTATTTAAGTTTTTAAAATTTTAATTTTATATTGAAGTATCATTGATTAAAAATGTTGCATTAGTTTCAAGTGTACAGCAAAGTGATTCAGTTATACATACACATGTATCTATTCTTTTGTAAATTCTTTTCCCATTTAGGTTATTACGAATATTGAGCAGAGTTCCCTGGGCTACACAGTAGGTCCATGTTGGTTAATATATTTTAAATATAGCCGTGTGTACGTGTCAATTGCAAACTCCCAATTAGAGACATATTTTTTCCTAAATATGGCTAAAAAATTAGAAGTTAGAATAATATGAAATACAAGCAAAAATGGCAAGATAAAAGGGGAAAAATTTTAAAAACCCTGTAATTCGCTAGAAAACAAAAATGCATTAAATTCAATAAATTAAATGACTAGTAAATTTGATAAGTGCTCACAGAATTAGGGAAAGCAAAAAGAGATGAAAACAATCAATAAAGATCTTGACTAACAAGGACAGAGAGGAATAAACCAAGATGAGAAATGGTCGTATATTGTATGATTCTAAAAAGAAAAAGAGAAACAATAATCAAGAGATTTAGAAATAAAAGTTACTGAGATTAACATTTATAGATCTAGTTATAGATCTATAGATCTAACATTTTATAGATCTAAGTTTTATTGGATCAAAGCCCCATCCATCCCGCTCCATATTGTTTATGTCTACTTTTATACTATGCTAGATTTGAGTAGTTGCAACAAGGACGATATGACCCATGAAGCCTAAGATATTTCATCTCTAACCCTTTATAGAAAAAGTTTGTAATCCCTGATGTATACCAAACCACACCTGATAAATAGTAGCTGCTTGTCATTATTATTACCTTATTTTTATTTGAAGTATTTTTCAATTGTGTCCAGCTCATTTGAAAATAAAAAAATACATAGCAGAATCATAAATATGGAAGTAATATATATTTCAACAAAAGTCATAAAAATGTGCAGTGTTTTACAAAAATTTAGAAATTTACTACTTCACATGCTATACTAAAGGTGAAAGTTCATCTTAGTGCAAAATTTTTTAAAAGCAATTTGAGAGCAGGCAATAAGAAATGTTTGTCCTTTCAACAAAGAAATGTCAATTTCTGAAATCTACAGGATGATTTTGGAAATAAGAAACATAAATAAAGATTTATTCTGTGAAAAAATTTTAAAAATGGAAGAAAGCAAAGTTGAAGGAGTTCATATTTTACATAGAGTATTACAAACACATTAAAATGTTTTACTAAGGTTTTTAATAAAAATACATATTATATATCTCATTTTTTCAGTCATCCATTCATTCCCCCCAATAAATAAATATTTATTGAACGTCTACTTTGTCTAGATACAATGCTAAATGCTATATACATAATGGTAAAATAAAAAAACCACTATCCCTGCCTTCTTGGAGCTTATAGTCAATCTAGTAGAGGAGAAATGACATCAAATAGTCATGCAGATATAAAATTGCAAAATGTGCTAAGTGACATGAAGAAACAATGCTGAGAAATATAATGCATTTAACAAGGAGTGTATCTAGTCTTCTGAAATTGAGTTAAGGGAGCAGTAAGAGAGGCACAGCATAAGAGAAATGGAGGTTCTAGACAGTGCAATAAAGGAATAAAGAGTTCAAGGACTGAAAATTTTTTAAACTATCATTATTTGCCAGACAGGATTGTGAATATAGAAAAAAATCTGCACACACTATTGGAATTAATAAATTAATAGCGAGTTTGCTGGAAGCATGGTCAGTAAACAAAAATCCATTCTATTTCTCCATGTCAGTAGTAATAGAAAATATAATTTAACATGGGAGCCATTTTCAGTAGCATAATAAATCGGATAACCAAGAAAAGAATGCAACAAACAGTATGTGAGACTTCTACTTAGAAAACTAAAATGAATGATTGAGAGAAATTAAGGAACTAATTATGGAAGAATAGACCATAAGCATGATTATAAACTGTCAATTCTCTCTAAGCTGATCTATAAGATTTATTTGAAATCACAATCAAAATTTCAAGAATGGTTTTGGGTAGGTTATTGATGTTGATCTCAAAACTTACATGACATGCAAAGTTTAGAGAATAGCCAAGTTAATCTTGAAGAAGAAAGAGAACAGTAGGACTATATGACCAGATGTAAAGATTTATTAACACCCTATGGTAAATAAGAAGGTGAGGTACTGGCCCCAAAATAGTTCAATAGACCTATAGAACAGAGTAGAGCCTGGACTCATACCCAGTTGTATGATTTATGACAAAGTTTATGCTGAACAAATATGGGAGAAGGGTGGGATTTTCAACAGAAGTTGTTGAATCAACTGGATTCTCACATGCAAAAAATTAATTGTGAACCTCACTATAAACAGAAACATCCCAGGTGAATTGTAAATCTAAATGTGGGAGGCTAAATCAACAATATTTTAAAAGATATGTATATCTATCTATCTATCTATATATATATTCTATATATATATAGAATATCTTTATGACCTTGCCCATAGTCATTTCTTAAACAGGGTATCAAAAGCATTAATAACAAAGAGAAGAATTGATAAATTGGGCCACAAGAAATGAAGAACTTCTGTTTATCAAAAAATCCACTGAAAAGTGTGAAAAGGCAAGCCACAGAGCAGATGTTTGCCCAAAATATACCTGAAAAAGGAGTTTTACACAGAATATGTTTAAAACTTCTATGCACCCATAAGAAAAAGCCATACATTCCAATTTTTTAAAGGATCAAAATAACTGAACAGACAATTCACAAAGAATGGCCAAAAAAAAAAAAAAAAAAGACTGGTGAACATATTAAAAGATGCTCAACTTCACTAGTCTTCATCAGGGAAATGGATATCAGTATAATTCCATGCAGAAGGTCTAACATATAAAAAATAGGTAATAACTAATTGCTGGTAAAGATGTGAAACATATGGATTGTCAATGAACTTTAGTTTTCTCATTACTATTTTTTCTTCCACTAGTTTGGGAATTTTGTACCCATTTTCTATTATCTTAGTAATGACTCTTGAAAGTTTTTAATTTAAGAAGTTAATTTAATTTCTTATGTGGAAGGGGTAAGGGCAAGAAAGAGCAAAGACACTCCTGAATAAAAATAAGGTGAGGGAAATCATTCTGCAAAACAGTAAAATTTTTTAAGAGCTACAGCAATTAATACACTGTGGTATTTGCACAAGAATGGGCAAATAGAATAGAACAGAACAGAATAGATTATACAGAAATAAACTTATTTCTATTTAAAACATTAGATGTGAAAGAGTTGGAAAGAAAAATATCTGTTCAACAATATTATTATTGTTATTATTATTATTAATTGGTTATCTATATATACTTATAAAAAAACATGAAATTTGATTTTTTACTAAATATTGCATGCCCCCCAAATCAAAATGAATCAATTAGAGTCTTAAACCTGAAAGACAAAATCTTAAAACTCATAAGAACTATAAAAGAATAGCTTAATAATCTCTGGATAAGAAAATATTTATTAAGTAATTTTTTAAGTTTACTAAATGTAATAGAAGGGAATAATACACTTGATTTAGTCAATAACTTCTGTTGATAAGAATAAACTATAATGAAGCAAAATGCAAGCAACAGCACACATAAGTGGCAATAATAGGTATTCAGATTATATAAAGAACCCCTGAAAATCTATAGGTAAAAAGCATAATCTAATAGAAAAATAGAAAAATACTAAAAGAGACATTTCATAGAAGAAAACAAATCGTTTTAAAATGGTAAACACATGAAAAAAGATGTTCAACTTCATCAGTAATAAGGAAAAGCAAATTAAAACTCTCAATGAAATGCCATATTACACATATATGTTGGACAAAAATTTACTGACAGTAACTGATGTTGGTGAGGATTTTGAAAAATATGGGACTCATTCTTAACAGAAAAATAAAATGAGATGACAATTTTGGAAACTATATACCATTATCATGTGAAACTACATGCTACTGCATTGTACTTCAAGATATATGCACTATAAAATCTCTGCCATATGTGAACTGAGATATGTACAAGAATATTCTTCGTAGCATAGTTTTTTAAAGGGAAAACAAAACTGGAAACTATCCAAATGTCTATGGATTAATAAATAAATTACTGTTTACTGAAACAAAGGATTTTTAGACAATGGAAATGAATGTATAAGATGCAGCTGACAAAAATGATACGAGTGATGAATACAAATAGAGCCAAACACAAACAAGAAAAGTTCACATTTAGAATAAATTCAGAATTCTTTACCCTGACTTTCAATTTCTACACATTCTGGCTCCATCTGATACTATTCTTATGAATAATTTACTTGTTGATTGATTTACTTTCTGTCTTCCCGCTGCTGAAACTGACATTCCACGAAAATGGAGATTTTTATCTATGTTGTTCAGTAGAAGAGTGACTGACATTCAATGAGTCAGTACACTATTACACTTAAGTAATTATAGTTCATTTTTGCATTATTGCAATCTATTTACTGTCCCTGAAACTTTGGATTTTCGATGGTGATTGCAGCTTCCTTGTGTACAAAATAAAATTCACTATGGTACACAATGTTGATGATTTACCTTGTATCTACTCTGTCCTTCCTGTTTACTAAGATAAAAATTAATTCTGTTTAGGGCTCTACTGTATGCAGAGAAGTTCTAAATATATGAGCTCCGTTACAGAAATATGAACAAATGTCACACTTTTGGACAATGATGTGTGTAGAATTTCAGATAAGCATTTTAAAGAGAAGCAGACCCTATGGCACATCACGTGTCTTTTTCATGTTCTCTTCGTTTTCCTGCCTGGAATATAGCAGGAATCCAGACCTAGACTTCCTATCCTTTTGTAATGTAAGAAAGTTTAACTGCAGGAAATTTATATTTCTTTGGAAAAGAAAAATATGTGTGTCAAAATTGGAAAATAAGTGAAAAAAAAAAAAAGGATTGAAAGGTAAATTGATAAAATCTCCAAGAAAACAGAACTAAAAGATATAAAGAGAAAGATCAGAAAGGAAAAAAAGAGAGAAATAGAGGATAATTCTAAGAAGTTCAATATGTGACTATTAGGATTTCAAGAAGAAAACCTAGATGTGGGGAATAATCAGAAGAAATACAAATTGCCTAGATTTGAAGGACTTATATGTTTCTTAGTAACAAATGAATGGAAATCTAAATCAATACACGTTTATTTTTAATTTATTATTATTATTATTATTATTATTATTATGTTTTTGGCTGTGCTGTGCGGCATGTGGGATCTTAGTTCCCCGACCAGGGATGGAACCCATGCCCCCTGAAGTGGAAGTGCGGAGTCTTAACCACTGGACTGCCAGGGAAGTCCAATACACATTAATTTTAAACTTCAGAAGACTGAACTTCTATCACCCTAAGTTTTGACA
This sequence comes from Balaenoptera physalus, assembly GCF_965194825.1. Taxonomy (NCBI): domain Eukaryota; kingdom Metazoa; phylum Chordata; class Mammalia; order Artiodactyla; family Balaenopteridae; genus Balaenoptera; species Balaenoptera physalus. The sequence goes on along the minus strand of NC_138883.1, from coordinate 58,161,425 downwards.
TGTGAGCTCACATTCAGCCATTCTCCTCATCCACTCACATTCCATTCCAGTAGCTTCTCTTTTCTTTATTTGATCAGGTCTTGACCAAATAGACTCACAGCATAAATAATAAATATAAAAGCTTCATATTTTTTATAATTGTGAGGCTTCAAGCACAGCATTGTAAATTCTTCCTTGTTTTAAACCATTTGTTTCTGAGCCAAGTATCTGAAAAGCTCAGCACAGTGTCCTGTGTGTATTATGTATGTGAGTATACATACACAAACATATATAGGCATGTTCATACAAATAGATGTGCGTGTACATATATATGCATATATCTTTCTGTGTGCATATAATTACATATACGTACACACATATAGTACTTATGTATGCAGATGTGTGTAGATATACATATATGTATAGTTACACACTATTCTGTGTACAAGAGTCTTATTATTTATACCATTTGCACTTTGTTTTTTAAACTATTTCATTTATAGTCCTATAAAAAATGTTAACCTTTTATTTTGTTGGAAAAATCTCCCTTATATGGAATCTCAGTGAAGAGTATCTTGAAGAAGACACATCAATAATTTAACTAGGTGTGAAATTAAAGAAATGCACTTGCCAGAAACTTTTATTTTTTTGAGTGTTTGAGTTTTGAGTTGATGCAGCATCCTTAGCCTACTTCTCTAGTTCTCAATTTTGGCACCCCAGTACAATCACCTGAGAGCTTTTAAAAATCCTGATGCCCAGACTTCCTGGAAGATCAATTAAGTATGAATCTCTGGGAGTGGGACCCAGGCATCAGTATTTGTTAAAACTCAGCAGCTGATTCCAATGTGCCACCATGATTGAGAACTGGAAGGCCTGAAGAAAATGGAATGAAGTACAGGAGGTGATTTATGTGTATTTGGGGTAGGAGCTCTTCATGGGTAATTTAGTAAAATACATGGTAAGGCTGCAAATTTTTCATTCACAAATAAATAATAGATAAATTCTCTCACACACACACACACATCTTTGACTTGTATTTTGTGAAAATAAAATAAATATCTCTATTTCACTAAAATTCCAGCTCATTTTGTTGTGCAAAATTAATAACTGAAAAGTTATTTTCAGAGACTCGTGGCTCCTTCCAGATGTACCATAAATACTTCATATGTTGATGTTCCCTGTATTTCCAATCATCAACTCTATAGAAAAATTAAGTAGGTTATGTATCTCCATTAAAGATAACTGTAAACAATAAAATGTCTCTCCCTAAAATATAAAAGGGTGCTAAATAGTATTGATTCTGAATATAAATATATGAGAAGATTTTTATTAAAAAATAAGAATGTAAATTTACATGTCAATTTCTCAATACTTCGAATTAGTATTTACCTAACAGTGATTCTATACATCATAGACTTCATCCTGGGTTATTTTAATACAGAGATAAAAGGCAGGAAAAATAAATGGTTCCACCCTATTTTTTTTTTAATAAATTTATTTATTTTATTTGTTTATTTTTGGCTGCATTGGGTCTTCGTTGCTGCGCCCGGGCTTTCTCTAGTTGCTACGAGCTGGGGCTACTCTTCGTTGTGGTGCGTGGGCAGATTGCAGTGGCTTCTCATTGCAGTGTATTCTCTTGTTGCGGAGCGCAGGCCCTAGGCGCGTGGGCTTCAGTAGTTGTGGTTCGCGGGCTCTAGAGCGCAGGCTCAGTAGCTGCGGCGGCGCACAGGCTTAGTTGCTCCGCGGCATATGGGATCCTCCCGAACCAGAGCTTGAACCCGTGTGCCCTGCATTGGCAGGCGGACTCTCAACCACTGCGCCACCAGGGAAGCCCCTACAGTTCTACTTTATTATAACAGTTTCTCACAATAAAGAAAAATCGTGTTTTTGACTAATTTGGCTGAGAATATGAAGTTCAAATAAGAGACATATCAATTTTATTCCCTAGAAATCTTTTAAAATTTGCAGCTTCTTTGAAGACATGGACAGTGACAAAATGCCTAGCAGTAATATAAATCATGTTCCACATTGGAATCAACAAGTGAACTTCAAAAAAACGAAGTCCTTCTTCTACACCCAGAAAATCTGACTTAATCCTTTGGGGTGCAGTCTAGACATTGTAACTTTAAAAAATTCCCCAGTATTTTACCCAATACCATAGAGTTAGTATACACAGATTATATGTCTTAAAATATGATAGTTCAACGTTTGGTGTTAATTTCATAAAAAAATTAACACTTTCCTCTTTTTTGGAACCATGAACTTCGCATACCTGCATAGCAGTTTTCAAGAGAAATCCTTAAGAATATATAAAGTGTTTTTGCTGAAATCACAAAAAGCAAGAAAGGGACAACTATTGTAATAGTTTGACAACTATTTGTTTGTTTGTTTATTTATTAGTTTGACAACTAATAGTTTGACAACTATTTATTACATGATTTCCTGCCATCTGAAAAATCTCAGATGTGGCAAATCTACCTCCCCAACTCTGTAGTTCTAGCTCTATGAGGTACTTATGAGGTGAGGTTAAATTTACTATTTAGCATGAAAATGGGAAAGAGAATTTGAATCACATGCCAAGAAACAATATATCAGGATATCTCCTTTTAAATATATCTGTCCTTACCCCCAAAGTTTTCATTTTAGTGTCAGCCACTTAACTCCATGTCTATCTATCTCCATTTTTTTCCCTTAAGATCACCATTATTAACCCACAATCTTTATTTTTAATAAAGCTCCAAAGCCCAGGAATTAGCTCCTCCTACCCCTCTTAGAATCAAGGACCATCTATTATACTTGAGTATATGTATGCTTAATGAATCTCATTGCCTGCCACTATCTGTATAACTCCAAACAGCTTGTTGAAATATTCTCTCAAACAAATTAGATCTTATTAAAGAGAAAGAGGAGGAAAGAATGGATCATTTCTAGCTACTAAGAAAATAAAACTTTCTCCACATTGTTATACTGGTATGAAGAATGTCTAAAACCACCCTTTGTTCCCCCTCCTAATGCTTCCATCAATCTGAGATGTTCAACCCCATTTTAGTTAACATAGTGAAAACCCTAAGACTTGCGCAAAAGAGACAATGTAGCACTGCCTGCCACTCCTGATTCATGTAGAATTCCTGTGACTAAGAAAGAATGGATGTTTGGATAGAAACTACAGTGCCCATTAATTTCAGAACCTTCAGGAAACTATGCTTTTGGAGAACCCCTTCCAATATGCCCCCAAGTTAAGAAAGAAATGGCAAGGACTTTCCCACTGGCTACTGCTGAAGCCTGCTGTAACTTAAAAGGTGTGAACAGTCAGTTAATTCAGTTTCAATTAATTGAATTCAGTTAATTGGATTCAGTTAGTTTTGTTTGTTATATTCCAGGCACTTCTTTAATTGATTTACAGAGTTTGAATCTCATTTCTCAGATCAAGCCTATAAGGTACTGATAGTATCTTCATTTTCAGAGAAGGAAACTAATGGTCATAGAAGTCAAGAAATAAAAATGCAATTCCAGAACAAGAGGCTTCTTCAGCGTTGTGGCACGTAGTGTTGTCCAGTAAGCCTAGACGCATGATTTGTGACCAGGGTGTGATATTACACTAGCAGGCACAATTCTCTGGCCATAACTCTGGGATGCTTCTGACCTGCACCATCCTGATTGCTTCTAAGTTCCTCCAAACTGCCATCCATGCATAAAGAAACTTTTCTACTAGGCCAGAGATCTGAAATAAACAATCCTAGAAGGTCAATCACTGAACCATAAAGGGAGAAAGGGGACAAGAGAGCAGGCCGCCCTTGCTCCCTGTGATCTTGGCACTGCATACGTCTTATTGATGCCTCAGTTTTAACCAGACGGTGCTGGATTAAGTGGATAAAGGACATTTTGTTTTCCTCAATTCATTTTTAAAAAACCACTTCCAGTACATATCAAATCTTAACAAATATGTAAATTCTTTGTAATTGGCATAATTGGCCCAATCAGTGATAATAAAAATGATCATGCTGATAACAACTGGTCTAAGCCCTTAAAAATTATCTCATTTAATTACAGTAATCCTAAATATGTTTTATTACAATACTTATTTTACGGATAAAGATTTTGAGGCACTAATATGTTAAATAATTCATCTAATTTCACACAGAGGAGATCTCTTTTTATGGTCTGTTTTCCCCCAATCTGGGATACTATGTGCTTCAATTATTTTAGTGATTCAGCAGAACTGGTATTTGCTAAGTAACAATTCATGCCTAAATTTTTCAGACTGTTGAGTATTTTGAGTATGTCATTATTCATAGAACTCAAAATATCATCTATATAAAGTAGCCATTCTGAACAGCACATATTTAAAATTACAGACTCTTGGAAGACAGAAGATCATTAACCTCCATGGGAAAATCTTTCCAAATGACAACTTGTTCTTTCAACATATGGATGCCATATTTTCTCTTTCCTCTCTAACCAAAAGGATTTGATATCAAACACTTCTGAAATCCAGGACCAAAAAACATTGTTCCTAGAAAATAATCTTCATGATTCTTGGTTCCCAAATTTACTCGCATGCCAATGAAACATAAAGATTTTATCAGAAATACAGAATCCTAAATCCCATCCTAAACCTAATGAATCTGAATCTACAAGTTTAAGGCCTAAAACTCTGTATTTTAACAAGCTTTTCAAGTGATTACAAGCCACACAGCCCAGCGCTGATCTTCTTATTGGATGGAAAGAAACCAAAGCTTTAATGGTTATCAAAATGTGATCTCCATGCCTGCAATGTCAGCATCGCCTAAACTTGAACTTTAATTCATAACTTCTGAATCAGAAATCTAGGGATAGAGCCCAGCAACCTCTGTTTCAACAAGAGTTCATATGATTCTGATGCATGATTAAGCTTGAGAGCCATTGTTTGACCAGTATTTCTCAAATAGTAATGTGCATATGGGTCATATGGAGATTCTGTTAAAATGTAGATTCTGATAATGCTGGTCTGGAGTGGAGTATGAAATTCCTCATTTTTAATATGTGCTTTGGTGATGCTAATCACCATACTCTACGTGTGACTATTTAAATTTAGTATAGTTCACACAAGGCAAAAAAAATATCAGTTCTTCAGCAACACATGGCTGGATGCTACCAGATTAGATAGCACAGGTATAGAACATACATACCACTGTAGAAAGCCTATTCAACAGCATTGCACTAGAGCTTCTTGAGCATGTAGCTGAAGGTGACACTGCATATCTATTCAGAGGAAAGAAATCCATGCACATCTACATTTTCCCAATGTTTTCTCACCACTAGAATGACGAAAATGTCTCTGTTAAGGGATTCAGTGAAAATATTGCTAAAAGTGAGTCTTTTAAAATGATCACTAAATCATTAATTTGAGAAAGCTGAGCATAGTTCATATTCAATATATAATGAGTGAAAAACACTCCTGGTTACAGCAATAACAATATCTCTTTTCACTTTTCAGGTACTAAAGGATGCCCCGATCAAAGCAATGTGGATTGAATCTAAAAATCCATTTGGGACAGTCTCAGGAATGAAAGAATGGGATTAGAGTATTTGGATTTTTTTTCTACCTCTGTTTTGTTCTCTTTTTCGTAGGCTTCTGGATGCAATCATTGGATGATAAAAATATCAAGATGTTCTGTTAAAGTATGTTGGTTGTGACTTTGAACACAAACTTTGAAAATATACTATTGGCCCAATCAGGAGTCATCTTCACTATAGCTCTTCTGCAGAAGGAAAACAAAAAACAACCAAAAATTCAAGCCTTTATTAAACGACTAACAAGAACAGCTCTAAAATGACAGTTATAGGGGAAGCAAGAAGCTGGCAGAATTTATAGGGGACGGTAACTCAAAATTCACTCTGTTCTGGGAATTTTTTATTGTTAAGATTCTCAGAAAGTATGGGGAAACTGAAGTTGCATTCATCATTGGATGGGATGTAGAAAAAGATAGGGGCCATGGTTTTTCAGTTGTTAGTTAGGAAATTTTGGTTTAATAAAAAGTGTATCCAGAAAGAGTTGGAGCTAAGTTCTTACTAGTGTCAGTGAAAAAGTATGTCATGTTCATCATTTTTCACACTCCTGTCCTGAACTCCATATACCTTAAAAAAAACTCAACTTTTATAATCACATATTTAAGACAGTAATAACCATCAATACTCAAAGCACGTATTGTTTCACTCAATTTACTAAAATGTTGATCAGTTTTGTTCTTTACACTACTTTAAACTTTTGAATATTGTAATGGATATTGCCTTTGCCTGTCATGTATTCCCTTCATCTCTCCATAAACAGGACACATCAGAGACCAAATACCACATTCTCCTGGCCAAAGGATTTAATTCATCCATTCATTTTCTCATTCAATACACCAAATATTCAAGTATTTATTCAACATATAATACATCCACTGTTCTAGATGGTAGAGATGCAGCAATAAACAATCCATTAAGATTTCTGACCACATATTTATTTTCTATTAAATGGAGAAACACAATAAACAAAAATAAACAAGAAAAACTCTGTAGCGATCAGTGCTATGATTTTTAAAAGAGTCAACATAAATAACACCCATTGGCACTAACACCAGCTCCGCATGTTCTCTTTCTGCATATGGTTTCCTAACCCACTTTTCTGGGCTTAAAACTAGTTAGATCATATTTCTTTTACATTTTTATTTTCTTCTCTGAGGACCCAGACCAACACAATCTAAATGGGTACCTGTGTCAACAACAAGAGTTGAACATAACCTACAAAGAAAAAATTAAGTACTCTATTGGGGGAGGAAGCAATTTAAAGGAGTAAACTTCAGAGGTCAAACTATTTTCATTGTTCTGTTTCCTTATTTCTTTAGTGCACATGAGAGTATTTCTTCAGGGTGGTATTTTATGCAAAATATTCAGATTAATATTTCAGTTTAAGAGACTAAGCAAAAAATTAAACTGATCACACATTCTCTGGAGGGGTGGTCCACTCTGGGTCCCAGGTGTCCCTACACATTTTTGCTGAATGTGCCTCACTGCAAGACTTCTTCTTCTCCCAATACTGAGTGGTTTCCATAGTTAGTTACAGAAGCAACGAAGTAGGTCAAGACTAAGAGAGAATAAATGCTCTCTCCCTACAGGTAAGAGAATTGTCTTGTTTGCTGCTTATAAGAATGTTTACGCTAGCTCAAAAACATTGATGAACCTGCAGGGCAGTATGCTAAGTGAAATAAACCAGGCACAGAAAGACGAATACTGCATGATCTCACTTAGATGTGGAATCTAAAAAAATCAAACTCATAGAAACGGATAGTTGGAATGAAGGTTGCCAGGGGCCCGGTGGTGGGGGAAATGAGGAGATATTGGTCAAAGAATACAAAGTTGCGGTTATGCAGGATGAATAAGTTCTGAAGATCTAGTGTATGATGATTATAGTTAATAATATTGGATTGTATACTTGAAATTTGTTAATAGAATAGATTTTAAATGGTCTCACGCCACACACACACACACAAAACACTATGTGAGGTGATGTGTTAATTTGTTTATAGTAATCATTCACAATGTATACATATATCAAAATATCACATTGCACACGATAAATATTTACAATTTTTATTTGTCAATTATTTCCCAGTAAAGCTGGAAAAAAGAACTGGGCCCTTGACCCTGGGTCCCTCTCCTGTTAGGCAACCCACTGCATGTGTAGGTGTCATCTGTCCCTCCATGCTGCTCAGCCAGACTTGGGGGGTCAGAGAGCAAAGACAAATTTACTGACCCTGGTTACTGCTCTGCGGTGGGTAATGACTCTTCTGTCTCTGTTTCAGGAGTCGCATGTCTTCTGTCACCATCTACACACTGTGGCAGATTGAATTGTTACCTTGCAAGTGGAGTAAAATTTTATACCTTATCAGTTGATGACATTCACTATGTCTCTCTTTGCAAACCTGCTTCTCCATGTTCCCTTCTTTAGTGAATGTGGGTCCTATTCATCCTACAAAGAAAATTTCTCAAATATCTAAGAACAATAATTGAAGTCCAGTGTAGTGCATAAAAGAAATTAATTAAACATTCTTTCTCTTCAATCAGAAAATACTGTTCTAATTAACTTAATGTAACTACTACTATTCACTGAAGATGCATCCTATAGGATTTAATGAGACACCATTCATGTTCAGGTTGTGGTTAGGAGAATATAATCACACATTTAAAAAATTATATTGGCTTGAGTATAACATCAGTTAATGAGCTGTCTTTTTCATCCCAATGCTTCATTTGAATCTTACAATTTACCTTAATTATTTGAGACAAATGGTAATTTAAAGGGTTTGCACAAACCCAATTTAACTGCTCAGCTCTTGAGTATGTTTCGTTTGAGCATAGAATCCTATTTATGTGTGCATAAATTCCTATGCAATAAATTCACAAAATGAAGTGCATTATATAATTATACTCTTCCTACTGGCTTTTGGCCCATCTTTATTAAGCATCCAAGTGTCCAGATGTTTCAGGAAATGCTCAGATAACTAGAGATTACATATAAAATATCTGTGCCAAATGAAAAATTAATGTTTCTTCCAATATCTTCACAGTAGAATCTAACTCTGGATGAGAAAGGAAACTATGAGGGATGAAGAATTTTAAGTCTTTTAAGATCTAGTCATATATATTTATAAAACCAAAACTTCACTATTGAAAGTATATGGTTTTTTTTAAAGCATATAAATAGTATATCGTATTGAGGAATTATTCTGTTTTCCTTTTATATCACCTTCAGTTTAAACATACTATGAGGACTTCCCTGGTGGCACAGTGATTAAGAATCTGCCTGCCAACTCAGGGGACACGGGTCCAATCCCTGGTCCTGGAAGATCCCACATGCCACGGAGCAACTAGACCCATGAGCCACAACTACTGAGCTCGCGTGCCACAACTACTGAAGCCCGCGTGCCTACAGCCTGTGCTCCGCAACAAGAGAAGCCACCGCAATGAGAAGCCCATGCACTGCAACCAAGAGTAGCCCCTGCGCAGCAACGAAGACCCAACACAGCCAAAAATAAATGAATAAATAAATAAATATATAAAAAATAAATAAATAAACATACCATGACATAACAAAAGCCTTGTGTATCCCAGATGTTCACCTCATACGTTATTAATGATTTATTAGTAGCATTCAGCTATGCATACTGCACAACACATATTCTGAAGAAATGATTCAGTGTTTTAGAACTCAATATTTATTCAAGGGGGAAGGAGGTAAAATGACTGTCATATTTTCTCTTTCCTATCACTTATTGTTCTTTAAAGGCAAATATTTGATTCCTCAAATATGTCAGAGAATAAAATGTATGAACCTTACCGAATGGTGCCTTAAAGTGCTCTTTTTAATGACTATACTCTTGTTAATGGATTAGTAGCAAAGGTCCCATTACCATCAATACCAAAATTACTGTCACAAATAAAAATGAAAGAATCAGGAAAATTTCTTTTGAATGATGTGGCCAAAAATATTAGCTAATTGTTTTAAAATTTTCAAAATGGAAATCATTAGTTTTATAGCTAATATTTGCCAGTTTTGTTGGCTGTGCCTCATCTCATAAATAGCACACTGGTTTTGTTGACATGAACTAATTGCCATTTGATGTATGCTTTTCACTATTCACGTTCCTGATGGTGCTTTTCTAGTACTGGCATACTTTACATTATATAAATGTGAATCTGAAATTACAATTTAAATTTAGTAAATGTATGTACATATTGAAGTGAAGAGGTAATAGAGAAACAAAAGGACTCAGAGGTTTGAAATTAGTTAAACCTGTATTTGAACCTCTTGATATGCCACTTAAGAACTACTATGTTAATTTAGGCAAAGTACATGGCTTCTCTCATTCCCCATCTCCCTCAGGTGTAAAATGAGGTTACTGAATGCTTCCTAGTATTGTAGTGAGGATTAGAGATACTCTGAATAATGTGTCTGTAATGTGCAAAGAACATCATAGGGTCTCAATAAATGATTACTATTGTTAAAAATTTATTTGTTAAACTACATCCCCTCTATGTTATTGAAATTTTTTCATAGATAAATTATCAATTTATTTCTTGAAAAAAGTAAAAATAATTTGGTAATATGAATAGTAACTCCTATTATCACTACAACTGAGTTTTCTTTCAGTGTTCTTGTTTTAACATAATTACATCTATATGTATGTTAAATTATTGTCTTTTTCCTTCTAATGATCTATATAAATACATTTTTGTATTCAGACTGAAATTCTAACTTTGATTTTACAGACTATATTCACACGAATGAAAATATTATGGGTTTTAGTTAGGAAAAATGGTGAAAAACATGATGATTTTGCTACTCTCACACATTCCACACATTCATACCTGTTGATGTACTACAGTTTCTTTTTTTGTATAACCACATTTTGCAACTCAGGCTTGAAAAGGTCAGATAAACCACTGATACTCTCAACAGATTTTTCAACTCAACTCTCTTTCTGAAAACTTTTATTATTTCTGTTTTTCATTCCAAATTTATCAAGACAATAAATACTTAGGTAGAAACCATAGATAGATTTAAAGAGAAACCAAGAATATCTGGGAAGGTAGAACACCTTCGTCAGAAAGTTGTTTCTTAGGTGGTTGACCTGAGACAAACTGCCTGAGCAAGAGGCCACACCAGTGTTTTCTGTGGGTATGGCAGCAAAGGAATACCAAGAAGACTGTGGTCTTTAATCTGTCAAGTTTGAGGCTCACTTGATCTGAAGTACAAGAAAAATCCCCAGTCTTCTGGGCACCATCCCCGAGAATGAGCCCAGATCAGAGAAACTCCATTGGGTGCCAACAGAGGAAAGCAAGGGTAAGATGAGAGAAGCCACAGTAGATGGATCACCGGATGCCCAGAGAACAGCCCAGGAGCCAATGACTCTCCCTGGCTGCCGTAAAAATATGTAAACCATGCTGCGTACAGATGTCAATGAGAGAGTAATTAAGGAGATACAACAAGGAGAATTTAAACACTCAGTGCATAGCAGTACCTAATTTTTAAGTAATTATTTATGCATTTAAATACAAAAATAAAATTCTCAAAGTCATCAGCGTATTTTACAGCACTTATGCTTTTGTTAATTATATCTTAAATAAATTTGCATATAATTAGAGGATATATATCCAAACTTGTCCAAAATAGTCCCATTTTATGCCTCTTGTCTCAAGATAAATAATCATTCCTATTTTATAATCAAAGTATTCCATTTTGGACTATAATTATAATAGGTTATTTAACTTAATCATATTTTCTTTGTATTGTGCTTTTATAGTGTCCAAACAGATTATACTTTTATAAGTAATATATAATACATCATTAATGCATGATGAATATATATGTCATTCTTGACCTTTAAAATACGTGAAAAATTATTATTATTATTTTTTTAATATTTTTATTTATTAATTTGGTTGCACCGGGTCTTATTTATTTATTTTTATATTTATTTTTGGCTGTGTCGGGTCTTCGCTTCCGTGCGAGGGCTTTCTCCAGTTGCGGCAAGCGGGGGCCACTCATCATCGCGGTGCGCGGGCCCCTTCACTATCGCGGCCTCTCCTGTTGCGGAGCACAGGCTCCAGACGCGCAGGCTCAGTAGCTGTGGCTCACGGGCCCAGTTGCTCCGCGGCATGTGGGATCTTCCCAGACCAGGGCTCAAACCCGTGTGCCCTGCATTAGCAAGCAGATTCTCAACCACTGCGCCACGAGGGAAGCCCGTGAAAAATTATTTTGCTGTAAGTTCATTTATCATTTTACTTAAAGCCATTCTCTATATCAGTTTTTAAATTAAAACTATCATAGCATCATACAGAGGATTCTAGCATAATTACTACAAGGAATGAAGTAGCCTCCTGAAGATGAAACAAACAGTTCTAACCCAATAAACGCTGACCCACTTGTATTCCTATTGATCTAGCATCTACTCAGAGTAATCCTGTAACTGGAGAAGAAAATACCAAGCTAGTTGCAGTAGATTTCCCTTTTAGCAGTTCTGAAATTTCAGGTGTTCACCTATGTTCCCGTAATCTGACTCCTGTGCCCAGCTATTTCTCATTTCAGCAAATAACAATAAACAAATTCCACTACACAAGTATTTTACTTTATGGCAATTGGAACAGAATTGGCAAAACATTTTAATAACTTGAAGATTTCATTATAATAAAACTCAGTTATTGTTTCCCAAAATGATTCTCTTACCTAATATGAATGTTCAAAATTGAAAGCAAAGAATAGACAACTTTAACTATCCATGTTGCTTGGCATCTCTGGTAATGCCATTTGCCAGGAATTTTTTACAGGGATATAATGAATATTGTCATATGGAACCAAATTGTGTCAACCACAGTGTGCCCTGTAATTAAAAAGATTGATCACAGGAGTAAATTGGAGTACACAAGAAAAACCATGTTTTTAATCATTAAAGCAGTGGAACAAAGGATAGGATTTGGGTGGGCACGCGTTACAAAGGAAAAACAGCTGCACACCTGCTTCATGTTTTATGAACATCATGAGTATATTTGATACTCAATTAAATAATCATAATTATAATTTAGGGGCTGCCCTCAAGAAAGAATATCTTAACTTTAATTATCTGTCCAGGAGTTACAACTCTGTTTTGCATATATATATAATGAGCAATTATGTTTAATCATAACACAATAAACCAAATTTTAAAACTACCTTAAAGGCATTTTCTAAAATAAGTAATAGACCCATTCATGCAATGTAATGTTTATCTACCTTTATTTTTATAGGAAGCTCTTACATTGATTATATATATATTAGTCAAATTATATCAGTTGTAATTAATGACTAGAAGTGGTCCACCATTGTGGAAATTTTCATTTCATTAAAAAAAGGAATTTGAACAGTGTGTAAAGGAAGTATGTTATTACTGCTAACTTTCACATTTTGTTAGAGGCTTTGCGTGATTTACAACTTTTTGAACATTTCTCCCGAAATTAAATGTTTCCTTTCTCTAGGGCCTCACCATAAAATAGTTATGTAACTCTGGCTAAGTTCCTGAATGTCTGTTTTCTCAATTTCTCATCCATAAAATGAGAATGATAGTGATATCTATTTATCAGGATAATTTTAAGAAGTAAATTAGTTAATAAATATAAATTTTCTAGAGTAATATTTAGCACATAGTAAGAGATCAATAAATGTAGCTACGGTTTTGAAGATAAAACCAAGAAATAGAAAGGCTAAATCATTTATCCAAGGTACATGCTAGAATGAGATAGTTTAAAAGCAGTAATCAAATTTAAATTTATAACTTATAGGCTGATTATGCTAAAACTCATTATATGATGCTGTGTTTTTGTTTTTTAAATGCTTCCTCAATGTTTTTAAAAATGAATTATTCATAAGAGCGTCTATTAACAAAAAAGACAATTGTTAACAAATAGAGAAAACAGACTAACATATGAAAAACAGTGAACAGTCTAATGTTACCTTTGGTTATTTGACTTTCTACTAGTAGGGCTTTGGGTAATTTAATCACCGCAGAGATCATGGAAAGAGGAAATTAGTATTCAAAAAGCTTAATGAGTTTGCAAAGTCTTCCTGACAGTGCGAACTTGGATCTAGATACATATCCTGATGTCAACTTCTGTGTTTTTTTCTATTTAACTACAGATTTCTCTATCAACCTATACCATGCCCCCACTAATGTCCAATAACAAGGCACATACACACCAGGTGCACACACACACACATACATACATGCACATATACAAGCATAAATGTGCCCCCCTACATCCATATCTGCATTTATGGTGTTGGAGTTTCATATATTTATGTCCTGAACCATCCATTATTTCCTTTTGTGACTAGTGATGTAGCTAACAGCCAAATTGGTGGCTGAATCAGCACCAAAACAGACTCCCCAGTGACTACTAAAATGCGCTCTTAAAGCAACTTCTTATAGTCTCCTTTCCATAATGGAGATCAAAGATCAATGACAAGACCTCATTTCAGGTGACAAAGACATGAGCTGATTTATTCTCTATTCAAAGTGAGAGCTCATTCTTCACTTCAAAATGTTTAATCCTGTACATCAGAGATCCTCTTTAATTTTATACTAACATTAAATCATGTCTTTCAAAAGCTAACATCAAATTATTCTTTTTTTCTCAGATTATTTAACCCTCTCCATCATAAAATGTTGTCCCTACTGTAGTCTGTATTTGCTTATACCAAAGATCTATGATGCTTCACTATGTTTGTTTAGATGTCTATCTCCCATTCCTAAATAGTAATCTCCCTTTATGGACCGTCTGACTTGGTATAACCAGCATGCAGTATAGGGAGTGGTGCATAAAAGATGTTTTTGAATGAAGGAATAAATGCATGAAAATGTAAATATGATGTTAAAGAAACTACTTGATATCAAAAAGTATATGGTTATAAAAAACTTTCCTGAAGACATTACATAACTATTTAGCCTTCATATGTAAACTGAACATTATGCAAACATGAGTTATTATTTGTATTCTACTTTCTATTAACCTTTGATGAAGACGGTATTTTTCCCTTTAAAATACAGCTCTAATTAATTCTACTTCTTTTGACCTCCACTAACCCCACCCTAGTCCAAGAGTCATCAACTCTCTAATTATTGAGCATAACTAGTCAGTCACAGATTGTTATATATACTTTGAGTTGGGAATACCAGAAATTCTGGATATATGGCTCTCTCTCACTAGAAATATTTTTAGTCACATTTACTTTCCAATCTCTTCCCTCTTTTTATATTACCTCATACAAGTCTATAATTAGTATTTACCAAATAAATCAGGTGCATTACACTAAACTAAGTTGTCTTAATCTCTGTTATAAAATTCCTGCTGCAGTCAAAAACTAGATACTCCCCGTGTTTCCTTGGATGAATGATTGACTTATCCACTCTGCTTCCTTCATTTATACCCCTCCCCAGGTGTGAGCTTCTCTATACTCTCCAGGAAGATTTTATACTTTGGAAGCAACAAAGCATACTCCCCTGATGCCTGATATTGTAATGAAGACATTTGAAGAAAGTCTTCCAAGGGAAGATGAAGAATTATTTATGTAACTATATGCCCTCCCTTCTGAAGCCCTCGGGAATATCTAAAATAGCATAATATTGTCTCACAATCTAAATGGATTAATTAAATTTGAAAGACTTGACTTGATGATGACAATAATTATACTTGAATCAATGCTTCTTCTATCATCTTATCCCAGGGGTTCACAGAGACTACATCACGCAACTTCTTCTGGGATATTTAGCAGCAAAGGAGCAGATCAAAATAATTCCTTTCCTTTACTTAATTTAAAAAAAAATGTGGCCTCCATTTTTTTTTTAAATAATCTTAAAACATTTAACTTAGATTATACACACACATACACACACATAAATATGGTAGAATTTCTAGAAACAGTCATAACTTCTTTGGGGATTAACTTAGCTAATTTATTAAAAGTATTTGCATTTGCTCATTAAACAAGAAGTACAAATATACAAGAGTTAAATTTTTTTGAAGATATGCAGTTCTATTTGAGAAACAGACATCAAATGAAAGCTCTAAAGGGGATGGTTAGTGTAATTTATCTGTAGATAAAACTCATTCAGTGTTTCAGTGCCTATACTTACTCTGAGGCACTGGTCTCATTAGGGAGGGAGAAAATAGTGCCCTGTATCTCAAGTTAATCCTTTGAAAGTACAAGATCCTCAGAGGGAGTAATTGAAAGTTCTTTATATCATTTTTGTCCCATGGATAGAAAATAATAAATAAAATTTTATACTCAAAGTTTAATTTCTATTTGAATATTTTAAATTTGTCAATATCTTCAATTAAGTCAAATAAAACTGGGTCTCACAGGAAGTGTTGTCATAGTTTCTATATTTTAAAAAATATCATTAAAAATAATAGCATAACAAAAGCAAATCTGTGACTATGTTATTACTGAATATGAATGAATTCAGGATAATTATAAATTACAGTCAACCACAACTATTTATTATATTTCAGCAATTCACAATTATAAAATTCAAATTAAGTATTTGTTCATTCATTAAGTCAAAATGCAAGAAAATTTTGATATTTCATTTCCATATGGAATACCAGCTACTGAAAATGAGCAAAATATTGACATATCAGGCTAATAATTCCTATTTGGTTAAGTTTATACAAAAGGTGACACTTGACTAGTTGTTTAAAAAAGTTCTAAAAACCTTCCCTCTCCTTTGGAAACAAAAGCCAAGTTCAAATTTCTTTTGTTTTCCCTTCTAGGCTCATAAAAGCTTATCCTTTATGCCTCCAACTCCCTCCCTCCACACACCCCTAACAAATGCAAGTACAGTTAGTCACCTTTGAATTATGCCTAAATGCTTCTGGCTTGTTCAATACGGTTTAGTCATCACAATATGCACTAAATCATAATAATGACAATTCTAATAATAATAAGCTAATATTTAATGAATATTAAGCTCTAGGCACTGTGTGAACTGCTACATATGCATCACTCAATTTTAATACTCATAACAACCCTGTGAGCTAATATTATCATCTCTCTTTTACAAATAAGTAGACAAGGCTTAGAGAAGTGGAGTAACTTGCTTAAGGTCACAAAACTAATAATTGACAGCTTTGGTATTCAAAGCTGGGTCTATCTTAACTACTATGTTATATTGCCTTTCTACATTATTTAACAATAAAGGCTGTTGCTAAATTGAAACGTATAAGAACTTAGATCTTGTGTCTACTTCATCATTGTATTTCCCATGCCCTAGAACAGAGTGTGGTGCTCAATAAACATCTGTAGAATGCATGAGAGTATCCATTATACTGAGTCTAAAATATTCTATAATTGAAAAGCCAAGGTTACTATGTCCTATGAATTCAAAAGCAGAAATCATGGTGTTGTGGTATCAATCTTTTCTTTTTTTTTTTCCCTCTAACTCATCCCCCTTAACTAACCTTCCTCCAATATAACATTTTCTCCCATGAATCATCTTGCTTTTGTTGTACTGTTTTTTTCACTTTTGAGCAGATCTTCATTGCCTCTTGCTTACTAAATAGTCACTCTGATTTCATTTTCTGGCAATTTATTCACATTCTCTGTAATCTTTGGTAAGTCAGTTAACATTTAGCTTTCTTTGTTAGAGGAGAACAGAAAATAATATATCTATTAAAATTTTTTTTTCACCTAAAGGAAATTTCTGTGTTCACTGAAGAATGGACCAGCCAAGCCCCTCATCATCCATCGTCTACAACTAAGAACCGTGCCTTGAATTCCTTCATAGGAAGAGAGAAATTAGTAGAGGGAACATGCTGGAGAAGACAAGATTTTCCAATGTAGTGAGCATGCTGTGGGAGAACGCAGGGCCTTTGAGCATGCTTATCCTTTATAAGGATCAGGAACCTTGTCTGAAAGATTTTTTTTTATCTTTTTCTTTTCTCTACTTTCCTTTTCTTCCTTCTTCCCTTCCTCCCTTGTTTCTAAATAGTTTCTTTCTTTATTCTGACTCCCTAAAGTGGTAACCACAGGTTTCTCTCTCTCTCTCTTTCTCTCTCTCTTTTGAGCACACATGCTTAACTACTTTACTTTTAGTCTACGTTCACCAACTTTCAGACTTACAAAAACAAAAACCCAAGTCCCACACACATAAAAAATCATGTTCATCTTTCTACCTAGCTTTATGAGTCATAATTGTATGTATCCCATAAAGGAAAAAATCCGTGTAAGAGAATGACAGCATTATTTTTCACTACATATCAGTAATTAAGATCAAAGTTTAAATATAGTTGCAGAAGTCGTCACTAAGTTACTAAACTTCATTTAGGATTATTTGTTAAATAAGATTTAGCAAAAATATTTATTTTTCTACTGGTCTATTAGTTCTATAACAATCTTCAAAATTATGTTCCAGAACTTAATAATGATTCTTATACCCTACACTTGTAATGGATTCTCCTCTTCTTATCAAGCTACCCTCTGAGAATCCATTGATAATTCATATTTTCTGACCCACCAATATTTATAACATTGTGGAAAAAAAAAACCCTACCTGAGTTAGACCTATGTCCAGCTCCTCCCAAATATCTGTTCCTACCAGTGGCACTAAAAGATACTTTGGGGAAGGAAATGATTTTGTCTTTTAAAATAGCTTCCTTGTCGAGGTATATACACAAATATTCTTATGCTACCTTAAATATTGTAATCTAGTGTTATTATCCTTGAATAATATTTTGTGATTTTTTCCCATTGATTCCTTATAGAATTTTGTTAGATTTATCCATAGGTTTCTTATCTTTAATATTTACCTTATATAAGGGCTCTTTTCTCTGTTATATTCTCTGTAAGGTTATAAAAATATCATTCCTTTTCTTACTGTGCTTGTAATTAGCAAAATTGCTATGCTCTCAGTAATTCTAACTGCTGGTTTTGTCTACAAATTCCCTTGGATTTTCTATATAGATACTCAAATCATCTAAAATGAGATTAGTTCTTTCTTTCCCACTCTTAACCTCTTATTTGCTTGGCTAAGTCCAATCTGCTTGTTTGCTCTTAGATCCATTTGCTGGTTCCTCTTGTTTTCTGCTCTGTACACAGGAAACTGTGCACAGTACATGTCACAGGCTTCTTTGCCAACTGGCTAATACCTTGCTTGAGCCAAAGTCAGACACTGAGATGAGATTAAACAGTAATAGAGAATCTGGAACATATACCCCCTCTCTCTGGTTTGTACTGTTTCCAGCAGCACTGCCTCTCCTCCGTAATCCCAGCTTCTACAAGATAGCCCCTCTCTCTGTGGTGATAGCTCCCACAGATGCTACCTTGGGTCTAGGTTTCACTAGATGGCCCCAGATCTTTGTCTTGAATAACATCATCTGTCCATCAAGTCTTAGCCTTAGGAGTGGTAGCCTCTGCATACTGTTGCTACCTCTGGTTTGCTTCACCATGCTTTCTTCTTCTTTTTTTTTTAATTTGCTTGCTTATTTTGTTTTGTTTCAACTCTTTCTACAACTTTGTGACTATTTAACCTTTTAAAATGTTCTCCAAAGAACTAACCATTATATAGATAGAGTTTGTTTTTCCTACCAAACCTTGACTGAATCTGAGGGCACCTGTTTCCTTGTTGTCTTAGCTTGGATTCCCAAAATGCAGAGCATAAGACAAGAACTTCCACAGCTGTTTTATTTGAGAGGTAACCCCAAGAAGCTAGTAAGAGACCGTGGGGAGTAAAAAGGGAAGGAAAAGAATCAAAATAAAGGTTAAGTTTTGAGGTCATCTCTGTAGGCAATGAGACTCAATTTTTCTAGGACCTCCAGAAGCTTACAGAATGTCTTCAATAGTTATCTGACCCTCATCTCCCTTTGGTCATGGATTGCCCCAGGGGTGTTAAATCTCTCATCAATCTGCACCAGTGCAAGGGCTGTGCACATTCTCACTAGCATATGTAATTTTAGAGGAAGCCTGAGCAGAAAATTAAGACATCAGGCGTGTGCTTGAGGCGAGATATTATGAGAGCACAAAAAGTCAAAACCAACACAGAACTGTCTACCCCATTTCCGGTCAGTATTAGGGTTGTGATCATGGGAATGTAAGGCAGAGCACCAGAGGTATCTGGTACATTTATAACAAGATTTTTGGTAAACTTGCTATAAAAATAAAATTCCCTTCTATTCTTGGTTTACCAAGTGTGATTTTCTTTTTTAAAAAAATTATTGTTGATTTAAAAAAAATTCTGTGCCAGTTAAGATCATTATTTATGGGTTTTTTTCCTTAGTCTACTGGTGTGATGCATTATAATTATAGGTTTTCTCATGTCATACTATGCTTTCATTCCCAGGTTGAACCCGATATGTTTGTGATACACACACATGCACACAAAGTTGGATAAGGATTAATGAAATTTTAAGAAGATTTTTGCACACCAACATTCAAAAATTAGATTGTGGTAGGCAGAATCATGTCCACCCTTACCTCAAGATATCCACATCCTATCCTCAGAATCTGTGAATATGTTGTTTCAAATGTTAGAGACTTTGTAGGTGTGATTAGCTTAGGGATCTTGAAATGGGGAGAGTATCCTGGATTATCCAGGTGGGCTCAATCTAATTAAACGGGTCCTTAAATGTGGAAAAACTTTCCCAGCTCCTGTCAGAGGGAAATGTGACTATGGGAGAATGGTCAGAAAGAAGAAATGTGCTGGCTTTGTAAATGGAGCAGGGAACTAGGAACCAAAGTGTATGGGTGACCTCTAGAAGCCGAAAAAGGCAAGGAAAGTGATTCTCTTCTACAGTCTCCAGAAAGGAAGGCACTCCTGAGACACTTTGATTTTATCTCAGTGAGACCCATGTTGGATTTGTGACCCAAAAAACTGTTAGAAACTACATTATATGAAACTGCTAAATTGGTGGTAATTTGTTAGAGCAGCATATAATACTAACACTGAGATTGATCTAAAAGATTCCTACTTGATATGTCCTCTCCTTATTTTGATAGTTTGATAGTTTTGATACAGTTTATTCCGGCCTTAAGTATTGTGTTGGAGAGCTTTCTTTTTTAATACCAGTCTTAGATTTTGTATTCCTTGGAGGTTATTTTTTCCTTAACAACTTTGTAAACCCACCTGTAATACCAGCTGAAACATGAGTCATTGGTGCAGGTAGGTTTATTTACTAGCTCAATTTCTTCTATGATTATTTGTTTACTAAGAAATTATATTTTCTTATGATTTATTTTTCTTAAGATAAAAGGTCATTTCATCTTGTTAAATATGATTTTTTCATAATTATTTTTCTCATTTTTCTCGTGATTATTCTTACTAGAAGCATATCAATTTTATTACTCTTTTTGTTAAGAACTAGCTCTTGATTTTGATTATCCGCTCCAATGATTCTGGTTTTTAGATCATTGAGAATTTTTTTTCTTTCTACTTTCTTTGGTTTATTCTGTTAAAATATGTCTAGTTTTTGAGATGAATGCTGAATTTATTTATTTTCAAACTTTTTAAAGCTAAATCATGTTAATGCTATAAATTTATTTCTAATTATTACTTTCATTCCATTCCAGAATTTTGATATGTGGTAAGTTTATTTTCATTCAGTCATAATGACTGTATTATTTTCACCATAATTTCTTCTTTTTTATTTATTGAGGTATAATTAATACATAAGATTATATTAGTATCAGACATAAAACAGAATGATTTGATATTTGTATATATTGTAAAACAATCGCCACAGAAGACTAGTTTATATCTGCTCATTACGTACTTACAATTTTTTTTTCTCATGATGAGGTCTTTTAAGATCTACTCTCTTAGCAATTTTCAAATAGGCAATACAGTATTAACTATAGTCATCATACTGTACATTACATCCTTATGACATTTATTTTATAACTGGAAGTCTGTACCTTTTGACCCTCTTTACCCATTTCACCTACACCCCCCTTCCAACCTCTCCTAACCATCAATCTGTTCTCTGTATATATAAGCTAGTTTTTTGTCTGTTTTTTTAAGATTTCACATATAAATGAAATCATACAATATTTGTCTTTCTCTGTCTGACTTAGTTTACTTAGCATAATGCCTTCAAGATCCATCCATGTTGCTGCCAGATGACAAGATTGCATTCTCTTTTATGGCTGAATAGTATTCTGTTGTCTATATACCACATCTTCTTTATCCATTCATTCATAGATGGACATTTAGGTTGTTTCCATATCTTGGCTATTGTAAATAATGTTGCAATGAATGAGGGGGGCATGTATCTTTTCAAATTAATGTTTTCATTTTCTTCAAATAAATACCCAGAAGTGGAATTACTGGATCATATGCTAGTTCTATTTTTAATTATTTGTGAAATCTCCATACTGTTTTTAATAGTGGCTGCACCATAATTTCTTTTTAACCCATGAGTTTTTGGTGATGGATAGATAGATAGATAGATATGAGATTTTATAGGTATTTTAAAAATATTTCTTGTATTTTGGCCAGAGATTAGGACTGTTATACATGTTATTTGAAATTTGTTGAAACTTCCTTTGCAACCCACTGTATGATCAATTTGGGTAAATGTTGAATAATGTTTTGCAAGTTTAAATGTTCAAATCAATGTATATTCTGTATTTATTGCAGGCAGAGTCCTCTATACATTGTTGAGATAAAATTTGTCAACATATTCTATATTCTTATTAGTTTTCGTCTTCCAAATCCTTCATTTTATGAAAAAATATGTATTGAAACTTCTACTACAGTTATGCATTTTTTCAATTTCCCTTTGTAATTCTCATTTTTTTTTTATAATGTGAAGCTATACAGTTCACAAGGGTCTCATGTTCCTGTAGGTAGTGTTCATTATTGCACTGTGTTCTATTTATAATTATACTTTTTACTCTCAATATTATTTTGTAAATATTAATATTGCTGATCCACTATTATTTTACTTGGCAATATTTTAACCTTTTTAGACTCAATTTCTCTATTTAAACCTCCAAAGAATAATGATATTTTAGCGACTATTCTCAGCATTTGAGGAGTGAGTTCTGGAATATCCTGCAGACTTGAGCCAGCCGACACCATAGCCGTGGGCAAGATTTAAACTGTAAAACTCTTATAACAACTCTTCTTAAACTACCTAGTGGAAGAATGTGTTTCAGATTTCACTGAAAACAAATAGACTATAAGATGCAGATTTCCTCAGTCACTCATTTTGCAAATATACCAACATATTTACATCTCTATCCATCATCATTTCTTCCTCTGAACACCAAGAAAACCTGTCTTCTGAGGTCAACCCTTCTACCTGTGTTCCTGATAAAAATCTGCATCACAGGAACATGCTCCCTTAGCTACCCACCCTGCTTTCTCTTGTATGTTTAACTTCTCCCTCTCTAACTTACTTCTTCCCCAGTGTGATAAGAAAATTTATTGATATCACAGGTCCTCTACAACTCTCCAGTGAACCCCAAATCTCCCACCATCTGCTCTCCTCTACTCCCTAATACCTTCTCTCCTTTTATAGACAAGCTCCTTCACTATCTACAGGATATCACCTCTCAATCCTCCAGGATCTAAGCTTATATTTCAAAAAAAAAAAAAAAACTAACACTGAAATTGTTTAGCTCAATTTACCTATACTTCTCTACTTTCAAATCTGATGCACTGTTAGGTTCTCATCAAGAAAGCCCTCTGAAATATTGATATCTTGATATTCTCACTTCACCTGGCTTTTGAAATAATATTCTCCTAGTTTCCTACTTCTTTCCTTTCCCTCAGCAGCACCACCATCATTATAACCCCTCAATCAAATGTTATTCCACTCAATGTTCTGTCTTAGAGCTCTTATCTCATATTATATACACATTTTGTTGATATAGTTTTACTATGTTAACTTTTATATCTATATTCTATCTATACATATTCTTTCTATGTTCTCTCTATAGAATATAGATATATTCGATATTTTGATGACTTCTAAATCCACACTTCTGGCTTCATTCTCTCTTACAAGTTTCTGGGGAAATATATGGCTTTTTGTCAAAAAATAAATAATAGCCCACATTTACTGGAATATTTTATATTTGTGATGAGGATAAATTTGAAAGAAAAATAAGGAAATGATGTTTGATGTCAGATTTTGGCAGACTGTGCCAGTCAACCAATACAAACGCTACTTAATAGGTGATGAAAAATGATCCAGTGTTTTCTGAAAATGATACTGACTTGATGGATAATACACTTTAGAGAAAGTCCTGTATCACCGTATGGTAAACAAATTAGAGAAAGAAACAATAGAAACGTCAAGATATGAAATGGGCATAAGGAATCAAAGGCCTAAAGTTGGATGGCAAGAGTAGAAATGTACAGAGAGGGAAAGCTTTTAAAGAGTTTATAAAACTCAATATATGGTAATAATATGACCATTGGAGTGTGAGAAAAAAGGAAAGAAGCACTAAGTAAAATGCTTAATATTCACTCTGGCTTAATAGGAAAAGAACACGCCAATAAGAAAAAGGATTAGTTCATTTTTGTCTCATATTTAAGGTATCAATGAGACATCTCAATGAAAAAATTCTGCAGGCAATTAGAAAAGTAGTTCTGATATTCAAGTAAGAAGTCATGCAAACACAAAAATTAGGAAGTTACTAAAGCTGTTGGTGGATGTTCCATAAATGGAAAAGGTCCTCTAGAGAGAGTATATTAGAGCAAGTGCATTGAAAGTAGATTCCTGGAGAGTGACTGCATTTGTATATAAAAGAGAGGAGCCAATATATGTGAAAACACGGCAGCAATCACAGCAAAAGAGAACACAGCATTAGGCAAGCTAAGGGAAGAGAGTGCTCCAAGAAGGAGCTTATGATCAACAGAGATAAAGGTTGTAGAAAAATCAATGCATAGGAGGTTTGAAAAAGGGCTTTGGATATAAAACTTATTAGAGCAACACTGAATACCACAGGGTATGTATTTTTTCATTTATTCAAAACTCATCTATTGAAGTTCCATGAGAGTATGGCAGCAGCTTTTCCTGATTGAAGGTTAGCACTGCGGCATGCAGAGGGCACTCAAAAAGTACTGTGCCTTCTATATGAAAGACACAGTAGGTCCTGGAAATAAAGCAAGTTTACTAACCTCAAGGGTATCCTAACTGGAGAGAAACAGCTATTATAATTTTAGGTAGAAATAGCTATGTAAGTGAATCAGTGCACTAAATGTACACTTCACTGTAAAGAAGGCACTGTAGGTACTGTGGAAAAAAACTATTTTCAGTAATAAAAAGTCTACATTGAGACATTGATATGAGACCTGAGTCTCAAAAATAAATAGAGTGAAACCTAGGAACTGCTTAGGTATGAGGAGAGATAACGCTGAATAGGTAAGTAGAGGCCAGAACATGAAAAGCATTGTACACTCTGCCATGTGGACCATAGTAGCACCTTAAGAAGAGGAACCATTTTCCAGAGAATATTTTAAAATATTAACAATTTTCCCCAATGATCTTTTTTCCCAATAGCCTTGTCCCCATCCAAGCAGAAAGCTATTCTGTACAAATTGCCAAGATAAAGGAAGTTAAACCTACATCCTGGTTAGAGAACCAGGGAAGCAGCAATATTCCAGAAACAGAAGATGCTGCTTAGTGTGTTTATAAGATAGGACCTCAGATGTCTTACTGAGATCCTCTGTGCTCCTGCATGACATAAGAGCAGCAACATGATTGCTGAGCACGCAAGAACAGGCAAAACATGTAGAGTTCTGCTAGACCTAAAAGGACCTTGTGGACAGGGTTTTGAGGCATCTCCAAAGACAGCTGTCTGGGCAGATAACAAAGAAGACAAGATGCCCCCCACCTTTAGTAGACTTGACTGTACATAAATAATATCAGCTTCTACAACTCAACTTGCTCTTTTCATTCAGATTACAAACAACTTCAGTTCTTTCAAACAGTAAAAATCCAACAATAACACACAAACCCTCCCACTGATTCTACATTTTCTTGAAAGAATGGCTATATTTATTTTCTCACCACTCATTCAACTCACTAATGTGTTATATAGATGTTCCTTAGTATTAGAAACAAGAAGGAAGTCTCTTCATAGAGAACAACGTGGTCGTTGCCAGAGGGAAGAGGGTGGGAGGATGAGTGAAATAGTTGAGGGAGATTAAAAAGTTCAAACTTCCAATTATAAAACAAACAGGTCATGGGGATGTAATGTACAGCACAGGGAATATAGTAAATAATATTGTGATAAATTTGACAGAGAGTAATTAGACTTATTGCGGTGATCATTTGTTGTAATGTTTAAAAATACCGAATCACTATGCTGTACATATGAAACTAATACAGTGTTGTAAATCAATTATACTTCAAAAAGAAGAAAGGAAGAAAAGCTGTTTCCCCTGGGGTTGGTAAACTGAGAATGTGAGGTAGCAGTGGCCTGCAGCCATTTTTCTTCTTCATGTGAAGAGCAAGAATGAAATGAACACAAAGAGTAGAGCCAACCACTAGAGAGAGTAAAAGAAAGAGACTGAAAATTTATATGGGCACCTAGATCCATCCATACCTTAAGCTAGTAGCCCTGGAAACTTTTTTGTTTCAAATCTACTAACCAATAAATTATTTTTGCTTTAAAAAAAGAAGGAAGTCTTTCATGAAGAGGAACTATTTTAACCGAGCTTAATTGGCTAAGTCAGATTATGTTTTGACCTACTGAAAGGAAGAATGGATATTAAAATATCCCCAAGGAGATTATATTGTATATATCCTTCTATACTGTTTCTCAGTACAATGATCAAGTACTTATGTGGGAAATTATATATTATAAGATTTCATTGATTAAAAGCCAAATTAGACATCTCAGAGTTAATATTGAAGAGGCACTCTCTGTAAAAGACGGTCTAATACTGTACTGAAATAAAAATGTCTTTGACATATTAGGAAAATTGTGATCATTCTTTTCCTTTTTATGTCTCCCTTCACATCTGAATATACAATGTAAGTTGATAATACATTATAAAATGACCTTCACAAATCTATAATAATGGCTGCCTAGAACAGATCATGGTATTATGGATTACCAAATGAATAATGATCAGGTTTAATGTAAAGGTGTAGTGAAACTTATTCGACCCTGCCACTTATATCTGTCCTTCCAAAGAGTCACAGTAATATCTCAGTCCATTCATTCCCCACAACTTAATGATTTCTGATTTAGCACGTCTATATCAGCAGGGGAAAAAAATCTCTGTAAAATTTAATCCTCATTAATAAAATTAAGCTAAATGGTAAGACAAAGCAGTAAAATTTCAGTGACAATATTTAATGTAGAACCTGATTTATCTGCCATACCAACCACAGATGGAAAGTGAGAGCATACCTGTGTATTTTAACCAAAAGAAACACGTTAAAGAAAAAAATTCATCTTTATCAAAATAATTAAAATAACTTTCTTTTCCCTAGAACACATTTTTAAGTGGAATTTAAGCATAGAGAAGTTCTGACATCTGGACAAAATTTAGTCTGTTTGAAGAAGATATATTTCTAGGGCTAAATAATCAGTGGACATTTGACTGTTTCAACTTACTAAAGCATCTATTCAAGTGAATTCACTATAGTTTGAGGTTGAGGAATCAGGTAGGTTTTGCCATAGTCAAAGATGTTAATGAACTTTAGAACTGAAGCAATGATACCACCAAAATAAAAATTAGTAAAACAAGATCAGGATATTTCACATTAATAGTTTTTATATAGTGTCCTAAAAGTTAACAAACTATATCAGACAAATTCCATATGTAGGATTTGCCTCAATTAAAGTGCTAAAGTAGACTGAAGCTAAATTTCCTCTCTGAAAGGAGTTAATATTTTTCCATTTTTGCTGCAATAAAGAATGATTCATATTTTAGCTTTCTATGTCATATTGCCAATACCGAATTTTTATTGTCTCCTCTACTATAAAGCATGTCCTCTTTCTTGTCAAGTTCAAAAGGGCACCATGATGAACCTTGCATTGCTTCAGCTCATGATCATTTTCCTATCAACCATCTATCACAATACCACAGAAAGAGTGTCTTTCCTATGGTTACCACAATGAGGTTATTATATAATCAGCACTTAAACATGCTTAAACATCACTGCTCAAAATTGCATTTAACAGGAAAATTTTAAAGAGAGTCTTGCCTGTTCTGATTAATGATGTGCAATAAGATGTATATATACATCTTACTGAAGTGGGTCAACTTCAAACCTGAATCTAAGTGTTGCTTTATAGTCTTATAAAACCAGTGAGATTTTATGCCTTCAGAGTAAGTTGATGTTCTGAGTAATTTAATGGGGAAATTGATGGAGAAAAATCAACAACTTTATGAACTGCAAATAGACCAGATGAACAAACCAGATGAACTATTAAGAGATTATCCTCTAAAGACACTTAAAGACTAGTCTATGAAACATACTCAGCTTGCCAAGTGAATATCCTGTGGCCAAGATATGGAAAAATCAGGGTCATTCCCTCTTCATCTCTCGTTTTTTAGGGTGACCTGAAAAGACTCAGTCTTGAAATTGGACTGCCCTGGGTTCAGTTTTGTGCTCTGCTGCTTTCTTACTAGCAATGTGACACTGTGACTATAATTTATATTGCTTGTCCTTTAGATTCATCACTCTTCAAAACATGCAAGCTCGGTGGGTGGATTAGACCATTTTTTACAAAATATATAACTCACTTCTGGTGATTTTTAATCTGATGATAAAAATGGACATGAAGATAGTTTAAATAATGATATTAGTGAGGCTAGTTTGGCAATTCCAGTCTCTTGTCAGAGAACCCTCTTTGAAGTTAAATGTACCTCAAAACATATAGAATCATTTTGAGATACTCTCTAAGGTTATCCTGCGTGAGGAGCTTTCTAAACGGTCTATTTCCTAAATGAAAACTATTCCTTCAAGATTAGATAAAAATGTTTCTTATGTGCATGTAGAGAGAAATTTTTCTTTTTACGTTTATGTAGAGGTTGTGTTTCCCACGTAAAAATGAGAACAATTTCAGCCCCATAAAGCAAAGAAAAAGACCAAAGACAACTAAAACAGAAACAATTCCAACTAAAGGAACAGGAGTTGGTTTTGTCTTAAGCAACTAAAACCCAACTGAAGTAACTTTGGAATTGCCTATTTCAAAAGAGTCTAGTGGCAGCTACCACTAAAGAGGGAGACATGAACACTATCAAGCCTCCCTTTCTGTTTTTGTCTGTGATCCATATATCTCGTCTCTCAGTTTGTCAATCTCATATTTTAAATTTGGTTTTCTCCATAGAACTGGAATCATGTTCACAAACATCCCTGGGATCAAATATTTCTAGCAACATTACACAGGAGAAAAACCCACCTTCCAGTATTAAAACTCCTAAGGACAGTTTCTAACTGCCCTAAGTTAGATTAATTTACCAGCCATGGGAGAATTATCAAAACCAAGTATTTGAAACACCAGAAATGTTCCAGAGTTGGATCATTTGATTATAACCATCAGTGATTAGGAATCTGTTTTTCACCCTCCTCTGATAGAAGAAAATTTTAATCTGAAAAAAACTCAGTTTCCTGGGGTATAAAGTACTAGTACCAATAAGCAAGGGAAAATATATACTATAATAAGAGCATAAAATGTTGTATATTATGTATACATAAGCATATATTAATATAAATATATATATTAGAGTGAAAATCCCTTTTACGCTAATGTTCAGCAATGGATATATTCCTGTCCTTCAAATCATATCAGTGAAAAATAATATAACTTATAAAAATAATGATCATGAAAGGAAAGACAGTGGGAGCAATAAACAAAATGGGTTAAGGCAGAAAAGAAACAAGACTGATATACTGACTTTTAGATTCAAGGTAGACTTTTTTCCTAACAACTACATGTATCTGTATACATTTACATATGTATATAGATTATAAATTTTCGAAATTACTCTTTCAATACATCTATATATGTAGCCCTTAAATTAAATTGAAATTCATTTGTTCCTAAAGGACAAATTTAATAACCTTTTCATAAACTGCCTTAAAGAATGGTTCCCTGTACATGTTTATTCTCATAGGGTCAATGATGTATTATTACCTAGTCAGATGCTATGTTACATAAACATTATTATTAATTAAGGTATGTCAGCCACAAATAGAAAACATTACAAACAGTGGCTTAGAAAAAATGAGTTTATTTGTCTTGCACAACAAGAAGGCCATGGGTAGACAGTCCACATTGGTATGGAAGCCCTAGCCATGTCACCAGACATCCATGCCCCTTCCATGGTCCCACTCTGTCACCTTTGGCTGTGGCTTTCATTCCAACGTTCACAAGAGGCAGTTATACTTCCAGGTATTCAGTCATCATATTGAAAAAGAAAAGGGAAAAAAGGGAAAGGGTAAAGACCAAATAAAGACAGAGCAAACAAGCTGCATTTCCTTTTATAAAGGATTTCCACTTTCCTGGAAGTCTAACTCAGAAACTTCTTGAAGTCCATTGGCCAAAACTGCATCATACTGACTTTCCATGGCCTCAAATTCACATGAGAGGATAAATATTTTTAATTAGCATATTTCACCCAAGGGTAATTAGAGTTCTTATTGGTCAAGAAAAGTGTCAACTGGATAAGCAACTACATATATTGAGTGCTATCATGACATAAATATGTCACCTATAATTTACATCCCACAGAGGCATTAAACACATCTGGTGTTACAAGTAAAAACAATAATCAAAAACCATGGTAGCTACAGCCAGCTAATGCCTAAATTTTTTTTAAATAAAAAATAACTTGTCAGTCCATGGGCAAAGTTGGCAGTCTGAAGAAGTTTTCAACATTCCACCCGCCTTTTAAAAATTCCATATACGTAATTTATGATGGAAGCATATCTATTTTATAGATTAGAAAGCCTACTTTCATAGAGTTCAAGTAATTTCCCCAAGTCCCACAGCTAGAAAATATTAGGGTCAAGAATTGAACCCAGATATTTTAAAGTTTACACCTCTCTTTTGTTTACCATGCTTTCCTTTCCATTCATACCTTTAGGCTGAACTATTTTTGCCATCTGTTTCTCTCTCAGGCGTACACTGATGTTCATTTCAACCAAACCCAAACCTTTAAAAAAGAAGTACAGTTTTGGGTGTATCTCATTGTGTAATTGGTTTTAGCCCTACTCTATAGGCGCTTGCAATCCCAAAGAACAGAAATGAGAAAAAAAGGGAAGCAAAACAGAAAAGAGGAAAAGGCAACACAAGAGAGTTTTACCAAGTTGAATACTGTTCAGTTATCAAATGCAACCAATTGCTTAAATTTTAGAACCATCGTCCTTTAAGCTATATAAATGGCTGCTTCTCCAGACAGTTTATTGGATGAAGGGGTGAAAGACTTTTATCTACTAGCTCTCATTTCCTGTTGATCAATGGTTTGCTCCTTGGAGCACTAATTCCCCTGTATTTTCTGATATTGTGAAACCAGTAGATTTCGTAGTGTCCTAGCACTTAATATCAGCAGGAGGGCCTGGAGCAGGAAGCAAGAAGTGTGTCATGGGTATGAAGTGAACTATTATAGGATTGTGTCTTTACATATTTATTTGGCGCATTTGCAGATTTTGTTAGTGCAGTATTACAGGGATAGAACATGTTACCTAATATCCTGGATAGAGGTGAAACCAAAAGTACCTGAAATGGAGCACAAGAGTTGTGTAATACCCAAGAAGTTAGTGTTGAAGAAATCAGCTAAACAAAAATGACTGCTACCTCCCAGCTTCTAAGCTTGCTTTCTTTTCACAAAACTTATGTCTATTTGTAAATTTTTGCACAAAATAATTAAAGAAACAAATAAATCTATCAGTAAATTATGAGATATTTTGATGAAGAAAATAATGTAGTCTATCTGGTAAGGTACCCAACCTCCAAAGCCAATCAAATGATTAGATAATCAGATTTAACATTTTAAGCTAAAAACATATTACTTATACAACATTATTCCACAAAATCTACAATTTTTTCCATGTAAACTGTGTAAATTTTTTAAAAAGCAATAGTTGATTTTTTTTAAAATAAAGTGAGCATTCTCAAAGAGATTTGCCTCAACACTAAAGTTATTCCATAAACTGGTGAATATTTTCATTGAATTATGTTTGCTTTTATATATTGATTTTATTCTGTGTATTTGTGTGTGTGTGTTGTTGGTCAGCCTGATAGGCTGATTTTGATCTTCATAATTGCATTTAAATTATGTAATTTGTATCTATAGTGGTCTCTTAGTTATGTTACCCTTACTTGCACATCAAATTCTTCTTTTTTAATTATTTACTTGACTTACACATCTCTGTCCCCTCCCCCCAGCTTATAGATATGCTCCTATTCTGTGCTAATAATTTTCATTTCAGCTATTTTTAATTTCTCTTTTAGAATAATAAACCATGATATATATGTTTGACAACAGGATTTGTAGTATGTCTGAATACTGATGCTCTAAAATGTCCAATTAAAGATAAACATGTTCTTAGTAGAGTCTTCAGTAGAAATTTTAGTTTGTTTAGAGAAAGTAATTAATGCTTAATAGGCGAGGATTTGGGTTTTTTTTTAAGCAACTGTTTCCTGTCACAATTGACAGTAGCCTATTTAAATATGAGTCTGTATGGTAAAACACTTAATATATTTTTAATACATTTTTCTTCTATTAATAATCTTAACTTATTCCTTTAAAATATTTAGATAGAATATAATGCAGACCATCCATATGCAGTTCCATAGATATTTAAATCTCATTGTATTGCCCTTTACTGAACCACTTTTGCAAGCAATATTTCATAACAAATAATATTTCATGCTCTTTTTAATACGAAATTTCATAGTATGCCCACATTGCTTGATATGGAAATGGTGTTTTATTTTTAAATATTCTTTAATATTCTTTTTAGAGGAGTAAAAGGAAATTATTTTTATGTCAAGAAAAAAATTCTTAATACTAGGACAAGCATTTACCTTCGGCTATCATGGTTTCAATAGGTACATAATCCTCCTTTTATTTATTCATTTTTAAAATATTAATTGAACATAACTATGTAGCTGATATTAATATGGCAGCTGAGCAATACCATCCATAGAGATATGCATTCCTACCTCACCCTGCTATTTCCAAGAGCCTCTTTTGGCTCTGAATTTAAGCTCATCCCAAAAAACTTTTGGTTGAAATGGGCTCTTTTCACAGGTTTTAGATCTGTTTAAGCTATCATTTATTCCCAACTGAATTTGTTAATGTATGCTTCTATTTATAGAGTCCTAAAGAGGTAGAGCTGATTTTAGCTAAAGATGATAAATAATTCTTCTCATGCAATTATAGAGACAGACTCTTTTGATAAAAAATACCCAAATTTAAATGGTTAATTGATGAGGTTCACAAAGAAATAGCCAGCACTAGTGAATTCACAGTAGATAGCAACATTAAAACTGATTCTCTAAAAAAATAGTAAGGACTGATTGGCAGGTAGCAGGTCTTTTTAATATAATAGCTATAGATGTTTGCAGTCTATTATTTTGTAGAGATTTTGTGCTTTTGCTAATGAGAGATATAATCTAATGAGCAGATAATCTGCTAATGAGCAGATTATCACAGGAAGCCCACAAACAGCAGCTGAAAACCTTGAGTAAAAATGTTCTGCACACAGGTGAGAATCTGGAGATATTTTGAAACAAATTTGAGGAAAAGTTTGTATAGCCTATGGTGATTCCAAGCATGGTAAGATTTATATACTGTAGGACTCAAAAAAATGGTTTGGGGAAATAGGTCTTTGTGTAAATTGAAAGAGCTGTTTCTATTACTAGGTGGAACACTTAATGCCACAGCCACTTGATTATGATACATTCCTCAACTGATAACTGGGGATGGAAGAGACTGTCCTCCTCACTTCAAGGAGCCAGCTACTACCTAGGCAAATCAACTGAAATCCACAGTTACATTAAAGCCAGTAGGTATGAGAAATTGACCAAAAATAGCTTCTTTTTAGGTCCCTTTCAGTTTAATCCATAAAATCTTGGACTATAAGGCATAAACCTTGACAAATTTGTTGCTCTGTTTCTGGTATGGCAGAAGAAGTAGTGGCATCTGATCTCAAACTCTCTGCCTGAACCACAGGTGTCAGGGTGCTTGACAATCCCAGATCAAAAAAAGATGGAGATGAATAGATTGAGATATCTCATCCTTAAGACTTACAGAAGGGCAGAAGTTGCAGAATCTGCTCTCGAGGATTCCTAGCTCATCAGATGTGGTTAGATACAACCAGAATGGATACAAAAGATGTACAAAACTCTAGACATGCTTGGAAGTCCTAGAAAATGTCTGGAATTCCTGTTGGTCAAGATGGGGGACTTGGAATATTCACAAGTTAGAATAACGTAGAAGATATGCTGAGATAGCAAACAACCCCAAAAATCTTAGGCGTTACTAGAGTAAAAGTTTATTTTTAGTTTATGCAAAGTTGGCTGAGGCTCTGAGCAACTCTTCAGGGCAACTGTTCTCTGTAGTAACTCAGAGATCCAAGCTAGAGAAGTCCTCACCACTCTCTAGGCATTCTATCTAGAACACATGGTCTCCCCAGTCAGTCAATGTGGAATAGAAAGGTCAGTGAGGAAATGTCGCCCTCCAGTCATTAAAGACTTTGGCCCTGAAATGACACATCACTTCCACTCACCAAGCCTTTGCCAATTCTGGTCACATGACACCACCTAACTACAATGAGAAGTCATGGGTGAGCAGTGGAAGTCTTTAAGGCAGATTATCAAGCTTGTGAGATATTGTAAATGTGACCTAATTTGTACTCAGGACAATAGAGGTTGGAAATACTAATAGTAGATATAACCTCCACATTAAAAAGATTGGGGGATGGGGTGGGGTAGGGATGATTCAACTGCTCTCAGAGTTCTTCACTAAATGAAGAACTTTTTTCTCTTGTTCACATAGATTAATATTTCTTACAATTTAAGGTTATGGCACTAATGATTCCAATTCGATATCCACTGCCCTAGGAGTCATTATTCAAGCAGAAATAAAAATATATTTATGACTACAGCTAAGCTCTAGTGAATTCTTTGACAAAAATCATAATTAGATTCTAGATGTTAACTTCCCTCCCCAACAAATATAAAAGTTTTAAGTTTAGAATATTTTAAGGTTTTAATAACTATCATTTTAACATCTGATAAGCCAGTAATCATTTTATATCCAAAATTTCTACTGTTACTCAGCATTTTTATTGATTTTTATTAATACAGGGAAGGTAATATGAATGGAAAAACTGGAAAAAATTATGGTCAGCTTAAACTCACCTGGTGTCAAGACTGTTAAACAAGTCATATTTATTAACTTAAATGCTTCTCCTCCTAATTATTTTTTGATAGATCATCATCCTTCTTTTCTTTTTTTTGTATTAGTTTTTTTTTTTAATTTTTGAATTTTATTTCATTTTTTTTTTATACAGCAGGTTCTTATTAGTCATCAATTTTATACACATCAGTGTATACATGTCAATCCCAATCGCCCAATTCAGCACACCACCATCTCCACACCCCCGCGGCTTTCCCCCCTTGGTGTCCATACATTTGTTCTCTACATCTGTGTCTCAACTTCTGCCCTGCAAACCAGTTCATCTGTACCATTTTTCTAGGTTCCACATACATGCGTTAATATACGGTATTTGTTTTTCTCTTTCTGACTTACTTCACTCTATATGACAGTCTCTAGATCCATCCACGTCTCAACAACTGACTCAATTTTGTTCCTTTGTATGGCTGAGACATATTCCATTGTATATATGTACCACAACTTCTTTATCCATTCATCTGTCGATGGGCATTTAGGTTGTTTCCATGACCTGGCTATTGTAAATAGTGCTGCAATGAACATTGGGGTGCATGTGTCTTTTTGAATTATGGTTTTCTCTGGGTATATGCCCAGTAGTGGGATTGCTGGATCATATGGTAATTCAATTTTTAGTTTTTTAAGGAACCTCCATACTGTTCTCCATAGTGGCTGTATCAATTTACATTCCCACCAACAGTGCATGAGTGTTCCCTTTTCTCCACACCCTCTCCAGCATTTGTTGTTTGTACATTTTCTGATGATGCGCATTCTAACTGGTGTACTTCCTTTCTTTTTTGAGGGGGAAACTTTTATGGACGTTGTTACTGCACAGCTGTTATTTCTTCTAACTAATAATTAGCTCATTGTAAAATTCAATCTGTTGTTACTTTAAGCCCAGGTATTTCACTAAGCTGCCAAAAGCATTATGTAACTTACTTATTCATGTTCATTTTTTGAAAACTGTGTGGAAATATATTCTGCCTGATATCAGCACAATTCACTTTTATATTTAACGGTTTTTATTTACCTGTCTTTTGCCTCACTCTAACTCCTATCCTCATGGTATATCACTCTCGTTCAGTACTTTGGTGGACTTTATTAGTTTTGTGCTTTAAATATTAAATGTCTTCCTATTCCTCAGCTCTCTGTTCTCATCTGTTAGTATAGTATGCAATCTTGATCGTAGGGAAGACCAGACATGAGAGAGAGGTGGCTGGGTGAGATAGAAGAAAATGAATCCAGTGTATCTAGGGGAAAGAATGGCTTGGGACATGACTGGACTTTAAGACATAAATAAGCATCCTTCTACCATGCAAAAGAGAGGCAATAATGTGCTATTTACATTTCATCTTTATCTTCAATACTCAAATCTTCCTCTGTAATTATTTTCCTTCCCTCACAGACATGTATGTAACATAGTAATATTTTATCAAAAGTGACAAATAGCCAAGGATATAAAGTACACTACAGGATGCAGTGTATATACAGGATATGTGTGTGTGTGTACCCAATAACACAGCATGCCCATGTTAGTTACATGATACACACATAACACACACATAAAACCATCCACATCAACATATATCAAACACCCCCCAACATACACACAAACCACACCCACAAAATACCATATATTCACCCATATCACAAACATACACACAACAGAAATCACATTACACACATCACTCACCACACTCACATATGTAGCACCTATCCCACCCTCACACACAACACTCACACTCAGAATCCTGAAATCCACAGACTTTACATTACTAGCACAGATATGTATAAGGTATCATGGATCTTTACCATTCTTTATTTGTTGCACATTTGTGTTAAAAGGAAACTTTTGTTGTTTCCTAATAATACCTAATACCTAAAAATATTCTAATCTATATGTTTTCATATTGTTTTGTATGCCTTTGTTTTAAAAAAAATGATCTTTCAGTATTCTCTTTGGAGTATCCCAAGAGTATAATATTTGTTTATAAGATTTTGTAAAGAAAAAGTTAATTTTATTTTCCATTATTTTATTTCTCAAAAAAAGCAGCTAATTATTTCTAACATTGTTAAAAGTGTTACAATAAAATAATGAAAGTGTTAAATTAGTTCTTAACCTCATAAATGACTTTTATCATAATACACTTTAGTATTAAGAGTTATTGCAAAAATGAAAGTTGAGTCTTAAGATGAAATTATTACAAATATTAAGTTTAAAATATTAACCCCTTTATTAGATATTTGCTTCTGTAGGTTTACGGACACATAGTTAAAAAAATGTAATCATGGACTTTTGGACATAGGCATCTTTATTCTGAAGATGTTTACTAAACTCATAAAATTATATATACCAGTTGACCAAAGAGTCAGAAAATATTAAAGAAAAAATGCTGTGAGGGCTATGGTCATTGAACCAACTATATATTTTGCCCAACCTTTAATACTTATCATCTGCCTTCCCTCAGAAAAGTTGAGAAGGTATGGATGATCAGAGAGAAAGAGAAGAAAGCAAGCAAAAGGACATTAAGATATAATTTTTAATAAAAGGCATAATAGGCTTAGACTAAATTAGGAGGGAAAAGAGGCCTATATTTGCACCATTGTATCATAGCAGGTTGTCTAGCAAAACAAAATGCTTAAAATTATAGAAGATTATTAACTGATACAGCAGTTCCCCTGGCTCAGACATCCGTCTTTGTACACATGCACACATCTACACACACACAGATACTTCCAGATATAAGTAGAGAAGCAAAGAAGTGTGATAGGCATGGTATAAGGGAACATAAGAGAATAACTTAAAACATATTTGTCTAAGGCTATTCATGACTATGATTCAGGTTCTCTTCTACTGTGAAAAAACAAATCCTGTTTTCTGAGTGTATACAATACTCCTAACGTGTTTTTCTATTTTTATGTTCTTGATGAAGCATTCTCTCTGGTGTCATACAGGATGACTTATCAGAACAGCACGATTAATCCTGATGATCAAAGAGGTGAAGATGTCTATGACAATCTATTCCTGGAGCTCACAGCAACCCAAAATATTATTGAATTAGATGATAGAAAAATGCCTGTGTTGTGTAGTCTTGAAGTCTTTTATCTGAATATGTCAGAATATATAGATGGACCATGAATCTCCCAAGCATGCCAGATACAGTTGTAAGGAAAGTGGCCCCAACAATTTTATTTCAGTTACTGTCATTGTTTCATCTCCACTCCTTCATAAAGTTTCTATTTCTTATTCTGTATGCTTTGCTTGGCAAATGAAGCCTTTTGCTACAAAAGCTACAGAGGTCTGTACTGGGGAATGCTGTACTAGCTGGAAAATAAACACGTAATAGCAAGGCTCGGAAGAGATTCCTAAATTCTGAAATAGATGATGAGAACCCAAAAAAATACAGACATACTATTCAGATTAGCATCAAATTAAACCAATTTAAATCTCTTTTTTAATATAAATTTAGGAAGATCAGAGAGAAGGGCAAATCGCTCAGCTCAAACCGATGACTGAACGACACTTCCCAAGCATCTGATTTCCTTATGGAGTTCAATACCTATCTCAGAATTGGAAGAACAGTAGACTAGGATAACTGCATGGCCAGTAGAGCAAATCCCTCTTCTAACTCAAATCTCTATAGAGGTTCACAATAAACTACTAGCACTGTAAGAAAAGTGGGGGGAAGTAACTGCTATTTAAAAACACTCATTACAACCATTCAGCGTTCTGTAATGGGGAGGATTTTGTCTCATTGCACAACACTCTTAAGAGGACAAGTTGACTGAGCTGGATTGACCTATGTATTAGGGGAAAGGAATTCTGAGCTTTATGTTTATGTTTTCTAGTTGGTTGTCTTCGAGAGATCTGAATGGATAAAAGGATTCAGGGATGCAGAGAGAGTGTTTGGCAAGTTTTTCATAGGGCCAGAAAATGAGGTAGGGACACAGATAATTGGCAACCAGTAAAGATGCACGTGCCCCCAAAATTTTAGTTAAGAGTAGTGACTATGCTCATTCAAACTAGTTACTGTTCCATGCTCTAATATCCTTCCATTATAGCCAAGATTTCATGAAAATTTTGTACCATATAACACATTGTTTATTAATGACTTGGAAGATGGCACAGTCCTTATTCACACCCAGGTAAAGGGGACAAGACAGAGTAAGAGAATTCAAAGTGACTGATAAATGAACCTGAAGCAAACTTGCAGAACAAGATGTGATAGGTGGCCAACAAGAGAGGGTAAGCATTTACAAAATAAGAATGTGTGAATTCCAGGAACCATTAGGGGAAGGCTGGGTTTTGAGCAAGCACGTGGGATAGAAACCAATGTTATTTTATATGCACATAGTAGAAGAAAGGGCCAATCCCAGAAGAGTAGGGTATCTGGGTACTAACTGTTGGTCCTCTTGTGAGAGAGAGATATGTCATCCACGGAAATCCATCTCCAATCCTAGGCACACTGGTAGAATTTTACCAGCCTCCTTTGCAGTTAGGTATGACTATATGGAATTATTTCCAAGGGAATGTGATTTGTAGTGAAGTCAAATTCAGGCACATTAAAATCTAAGACATAGCTCCTCCATCCCTTTCCCCTTCCACCAGCTGCATGCAAATAATTATGTGTTCCTAGGGTATGACATAGTCACAAAATATAAGGAGCTTTAGTTTCCAAATCACCACATGAAGGAAAGCCATATCTGATATATAGGAGGTTCCTCTGATTTTGTGGTTTTGACACATTTCCAGAAGTCTTGTATATTCATATATCTCTTTATTAATCCCAAAATAAATGAATAAAATGAGCCTCATACTTTCCTGAGACTGAAGATAAAACTGTCACAAGGATCACACAGTCAAACTAAATAGGTAGAAAGGTAATTAAACAGGTAAATACAATACATTGTGATAAGTAAACCTTATCACATGATAGGAAAAGTAAACCTTAGGGAAGAGAAAAGTTTAAAATAAGGGAGAGGTGATATCAAAGATGAATTTGGAGGGCTTGGATGGAAAGGGCATTCCAGACAGTGCCTACGCAAATATGAAGGTCCAAAAAAAGAGAGGAAAGAAAAAAGAAAAATAGTAAGGTATTTTCCAAACACTGACAGTAATTGAAGAACTTCAAGAATAGCATGTACTGTGGTCAGAGAGTGATCCATTAGGTTTACTTTGTGAGCTAAGGATTGCGTAACATGCCTAAGAGTCTGCACTCTTATCTTAAAGGCACTGCAGAATTTTAAGCAAAGAAGTGATGTCGTTGCATTTCCTGAGTAAGGTGACTGGTGACCATAAAGTAAGTAAATTAGAGGAGGAGGGACAAGATTGATGACAGGGAATGCCAATTAGGAGGTTGTTGCATTAACCCAGATAAGAAATAACGAGGCCTGAGTTATGTCATGGCAGTGGGGATGGGGGCGAGCAGTTTGGAGAGATGTTGAGGTATTTACAGTAATTAGATACATCAGACTTGAACACTTTTACTTTTACTTTTTAGA
Organism: Balaenoptera physalus; assembly: GCF_965194825.1. Taxonomy (NCBI): domain Eukaryota; kingdom Metazoa; phylum Chordata; class Mammalia; order Artiodactyla; family Balaenopteridae; genus Balaenoptera; species Balaenoptera physalus. The sequence goes on along the minus strand of NC_138883.1, from coordinate 58,121,019 downwards.
TGCTACCTTATTTACTTGCCATCACAATCTTCCCTGAGTCATTCCTGGAGGAAAAATACGTCTGAGATATAGGATCATTTGGTGGTCAAGCCAGCTTCTGCTGGCTTTAAACACTAGATGATGATAATTAATCAGATTCATTACTATCTTAGTGATCCCAAAAGAAAGTTACAGTTAGTATGTAGAAGCTACTATCTGTTGTTCCCTTTAAAGAAATAGAAAATAAAGGAAGTAAAATTGCCCTGAGAGTTAAAATATAGAATTATCATGAAAATGCTAAGACAAAGTCACCTTGAAAAGACATCTCAAGCCACCAAGATTTGACTGAAACCAGACTAGTATTTTTTTCTGTACACCTCTGGTAACAAAGATTTGTGTTTATGTTTTAAAATCAGTTGTATGAAGCTGCTAAGTACGTATTTGCATCTAAACAGGCAATGCATTCTCAATTTAACAGTTTAACAATTGTTAACAAGTTAACAATTTAACAGAGATGTTTGATCTGTGGTTACACCCAGGGTTAGTTGATGGAGGGTTGGCTCTATTTTTTGCTTGGTCTTCAGAATTTTTCTTCTTTGTCATCCCAAATAAACATAAAATCTAAGTAAAGTCAGTGTTTTTGTTATGTAAACCTCAGCTTAAAGATAAGTCCTATAGACTCCACCAGCCCACCAGAGATTGCTCCCTCAAAACCCCTCTTTTAGAGAAATTATAGAATAGCCAAATTAATTCAGCTGGTAATGCTTATGACCAGAATCCCTCCCTTGGGAAGTTCAGTAAGATAAGGACACCAGTGAGACGCTTGAGGATACAGCCAGCTTGTTTTTCCTGTTGGTTACCTTCTTTCATGTTCAACTATCTTCAAATATCTGCATAATTTAATAAAAGTAATTGCTCTCTAATTTGTATACACATAACCTGTCAGCCCCTTTTAATACAGAAGATAAAACTAGAGCAGGGAGGAACATTGGAAGTGAACACTTAATGTAAGTGGCTGTTACCATGACCTCACCATGTTTTCTTTACACTGCATTCCTGGCAAACCACAATGTAAAGGTAATATAGAAAAAGTAAATTTATAAAGAGCAGAGCCTAAAGAGTGAGCGACATCTTCTGTGATGCTAATCCCAGGCTTCTAATGTAGCACTGGGTTTGCTTTAGTAAAAATGTGGAACAGAAAGAGCATTTAAATAATTCTGATTCTCGTCAATTCGGAAAGTGATTACTCTTATGAATCCTTATCAGTACTAAGTGCTAAATATTGTGTTCTTTTTTTTAAAATATCTTGAATTATCAAATATAAAATAGGAAAGGAGGACAAACAAACATAACTCACAAATATGACTGGTAAGAAATGTATCATTCCTAATAGAGCAAAGGCTAAATTGAACACATGGACAGACACAATTCAACCACTCACTGAATGAAAAACATTAGAGTTCTATCAAGAACACTGTATAAGTTTCCTATTGCTATTGCAACAGATTACCACAAATTTAGTGACCTAAAACAACTCAAATTTATTACCACATACTCTGGAAGTCAGAGGTCCAAAATGGTCTTGCTAGACTAAAAGTAAACGGTCAGCAGAGCTGTATTCCTTGTGGAGGCTCTACAGGAGAATTGGTTTCTTTGTCTTTTCCAGCTTCTAGATGCTGCCAACTTTACTTGGTTCAAGGCCCCCTTCCAGACATAATTGCATCACTCCAACCTCTGCTTCCATCATCACATCTCTTTCCCTTATTCTGATTTTCCTTTCCCTTATAAGGACTCTTGTGATTGCATTGGGTCCCCAGCAGGATAATTTAGAGTAAACGCCCCATCTCAAGATCCTTAACTTAATCTTATCTGAAAAGTCCCTTCTGTCATGTAAAGTAACATTCACAGGTCTAAGAGATAAAGACCTGAGCCTTTTTGGAGGGCAGTTATTCAGCCTACCACAAAGACGATACTATGTGCTTAGTTAAACACTAGCCAGTGAGAAATTGACTTCTTGTTGTTGCTGTTACTCCTAGATGAAAAGAAATATTATTGTCATAACCTCAAGTCTCAGATGATGGCACTTTTCCAATTATCATTATGAAATTTACATATTTGTCATAGGACACTCCAGAGCTAGTTTCCATTTTGTCTTCATACTTGCACAAAATTCAGTGAGGAAAAAAGGGAGACTATGACTCTATGCTAACAAATGCTCAAGACTGGTCATCCTTTTTGGAAATGATAAATGAATTATAATGTTAGTTCCAAATGTCACAAGACACTGTATCATTCTATATTCAGTATAAAATAAGATGGAAAAATTTTCCCCTGAGGAAATGTCTATGTATAGAATATGGACAGATTCTAATATCCCTGCTCCAATGAGTCTGCAAGCAAGTAACCTAAGTTAGATGATACCAGTAGCCAATCCAGATAAACACTAGCCTCTGTCCCCAGATACATTTCAAAATGGCCTCTTTCAGTATTCCTTTTTCTTGTTTTCTTACTCTCATAAGATAGTTCTCTATTTATATAAAAAACTAAAAAATATAGACTCTGAGATATTTTCTTGACTGTGCCAGTTGAGCAAAACTATGTAGGTTTAGCCAAGTTAATTTGACACGGGCTTGTATAACTAAACAATCAAGGCAGTGAAAACAACCAATTTATTGTGTTCGTCTAGAAGTACAAAGTTCTGAAAATAAAATCAGGATTGAAATAATATAGTTAAGAAATGTTCTCTGTGGGGGTTAATATAATTGTTAATAAATATTCTCTTTTCGCTGACCATCAATTATACCTTTAATTTTGACAGTGATCTCCCAAATGTGACTCACAGCCTCTAGATTTTTTTTTTTTTACATGACATAATGGTATTTGTACACATGGATCATTTTTGTTTGAAAACAATTAGAAAATTATGAGAGAGAGTTTGTATTACCAACTTCATGTAACAACCAACAAGAAGAGAACCAAATAATAATAATAATAACAATAATGCTAATTGAATACCTACAAATGCCAGGCTCTGAACTGACAATTTTAAATGCATGATTTATTTAATATTCATAACAAATTTACAAGTTAAGTATCATCATTATCATTTTGCACTTATAGCTTAGAAAATTAATGTTTAAAGAAATGAGATAAGTTTTCCAGGGATGCCCAATTGGTAAACTGAAAATCTTGGATGAGGACCACAATGTAGAGGCAGCACATCTAACCCTGCTGTGGGCTGTCTCCAGTTTAAAGATCAGCTTGAAATAGTGAGTGGAAACAAAGGCTTACCACCAGGATTGATTTCAAGTGGATTATCTATTTCAAAAACAAATTTAAAAAGGGAAAAATAACCCTAATTACCATGTGGTTTAGTCTAACATTATCCTTAGGTTAATCATTTAATCTCTAGCACTCCTGCTTGGCCAGAGCCACGTGAGGTTTCTAGACAAGGGACACAGTTTACTGACCTCTGACAGCTGAAATTGAAAACCATTACAACTATCCTAGCAAATTAAGCCTTTAATGGGTAGCTTTTGTTGTATCGTTTGTCTTGAGTATACTGACATAGTTTTCTAAAGACCCATAAAAGGGATAAGTACATTTAATGTCACAGTAATACTAGTAGTTTAGTAGTTAAGGCTTGAGTTTCATAATCAAGATCGGTTGATTGGTTTTCCTGTTTTGCCCCAACATTTCCTGAATTTGAGAGGTTGCCTATGTAAAATAAAGACTAATCAAATGATAGGTCATACATCAGTCATTTAAATTTAATTCCTCCTAGTGGTTTTAAAGTTAGTTTACTTTGGGATTTGGAATTTCTAAGATGTCTGTGTGTATATTTACACATAAACACATTTATATAATATACATATTATGAAATATAAAATGTATCATCACAGATATGATTGATGTCAATTTAGATTTTAAAATAGATCATAACATTTATCATTTTTTTAATCATTGTGCCTTATTAAAAAGTTTCTACCAATGCCTAAATAAGTTTATGATTTTAAGTACTTAAGATAGGTATATTTCGGCAACTATTTAGAAGTTACATCAATGCTTTTACATGATTAATTAGTATAAAGGCTTAATCTCAAAAGATTTCTAACTTACATAGACGCTTATAGGTGTTCCTCACTACAAGCAGTTTTTTTTTCTTTATCTGAAAATACAAATTCTTGAAGCACAAACATCAGTTCAAAATTTTTTTGATCTCTATAAGGATTATTCATTTCACCCCAAAATTCACTCTAATAGCCACATAATTATTGAGTTTCAAAGAGTATTTGAAAGATAACATTTCTGAAAGTTAATTTAGTTTTTAGAAACATTCATTTTATAAAATGCTATATTTGTATAGGGAGAATTAGAAAACACGTAGAATTCTAATACCGCTATGAAGATGTATTTGACATAAAAGGGTATTTTCAACATTTAGAGTTATTTATAACTGTCATTATAAATTCAGTAAAAGATTAAAATAATTATATATACATATATATAAAATCACCTATTTAAAAGATTTTGTATATACATTCATTACATAAAGTGTGATATAAAGTGTCCGTGATTCATATTTCATTTCTTGGAATCAGAAGCTGTACATGAAACGTAAGAGAATATCCTATAGCTAGATAGGAAGGAAATAAGTTGACCCTTGGTATCCTCGGGGGATGGGTCCAGGACCACCTGCTGATGAAAAAATTTGCAATGCTCAAGTCCCCTATATAAAATGTCACAGTATTTTCATGTAACCTACACATATCCGCCTATACTTTAAATCATCTCTAGATTACTTATACTGTATCACCTAACACAGTGTAAATTCTATGTAAATAGTTGTAAATACAATGTAAATGCTATATAGATAGTTGTCAGAGTGCAGTTAATTCAAGTTTTGCTTTTCCAAACTTTCTGGATTTTTTTTGGAATATTTTTGGTACAGTTGGTTGAATCCCTGGATGCTGAACCTGAGGACACGTAGGGCCAGTTGTATTCTCAAGACCAAAAAAATAATAATGATGATGATGGTGATGGAAATGATAAAGACAACAGAGCGTACTAGTTTAATAATGGTAGTGAGCTCCTTTTAAGAGTGTGAAAAGGTAGAAATATCTTCTTTTGAAAGTGGACATTATGAAAGAAAATTGAATCTGATTTTTTCTTTCTCAAAGGTCTGTTGAAAAAAAGACATTTTTATAACTGTACTAATCAGAAAATTATAATAGTATGAAGGTAATTCAAATGTTCTGTCTTATTCCCTTAAACATTTAGCTTAGTGTTGTGTCTGAGCAGAAGAAATTATTTCCTTGCATATTATCACACGATAAAAATACAGAGCAAAGCTGCATTTTGAACCATTCATGATTTTAAACTGCTTTGTGTTTATGGAAATGACTTTCCTTTCTTCCTCCTTCCACAGACAAACAAAATAAACACATTTTCCGCGTCTGTTACAATTTTGTTGTCTTACTTAAAAGTGGCTTTAATAAAGAATTAGTCTGAAACTAGGTCAACAGGCATCATTTAAGAGCATTTACTCTTAAACTAAAATCAACGTTTTTGATACATGCTTTCTAAAATTTAATTGACTTAACATCAACAACTTTGTTTTAATACATCTTTATTGGAATATAATTGCTTCACAATGCTGTGTTAGTTTCTGCTGTATAACAAAGTGAATCAGCTATACATATACATATATCCCCATATCCCCTCCCTCGTGAGCCTCCCTCCCACCCTCCCTATCCCACTGCTCTAGGTGGTCACAAAGCAGCGAGCTGATCTCCCTGTGCTATGCTGCTGCTTCCCACTAGCTATCTATTTTACATTTGGTAGTGTATATATGTCGATGCTTCTCTCACTTAGCCCCAGCTTCCCCCTCCCCCCACCGTGTCCTCAAGTCCATTCTCTGTGTCTGCGTCTTTATTCCTGCCCTGCGAATAGGTTCATCAGTGACATTTTTTTTTTTAGATTCCATATAAATGCATTAGCATACGGCATTTGTTTTTCTCTTTCTGACTTACTTCACTCTGTATGACAGACTCTAGGTCCATCCACCTCACTACAAATAACTCAATTTTGTTTCTTTTTATCACTGAGTAATATTCCATTGTATATATGTGCCACATCTTCTTTATCCATTCATCTGTCGATGGACACTTAGGTTGCTTCCATGTCCTGGCTATTGTAAATAATGCTGCAATGAACATTGTGGTACATGACTCTTTTTGAATTATGGTTTTCTCAGGGTATATGCCCAGTAGTGGGATTGCGGGGTCATATGGTAGTTCTATTTTTAGTTTTTTAAGGAACCTCCATACTGTTCTCATTAGTGGTTGTATCAATTTACATTCCCACCAACAGTGCAGGAGGGTTCCTTTTTCACCACACCCTCTCCAGCATTGATTGTTTCTAGATTTTTTGATAATGGCCATTCTTTTTTTTTTTTTTTTTTTTTTTTTTAAAGAATTTTGGTAGGAACGTTATAAATTTATTTATTTATTTATTTTTGCTGTGTTGGGTCTTCGTTTCTGTGTGAGGGCTTTCTCTAGTTGCGGCGAGCAGGGGCCACTCTTCATCGCGGTGCGCGAGCCTCTCACCATCGCGGCCTCTGTTGTTGCAGAGAACAGGCTCCAGACGCGCAGGCTCAGTAGTTGTGGCTCACGGGCCCACTTGCTCCGCGGCATGTGGGATCTTCCCAGACCAGGGCTCGAACCCGTGTCCCCTGCATTGGCAGGCAGATTCTCAACCACTGCGCCACCCGGGAAGCCCCGATAATGGCCATTCTGACCAGTGTGAGGTGATACCTCATTGTAGTTTTGATTTACACTTCTCTAATAATTAGCGATGTTGAGCAGATTTTCATGGGTTTTTTGGACATCTGTATGTCTTCTTTGGTGAAATATCTATTTAGGTCTTCCACCCATTTTTTAATTGGGTTGTTTGTTTTTTTGATATTGAGCTCCATGGGCTATTTGTACATTTTGTCCATTGTTTCATTGCAAATATTTTCTCCCATTCTGAGGGTTGTCTTTTTGTCTTGTTTTTGGTTTCCTTTGCTGTGGAAAAACTTTGAAGTTTAATTAGGTCCCATTTGTTTATTTTTGTTTTTATTTTTGTTACTCTAGGAGGTTGGTCAAAAAAGATCTTGCTGTGGTTTATGTCAGAGTTTTTTTCCTATGTTTTCTTCTAAGAGTTTTATAGTGTCTGGTCTTACATTTAGGTCTTTAATCCATTTTGAGTTTATTTTTGGTATGGTGTTAGGTAGTGTTCTAATTTCATTCTTTTACATGTAGCTGTCCAGTTTTCCCAGCACAACTTATTGAAGAGGATGCCTTTTCTCCATTTTATGTTGCCTCCTTTCTCATAAATTAGGTGACCATATGTGCATGGGTTTATCTCTGGGCTTTTAATCCTGTACCATTGATCTATATTTCTGTTTTTGTGCCAGTACCATACTGTCTTGATTTCTGTAGCTTTGTAGTATAGTGTGAAGTCAGGGAGCCTGATTCCTCCAGCTCCGTTTTTCTTTCTCAAGATTGCTTTGGCATTTGGGGTCTTTTTTGTTTCCATACAAATTGTGAAATTTTTTGTTCTAGTTCTGTGAAAAATGCCATTGGTAGTTTGAGAGGGATTGCACTGAATCTGTAGATTGCTTTGGGTAGTATAGTCATTTTCACAATATTGATTCTTCCAATCTAAGAATATGGTATATTTCTCCATCTGTTTATGTCATCTTTGATTTCTTTCATCAGTGTTTTATAGTTTTCCAAGTACAAATCTTTCACCTCCTTAGGTGGTTTATTCCTAGGTACTTTGTTTTTGCTGCGATGGTAGATGGGATTGTTTCCTTAATTTCTCTTTCTGATTTTTCATTGTTAGTGTATAGGAATGCCAGAGATTTCTGTGCATTAATTTTGTAACCTGCAACCTTACCAAATTCACTGATTTTTTCTAGTAGTTTTCTGGTGGCATCTTTAGGATTTTCTATGTATAATATCATGTCATCTGCAAACAATGACAGGTCTACTTCTTCTTTTCCAATTTGTATTCCTTTTATTTCTTTTTCTTCTCTGACTGCCATGATTCGGACTTCCAAAACTATGTTGAATAAGAGTGGTGAGAGAGGACATCCTTGTCTTGGTTCCTGAGAACCAAGATTTTGTCAAATCTCACACAATTTCTAATGAGTTAGGTAATTTTGTGGGGAGTCAGGGGGAGATAAGTTTACTGAGCATGTTAGTATTTAGTGGGAATACTACTGATAGAATTTTTTTATTACTATGTGGTAATTTTATTTACCTGCTCTAAAATATAGTTTATACTTGGCTCAATATGGTAGATTAGGCTGGCATGGAAAGACCATTTTTAACTCCATATTTCTTTTAAAAGTGCTTCAAAAAACACTTCTAAGGAATTAAGTGCTAGCTTTATCCCCTTCTTTACGTTGAAGGATAACAAATAGTTATACTCAATTTTTAAAAGGCTGAAAAATAGTTATACTCACTTTATCTTTAGTATAGGTAGATATTTGAAGAAATTTTCTACTATGTTAACAATTGTTTAGGACATCATACCACCATCAATGTCCATCTGTTCTCAAACTACTATTCTAGAAGCCTCAATGTTTCCCTCATATTGACTTCACTTACACAATTATATGTTCAATATTCAACTAAAGTGTATTTAGATGTAACTCTCTGCTAGCCAGTGTACTAGCATTTTTACCTGTGTTATTATTGCACTTAGTACTTGCTGACACACACCTAACAACTCTGATTCAAATGCAAATCTAACTGGAAAAATCTGAGGCTCTAAACTAATTTTTGTGTTGTATGTTTTCTTGCTGACTAAAATCTGTACTAATGGGTTATAAATAAATCATTAAATGAGCTATTTATTTCCTTTTTTTGGACTCATTTCTCTCAAATAATAAAAATATTTCATTGTGGAAAACAACTGGACCAAATACTTTAAACTGTTGACATTTCAAAGAATAAACTCCTGGATACAAGATTTGGGTTGACATTGCTTAGATGACACTCAGTCCATACCAGTATGATGAGTAAGGGTTTCCAGGACGCTTTTATTTATTTATTTTTTTATTCATGAGACAGCTTACTATCCTCTTGGACTTAGCTTCCTAGCCTCAGGATATCAAATAGTGGAGGCTTTTGACAGTCTAATCTTAAATTCCTTATGAAAACCTACAGAGATTAACTTTGTGTTCTTAGTAACTGTTTAATACTGTTTGGCTCTAGATTTCACAAAGCAAACTTAAGGAGGCCTATTTAGTAAATTAACACTCTTTCTATATCTATGTAATTAATCAGGTCAAACCTAATGTGATCCGTCTTATTTTGTGATTAAGAGTTATATTTTGGGGAGATTATTATCATCACAATTTGAAGACGAGTGGGTTCTGAAGGACTCTGAAATGTGTAAAGTAAGACTACTAGGTATACTGTCCAGATCACCTTTTCATTATCTCTGTGCTTCATTGTCAAGCTATTTTATAACTCTACAATGTAGCAAACTGATAATAATGCAAAGTATTATTGGTTATAGAACTTCAAATTAATTGTGTCTTGTGCAATGCACTTGACTATTGCCCTGTGGATATCCATTCTGCATTTATTAGTACATTTATTTCAAAATTCCCTATTTCTAATATATGTTTCTACTCTTCAAAGTCTTCTTAGTGCCAGCTGTGTAAGCAGCTTTAGGCAGGGAAGAGCTCTCTGCAGTAGGCCCGTTCTGTCTTGTCATTTTAGCAAAGCTATACTGTAACTAACCTTAAACCAGGCACCCCCATGCTCTACTCACCTCTGGCCCAAGCACACCTTTCAAATCTTTTGATCACACAATACCTTGCCTAACTTGTCAGTTCTTTCTGTAGATCAAAGAAGTAGAAATGAATAAGTAATTAACAGATGAGATCTCTTCCCTAGCTTCCCCTTCAATAATCTCGAGAACAAACTGTGTGAACAAGATAGCATCTAAAGAAAGAAAGTGAGGAGTCAGTCAGCCTGCACACAATGAAAAATGATGCAGAGCTTGACCTCCTGCCTCAACGATTAACTGAGATTACTTCCCCTTTTCGATTTAAAAACTCTCATGGCTGAGCAGAATCTTCCGAGTTGGTTTTGGGACGTGGCTCACCCTTCTCCCCAGATTGCTGACCTTTGTGATTAAAGCAACTTTCCTTTCTACCAACACTTGGCTTTCAAGTATTGACTTTTGACCCGTGAGGGGTGAGCAAGCAAACCTGAGTTCGGTAATAGCTATATGTAATATGTTACCAGTTTGCTTCTTAATAAATAAGTTAAATAAAAATTTTGGCATGTGTTCATTTTATGTAGGCAGGAGAATCACAATTAAATACTATTTTAACAATTTTTCTTTAATGTTATAAATGTATTCAAATAGAAATTATATATTAGACATTGTATTTTGAATATGACTTAGTTAATGATAACTGTATTATTATAAAACTTCTATTTTACTCAAATGCACAGAGAATAAGCTCATACACTATTGAGAATATATAGCCTACCTAATGAATAATCCTCACTGTTTCAAAAACAATCACTTTTGCAACAAAACAAACTCTCAAAGATCAGATGGATGACAACATCTGCTGGGTTGATATGATCCTTAGTATCAAGTGAATAGTCTCTTGAATTGAATAAAACAAAACTGCAAATGCAAACAGGCAGAAGAGAACCCTGATTTTTTTTTTTTTTTTTTTCATTTTCTGTTTTTACCATAAGAGGCAGATCAGGCCAGAAAGTCTGAAAAGGTAGTTAGGTCTTTCTACTCACTACAAAGCCCTAGTTTCCTTGGAATTACTGCAAAGATGCTTAGAGGTTTCCAGAGCTAATTAAAGATACTAAGAAGCAAATTAGCACTTTTCTCTCTAATAAACTGCAAACACATAGTTAAGTCCCTTTAATAATGCTCCAAAGCCCTCCAAACAGCAGGAGCAAGCCCAAACTGACCGAAGTAGACAAAGCAGGAAATGCAAAATAAAGGCAAAATGCCTGGGAAATATGGTGGCCTAAGACTGAATGGGAGAAAGTTAAAGGTCCATCCAGATTGAAGATATGAAGAAGCTGGACTAGACCAAACAAATATCTTTGGATATTTGATCGATACCATTTTTTGATTTGCATCATTATAGTTCTTTTCATTGTTACTATAACTGCCTATTTATCATTTTCGCTATGTAAAACATATCTCTCTTGCTTTTTTTTTTTATTTTCTAGCATCCAGCATAGTGTAAGACCAGAATAGAGTTCAATATTTTTTAATAAATAAGAACATAAGCTAAAGAATGAATATATTGATGAAGGGAAATGTGTTAGAAAAGTCTTAGAAATATCAATAAATTATTTATAATTTAATTAAAAATAAAATATTTTTACTTGTAATCATTCATTTATATAAAAATGAGCTTATTTGTGTATCTCCTTTTCTGTCATCTATTTTTCAGAGTCATGTTTTCTTTTTTAAACAACATACAGATCACATCTCTCTCCCATTCAAAAATCCCCAAACGTCTCTTATGACAGTCAAGCTAACATTGAGACTTGACCCTCCACCACCAAGTCCCTACTCCTCCTTGTCTTTTACCTTGCCCACTTTCACTCCACTCAGTTACTTGGCTGTAGCCCACTAGCCACCCTGTATGTCTCTGGGTCATAACCAACTATTTTTCCCTCAAAGTCTTTAATTTTGCTTTTTCTTCCACATGGAATTAGCTTCTTCCCTGAGTTTATTCAGAACTCTGATTAAATGCCAATTTATTAGAAAGACCATCCCCAAGCATACTATCTACAAAGGCCCTTGTCCATCACTATCCATTTACCTTGCTCTATTTTTCTTCAAAGCTGTAATTCATTTCCTGAAATTATTTTATAATTTATGTGTTTACTGGCCCTTCCTGCCAATAATGAGCTCTCAATTTGTTCTGTTCACCTCTTTATTCCCAGTGTATAGATGGTGCCTTAAAAAATACTACATATACAATATATAGTATTTTAAAAACTAATTAACATTTAGATGTAGATATCTATACATACACATAGATAAATGTACACTTTATAAGTAATAATGTTTATAGATGGTAGGATTCAACTATAAGTAAGAATGTTTATAGATGGTAAGATTCAACATCATAAAGGTTGAATTAATTTACAAGTTTCACGTGGTAATCAGGAGTTAGTTGGTTTCTCAAGCTAATTAGTAAATTCAATATAATTCCACCACACACACATACAGACAAGATTTTTTGAGGTTGACAACTGAATCTAAATTTCATAAAGAAGACTAAATATACATAAATAGTTAAAACAATTTTGAAAAAGAACAGAGTGGGTCAATCATTCTATCACATATCAAGATATGTTATATTTAATTGTGTCAAATTTAAACTGATTACATCAGTTTGATGTCGGTGCAGAAATAAAAAAGTAGATATTGAAGCAGAATACAAGGTCTGGAAAAAGACCACAGCCAGAGTCTGACAAACTTTGAGGTTTGAGGGTGCAGTCCCGACAAAACTGTCCTCACTTCTGACACTAATGGCAAGTTTGAGGGTTCATCAAAACTACCCTCCAGTTAGGTAATTTACTGGAAGATTTCAAAGAACTTATTGAAAGCTATTATACTCATAGTTACAGTGTTTATTACAGGGAGAGGACACAAATTAGAGCCAGCCAAAGGAAAAGGTGTATCTGGCAGAGTCTAGAAGGGGGTTCAAGTGCATAACTGCAGGTCACCCTCTTCCCACATGGTCATGAAGGGCTTTCCTTCCTCCTGGCCAGGATGTGTGATGATACTCGTAAAGTACTGCCAAACAAGGAAGCTCATGTGAGGTTAGGTGTCTGGAGATTTTACTGAGCACTCATTATGTAAGCACTGTTGATTAATTGATCGCCCATGGGTTGAACTCAGTCTCCAGCAGTCCCCCACCACAGCAGTCAGATCGACATCAGATGGGGACTCAACATCTCATCAGCATAAGCTATCAGGTATGATCAGAGGGGTCCATCATGAATGCACTCCTATCACCGGGGTTTAGTGGTTACGAAAGACAAAGATCTCTTCGGCCAAGGCTGAATTCTTTACTACATAGACCTGTGTGTCTGTAGATTTTTTTTTAATTGACCATAATGGAGGAAGGGTGACTTAAACGTAACTTCCTATCTGTGAAGGAATAGTTTGCCTATGTGTTAAATGGAAGAGACCATATTCTCACAAAATCTCAATAACTCTCCCTAACCTGAAAAACAAAAACAAAATGTAGAGCAGTCAGAAGGTGTATTTGGGAAGAGCCAGTTATTCTAGAAAGGGTATCATAAGTTAAAGCCCACTGGTTTAGATGCATGTGCAAAGCACAAAACATTACTATTGCTGACTTATAATGAGGGAGGCTATGGTAGGCAACCAACTGCTTATTACTACTTGAAACAGAGAAAGAGTATTTCTTCACTGCAGTGCCAAAACTAAGTGGTATGATTGCCTCCCCTTGGGTACATTCCTTCTCTGCTAGGGCTGCTCTTAGTGCTGAACCAGCAAAGTCATACAAGAACAAATCTAAACTCGTTTCCCCTTCATTGTTGCCTTTTCTCCTTCATTGATTAGGATATACAAACTCTTATTCCAGCACTGGATAAGCCTAGTCTTTCCACTGTAAGGATGAGCAGGAAAAATATATTTAAATTTAAGGAGTGTTTATGAATAACCAGAAAAAGCTCTTTCCAGTGTAACAGAATTATTAAGAAGTTGTAGGAAAAGATTATATAAAACATTTAACTTGCAGTCTCAACAAGATAAGAGGGCATGTCATCTACGGCACAACTGTTTAAATTTGTTAAGGATTTAGAAGAGAATTGCTAAATCAAGGAAGGTTGTTTTGCATGTTGGCAACATTCAATGGGGAATATACAGAGAGTAATGGTGATACCTCAACACATCCTGCTGTGAATTTTTAATTTTGGGGTTTAAAAAAACTTCTATGCAAAGCCAGAAAAACAAAAACAAAACAAAAAAGCATTTTGCCCTCATTCTTCTCAACAAGTATAAAGGTCATAATAAAGAAGAGTGTATAATAATAAAAACAACCTGCATAATAATCTTTTGCCTCTGTTATCTCTGGGAATAACTGCTACTCAAAGGTAGGGCATATTTTCCAGAGTTACAGCTTCTGAGTGGCAGAGCCAGAATTAAGCCCATATCTTCAAAGTAAGGATTGTTGATGAGTGCCTCTAGATAGTTTTGTGTGAAAAAGGTTGAGACTCAAAATCCTATCTTCAGCAAGTTGTTCTCCCTAATAAACCACAGGAAAAGCTATTTACATATATCTGTATTTCAAAAAATAAACCTTCCATGAAGAATTGTAGGTGAAAAAAAATGCTCAAAAGTATACTCCTTTCAGTCAGATAAACAATTCAAGAATAGAGAAATCGGCAGAAAAGCAGTAGTAATTAACAAACAATATATTTTTTAAAAATCGTAAAACATAGAATCAATTCTAAAATGATCATGTTTTAATATAATATCAAAGCAACTTCTTTGAGAAAAATTGCAGAATCAAAATTAATAAAATTATTCTACATCTAAAATTGAGATTATATTTTTAATAGGAAAATTAAAATTAAAAAAATAAAAATAAAAGGAGGAAGAAAAAAATTGCAGTAAATTTTTGATGTAAAAACGATACTGTTTCAATCTTAATACAGCTAATTAGAAAAATGTAGGTCTAAATATATTTTTATTCTTAATTTTAAGGAAACACAGGTAGATTAAAATGGAATGTACCTGCAAAAAACCTGAGTTGTATTTACCTCCCCATCTTCAGAAATTTAGGGGTACAACTGTCCCTCAGTAACTGCCACGGGTTGATTCCAGTACACCTGCGGATACCAAAACCTGTCGATGCTCAAGTCCCTTACGTAAAATGTCATAGTATTTGTATGCACATCATCCCATATATTTTAAGTCATCTCTAGGTTACTTGTAATACCTAATACAATGTAAATGCTATGTAAATAGGTTTCAGTGAGTAGTAGATTCAAGTTTTGCTTTTGGAACTTTCTGGAAGTGTTTTTTTCTTTTCAACATTTTTGATTTGCGGTTGATTGAATCATGCAGAACCCACAGATATGGGGCCATCTGCACAAGCTCTTTGGCAATCAGGGAAAAACACTGTCCCAGTTCAACTTCTACTGACTTCCCTTATCTCTCTTAGCCTGCTCCTCTCCTCAAATAAGAATCTCGTTCTTCTATTTTGATTCAGAGACCTAGCAATAATTTATTTTGACTTACTGCATGTGTTTTCCTCTGCAAATTGTATTTATTTTGTTTACACACATACATAGGCTCATTTTGTGAAAATTTGAAATACATTAATTCTAAGTATCCCATGGAAGAACTAAACATTTGTAGTTATTTACTCAAATGCTTATTGCAGTTGTTGACAAATGAGAAGTTTGCTTGGCCCTCAAAGAGCATATATTCATCTGAAGTAAAAATACTGCAGAAAACTACTAAAAAGTAGAACTTGGTAACAATGATTATTAGCATGTTTATAAAGCCACTCCTCAATCCAAACTGGGGGCCCGTATCGTAGATTATCATTTTCAGTGGTCACCCACCATCTTCTCCTTATCTCTAGGCACCAACCATTCCTAGAATCAGCGTTCTGGATATGATGGAAATTCATTGCTCTTAATACTTAACCCAAAATATATTCCAGAATACAGAACTAATCAGGAGAATATGGGGACCTGTGAAAGTTAACCTGCACTGAAGTACATCCAATCTGTATTATCATTACTGAGAACTACCGAACACCCTGTTACAGGTGTCTTTCAGGACACAGTCCTCACTCCCAATAGATCAAGCATAACTTAATGCCAGCAGTATTAATGAAATTTCATAGAAAATATAGTCCTCATTTGTTTGGTATTAGAACATCAGATATCCAAAACCCACAGTAAATTTAGTGAGTTATTACAAGATTTATATGTGACAACCTCTGATCTATTAATCATAAAACTATGGTTCTGTTAGTGACAAATTAGGAAAACATTAAATCCCTCACATGGAAATGCTAGGGGGAATGTATGTGTATGGGTATGTCCGTTTATGTGTGTGTGTATTTGAGCCCATAATAAAGATAATTTCCTGGTGTGCAAGACAAAGAACCAATAGAACAGGACACTACCAGAAGAGGACCCAGTGAATCACCGGAGTACCAAGAATATCCCTCCCTGGCTTCATTATGAGGCAGTATCTTACCTCTCATGATGACCAGAGTCAATTATCTCTGACAGTGCAATAACTCCTTCTGTTCCTGATGGTCTACTGCCACAAGAAGTCCTACGAACAGATGGAAGCTAAGGTTATACGTTTAGTGGGATTCTTACTTTCCCTCCTTACCCCTGGGAAAACTATCACCTCTCTGGGACCCAGCACAACTAGAACCAGAAGCCTAAAGATTCAGGAACAGGAGTACAAATCACCTGGTCTTTGGAAGTAAGGGTGAGTAGGGAAGCTTCTACTTCTACCACCTCATTTCCAGACCCAGGAAACCATTCTACTTAGGAACAGAAACAACAACAACAAAATGATCATTGCTTAAGACATACACCAAATCTTAAAGGATAATTCCCCGTTCTCACAGGGTATCATCTTCAAGCTGGCTCCTCAGCTACACATAAAAGTGGTAGTTCAAGTGCACTATTTGATGGCAGTTTCAGAATGGTGCAGTACATGGCAGAACCAATGTTTCCCACTGCCATTACAGAGGGAAGTACCAGAGTTTCTACTTGGCCTTTCCTATTACATTAGTATTTATTCTACTAGTTAAAAAACCAAGGTGAGAGGGGAGACCTTCAAGATGGCAGAGGAGTGAGACATGGAGATTACCTTCCTCCCCACAAATACATCAGAAATACATCTACATGTGGAAGAACTCCTACAGAACACCTACTGAACTCTGGCAGAAGACCTCAGACTTCCCAAAAGGCAAGAAAGTCCCCACATACCTGCGTAGGGCAAAAGAAGGAAAAAAAAAAAAACAGACAAAAGAATAAGGAATGGACCTGCACCACTGGGAGGGAGCTGTGAAGAAGGAAAAGTTTCCACACACTAGGAAGCTCCTTCATTGGCGGAGATGGTGGGGGTGGGGTGGGGGGTTGGGGGAGTGGTGGCAGGGGGGAAGCTTCAGAGCCACGGAGAAGCCGAGAGGCTTGTCTGCTCGCCCACCGGCTGGGACGGGTGGGGGCTGGGAGCTGAGGCTCGGGCTTCGGAGGTCAGATTCCAGGGAGAGGACTGGGGTTGGCTGCGTGAACACAGCCTGCAGGGGGCTAGTGCGCCACAGCTAGCCGGGAGGGAGTCCGGGAATAAGTCTGGAACTGCCTAAGAGACAAAAGGCCATTGTTTCAGGGTGCGCAAGGAGAGGGGATTCAGAGCACCGCCTAAACAAGCTCCAGAGATGGGTTTGAGCCGCAGTTATCAACGTGGACACGAGAGACGGGCATGAGACGCTAAGGCTGCTGCTGCCACCACCAAGAAGCCTGTGTGCAAGTACAGGTCACTAGCCATACCTCCCCTCCTGGGAGTCTGTGCAGACCGCCACTGTCAGGGTCCCACGATCCACGGACAACTTCCCCGGGAGAACACACGGTGAGTCTCAGGCTGGTGCAACGTAACGCTGGCCTTTGCCTCCGCAGGCTCGCCCCACACTCTGTACCCTTCCCTCCTCCCGGCCTGAGTGAGCCAGAGCCCCCTAATCAGCTGCTACTTTAACGCCATCCTGTCTGGGTGGGGAACAGATGCCCTCAGGCGACCTACTCGCAGAGGCCGGTCCAAATCCAAAGCTGAACCCCAGGAGCTGTGCAAACACAGAAGAGAAAGGGAAATCTCTCCGAGCAGCCTCGGGAGCAGCAGATTAAATCTCCACAATCAACTTGATGTACCCTGCATCTCTGGAATACCTGAATAGACAACGAATCATCCCAAAATTGAGTCGTTGGACATTGGGAACAACAATATACATTTTTTTCCTTTTTCTCTTTTGGTGAGTGTGTATGTGTATGCTTCTTTGAGAGATTTTGTCTGTATAGCTTTGCTTTTACCATTTGTCCTAGGTTCTGTCTGTCCGTGTTTTTTTGGGTTCTTTTTTAGTATGGTTAGTTTTTAGTGCTTGTTATCATTGGTGGATTTGTTTTTTGGGTTTGTTGCTCTCTTCTTTCTTTCTTTTTTTTTTTCTTTTTCTTTTTTTAGTACTTTTAAATTTTTTTAATAATTATTTTTTATTTTAATAACTTTATTTTTTTCTTTCTTTCTTTCTTTTTTTCTCCTTTTCTTCTGAGCCGTGTGGATAACAGGGTCTTGGTGCTCGGGCCAGATGTCAGGCCTGTGCCTATGAGGTGGGAGAGCCAAGCTCAGGACATTGGTCCACCACAGCCCTCCCAGCTCCATGTAATGTTAAACGGTGAAAGCTCTCCCAGAGATCTCCTTCTCACCGCTAAGACCCAGCTCCATTTAACGACCAGCAAGCTGGTCAGTGTTGGACACCCTATGCCAAACAACTAGCAAGACAGGAACACAACACCACCTATTAGCAGAGAGGCTGCCTAAAATCATATTAAGGTCACAGAGACCCCAAACACACCACTGGACGCAGTCCTGCCCACCAGAAAGACAATATCCAGCCTCATCCTCCAGAACACAGACACCAGTCCCCTCCACCAGGAAGCCTACACAACCCACTGAACAAACATTAGCCACTGGGGCAGACACCAAAAACATCGGGAACTACGAACCTGCAGCCTGGGAAAAGGAGACCACAAACAGAGAAAGTTAAGCAAAGTGAGAAGACAGAGAAACAAACAGCAGATGAAGGGGCAAGGTAAAAACCCAGCAGACCAACCAATAAAGAGGAAATAGGCAGTCTACCTGAAAAAGAATTCAGAGTAATGATAGTAAAAATGATCCAAATCTTGGAAATAGAATGGAGAAAATATAAGAAACGTTTAACAAAGAACTAGAAGAACTAAAGAGCAAACAAACAATGATGAACAACACAATAAATAAAATTAAAAATTCTCTACAAGGAATCAATAGCAGAATAACTGAGGCAGAAGAAAGGATAAGTGACCTGGAAGATAAAATAGTGGAAATAACTACTGCAGAGCAGAATAAAGAAAAAAGAATGAAAAGAATTGAGGACAGTCTCAGAGACTGCTGGGACAACATTAAATGCACAAACATTCAAATTGCAGGGGTCCAGAAAAAGAAGAGAAAAAGAAAGGGACTGAGAAAATATTTGAATAGATTATAGTTGAAAACTTCCCTAATATGGGAAAGAAAATAGTTATTCAAGTCCAGGAAGCACAGAGAGTCCCATACAGGAAAAATCCAAGGAGAAACACACCAACATGTTAATCAAACTATCAAAAATTAAATACAAAGAAAAAATATTAAAAGCAGCAAGGGAAAAACAACAAATAATATACAAGGGAATCCCCATAAGGTTAACAGCTGATCTTTCAGCAGAAACTCTGCAAGCCAGAAGGGAGTGGCAGGACACATTTAAAGTGATGAAAGGGAAAAACCTACAACCAAGATTACTCTACCCACCAAGGATCTCATTCAGATTCGATGGAGAAATTAAAACCTTTACAGACAAGCAAAAGCTAAGAGATTTCAGCACCACCAAACCAACTTTACAACAAATGCTAAAGGAACTTCTCTAGGCAGGAAACACAAGAGAAGGAAAAGACCTACAATAACAAACCCAAGACAATTAAGAAAATGGGAATAGGAACATACATATTGATAACTACCTTAAATGTAAATGGATTAAATGCTCCAACCAAAAGACATAGACTGGCTGAATGGATACAAAAACAAGATCCATATATATGCTGTCTACAAGAGACCCACTTCAGACCTAGGGACACATATAGACTGAAAATGAGGGGATGGAAAAAGATATTCCATGCAAATGGAAATCAAAAGAAAGCTGGAGTAGCAATTCTCATAACAGACAAAATAGACTTTAAAATAAAGACTGTTACAAGAGACAAAGAAGGACACTACATAATGATCAAGGGATCAATCCAAGAAGAAGATATAAAAATAGAAAATATTGATGCACCCAACATAGGAGCACCTCAATACATAAGGCAAATGCTAACA
This sequence comes from Balaenoptera physalus, assembly GCF_965194825.1. Taxonomy (NCBI): domain Eukaryota; kingdom Metazoa; phylum Chordata; class Mammalia; order Artiodactyla; family Balaenopteridae; genus Balaenoptera; species Balaenoptera physalus. The sequence continues at coordinate 58,100,817 of NC_138883.1, read as the reverse complement.
GCCATAAAAGGGGAAATCGACAGTAACACAATCATAGTAGGGGACTTTAACACCCCACTTTCACCAATGGACAGATCATCCAAAATGAAAATAAATAAGGAAACACAAGCTTTAAATGACACATTAAACAAGATGGACTTAATTGATATTTATAAGACATTCCATCCAAAAACAACAGAATACACTTTCTTCTCACATGCTCATGGAACATTCTCCAGGATAGGTCATATCTTGGGACACAAATCAAGCCTTGGTAAATGTAAGAAAATTGAAATCGTATCAAGTATCATTTCCAACCACAACACTATGACACTAGATATCAATTACTGGAAAAAATCTGTAAAAAATACAAATACATGGAGGCTAAACAATACAGTACCTAAAGACCAACAGATCACTGAAGAAATCAAAGAGGAAATTAAAAAATACCTAGAAACAAATGACAATGAAAACACGACAAATCAAAACCTATGGGATCCAGCAAAAGTGGTCCTAAGAGGGAAGTTTACAGCAATACAATCCTACCTCAAGAAATAAGAAACATCTCAAATAAAAAACCTAACCTTACACCTAAAGCAACTAGGGAAAGAAGAACAAAAAAACCCAAAGTTAGCAGAAGGAAAGAAATCATACAGATCAGAGCAGAAATAAATGAAACAGAAATGAAGGAAACGATAGCAAAGATCAATAAAATTAAAAGCTGGTTCTTTGAGAAGATAAACAAAATTGATAAACCATTAGTCAGACTCATCAAGAAAAAAAGGGAGAAGACTCAAATCAACAGAATTAGAAATGAAAAAGAAGTAACAACTGACACTGCAGAAATACAAAGGATCATGAGAGATTACTACAAGCAACTCTATGCCAATAAAATGGACAACCTGGAAGAAACAGACACATTCTTAGAAAAGCACAACCTTCTGAGACTGAGGCAGGAAGAAATAGAAAATATAAACAGACCTATCACAAGCACTGAAATTGAGACAGTGATTACAAATATTCCAACAAACAAAAGCCCAGGACCTGATGGCTTCACAGGCAAATTCTATCAAACATTTAGAGAAGAGCTAACACCTATCCTTCTCAAACTCTTCCAAAATATAGCAGAGAGAGGAACACTCCCCAACTCATTCTACGAGGCCACCATCACCCTGATACCAAAACCAGACAAGGATGTCACAAAGAAAGAAAACTACAGGCCAATAACACTGATGAACATAGATGCAAAAATCTTCAACAAAATACTAGCAAACAGAATCCAACAGCACATTAAAAGGATCATACACCATGATGAAGTGGGGTTTATCCCAGGAATGCAACGAATATTCAATATACACAAATCAATCAATGTAATACACCATATTAACAAATTGAAGGATAAAAACCATATGATCATCTCAATAGATACAGAAAAAGCTTTTGACAAAATTCAAAACCCATTTATGATAAAAACCCTCCAGAAAGTAGGCATAGAGGGAACTTACCTCAACATAAAAAAGGCCATATATGACAAACCCACAGCCAACATCGTTCTCAGTGGTGAAAAACTGAAACCATTTCCACTAAGATCAGGAACAACACAAGGTTGCCCACTCTCACCAGTATTATCCAACATAGTTTTGGAAGTTTTAGCCACAGCAATCAGAGAAGAAAAAGAAATAAAAGGAATCCAAATCGGAAAAGAATACATAAAACTGTCACTGTTTGCAGAGTATATAATACTATACATAGAGAATCCTAAAGACGTTACCAGAAAGCTACTAGAGCTAATCAATGAATTTGGTAAAGTAGCAGGATACAAAATTAATGCACAGAAATCGCTTGCATTCCTATACACTAATGATGAAAAATCTGAAAGTGAAATTAAGGAAACACTCCCATTTACCATCGCAACAAAAAGAATAAAATACCTAGGATTAAACCTGCCTAAGGAGACAAAAGACCTGTATGCAGAAAATTATAAGACACTGATGAAAGAAATTATAGATGATACAAACAGATGGAGAGATATACCATGTTCTTGGATTGGAACAATCAACACTGTGAAAATGACTATACTATCCAAAGCAATCTACAGATTCAATGCAATCCCTATCAAACTACCAATGGCATTTTTCACAGAACTAGAACAAAAAATTTCACAATTTGTATGGAAACACAAAAGACCCCGAATAGCCAAAGCAATCTTGAGAAAGAAAAATGGAGCTGGAGGAATCAGGCTCCCAGACTTCAGACTGTACTACAAAGTTACAGTAATCAAGATATTATGGTACTGGCAGAAAAACAGAAATATACATCAATGGAACAGGATAGAAAGCCCAGAGATAAACCCACACACATATGGTCACCTTATTTTTGATAAAGGAGGCAAGAATATACAATAGAGAAAAGACAGCCTCTTCAATGAGTGGTGCTGGGAAAACTGGACAGCTGCATTTAAAAGAATGAAATTAGAACACTCCCTGACACCATACACAAAAATAAACTCAAAATGGATTAAAGACCTAAATGTAAGGCCAGACACTATCAAGCTCTTAGAGGAAAATATAGGCAGAACACTCTATGACATAAATCACAGCAAGATCCTTTTTGACCCACCTCCTAGAGAAATGGAAATAAAAACAAAAATAAACAAATGGGGCCTAATGAAACTTCAAAGTTTTTGCACAGCAAAGGAAACCATAAACAAGACAAAAAGACAACCCTCAGAATGGGAGAAAATATTTGCAAATGAAGCAACTGACAAAGGATTAATCTCCAAAATTTACAAGGAGCTCGTGCAGCTCAATATCAAAAAAACAAACAACCCAATCCAAAAATCGGCAGAAGACCTAAATAGACTTTTCTCCAAAGAAGATATACAGATAGCCAACAAACACATGAAAGAATGCTCAACATCACTAATCATTAGAAAATGCAAATCAAAACTACAATGAGGTATCACCTCACACCAGTCAGAATGGCCATCATCAAAAAATCTAGAAACAATAAATGCTGGAGAGGGTGTGGAGGAAAGGGAACCCTCTTGCACTGTTGGTGGGAATGTAAATTGATACAGCCACTATGGAGAACAGTATGGAGGTTCCTTAAGAAACTACAAATAGAACTACCATACGACCCAGCAATCCCACTACTGGGCATATACCCTGAGAAAACCATAGTTCAAAAAGAGTCATGTACCAAAATGTTCATTGCAGCTCTATTTACAATAGCCAGGACATGGAAGCAACCTAAATGTCCATCGACAGATGAATGGATAAAGAAGATGTGGCACATATATACAATGGAATATTACTCAGCCATAAAAAGAAATGAAATGGAGGTATTTGTAATGAGGTGGATGGAGTTAGAGTCTGTCATACAGAGTGAAGTAAGTCAGAAAGAGAAAAACAAATACAGTATGCTAACACATATATACGGAATCTAAGGAAAAAAAAAAAAAAAGGCCATGAAGAACCTAGTGGCAAGATGGGAATAAAGACACAGACCTACTAGAGAATGGACTTGAGGATATGGGGAGGGGGTGGGGTGAGATGTGACAGGGTAAGAGAGTGTCATGGACATATATACACTACTAAATGTAAAATAGATAGCTAGTGGGAAGCAGCCGCATAGCACAGGGAGATCAGCTTGGTGCTTTGTGACCACCTAGAGGGGTGGGATGGGGAGGGTGGGAGGGAGGGAGATGCAAGAGGGAAGAGATATGGGAACATATTGTATATGTATAACTGATTCACTTTATTATAAAGCAGAAGCTAACACACCATTGTAAGGCAATTATACTTCAATAAAGATGTTTTAAAAAAAAAAAAAAAACTAAAAATAGAACTACCATATGAGCCAGCAATCCCACTACTGGGCATATACCTGAGAAAACCATAAATCAAAAAGAGTCATGTACCACAATGTTCATTGCAGCTCCATTTACAATAGCCAGGACATGGAAACAACCTAAGTGTCCATGGACAAATGAACAGATAAAGAAGATGTGGCACATATATACAATGGAATATTACTCAGCCATAAAAAGAAATGAAATTGAGCTATTTGTAGTGAGGTGGATGGACCTAGAGTCTGTCATACAGAGTGAAGTCAGAAAGAGAGAAACAAATACTGTATTCTAACACATATATATGGAATCTAAAAAAAAAAAAAAAAGGTTCTGAAGAACCTAGGGACAGGACAGGAATAAAGATGCAGACGTAGAGAATAGACTTGAGGACATGGGGGGTGGGAAGTGTAAGCTGGGACGAAGTGAGAGATTGGCATGGACATATATACACTACCAAATGTAAAATAGATAGTTAGTGGGAAGCAGCCACATAGCACAGGGAGATCAGCTCGGTGCTTTGTGTCCACCTTGAGGGGTGGGATATGGGGGGTGGGAGGGATACACAAGAGGGAGGAGATATGGGGATATATGTATATGTATAGCTGATTCACTTTGTTATACCGCAGAAACTAGTACACCATTGTAAAGCAATAATACTCCAATAAAGATGTTTAAAAAAAAAAAAGTGAAATCTCTGCCAAATGCTGAGTATATCCATTACAATTATACCATCGCGACCTGAAGAAAATACAACTGGCATGCCAAAGATACAATGGACCATCTGAGACGGACTTCGTTAGAACTCCATATATTACCTGACCTCCAAATATCCCCTAGCCTAACATGGCATTATAATTATACTAATTACCTGTGTATCAGTAGCAACTCAGATCTTGTATCCAATAACCTTAAAAAATCTAGGGGTTATCTTTTCCATCCATTCTTGATTTTTTCTGTATATATAGAACATATATAGTGAATATATATGCGGAACATATATATTCCGTATGTAAGGAAAAGATCAAACATGAATGAGCTGAAGGTTGAGGTTAGCTTTCTCTGTGTGTGTGCCTACACACACATCGACATATGTTCATATATAATGTGTATATAATATAAAATATCAAGAACATATGTATACATATGCATGTAGATCTATAAATATAGGAAGATATGGAAAAATATAGTTATCTAGATAAAGATAGATATGGATGCAGATATATTTACAGACACAGATATAGATACAGATATAGATATACAGATATAGTCCTTGCTGGCTGCCGCCAAATTTTACCCCTATAAATACCAGATTCTCTTAGCCAGTTCCAAAGATCCCACATAGATGAGGGCTCCCTTGCTACCATTCAGCCTTGCTACATATTCGAGTCCCAATCTTTTTCTCATAAAACTCTCTAGAGGCACTCATCAGCAATCCTTACTTTGAAGATAGACATGGGCTTAATCCTGGCTCTGCCACTCAGAAGCTATAACATACCCACATTGCTTCTAACAGTTAAGTTCTTCCACTAAGCTCCACAATTCTGGAATCCTATTATCCCTATTATTAAAAAGCCCAATTCTTTAATAGCATTTCCTACCATCACCTTGGCCTCCAGAGGGCAAAAATTAATGAGCTTCTCAATAACAGTTGTGCCCCTCTCTTATCAGGGCATTCCATATTGACTTGGTAAGTGGACTGTTCCCAAGCTCTCCTATGGAACATAATCAGCTGGGGAGTTTGGGGTCCTATGGAGTATATCCATTCTAGCATGCCTACTCTAATCCTTTTACCTTTTCCTCTAAAGTCTATCACAGCAGTTCTGGCATCATTTCATGTGTGTCATCACTTTTATAAAGCCTCCAAGATCCATCTAAGCAGTGTATTAGAACGATCTCCTGGGTCCTTGATAGGATTTAAATCCTATGTCACAGGAAAGAGTTCCCATATGAACAAACTCACAATTTGGGGAAAATCTCTACATAATCTCCAGCTGGGCTTATAAATAAACAAACTCCCTCCCCTTTAGCTAGTTTCTTTTTTTTTTTTTTTTTCTTTTCTCTTTTTTCTATTTGGTCTAGGCCTCTCAAGATCGATTTTCAAATTCTCAGGCATATTCTCCCAGTTCTTGCCAGTTAGGTTAGCTAGATCCTACAGCTTCTTTAGCACATAACTCCTCTCTTCCTTTGATAGGTCCAGAAATACTCCATTTGAATTCTGATGAGATTTTCCCCAATTGTGGGAATCTGTGGGTTCAAGGTTTTTAACTGCATATATCCAGGATACCTATCCCAAATCTCACATCTGACCACTTTCCTTTTAGGTCCCTGACTTGCCGAGGCCAAACAAAAAGGCTTCTTTGAAATTCTGCCATTCCTAAAATTAATATTCAGCTCTATCTGCTATCCAGATGCCAGAGAGGAATCTCTTGCAATGCTGCCAAGGCGGCCCTCTCACTCTCACACTTCCCATGAAAATGTGCAAACTGAAATAATGGTATTGCCTAAAGACAAAATATGACTGAAAATTAAAATACTTCTAACATTTATTATTGGCACAGACACAGGCAAAAGGAACTCATATGTATTGCTACTATAAATTATATATTGAGAATGTAAATTGGTATATTCACATTCATTTGAATAGAAACATGGGACTAATGTGATAAGTTTGATTATTGTTCAGCAAATAGTTATTCCCCCTTCCCCTCCAACCTCCACAAAAGGAGCATGTTTCACCATAACTTTGATATTGGGTTTGGCCAGTGATCTGCTATAGTCAATGAGAGGTTAGCAAATGTGACATGAGCAGAGACTTCAAATATGCTTAAAAATCTGTAAAAGGGAAATGAATAGGATCAAGTAGCTAAGTCACACTGCACATTCTGAAGAATTCTGTAATGTGCTAAAAATGAATGTTAGCCTAATTTTCAACTTGCTGTAGTTATAATTGTGTTAAATTTTGCTACTCTTTACAGAGCTTTGTAACCTATTCAAATGCTTTTTCGGAATAAGATAAGATAAAATTAAAATTCTTTGAAGATATTGTTGTTATCCCCAAATATTGCCACCAACTATTACAGGCTCCTATCTAATGCAGTAGAAAAAGAGTACGGTTTGGAAACTGAAAGGCCTTGGATTCATATACAAACAGCTCATGGAGCTCAATATAAAAAAAACAACCCAATCAAAAAATGGGTGGAAGATCTAAATAGACATTTCTCCAAAGAATACATACAGATGGCCAAAAAGCACATGAAAAGATGCTCAACATGACTAATTATTAGAGAAATGCAAATCAAAACTACAATGAGGTATCACCTCACACTGGTCAGAATGGCCATCGTCAAAAAAATCTACAAATAATAAATGCTGGAGAGGCTGTGAAGAAAAGGGAACCCTCCTACACTGTTGGTGAGAATGTAAATTGGTATAGCCACTATGGAGAAGAGTATGGAGGCTCCTTAAAAAACTAAAAATAGAACTACCATATGACCCACCAATCCCACTCCTAGGCATATACCTGGAGAAAACCATAATTTGAAAAGATACATGCACCCCATGTTCGTTGCAGCACTGTTTACAATAGCCAGGACATGGAAGCAACCTAAATGTCCATCAACAGAGGAATGGATAAAGAAGATGTGGTACATATATACAATGGAATATTATTCAGCCATAAAAAAGAACAAAATAATGTCATTTGCAGCAACATGGACCTAGAGATTGTCATACTGAGTGAAATAAGTCAGACAGAGAAAGACAAATATCATATGATACTGCTTATATGTGGAATCTAAAAAAAGGGTACAAATGAAGTCATTTACAAAACAGAAGTACAGTCACCAATGTAGAAAACAAACTTATGGTTACCAGGGGATAAGGGGTGGGGAGTAAATTGGGAGATTGGGATTGACATATACACACTACACTATATAAAATAGATAACAAATAAGAACCTACTGCATAGTACAGGGAACTCTACCCAATACTCTGTAATGGCCTATAGGGGAAAAGAATCTTAAAAAAGAGTGCATATATGTATATGTATAACTGATTCACTTTGCTGTACACCTGAAACTAACTCAACATTGTAATTAACTATACTCCAATAAAAACTTAAAAAATGGGCTTCCCTGGTGGCGCAGTGGTTAAGAGTCCGCCTGCCAGTGCGGGGGACACGGGTTCGAGCCCTGGTCTGGGAAGATCCCACATGCCGCGGAGCAACTAAGCCCGTGTGCCACAACTACTGAGCCTGCGCGTCTGGAGCCTGTGCTCCGCAACGGGAGAGGCCGCGACAGTGACAGGCCTGCGCACCGTGATGAAGAGTGGCCCCCACTCGCCACAACTGGAGAAAGCCCTTGCAGAGAAACGAAGACCCAACACAGCCAAAAATAAATGATAAATAAATAAATAAATAAATAAATTTATAAAAAAAAAACTTAAAAAATAAATAAATGAGACAATAAACTGTAAAATGCAAAAAATAAAAAATAAAAAGAAAGAAATATGCTTGTCCTCTAGGGTTCCTACATCGTATTACAAGAAGAATATGTACAAGGTAGCCACTGGTCCAAGAAGGATAAAAAATATTTGGGGAGGACTTTGACCAAACCTTCAGCTTAGAGCAAAGCCCTGCCAAGTGTAGCCTGGATCAGCTGAAGGGCAACCAACTTGCAGACACATAAGTGAAAAATAAATATCTTCTGTCCTTATGTCACTGAATTCTGCAGTGATTTATCACACATCATTATTGTGAAAATGAGTGATTAATATAACTTATACCATGTGGCCTGGAAAGTCCACTTATGTCTAATCCCCACACATGTGTATAAGGAGATATGTAAAATGATGTTCGTGGCTGTACTATTTGTTCTACAGAAACTGCCTCACCTGCAAGTTTACCATTCTTTATGTTATATTGACTTTTGAAACATGTGAGCCAGCCAGCACTATCCGAGAAGAGTTTATCATTTTTCTGACCCTGGGTAATGTGACTGTAAATTTCTTTGGCTTTCAGCCTCACAACAATGCTGTCCACTACACTTTTTAAAAAATTGCTTGCCATCTTATGAATCCATAAATTTAGCCACATTTTAAATGGCACACTCACCAAAAATGTGAAAAGAAGCAAACACATTTTTAAAAAGTGGCACTAAATAAACTACAAAAGGACACTTGTTTACAGAGTATGAGAGCTGAAACAAGAGGGCGGAGCATTGCCTTATTCAACCACAGCTGGCAACAGGTGTAATGGGCAACTCAAAAATTTTGTGCCTCTGTGCAAGTCAGTAAATGACCATGAAAGTGCCATGAGTACTGATTTTGGTATAACAAATAGATTTCGGCGTGTAGGCAAATTTGCAAATACGTACACCATGGATAATGAGGAGTGACTAAATATAGTTTTAGTAAAATGTAAAAATATGCACAGGAATGAAATTACCAAATCAGGATAGTTCCTATGTCTTTCAAGAAAGAGACAAAAGATACATATGTGGGTCTTATTTTTATCTTTAATATTTTATTTTTAATAGAAAAAAGATTTTAAACAGATACTGCTGGTGTCTCTATCATCTCTAATAAGTATAACTGCCTCTAAGTTTTGGAATATTGAAACGTTTTCTAACTTTACATATTAAATTTTAAGTATATTTACAAATTCTCTTTGAAGAAAAAAATTCATGGGAACTGGGAACTAGAGCTGGGCAATTAGACTTGGCACAGAGGGTAGATTCTGAGCTAGCAGCTGGTCAAAGCACAAATCTGGTAAATGAAGCCACAGAGGCACAGATCTCCATTGATTCCTGAAAGGGTCTCTTACCTTTCATTTAGAAACCATTCAACTGTTGTTTCAAAGAATATTTTGATTGTGGGTTACTAGTATTTTCAGTGTTCAGTTCATTTAAAAACTTAAATCCATTAAAGTATCCTGAGAAGGCAAGCAAGCACTGAATTACTGATACCATATTCTCCACATATACCTCCTACAATTTGGACCAGCTCCAAAATGGTGACCTTCCCCTCCTTACAAAACATTGACTTATTTCTTACCTGAATATTCCATCCAAATAGAATGCCCACTATTTTCCTGGTCAAGGGGTAATCTGAAATTACTGGTTGAATATTCTGACTGAAGAACAGGATGTCTTTAGTTACTGTTTTTCCACACTGATTACCGTTATATTTTTCTATCATACATATTGATCCTTTCCAAATCTTGGTCACTGAGGCTAGAAATAATACTTACAGAGCAATCTGAACAAGCTCAAAAAAGACCATGATTATTGTCAACACTCAGAAACTGAATCATATAATGTAGTGCAGAATCAGATTCGATAGGAACGTTGCATAGATGGAACAGCTAGAAATTTCAAGAGGTGTAGACCTTTTTTTAAAAATTTATTTACTGTAAACCTCAATTAAAATATGTTGAATAGGTTCCAGCTTTTGTTCCCACGCAAAAGGTCCACCCACCTGGCATCCCAGGAAGCCCTTTGAGTTCATGGCTCTTTTAGTTTTAACCATTTAACTTAGATACAAACAGAACCATTTCTGAAAACAAAAAATGGGTATTTTATAGTCAGATATGTTGTCTTTGAACCCCAGTGCCCAACTTCTGAGCAGTGTGGTTCTGAGCTGGCTATTTAACTTCTCTGAACCTGTTTCTTTCTTTGAAAAATGCTGATACAATACCCTCCTTGTTAGGTTTTTATGAAAATTAAGTGACATAATACACACCAAATGTGTATTATGCATACACAGAGTGTCAGTTATAATGCCAGGCACATAAATAGGAGCTAAACAAACATTACTTCTTTTCTTTCCTTTTTTTTTTTAATTTTTTAATTTAATTTAATTTATTTTTTTACACAGCAGGTCCTTATTAGTCATCCATTTTATACACATCAGTGTATACATGTCAATCCCAATCTCCCAATTCATCACACCACCACCCCCCTCTGCCCCACCGCTTTCCCACCTTGGTGTCCATACGTTTGTTCTCTACATCTGTGTCTCCATTTCTGCCCTGCAAACCGCTTCATCTGTATTCTCTTCCTTTTTTTGTAAAATATTTATTAACCATCTTTTGCATAATTTGTATAAGACTCTCCTGTTATAGGTAACAGATCAAGCTATAGTCCTTTACATGTAGGTCATTATGTACAGATAATTGTACAGTAAAATCAAGTTTTTTTCCTGAATCCTGGGAGGTAACTTCTAAACCCTTGGAATTTCTCCAGTGATAGGAGTGTCTTTTTCTTCATGGTGGGCCCCTCAGACCACACCTGATATTTTATGCTAATGAGATGACTAGACCAGACCCATCTGATAGTCTTAGGATGGAAGCTAGTCATAGTAGAGTAACCAACCACATGATTTAGGGTGGAGGCAGTTATGCAACAGTTTAGGGTGGGGGCTCTGGGTTATGCAACATTATCTCGCCTCTGGAGAGTGAGGGGACTAGAGATTGAGTTCAGCCTTGTGGGTAATTAATCAATCAAGCATGCTTCAGTAATGAAGCCTCAATAAAAATTTTGGAGATTGGAGCTCAGTGAGAGTCAGCTTCCTGACTCTGATGATATTCTGTGTGTATTATCACTTACAAATACCAATGGAAATCCATACTGAGAATGAAGAATGCTTTATATCTGGAACTTCCTAAACTCTCTCCTATGCATCTCTACCCTTAGCTGGTACTAATGTATCCTTTTCCATGAGTATAATCATTTTCAGAGAGTTCCGTGCGATTTTCTAGTAAACTGTTGAAACTGAGGGTGGTTTTAGGAAACCCCTGAACTTCTATCTTGAACAGCCTTTGCAGTCTGGAGGACTGTGTCCTTAACCTCAAAGTCTGGCTAACTTGGGTAATAATAAAAATTATTTTCTATAAGTAGATGCAATTGGGAAAGAAAACTAACAATTTGTTTCCTAACAATTGGCAGAAAAAGGCTATAGATCAACTATTACAGAACCAAAATAAATATTATTACATATTTAAAAATATTTAATGGGTTTATAAATACCACATTCTATTATAACAAGATAGTTCATTTGCTTGGTATACATTTCCCAAAATACACCCAGAATTGTTGTAAAATAATATTGTCCAAAGTGATATGCTCTCTACCTGCACACTTTATGTAGATTTTTTTAGGCTCAGATGGCATTGGATTACCATGACTTAAAAAATCTTTCTGAACAAAAATATTTCAGCAATGCTGAGTCAAAAGGAACTTTAGAGTATCAACTGCTCATTCTTTTATATATAAACTGGAACAAAATCAAAACAATTATCTAAATGGAATCAAGGGTCTTTCTGTTACTAAGCTCACCTAAGACCAAAGAAGAAACAAATACTATTCTGGTACCTATATTAGCAAGGTGTCTTGTATTCGTTTAAAAACAAAACAAAACAAATACAATGACATTAACCTACTTTTAGCTTGACTGTTTGTCCAAGTATACATTATCTATATAACTAGTAACACAGAACAACTCTTTCCAGGTATCTGTTAGTGAGTATGCTTTTGAGCTCACTAACTATCAAAACCTCAGTTAGGGCTTCCCTGGTGGCACAGTGGTTGAGAGACTGCCTGCCAGTGCAGGGGACGCGGGTTCGAGCCCTGGTCTGGGAGGATCTCGCATGCCGCTGAGCGGCTAGGGCCGTGAGCCACAACTGCTGAGCCTGCGCGTCTGGAGCCTGTGCTCCGCAACAAGAGAGGCCGCGATAGTGAGAGGCCCGCGCACCGCGATGAAGAGTGGCCCCCGCTTGCCGCAGCTGGAGAAAGCCCTCGCGCAGAAGCGAAGACCCAACACAGCCAAAAATAAATAAATAAATAAATACATAAATACATAAATAAATAAGTTAAAAAAAAACCCTCAGTTAACAGAAACAATAATCATGTTATATAGAATATATGTATCATATCTGTCTTTTTGGTATTCTAAATTACATCCTAGATCAAGCCATACCCACGAAGAATAGGATCCTATGACAGTGATCAGGCATCCTCTGCTAATCGTTCTACCCAACCACACACACACGCATCACTCTGACCAGTATAAATACTGCATTTTCTATTCCCTTGGCTCTAGGTGTGCCTACGTGATAGAGGCTTTCTTACTGGTAGCCTCAGAAGAACAAAACAGTTACCTTGGCACCTAAGGATACAAGCCCAAAGTCAAAGATGGAAATAACATGGTACCATCTCACCCAAGCCTTTTTAATCAGATGGCCTCCAAATAGCTGTTACTATCAATATTTTGGGGAAGAGGAAAGACTGGGATGGAGGGGAGTAAATGGAGCACAGTCAGTAAAAAAAAAAGATCACAGTTTTTAGACTCAGATGCTATTTAGGCAAGATCACCAGTTTTGCTTATTGACATATAGTCCTAAAACTAAGTTTTCAGAGAATTACTTTGACAGAGAATCAATCTTGGCTTGCAAAGGATGGTGGCTGTTCAGCTCCAGGAGTAACAGCTCTCCATCTCTCCACCCACAGCAAGTACACACACGCCCCAGCTGAATCACTAGGACGCTGGCTCTGAAATTGTGTAGTCCTCAAAAAGAACATTTTGACAATGTTCACTTAAGATATGACCCAAGAAGAAAATAGTCAAAGAAGAACTTCCCAGAGAGCTATGGATTACCAGCTGGACTAGCCAAAGGACTTGTACTTCATACTTTACATACAGCAGGATTTGATCATTGCTATAGACCTATAATCACTATGCATTTCTCATTCTCCTTTTCCCCAAATGAGAAGTTCATGCTTATTTTGTGTATATGCTGGGGTGAGAAAACTATGACTCACAGGCCAAATCCAGTTTGCCTGTTTGTGTAAGTAAAGCTTTTATTGGAACACAGCCATGCCTGTCTGGTTTTATATCTGGTTGCTTTCACCCTTCAGTGGCAGCTGAATAGTTGTAACAGAGACAGTATGGTCTACAAAGCTGAAAATACCTACCATCTGGCCCATTACAAAAAAAAGTTTGCTGACCCCTGGTTTATGTCATCATTTTATATTGAGCATGCATGCTAAGAGCAAATGCCTGTTTCTAAACTAAAGATAACTATATCAGACTTAAGGGAAAAGATTGTACATCTACTAGAGATCCTGGGCTTTAAGCTGGATACAGCAACTGAAAGGAACTCTGCCTTACAGAAGGGATGACACAGAAGGAAGTGCATGGAGAGCTGGGTGTTCTAAAGGACAGATTGTATCAGAGAAAACATCTGTTCTTTCTTTTCCCTATAGAAAGTAGAAACTTCATGAATACCAAAACTGCATGTTTTTGGCCCCCTGAAAGATAGTTTTTAACTGTTCTTTAAAATAATGACATCTGCTTATATTGAAGATTTCTGTAAGAAATAATCATATGAGATTTTTAATTTGGGTCTATTATAAAGATATTGTTGATGTTGTTTATTCATTATGTCATTATCATACTATGCACTCATCTCTCCCAAGACAAATGATCATGGTACCTAGTGATGTTTATGTCATTTTTGTAAGTATCTTAACTCCATTTCACTACAACTGTGTTTCTCCCTCTTCTTTTCACTCTATTTTTAATTATTCTAGACACTTTATGTAGCACCATAAGCCACATAACTTCTTTGCTAGACCAAGCAGATAGAAAAATATACAATCCGTCACTCTAAAAAATAAAGCATTAACTCATTTAACCCTAAATATAACTCTTTTAATTCATTGTTTACATTTTACAGGGAAAAGACAAATTAAGTAACATGTAAAGGCAATCAAAAAATAAGTAAAGAATGTATAATTTAAACACATACCTAACCCTAGAAATCATACTTTTTTCCACTTTATCATGTTGTTTTCTTTAGGAACAAAGGTGGTAATAGAGCAATATTTTTCTAAAGCCTAGATCAAATTAAATTAAAAATTGAAACAGGCCTGAGGATGAGCTCTAAAGCCTTGAATTTAAAGAGTCTCATTTTTATGTCTGACAATGTTGAAGAGATTAGCATGTGTACTGGAGGCTCTAAAAACCTTTAAGAAAACTTAGCAGAAACTAACACAACATTGTAAATCAACTATAGTCAAATTTTAAAAATTAATTTAAAAAAAAAGAATTGCTGGATGTAGAAAATTGCAAACCACTCCAAAAGTCCATTACATGTAATGATTTTTAATACTGCTAAAACTGCTGAAACTTATGAATAATTAGGCTAATATGGAATAGAGGCCCATAGCTAAAGAGCAAGCCTGGCCCACCATCCAGTATTCAGCTTTCAATCTGGTTTCCTCATTCTCTTCTTATCTCTATGCAGTCAGTAACTCATGAAAATAAAAATAAAGTCTTATTTTCATAGGCTAAAAAGTAAACAATAATGTTTTGAATATAAGGCTAAGAAACCTAAAATATTTCTTATCCAAGAAAGAATTTTGAATAGAGAATTGAATAGCAAATTCTCAAAGGATCCAGATCTATGACATTCAAAATCATTAAATATATATATTCACTCAGTAAAAATAGTTTATGAAGTTTTACCCCCACTGCAAAAGTTGCACAATAATAGTGATAGAAGTTAAGTGAAACTTTAAAAAGCAGGTACTTTGTCCTTTGAAGTAATATAGTCCCAGGAAACATGGGACTATTTCAAAGAGTTCTTTGCATCTGTGACAGTATGAGAAAGAAGAGAGCGTGTTTCTTTCTGAGGGACCTGCGTTCAGGATGGGGAGTCAGGGGTCTCAGAAAGGAAGGGATATAAGCAGGAACAAGAGTTCAACACTAATGAAATTCACCTAGTTTTATAACAAAATTTGTAGGAAAGAGGAGTATCATGGTTAAATGAAGCAAAGCACATACTGATTCCTATAGCGTTGCAATGTGGAATGTTTTGAGCTATGTCTATTCTAAAATTGTGTTAATCTCAATTCAAAACAAAAAAAAAGAAAAAGAAAAATCTCATTCTTCCGTTCAGATAGTCTATTAAAACATTCACACACTCATATCATGGTACAATTTATCATTTAATATGATTTCACAACTATGTTTGTGCTTAAGTGGTAATTCACAAATGTGAGGTCTAAAAAAAAATTATAAGTGATTTTTCTTACGAATGTCAGGATTCTACTCAGGTTTCTTTTGGCAAACCCACTTAAATTGAAATGATCCCTAGCTAGCTGACATCTTCTATATAACCAGTCTTCAAACTGTTGCATTTCAACAATCTAACTGAAATCCAGCTGGCTCATACTCAATTATGATAAAAATCCAAAGTGTTGCTAAGCGACTAGGGAACAGAATTTGAAAACCTGACAAGAAATATTTCCTCACCCTTGATTGAGGGAAGCAGTGCACAGATGGTCAAGGTGACACAGATTCTTGGGACCTTCAAAGATTAATTCCTTCTCAATTCCTACATAGAAAGTGATTAATTTTTTTAAAAGTATCATTTTTAATCTCTGCTTTAAAGTGTCCATTGTTAACTCCCACTATAATTTTGGTTTTAACTGCTGCATTCACCATTGCTTCTGGTTTAGATTACTGCGTGTACTTCCAACCCTACTACAAGCAGAAGTTTCTGTGGCTATTATAGTTCTTTCAGAGGAGAAGAACACTGAGGTCATATCACATCAGTACTTCCTGCCCTGTACTGATACCGATCAAATTCTGAAAACAATTTAAGGTTTTGGTCCTTAGCTTCAGGGCACAAAACTCGATAGAATCTAGCAATTTGAGAAACTTTATCATGCTCAACATCACATTACTCGTAGCAACTATTTTCAACAAGCAGTCTGTAGTATTGGTCCTAAAACTGAAATGGACAAGATTCTAGGTCAGAATACTCCTTTAAAATCAATGAAATTGCGGAAATTAGTTTGAAAACTTCTAACAGGACATTAAAACATTTTCAAAGAACTTGGCAACAATTTAGCAAGTTCATTCTTTCATGTACTTACCAAAATGTCAATCTTCAAGCCATAGCTTTATTCAGTTCCCTTTCCCATTTCCAACAAGTTAGTTCATGGTTTCTCGAAGGCCCCTCCTCCATGTATGCAGCCGTAATTCTCCACCTCTACCACATACTTGACTGGGAAAACATAAAATCAGGAACACCCTCACCTTCGGCCCTCTATTCCACCCAATTATTTTTATATCCAAGTGTCTGTCAAGATTCACGTTTACAAATAATGACCCATTTAAAATAGTTTTGAAACCATGAGTGATTAGTCAGTCCATTTCACCTGGCTTCCCTAATCAAGGTCGTTTTAAGGCTTGTGTGTCCTCCACGCGGCACAGAGCTTAAAGGATAAGATGTATAAGATGCCTGCCTGAGTTGTTTTCCAGGAACCCGGAGTCACCTGCATCTGGTTCAAGCTGAGCTGAGAGTTAGCTGTGTCTAGCTTGAGCCGAGCTGGTTAAGACTGGATAGGACCACTGACCCTCCAACTGAGCATGCGCGAGTGTCTGGCGGTCTTTAGAACACGCAAAGCCCTGTTGCTTGGTTGGGCTTGCGCAGAATGGTGATTATCACACGTTTTTCCAATCACCCTTCCCCATGCTTCCCGTGCACCATGCCTCAGACCGCCCTGCTTGTTTATTCGTTATCCCATAAATACCCCAGCCCCCTGGCTAAAGGGGGGTGGATTTGAGGTTTTTCTTCTATCACCGTGCTTGGCTGCCTTGAAAATAAACCCTCTCTTTGCTGTAAACCGGGTCTCTCAGCATTTTGGCTTGCTGTGTTTCAGGCAAGACCAACCTGTTTCTGTAACAGTTCAAGCAGCAAAGCTATTTGTTAAAGAGATATTAAGTCAATTTCTCTCTCTCCCTTCCCATGCCTCATTTTCTTTTTCCCCTCTTTCACCAATTAAACAAGAAGAAGGAAGCATGTAACCCTACTAGTCACTGGCAGCTATCTTTTAATTGCAAAGTGAAGCTAGACTTAGGCTAAAACCAAAAATAAGGACAGCAAAGAATCAGAAAGAATCTTTAAGAGATGGCGGCTTGGATCTCAGAATCATTACTCTTGGTAATAGGTATCCACCTTAACTCCGTGAAGTCATGTGTCCAGACCAAACTGATCCATTCCACAGAGTGGATCTTGATGAATTGTAAGCAATATCCTGAGACATTACTAGGGAAAGTATGCTGGCTGGGGTGGTTCTTGGAAAGTTCTACTCATTCTTAAAGACAAAAAAAGTACAAAAGAGTCACATCTGCTTCTATCAGTGAGAATACAGTCAGAGAAGCAGAACTACACTTATTCTTAATTTGTCTAAATGGGGGAAAAATACTCTCAACAAACTAGGAATAGAAGGAAACTCCTTCAACTTGATAAAGAAATATCTACAAACAACCTACATGTCACATCATACCCAACCATGAAATAATGAATACTTTCTCCCTAAAATTGAGAATAAGGCAATATGTCCACTTTTACCACCTTAATTCTTTATTGTACTGGAGATTCTATCCAGGCAATCAGACAAGAAAAAGATATAAAAGTAATGTAGATTACAAAAGAAGGATTAAATGTCTTTTTGTTCACAGATGTCATGGTTATGTAGAAAATCCAAAGGAGTAGGCATGCACACACATGTGCACACACTAGAACTAATAAACAAGCCTACGGAGGTTGCAGGATACAAGACAATATACAAAAGAAGTGAAAATTTGTACACTGAAAACTGAAAACATTACTGAGAGGGGAAATAAAAAGAATCTAAAGGAAAGGAGAATCATTCCTTGATGATGGATTGGAAGACTCAATATTATTAAGATGGTAATCCTCCCCAAAATTATTCAGTGCAGTTCCTATCAAAATTATTGAAGGTATTTCTACCAAAATTGACAGTCTGATACTCAACTGTACAGGGAAATGTAGAGGACCCAGAAAAGTCAAAACAATCTTGAAAAAAAAACAAAGTTGGAGGATTTGCACTTCTTGACTTCAGGCTTACTACAAAGCTACAGAAATGAAGACTATGTGGTACTGGCCTAAGGATGAATATACAGATCAGTGGAATAGAATTGATATTCCTGAAATAAACCCTTACATTTATTGTTAATTGATTTTTCACAAAGTTTCGAAGATTTCATTGAGGAAAAGATGGTATTTTCAACAAATGGTACATTTCCATCTCTCTACTGATTTGGAAGTTGTCAGTTCTAGTTTATATCTTAATGATAGCTCTGAATATTTTACTAAATTTGCCAGAAATAGAGACTGCTAGATTTCTAACCAATAATTTTTTTTTTTTTCATTTTCTGTTTCTAAAGCAACCTTCATCTAGTTGGGGCCATTTGAAAACTCTACTCTTCAATTTCCTGTGAAGTTTCAGCAAATGTAAGTATACAGCCAATATGATACAGGTTGAGATTTGGGGTTGTGGTTTCCATGAAAGCTTTCTTTAAAGAGGGATCAGAGTTAACTGGGAGACCATTTGCCTTTGACAAACTCTTACTACCTTATGTCTTTGTCTTGGTGCCTGCCAATTGGCCACAATGGGAGAAAGTACAGTCACTGACTTCTAACCAAATACAAAAGACAGCAGGGCAGAGAGTCTGGATTTCTTAAACAATATGGAGCCGCCATCCCTGCCTCAGACTGCCTACCTTTTGCCTTATTTTATAGAAAATAAAATCCCTAAGCTGATAGAAAATAAACCCCTAAGCTGTTTAAGGCAGTCATTTTTGGACTTTTGGATTTCTGTTACAGGAAGCGAAACACAGTTTCTAATAACGCTAAACAGATATTTAATTACTATTCTAACACCCCTCTCCAAAACAGCAACTTAAAACACATTAAATCTAATCGTCCCCATCTTCTCATGTAGGCTATGGTAATGGTTAGCTATAAGTTTAATTCAATGTCTTTTTTAGGTGTTTTTGTTTATAAACCCACAAATTAGATATCTTATTATTGCTTTATAACTTAATATTTATTTGGATTTGTTTGCATGTGTTAACAAAATGTTTTGTTTATCATTCCTTCTCGACCTCAGACCTAACTTATGGTTAATTTCCTTTATTCCTGAAGTATATTTTTTATACTTTTGTGCTGTGCATCTGTTGATGGTGCTCTCAGTTTTTGTTTACCTGAAAATGCTGATCTTTTTGTGAAAGATTTGCTTGGGACTTGATTCAAGGTTTAAATTTATTCTGTACTTTTATAATATTATGTTACTTATCTAGCTTCCCTTGTTTCATTTGAGAAGTCTACTGCAGTATAATTGTCTTTCCTTTAGAGATGATCTGTTTATTCTCTCTTGATTAATGAATTCATATCTTTAATTAATTTTGGAAAATTCTCAACCATTTTCTATATATTCTACTCCTGAAAAAGGCTATTTAAGTCTATCCATCAAATCCATTAACCTGTTATATTTTACATTTTATTGTCTCTCTGTATGCATTCCCAGGAGATTCCTCATGTAGTTCTTTCTTCTACCTTATAAATTCTATTTCATCTATATGCAACCTATCAATTAACCCACTCATTGTGCTATCCTTAGTTTCAATTTCTATGCTATTTAAATTTAGAAGTTTTGTTTTGTTCTTTTTCAAGTCTTCCTAGTAATTTGGATAAACATTTGTCTATTGCTTACTGTTTTTAGGTTTACCTCTCAATTTTCTGAACATTGCATATAATATATCTAATTCTATTTTGGTTTTTTCCAGTTTTATTGCAATATAATTGATATATAATTTGCATTAGTTTAAGGTGTACAACGTAATGATTGGGTATATGTATATATTGCAAAATAATTAACACAGTAAGTTCAGTTAACATCCATCACCTCACATAGTTAACATTGTTTTCCTGTGATGAGAACCTTTAAGATCTACTCTCTTAGCAACTTTCAAATATACAATAGAGTATTGGTAACTATAGTCACCATGCTATATGTTACATCCCCAGTACTTATTTATTCTTATAATTCTTATTTATTTATTTATTCTTATAATTGGAAGTTTTTTCCTTTTGACTACCTTCATCCATTTCCTCTAACCACCCCCCTCCCAGAACCTTTAGGAAACATCAGTCTGTTCACTGTTTCTATGAATTCAGTGTTCTTAGATTCCACATACAGTATTTGTCTCTCTCTGTCTGACTTATTTCACTTAGCATAATGCCCTCAAAGTCCATCCATGTTGTCACAAATAGCAGGATTTCATTTTTTTTATGGCTGCTTAATATTTCATTGTCTGTGTGTGGTGTGTGTATCATATTTTCTTTATCCATTTATCCTTTGATGAACACTTAGGTTGTTTCCATTCTTGGCTATCCTAAATAATGCTGCAATAAACATGGAGTGCAGATATCTTTTCGAGATAATGATTTCATTTCCTTTGGGTATATACCCAGAATTAGAATTGCTGGATCATATGGTAGTTTTATTCTTAATTTTTTGAGGAACCCCCATACCTTTTTCCATAATGACTGTACCAATTTACAGTCCCACCAACAGTGCACAAGGCTTTCCTTTTCTTTATATCCTCAGTAACACTTGTGATCTCTTGTCTTTTTGATGATGCCATTCTAACAGGTGTGCAGTGATATCTCATTGTGGTTTTGATTTGCATTTCCCTGATGATTAGTGATGTTGAGCATCTTTTCACATACCTGTGGCCATTTGTAAGTCGTCTTTGGAAAAATGGTCTATTCAGTTCCTCTGCCCATTTTCTGATCAGGTTATTTGCTTGTTTGTTGAGTTACATGAGTTCTTTTTATATTTTGGATATTACTCCATTATCAAATATATAACTTGCAAATATTATCTCCCATTCTGTAAGTTACCTGTTCATTTTCTTTATGGATTCCTTTGCTGTGCAAAGCTTTTTAGTTTGATGTAGTTCTGTTTCTTTATTTTTGCTCTTTTTTGTCTTTCCTTTTGGTATCAAATCTAAAAAATTATTGCCAAGACCCTGGTCAGGGAGCTTCTTCCCTATGTTTTCTTCTAGGAGTTTTATGGCTGTATGATTTCAGGTCTTAATTTATGTCTTTCATCCATTTTTAGTTGATTTTCGTATATGGTATAAGATAGTGGTCAAGTTTTATTCTTTTGCAAGTGGTTGTCCAGTTTTCTCAGCACCATTTATTGAAGAAACTATCCTTTTCCCTATTGTATATTCTTGGCTCCTTTGTTGTGAATTAATTGACCATACATGCATGGGTTTATGTCTGGCCTCTCTGTTCCAGTGCCTTGATCTACTTGTCTGTTTTTCTGCCAGTATCATACAGTTTTGGTTACTACAGTTTTGTAGTAAAGTTTGAAATCAGGAAGTGTGATGCTGACAGCTTTGTTCTACTTTCTCAAGATTGCTTTACCTATGTGGGGTCTTCTGTGGTTCCATACAAATTTTAGGATTATCTTTTCTATTGCTGTGAACACTGCCATTGGATTTCTGATAGGGATTACACTGAATCTGTTGATTGCTTTGGGTAGTATAACCGTTTCAACAATAATAATTCTTTCAAACCATTAGCATGGGATATCTTTCCATTGATTTGGGTCTTCAATTTCTTTCATCAATGTCTTATACTTTTTAGTGTACAGGTCTTTCACTTCCTTGGTTAAATTTATTGCAATGTATTTTGTTCTTTTTGTTGCAGTTGTAATGGGATTTAGTTCTTAATTTCTGTTGCTGATAGTTGATTATTATATAGAAACACAACTGATTTTGTATATTGTTTGTATCCTGAAATCTTACTGAATTCCTCTATTAATTCTAACAGTTCTTGGTGAAGTTTTTAGGGTTTTCTGTATGCAATCTTATGTCATGTGTAAATAGAGAAAGTTTTACTTCTTCCTTTCCAATTCAAATGCCTTTTATTTCTTATTCTTGCCTAATTGCTCTGGCTAAGACTTGCAATACTATGTTGAATAAAATGATTAAGATAGGCTTGTCTTGTCTTGTTCTTAATCTTAAAGGAAAAGATTTTTTTACCTCATTTTAGTTTTTGAAGAAAATGATCAAAGATTGGAGTGAAAATAAAAATACAGACAAGAAAGACAATAGAAAAAATCAAAGAAACTAAGAGCTTTTTTTTTTTAAGTAAACAAAATGGACAAACCTTTATTTAGACTTACAAAGAAAAATAGAGTGAGGACTCAAATAAATAAAATCAGAAATAAAAGAAGAGACGTTAAAACTGACACCACAGAAATACAGAATATCATAGGAGACTAAAATAAAAAATTATATACCAACAAATTGGACAACCTAGAAGAAATGGATATATTCCTAGAAATATACAACCTACCAAGACCAAATCATGAAGAAATAGAAAATCTCAACAGAACAATCAAAACCTCCCAACAAATAAAAGCCCATGAACAGATGGCTTAACTGGTGAATTCTACCAAACATTTAAAGAATAATTAATACCATCCCTTTTTAATGTTTCCAAAAAATTGAAAAAAGGAAAGAACTTCCAAACTCATTTCATGAGTCCAGAATTACCCTGTTACCAAAACCAGATAGGGACACTACAAAAAAAGAAAATTACAGACCAATATCCCTGATAAACATACATGCAAAAGTCCTTAACAAAATATTAGCAAACTGAATTTAATACATTGAAAGAATTATATACCCTGATCAAGTAAAATTTATTCAAGGAATGCAAAGATAGTTCAACATCTGCAAATTAATCAGTGTGATACACCACATTAATAAAATGAAGAATAGAAATCATACGATCATCTCAATAGATGCAGAAAACACATTTGACAAAATTTAACATCTATTCATGATAAAAATTCTCAGTGAAGTGGGTATAGGGGAAACACACCTCAACCTAATAAAGGCCATATATGACAAGCCCAAAGCTAACATCATACTCAATGATAAAAAGCTGAAACCTTTCCTTCTAAGATGAGGAAAAGACAAGGATGCCCACTCTCTCCACTTTAATTCTATTTTCTTAAATTATTGGAGATAGTAAATCTGCTGTGTTTTTGCTGTTTTTTTTATTGCTGTACTGTTGTTTCTGCTGACTTTTATACATGGTTGTTGTTTCTTTACATGTTATATCCAACTGTACTTCAAAAGAAGGGAGAGTTTTGAGGCAGGTGAGTAGAGAATGGTCTACACATGACCATGAGGGACAAATATAACCTTTATCTATACTTCCAGGTCCAGATTACTTTGAGTATGGGAAAAAATATTAAACCAGTTGCTATTTGAGATGACTAAATGGAGAAGTGTCCCTAGGGGAGATCTACATTTCATTTAGAGAAAAGAATTAGGTGAATATTTTTAAAAAATGGGGGTACAGAAAAACTTTTGAACATATCATTAGGTCCAAGAGTCACATTTGAAACCTTTATTGGGGGATGAAGACAGCTTGGTGAGAGACTGAATCAGATCAGAGGCTATATAGTGCAATATAAGAATAAGTCAGAGTAATGAGTGCCTAAGGGCATGGGGCTTCTGCTAGGCCTAAGGTACAGAGGCATGTAATACACGATGAGATATTTCTTGCTTGTCACTTAGTATAAATTCTTTTTAAAAAATCATTCTTAGAGCAACACTCCTAGGGAATATAAAATTTGAGCAAAATATCTTGCTGTGGAGTTCAGCAGGTCTTGCTTAAGTTCTGCGAAGGGTAGAACCCAAAGTCTTAACAGGTGTTAATAATAACACGTGTGTTAAATTTTATTAATAGCAGTAGAAAATAACTAAAAATAGACACCTAATATCTCCTTTCAAATTTCTATATTACCTGAAATAAACCTCTCAACTCTTTGGGCCCTAGCTTCCTTCTCTTTAAATGAGGAAAATAGACAAAAGTATATAGTCACTTACAGCTACTTTAGTGATTTTTCTAAAAACATTTTTAAGAATGCATAACAGAAACTAATCACAGTATATTAATTTGGGTTTTACAGCTCAATATATCTGAAGTATATTTTTTACACTTTTTTGTTGAAAGAATAAGAAATGGATTTCAGATTGAACCCTTAGAATTCTCTAGACAACTGGCAATTGAATGGAGGGAAATATGTATTATAAAATTAATATACTTTTCAGAAATAACAAATTTTTAAATAATGCAAAGCTTTCTTTTTAACTTTTATATCAATTTTATTTTTTTCAGCAAAAGGTCAACTTAGCAAATATTAACCAGTTGTAAGAACTTGCTATTTGCCAGCCATGGTCATATTTATTTCTCTTAACAAATTTATGAGACAGATATCTTTGCCCCGTTTTACACATGAAGATGTAAAGCAATGGAAGTTTAATTGTCTATAGTTATGAATCAGTTGGTCCTATCCCCATTCTGCCTTATATATGGTCTTTCCTTCCTCATGCTTTCTACCAGCCCGTGAAGCAAAGATCCAAGTAATACCGGACTTATGCTCTAGTTACCCAAAGTGTGATTAAATAGTTAATCATGGTTTCTGAGGTAGATATTTTGACTTTTTAAATAACACTAGTACAACAGATGCTGCATGTGCCCTGCCCTTTTTTTCTCAGCATTCAGTGTTACTATAAGCATATGGGTCTTTGCCCAAGAGCTTTCCTTGGTCACAATAGCATGCTTAGCTTAATGCAGAACAGGTTGGAATTGCCAAGAATTAACTCTCAAGAAGAACCCTCAACCAATGAAGAACAGAAATTGGTGGATAAATACTACAGCTCTGTCCTTATTAATGCAACAAAATAGCCCCCAGAGGCCCCAGTGGGAATTAGCCCCAGTTGGACCTAGTGGCAGCCTACTCATTAATATGCCTTGAATGGCTTCTGTACCCTTCTAATCTCACTTTTTGTTCAAGGAATCACTCCAAATAATTTACTAAAATTCTTAATTTAGGGCCTGTTTATGGTGGAACTCAGCCTAAGTCAAATACTATATAAGGTTTTATTTAATTAGTGGGTGGCTACTGAGGTTGAAGATTATTCTCCATAGGTAGATTTTATTATTTATAATGAACTATTAAGCTCTTTTCCCCATACACAGGATATTTCCAAATGACCATAATTTTAGGAGCCTAAAAGTTATGTGTTTTAAATGGTTGTCTATAGAAGCAGAGCTACACACCTTCAGATGGACTATTTGGACTGAATAATGAGTATCTCAGCATTGACCATAATAATAAAGATCACAGGTGGCCCTTCTTCAGATTGTCTGTTCTACATAGGTCTTCAGAGACCTTTGAATGAACTATGTGTTCAATAATAGCTTCTTGAATTGATGAATAACTCCTTTTCTCCTTCACTGGATTTTGATAGTCTTACTGTAGATATAGATACAGATAAATAGTTTTGAGTCATTGGAAAAAAACAGTAGGGAAGTTAATAAAGAGGAAAGCCATATTTAATTTGGTTTATTTTAGAATAATTAGGTGATATAATGTTTACTGCATTCAAATATACTTCAGATTTTCAAATAATTCATGAACATTATATATTGACATATTCAAGTATTTCCATGTTTGTTATAATCAAAAACTACATATTTTAGAAATGAATATGGATATGATGACTCTAAGAATTAAGTATTTTCCCTTATCCTAAGAAAAGTAATGTCTCTAGAGTCATGCATCAGAAAAGCTGCAACAAAATAAATTTAATCAACATAATTTTGAATGAAATATCTTCTTTCTGTTCTAATTTAATTGTACAAAGCCACTAGAATAACTTTTTAAAAAACATATACCCCAAGATTAATGTCTTTACTCTCCAATGACTTCCTACTGTACTTAAAATAAAAGCAAAACTTCCTAATAGCTTGCAAGACTTTTCATAATCTTGTTGCTCTTATAGCCTCAAGATTATTTCAAACCATTCTCCACACCCTAACCCTACTCTACCCACTGACCTTCTCTCAGATCCTTTAATATTGAAGCCCTTACCTACCTCAGTTTAGATCTGCATGTAGTATTTTCTTAGAGCATGGTCCTATTATAAAATTTGAAAAAATTCTAAGTTTTCTAACAAAAAGTAAGGAGAATTGGTGTTAAATTAGTCACCAGCATTTATTCTCTACCGATCAATATGTATCTCAGCAAAGAAGCTTTTGGCTTATCAAGATCTACAGTACTTTTAAAAGATCTGAAGATAAAAGTGTAAAAGACACTTGTGCCTTCATTTGGGAAATAGCTACAATTTTTCTTTGCAAGTCTTGCCACGTATTTTTAATTCTCCAAAGGAAGAGCAGGTTCAGATTTATGCAATTTATATAACAGATTAATTTTAAATAATTTATTTGCCCCATTTCAATTATTTTCCTATTTCATGGATAATCAGGCTAATGAAGTGCCTACCAATTCCCTAAATTTAGCACCAGTCCATCCCATACTAAGCAGAACTAGAGTGATTGTTTATAGCATCGTCCTAACCACTGCCAAGTTACCTGTGGTGGTAGGATGCATTAACACCTCAGCAAAATATGTTAGCAATATTTCACTTCATATTAATTTCAATTTATATTACATTTAAGACTTTCACCTGTAAAAATAAACCCTGAGATACAATGTCTTACCAGTGTGTCTTGCTGTAATGGTTTTCAAATTGTGAGCCCTGAAATAGGAGCATGAGCGTCAACTTGGAACATTAGAAAAGCAAAGTCTTGACCCAGACTTAACAAAATGAAACTCTGGGAATGGGACTCAGCAATCTAGCTCTTTGGATGATGTACATGCATGCTAAATTTGGGAAAAACTGCCCCAGAAGTTTCCCAGATACTTTCCAAAGAAGATTATGTATCTGGAAAAAAGATTGGATTTTAAGCAGCTGAATAGATTGGTAGCTTTAAAGTGAAAGTCAATGAAACTCAGTTTTGAAGTAACAGATTGATAAGGTTTGGGCATAAAAATTATATACATTAGTATGACTACATTTAAATCCATGTCTGATTAGTCGTAATGATATTTTGGTTGCAGAAAGTTACAAAATTTTTTCAATTTAAGAAATTACTAAAATTCCTTTTTAAAATACAAAGCAATGATTTTAAGGAATGTAAAGTTTTATTATGGTAAAAGTTCAAAACTAGTCAAATAGAGACAGACTTCTAAAGTCTAACTTTACATTTCTACAAATGAATTCAGCATGTCCCAAAATTTATTTAAATTCTATTTCTGCAATAAATGTAGGCACCATAAAATCATGGCAGTTTGATCATTAACTATTCGCTCAACTCAATTTAATTGCTGTTCAGAATAAAGACAACATCTACCAACAAATGCATGTTTTTAAACAGCTTCACAAATTAGCGTTGCATTCATTGGTCACATGAGACATCTTAAAAACAGACTGTAGAAATAAGTAGCTAAATTTGAATCTCTTAAAATTATATGCCTTTACAAAAGATTAAAATGTGAAACTTGTTGTTAATATAGTAAAATCAGAGTCAGCTGCTTGGTTTCATTACACTTGCCAAGTTATCTTAGTTGTACTCATTTCATCAGTTGTACTCATTTCAGGTCTCATTCGGATAAAATAGCGGTAGCTACTCTTTCTTCTGTGTACCAACCAACAGATAATCCAGCTAGAAACCTTTCATCTTCTCCATTTGCATCCCTTTTTCAATGTGATTTCTGTCCTAAATAATATTTTAACTATGCAAATAGTTTTATCCCAAATACTGCTATACTTTTCCTTTTATGTCAAGTGGCTATTATACAAGTTATTTAGTTTAATAAAACTATATCCAAAACTATTAATTTAACTAAATATTCCTAAAACTAGGTTTTTAGGTAATGCAAAGTATTTGATAGAATATAATTAATCCTTCTTTTTCCCATATGAAATTATTAATGCATTATAATCGGGTTTGGAGGTTTTATATTTTTCTGTTTTAATAACAATACAATATTTATTATATTATCTGCATTGAAACTTTTAGATGGCATGGCTAAGCTTGTTATTTTTAAGTCTTAGGTTTTTTTTAAAGATAGTAATCACTTTTTTAAAAACTCAAATGCAATTTTTCATTTTCTGTTATGGCCGAAAACCCATATCTTGTGCAAAATCATTCTTGGCTGAATTCATTTAAAATTTAGTGCAATCAAGCATGAATGAAAAATGGCATACTGCATGCATCAAAAATGGACCATCATAATTACTTTGAATCTTACACGCTGACTCTAAATCTTGGGTTAGTAACAAGGTAATAGTTTGCATTGTCATCAATACCTAAAAGCATAGGATCACAAAAACAATGACAAAGGAGCACATTCTATTGGTTTCTTCTGTAAGTAGCTATTTTTATCGTCCAATCTCATAATACATGAATACTAATAGCCTGGTTTGCTAAGTTATCTGGAGAGGTGTAATTCATTTGTAGACAATAAAGTAGAAAAAGGCACTTGAAAGTGATACACCAAATGCTAGCTCAGTAATACCATTAATTCGCTAAAATATGCCTATATTGAATCATCATAAATGAAATAAGGGTAATATCAGTGAAGACAAAGGAAGATGAGGATCAGAAACTTCCTTGCCTTTTTGTTAAATTCACTGTCCACTTGTGAGTTGGGTATATTAGAAACACATCTGAAAGTTCTTTTGTTATTCTCTGATGTCGTGAAATGAAGTAAATATATCTGTATAATTCTGCATCCAACACAGAGCCAGGATGTGCCACTTAACTTCCCTGGAACACATATAATCTGATAGGTTGCACTGTATTTTCAGGTCATCTTGGAGCCTCTGATGTATCTAAAGAATGAACAAACATTCAAAACGCATACTGCAGAAGACTCTTCTTCATTCTGTCTTCTGCCTAACACAAGGGAATGCTATGCAGAAACTTAATATGGCATGTAAGGGATGTTAAAATAATGTCCTGATTGCTGAATTCATAATATCTTCTCACTAGGGAGCCATCAGCCTCACAGATTAAATAAAAATAAATATGAGAAAGAATCCATTCTTGTGGTTGCCAGCTGAAAATAAATTAAAAGCTGCTTCCTTCTTAACTATGGTCAATTGTCCTTGTCCGCAGGGACCATGATTTGGAAATATAAAAGAATATATTTAGTTCTTGATGAAAGAATAATAATTTGGTAATTTCTCCTAGGAAAAAAAAAAACATTAAAGTTGCGGTTACACAAAACCATTTTCCTGTCTATAAAAATTTTCAGATTTAAGACTAAAATGCTTCAGAAAAAATTATCTCAACATCCCAGTGAAACAATATTTTAATTGCCTCATTTAGAAAGAGGAAACAGAAAAAAAACCCTGAAGCATCCGTATACTAACAGGCTTTTCTGATCTCCCAGAAGTCTGCAGTAGAACTGAAACCATAATTCTTGATATCTAGGTGATCTTCCCAGCATAACACTTTTTCAATCAGACATAATTTGAGGAAGGAGTAAGAAAGTCAAATTTGTACTTTAAAAAACATAAAATAAACTTTACAATAAAAATAATAATAAATAAGATGATCAAAGTTCTTGTTATGCAATATGAACTAAACTGGATTATTTTACTATCACTATGTGCTTGTTTGCTTGCTTGTTTGTTTTAAAATAAACAAATAGGCAATTATGGTATTGTTGACCCCAAAAGGAGTTTCAGGTAATAAAAAACAATGCAAAGGGAACAAGGGAGCAATTTTTATTTTTAAAATGTACTGAAATAAATACTATTATATAAAAAAGTCCAGCTATATAATTTATATAATCAAAATTTAATTTTAAAACTCTCAGTACTTTCACTGTAGCATTCTCATTACAAAATTATTGAAAAAAAAGATATAAGTAGTCATCAAAATATAATCTTTCTCTAGAAACAAGGTGAACCTCTGTTCTTAAACAGTGTTTCTAGATCTTGAATAGAGCCAACCTAGTTTTTTTCTTTTTTTACTTTTCATTTGCACTCTAAAGGATCTGTAATATAGGTCTTCACATTTAATTGCAAAGCTTAAATGTTTTCATGTGCACCTGCAATTCAGAGTGTGTATGCATAGATTTGTTCTAATACCCATAGAGTTCATATCCCTGTGCTATTACCGAATATTTGGTATAAAGCAAGGTTAACATTCCGTTTGAACATGGTGTTGGATATCATTCCTTATATTCCCAAATAAATTACTTGATCTGTTATTCAGTTTATACACACTGAGAAGATGCTCACATACCTTCCTGAGGAATGTAAAGCAACTCCAAGCCCTCTTTTTTCCAACTGGCTAGATGAATTTTCATGCAGTTTGTTAAAAGGGTCTGTTCCTCTAGAATACTGCATACAATTTTGAGAACAAGAAAGTAATGTACTCATCACATACAATATAATAAATGCTATTCATTGGAATTTGCTACTCACTCTACATATTCTATCTCAAAGCATGACAATGACCCTGCACTGTTTGTATTATTATTCTCATTAAAGCAATCTTGAGAAAGAAAAACAGAGCTGTAGGAATTAGGCTCCCTGACTTCAGACTGTACAACAAAGCTACAGTAATCAAAACACTATGGTACTGGCATAAAAACAGACATATAGATCAAAGGAACAGGATAGAAAGCCCAGAAAAAACCCATGCACCTATGGTCAATTAATCTATGACAAGGAGGCAAGATTATACAATGGAGAAAAAACAGTCTCTTCAATAAGTGGTGCTGGGAAAACTGGAATGCTACATGTAAAAGAATGAAATTATAACATTCTCTAACACTGTATACAAAAATAGTCTTGAAATGGATTAAAGACCTAAATGTAAGACCAGATACTTTAAAACTCCTAGAGGAAAACATAGGTAAAACACTCTTTGACATAAATTGCAGCAATACCTCTTTGGGTCCGTCTCCTAGATTAATGGAAATAAAAACAAAAATAAACAAATGGGACCTAATTAAACTTAAAACCTTTTGCACAGCAAAGGAAACCATAAAAAAAACAAAAAGACAACCTATAGAATGGGAGAAAATATTTGCAAATGATGCAACTAACAAGGGATTAATTTCCAAAATATACAAACAGCTCATGCAGCTCAATACAAAAAAAAAACCCAATCAAAAAATGGGCAGAAGACCTAAATAGACATTTCTCCAAAGAAAACATACAGATGGCCAACAAACACGTGAAAAAATGCTCAACATTGCTAATTATTAGAAAAATGCAAATCAAAACTACAGTGAGTTATCACCTCACTCCAGTCAGAATGGCCATCATCAAAAAGTCTACAAATAATAAGTGCTGGAGAGGGTGTGGAAGAAAAGGAACTCTCCTACACTGTTGGTGGGAATATAAATTGATATAACCACTATGGAGAACAGTATTGAGGTTCCTTAAAAAACTAAAAATAGAGTTACCATATGATCCTGCAATCCCACTTCTGGGCATATATCTGAAGAGAACTATAATTTGAAAAGATGCATGCACCCCAATATTCATTGCAGCACTATTTACAATAGTCAAGACATGGAAGCAACCTAAATGTTCATCAACAAATGAATGGATAAAGAAGATGTGATATATATATCCAATGGGATACGACTCAGTCTTAAAAATAATAAAATAATGTCATTTGCAGCAACATGGATGGACCTAGAGATTATCATACTAAGTGAAGTAAGCCAGAGAAAGACAAATATCATATGCTATCGCTTATATGTGGAATCTAAAAAAAACCAAAAAGGTAAAAATGAACTTATCTGCAAAGCAGAAATAAACCCACAGACATAGAAAACAAACTTATGGTTACCAAAGCAGAAGCGGGGAGGGATAAATTAAGAGATTTGGTATTAACGTATACACACCACTATATATAAAATAGATAACCAACAAGGACCTACTGTATAGCACAGGGAACTATACTCAATATTTTACAATAGCCTATAAGGAAAAAAGAATCTGAAAGAGAATATATATATATAATACATATATATATAACTGAATCACTGTGCTGTACACCTGAAACTAACATGACACTGTAAATCAACTATACTTCAATTAAAGAAAATTACAAAAAATGAAATCTATGAATTTAACTATATATTAAATGCAGCTCAATAAAAAATTGTGTCTTAGGTTAGTAAACAATTATTGTGCCCACATCATTGTCCTAACAAATATCTCATCTCTAATAATTCTCATAAATCAAGAAAAAAGTTAAAATCTGTAGGGAGTTTGAGGTTTCCAATTATCCATATGATTTATCAATAAAATAAGTTGAAAATTTTACAATTGTTTGTTAGGATAATCAGGTAATGGTACTGAAGAAAATGTAAATATTGCAAAAAAGCTGCATCAAGATTTCCTGCTCTTCACAATCAGATTCTAGGCAGTTATGCTCATCCCTGAAGCTACCTTAAAAAAGTGAAGAGCCTTAAAAGTACTGGAGCAGAACATACAGTTCATTGATCCTGGACTCAGTTCTGAAAGGAAAATAAGAAAGGCCTCTTAGTAGGGCAAAGATTTTGACATTACTTACCAAATGCATCATCATGCATCCTAGCTTAATATCTGTGGATTGTTACTTTTCCTAGTGAAAACAGAGCCACTCAGCAGAAACCTTTCCAGAGGAATAGTATCACAAAAATATTTTTTTGAGATTGTTGATAGTTTTCAACAGGGGAAGTTAACATGGAATAAATATTACACTAGATGATATTCTATTTGCAGAGATAAAGTAAACTAATACATCACTGTGAGCAGGAATTATCTGCCCTTAACAACCCACCAAAAACATATTTTATTTGTCTATGGCTTGTAAAATGTTTTATGGTATATAAATACAGATGGAGAAATAAAGAGTTTTCTGTTACATCATCACAATGCCATTTTCAAAAACGTGGGCTGCATTTAATGAGTTGTTACAAAATATTTAATCATCAATGTTTTTGTTTTTCTTCTCTACCAGAAATTAAATAAGGCTGAATAATTTTGTTTATCTGTTAGTTGATTACATTAGGAAAAAATGGACAAGATGAATATTAAAATTTGTAAGATTCTCAGGAGTGCCATTGCTGTCATTGAATTGCTTTTCAGAGAATTTTGCTTCTAGCATATTTTGTTCTCTTACTGTTTCATGATAATAGGGTTTTTTGGTAGCTATAGGTGGGGCTTCAAAAAATGTATATGTATGTACACACACACACACACACACACACTCCCCATGAGGACATAAAAAATAAAAGATTCTTCCTGTACAGTTATTATGCAGATATTATAAAAATCTAGAATGGTCCAATAAATAAGTAAGCTCCAGGACATATTACTTATTAAAGTTTTTACACCCTGCAGGTGATAACTAATTTAATCTGACACTCTGCCCAGGGTGTGTGAAAAGGGTAGTAAAAAGCTGAATAAGAATTAATAAATTAACAGGCATACATGAGAGATAATTTGTCATACATTAAATTGCATGCAATTATCATTAAATC
The DNA here is from genome assembly GCF_965194825.1 of Balaenoptera physalus. NCBI lineage: Eukaryota > Metazoa > Chordata > Mammalia > Artiodactyla > Balaenopteridae > Balaenoptera > Balaenoptera physalus. Next base: position 58,066,668 of record NC_138883.1, on the reverse strand, counting down.
ATTATTTTATATTTATTGTGCTTTTATTATTTATATTCCACATATTTCCACTAACGACCAAAAAGGATTTTAGTCAACTTAAAATGAAACACAGAGATAAAATTAAACTGTATGATTTGAGTTCATTGCATGTTCATCCTTTGATCTCTCATGTTTAATCATAATTTTAGAGCCGAAAAGGATTTTAAAAATCATCTACCTTGAGATCATTCTTGTGTATACACAGAAGTTAGATGTTTTTCCACAAAGTCTACAGTTACTACTAGAGCCAGGACTAGAAGTCAGTTTCAAACTTCTAATTTTGGGTTCTCTAAAGTTGAATATTTACTTAAAAATTCAATTTTATTTAAGCAATGAAAGTCATGTGAATATATCTGATTTTTTAAAATAAATTCTTCCAAATAGTTCAACAGAAGCATTTCCCCACCCTAATTCGGGTATCAGTATTACCAAAGAAACATCTTGATTTTCAGTATTAAGAGAAAAACTTAAGTTATGGAGTTTATTTTCCTGGTATGTCAACTGCTCAACCTACTAACATAGAATCAAAAAGGCATATTCTTGTATACTCATTTAAAAAGCACTGACATCAGTTTCTTTAAAATATTATTTTTCAAAACTACAAAAATATTATTTATAAACTCCTTGAACATAAATAAAATAAATTTAGATGTCAATTGAGCACTAGTGTAGGTGGGGAATAATAAAGATTTTTTTAAATTCCTTAACTTCAAGAAACTATTGATAGGGTAAATAAAAACGTTTCAAATAGGAATATAAAGTCATCACTTTATTAAATAATCTTTTATTTAATAGATACATATTGGATGCTTACACAATATTCATGTATAGCTAGATCTTTGCCAGGCATTCAAGCATGCAGTAGTAAACAGGAAAAATTATTTTTCCTAGAAAAGCTTACATTATGATGAAAGAAGAGCCAGATATATGAGCAAATGCATTGCAATGCGACAAATGCTCACAGTTTACTTGTGCTTTTATGGTAAAAGGAGCTGAATGAATGTTAGAAAATGCATCTAATTGAGCCTGCGCCATGCAAAGGACATAGAAGGTCCTGGGGAATGAGATGTCTAAGGATGGCTTAGAATAGCCAGATGAAAGCAATGAAGAATGATGAGCACTCCAGGCATAAAGAATAACATCAGAAATGCCTCAAATTGAGAAAGAGCAGAAAACTTTTGGAGAAGAAGTGTAGGCTGGGTAGTTAACCAAAGCAAGGCCTACTGTGAGGAAACTCATAAACCTTTTAAGAACTTTGTTTTTGATATTTGAAAAAGAATCAGGGTGTCTTGGTTAAGGTGTATGGACATTCACAAGAGAAGCTAGTTGGAGATCTAGGAAGTCTCTATTTAGAAATTGAAATTTGAGATGAACCTCAAAATAATAACACTAGGCAGGAATAGGAGCAGAAAGAAGTTACATTGCTTGAAAAAGGACTGAACAGCATTAATAGAAAATTATACCTTAAAAGTGCAGACCACGTTAGTTTTTCAATAGGAATATGAGACATGGAAGAAAAATGGAAAATAATGCCTAAAACACACACTTAAGCATTTCTAAAGGTATTATATACAGAGGTTGATGAACTATATGATATAAGAAGAGCTCATAGTATTTCCTGATCAAAAAAATATTTCACTGACATATTGACTTAAATTCCAACATTAAAAATGTTCTTAAAATTTTTACACACACTCACAGACACACACAGCAGAAGGCAAAAAAAAAAACAGGATTCAAATCCACCTTTAACAATCTCTAAAGGTCATGTTCTCTCCACTACATCATGATTCTTTTCAGGTTGAATGAATACTGAAAGCACAATAGTAATAAAAGCTCTCCTCATTTTATTTGAAGCACAGATACAGGTTACTGTATAAGATAAACCCATGAAAAGGACATGAATATAAATGAGAAGCATATAAATATATGTATCACTAATGGCTAGTTACACATAACGTGCACATGTATTTAAAAAGCATTTTTATTACAAATTTCCTCTACAAGTCTGTAGATTTATCTCATATTTGGAAAATACTATTATGAGATATAAGTTCTATACACTTTAGCATATGTAAAATATACTTCTCTCAGACTTCCCTGGTGGTGCAGTGGTTAAGAATCCGCCTGCCAATGCAGGGGACATGGGTTTGATCTGTGGTCCCGGAAGATCCCACATGTCGCGGAGCAACAAAGCCTGTACGCCACAACTACTGAGGCTGCGCTCTAGATCCCGTGAGCCACAACTACTGAGCCTGTGTGCCACAACTACTGAAGCCTGCATGCCTAGAGTCTGAGCTCCGCAACAAAAGAAGCCACCACAGTGAGAAGCCTGCGTGCCACAACGAAGCATAGCCCCCACTCGCCGCAACTAGAGAAAGCTTGCGGGCAGCAGCAGAGACCCAATGCAGCCAAAAATAAATAAATAAATAAAAATAAAATAAGATAAACTTCTCTCTATTGAAACAATAAAACTATTATTGTCAGCAAGAATTACAAAAAGCCGTGAATGGGTCATTTTGAAAGAGTGTAGTCCAGGGTCTTCAATGTGATACCATTTGCTGTAATGGGTTTATGTTAAAATATAACTGGGACAAATTACTGCTGTTTATGAACACTTATCATTTTAGTGGAAGTATGTTACTAAGAATGAAAGCATCATATGTGTGTAAAACAGAAAAAAGTTTGATAATAAAAGTATGTAGAAGGATTTCCTATTGAATGCAAAAATAGATCTATTTCAAGTGAGCTATTTCAACATGTGCTCTTATGTTTGTAATTCTTCCAGTGCCTTCTAGTCGTTAAGATGCTTGGCTTCCTTTTAAGACAGCCAATACTCATGAGTGCTATTGTTGCAAGGTTGTCTCCCAACTAGAAACAGGAAAACAATTCAAGGAATACAGCTTTAGAATGTAGTAGTCAAGTACAACACAAGACATTATCCAGAAAAATTGAGGCAAAAGAAGAATTGTAGTCCAATTGTGGAAACAAAGAAAAAGGACTCCTAAGACCCTGAAGTAGGACAATGGGTTTAATACTCATTCCGTGAAGAGTACTCCAAGTCACGCTAAAAAGCAACACAAAGTATTCTATAAAGCCATAAATAAATTCAAGAAAAAGCTGATTGTAGATATTCGATCATTCATCTCAAATGTCAGTGGTAGCCTGTGACTCTTCATTCAGAAGTACAAAGCCAGCCACATGTATACATAACATCCATCTGTTGCAAATATGGTTTTTGTGATGTTTGTATCAAAGAAATAACAGAAAGCCTTCTGAGACTCATAAAAACTGTGATACCAATTCTGTTGATTTACTTGGCAACAAATGACCAGAGACAGAATAGCTCCAATATCCCTTTCAAGTGACTAGAATCTCATACATAGTAGACTGAAATTTGGACTAGGAGTTCATTTTTCCTTGCAGCTGAGTTCTTATGAGTGGAAAGTAAATAGCAGGTTATGTGGTGATGTAAAATAACCAAACTTGATTTTCTAGGCAAGCGATTCTAGTAAAAAATAGAGTACGCTCAGAAAAACTAGGGGAAAAGATTAAAATGTTCAGATAAAGATAAAATTGCATTCTACATAGAAAAACAGGCTTGGCATAAAAAAACAATTGTAGAGGAGGTATTCTATGATTCTCAGTATAATCACGAAGAGTTTAAAGGAGTCCTGAGACAAAAAGTTAGAATTCACTGCTTTAAAAGCTTAGATACTTAATCTATATTTAATTATTGTAGTGATTCTTTTTCCCGTTTTTCTTTATTGCTGAAACACATATGGCAGATGAATTTGACGTGTAAAACAAACCCCAATAGGCATATCCTGATCAGAAGTAATTCCTAGCATAATTCTATCATTTGTCATATATATAATAAATATATTAGTATCTAAATCTATGAAAAACAGTATTATAAATACAATCTTGAATCTGCTCAAATTTTTCTTTTTCTTTTTTGTGCATGTGTGTGTGTCTTTTATTTTATTTTATTTTATTTTTTATTAGTCATCAATTTTATACACATCAGTGTATACATGTCAATCCCAACTGCCCAATTCATCACACCACCACCCCCCACCGCTTCCCCCCTTGGTGTCCATATGTTTGTTCTCGACATCTGTGTCTCAATTTCTGCCCTGCAAACCGGTTCATATGTACCATTTTTCTAGGTTCCACATATATGCGTTAATATACGATATTTGTTTTTCTCTTTCTGACTTACTTCACTCTGTGTGACAGTCTCTAGATCCATCCATGTCTCTACAAGTGACCCAATTTCGTTCCTTTTTATGGCTGAGTAATATTCCATTGTATATATGTACCACAACTTCTTTATCCATTCATCTGTCGATGGGCATTTAGGTTGCTTCCATGACCTGGCTATTGTAAATAGCACTGCAATGAACATTGGGGTACATGTGTCTTTTTGAATTGTGGTTTTCTCTGGGTATATGCCCAGTAGTGGGATTGGTGGGTCATATGGTAATTCTATTTTTAGTTCTTTAAGGAACCTCCATACTGTTCTCCACAGTGGCTGTATCAATTTACATTCCCACCAACAGTGCAAGAGGGTTCCCTTTTCTCCACAACCTCTCCAGAATTTGTTGTCTGTACATTTTCTGATGATGCCCATTCTAACTGGTGTGAGGTGATACCTCATTGTAGTTTTGATTTGCATTTCTCTAATAATTAGTGATGTTGAGCAGCTTTTCATATGCTTCTTGGCCATCTGTATGTCTTCTTTGGAGAAATGTCTATTTAGGTCTTCTGCTCATTTTTGGATTGGGTTGTTTGTTTTTTTGATATTGAGCTGCATGAGCTGCTTGTAAATTTTGGAGATTAACCCTTTGTCAGTTGCTTCATTTGCAAATATTTTGTCCAATTCTGAGGGTTGTATTTTCACCTTGTTTATGGTTTCCTTTGCTGTGCAAAAGCTTTTAAGTTTCATTAGGTCCCATTTGTTTATTTTTGCTTTTATTTCCTTTTCTCTAGAAGGAGGGTCAAAAAGGATCTTGCTGTAATTTATGTCATAGAGTGTTCTGCCTATGTTTTCCTCTAAGAGTTTGATAGTGTCTGGCCTTACATTTAGATGTTTAATCCATTTTGAGTTTATTTTTGTGTATGGTGTTAGGGAGTGTTCTAATTTCATTCCTTTACATGTAACTGTCCAGTTTTCCCAGCACCACTTATTGAAGAGACTGTCTTTTCTCCATTTTATATCCTTGCCTCCTTTGTCATAGATTAGTTGACCATAGGTGCATGGGTTTATCTCTGGGCTTTCTATCTTGTTCCATTGATCTATATTTCTGTTTTTGTGCCAGTACCATATGTCTTGATTACTGTAGCTTTGTAGTATAGTCTAAAGTCAGGGAGTCTGATTCCTCCAGCTCCATTTTTTTCCCTCAAGACTGCTTTTGCTATTCGGGGTCTTTTGTGTCTCCATACAAATTTTAAGATTTTTTGTTCTAGTTCTGTAAAGAATGCCATTGGTAATTTGATAGGGATTGCATTGAATCTGTAGATTGCTTTGGGTAGTATACTCATTTTCACAATGTTGATTCTTCCAATGCAAGAACATGGTATATCCCTCCATCTGGTGGTATCATCTTTAATTTCTTTCATCAGTGTCTTATAGTTTTCGGAATAAGGGTCTTTTGTCTCCCTAGGTAGGTTTATTCCTAGGTATTTTATTCTTTTTGTTGCAATGGTAAATGGGAGTGTTTCCTTAATTTCTCTTTCAGATTTTTCATCATTTGTGTATAGGAATGCAAGAGATTTCTGTGCATTAATTTTGTATCCTGCAACTTTACCGGATTCATTGATTATCTCTAGTAGTTTTCTGGTGGCATCTTTAGGATTCTCTATGTATAGTATCATGTCATCTGCAAACAGTGACAGTTTTACTTCTTCTTTTCCAATTTGTATTCCTTTTTTTTCTTTTTCTTCTCTGATTGCCGTGGCTAGGACTTCCAAAACTATGTTGAATAATAGTGGTGAGAATGGACATCCTTGTCCTGTTCCTGATCTTACAGGAAATGCTTTTAGTTTTTCACCCTTGAGAATGATGTTTGCTGTGGATTTGTCGTATATGGCCTTTATTATGTTGAGGTAGGTTCCCTCTATGCCCACTTTCTGGGAATATCCTCAAATTTATTAAAGAAGTAGACATGGCTGATTCTTTTCCCACATTGACTTCAACATTTTCCAAACACTCCAAGTTTTTGCCATCTTAGGGCCTTTGAACATGCTGTTTCCTTTAACTGTAACATTACTCCCCTCCTTCATCTTTTATGTATCAGCTAAAATATCCCCTCCTCAGACAGGCCTGCATTTACCAGCTGTATAGATCTGATACAGCCTAATATTTCTTATAACAAGATGCCTTTTGTTTTCTCTAGTGGACTTGTCACTATCTTCAATATGTGTAATTAATATTTTTGGTTGTCATTGTCCCATTCATCTAATAAATTTTGAATTCCATGAGTGTAAGGATTATGTATGTTTTGATAATCACTTTATCTATACTATAGAACATATAACTGTACCTTACACATTGTTTATTATTTTTAACCTCATGCACAATTAGGGTATTGTTAATTTCATAACTTCTAAGTGTTTTTTTTTTCTTACTCCTTAAATAAATTGTAATAATAACTTGGCTATTTTAAAATAGTTAATATATTACTCCTTGAATCTGCTTGTCAAATTTTTGCTATAAAAATGTTTTCTAATTCACTTATATCTACTTTCATCAATTTATCTTTCCTGATTCCTTTTAGATATGTTGTATCTCTCTAACTTCTTTAGCTGTTTTATATTTAACTTCTTTATATTTGTTTTTCTCTTTGTTCATCCCTACCTGTCCTTTCTAATAATAAAAGTATTACCTTCTTATAATAAAGTTTATCTTGTTCCTGTCATCTTGCTTTATCTGTTATTATATATTAGTGTTAACTTCATTTCCTGTGCTTGGACATTTAGTTACTTAATGCTATGAAATGCTCAATGTTTTGGAAGGATTTACTAGGATATACTAGTTTACAGTTATTCTTTCCAAAACATTCTTTAACATACATTCTTATGAATATCATTATTCAGAATGAGATGGTTCAATATCCTTTAATACCTCCTACATTTTACTCTCTGATATAATGTTATCCATAATATCCTTTTCACTGAGCAGCTGTTTCAAAACTAATTTTGGAATTTGAGATACATAAATGATAAGCCTATCACTAGTGCAGAGTACAAATCTGATATATGTAGCATTGTTTCTATTTCCCAAATCTGCTAGTAGGAAGTCTCACATCTCCTCTTTAAAGTCTTGCCCATATGATATTAAGACACTTACCAGATCCAATGGGAATTAAATCTGTCAGCAAACAGCAAGCTGAGAGAGCAAATTGGAGCCCATTGTTGTTTTAATGCTGGTGATCTTCCCTCTTACTGACATACAGTGCCATATGGTCAAGCCCAGATCTACAAACATGTGCATCTATAGCAGCTCATCTAGGTCCCTCCCTCCTCAGGTTGTAGCAGTGCCCCATGCTGGCTGCCAAGTTTAAAACTGTTTTTATTCCACATACACATGTTCTTCCAGAGTCTCACTGTGGCAAGTTGGCTTGGTATGCAGAAACTTCCAGAATTGTCTACATTGTGCTGAAGCCAGCCTCCTGATATGAACTTTTAGGTCTTTGGTTTAAACCAAGGTCATAGACTACACCGGAGATTTCATCAGAGGTTTTGTTGCCCTTACTTATCACTAGACCTTGATAAAACCATCATTATTCATTCCAACAGGTCCCCCTATGTAACCTATCATGATGTAAGAATTTGTGACCCCATTTCCTTCAGAGAAAGTCCTCCTAGAAAAGAAAATCCTGGACTCTAAAATAATATCAGTTTACAGAGCCAGAATATATTTAACAGTACTATATAAGAGATGTCAGTCTTAGATTTTATGGGTATTTTCTCATTTACTCTTTATTATTATTTTTCAGATGAAGAAACTGAGGCATGAAGAAATTGAGAAAATCACTCAGTTTCACAGTTTATAAGAGATGGAACCAAGAATTCAACCAACCTCTGACTCTGGGCACCATGTGTTTAACTAGTAAACAAAACACCATCCAAATACTAAGCAGTCTACCCTCTTTTCCAGATCCCTATAGAAGAGAAACCTCAGCTCTGAGTGGGCTCCACAGAGCAAAGGGTCTGTTTATCTAGGGCAATAGATGCCTACTATTTTTTCACTTTTATAACCAAAAGGGTTACAAGATTATCTTTTCAAGACAATTAAGATTTACTCAAAGTCAAGCTTCCCCACTTGCCGACAGAAAAATTTAGTAGCACTTTTTAAAAATTAATTTTTATTGGAGTATAGTTGCTTTACAGTGTTGTGTTAGCTTCTACTGCACAGCAAAATGAACCAGCCATGCATATACATATATCCCCTCCCTTTTGGATTTACCTCCTTTTTAGGACACTACAGTGCATTAAGTAGAGTTCCCTGTGCTATCAGTATGTTCCCATCAGTTGTCTATTTTATACATAATATCTATAGCGTATATGTGTCACTTTTTTAAAATTTATAAATGAATTAAGTTGGAGTCAGTATACTTATATCCTGACATTTCTATTCTTAAACCGTTTTTGCTTTATCTTTCAGGTAATTAGAAATTATAAATTTATATATACACATAAGTTTCAATTGTATTAATGAAAAACTTAGAATAATCTTTATGACATATGCACTTAAACACTTGTTTTCTTCTCAACAGGTGAAGGAAGTGTTACTTAGAAGAGGTTTACATTCTAGTGATGACAGAAGATGGTGATGATAGATAGATAGGTCCCAAGTGGATCCAAGGTTTTATTTAAGCCCAAAACAATGAGTTTTTATTACAATCCTCTATTTTATGACATCCCCTTTTGTCAGACATAACAAGCTACCCATCAAGAATTTCTGTCCCTATAGGATGACAAGGATGCAAACTGGAGGGAGTCTGAGTCCCTGAATTGTCATGTGGAGAAAAGCCACACAGAGACCAAGTGTACCTACATTGGACTATTTTCTGGGATGAGATCAAATTCCATTGTTTTAAACTACTGATATACATGGATCTATTGTTACATCAGCTAGTGTGCCCTAACTAATCACCCTCAAATAAAATAATGTTTTTCTAAATCTTTTAATAAAGAGACTTGTAAGTTATTTTTGATATGGGAAGCTATATCTGTTGAATAGTCTATAAAATATGCTTATTATAAGAAACTGAATTTAATCCATTAAGCTGTAAATAAAACAAGTAGTCTTCTAATTAAGGAAAAAAGGTGTGTGTGTGTGTGTGTGTGTGTGTGTGTGTCTGTAAAACATTAAGAACATTTTACAAACTTTCTACTACTATAGAAAAATCAAAATCACCTTTGGAAGACCAGTTCCAAACACTAAAAGATTTGATTTCTCCTACAATTCACAGGGCATCTTGAAATATTTTCCATAGGAATATTTTCCATATGTGTTTTACATTTTTTTTCAAAGTCCGTAATTTGTCCTTTAACTTTGTTTGTGGCATTTTTAATCATAGAGAAGTTGTCATACATTATTTTTTCTACATCGTTTCTGGTTGTTTACATGTGTGCGCACGAGTGTGTATGTGTTGTTTTAATAAAACCCTTCCTAACCATAATTATACAAAATTGCTTGCATGTGAAAATATACACAGACACACAAAATTAAACATACATATTCATTTTGATGTTAGGTATGTTTGGATTTGGTTTGTTATAACGTAGAAATATAACTTGTTATATTTCTTTTCCAAATGTATTGGACAATAACCTTAAACGTTTAATTTACAGGTGTATCATATCTCTTCAGATTTGGCAAGAAATAAATTAATACATATTTTATCTGTCTACTCTATCTATATTTACCTTCTATCTATAGGGTACACAAGTTTGTTTATCCAGTTGGTTTCACCTCATTTCTCAGTCGATCTCATGGAGCATGTATGGTGCTTAACAAGTGACACCCTTCATTAGGGAGGGATTTGGTGAATTAACCGGAGGAAAAAAATCCTAGCAAAAAGAGTTTTATTTTGAGGACTTACATCCATGCCAGCAACCAAAATACATGTTACAAAGTGTTGAGACTAGCACTTGGCCTGTACTAATTTCTCGATAAGTGTTAGATATAATTATTAAATATAATTCTTGTTTCCTTATAGAAATTCTTAAAGGTAAACTGGATGGAATCTGGACTCCCTCTTCTCCTCTTTTCACTGACTAGAACACAAATGTGGCAGTAACCAACCTCCAAACATTCAAGGAAAACAACTGAGAAAAGAGTTAAGACACAAAGTGGAAGAAATTTGGTTTCTGAATAATCTGGGGAAAATAATCTGTTCTGTGATGCTAGATATCACATAGTGATGACAGTATTACAACACCTGATAAAAAAACTTGGAGTTGGTCCACAAGAGGGTGATAAGAATAATAAGGCAAATTATGAAGAACTTTTTAAGTGACCAAAGAAGAGACGATGTTCAGGAGAACATCATAAAAATCTTCAAATATTTTAAAAGATATTAATGTAGAAAAATTATTATGCTTTTATTTTGTCTAAGTATATATCTAGGGATATTTATGCTTTGTGTGTCATTAAATATTTATAGTGTATATATATAATATACTATGTTAAATATTTGTTCAGTGTTCAGGATTAGGTAGTTATAATTTTGAAGTACCAGAGACAAAGAAAATACTATACAATATAATTGTATAAATTTTAAAAATTACTATAAAATAAAAGTCTATGTAACCACAATTCAGGTCAAGAAATAGAATATGGTTACCACCATAGAACACCCTTACATGTGCATTTAACATTGTAAGTCAGACAGAGAAAGAGAAATATTGTATGATGTCACTTATATGTAGAATCTAAAAAGAAATGATACAAACGTACTTATTTACAAAACAGAAACAGACTCACAGACTTAGAGAAAGGACTTATGGTTATCAGGGGGGAAGGATGGGAGGAAGGGATAGTTAGGGAGTTTGGGATCAACATGTACACACTGCTATATTTAAAATGGATAACCAACAAAGACCTACTGTATAACACAGGGACCTCTGCTCAATCTTATGTGGCAGCCTCGATGGGACAGGAGTTTGGGGGAGAATGAATACATGTATATGTATGACTGAGTCACTTTGTTGTGCACCTGAAACTATCACAACATTGTTAATCAGCTATACTCCAATAAAAAATTAAAAGATTAAAAAAAAAAGAATGTATAAAAAAATTATAAAACCAGGGGGTAAGGGAGGTGGAGGGATAAATTTGAAGATTGGGATTGACAGATACACACTATTATATATGAAATAGATAACTAATAAGGACCTACTGTATAGCACAGGGAACTCTACTCAATACTCTGTAATGGCCTCTATGGGAAAAGAATCTAAAAAGAGTGGATATATGTATATGTATAATGGAGTCACTTTGTTGTACACCTGAAAATAACACAACATTGTAAATCAACCATACCCTAATAAAATAAATAAATAAAATAAAATTATAAAACCTTTTATTAAACATAAGTTTAACCATTATACTGGCATGTATGGTAAACTCTTATTTTCTTCATAGTTTTCCAATAAATATGCGTTCCTAAATATGCCAGTAAATTCTGACTGCTCTTTTTTTTTTTTTTTTAAACCATGCCATGCAGCATGTGGGATCTTAGTTCCCCCACCAGGGATCGAAACCAGGCCCCGAGAAGTGGAAGCATGGAATCTTAACCACTGGACCGCCAGGGAAGTTCCTCTGCTTGCTTTTTTGAAACATAGTCTATGAATTATTTTATGTCTGATGGCTTTCACTCAAATTTGTATTTGTGAGATTCATCTATGTTTTTGTTCATGCTATAGTTTGTGTCCTGTCATTGTTACTTAGTATTGTACTGTAATAATGATATGAGAGTTAATTATCTCTTCTCTTAATAAACTTTTACAATTTCTACAGTTTTTAGTTATTACAAATGATACTACTATAAACATCCTTGTATGTGTCTCCTAGTACTTATGTGCACACATTTTTGTCAGTATAAACCTGAGCATATTGCTGTTAGGAGTGTAATTTGGTACAAGCTCCTTAGAAAACAGTTTAGAGTTATCTACTAAAGTTGGGATTATACACTGATCTCTCTGCAGCTCATCCTATTAATTCTTAATATCAGTCATTTAAATTTCTAGTATCTAGTATTTCACTTTTTTTTTTCAAATCTGTCATGTCACTTTTCATAGGTTCCAGTTCTCTGCTGAAATATTTGGGTTTGCCTTTTATCTACTTGAACCCAGTAGACATAGTCATTTTACAATTAATTTTGATAATTCTAGTATCTGGAGGTCTAATGAATTTTTTTTGTTGTCTGCTATTTCTCTTTTATATTATCTTCTATTTTTTAAATATTGCCTGATTATCATTTACTGTGTGTTGGGATATATGTGTGTATATATATATATATATATATATATATTCATATACACACATACAGATACATACAGATACTGTGTGTTGGAATATATATATATTCATACATACACACACAAACATTTGTAAAATCATTTGAGGTCTAGGATGAAGTTATTTTCTCCAAAAGAATTTTTGTTCTGTCAGCTGGAAGCACTAAGAACCTGGGATAACAGTAATCCAAGTGTAGATCTTGAGATATTCTGGGCCACCCAGAAAGCACAAGGCTAGGCTGTATTGCAATGTCTGTGATTACTCTGTATGTCCTATTCTATTCCTACTTACCATCCTCTCAGCCCAAACATGGAGTAATTAGGCATAGCCCTTACTCTTGGTGGCATTCAGACTCCATCTTTTGTTTCCCTAGCTCCATAAGGCTCTCAAAGCTGTGCTAAGGTCCCAAGATAGCTTTCATAGGTCAGCAAATGCTCCCAAGGTAAAAGCGGCCTCAAATCCCATATTCACCTTTCTAGAGTTCCACCTTCTCCTGAGCTTTGGCTAAATAGTGCTTCTTTGTCTTATTAGCTATTTGATATTTTCATATAGTCATTATTTCTTCCATGTATTATGGTTTTATTTAGTGAAAGATTGATTAATTAAATAACTCACTATTATTGGAAGTGAAAGCCAGGTTCACCTGAAGGGAAATTTTTGTACCAGTTACTATTAGAGCAAGTATTGGGTTGACCAAAAAGTTCGTTCTGTTAATGAATACATTGTTCACTAAAGCTCTTCGTGAAAATGAAAAATGTGTCTTTTATTTTTACTTAAAACTGAATGAGATTTTTGGCCAATCCAATATTTTGTCAATTTTTTAAAATGCTGTATCCCATTACCAAAAATAAGACAGCTTAATAATTGTTTGCTAAATGAAAGAATAACAGGTATAAATCTAGTATTTAAACCATTTATAGTTTAGCAAGAAATTAACTTCCATTTTCAATTAATCGAATCTAGAGAAAAGCCACTTTATTCTCAGTGTTGACATAAATGCTTAACAAATTAAAAACATTTAGAAACTAGAATGGGCTTTCTTGTGAAGTAGGTAGCTTACTCACTGTTACTAAAAAAAAAAAAAATTATGTTTTGATAACTACACTCTTAGGAATTGAGGTTGTATTTCATTAGTAGTTTGAAACATTTGTGTTTAAGTTTTATCAACCGCTGTACAATGAGTACAAAAATATGTATCTTTGAATCTAGAGACATTTTATTTCTTATTAAACTATAAGATTTTCAGTCATTTATCAAAGATCAAGTTAGAATACCAGGCACACACACATCCACATACAGAGAGAGAAAGAGGAAGAGAGAGAGAGATAGGAAGTGAAGTAGACTAAGAAGTGTCAAATATCTGTGACATTTTCAAGGTCATTCAGAGAAAAGTAGAGAGTTTGCTCTTTTCCTTATATAGCCCATACTTGTTTTCATTTCACTACAGACCTCAGATCGGAGAGAAAGATAAAGATGGAGGGTATGCACAACAACAGCAGAACTATTCTCATGTAACAAATGTCCCTCTGAATTGACAATAACTGGTATACTATTGTCAAAGACTTAACCATTTCTAATTCCCCATCACCAATTTTCTGTAACCATACCAATTAGGAAATAAATATACATTATCCCTTATTTAATAAAACTTTATTTTATTTAATGTCTTCACAAATACTTGAGTTTCTTCTACTTCCAGGTATTGTTCCAAGCACTGAAGTTACAGAGGTGAACAAGGAGGACAATACTCCTGCTCTCAGGAGGTTTGTATTCAAGTGCTCACAAGCAGACTAAGCAAACAAGCAAACACATGAGCTATTTATGACCAATAATAAGTGATAAGAAGAAAATAAATCAAGATGAAGTAATAGAGAAGACTAGGGGAAAGCTTTACATTTGGTAGTCAAGAAAAGTCTCTCCTAGGAAATTACATTCAAAGAGACATCTGAATGCTGAGAGAGTAAATCATGCAAAGGTCTACAGCAGAAGTTCAGGCAAAGGAAACAGATAAGATGATGCAAAGGCTCCAAAGGAGAACAGGCTCTGGAAACCAGCAAAGGCTCCTCTGACTGAAGGATAAATGGACTACAGGAAGATCTGTATATGATGAAATTAGAGAAATAGGCAGTGGTCACACACAGCTTTGCAAGCCATACTTAATGATTTAGACTTCGTTCTAATTGGAATGGGAAGCAACTGGAGGGGTTCCTGTACAGGAGGGTTATGATCTGCTTGAAGTTTTTACAAAGCTTCTCCAGCTTCTGTGTAAAGAATCTACAGGGACATTCACTGGCAAGATTGGAAGCAGAGAAAGCAAGATTTTGCAGTTGCCCAGATCGTTCTGATCAACTGAAACAATTGCTACTAATGAAAAGGTAACATTCAATATTTGAGAATGCCTATAACATTTAGGCATGAATTTACTTTTAGTCCATCAGGCTAAATTGTGATTCTTATTGAAAGATTCTACTTTTCTTCAACTTCAACATACCATTTACATGAAATGAGTTAGTGTAGTAAAAAAAAAAAAAAAGAAGCTGAGGCTTTTCTACTATCAGCCTAAACCAAAATGTATATATTTTACATTGTAAAATGTAAAATGTATATATTATATATGTATACATGTATATTATCTCTGTGGTTGCCTAGTTTCCTTATTTTCTCTTTGTCTTTAAAGATCACTAACTTAGAGAACATTTTTCTTAACATTTTAGATGATTATGAAGTCTTTCTTCAGAAAAATGCACACGCACATAAAAATCTGCAGATAGTTTCAAAGGCTGCACAAACCACCTAAATTACATTCTTAAAAACTCAATCTATTTTCTTATAGCAAATAAGGAATCTTGCTATAAATATCTGTCATGATGCTCTCTTAGGCTTATCTGTCTTTTACTTGTTAAAAAATAAAGTTCAACGCAGTACATTTTAAGTATCTTATTGACTTTATTTAGCGATCCATGAATCAGGCAATACCCAATCTAAAAAACAGAAGAATGGATAGGACTGAAGAGCTAACTATACAAGACAAGAAATTTTATAGGCTAAAGGGAGTAAGAACAAGGAAGCTGGACTAGGAAAAGAGGGGATTGGTTACTGCAAGGTTACTTTCCTTATATGAGATGGCGGGAGGTTATAAAGTATATTACCTAACTAATGCTGATCAAGAGATTCCTGATTGACTGGTTTAAGTTTTCATTTCTGGGATAGCCAAAACTTTAATTCTATTAAATCTTGGTTTGGTGACATGAAGCCTACCATAAGTGACTTCATTTGGGGCCTGTCGTCTTTAACACATTAAAAATAAGTTAGAGTTATTTTGTATTATACTGTAAGGAGATAAATTTAAAATGTATACATGCCTCCAAAAATAACATGATATAAAAAAGAACAACAATCCTGCAGCCTGTGGAACAGAAACCACATCCACGGAAAGATAGACAAGATGAAAAGGCAGAGGGCTATGTACCAGATGAAGGAACAAGATAAAACCCCAGAAAAACACCTAAATGAAGTGGAGATAGGCAACCTTCCAGAAAAAGAATTCAGAATAATGATAGTGAAGATGATACAGGACCTCGGAAAGAGAATGGAAGAAAAGATCGAGAAGATGCAAGAAATGTTTAACAAAGATCTAGAATAATTAAAGAACAAACAAACAGAGATGAACAATACAATAACTGAAATGAAAAATACACTAGAAGGAATCAACAGCAGAAAAACTGAGGCAGAAGAACGGATAAGTGACCTGGAAGACAGAATGGTGGAATTCACTGCTACGGAACAGAATAAAGAAAAAAGAATGAAAAGAAATGAAGACAGCCTAAGAGACATCTGGGACAACATTAAACACAACAACATTCGCATTATAGGAGTCCCAGAAGGAGAAGAGAGAGAGAGGACCCGAGAAAATATTTGAAGAAATTATAGTCGAAAACTTCCCTAACATGGGAAAGGAAAGAGCCACCCAAGTCCAGGAAGCGCAGAGAGTCCCATACAGGATACACCCAAGGAGAAGCACGCTGAGACATATAGTAATAAAATTGGCAAAAATTAAAGACAAAGAAAAATTATTGAAAGCAGCAAGGGAAAAACGACAAATAACATACATGAGAACTCGCATAACATTAACAGCTGATTTCTCAGCAGAAACTCTACAAGCCAGAAGGGAGTGGCATGATATGCTTAAAGTGATAAAAAGGAAGAACCTAAAACTGAGATTACTCCATCCAGCAAGGATCTCATTCAGATTCGATGAAGAAATCAAAAGGTTTACAGACAAGCAAAAGCTAAGAGAATTCAGCACCACCAAACCAGCTCTACAACAAATGCTAAAGGAACTTCTCTAAGTGGGAAACACAAAAGAAGAATAGGACCTACAAAAACAAACCCAAAACAATTAAGAAGATGGTAATAAGAACATACAGATCGATAATTACCTTAAACGTGAATGGATTAAAAGATCCAACCAAAAGATACAGGCTTGCTGAATGGATACAAAAAGAAGACCCATATATATGCTGTCTACAAGAGATCCACTTCAAACCTAGGGACACATACAGACTGAAAGTGAGGGGATGGAAAAAGATTTTCCATGTGAATGGAAATCAAAAGAAAGCTGGAGTAGCAATACTCATATCAGATAAAATAGACTTTAAAATAAAGAATGTTACAAGAGACAAGGAAGGACACTATGTAATGATCAAGGGATCAATCCAAGAAGAAGATATAACAGTTATAAATATATATGCACCCAACATAGGAGCACCTCAATACATAAGGCAACTGCTAACAGCTATAAAAGAGGAAATTGACAGGAAAACAATAATAGCAATATTGCTAATTAATATTGCTAATAATAGCAATAATAATAACAACAAAACAACAATAACACCTCACTGACACCAATGGACAGATCATCCAAAGAGAAAATTAATAAGGAAACACAAGCTTTAAATGACACAATAGACCAGATAGATTTAATTGATATTTAGAGGACTTCCATCAAAAAACAGCAGATTACATTTTCTTCTCAAGTGCACAAGGAATATTCTCCAGGCTAGATCACATCTTGGATCACAAATCAAGCCTCAATAAATTTAAGAAAATTGAACTCATATCAAGCATCTTTTCTGACCACAACGCTATGAGATTAGAAATCACTTACAGGGAAAAAAATGTAAAAAACACAAACACATGGAGACTAAACAATACATTACTAAATAACCAAGAGATCACTAAAGAAATCAAAGAGGAAATCAAAAACTACCTAGAGACAAATGACAATGAAAACACAATGATCCAAAACCTATGGGATGCGGCAAAAGCAGCTCTAAGAGAGAAGTTTATAGCTATGAAAGCCTACCTCAAGGAACAAGAAAAATCTCAAATAAACAATCTAACCTTACACCTAAAGGAACTAGAGAAAGAAGAACAAACAAAACCCAAAGTTAGCAGAAGGAAAGAAATCATAAACATCAGAGCAGAAATAAATGAAATAGAAACAAAACAAAACAAAAACAATAGCAAAGATCAATGAAACTAAATGCTGGTTCTTTGAGAAGATAAACAAAATTGATAAACCATTAGCCAGACTCATCAAGAAAAAGAGGGAGAGGATTCAAATCATTAAAATTAGAAATGAAAAATGAGAAGTTACAACAGACACCACAGAAATACAAAGCATCCTAAGAGACTACTCCAAGCAACTCTATGCCAATAAAATGGACAATTTGGAAGAAATGGACAAATTCTT
This sequence comes from Balaenoptera physalus, assembly GCF_965194825.1. Classification (NCBI taxonomy): domain Eukaryota; kingdom Metazoa; phylum Chordata; class Mammalia; order Artiodactyla; family Balaenopteridae; genus Balaenoptera; species Balaenoptera physalus. Next base: position 58,048,357 of record NC_138883.1, on the reverse strand, counting down.
AGAAAGGTATAACCTTCCAAGACTGAACCAGCAAGAAATAGAAAACATAAACAGAACAATCACAAGTAATGAAATTGAAACTGTGATTAAAAATCTTCCAACAAACAAAAGTCCAGGACCAGATGGCTTCACAGGTGAATTGTATAAAACATCTAGAGAAAAGCTAACACCCATCCTTCTCAAACTCTTCCAAAAAATTGCAGAGTATGGAAAACTCCCAAACTCATTCTATGAGGCCACCATCACTCTGATACCAGAACCAGACAAAGATACTACAAAAAAGGAAAATTACAGACCAATAGCACTGATGAATATAGATGGAAATATCCTCAACAAAATACTAGCAAACAGAATCCAACAATACATTAAAAGGATCATACACCATGATCAAGTGGGATTTATCCCAGGGATGCAAGGATTCTTCAATATACGCAAATCAAACAATGTGATACACCATATTAACAAATTGAAGAAGAAAAATCATATGATCATCTCAATAGATGCAGAAAAAGCTTTTGACATAATTTAACACCTATTTATGATAAAAACTCTCCAGAAAGTGGGCATAGAGGGAACCTACCTCAACATAATAAAGGCCATATATGACAAACCCACAGCAAACATCATTCTCAATGGTGAAAAACTGAAAGCATTTCCTCTAAGATCAGGAACAAGACAAGGCTGTCCACTCTCACCACTATTAATCAATACAGTTTTGGAAGTCCTAGCCACGACAATCAGAGAAGAAAAAGAAATAAAAGGAATACAAATTGGAAAAGAAGAAGTAAAACTGTCACTGTTTGCAGATGGCATGATACTATACATAGAGAATCCTAGAGATGCCACCAGAAAACTACTAGAGCTAATCAATGAATTTGGTAAAGTTGCAGGATACAACATTAATGCACAGAAATCTCTTCCATTCCTATAAACTAATGATGAAAAATCTGAAAGAGAAATTCAGGAAACACTCCCATTTACCATTGCAACAAAAAGAATAAAATACCTAGGAATAAACCTACCTAAGGAGACAAAATACCTGTATGCAGAAAATTATAAGACACTGATGAAAGAAATTAAAGATGATACAAATAGATGGAGAGATATACCATGTTCTTGGATTGGAAGAATCAACATTGTGAAAACATTGTGACTATACTACCCAAAGCAATCTACAGATTCAATGCAATCCCTATCAAACTACCACTGGCATTTTTCACAGAACTAGAACAAAAAATTTCACAATTTGTATGGAAACAGAAAAGACCCCGAATAGCCAAAGCAATCTTGAGAAAGAAAAGCGGAGCTGGAGGAATCAGGCTCCCTGACTTCAGACTATACTACAAATCTACAGTAGTCAAGACAGTATGGTACTGGCACAAAAACAGAAATATAGATCAATGGAACAGGATAGGAAGCCCAGAGATAAACCCACACACATATAGTCACCTTATCTTTGATAAAGGAGGCAAGAATATACAGTGGAGAAAAGACCACCTCTTCAATAAGTGGTGCTGTGAAAACTGGACAGCTACATGTAAAGGAATGAAATTAGAACACTCCCTAACACCATACACAAAAATAAACTCAAAATGGATTAAACATCTAAATGTAAGGGCAGACACTATCAAACTCTTAGAGGAAAACATAGGCAGAACACTCTATGACATAAATTACAGCAAGATCCTTTTTGACCCTCCTTCTAGAGAAAAGGAAATAAAAGCAAAAATAAACAAATGGGACCTAATGAAACTTAAAAGCTTTTGCACAGCAAAGGAAACCATAAACAAGGTGAAAATACAACCCTCAGAATTGGACAAAATATTTGCAAATGAAGCAACTGACAAAGGGTTAATCTCCAAAATTTACAAGCAGCTCATGCAGCTCAATATCAAAAAAACAAACAACCCAATCCAAAAATGAGCAGAAGACCTAAATAGACATTTCTCCAAAGAAGACATACAGATGGCCAAGAAGCATATGAAAAGCTGCTCAACATCACTAATTATTAGAGAAATGCAAATCAAAACTACAATGAGGTATCACCTCACACCAGTTAGAATGGGCATCATCAGAAAATGTACAGACAACAAATTCTGGAGAGGTTGTGGAGAAAAGGGAACCCTCTTGCACTGTTGGTGGGAATGTAAATTGATACAGCCACTATGGAGAACAGTATGGAGGTTCCTTAAAGAACTAAAAATAGAATTACCATATGACCCAGCAATCCCACTACTGGGCATATACCCAGAGAAAACCACAATTCAAAAAGACACATGCACCCCAATGTTCATTGCAGCGCTATTTACAATAGCCAGGTCATGGAAGCAACCTAAATGCCCATCGACAGATGAATGGATAAAGAAGTTGTGGTACATATATACAATGGAATATTACTCAGCCGTAAAAATGACATTGGGTCATTTGTAGAGACGTGGATGCACCTAGAAACTGTCATACAGAGTGAAGTAAGTCAGAAAGAGAAAAACAAATATTGTATATTAACGCATATATGTGGAACCTAGAAAATGGTACATATGAACCGGTTTGCAGGGCAGAAATTGAGACACAGACGTAGAGACCAAATGTATGGGCACCAAGGGAGGAAAGCGGCGGGGGGGGTGGGGTGGTGGTGTGATGAATTGGGCAGTTGGGATTGACATGTATACACTGATGTGTATAAAATAGATGTCTAATAAGAACCTGCTGTATAAAAAAAATAAATAAAATTAAATTTTAAAAAACATGATATAAATTTCAGTGAAACAAATGCTATAGTATTTGGTCTAAAAGCACAATGGTCTACACTGGAATCAGTAGTTCTTTTGCTATCATCCACATCATATACGTATCTTCACATAAAAGTATTTTAAAAGAATAATAGAACATAAAAAATGAGATTTAATTGTGTGAGTAATATAAAAACCAAATTCTCCTCTTATACTGAAGTAATGCTGGACCAGCTTCTGTGGTTTATTGGCAACCATATTTTGCTGAAGTGATTTTGAAAGATGAGAAATAATATAACATGACCACACTTTGTAAATTTGATGATGACCTTAAAAATAAAACACAGGGAATAATGAGGAACTCTGGTGATGGGATCATTCTTGTAAATATCAGGTGTTAGTATTTCTTCTAGATTTAATAAATATCATAGTGTAAACATATTGTCAAGCTTCTGGCTAACAAATCATAAAGTTGAATGGCTTTGAAAGGCAAGGCAGAAAAATGAATACTTAGAAGAAAAAGAGGACTCTATTTGTCCATAGTAGAAACTGAGCTTTTATTTCTTTTACAAGTGTGACTTAACACAAGAACTCATTTTAAATCTTCAAGTAGATCTCTTGGCATATACTTATGTTTAGTAACCATCTAGCCAAGAGGCATCTTTTAAAAACAAAAATTAGATACATTTTTTAGCAAACAGAGAAAAGATTCAATTCAGTACACACCATTGAACAGACCTCAATCTCTCAGAGAAAAATTGAAAAGCAAAAGTGCATGAACCATAGCTATTAGGCTTTCATGAACCCTGTTAAGTGCCATTATTGGGCTATTTTGGTGGGTTTCTTTGTAATATTTCAAATATTGTAATTCAAAAAGTAAAAGACAGATAACCCTACCCATTTTCCCTTAGCATGATATAAAATAATAATCTGAAGTTTTTCTTTGCCATAATCAAACTATTAAAGGATTAACTGTGTGAATGTCAGTGAATAGTGAAAGGTCAGGGAATGGTGAAAAACATATTCATATAAATGGGTGGAAAAATCTGCTTAAATAAAATATTAACAAATAAACCTAAAATATTTTGTCTTTGTACACAAAATGCACTTTTTAAAAAATTATATAAATTAGGTTTTTAAAATTAAGCACATAATTTTAAATGCATTAGAGGAGATGGCTTTGTAAAATAATACCACTCTGAAAATCTTGTAAAATATTAGCACCTTTTCATAAGCAAATGTGCTAAGTCTTCCTAGCGCATCTATAGTTTATATGCATTCTAAGCAAAGGATATTTTTAAAAGGAAGCCACCAAGAACAATAATAGTATTTGCAAAACAGAAAAAGTATGAATATTCACTCATAAAAATTTTTCATAGGATTCCTTAAATAAAGAATTGTTAGCAAATATTTTATTTACAAATTATATTTTTAGGAGTGTTAAATTAATTAAACAAGGAAGCCATTAGACTGAGGTGGCTTTAAAGACCTGCGAGCCTACATAGGCAAACCAAAATCTAAGCCTGTAAACATTTCAAAGTTATAGAATTGAAACCTAAGGATAACCAATCACAAACAGCCAAGTAGGCTTTAAGCTATACCCAATCAATAATTTCCTTATTTTGCTTCCACATTTTCTCTATAAAAGTCCCTCCCCAGCTCCTGTGGGTGGAGCGCTCCAAACCATTTCCTGACTGGTGCTGCCCAATTCAAATGGATTTTTGCTCAAATAAACTTAAAAATTGTAATATGCTTCAGTTTATCTTTTAACAGAGTGTGTATTTTGTGACAAAGCATACTTGTAGGTAGTTTTGTGAAAGTAACACTAACTTTTTATTTCACAAAATTTAGTAGGTGCCTTGTGTGTCTATAATACCTAGACGAATGAGATGGAAAACTCCATTATCAGAAAGTGTTATCATTAAAAAATTACTAAATGTATTTTAAAAACACACTTCATGTAGAGAAGGTGTTCCATGTCTGTTCCTTAATTTTTCTATCAAGTCAGCCTAAAATGGCTATCCTTCTGGTCCCTATCTCTATCTCTCCATGAAATTATTTGTTCATTTTACAAATCCCCACTGAACACATAGTATCGTAACTATCAGAAAATAGGTTCAATTTGGGTCAATAGAATGGGTGTTTTAGTCTTTCTCACTCTTCCAGGTAGAATATCTCCAAGACAAATAAACCTTTTGCTTGCTAATATAGACCACATCTGAATCTGATGTGTACTTTTTTTTTTCATTTTTATTCTTTTAACATCGAGACAAAAGTGGTAACAATAGCAAAGCAAAAAATAATAATAAAAAAGACCAATATTTAACTTTCCCATCCACCCAAGTCTCACACTGAAGTTCTATTTCCGTTTCCTCCATAAGCACCACTGAACTAAAAAATCTATTTTAAAGCACCCAAACCAATCCAGAGCCTCTAGAAACCAAGAGCCCCAGCCAGAGCTGTCGCCTCTCTTGGGTCCAAGCGAGAGGAGGGTTCCGGGAAAGGCACCTCACAACTCACGCAGCGCAACGCTGGGGACGGGCTCGGGCACTGGGCACTTGGCGGGTAGCCGGGGTGGCAGTCACAGCCTCTGTGCTGACACGCAGGGAAGGGGACTTCTTCCGTGATCCCAACAATTTGGTTACACAGCCAAGCAAACGTGACTAGAGAGTTGGGTCAGCGGAACGGGAACCCGGGCCTCAGAAACAGACCGGGCCCCTTCCAGCAGGATCCAGCAGGGGGTCGGGGGTCGGAATAAAGGCAGAAGCACAAAGGCGATAAAGGCTGGTACACAAAGGGCTGATCCTTCTTTGCAAGGACTCCAGAATGCACCTTTTACTGCTGGCTGGTCAATCTCTAATGGCGAGCGCTGGCGAGGCGGCCCCGGCTCAGAGGAGCCTTCCAGCCGGATCTGGAACCAGATACACTGTCCCCACATCTGCCCACCCCCCAAGTCCCTACTGGTTCCACAATCACCTGATTTTCATTTGGACTTCTTTACGGCTAAAGTAGATATAAATGGCTAAACACAGATCCGAGAGCCCCCACCAGGGGGGAAAACGGCAGATTCTATTAATGTCGCGGCCAAAAGGCGGTGGGGGCCTTAGAAGCAGCCAAGGGGAGAAGCAGAACACACATGGCCTGAGCCGGGCTAGAAGGAAAAGCAGGAGAGAAGTGACCCAGATGCTTCCGAGCACGCGGGCACCATTTTGGATGGAGACTGACCACCAGGGATGGTCTTTGCCTAGGTGCTGCCAGCTCCCACAAGGGAAGTTTTTTTCTGAGCGCGTGGTGACTCCTCTCCCAGGTAGCACCCACTGGGCTCACAATGCTAATCACAACCGGAAAGGGGTGTTTTTGAGAAGTGTATGTAGGTTTCCTTAGAATGGGGAAGGAATAAAGGACATATACAGGAATTGGAAAAATTGATCTTGCCACTTAATTGTGGTCACTGTGTACATTGTGATGACTTTGAAGTGGGATACGGGAGAGAGACTAAAAGATAATCAAAGTAAAGTTTGGCCCCAAGAAGACCATAGACAGGTCAGTAAGCAAAAACTTAAAGTTCAAATTCACAAATGGTTATATGAGAGGCAGTGAGATGCACAGTCACTCCCACTGTGAAAGACTCATGAAAATTTCGAAGATAATAGATATAAACTGTTAAGGGTTCTGGAACCAGTCGCAAAGCACCCATGATTTAAGACAGAGAAAAGCAAAATTACAACATTACTATTATATATAGACCATACATAAGATAATTAGAGGAAATTATAATATATTCTGAAATTAAATAGCAGATACAGAAAGCAATAAACGTGAAAGAAACATCCATCTCCCCTACATGGGTCCTTACCAAACAGAAGATCTATAGCCAGCCCTGATGCATGAGAACTGCTCAGTACACTGAACACACCTAGTGACTCCAATCCTCATCATTAGCTCCTTTTCTATGTCCCTTTAAAGCTAAGACTTTATACAAAATAGGCATGAATGCATAGATATGATAATTAGGATGTTTTGTTATTAAAACTACAAATGTAAAAAATGACTCATATCTCTATTCTCAATGGCAAGGGAACAAACATATTTAAAAATGGCTGTAAATCATTAAGATAAAAATCTAAGAGAAAATGATCCAAAACACTATTCCTAAAGTGAAGCAACTGACATTGCTATCTGATCTGTCAGAACACTGTACCTATACTTCACTTTCTGGAGGACTCTCTAGAAGCAACAGGGGTTTCCTTGATGAGCTCACTCATCTTAGCTCATGTCTAGTTTCGACCCACAGATTCAAAGTCAATACAAGCTACAAAAAATATTATGCTACTCTTAGCACATTTTATACAATGTAGAGAGTACAACAGTCAGCTGTGTAATAATCAAACCTAAAAATGTCTGCTAGTCTATTATATTAATAGTGTGAGAAATCCATGAAAACAATTTGACAAGGAGAAAATTGACAAAGAGTTCAGAAATAATGGTCAATGAACTAATGGAAATGTGTTTTGTGGGGGGAAATGTGTAACTTGCTCTTTAAAGGAATGGCATGTATTAAACTATAGATCAATGTTTGGATCATCCAAACAAAATGACAAAGTAGGAGAGCCCCATTCAAAGGAGATATATTAAATATATAAAGTAAACATCACAGTCAATGGTGTGTGGCAGGAATTTTTTAAAACTATTATCCCCCATATAATTAATACTTGTAATCTCACTTTTGATCATTCAAAAAGTGAAGTTTTAGGCATAGCAAAGATTTATTAATGGATCCTAAAATATGTGATTCAGGAATAACTAACAAAAATCTTTGTTTAGTAGGAAAGTTTCTATCATCTTGCTTATATACTGAAGGTGGAGGGAAGGAAGGGGACAGTTCTGCCAGATGGAAATAGTTGTACTTCCATGTCTGTCTGTAAGGAAGCAACCATTGCTTAAAAGCAGAAAAAAGAGACCTAAAATAAATGAGATGTCCAATGTTATGATACTCCCCATTATATTTACATAGTAAAGAAATTTCTAAAATGTAAAATTTATCATTTTATCCATTCACAAAAAATATTTATTGTCCATCTGCTATATGCCATGAACTCTGCTGGACCCTGATGATACAAAGGCAAGATTTTAAAAACCCTAACTCTTGGAGCACGTAGTTTATAGTTTATGAAATAGATAAAAATAAAAATGTAATCAAATGTAAAAGTGCTGATTTTATGAGTATGACAGAGGAGAATCAAGTGACACCATTAGTATTTCTAATAATAAGATCTAGTGTACACAGGTATATTGCTGCTGTAACAAATTACCAGAAATTTAGTGGCTGAAAACAACAAACATTTATTCTCCTACAGTTCTGGAGGTCAGAAGTCCAAAATCAGTTGCACTTGGAGTAAATTCACCGTTTCAGCAGGGTCGTTTCCTTGTGGAAGTTCTAAGGGAAGAATTCACTTTCTTGCCTTTAGCTTCTCATGGCTTCCTATATTTCTTGGATATGGCCCCTTCCTCCATTTTCAAAGAAAATCACTCCAATCTCTACTTCTGTCACCACATTCCCTTCCCCTGTGACCCCGACTGACTCCTTTCCTTCTTAGAAGGATCATTGCTATTGCATTGGACTCAATGAACAATCCAGGATAATCTCCCCATTTCATGATCTTCAATTTATTCATATTTAAAGTCACCTTTGATAGATAAGGTAACATTCATAGGTTCTGGAGATTAGGCTGTGGATGTACTTGGGGGATTATTATTCAGCCAACCACAGGAGGCAATAGAAAGTTTCCCTTGGGAATAAGCCTTGATCTTAGATCTGATAGATAAGATGTTAATCAGAGCAAGAGGAAAGAGAGAGAATGTGAAAATACTGTAGTATGGGAGAGAGTACTTTGCACTTGATGAAAAGAAAATATATTAATTCAGATAACGCTAGCACAGAGTACAGGGAGAGGTTTTTTAGATAAACAAGAAGAGATAGGTAGATCCTTAACCAGGCTTGTAATCTGAACAGAAGTCTGGATGCAGTATAGATAAGGTATTCCTTATTGTGGGATAGAGCACATGTTGATGGGGGTGGGGACAGGGAGGGGGAGCGGGAAAGTAACCAGATAAGGGTTTATTTCAGTGTCCTGTGGTGTGATAATGTTGATGTGATAAGTTGGTGTGATAAAGAAAAAGAGAACCAGACAGTAGATTGGGAATTATTTAAATGAGAGGTAGAGAGAATGGTCGTATATTTTATTATTCAAATTAGGAAACTTTTGAGAGTGAAAGAGAGAGCTAAACATAACTCATGTTTTATATATATATATTATATATATATACATATCTATGCATATATATATATATATATATATACACACACACATATATATATATAGAGAGAGAGAGAGATTAGGAAGGTTCTAAGCATGACATAAAAGGTAACACATGTAAACAAAACCAGAAGGGTTTAGAAAAGCTATAGACTTTAGGTGAGTTCTTTTGGAGGCTAAACCCAAAGATATTCCTGTGATTACATTACATTTCAAAACAGTTGAAAGAAGAATAAAAAAAAAAAGGATTAACCCACTGGAGAATTAAAGGATATAGGATAGATTATTGAACACATTTTGATAGAATTCAGGTGTACATCCTGAAGCAAATGTGATCCTCGTTCTCGCCTCACTTTCTGTAAATTGTCTAAAGCTAAAATGAAGCAATTTAATAGGCAAAGACTGGAATGAGGAACAGCCTCATGGAAGACTGCACTGAACGTTTTGAAACAAAAACAGGTTAAGACCCAGAAAACACTAATGCTGAGCGAATAAAATAAATAGTGCTCCAATATCATCAGAAGAAAAGGGCACCTATAAATATAATAAGCTTAAAGGACACTGTAATAACAGCCCATGCTAGCTAGCTATGTGACTAACATATATAATACTATATATGTGTGTGAATATATGTGTATATATATCTTCATTTTTCCTCACAATATTGTATATTATATAATATAGTATAATGATTATTATATATATTATATATAATATGATACATCTATATATACAACAAATATCTATTGTGGAGGAAACAATAAAAATACTCTGAAGGGAAACGCTGTACCTAAATTCCAACTTTGCCCTTGAACTAATGAGGAGAAATACCTCTAAATATTGAAGAAGATATTTTAAATTTTAATTGTATTGTTAATGGGACTACAATATCATCTTTAAATAATTCCATTGCCATACAAACTCTCTCTCTCTCAGACAGATGGACATTAAACAGCTTTGTAATGACTTGCCACTAATTCAGAAACTTCACTCCCACATCACCCCCAATCAGTGGGAATGATAAAAGAACAAATGAACTTCTCAAACTAAAATTACCAAGCTCAGAGACACGTAAACTTCCATGGCATAAGGTAATGCCATTGGGTTTAATGACAAGCTCAGTTTGTCTGGGATTCATTGACTCTCTCAAGGTTAAGTACTAAGTCAGCCCATGAAACAGACAAGGTTGAATACTGCAAGGTAATATATTGCATATATTGACATTGGCTATCATATTGGTATGTTAGTATTATGCAATATACCGTGTCTGATCATCAGCCTTTCTTCAACATCCCGCCAAACAACTTTTAAATGATGTAAATCTCAAAGATCTAGTCTTCTGGAAGATATACCAGATAAAGACAACTCTTGAACCACAGTTGAAAGGACAGAAAGTTGATCTTTGGGTCCATGATTTTCCATAAAAGAGATATAAGTTATCCTTAGTTCACTGGAATAGTATCTCAGTTAGACACCTTAAGCGAAAATTTTTAGGAATCAGAAGCAGATGATCTTTGGCAAACAGAAAACTTACACCAAAGACCTACAGAATAAGATAGACATGAATGGAACCACAGGTTATCAGGTTTTGATAAGTATGTATGTTTATTTTTATAGCTATTTTCTTGCCTCTTTATTGGTTTAATACCCTGGAGACAGATATTTTTTGATAGGCTAAAGACACAATCAAACAAAAAAGTGGATTTGTGCTTAATTTCTTTTAGGCTCCACCTAGCTCCTTTTAGTACAAGTCCCTTTTAATAAATGAGTTTTTCCCCTAGGCAATTGGATTTACCTCAAATGTGATTTTTATGAGAAAACACCACAAGAGGCCATATTTCCAAAATCCTAAAATCCCTTATCATGTAACACCAAAAGAGAGGTTGATGGCTCTACTCAAATCGTACTTGGGTACCTTTCAGACTTTGTTGACTTTATAACTGACTTTCACAGAAATAGAGATTAGAAAGTGTCCTTAGGAAAATGGTATATATGTGGAAGTTATCTCACTTTACAGACTTTACAAAGAAGTCTCATCACTTAAACTCAGTCTCCTGTTCTGAATTATCTACCTGTCAATCTCTGTACTATAAATCTTACCATTTGTGTATGAGTTCACTCTTCAATGGCATCCTATCTGTATAATATGATTCAGAAACTCCATAAAGTTATTTTTGGCTGAAATCAGATGACTGGGTGCCCACACCCCATTAAGTGGTATTAGATTTGTTCCACAAAAGCCTATTGTTCTACAAAAACGTACTGGCCTACAAAGAGGTCAGTGACTTGTTTTCTCAGTATATTGATGTATGCATTCAGTTCAATATTTGATTTTACCTAGAGCCCAGTTTGGCTCATCAAGTTTTCCTCTTAGCAAAAAAGATCTTAAGATAATTTAATTGAAGAAAGAGAAAAATTGGTCTCAAATTGAAGAAAGAGAAAAATTGGTCTCAGTTTAAGACTCCACACCATAGCTACTGGAAAGGAATGTGATGTCAATTTCTTTTGTCTTCTAGACCACTTAATGCTTATATAAGGCCTGAAAACTGTGGGGAAAAAAAAATCCTAAGGGAAATATGCATGGAATATAGACAATGCCACTAAGACCATAAATTTTCTCACCCTTAAAACTCACTAAGTTGGGCATGCTGTGTTTCAAGAGAGGAGTCCTAAATATAATATTGTTCTTTAAAGGTAAAATGCATGTGATCTTAGGTAAAGAATGTTGTACCTAATTCTTAGAGATATTCTGGTATCTTTACTGCTAATAAAAAGATCCAGAAAACAAAGAAAGCAGGGAAATAGATAATTTGGCTAACATCCCCAAATTGTTTTCCTCCACGCTGTCCAAACTGGGAATTTGATCCATTGCCTTGGGTTAATTTGGGCACTTTAGTGTGCTAATAGAAAGTACACAACAAACTATAGTCATAACACTTTTCTTAGAATTTGTCAATGTTATTGTCTTAGCTCAGGCTGTTATAACAAAATACCATAGACTGGATAGCTTAAACAACATTTATTTCTCCCAGTTCTGGAGACTGGGTAGTCCAAGATCAAGGTGCTTGCAGATTTATTAATCCCATCATGAGGGTCCCACCCTCAAAACTTAATCTAAATCTATCACCCAAAATCCAGATACCATCAAATTGTGGGTTAGGGCTTCAACATATGAGTTTGGGAAGGATACAAACACTCAGTCTGTAATACTTACAGTGATCAAAATGTTGCACAGAAGTTGTCCCATCAAATGACCGAAACAGAGAGAGAAAGAGAGAACAGAAATACTTGATAATAGATAGTAAAACAACCACTATCCAAAACATGATACATGATAATAATGCCTCACACATCAGTACAGATTTGGATTAATCATGTCCCATATGGTAATTATATCCCCAGCTCAGTCTAGAGAAGGATTAAAATTGTCACCAGTAAAGCCCATTAACAATTCCTGAGAAATCAAAATAGAATCTGGGTAATTAAAATAAAACCTAAACTTGTTTTCCTTTGTACTTCGTCTAGTTTCACTTGCTCTCGGGTTGCAGCGGGCAGAGGCTTTGTGCCTGACTTTTCAGACTGGAGTTCCTAGTGTGAAATAGCTGCGCCCAACGCTTCAGCACAGCGGACCACACGCAGAGGTGCTGCACCGGGCGCTTGGATCTGCAGACATGAGCAGCACGCCTGCGCCTGACCAGCGAGAACTCCACCTCCTCCCCTCCAGGCTGAGGAAATCTCTATAAAGCAGCTCTGCCCAGCCTGTCAGGGAGAGCACATGCTCTAGAGCCGGAGCTGGCACGTCTCTGTTCTTTGATCAAAGAAAAAACTTCCCTTTGCTTCTGAACTGAACTCAGTCTCATTCTTATTCTGTTGGCTCCAACGACACCAACTGGGCACGCTGGGCTGGAGGACCCTTGCCGGGGACCAACTCGAAAGAGTTGGTAACAAAATGAAGGTCTGGAAATCGAGACAATTTGTATCAACATAGCCAAACTGGTGGGACCAAAAACTGAGACTACCTATATCAATATAACTTAATTTGCAGCAGTGAATTCTTATGTGGGAAGATGAGACTTCAAACCTATAAATAACTTTACGATTTACATTAGGAAATTATTGGAAATCAGTATACCTGGCAAAGAGTTTGCTCATGTCAGGGAACAGCGCCCTCTTTTTTTTTTTTTTTTTTTTAGTTAATTTTTATTGGAGTATAGTTGATACAATGTTGTGTTAGTTTCTGCTGTACAACAAAGTGAATCAGTTATGCATATACGTATATCCACTCTTTTTTAGATTCTATTCCCATATAGGTCATTACAGAGTATTGAGTAGAGGTACTTGTGCCATACAGCAGGATCTTATTAGTTAGCTATTTTATATATAGTAGTGTGTATGTGTCAATCCCAATCTTCCGATTTATCAGCTCTCTTTTCAATCAAACAATTTACTCATCAAGACCCACCTTAAGACCTTCTCCTCCCTATTCTCCAATCCTGAACTGTTTTATGTGAACTTTACCCAGTCCTAATCAATCCTCTACTTTAAAAGACCCACCTTAACTTCTTGAGCCTAAGCAAGAAAATTCTGAAGATAAATTGACCTAACTTCTATCTGTTGAGTTACTTACTATGAAAGTGGTATTCTTTCTTGTTGCAGTAAATTTAGTGAAGTAAACTTTTCTTGACCAACAGATTTTTCTGGGGGCAGAATACAATAGTACCTATTTCAGTGGTTCTCAGATGGGACATTTGGCAGCGTATGGAGTCATTTTTGAATATCACAACTTGGGAGGGGGTTCTACAGGCATTTATGGCATCTAGTGGGTAGAGACCATGGATATTGTTAAATATCTTAATGAACCAGAGAGCCTTTTCTCCCCCAACCCAACAAAGATTTATCTGGTCCAAAATGTCAAAAGTGCTGAAGTTGAGAAACCCAGATCTGCTTCATTTGATTGCTGTAAAGATTAAATAAGATAAGACTTTTAATGTTTTGGCATACACCCAACATTAAATATGTTAGTTATTATTGTTATTAGTTTTATTGGTGTGTTTATCAGAGCATTTAAGAAGATTCTTGGGTTTCCCTGGTGGTGCAGTGGTTAAGAATCCACCTGCCAATGCAGCGGACATGGGTTCGAGCCCTCGTCCGGGAAGATCCCACATGCCTCGGAGCAACTAAGCCTGTGCGCCACAACTACTGAGCCTGTGCTCCAGAGCCCGCGAGGCACAACTCCTGAAGCCCAGGCAGCTAGAGCCTGTGCTCTGCAACAAGAGAAGCCACTGCAATGAGAAGTCCGCACACTGCAACAAAGACCCAAAGCAGCCAAAAATAAATAAATAAAATAAATAAATAAGAAGATTCTTTACAGACATTTAACATCTATAAAAATGAAGAAGAAAATAATCTTTTTAATTCAGCAGCATAACACTACATATGTTCTCATCACTAAAAAATACAATGAGTCACAGTGGAAAGATACACCATTTCCATGACTGCAATGGCACAAATGCCCATTGTGTAGCACTTCCCAGTTTTAAATGAGAAATGTCAAAACACATACAACTTGGTCTGTAAAAATTTTAGGAATCAAATAGTTTATTTGCCCACAATGTTTAAGCATTTTCAATATGATATATATTAAGTATCACTATATTGGCGAATGTTATTATTCAGCAGAGGCTCTCAAAACTCTTTTAGTTTTCTTATATATTTATCCCTAGTTGGCAAAAACCAGTTTAGAATTTAAATGCTTGTTCACTCTATAATTTAAATGCATTTTACTTCCTTACCCATGTAGAAGAGAACTCTTTTCTAGATTTAGTAGTATTTTTGGTTGGATTAGGTTCAATGTCTGATATGTTTTGGAGAGTCCATAGAAACAAGGATCCAAAAATAAATCTTAAATAATTGATCATAATATCCAAAGAGTAGTAACAGTAGTGTAATAAGACCAATTGCCCACTGATCATACCTTCTATTTTCTTTCAGTATCAATTAATCCTGAGTTACCACCCTTCACAGTTCCACAGTGTTCTGGTGGAGCTGTCATTCACCATGGCTCCAAACCAGTCAATCAAATTCTCTCCTTCCCTAGAATTTGAATCTCAGGCATCTTTGCAAAAGGACAGGAGGCCCTTCAAAATCTGTCTTTCCAACATCAGTGGGGAAGAGACTAGTCATCAGTTCTTGACTTTCAATCTGGGTTATCCTCATCATTGTATAGGTTTTTCAGACTTAAAAAAAAAAATTCTTTGTGATTCCTAGTGTCCTGATAATAAATGTATTTTCATTTAGACTGAGTCATATTCTGTTACCAGAGGCTTCCCAATGATACGTTATTAGCATGTATGCCCCAACATATGCTCATTCCAAAAGGCTTCTATGTTCTGAATTAATTTCTGAAAAAGAAATGGGAAACAGCTCAAGCTGCATCAGGCTTAGTGAATTGTATCAGCAGCTGCAGACCAAAGGATGCTCTTTAACATTCTAAGAGCATAGAAAAAGCGGCTACAAAAGGCTCTGGGTTTTCAACCACACCCAAAACCTGGAATGACACCAGTCACAGTATATCCTCAAATATGAAGAAGACAATGCATTTCACTATTAATGTCTTTCTCACATCCTATTCTTAAAGAAAGTCTATGACTAAAAACTCTTGGCAGAGCAAACCCTAATCTGATCTACTCCTCACCCTCTAAAGCTGTACCTTGCAATAAAATAAAGATTGAAAATTGAATCTCATCAGCGCACTCATACCACCAGAGCTATAAACAGCAATTTCAGAGGTGACTACAAGGAAATGGAGGAAGAGAAAAAAAGCAGTGACTAGCAATGGAGAGAAAAGGGCAGCTCTGGCAAACTGGCTAAAATGGCTAAATTGCTTAAATGATGTATTTACATTAAAAAAGCAATGACAGAAAGGTTAAGAAGGCTTTAGGCTAGGTATTTAGATAAGATTACATATTATTTTTTAATCCTCTCTCAGTTGACAACCTTCTCTAACTACTTCTATGCAGAATCATGACCAGAATATGAGTCAGTACAGTTAAAGCCAGTTGAAGGCATGAGTATAGATTAGTGCTATGACTTGACTTTATGCTTCTTATCTCTGCACAGCCTGGTGCCTTAAGTCTGGCCTAACTTTTTTCAAATTTTGGGCCTCAGGGCCTGTACTAATTTACATAAGGATCTGCAGAAGAAACACTTCATAAAATTTCCATGTATAAATTGAAAGACTTCTATGAAATGCACTAGTTAAACTTGATAAATTTCTTTTACCAGCCATCTGGTTTAACTTTGCGAAATGCAGTGTAGTCTCCATGGCAAAAAGAAATGCAAGGTTCCAGAGGGGATTTTTTTTTTTTAACTTGGAAAATATAAAAAGTTAACAGATTTTGCAGAGTTCCTTATAAAAGATCCTTTGGTATTTTTCACTAACAGATTTGCTTACGTTAAAGAAGATTGACTATATGAATGAGTAGCAAAATACTGGTATATGTTAGAGCCAATCTGACTTTACTGAATGATTATTTCCTTAATCAGAGTTGGAAAGATTAAGTTCTTATTATCTTCCCATTTAAAAGCAATTAGTGATATATCATATGAAAAAAATTTTAAGAACAATGATGTTTACCTTGCAATGCTTCAAGAAAAAGTAAAACTCATTTTTTTGCTTTCAGCATTTGAAAGGTAAGTTATTATTAAAATGTGTATTCTCTTAAGTCTAACAGAAACAGAATAATAGTAAAAACTATTAAGTTCTGTTGCTGCTTTGCTTTTGAGACCCTCTTTCTCATTGAATCTAAACAGTATGATATGCATAGTCAATATGAAATTATTTAAACTGTTGATTTGCAGATTCGATATTACCAAATAATATATTGGAAAGGAATAACATCCTAAGAAAACCAGAAAAGTTCATTTTGGTTGACTGGAGTTTTGCATCTCTTTCTTTTGTGACTTACTTTCTCTGAGTTTATTTCTATTTTATTGTTTACCATAGTAAATAATAGGCAAACAAAAAAAAAAGAGAAAGCCATAGCTTTGACTAAATGTTTTCCCCTGAACAAGTTCATATATAAGTAGCTTACTTATGTAGCTGGTATGAAAGGGAAAATTTCTTACAGTTGACAATGTATTTCTTCATGATCTTTCACATAGTTCTAGTTAATCTAATAAATAATAAAATAATTACATTGGAAGTTACATTATTTTGTTTTCTTTTGTTGTTTCTTTGATAGCATGAACTCCTTCCAGTAGAATGCTATAGTTTTCAATACACTAAGATAATGTTTTACATTGTTCAATCATAAAATATTTAGACAGCACAAAATTGTCTGGCTTCCATTAGCCAATATGTTTTTTAATCAGATTCAAGTTAATCCAACTAGTTTATCTCACCATAATCATTGACAAAACTTCCTCCTCAACCAAACTTTAGTTAGGCTCCTCTGATTCCTCTTCTCATCCAGGCTTCTACCTTGGACAGCCTTCAGCAAAGAATACGGCTTAGTTGGTTTAGCAAGAATCCCCCAACCCTTACTATCTGGTCAAGTTTCTCATCCTCTATCCTTGATATTTGGTCATTGTGGCCTGACTTCAGCAAGAATCCTGTTGTCAGTTTAGCAAAAATCCCTTGAAGTCTTCTCTTAGTTATCTTCCATTCACTGACCCCCTTACTCTGCTCCTTGACTATAAATCTCTAGCTATCTTTGCTATATTTGGAGTTGAGCACAATCCCTCTTCCTTATTACCATAGAGTTGACCCCTATTGCAATAGTCTTGAACAAAGTCTTTCTTACTATATCTGGAGTTGAGCACAATCCCTCTTCCTTATTGCCACAGAGTTGACCCCTATTGCAATAGTCTTGAACAAAGTCTTTCTTACTATTTTAACAAGTGTCAGAGTAATTTTTTCTTTAACATCATGGATGCCTGATTTCTGTTATAATGAATAATTAGGTTATATAATATGGTCAGGTGAGAAAAAGGAGATATTGGTTTCCACAGTTGTAAATGATAGAATTTGTAGAAGAATTGTAGAATCTCTCTTCTCTCCTGTCTTTTCTGGCTTAGAATGGCAATTTAGGACTACTTCACCAAAAATTTAGAGGTAACAAATACATTATTAAACTGATCCAGCATAGGATTATCAAGCAAGCTCAAAGGGATAGTAAAGAACAGGGAAAAAAATTGAAAGTCAAAATAGAGAACAATGACCTGGAAAGAAACCAACAGTCACCTAATATATGTACTCTGAATCAAAGGTCCAAACAGAGTCAAGATATATGCTTCTTCACAGTGGAAAGTAGGAAAGTCATCTAACAGTTCCATGTCTTATACCTCAAAACCTTCCTTCTGTTTTTCTTTTTTTCATCTATCTTTTAGGCATACTTATATGTATTTAAAGGGGAGCAGAATTTGCCACCCCAAAATATGCCTCTCTGGCATAAGTATTATTTTAGGCTGATAATTTTTTAAAAAGAGCAGATACAGGAAACACTCTGAGAATGGAGTAGAAGTTACCCTTTTGTAAGAGGCATTTACTTTTATATGGGAAATCTCCATTTGTAAGAGTTTCTCACTCTGTCCCAGGAAGAAAAGGATGACTAAATCTCTAGAATCTCTTATAGATGGAGAAGGCAAAGATTCAGATCTGCATAACCTCACCCTTATTTACTGAGCATTTCCTAACAGTCTCCCATAACTGGTTCCCCCACTCTCCAAACTCTTTTACGTTTAGCTGACAATGGTATTTAGTATGGTGGCTTGGGAGATTTAGGGTTGTTACTCAGTTTTTCCTGGGTATCTCCTATACAGAAAGTGTACATGTTTTTAAACTTCTGTTTGTTTTTCTCCTGTTAATCTGTCTTCTATTACCAAGGAGTCTCGTCCAAGAACCTAGAAGGGTGGAGGGAAGTTATTTTTCCTCCCCCACATATTCCTTGTTCTCTCCCCACCCCCAGTAAATCTTCTAATCATCTGTTCTCCTCTCCTTCACAAACAAGATTTATGAAATCTTTTATTTCTTCACCATCTATTCTTCACCTGATACAAAACTATTGATACCTGTATTCTGCTACCCCTAGTACATTGAAATTGTTCTTACCAAGTTCATTAGTTCTTCCATACTTCTAAATGTATTGAATATCTTTGGGTTCTTACATTACTTGATCTTACATCATTTCATAATGTTGACAGAACTCAGTTTAGAAATGTTCCCTGGCATCTATTAACACTGGTTCTTGTTCTACACTGACCATGCCTTTTTAATCTCCTTTGCCATTAAAAAGGAGACTGTCACTTAAACACCCCATGAGTTTTCCCCCAAGGAAATGCACCAGCCCTCTTCTCTTCTCATTGTGTACACTTTCTACAAGTATCCTCCATCACCCTGTATGACTTGAGCTATCATCATTAAACTGATCATGCTCATATCTTTTTCTATATAGTTCTTATATCATATCTGAGATTCAAAGCCATATATCCAGCTACCTGCTTGATATAGTCACATTCAAATTCAACATATCCCAATGGAAATAATTTTCTAAAGGAACTAGTTACCATAGTTACTCAGTGAGACAACAGTAGCTATAGTAGCCATGATCTTCAATAGAGGAAAGCAGCCACTGCTTATCTGAGGAAAGAGAAGGAGTTGGAGAAATAAACACAGATTCAGGGAAATAAATACCTAAACTTCACTCTCCTGCCACCCTCTGATTTTCTACTGGTGCTTGGGATGCATAGGACAAGGTAGTTTTTTTCCATGAAGTCCCTAAAGTTGAACTTCCCCAGGCACAAAGCAGGGTGAAACAAGGTGAAGTGTGGATCTAGAGAGACAGAGAGTAGCAGAGTCCAACACTTTTTCCATCAGTACCTAATCTTGTCATTTGTCTGAATGAAAATACCAACCTCCACAGTGAAAAAAAAATGCATGACTCAGCTATCTACTGTCCCACTAGCCTTCTACTCTGAGGTAGAATTGGAGCACAATGTCTGGCATCACCGGCCTTCTTTTGCTGACACTTTGAACAGTAAGCCATGGTGACATTTTGTCTTTAGCAATAGTTCAGAATCAGTATCTAATATCCTTCAGAAAGTCTCAGCATTTCCACTTCTCCAGTGCATAGTCAGTCTAGTAAATGGTAAAGGCTTGAGAAAAAGTCACAGTATATCCTTTTGGGTGTGCCTCAGTGTACTTACTCAAAGTACGCTGACCTCCCCACCATTTCCAAGTCTGTGAAAAAACATATATGTGCACAAAACTCAGCAAAAATCTTTGAGTCTTCACTATGGTGATTCAAGTTAGGTATCTTCTAGCAGATAAATGTACAAGTACTCCCTTCAAGAGGTGAAATCTAATTCTCCTCCCCTTAGCTGTGAGCTGCATTTAGTGACTTAACTTTGAATGAAAAGAATGTGGCAGAAATGATATTGTATGACTTCTGTAACTATATGAAAAAAAGCAATCTGGGTTTCCTCCTTGCTCACATTCTTCCTGGGGGGAACTCAGCTGCCATGTCATGAAAGAAACACAAGCAGTCCTATGAAGAGATTTGTGTAGCAAGGAATTTAGACCTTCTGCCAATAGCCATGTAAGTGGATTCTCCAGCCTCAGTCAAGCCTTCAGATGAATGAAGCTCTGGCTGAAATATTTATTGTAACCTCATGAGAAACCCTGAAACCAGAATCACCAAGCTAAGTTTCTCCCAAATTCCTGATTCTCAGAAATTGTGAGTTAATAAATGCATGTTGTTTTAAGCTGCTAAACGTTGGGGTAATTTGTTATGCAGCAAAAAGTAATTAACATAGCACTTATGTATGTCAAATATCATCTATTCTATTTTGAGATCTATTTGGGATCAATGTGCCATTGCCCAAAATTCCAACAGGTCAGAAGTGTATTTATTATTCTGTTCCTGTAGCTTACTTTTATAATTGTGCCTCCATTTAATTCTATCCTTATGGGGCTCATGATTTCCATCAAGGTTAGGTCATCTACCACAGTTAACTCTGGCTTCCCATGCCTCCACAACTCATCAAGGCCCCTTCAGGATGGTGATTCTTTATATCTTGGCAAAGAGCATATCTTCTGGGCCCTAGTGAAGAGGATGTTGAGGGAGTAGTTGAGCAATTAGTTTATAACCCATTCCAAAATTATCATCTTCCCAAGCATTCATACTCCTTTTTCAGCATGCCAATGAAAGTCTAGCATTTCACCCTCATTAACTATAAAGCCACCAATGAGTCCAGACATTAATTAACCAATTTAATGAATTATTATACCAGTCCCAAATGCTCAAGCTACCATGTTAAATCCTGAATCCCAGGTGAGTGCACCCATGAATTTGACTCTAACTAATCTGATATTTTAATTTCCCTCATTTAATGACCATTGAATCCACCCACTGTATTAGTCTTCTATGGCTGCTATAACAAAGTACCAAAAATTGGGTGGCTTAAAATAACAGAATTCACTTTCTCATAGATCTGGAGCCTAAAAGCCCAGAATCAAGGTGTTGGCTGAGCTGTACTCTCTGATGGTTCCAGGGCATAGTCCTTCCTTGTGTTTTCTAGCTTCTGGTGTTTGCCTGCAACTTTTGGTGTTCCTTGACTTTTAGCTGCACCATATCAGCAACATAGCCATCCTTCCCTGTGTGTCATCACATCATCTTTTCTCTATACATGTCTACTTCTATGTCCAAATTTCCCCTTTATATAAGGATACCAGTCAGATTAAGACCTACCCTAATGACCTTAATTTAAATTGATTACTCTGTAAAGACTATTTCCAAATAAGATCACATTCTGAGGTACTGCGGGTAGGACTTCAGTATATCTTTTTGGGAGGACACAATTCAAACCATAACACTCCCCAGCCTCCTACCAGTACTAATTGGTAAAGCCCCACACTTCTCTCAGTATATAGACTATATTTTCCCATACAATTCCGGTACTTTGCCTTTGTCTATGCTGGGATTTCACTCTCATGGACCTGGAGAAGATGGAGATTGGTTGCAAGGAAAATTGGCATCCCCTTGTGAGACCACAACGGTAGCTGAAACCTTTAATGAGGCAAAGGGGTATGTTACTGCTTCAATTAACAAGGTTCAGGGATTTGAGATTTCAAAATTCTCAACCTTTTCTGTGACTGTGCATTCCTTCCCATGTACCATGTACAATTTACTCTTCCATCAGTAGTGTGAGAGAGTTCCTGTTGCTCCATTTACTCACTAAAACTATGCATTGTTCTCATTAAATTTGAACCATTTTGGTAGGTTGATAGTGGTTTCACACTATTATTTTAATTTCCAGTTCCTTGATTGCTAAGGAAGTTTAGTGCCTTTATTTTTTTAATGTTTATTGACCACTTGAATATCTTTTTTAATGCCTGTTTAGAGTTCTTGTCAATATTTTCTTTTGTAATTTTTGACTTTCCCTTATTAATTATAGAAGTTCTTAATATGTGTTTCAAATGTAATTTCCCACACTATAGCTTAAATTTTCAATTTTTAAATGATATCTTCTGAGACACAGAAGTTCTTATTTCAATTATAGTCTGATTTATAAAATTTTTGTGGTTAGTCCTTTTTTATAAAGTGCTATGTAAGTTTTTATCTATACTAAGGCCATTAAGTGTATAATATTATATTCTAGGAAATTTATATTTTAACATATGGAAGGAGTTTGGGGGGTGGTGTGATGTAAGATCAAGTTTTAAATTTTTCCAGATGCAATTGCCCTGCACTAGCACAATTTTCATAAATCAAGGGTCCAGATATACATATGGTATATTTTCGAACTCACTCTTCTGTTCCATTCTATTAGGCTGCCCTTGCATAAATATCACATTGTCTAATTGCCAGACTTTTATACATAGTGTTAGTCAAGAATAAAAGTTGTTCCAGTTTGTTTTTCTTTTTCAAGAATGTCTTGGCTTTTCTGGAAATTTTTATTTTGGAGAATGCTTGCCAATATCAAAATTTCTATTGAAATGTTAACTGGGATGGCATTGGATATATAGATCATTTTGAGTAGAATTGGCATCTTTAATTGTAATGATCAAGTCATACAAATCATGAGCAGGTCATAGCCCGCCAATCATTTAGGTCTACAATAATATCTTTCAATTCTTTTTTTAAGTTTTCTGTTTAGAGATTTTACATGAAATTTCTTAAGCTTATTCTCAGTTGTTTGTTGTTTTCTGTGGCTATTATAAAGAGCTTCCTTTTGTAAAAATTTTATTTCTCATATATATGTTCATGTTATAGGGACTTACAGTTGACTTTTACACAAACATTTCTAGCAAATTTGCTGAACGCATTTTTTATGGTCCCTGTTTCTGTCAGACTTTTAGAAAGCATAAAAAGGTAAAAGGGAATGGGAATTTTAAGATTTAAAAAATGGAAAATCCAAATTAGCCAAATATATACATTTTAATGTCTGTTTTTGTCAGTATCAGTTACCAGATATTAAATTAACTTCTTAACTGGTTTCACTACAATCTTTCCTAATTAAAGTAAAAATATTTTAATTCATATCATTATTCTCCAAAATTATTTTTTTAATTATTATTTTTTTTTAATAAATTTATTCATTTTATTTATTTTTGGCTGCGTTGGGTCTTCGTTGCTACGCGTGGGTTTTCTCTAGTTGCAGAGAGCAGGGGCTACTCTTCGTTGCGGTGGGTGGGCTTCTCACTGTGGTGGCTTCTCTTGTCGCAGAGCATGGACTCTAGGCACGTGGGCTTCAGTAGTTGAGGCTCACGGGCTCTAGAGAGCAGGTTCAGTAGTTGTGGCACACGGGCTTAGTTGCTCTGCAGCATGTGGGATCTTCCTGGACCAGGGCTCGAACCCGTGTCCCCTGCATTGGCAGGCAGATTCTTACCCACTGCGTCACCAGGGAAGCCCCTCCAAAAGTATTTTAAATGAAGCATCTGAAGCATCGTGAGAAAATGTTTCTGTGCTGATATTTTCTCTCTAAAAATGTTTAAAACTTAGAGGTCCACCTAACCACATCTGAAAAAAAATATTCTAAAATGTTATCTCATTTCTGAAGGACCATTGTATTTTAAATAGTTTCCATTTTTATAATTTTATTTACTTTCCAAAGTTTCTAAAATAAATATATATTGCCTTATAATCAGAAAAATGACAATTTTTAAAAGTCAATCATTTTTGACATTCAAAAAACTGTACAGTGGGTAATAATGGAGTAACACATATTACTGCTTTAAGCATATGAAATGAGTAACCCACTATATTTAGTTTGATTGCATCTAATTGTTTAGGATGAACTCACTTATTAATTCTAATATATCTGAATAGTCTTTAGGTCTATGTACATAACCATAAAATAATGATAGTTTTATTTCTTCTTTCTAATGTTTATAACCTGTAGTTTCTGTTTATTGCTTTAATGAATTTCCAAGGGTCTCCAGTGTAATGTTGACTGTAAAGGGTGATAGCAGGTACCCTTGTCTTGATTCTAACCTCTAAAGGAACACTTTAAAATTTCATTACTGTGATGTGTACTCTATGATTTTTGTAGACACCTGTTATTATATGATGTATGAAGGTCTCATCTATTCCTAATTTGCAGATATCTTATCATAAATAAATTTGAAATTGCACTACTTTTCATTTATCTATTGAGATAAACATATGATTTTTCTTTATTCTGTTGGTGTAGTAGAATATATTGATTTTTAATCCATGATATATTTTTTAATGCATTGCTGGACTAAGAACATTGTTAGTACAATCCATTTTTACTTATTTATCTTCTTGTTTCAGTTGCTGAGAGACATCTATTAAAACTCTCCCTCAAAAAAAAAAAAAAAAACTCTCCCTCAATGATTGTGGATTTGTCCTTTTCTCTTTGTACTTGTGTTAATTTCCATTTTATAAATTTTGAACCTATGTTACCTGAACACAGATTTAGAATTTTATATCTCCTGGTAATTTGATTATTATTTTTTTTATTATTGTGTTGTGTCCTCTTTGTTTCTTAAATTCTACTTTGCTTGACATAAATATAGTTACTCTGGCTCTCTTTTTTTAATTGTTTACATAGTACATTGTTCTCTTACCATTTGCTTTCAAATTTTCTATAAACTTGTATGTTAGATGTGTCTTGTGTAAGTAGCATATTTTGGAATTTAAAAAATACAGTCTGATAAAGCTTGTTCTTTATTGGTCTTTAAGCAATGTGCAACATGATCACAGATGTATTTGGGTTTAAATCTAACATCTTATTAGTTGTTTTCTTTTTGTACCACCCCATTTTAAATTTCTCTTTTTTCTTACCATATTTTCTATTATTTTTTCTTTTTCCTTTTTTTCCCTAATGTTAGCTTGGTATACACTTTTTATAATTTATTTTAGTAATTTCCTTTGCAGTTACAAATTGCATCCTTGACTTATCAAAATCTAATATTACTTAGTACGTTACTCTCTTCCCAGATAATGCAAGGAACATTAAAACAATGTAACTCAATTTACCTCCTTTTGAATTATTTGACATTATTTCCACATATTTCAATTTTATGAATGATTAAAACTCAAGATATTTTATTATTATTTATTCAATATTCATTCAGATTTACCGGTTTTATTTCATACATTCTGAACTTCTGAACTTTCATCTGTGGTTGTCTTCCTTCTGCCTGAGGATCATTGAGTATTTTTGTATTACATGTTTGACAGTGATGGTAATACATTTTCTCAGTTTTAACTTGTCTGAAATTATCTTTATTTCAATTATAATTCCCAAAGGATATTTTCACATAGTATAGAATTCTGGGTTGAGCAGTTTTTGGAAGATACGTTGATTTTTTTCCCCCTCTTTGGCTGCTTTTAATAGTTTTTTTTTTTGTCTTCTTTTTTTCCCTCAATAGTTTTAGTGTGTGTGGCAAGCAGAATCCTAAGATTACCCCCATGATTCCTGGTCCCTGATGAACACACACCTTCTCCCAGTTATTCAATTAAATACTAAACTAGGTATTCCTGTGGGGGACTTTGCAAATGTAATTTAAGATCTCATTAGTTGATCTCTAGGTAGGGAGCTCATCCAGGTGAGCCTAATATAATCACATGAACCCTTTCAAAGCAGAGCGTGGTCTCCAGAGAGTAACAGAACAGAAAGTCAGGGAGTTGAAGCAGTAGAAGGGTTTGATGCACCAGTTGCTTGCTTGCAAATGGAGGGGGCCATGTTCCAAGAAATGCAGGTGGCCTCTTGAGAGCCTCCCCAACTGCTAGTGGCAAGGAAACAAAAATCTCAGTCCTACAAACACAAGAAAACCAAAAAAAGAATGAGATTCCAGTCTTTGATGCCCTGAGAACCCAGCTAAGCAGTGCTGGACTTCAGATCTACAGAACTGTGAGTCAGCAAATGGATGCTATTTTACACTAAGTTTGCAGTAATTTGTTATGTCACAATAGAAAGTTAATACAGTGTGATGTTCCTAGGTTAGGTTTTCTTCATAATTTTATTGCTTGGAGCTTGTAGAGGTTCAGGATCTGATATACAATGTCTTTTAATGGTTTAGGAAAATAAGACATTATCTTTTTCAAATATTGTTTCATCTGCCCTCTTCCTCCTTTTTTCTCTTTCTGGTACTCTGAATAACATATATTAGACCTTTCCCTTGTATCTTCTATGACTCCTATTTTTTTCCTTCTAGTTTTTATATATTTTCCTCCATTCTGCTTCATTAAATCTATTTTCAGAATTATTTCCTCTCCATTTATCCAATATTTTCTTTAATCAACTGTTTTGATTCTGCATTTGGTTATTGAATTTGTCAAGTCTCAGATTTCTATTTATTTTTTACATATTCCAGTTTTCTGCTTAAATTCTGTTCTTGTCCTTTATTTCATTCAATATAGAAACTACCACTATCTTAAATGTATGTGAGTATCCAGTATCTCTTCACTTTATAGGACTGTTTCATAACAATTGTTAATTGTTTTCTATTTAATGTCTACTGTTTTCTGTTGTTTCTTTTGGTTTTGTTGTTGTTGTTGTTCCTTCTCTCTTTTCTCTTTGTG
Organism: Balaenoptera physalus; assembly: GCF_965194825.1. Lineage (NCBI taxonomy): Eukaryota > Metazoa > Chordata > Mammalia > Artiodactyla > Balaenopteridae > Balaenoptera > Balaenoptera physalus. Next base: position 58,021,258 of record NC_138883.1, on the reverse strand, counting down.
GGCCTGATAATTTTAATATCTGTGTCCAACAGTTATTGGAAAATATTTGTAGAAGTAACTTTGAGAACTAGGATAATATTATCTTCTTCCATGAGTGTTTTGGTGTGCTTCCTCCAGGTGCCTCTCACCTAAAATCTAGGATCACCTGTATCTAATTTTATAGATTTACATTTTCCAGTACGAGTTACAGGCCATGGAAAAACCTATTCTGGTTGACCATTAGTCCTAGGTTGCAATTCTTTAGGTTCTAACCTAAAACAAGAAGGGTATACCAGGGATTTTTTCCATCCTTGATAGGCCCTGGATATCAATTTCTGACACTTTCCCTTTATAAAAATCCTCAAAAGATTCTCTCAGCCTGTTGCCCTCTCAATTACCCCTTCTAGCAACATGCAGAACCCCCAAATCTGAGTTAAATTTTCTGATCCTCCCCCTTTCACCCAGTTCTGATGTAATTCTTTACTACTTACTGGTTCTTCAATAGCATCAATCAGATGACTTTAATAATTGTATTAATTAGGGTTCTTGAGAGAAACAAACCAATAGAATATATACATTCTTGAGGGAGGCAAGGGGTGGACATTGATTGATTAGTGTAAGGAATCGGCTCATGTACTGTGGAGACTGACAAACTGACAAGTCTCAAGATCTTCAGAGTGAGTTGGCTAGCTGGAGATCCAGGAGTGCTGATTGTGTGGTTGCAGTCTGAAAGCTGGCAGGCTCCAGACGTAGGAAGATCTGCTGTAATGGTTCAGGTCTGAAGGCAGGAAGAAGGCCAAAGTCTTAGTTTGAAGGTAGTCAGACAGGAGGAATTTAGTCAGACGGGAGTTTTCTCTTACTCAGGTGAGGCTCAGACTTCTTTTTCTATTCTGGACTTCAGCTGATTGGGTGAGGTTCACCACATTAGGGAGAACAAACTGCTCTACTCAGTCTATTGATTCAAATGTCAGTCTCATCCAGAATCACCCTCACAGGAATACCCAGAATAATGTTTGATCAAATACCTGGACACGCTATGGCCCAATCAAATTGTTATATAAAATTAATCATCACAAGAATTTTTCCAGCTTTTCTTCTTATATCTGAATATGAAAGTGCACTTGATTTAAATTTAAGCTAACGTTCTTATACTTATGCAGTGAAATCCAATTTCTTTAACATAAAATGTTAGAATCAAAATCTGACCCTAGTACTTACTGTATAGCACAGGTAACTATAGTGAATATCATGTAATAACCTAAAATGGAAAAGAATCTGAAAAAGAATATATATATACATATATATATATAACTAAATCACTTTGCTGTACACCTGAAACTAACACAACATTGTAAATCAACTATACTTCAATTTAAAAAAAGTAACTTAAGAAAAAAAAATCTGACCCTAGTGAATTTTTCAGACTTTATATTATTAATTACTAACTTACACCATAGCCATCATGAATGCTTGGCTTTTCTGCACATTCCAGACAGTTTACAACTTCTTGTCCTTGTTAAATACTCTCTGCCCAGAATGCCTTTTTCCACTCTCTTAACCTGACAAAAACCTACTTACCCTGCAAATTCTCTCCCAGTTGTTGCCCCCTTTTTGGAATGTTCCTTAACACACTTAAAGCCAGAGAATTAATTATTATTAACCCAGAGAATTAATCATTTTCCTCCTTTTCATGTTGCATATTTAATATCTATGTGTGTGTATAAAATGATATCACACATAAATATGTTTTGAAATATAAAAATAATAAAATGAACACTTGATACTTCAGCACTCAACTTATAGACTAGACCTTTTTCAATCCATTAAAACTAGCAATTGCTCCTCTCTTTTTTCAAATCACTCTGGCCCCCAAGAGATAATCACCCTGAATTTTTGTTCATCTTTTTCTTGTTTATTTTCAGTTTTTCTAAGTTTCTAGATTTATCCCACATATTTATTTTAAACTATTTCATTTAATATTGTTTCTAATGTGTTTGCATACTGTTGCATGTAGCTGTAGTTGATTTATTTTCTCTGCCATTTACTTTTTCATGGTGGTCATAGAATACAATTAATTTAACCTCTTGTCAGTGAAGAAATTGCTCATACCCTCTGGGTTTTTAATATTACAAACACAGGTGCCACAATAATTCTTAAGCATGTCGCTAGGTATAGGATATTCTGTGCACAGGATATTGTCATAGGCAGGATTTTCTTTAGAGTATATGGCAAGATATAAATTTGCTAAGTCTTAGTGTGTGTCCATGTTTAACTTTAGGTAATGGCTAATTGTTTTAGAATGTTATTGACCTAATTCAACTTACACATCAAATAAGTTCTCATTACTTTATATCATTACCAACATTTGGTATTTTCAGACTTCTAAATTCTTGCCTTTTTGGACCATGGAATAGGAACCTCTCACATTCATTTACATTTATCTGATTAGTAACAAGACTAAATATCTTTCCATATGTTCACTAAGCAGTTATTTCCTTTTCTATGAAATACCTCTTCATGTCTTTGCTGATTTTTCTACAGGTTTGTTTAAATTTTATTTTCTGTTGATTTATGAGTTATTTATATATCCTGGTATCAAACATTTATCAATTTTATGCATTGCAGATATTTTCTTGTTTCGTGGCTTATGTTTTCAGTGTCTTTGTTGTGCCCTATGGAGAATAGCAGTTTAAATTTTTAATGTGTTCTACTTTAACCATCTTTTCTTTCTATAGTTAGCATCTGTTGTAATTAATAAATTCTTACCCACCCTGAGGTCAAGAAGTTATTCTTTATCATTTTCTTCTATTTGTTTTAATTTCCATCTATCTTTAAATGCATAATAAATCTAGATTTTTGTGCATTTTCATTTTTAATTAAGAAACAAATTTTTTTTTTCTGTATAGTTTGGCTATTTTCTCAGCGCCATTTAATGAACAGACCTTTCTTTCCTCAGTCATCTTGTTACTGAACTGAACTTGGGTTCCCTTGCCTGTGTGCAGTAAAGCCAATCTACTGACACAGGGTTGTGGTGAAGGAAGGTTCAGTATTTATTGTAGGTGCCAAACAAGAAATCCAGGCAGCTCATGCTCAAAATCACCCAAATTCCTTGATGAGTTTCAGGGAAGAGTTTTTAAGGGCAAAGGGAGAGAGAGGAATTGCAGGGTATGTGATCAGCTCCTGCATAATTCTCTGATTGGTTGATGGTGAGGTAACAGGGTGGTGTCACAGTGGTTGACATTATCAATTCTCAGACAATCCAGGGGTTATCTGCTCATGGTCATCATGTAGTTAACTTCTTCTATTTGGTGGGGACTTTAGATTCTGTAAAACAACTCAGAAATGTGAATCAGATACTGTTATCTATGTACTTCAGGAAGGAACTAAAGATTCTGTGACTGCTAAATGGCTGACTAACAGTTTAGGTTGTTACCAGTTCTCCTGGCCCAACTGCTATTTTTGTTGCTACGTGTTCACATCCTTTCAATCATTAATTCTTGAGCTAGGCTTTTGTGACTCAGGATAGGCTGGGACACTAAAGCTTTTCTACAAACATGAGACAGGCAGAGGACATGGGAGTCTGTTCCAAGAAAGTCCCACAGGATCCTGCTTGGTTACAATCTGTTGTATACCAAGTTTCTATATATGCAGAGATATCTCTGGGGTCTCTATTTCATCCTATTTATGCTAAAAGTTAGTGGGTTTTATTTTAGGTTTTATTAGGTCTGAATATCCGGTGACAAAATATGGCAGATCTCCTATCTTACTCTTCTTCAGGAGTATCTTGGTTCTCCTTAGGTTTTTACTTTTCCATTAATATTCAAAATCAGCTGACAGTTCTTTTAAAATTTTGTGAAATATTGATTTGAAATTATGGCAGATGCCATATGTTTGCCAAATATTCCATATACCTCCATTTTGAGGGGTTTTGTCTACACAATGGACTAAGAGAGAGAGTACTGCTTGATACTACTGAAATGAAGCATTTGGGAATGGGTGTGATTTCTCCACATTCTCTCTTCCCCTGATTTGGTGACAAGATCATGTGTGAGAGACAGAAGAGAATCTGAATCCTTAAGGATAGGATGAGAAGAATGGTTTTACTGTCTTGGTAGACAGTTCTTCATTGGTTTCTCGTATTTCTGCACGTTTACCAGCAAAGGCAGTGACTGTCTTTGTCTGGACTATCTTTTCGAGAGTGTTTATATAACAAACAACATTGGAGGATAGAAATAGTCTCACACTGTTGCAAAGGGCAGACATGCTACTCTCTAGTATAAAACATTCAGGTTCTCAGGCTCAGGGTTTTTCTCCTGTAATGCAGTCCCTTGACTGTGAGATGTAACCTGGCCCTCTTTGAGTTGTCCTGTAGAGACTAGATAATAGGAACAAAGCAAACATGATCCACACGCTGCTTGCTGCCATGGGTAATAAAGTCAGTTACCTCTGATGCATCAGACTGATTTATAACTTGTAAGTAGGGTAAAATATCAGATCCTTCACAGCTCTTGACATACTGAATCCAATATTATATTATTGAGAAGTCAAAATTTTTTGTGTTAACTCCCTGGGATTTTGATGTGTTTATGTTGCCTTAGAAAGCTTAGTCCAACCTGATACAGAATAACCCTGAACCCTATTTTTTCTCTTCCCTATTGCTGAGGAATTTAATTGTTTTCCTTATTTTCCTGTACTGGTTGGGTTCTCAGTGTGGTACTAAAAAAAAAAAAAAAATATGTGAGACAGTGGGCACCTTTTTCTTTTTCCTGAGTCTAAAGGGAGTGCTTCTAAAATTCTCCCATTAAAAAGAATATATGCTGTAGGTTTTGGTAGATATTTCTTAGCAAATAAAAGGAATTTTCTTCTTTTTTTACTCAATTAGTGATTTTTAATCATGAAGGAGCATTGAACTTTATCAGATTCTTTTTTAAGTTCCCACTGAGATGATTATACATGTTTTCCCCTTTAATCCATTACACATTTTCTAGTGTTAACTGACCTTTGAATTCCTAGGACAAAACCAACGAGGTCATGATGTGCTATCATTATTGTACATCAATGGATTTGTTTTGCTAATACCTTGTTTGGATTGTTTCATAAATATACATGAGCAAAATTTGCTTACATATAATTGTTTATTTGTCAATCTCTTGCAGAATAATTATGGCTTCTGAAGCAAGGACCATATCTTATTCATGTTTATATCTTTAATACTTAGTAAAATGCCTGGCACAATGCTTTGTTAATAAATGTTTTGAATAAATGCACAATTGATTAATCATACTCTAAGAAAGAAATGAACTTATGGGTAAGTTTTAAGTATTCTTAACTTTAAATGAGATAACACATATTCATCAAATTTCTATATTGGCTTATCCTCAAGCCATAGATATGAAAGAGAGTTTTGACAACTCACCATCAGCAGACACTACAGTTTTACTCCCAAAAGGTCATTCTGATATCTGCATTTTGTTAATTTCCATTCCCACTAACAGAGAACCACTCACTATCACCTTCTGTCTGAGCTACTGTAAATGTCTGCTGATTGGCTTCCCTAACTACAATCCCCCACCCCACCTCTCCATTTATCAAACAGAAAACAAAGTGGTCTTTTTAAAAAATTAATAAAATTGTTATCCATCTCATGCTCTAAACCTTTCAATTGCTTCTCACTATACCTGGGATAACGTCTTAAATTCTTACAATAGCCTATATGCCACTACACACCTGCATCTCATCTTGCCCACCTCTTCTCACACCTCTATTGCTTGGTTCACTACCAAAGAACCACAGTGACCCTCATTCTGTTAAAATGTAGTGGTTATCCCTTGGTTCTTGGTTTGGAAGATAGATGATTCAAATCTTAGATTAGGGAACTTCCTGGAATGCCAGTCTAAATTATCACTCTCCCTGTTTTTTTTACCTTTGTAACTCTATTACACTATTTAATTATTTGCATCTGTATATCTAATTGTTCAATGATTTTCTGGACTTTCATGGTTGGTACCATAAATGTATGGAGTATGTCTATTTTGTCTACCATATACATAGCCAGTCCATAATTGAATTTAGATATTGCTCAATAAATTTTTGAATGAACAAAAAAGGAAGAATATATGAGTTATAAAACTATTCATAAGTTTTACTCTAGTCTCTCCACTTTGGAGATAGTACACCAAATAAGCAACTAAAAAATGTGTTTTGCTACTTATAAAGATGCAATCTGTAAATATCAATAACACTCAAAAGCTAAATGGAGAGACATGTAGGTGATTGGTGACATCTGAAATAGCTACTAAATATTGTGGCCATGTGAATTACATCAATAAATTCTATGTGTTCATACAATACAAATGTAACAGATGTCTCTCTTACGGTCTAAGCTTTATTTGCAGTTCATTCCAGGCATATTTGGGAAAAACTTGTGCAGGCCCAACAGAAGCCTATTTACAGAAATTCTTTAGGATTCCTGGAAAGACAACACAGTACAAAACAAGAAAAATACTACAAATGAGCTTGAACTAATATCAGAATTTTAGGCTTAAGGAGGACCAGATGATTTTGAGGGAACATCGTGCTTGTTTTTCAGATTTGTCTCCTAGTCCCAGGTGCTTGAGCTGATGATATATCAGTCCTACATTGCTATGTTTGAAATTTAAAGAGCCTTTTTATCAAAAATCCAGTATTTCTATTTAAACACTGATTTGATTATCTTCTTGTAGAATGTGTTAACAAATGGACTATCAGCCCAGGAGAGGTAAGACTGGATGGGCAAGGATATGAGACAGAGAAGGCAAAGGAACTAGACGGACAGGGCAGTGGAGTGAGCACAAAATGTCCAGCAGGAAAACCTACTCTGTCATTTCCCATGGTCCAAGGCTTATTTGCAGATCAGTTCCCCAGAGACTAAACAGATGCACAGTTTTGGCAGAGTTAACCTGGCCTCCCTTTTTGAGCTTTAGCCTAACACATCAAAGCACCACCTCCTACCAGCAATTTTTATGAAACGCAACTGCTTAAGCGCAACACCTCTCTCCTGACCATGGTTCCCATTTCCAAGCCTCTGACTTGAGCAGTCATCATCAGATCTCCAAGTTTCCACAAATCAGCAGCCAGCCACACCTCACTCATTCATGGTTGGTCATTTTCTCCTCTTATATGATAAAGTTGTAGATTCTTCATCACTATGAACTTCTCCTAACTCAGAGGCCACACATTTAACCACATAAACTATACTAGAGACACTCAAAATCTTAACTGCCAGTAGAATTAGCTGACATGCCTATTTGTTGCAGTAACATAAAAGGAGAAAGAGGCATTCTCCCCCACTTGACAGATTTGTCTCTGGTGTCTCTGGAATGAAGGCAGAAGACCACATAGCCTACCTGAAAAATTGAATGATGTGTGGGAAACAGAGTGGATCCAAAAAAATGCACCAGGGAGCAAATGAGAGCCATAGCAGAGGGGAAGAGGGCCAGTGGTGCCCAAAGCACTTGTCTGTCCATTCAAAGAAGGTTGAAGGAAAGGATAGAAATAAAACCAGAGTTGCCACATTATTACTGAGAATAGTCTGTGAGCATATGTGAAACGGCCTTCAGAGAGTCCTGAAACTGTTAAAGACTGAATGAGGGAGAAAAATCCAAAAATATATAATATATATACACAAAATAAAATACAAAATACATATATATACACATATATGTATATGTTTATATGAATCAACCAGGGTTATAAAATAACTGAGTAATATAATTAACTATAGTTTCATATAGAGTAGGCTATAATGAGGTTATATATTATTATTTTCAAGTTTAATCTGGTTGTAGTTGTTTTAATTTTATGTGGTAAGATTTGTTGTATTATTAAAAAAGGCATACACATGTTACTATAAAACACTGTAAATCCCCCCATACACAACTTTGAATGGATATTTCTCCACTCTGGAGATAAAAAGGAAAGCGTGTCACTGCTGCTGGGAAAAGGAGTTAATCAGGTAGAAGACATCTAAGCAGCTGAGGCTATGGAAGGCCTTTTACTGAGGTGAAAGCAGTGTTATCAAGGAGTAACACTCTGGTGACATTCAGTCTGAAAGGATATTAGGACACTGACAGCTGGTACTAGAGACGAAATATCTCAGCTGGCTAGGCTGGATTCAAGCAGAGAGCATATCTCTAAACTGGTTACATTAAATGGAGTCTTTATCTAAAGTAAGGAGCTTGAGGGTTTGTTATAGAGGAGAAGGAACAAAGGACAGCTGAACATGTGCTGTGAAGAGAGGGACCGAATAAAATTCTGTAAAAGCATTATATACTGTCTAACTTTGTCAAGTAAACCAGATTTTGTGGACAAATATTTAATAGAGACTACCTGTTAACATTTAATAATGCTCTTCCTGCAAATTCAGCAAACTAGGTATTAGTTTATGCGTTATTTTTATTACACATAAATAAAATATATTATGCCTCCATCTGGTTAGGCATAATTACTTAACCAGACCGCTTAATTCATTTGGATTATACTCTGTCCTTCCTAATCAGTGCCATGGAAGTGAGCTGGAAACAGAGCAACAGTCTCAAAAAATGTTGAAGACACACATAAGTGTTTGGGGACATACCACCAATTCCCAAGAGATTTTTGTTACAGAATTAATTTGCTCTAATAGTGTTCCATTAGTAATTGCGATAAATGAGCATTGAACTTGGAGCTTTGCCCTGCAAAGTAATAATGGATAACAGGAAGTCTGAGATACGGTATCTTCCTTTCACCTTCTCAATAAGGAAAACCTCTGTATATTGTATCAAGTCTGGCCTTTCTGAAAGTATAAATAGAGATGAGTTCAATTGTTCCATTTTTGAGAGAAGCAAAATGCTTCCTTAAGGTCTCATGGTAATCAATGGTGAGCTGAATCAGAAGACAGCAACACAGATAAAGAATGAAGTCTTGATGAGACTATAAAGAATTTTTAGGTAGAAATAGAATATAGGTCTATCTGAAGTGCAAGGTAGAATGCATTTCTATGCCAGATATGTGAAACACATGGAAGAGTAATATGTGTCCTAAACTGAGATGTAGGAATCCCTAAACAATTCTAATTAATTAAAAAAAATAAACAGATCTCCATATTTTAACCAAACTCAGACAGAAACCAGAATCCACGGATGGAATGCATATGTAAAGAGGCTTCTCTTTTGTGCATACCAGGAGTACTAATATTCCTGAAAGATAACAAGACAGCTTCTTCTCAGATGCTGAAACAGTGTTTCTCACTTTAGGGGAGCAGCATTCCTTGAAGTTCATTCAAAAATTATCCCAAATGAAACGGGTGCCAGTGGGACATTTACCTTATGCCTGATTAGAGCAATTAGGTACAAGCTCCATCCATCCAAATAACCTAAATTGGAACCATTTATCAAGACACTGTTTAAACCAACATCACTCCTGGGATGTTTCACAGCTTGTTTTGTGTGTAAACGGACATGTAAACTGAACAAAGAAGCTGTAACAGCAGAAATATTTCAATAACTGCAAGGAATCCACCTAAGAAAATCTCTTCTGAAAAATATTAGTAAGATACTTAATACTCTGTGCACAACCTGCTAAATTTCCTCCCATAATTCAAAATCATTCATTTAAAAAATGTTCAGGACTTCCCTGGTGGCACAGTGGTTAAGAATCCACCGCCAATGCAGGGGAAATGGGTTTGATCCCTGGTCTGGGAAGATCCCACATGCCACGGAGCAACTAAGCCTGTGCGCCACAACTACTGAGCCTGTGCTCCAGAGCACGCGAGCCACAACTACTGAGCCTGCACGCAACAGCTACTGAAGACCAGGTGCCTAGAGCTCGTGCTCCACAACAAGAGAAGCCACTGTAGTGAGAAGCCCACACACCGCAACGAAGAGTATCCCCCCCTCGCCACAACGAGAGAAAGCCTGAGTCCCTGCTCGCCACAACTAGAGAAAGCCCGCAGCAACAAAGACCCAACGCAGACAAAAAAAAAAAGAAGTCCAGGTGTTATCCATTGAACTCATTTAACAGATGATATTTTGTCTTTTTTTTTTTTTTACTGCCAACCACTTTGTAAGACAGATTTGGTAAAGAAAAGACAGACTAGTCACAATAAAAAGGACAAACACAAGATAGGAACATCTGGAATTATCTGACATATTACAGTAAGCACTTTATGATCTGAATTTGGTTTTCTCAAAAACACTTCTGCCCCTCAAGTTTCTGATTGTATGAATTCCTCCCCTTAAGCTGTGAAGATCCATAAATGTTTTTGTCTCACTGTGTGTGTCCTTCATACAGTCAAAGAACACGCAAAGTAACAAGAGTAAGAATTATAAATGTTAAGAATAAAAATAGTTATGTTGAAATTTCATCAGTTATGATTTAAATTAGAAGGACTACTTTAAAATAAGTATTTCAGGGATAGTAAACAAAAGTCAAAGAGAAAAATACTCAAGAAGACCACAAATGAATGAAAACTCTACCAGGTCCAAAGTGCAAATGCTTTAAGAGCAACAGATAACATACAAAGGAAGTAAACAGGGAGGAGAGGCCGGAAATTGGGACATACAGGAGGGGCTGGCTATGGTGCATTTGAATTTACCTCATTGAAAGGAGGAATATTGGCTCCGCTGAATTTCAGCCATGCAGAAATGAGAACTCACGGTTAAAACCCTTCTAATTTTAAATTTTTCAATAGAATTTAGTGATAGGAATTTTTATATAAAATATCCAGATTTTAAATATTGGCTTAAAAAAAGCACTATGCAGCCCATATCAAAAATCTTTCTGGGCCAGATTCTGCCCTTGGGCCACTAGTTTGTTACCTCTGGAAGAAAATGGAGATAGGTAAAAAACATTTAGAGTAAGAATCGCAATGAGTAGATGAGCAAAACACCGTGAGACAAACAGAAATACTGGATGTACACAGTCAAGAATCTGCAATTAACTTGGAATTGAATAACATAAAATATAAACTATAGCTATCAGTAGTGAATATTCTTGGTTAGTATTCCCATTCCTCTTGTTCTATTTAGTACAAATATTTCTTTGATATTAAAAAATGATTCCTATGCACATAACCATTTTATTTACTATCAGCAAGTCATAAGAATAGATTATAGAATCTGCTTATACTTTTTAAAAACTGTTATTTGTCAGGGACAGCTATATGCTATTATCTCCAGAGTCCGATAAAAGTATCATATTTGAAAAGAAGGTTTTAAATTGTCTAACATGATACATACATGCTTAAAATATTATTATAATGATGACTATTAACATCTTCTAGAAGGGAATATATGGTCACCTCCCCCATAACCACCAAAGACTTGAGGCAATATCTTAAAATTGCAACTCTTAGAGATATACTTTATTATGTTAGTGGTTTAGTTGTAATTTTTCATAGTAATTTTGAATTTCTTTTACATAGTTATCTTATTTGATCCTCATAACCTTCATAATTTTAGATATAATTAAACATAAATTGAGCTATATATAAATGAGTTATCGAGTCACAAGCTGGGACTTGAAGTCAAGTCTCTGATGACAAGTCTCTTTGTCTTTATAATATACCTCATTACCATAGAACCTACTTGGAAAACTGATGTTACAAACGAAGTAACATAAGAGAAAAAGAATGTATTCATAAGCCACTTAGAATGTATTGTCTGGCATAGTATTTAAACAGCAACAGAATCCTTTCTAAACTTAGGTAAAGTGTAAATAAGAAATAAATCTATTAATAAATAGTATCCTATAACAAAAAAGGAAAGGTAAATTTCATGTGAAAGTATTTCATGAGGTGAAAAAAACACATGGTGTCTATCATAGATAAAGGCCTTTGGATGAGGAAAAGCCATTGTTGGAATGCAATTGCTATTTTGGCTTTTTAATCCCTTATTCCCCATCACCTCAATACCAAAGAAAATATTCCTGAAGAAATAACAAGGAATAGAATACTCTAGGTAATTTTTTTGGCAAATCAAATATCTTTATTACTGATAAAGATTGTGACTTATATTTGAAGGTAATTGGATTTCCAAATACAGAAGAAAAAAGAAGCATTAGGCTAAATTTACCCCCTAAACCCAGCAGTACGAGTTCAGACTAGAGCTAGCTTCTGTTCATGAGTCCTGTCCCTAAAATGCTTTCAAACCTAGAGGAAAACATATTTTCCACAGGCAGCTCATTCCAAGAGAAAGGGGAGAGATTATATCAATCTTCCTTCCCTGAGGAGGAAAGAGTGAGGTGGGTGAGAGAGGCCAATAGTGATAGATTAAGTCTCCCACTGGAAGAATTAAAGGATAAATTTGGGAAAAAATTCTGAAAGACCCATGTGGGGCCTGAGGTACAAATTCTAATGAAGCCATGAAAAGTGGGAAAGAGTGGAGCAGAGCATAGGATTTATACACAGCACATAGAGGGAACATTGAGGTGTCTCCTATCATTTCAGATGAGATTTTTCTCTAAGCATTAAACTATAAGATCAATAGGCAATTGGTCAAATAAAGGTATTCAGTTGGCCTTAATTGAACAGAATATCTCCCAAGAAAAGGTTTGAATGAAGAAAAGAGGTGCCATTCGCATAGGGTTAGTCATTGTTGAAAAGAGATTTTTGAAGAGTGACAGAAACAAATGCTGACAAATCCCATACAGGAACAGCTAGTGAGTGTGTAGTTGGCTTTGGCTCACAGATTTTAATCTGGACAGGTATAACTGCAACTGCAAAACTGAAAGTATCAGGTTATTATTGCCTGATGCAACTAAATATTCTAATCTTCCACCTAATTTTCCTTATTCTAAATGCATAATCAGCAAGCTGCATTTCAATTATTATTAAAGTTCACCTTTGGAAATACTATGAAAAACAGAATGCAGTGATCACACTAACAAAACCATACTGATCCTTTTCCAAATGTTGTATTTCACGTTGCACATTAAGTAATTGATTATCTTTTCCATTTAATATTCACTCCCTTATGAAGTTGGCTAGGGTGTTAGCCAGCCCCCCCTCAAAGGCCCCTGGGGACCCTTACCTCCTGGCATCACTGGCCTTGTGTAGACCCTCTCATCTTGACACAGTGCTAGACTGAGCAACAGATAGAATACAGTGCAAATAACAGTATATGGCTTTCAATGCTAGGTCTTAGAAGGCATTGCAGCTTCCATCTTGGTTTTTTGGATCTCCCTCTCTGGGGAAAGCTAGCCACCTGCTGTCAGAACACTCAAGCAGTACCACTGAGAAACTGGCGTGGAAATAAAAAGAGGACCCCAGCCAACAGCCAGCACCAACTTCCCAGACAGACGTATAAGCCACATTGGAAATGGATCTTCCAACTCCATGCCAACCTTAAGATGGCTATAGCATCAGTTGACATTAGACTGCAATCTCACAAGAGACTCCAAGCCAGAATCTCTCAGCTGAGCCATTCTTAAGTTTCACAGGAACCATGAGAAATAATACATGATTATTATTGTATTAAGCCGTTGAATTATAGAATGACTTCAAATGCAGCATTCGGTAACTAACATGGTTGATATACTGTCTTCTGATATGAATCCCTCGTAGTTACAGCTAGCTATCACTTACCAGCTATTTTTAAATGGTATTAACTCTATATAGAAAATATTCTAAGCTGTTAGAGATATATAGATATAGAATTTAGTTTATTTACTCCTAATAACAAGCCTATTATCCTCATTTTAAAAATATGGAATCTGGAAAACAGAGTAATTTGGAAAAGGTCACACAGCTAGAAAATATCAGAACCGAATTCAAACTCAAAGAAGCCTGGATTGAGAGTATATGTTCTTAACCACTAAACTATAGCACCTCCCTGTCTGCAAAAATGAAGAAAGAAGTCAAAAGTTTCTGAGCCTCCCATACAGTGGAGAACTCACTATGCTGCAAGCTCCCTTTCTACTATCTTTGTACCTGGCTAGCTGAGCTTGCCAGCCATACCCAGACCATCCTCAAAATGCACAGAAGTTGTGATGTGCCAGGACTGACAGAGAAGGTACACAGTGGAGGGAGAGACTTAATTATTCCTAATTATACCAGACAGCTGCAGGGATATGAACAAGAAGGATAGGAAAGGTGGTGACAAACTTATTCTTCACAGTGTTGCAATGTGTTCTTGACACATGAAAGAGAATGTTATTGTACTGACTTTTATTATCTCCAATTTCTAACCTCATGATTCCTACACACTTGGTCACTCAGTGCTTCAGCAAGAGATTGGCTTCTTGAAATGGGTGGTTAATCCTTTCAAGCTTTGTATTTTGCATCCCATTTATAGACCTGGCATACAGCTCTCTGACAGCCATAATCCAGGAAACAAAGAGAAAACCTTGATTTAATTATTTGGTAATGTTCTCAGGCATAGTTGGCTATTTTGACAAAAATAGAACCTTTGTCAAATTAGCAAACTGTGAAAAGGACTGTCATATTAACCACTTACTGTTTTCTAAACATCTTTTTTGATGTCATGTGAAATGTGCAAATACAATTTCTGCCAAAACAGAAAAAGTAAAGTAAATGATTCATTAAAGAAAACCAATATTGGAATTTATAATTAAATGTGGGCATGTCCCCTATGATAATTGAAATTCCATCTCTGTCCATTTAATCATAAGAACAAATAATGTACATAATTTATAATGTTATTTTAATCTGTAAAATAAGCTATCTTTGAAAGGCCAATATGATTGTGAAGTCTGTAGGCCTAGATTAAAAGTCCAATTCTGTCACTTATTAGTTTGTGTTAAAGACTATGTGTAGATATGATTGTTCACAATTTTTTACTTCCCTACTGTAAGAGGATTACATTCTCTGGAGTTGCAGTGCCTGCTATGGGAGAAGGATAAACCTCTGTCTGTTGATGTTGGGCTTGGCCATGTGACTTTCCTTGACCAGTGGAATGTGAGTAGATATTCCATTGGCAGAAGATTTAAAAGTCATTATGTTTCACAAGGTAACTTGCTCTTTCTCCTCGGAAATGAGAATTTCATGTTCCAAATAGGGGCTGCTCCTTCACACCGAGTCTTTGAATAAGTCATTGACTCATACCCATAAGCATATAATGTGAAGAAGAAAATATTTCTTATTGTAAATCACTGAGATTTGAGATTTTAAAAAATGTTTTTAATGCACAAAGAAGCTAAGAATTATACAGTCTTATTTTCTTATCTAACACCTATGTAGAATATTTTTACCCTTATAGCATCACTTTGAGCAATAAATACATTTTTAAGAAATAGTAGATTATGTACCTAAAATTTTTTTATATAGCCTTCAGGGGAAATATAATAACTCAAGTAAAGAGTCATCATTTTATTTAACATGATATTGGTATGTTTTTGAAAGATAGCTTGAGCTTAGAGAAGTAAATTCTAATTCTGGCCCTGCCACTAACTTCTCTCATTGACCCTCTAGGTGGTGCCTCAGTTGTCAAATTTATGAGATGGAGTCAATAATACCAATCCTACCTTCCCATCAGTATTGGTAAACAGTTTCAGTGAGAGGGCAGATGAACTTCTGTGAACAGCTCTGATATAGAGGAGAAAGCATGTATCTAGGCAATAGTCTTCATAAGTTTGAGTCCTGATTCAGGTTTTTACCAGTGACATGAAAATAAGTGCATTACAGCATCAATGAGTCAATTTCTTTGCCTTAACCCAGGGTTGTTGTAAGATTCAAGTGAGATGATATGATTGATCATATAAATGTGATTAATTGCTCTTATCACTAACACAATACTCCATTTGTAGTGCCTTAAAGAATATGTATATATATTTTTAATAATATCAGGTTACATGATAGAGTAAAAAGGGAAGAGCACTGCTTTTAAAAACTGAATCCAACCCATTTTTTTTTTTGCTACTTTTAGTTACATGGCTTTGGAATGTTTCTAACAATTTTTGTATATCAGGTTTACCATCTACAAATTGAGGATAGGGCTGTTCGTTTTCATAAATAAATAATTTCATGTATTTAAGTGCTTGGGATCTAGTGGCACTCCTGACTTTATCAGTATAATACCACTGTGCTAGGATCACATGTTCGATGACACAGTGTGTCCTAAGTACAAAGGAGAACCATGCAGATAAAATATTCATCAGAATTCAGTACAGTACACAATATTCCTAAAGGAATACTTGCCTTTATATCTCAATTTCTATGTATTCAATATAATTTTAATTTATATGATTTCATCTTCCTATTCAGACGAATAGGAATGAAATAACAAATGAAATACAGATTACCTTTGAAACAATTCATTAAACAAATGGAAAACATCTTTGCCAAAATAAGATATATCAGTAGACAATATAGAAAGTAGTATGCAGATTAAATTCTTATAATAATGATAATATGTCTATTAGTCAACCAATACTCACCTACATGTGGGATACTGAACTGTGTGCTCTCATATCATTCAAGTAGTTATCTCATTAATACAAGCTGTGAAAAAGTTCTAACTTACACATTTGACTCCATATCATTAAAAACATCAAAAATGCGTGAGTGAATGGGGGCTCTTAGTCCTTGGAAGCAGAAAGTTACTCTCAAATTAGTTTTTGCCACTTATTACTTAGGTTAATGTAGTAAAAGTGATTATGTGAAAGTCAGTTATAATTCATATGGATTTTTCTGAAAACAATTTTAGAATAATATGTAATTCAGCAATGAACACAGAAAAACAAACAAGAAAGATTTACTTGTTTATACATGAGTATTTAATTTAAGGAAGAAAACATGAAGCTTGTCATTAAATACTATGAGGAAGAGTTTGGAGAAATATAAATGAGAAACAATATAAAAGGAAAATGATATAAAGTTATATGCCTGATATATATTTTATATATATATATATGTGTGTGTGTGTATATATATATATATATATATATATATATATATATATATATATTAGGATAGGTGCAGAAGCAAATTGATATCTTTTCCAATGAATTAAAAGTAATATGAATAACTAATCCTTCAATATGTAGGGACAGTTGATTTAAAGTGATTCTATTGCACTTTGCAAACTTAGTTATAGTAAAAGAAGGGAGAAGAAGGAGGAAGCCAGGGCTTTCCAAAGAGTCCCTAAGTTTTGATTCTTGCTTGAGGTTTTGCAGTTTCAATGTACAGAGAATTCTCTCTATTGAGAGTCTGAAGACAAAAAAGTATAACTGTTCCCTCAAACTGTCAAAGTGCTTTGCAACATACTTAACATCATTATTATATCAAAATAATAAATATCTTTAATGTTTATACTATATTAAAGAGAACACTTGAAAGCACCTGATATATATTTGTAACCAAAACGCATTTTTTCTTTTTTCAAACGAAGTCCAGAAAATGATATAACATGAATCTACATAGTCAACAACAATTGAAAATTGGTAAAATTTTATCAGATGTGAAAATTGATAACATTTTATCAGATGTGCTTCTTTTAAAATATAATAAATGAAATAAAAATTTCAGATAAAGTTTAAGTATTCATTGTTACTCATCCCCAAGAATTTTAAAAACTGAGAAAAAAATAATTCGAAGGATTAGAGTTGGTACATATTCCCAATCAGGCATTTTAATTGATTTAGAATTAATATTGCTAACATCCTAATATCATCTTTTTTTGTTTTTTTGAATTTTATTTTATTTAGATTTTTATACAGCAGGTTCTTATTAGTCATCCATTTTATACACATCAGTGTATACATGTCAATCCCAATCTCACAATTCATCACACCACCACCCCCACCCCCCGCTGCTTTCCTCCCTTGGTGTCCATACGTTTGTTCTCTACATCTGTGTCTCTATTTCTGCCCTGCACACTGGTTCATCTGTACTATTTTTTCTAGGTTCCACATATATGCATTAGTATACGATATTTGTTTTTCTCTTTCTGACTTACTTCACTCTGTATGACAATCTCTAGATTCATCCACGTCTCTACAAATGACCCAATTTCATTCCTTTTTATGGTTGAGTAATATTCCATTGTATATATGTACCACTTCTTCTTTATTCATTCGTCTGTCAAAGGGCATTTAAGTGGCTTCCGTGACCTGGCTATTGTAAATAGTGCAGCAATGAATATAGGGTGCCTGTGTCTTTTTGAATTATGGTTTTCTCTGGGTATATGCCCAGTAGTGGGATTGCTGGGTCATATGGTAATTCTATTTTTAGATCTTTAAGGAACCTCCATAATGTTCTCCATAGTGGCTGTATCAATTTACATTCCCACCAACAGTGCAAGAAGGTTCCCTTTTCTCAACACCCTCTCCAGGATTTGTTGTTTGTAGATTTTCTGATGATGCCCATCCTAACTGGTGTGAGGTGATACCTCATTGTAGTTTTGATTTTCATTTCTCTAATAATTAGTGATGTTGAGCAGCTTTTTATGTGCTTCTTAGCTGTCTGTATGTCCTCTTTGGATAAATGTCTATTTAGGTCTTCTGCCCATTTTTTGATTGGGTTGTTTTTTTTTTTAATATTGAGCTGCGTGAGCTGTTTATATATTTTGGAGATTAATCCTTTGTCTGTTGATTCATTTGCAAATATTTTTTCCCATTCTGAAGGTTGTCTTTTCGTCTTGTTGGTAGTTTCCTTTGTTTTGAAAAAGCTTTAAAGTTTCATTAGGTCCCATTTGTTTATTTTTGTTTTTATTTCCATTACTCTGGAGGTGGATCAAAAAAGATCTTTCTGTGATTTATGTCAAAGAGTGTTCTTCCTATGCTTTCCTCTAAGAGTTTTATAGTGTCCAGTCTTACATTTAGGTTTCTAAACCATTTTGAGTTTCTTTTTGTGTATGGTGTTACGGAGTGTTCTAATTTCATTTTTTACATGTAGCTGTCCAGTTTTCCCAGCACCACTTATTGAAGAGACTGTCTTTTCTACAGTGTATATCCTTGTCTCCTTTGTCATAGATTAGTTGACCATAGGTGCATGGGCTTATCTCTAGGCTTTCTATCCTGTTCCATTGATCTATATTTCTGTTTTTGTGCCAGTACCATATTGTCTTGATTACTGTAGCTTTGTAGTATAGTCTGAAGTCAGGGAGTCTGATTCCTCCAGCTCCGTTTTTTTCCCTCAAGACTGCTTTTGCTATTCAGGGTCTTTTGTGTCTCCATACAAATTTTAAGATTTTTTGTTCTAGTTCTGTAAAAAATGCCATTGTTAATTTGATAGGAATTGCATTGAATCTGTAGATTGCTTTGGGTAGTATAGTCATTTTCACAATGTTGATTCTTCCAATCCAAGAACATGGTATATGTCTCCATTTGTTGGTATCATCTTTAATTTCTTTCATCAGTGTCTTATAGTTTTCTGCATACAGGTCTTTTGTCTCCCTAGGTAGGTTTATTCCTAGGTATTTTATTCTTTTTGTTGCAGTGGTAAATGGGAGTGTTTCCTTAAATTCACTTTCAGATTTTTCATCATTTGTGTATAGGCATGCAAGAGATTTCTATGCATTAATTTTGTTTCCTGCAACTTTGTCAAATTCATTGATTAACTCTAGTACTTTTCTGGTGGCATCTTTAGGATTCTCTATGTATAGTATCATGTCATCTGCAAACAGTGACAGTTTTACTTCTTTTCCAATTTGTATTCCTTTTATTTCTTTTTCTTCTCTGATTGCTGTGGCTAGGACTTCCAAAACTATATTGAATAATAGTGGCGAGAGTGGACATCCTTGTCTCATTCCTGACCTTAGAGGAAATGCTTTCATTTTTTCACCATTGAGAATGATGTTTGCTGTGGGTTTGTCGTATATGGCCCTTATTATGTTGAGGTAGGTTCCTGTTTTGCCCACTTTCTGGAGAGCTTATCGTAAATGGGTATTGAATTTTGTTGAAAGCTTTTCCTGCATCTATTGAGATGATCATATGGTTTTTATTGTTCAATTTGTTAATATGGTGTATCACATTGATTGATTTGCCTATATTGAAGAATCCTTGCATCCCTGAGATAAATCTCACTTGATCATGGTGTATGATCCTTTTAATGTGTTGTTGGATTCTGTTTGCTAGTATTTTGTTGAGGATTTTTGCATCTATATTTATCAGTGATATTGGTCTGTAATTTTCCTTTTGTGTAGTATCTTTGTCTGGTTTTGGTATCAGGGTGATGATGGCCTCATAGAATGAGTTTGGCAGTGTTCCTTCCTCTCCAGTTTTTTGGAACAGTTTCAGAAGGATGGGTGTTAGCTCTTCTCTAAATGTTTGATGGGATTCACCTGTGAAGCCATCTGGTCCTGGACTTTTGTTTGTTGGAAGATTTTTAATCACAGTTTCAATTTCATTACTTGTGATTGGTCTGTTTATATTTTCTATTTCTTGCTGGTTCAGTCTTGGAAGATTATACCTTTCTAAGAATTTGTCCATTTCTTCCAGGTTGTCCATTTTATTGGCATAGAGTTGCTTGTAGTAGTCTTTTAGGATGCTTTGTATTTCTGTCGTGTCTGTTGTAAATTCTCCTTTTTCATTTCTTATTTTATTGATTTGGGTCCTCTCCCTTTTTTACTTGATGAGTCTGGCTAATGGTTTATCAATTTCGTTTATCTTCTCAAAGAACAAGCTTTTAGTTTTATTGATCTTTGCTATTGTTTTCTTTTTTTCTGTTTCATTCATTTCTGCTCTGATCTTTATGATTTATTTCCTTCTGCTAACTTTGGGTTTTGTTTGTTCTTCTTTCTTTAGTTCCTTTAGGTGTAAGGTTAGATTGTTTACTTGAGATTTTTCTTGTTTCTTGAGGTAGACTTGTATAGCTATAAACTTCCCTCTTAGAACTGCTTTTGCTGCACCCCATAGGTTTTGGATCGTCGTGTTTTCATTGTCATTTGTCTGTAGGTATTTTTTGATTTCCTCTTTGATTTCTTCAGTGAGCTCTTGGTTATTTAGTAATGTATTGTTTAGCCTCCATGTGTTTGTGTTTTTTATGTTTTTTTTTTCCCTGTAAGTGATTTCTAATCTCATAGCGTTGTGGTCAGAAAAGATGCTTGATATGAGTTCAATTTTCTTAAATTTACTGAGGCTTGATTTGTGACCCAAGATGTGATCTATCCTGGAGAATGTTCCGTGTGCACTTGAGAAGAAAATGTAATCTGCTGTTTTTGGATGGAATGTCCTATAAGTACCAATTAAATCTATCTGGTCTATTGTGTCATTTAAAGCTTTTGTTTCCTTATTAATTTTCTGTTTTTATGATCTGTCCACTGGTGTAAGTGAGGTGTTAAGGTTCCCCACTATTATTGTGTTACTGTCGATTTCCTCTTTTATGGCTGTTAGCAGTTGCCTTATGTATTGTGGTGCTCCTATGTTGGGTGCATATATATTTATAATTGTTATATCTTCTTCTTAGATTGATCCCTTGATCATTATGTAGTGTCCTTCCTTGTCTCTTGTAACATTCTTTATTTTAAAGTCTATTTTATCTGATATGAGTATTGCTACTCCAGCTTTCTTTTGATTTCCATTTGCATGGAATATCTCTTTCCATCCCCTCACTTTCAGTCTGTATGTGTCCCTAGGTCTGAAGTGGGTCTCTTGTAGACAGCATATATATGGGTCTTGTTTTTGTATCCATTCAGCAAACCTGTGTATTTTGGTTGGAGCATTTAATCTATTTACATATAAGGTAATTATCGATATGTATGTTCCTATTACCATCTTCTTAATTGTTTTGGGTTTGTTTTTGTAGGTCCTGTTCTTCTCTTGTGTTTCCCACTTAGAGTAGTTCCTTTAGCATTTGTTGTAGAGCTGGTTTGGTGGTGCTGAATTCTCTTAGCTTTTGCTTGTGTGTAAGGCTTTTGATCTCTCTATTGAATCTGAATGAGATCCTTGCCAGGTAGAGTAATCTTGGTTGTAGGTTTTTCCCTTTCATCACTTTAAGTATATCATAGCACTCCCTTCTGGCTGGTAGAGTTTCTGCTGAGAAATCAGCTGTTAACCTTATGGGAGTTCCCTTCTATGTTATTTGTCGTTTTTCCCTTGCTGCTTTCAATAATTTTTCTTTGTCTTAATTTTTGCAAATTTGATTACTATGTGTCTTGGCGTGTTTCTCCTCGGGTGTATCCTGTATGGGAATCTCTGCACTTCCTGTACTTGGGTGGCTATTTCCTTTCCCATGTTAGGGAAGTTTTCGACTATAACCTCTTCAAATATTTTCTCAGGTCCTTTCTCTCTCTCTTCTCCTTCTGGGACCCCTATGATGCGAATGTTGTTGCGTTTAATGTTGTCCCAGAGGTCTCTTAGGCTGTCTTCATTTCTTTTCACTCTTTTTTCTTTATTCTGTTCTGCAGCAGTGAATTCCATCATTCTGTCTTCCAGGTCACTTATCCGTTCTTCTGCCTCAGTTATTCTGCTATTGATTCCTTCTAGTGTAGTTTTCATTTCAGTTATTGTATTGTTCATCTCTGTTTGTTTGTTCTTTAATTCTTCTAGGTCTTTGTTAAACATTTCTTGCATCTTCTCGATCTTTGCCTCCATTCTTATTCCAAGGTCCTGGATCATCTTCACTATCATTATTCTGAATTCTTTCTCTGGAAGGTTGCCTATCTCCACTTCATTTAGTTGTTTTTCTGGGGTTCTATCTTGTTCCTTCATCTGGTACATAGTCCTCTGCCTTTTCATCTTGTCTGTCTTTCTGTGAATGTGGTTTTTGTTCCACAGTTTGCAGGATTGTAGTTCTTCTTGCTTCTGCTGTCTGTCCTTTGGTGGATGAGGCTATCTAAGAGGCTTGTGCAAGTTTCCTGATGGGAGGGACTGATGGTGGGTAGAGCTGGTTGTTGCTTTGGTGGGCAGAGCTCAGTAAAACTTTAATCCACTTGTCTGCTGATGGGTGGGGCTGGTTTCTCTCCCTGTTGGTTGTTTGGCCTGAGGCGACCCAACACTGGAGCCTACCTGGGCTCATTGATGGGACTAATGGCCGACTCTGGGAGGGCTCATGCCAAGGAGAACTTCCCAGAACTTCTGCTGCCTGTGCCCTTGTCCTCACTGTGACACACAGCCACCCCCTGCCTCTGCAGGAGACCCTCCAACACTAGCAGGTAGGTCTGGTTCAGTCTCCTATGGGGTCACTCCTCCTTCCCCTGGATCCCAGTGAGCACACTACTTTGTGTGTGCCCTCCAAGAGTGGAGTCTCTGTTTCCCCCAGTCCTGTCAAAGTCCTGCAATCAAATCCCAATAGCCTTCAAAGTCTGATTCTCTAGGAATTCCTCCTCCCATTGCTGGACCCCCAGATTGGGAAGCCTGACGTGGAGCTCAGAACCTTCACTCCAATGAGTGGACTTCTGTGGTATAAGTGTTCTCCAGTTTGTGAGTCACCCACCCAGCAGTTATGGGATTTGATTTTATTGTGATTGCGCCCCTCCTACCATCTCATTGTGGCTTCTACTTTGTCTTTGGATGTTGGGTATCTTTTTTGGTGAGTTCCAGTGTCTTCCTGTTGATGATTCTTCAGCCGTTAGTTGTGATTCTGGTGTTCATGCAAGACGGAGTGAGAGCATGTCCTTCTACTCCGCTATCTTTCCTAATATCATTTTGAAGATGTTTCATATGTCAATCTTTATGTTCATGAAAATTGTACATATATTAAGTATAGAAAGCTTACAAAAATAAACACGTGCTTAACATTTCCAGCCTTCTAATGTCTTTATTTATTCATCCACCTCTAATGGCCCTCATCAAACCTGAAAATCAAACTAGATCTCTATTCAGGTGATTTGTATTATTTTTCCCCCATTACAGAGCTTTAATTCTCTAGTGGATTTCAATAAGAGATTTTTTTGGCATAGAAAGGAAGCACCTGTTGATTTGAGCAATTCCATTAGCACTAGCAAAGCAAAAATATTCTGTAGGAAATTATGGACCTAGTATCAGAATAAAACCAATAATTTTATCATCTTATTCCTAATTGTAATTGGCAACTTTATCCAATGTTTAGCTGTAGGGAGAGAAGATCAGTGTTCATAATGATTTCCAAATGCTATTTGAAATATTATGGAATTTTGAGTAATTTCTACTCACAGTTTGAATTATGTAAATTTGCAATAAAATTACTTGACTATTTTAGATCATGTACACATTGTCAATACAACTGATTAAAAAGTAAAAATTCAGATAACAAAACCTGTGTTTATCAACAGCAGTCATTAAGAAAAAACTAATTTAATAACTGCTCTTTCTTTAAATTTACTTTTTTGTTGCCATGTTACCACAAACTTCAGATATAAAAAGTATGTACTTGGCATAAGTTTAAAACTGCAGTATTTTGTACTCTTTAACACTGTTCTCCACCCCATCTCTCACGTACATACATACACACCCATTAGGCACTCTTGAGAAATCTGTGGGCCTCTAAAAATTGCAAAGTTTAGTTAAGTGATAATCATTCCTATTTTCAAAGAAATATACTTTTATTTGACCAAAGATAGTGTGTTGTTCTTTTTTACTGCTGTTTTATCAAAAGTGGATACAGATGAGCTTCAGTATATACCTGATGAGCAATGTACCCCTGGCAGCCAATTAGGAATTTCTTCTTCACTTATCCATAAATCCATTCATATATTCAATAAGTATATATTAAGTATCCAAGAGAAAAATGTACTGCATACTGAAGTATTTAATGAAACATAAGGCCACTCACAGCTTCAGCAAATCCAATGAATATTATAAGGACTTTTTATTTCTAAAATGTTGGGTGGATAGGAACAGCAATTTGAACAACATATAGTTCTTACTCTTAAAT
Source organism: Balaenoptera physalus (assembly GCF_965194825.1). Taxonomy (NCBI): domain Eukaryota; kingdom Metazoa; phylum Chordata; class Mammalia; order Artiodactyla; family Balaenopteridae; genus Balaenoptera; species Balaenoptera physalus. The sequence goes on along the minus strand of NC_138883.1, from coordinate 57,996,513 downwards.
GGTTTACAATCTAGTGTTGATGTAGTTGTGTGGAAATAAAAGCCAGGACAAGGAGTAAGACAGGTCAATAATAAGCCTAACTGGAGAAATGTGTGTAACACTAAAGAAAATGTTAAAAAATAAATACAATAGCACAGAAAGAGGCAAGAGTATTTTTTTCTTTGATTTGATGATCACTATTATACTTTTAAAAGATCATGGAGACAGCAGTATGTAAGATAAATTAGAAGTGGGGAAGAAATCAGCAGAGGAGGATAAGTATAGGTAAGAGGTAGAAAGAGTATGAATTATGGCATTGAGAGTAGAAGCTGATGAAATTCTGCTGATATATGCACTGTCATGAGTTTTTATGGGCACACGGGCATGTATGCTCTCTGCTCCTCAGGAGTATGGCTTAGCAGAGTGATTACTGGCTCTAACAGATGTGAGTTCATATCTCAACTCCTTCCCTCATTGGCTGTATGACCTTGACAAGTGTTTGCCATCCTTTTGGCTCCTATTCCTCTTACACAATCTCTAATTCAGAGGGATGTTATAATAATTAAATAACACAAGGCACAAAAGTGTTAGATTCAGTCTGTCAGGTAGTAAGTATTCAAAAAGTCTTTTAAAAAAACAGTTTCAAAATCAAGAAAAAAGAATACAAATAGTTATTGATATGATTATTGTATCATTCTAGTATTGTCTTACTGTGTTTACTGAATAGATGAAGTAGGAAAGATTTTGAACTCTTCTCATTATCAAAACAATAAAAATGCTTCTAAAATAAGGCTTCGCATGAATCTAATTAGATATAACATCCTCTTTCTGTAAAAATATCTTGCTTAAAATTGCTATCTACCATAAATTTATATTCCCTGGGAGTTATGTGAGCAAGATCTCCAATGACAACCTAATGACTAAAATCCCGAGCTCAGTCATACTGCTTGCAATATCTCTGTGGCATTGGGCACAATTCAGCTTTCTCTTTTGAAGCCTCATTCACAGTTAGTTCTCAGGAGACTTTATTAGTTCATTTCCTGCCTCCTTGATCATCCTTTTTCTGTCTCCTTTGATGAGGTTTCTTCTCCTCTCTTGCCTTCAGGTAGAACTTTCTTCAGTTTTTTTCCTTACACTTTCTTTCTCTCTTTCCCTCTCTCTCTCTTTCCCACTTCTCTTCCTCTCTCTCAGATAGACCTTGGCAAGTAGTTTGTCATCTTTCTGCCTCTTATTTCTCTTAGCTGTCTCCATTTCAGAGGAATTTGAAAAAGAGAAAAAAATATATATTTATATTAGAAAACTAGATTATATTTATATATGATCTATTGTATATTACATATATTTATAACCCTAGAAAACTCATTTCCTCCCATAAATTAAATAACATGTCTTTTGATAATGATTTCCAAATCTTATCCCCAGTTCTTATTTTTTCCCCAGTACCTGTGTCTCATTTTTCAATGCCTATTAGACTTTACCATCTGAAGGTCCTTCCTATCGGCACCTCAAATTTAACATGCCTAAAAGATAATGTATTGCCCTCCTCTGAAACAAAGTTTCTCTTGAATCTCCCTTGATTTATTGTTCCACCTTTTTCTATGCTAAAAATTCCAAAATTATATTCACCACCCATTTTTAATGTTTTCAGATCATATCACATAGACACTTCGTTCCTACTGCTTGTACCTGAATATTGCCTGAGTTGAATGAGTGTTCCGTCTCTAGACTGTCTGTAAAATCATATTTGGTTAGGAATTCTTTTTCATGCCTACCTCAATGTCAATGCTGTCTTTGAGGCTTTTGATAAATATCCTGGTCACCCATAAAATGCAAAATTGGGAATAGACTAAATATAGTATTCTGCCTTGCCTTTATTTTATTTTTAAAGGAAAATGGTTCTCCAAGGGTAGGAGTGGTTGTGAAAACAACCTTGCTGATGGAGAGAGTTTACTTGATCTGATGCAGAAGATGTAAAATATAGCAGTTTTCAGTGAGTGATCTTAGTGGGAAGAAAATGGGGAAGGACAAACTGTTAAAGAGAAATCCTGGGTATGAGAAAGCCATAGAGGGTTTTGATACTCTCTCCATATGTTCCGGGACCTACTGTGAGGCTACATGCATCCCAAGGGATACCAAAGAGGGTCAATTATTTCCATGCATTCCTGATTGACCAGGAAACTGCACATGTGTGCAGAGGAAACACAGGAGGGGCTAGCAGAAAATAAAAGCCAAGGTAGATTCAAAAAATGCCTGAACTTTGAAATGTGCTCTCCACCTATGCTAAGATCTATTGGTAAAAGAAGAAAGCCTTCCATTTTTAAGGTGTTTGAAGACAACATATGATTATGTACTGGGTGATCACTAAGCTGTGCTGAGACAGGAATGATCGGTAGGAAGCTAAGCAAAATAGATTAAAATAATACAAAAATATTGAGCAAATATGTCAGTAAATACCAGCTAAAAGAGATAATCAAAGAGTACCTGTCACAATTCAGATTTACTATAGCTGCTTTCACCCTGGTTCTAGATACTTTCAGCAGAGGTCTGCTTGCTCCTTTAGACCAGTACTGTCTTGCAGCATGACTTTTTTATTATGTTGATTTAATTTAATTTTTAAGTAAAAATTGCATGTATTTAAGATGTACTACATGGTAAATTAACATACGTACATATAGTGAAATGATTACTACAAACTAATTAACATATCTTCTACTCACAGTTAACCGTTTGTGTGTGTGTGTGTGTGTGTGTGATGAGAGCACCTAAAATCTACTCTTTTAGCAAATTTCCAGTATTCAGTACAGTATTATTAACTACAGTCATCATGTTGTATATCAGAAGGACTTTTCAGATCATCTAAACTAGGCGGAAACTGTCTTTCTCAGTATAGAAGAAGGAAAGTGAGATTTACATGTTCATACAACTTGAAAACAATATTGCTTTCAGTACTCTATGAATTCAGAACCAAATATTTTGGTTAGTTCCAACAAAATTAGCTGATACTGATGGTACCTTATGGCAGCATGTTAGATTGGTTCGAGGCATTACCAGGAACTTCCAACTTAGATGGTTAAGGGTGAGTCTCCTGAATTCAAATATTCACACCCCACCTATTTGCATTTCTGCCTCCCAACCAGCCTTGTTTTACTGCTTATGAGCCAGGTGGCATCCCAAATTTTTCATATTCTAAATTATATTCTAATATCTAAGATGAACTCCTAATTTATCTATTGTCAAATATTTTGCCTCGTAATGAACGCAGAGAACCTATTACCCAAGTTCTCAAATCCACTTTGGCCTAATAGTGCTTGTAAATAATGCATTTGCATAATGAGCAATATTTATAAAAGCCAATTACCGCTAATATGGATGACCTTTTGGCACCAAATAAGCTAATAACCTTTGAAATGTAGACTAGATTACATAGTGCTAAACAAAACTTAGGTATAATAGAAACTAGGCCCCCTTAAGGATGAAGGTTATTTTCTATTTTGGCTGTACTTTTAAAGATCTATTAATTAGATATGAGATTTGAATTAAAAATCAATGCCAGCTCATTTTCCAATAGAAAATCTTAAAAAGAAATGCAAGAGCTTTCTTTTTACAAAATAATTTGTAATGAAACAGAATTAACTTTAACATTAAATACCATGATTCAGGCATTTTCAAAATATTCTTTTGCTAAAGGTCATATACATTTTATATCTATAGCCAGCTATAAGATTTTGAGGTTTTTATCGATTCATTAATAATAATGATTAATCAGGTTGAAATTTTACTTATCTTTTAAGAAGGCCAAAATATAGTGTCACCAAATATTTAATCCACTGTTTTCATGTGCTATAAAACTAATCTATTTCACCTAATGCTAGTAGAACAATAGTTCATTTTATTAAGGCACTTTCATTTCTGTGTACTGCATTTTAAATGGTTTATTTACTATTATATATGATCTACTATTTCAGTCTTGCCATGATGCAATAGTGTAATAGAACTACAGAACCACTGTGTATTTTAGCAGTAAAGTATTAATGCAACGTGTACTGAAATCTGATTTTGGCTTTGCTAGCTGTATTCTATTCTACTTGAATTAGGAATCAAAATTTGATTATCCAAAAACATTCAGTTACATATCTAATAATTTTCAGCATTGATAACATTACCACAGATTTGCTTTCTCCTTTAAAATCTAACCATAGTGAAATTGCCTAAGTAAAGTTAGTTATTTTGAGAAATCCACCCACTAAGGTTTTCTGCTTTATCTTCACCTCTTTGTGACCCTGTATACAAGTGACCAGAACTTTCACAATTATTCAGTGATTCCTCAGGCCCACCCCCTGACATGGCAGAACATGCTGCTATTTCATCCCTTATTCATCATCCTGTTATGTAACTTTTCAAAATTTTCTCCTTAGAAAAGTCACATATATAAAATTTTCTCAACACAATTTTGATAACAGTCACCTAATATGGCAAATTAATTGCAATAATTCAATTTTTAAATATATAACTATCTGCAAGCCTACTGGGAAATACCTAGATGATTTGGAATTTTACCTTCTCAAGAGGCATGAAGTCTAGTGGTAGAGGCACAAATATATAAGGCAAAATATAGTGTTTTCAGCATCAAAGTTGATGATGGTGATGATGATGTTAGGCTTTATTTATTGATTCCTGACTTAGTGACAGTCACTGCTCAAATATTTTTACATGGGAACAGGTATAAAAATAATTTTTACCTGAGTCATCTGGAAAGTTATCATGAATAAATTATCATTTACTCTGTATTCTGAAGAAAGACTAAGATTTTCACAATTAGAAATGAAATGTGAAAGATTTCAGAGTAAGTTAGAATAAGTCCAAGAAGGTTACTTGAAAACAACCATTAATAAAATAACAAACTTCTGATAAGATTATAAAATGTCTACATTGGAAAATAAGTCCCAGAAATAAGTTCAGTACTGTTCCGGACCTTGACACACGAGAACGTGTACTCAAGGAGAGCTAGTTGAGTCCATGGAGAGAAAGAGAAACTTACCTTAAAACAATTGCTACTATAAGCATATAATATTAGTGAAAATGCTGTTTCATAAACTAGCATGATAACCATGACACAGTCAATCTTAAGAGGAAGGAAGACAAAGTATGACAACTAATATCCCACATTTGCATATAGCTATGTTTGTACTTAATGATCCACGTTTTCAGTTTTAAAGGTAGTTTAAATATTGTCATGGGCACACTCCCTCACCACGAGTGATAGGAACCTTTGGAAGATAATTATTAAAAGTGAAAAACTGGGGGCAAGACATGGTGTCAGGACAATAATTGTTCAGGTAAACAGGCTTTTTCAATAGTTTTAAAATAGCATCAGATAGTTGTCTTCCTTGTAATACATGTATGTATAGCATCAAAACTATTCCTTTTGTAGATTGTTCTCCACAGACTGACTTTTTAGCAAGGCTTTGTTTTTATTGTTTAAAAAAAACACAACTCTGTAGAATGTGCTGAAAATATATACAACTATCTAAATTAAATATAATAAGTGATGATATTAGTAATTTTATTTTCACCCCTAACCTTTCTTTTTTGCCCATTTCTCAATTTGGTAACTTTTCAGATTGCTTTCCCAACTTTTGAGGTCAGTAGGCTGAAATGCTGCAGAGATAGCTAACTTATAACTCAAAGCCTGAAGACTATATCATACTCTCAGCGGGATCAAGCATCTTTAAAGACCCTGCTGAAGGGAAAAGGGGGAAAATGGGTCAAAATTTTGTGTTTGTGCTATTTTCAGTGAAAACATCTCTATTATCTAAGACCTCTGAAACCAGTTAGTTATCAATTCAATGAGAGTCGCAAAAGCAACACTTAAGGGTCATCCCACAACAAAGTAAGCTTTATGAATTGGTGTTAGTGAACATGCATAGCTAGTATGACATTAGGCTCTAAACACCATACTCTGTGCTGCAAACCCCTCCCTAATCTCCTTGTAGCTATCCTCATGCTTTACAGCCTCCTCCTACATGTATCAGCATACAAAGTCTTTTCTCTATACCTTTTAAAAAAAAATTTATTGAACTATAACACATATAGAAAACTTATAAGTAAACTTAGAATTGCAGCTTATAGGTAAATTGCTCCAACTGTTTTCAAAAACTAAATACTCTCTTGTAACAACATCTAAATAAGGAACAGATTAGTTCAATATTCCAAGAAAGGAAAGAATAGGAACACGTTGAAAAGAAAACATTCTCCAATCTTGTTTCTAAGAGTAATAACAGTGACATTTTAGGATTTGTTAGCTACCTTTTTTTTTCCCCAATTAGTTCAGAAATTGGGCTAGAAAGATTCTATTATTTTAGGCGCCTCAGATTCTAATCTGCCTGTAGAAAGCTTCACAGGTGCATCTGATTTCCAACCTATCCTGGAACTAGAGTATATGCATAACTGATGAAACCTGAATGAACTCTGTGGATTGTATTATAGGGGAACAAAACCTGCCACCCCAAAATGTCTCTTTGGTATGCAGATTAATTCAAGCTGAAAACAATGAAGCCCGAAACACTCAGGGGAAAACTTTGACCTTCCCCATAACTGCCTAAAGAATTTAGATAGAGGGCCTGTTCCCAGAATAAAGCTATCACCAGATATCTGCAATGAATATGGGCTGGATATGGTTGGGGGAACTGTTAGAGATCAGAGTCCATTCTGTGTCCCATTGTCTCTATATGGTCCAGCAAACATTTATTTACCCAACATTTGTTTTTCTATCTCTATATCAATTGCTTCCCTACCCTTTGAAGTCCCGAACCATTATCCCCAAACATCCTCTTTTGTCTTTAGCTGAATATGGTATAGTGAGAGTTTCAGCTATTTTGGTGAGTTACTCAGTTTTCCTGTGCCTCTCCCATGTGTACATGTTATTAAACTTATGTTTGACTTTCTCCTGTTAATCTGTCTCATGTGAATTTAATTCTTAAGGCAGCCAGAAGAACTCAGAAGAGTAGAGGAAAATTTCTTTCTCCCCAATAGTACCAGTGTCAATTTCCTGGTATTGATATTATACTATGAGGAAAGTGTGCATGAGACTTCCCAGTCTCATTATTTTGCAACTTCCTATGAGTCTACAATTATTTCAAAATGAAAAGTAAAAACAATAATTCAAAATTTATAAATGTTATTTTAATGAAACTGTTCTAGATTGGTTATTGCCTGAACATGAAAATGCTAATAATATTTAAATTACTAATAACAGATAATAGTTATCAATACTATGTTTACTACGTGCTAAATATTATGCTAAGAGTCCTCCACAAGGGATTTTATGTAATACTCACAAAACTCTTTGAGTTAAGTGTCATTACAGAACTGAGGTGAAGAGAAATTGAGTAGCATTCCCAAGATCACCAACTAGAAAATTGTAGAGCCTGGATTTAAACTCATTTAGACAAAGCACCATTATGTCTTAGGTAACATTTATCCCATTCATAGGGTTTTTGGGATTGTTTTGTTGTTTGTTTGTTTGTTTTGAGTTAGAGCAAAGAAACCACCCTGTAGATAGGCAGAGATATCCAAACAGTATGTTTGTTTTTTTTTAATCCAAGAATGTGGTGTATATAATTTTTTAAATTGAAGTACTGTGTAGTTGATTTACAGTGTTTCAGGTGTACAGCAAAAAGAGTCAGTTATTTATATCTATATTTGTTTTCAGATTCATTTCCATTATAGGTTATAACAAGATATTGAATATAGTTCCCTGTACTATACAGTAGGCCCTTGTTTTTCTTAATCTATTTTATATATAATAGTGCATATCTGTTAATCCCAAATTTCTAATTTATCCCCCCCTTCTTTTCCCCTTTGGTAATCATAAGTTTGTTTTTGAAGTCTGTGAGTCTGTTTCTGTTTTGCAAATAAGTTCATTTGTATTATTTTTTTTTTTTAGATTCCACATACAAGTGATATCATATGATACTTGTCTTTGTCTTACTTCGCTTAGTATGATAATCTCTAGATCCATCCATGTTGCTGAAAATGGCATTATTTCATTCTTTTTATGGCTGAGTAATATTCCATTTTATATATATATATATATTATATATATATATATATATATATATACACACACACACACACACACACATATATATGCCACATATTCTTTATCCATTCATCTATTGATGGACATTTAGGTTGCTTCCATGTCTTGGCTATTGTAAATAGTGCTGCTATGAACTTTGGGATGCATATATCTTTTTGAATTACAGTTTTAATCTTTTCTGGATATATGCCCAGGGGTGGGATTGCTGGAACATATAGTAACTATTTTTAGGTTTGTAAGGAAACTCCATATTTTAAACAGTATGGTTTCGTGATTGTGGTTTCCATCTTATTCATAGGACTGCACCTGCTGATCATAACCTAAATTTTAATTAAATTTTGGTTTTAGCTTGGCATGTCAAATAATATCTATTATGATTTTAATCATGATCTCGGTCAAAGGTTATGGCATTTTATGCTCCACTAACTCTGATTGCAGAGAAAAATAAACAATTTTAGTTTAAAAAGTAAAGGATGGGGTTAGGGGGAATGAGAACTTGAAGCCAAAAATTTCTTAAATGTATGAAGACAGTGATTTTAATGTCGCTTTATGTTTTATTATCACTTAAAATATAAGCAATAAATAAAATTTCTAAAATATAATACAAAATTTCCTATAAAATATAGCTGCTGTATATTGCTCAAAATATTCCCTTTTTTAATTTGACAATTGTATAGACATTAATTTCAGTCATTGTTCCTGAATGTTTATGAATAACACAAGTAACTACTTTTAATCCATGTTTATTTGCCAAGAAAATGTTTAAAAAAATACTTTGAACGCTTACACATTCAAATACATACGTTTTTATTATGGGAAAAATCCAAAAGTACAGTGTTCCCACTAAATCCTGTATTTTACAGAATTGAAAAAATTACCAATGATTACTATATTATGTGTGGGTTTATGCATATGTTTTTGTGTCTGAGTATGTTACTTTAGAAACATTAAAATTTTGGAACAAATCATTTCATGGGAATTCCCTAGTGGTCCAGTGGTTAGAAAGCTGTACTTTCACTGCCTAGGGTGTGGGTTTGATCCCTGGTCGGGGAGCTAGGATCCCGCAAGCCACGCGGCATGGCCTAAAATAAAAAAAAATAAAAAAGAACTTTGGGCATAGTACAGGTAATGCTCAAGTAGTAGATGTTCAGTAAAGATTTTAGTAAATACATGAGTTACAGAGAAACAAACTACAGTATTTGGGGCTACAAAAGGAGATAAGCAACTACTATAATTTTATACCCAGTGAATGGAACAATATTACAAAATAAGTTTTGTTTTCAGTGACTGAAGAGAATTAGTAATTATAGACTTCAGGATAAAATTGATCCGCTAATTCCATGCTAAGCTACACATCAGCATATTTTTCCAAAGCTCCAAAATCACTTTGATTAAATTGCAACCATCTTCCAGGAATATGAAATTCCAATTATAACATCAGTATTAGCAACTTCCTTTGGTATATATAGAACATCTCACTGACTCATGAAATCCAGTATTTAGATAAATGTTTCTTTCTTAAAGCAAGATAACCAATCACTGTATCCAGTAAAGGTAACTCTTTAGAGAATGGAATTTTGGAAAACTAATGTCAAAGTCAATGACCTAGTAATTATTTTAAAATATTATTCCATGAAGTATGAATTTATACAGTTAGCAATGAATAAAATGTCAATTGTTAGGTCATGGTACACATTTATACATGTGGGAAAACTGAGATGGTTTACAAGAAGTCAATTTTGCACTTGATATTTAGAGAAAAATCTTCATTAGCAAGTATAGGAATTCAGATTATGCAGTGATCCAATATGCTTTTAATTTTTACTAAAATGTGCAATTGTTATTACCAGTCAAGCTACATTCTTTCTACTAATTCAAGACCTACTATTATATTCCATGCCCACCCTATTCATAAATGATTTCTTAATACTTCCCCCACGCATACTTCAAATAAACCCCCTCAGTATTTTTCCATGTTATTTCCACTGCAGTGATTTGGCTCAAAACACTCACTCTAACTAGGATACCTTTATCTCTCCTTTACCCCAGCAAAATCTCCCAATGCTTAAAATTTCAACTCAACAATAACAGTTCATAGGTATGATCATTTATGTTCAAGACATTGTGCCAAACATTTATCCAAATTACCACTTACAATATTCTAATGTAGGTACAATTATTAACCTTACTTTACAGATGAGATTTGGGGTTTGGAAAGGTTAAATAACTTGTCCCAAACCTCACCAGTATGAATTTGTGGGGCCGGACTCTGTAAGAATTCTGACAATCAGTTCCAGAAAGCCTGGAGGGGCCCTGAGGTGACATGGAAAGGGAGAGGGGCCCAGTCATCCTTACAAGGGCGTCAGATATGTGCATAAAGCCAAGTTAGTTTTTCAAGACCAGAGCAGCTGCTCACCAAATCAGCAAAGAACCACAGTCAGTGTGGAGATGAGTAATTTTCTAGCTGAGCCCTTTTCAAATTCCTGACTCATAAAATTAGGAAAGTGAAGAAAATATAAACTCCAAAGGAGTTCAACATCAGGCCAATCCTCTAAACTAATATGCTAGACAGTAGTCACACTCAAGGCCCACTTTCTTAATTTCTTGCTTTGTTCATTCAAAAAGTACAGCAAATGCCAACACTTCTCTGGAACTGGGGATCCAATAATGAGCAGAGAAAATTTTCTGCTTTCATTTACCTTTCATGGGAGCGGTAGAGTAAAGATTAGACAATTAACAATAACCTAAGTGACAAATGATCTTATATTTTGGTAAAATATTTCCGTATATTGAATTATGTGTCTTTCTGTAATTCTATTTTTATTGTCTTCCAGAGTGTACAATTCTATATTTAGTAGTTTTAATCCATCATTGTTAAATGGTTTCATAACTAAGAGTATCCCTTTACCTCTGTCTATCTTCAGTATCCCTAGAAAGCACTTTGAATATAACCTGCATTCTTTCATATATTTGAGACCCAACACCATATTGACTTCCCTGATAGATTATCTTATAAATGATGTTATCCAGACCATTAAAGGTATGCATTTTGATGCCCCTCAGATGCAAACTTCCACAGCAAAAGTCAAATTTAGAAGGCAAATTTTAAAGGCATCAATATCCCAAACCAGCACCTAGTTTATTTTTTATTTTCTCATTTTCTGCTTACATTCATTTTCACCTGCCTTTTTCCTCAAGAATATATCTTATTACCCAGTTAAAAAAACAAACAACCAAAAAACAAAACAAACAAAAAACACTTCTCCAGTTAGTGTATGTAATAGTCTTAAATTAAAAAAACAAAAAAACAAAAAACTACAGAAGATTGCTTTTACCATGAAAAAGGTATTGAAGCACCAAGTTGTATATTACTATGTACAAAGTACAAAGTAGGAATAAAAGGAGTACCTGGTGCCTATGTAGAAATAACAGCCAGGTGCCAAATTATCTTTATTTCTGTCTATCACAGAGCCTGAATACATTATGGAGTTGATTTTTTTTTTAATTCCTGAAGGCCAGTTAAGCACCAAGAATTTCCAAGTAAAAATTAAGTAGTCATTTTTTTCTGGTGATAAAAACATTTAATTTCTCTAAACCCATCTGATGATATGAAGAGGAAAGTTTATGAGTTGAAAGACAGTGCTAGGCAGGGTTGAAAAATAAGAGTGGGGAATTATTTGCTGCTGGTAGAACTTCCTTAACTACCAGGAATATTGGTCCACATCTCAAGTTTTAGATAACTGAGAAAATAACCACACACATATCAAGATGTTCTTGTTATTCTAAATTCAAAAATAAGACTAAGTTGTCTAAACCATTGTTAATGACAAGGTTGACTAGAAGCTAAGATCATGGACTTTGAAATCAGACTGACTTATGTTGGAATTCCAGTTTTGTTACTCATTTTAATTCTGAAACTCAGTTTTCTCAGTTGTAAAATGATAACAATGATCATTGGACCCACTATTAATTTATTTCCCAAAAAACTTGTTTATTGAACAAATGCTAGACATTATTCCATGTGTGGGAGATACAGTAGTAAACACAGCAGACAAAACACATGGAACTTACATTCTTTTAGGGGAAACAGACAATATAAAAAAGGCAAGAAGTGCTATGGGGGAAAATAAGTAGAGACTAAGGTTAAAGACTTCTGGGAGTACAGAGAAATTTTAGGAGGGTATTTAAGGAAGCACATATTGAGAATATAACATTTGAACATGTATAAAAGGAGGTGAGAAAATGTACCATTGGGTTTCTATTTTAATAAATACATCCTAGCTGGAAAGCACAGTTAAGTGTGACAATCCAGAGGTAGGAAGTGAGCACTCTAGTACTGGGCACTGGCACCAGGTGTACAGTGAGTAGAGGCCAGGGAGAGCTGCATACTCTTTTGTTGTCAAACAGAGTTCCCATAAATTTTATTTTTCAAAATAAGTAGAAACAAATAATACATGGGTCTTAGAAAAAATTTGGGAAAAACTCAGGAATAATATGCTGAAGTTTCAGAGGAATAATATATTATATTTTATTTATCCTAATCATATTATTTTGATATATTTTGACACGTCTGACATTGGGATTCAGATAACAATCAATGTGTTAAAAAATTTTATGATTTAATGGTCATTTTTTTCTTAGTTGTACAAAAAACAATGATGCATCTTATAATTGATGGCATTATAGAGTCAATGAAATATGGTAGCTATGTAAATTACTTGAAAAAATAATGAGGATGAAAAAATTAGAAAACTTTTGCATCCCTCACAGAAGGTAAGAGTTCTCAATTTCTTGGGAAAAAAAAAGAAACAAGCAAAAGGACATAACAGGCCTAGGTTTAAAAGATGATAGGAAAACACACACCAAAATGAAAAAGGGGGTCGAATGGAACACAATGATCATGCAGAAAACCATATTTCATTTTGAGAATTAAATGCTGCTCTGGAGATTGCAAATGTTGAGATGCCTATGGAGCAGTAATGAATAAGATAAACTTAGAAAGTTTTCCTTTTCCTAGAACTAAGCAGAAAAGTGCAAAGGGGTAAAGTTGATAAGTGAGAAGGTGATAGTGATAGATTTGCCTCCAACAAAATGGAGGCCTCATACCAGGACTGAGGAAAAACTGCTGGACAGGAACACAAGCAGTCGTTAAAGACAAAACAAAATAAATATTCTTGATCTGAAAGTGACACAAGTATATAAAACAAACTAATTTGACATTTTGCCAGTACATACAACAATTTTTTTGAGACAAAGAACTGTAAGCATTTAGTGAGAAGAAAGGGAAGAAAGTAAGATAGATTATTCATAAATGAGCACAAACCAGGACAAACTCTGGCTTTCTTCTGCATCAGTAAATGCTTAAAAATAAAGCAACAGTGAATACAAAGAAGTAAGGAAAAAATATGTTCTCCTAAGAATTTTGTACTCAGCCAAATAACGTTTCCAGTGTGAAGGCTACAATCCCCCTTCCAATTAGGTGGTGTCTGTGCTGGGCGCTCTCTTGTCATAAGGAAAGTTAATCCTAACCTCAGCTGAGTAGCTACATTTGAAGACTTCACCAAAATATAATCTTGAACTTGCTTCTATTTAAGAAATTTCAAAAACTTGACTGTGAGCAACAATATTTATGAGGATTTTCTGTAGGATACTACTGACATCCAATTTCATAGACAGCTATTCATCAACTGTGTTCATGTGAACATAAATATTCCCAGAATTATTTGTAGAAACACAAAAAAATTTCTGTGATGAATATGTCAGGAACATGCTGAACTAAACTAAGTTAAACAGAATTCTCTTCTATAGTATTCTGCAGAACTTGTAAGAAACTAACATGCTTTATAAATCTTTAAGAGTAGTATATAGTGTACAGTATTCAAACATATCCATTTCCATTGCATCCCTAAAACACACAGAAATCCCTTAACATTATTTCACATAGTACTAATACTCCGTAGACCATTCTTTGGGAAATGGACTTGAGATAGTTTTAAAATGTATCCCTGTAAATGCCATGTTTGTTTTGATCTGCTCAGCCTGCATTGGGAGAGGTTATAAGAGATTTACCTGTAAAACTCTTGATCATATCAACTACATTGCATAGTGGTGTTGTCTTTACATGAACCAACAGGAGAAATATTCCACTGGTCTTAATACTGAGAGTGGTTGTGATTCTCCTAAGAAACAAATATATTTGTTACTATGAACCTCCTAACTTATTGAGTTTTTCTTTTTACATTGTCTGCTAAAAAACCTACAGAAAAAACAAAATTGTGGTCAACTTCCCTGGAATGTGTAAAAGAGAAAGATGCAAACAGGGAAGAGAACAGTAGTACAATGATGCGCATGGCAGTGTCTGTCCCACCACCCAGATCTAGCCTTCACAATGGACTTGACCCCATGAGTCCTTCCAGAGTTGTGAGCAAAAGCTACAGAAACTGTTTTTCATGAGACATATTATGAGACTCTGGGTATAAGCAATGCTGCTCCGGACACAGGTGAATACACGGCAGGAGAGAGCATTTCCCTTCCCATTTGTGCTCTGACACAAGTAGGACTGAGTTACTGTTTTGGCACCTTAGGAGTCTGGCAGTTAGAGGACAGTAGGGTTTATGCTGAAGAAGGACTTGTTCTTCCCAGAGGGGCAGTGGCACCTAACACAGCAGAGTCTCAGTGAAGACAGCCAAGAATGGCTGCAGACTGATCCTGAGGCACATGGAAATTTCAGAAATGCTTGAGGAGAAATTCTCAGGCATGAGTTCCTGCACTTATAAGGATGAGGGCTAAACAATGTGTGGAATTTAGGTACAAATGCTAATATTAGTGCATTATTTCCTTAGGATGGTGGGGCCTGGGATTATTTGGTAATCTTATTATTTTAACATTAAAAAGTTTTATATTGCGGTATATCTCTTATTATTGCACATAAGATAATGACTTAAATAATTAGATAAAACTAAACTAATTATTAAATACATGATTAACGAATTGATATTTCACAGTAGAAGAAACTCAAATGATCAATAAACATGTGATGCCAGTAGGAGCTTGTGGTGGACAGAATAAGGATCCCTCGGAGATGTCCACCACCTACTCAGCAGTACCTTTGAATGTGTTGCCTTATATGGCAAAAGGGACTTGATGTGGTTAAGGATTTTTAAATAGGGAGAGTATCCTGGATTAACCAGGTGGGTTAGTCAAGGATGCTTATAAAGCAGAAGGTGGAGGCAGAAGAGTCAGAGGAGATGGTGCAATGCAATAAGAGGTCAGAGGGACACAGCCAGTAGTTAAGGAATGTGGGCAGACACTAGAAGCTGGAAAGGGCAAGGAAGAGATTCTTCCCTAGAGCGTCCAGAAGAAATGCAACTCTGTAGGCATCTTGATTTTAACACTGTAAGACCCATTTAGGACTTCTGACCTCAAGAACTGTAGGAAAATAAATGTGTTATTATAAGCTATTAAATTTGTAGTAATCTGTTATAGCAGCAATAGAAATCCCATATAAAACTTCAATGAGATACACTTTATTCCTACTAAATTTTCTTTCACGGATAGCGCTAAATTTTTAGAGAGTTTAGGAAATATAGAGCTCATATACCACTAGTATAATATAAATTAGTACATTTCCAGAAGGTAAGCTACATGGACCAAGTTCTAAGTCCTTAAAATAATTTTACCATTTTGACCCACTAAACTAAACTTCAGGAATTTATAGTGAGAAAATAATCAGACACATGTACAAATATTTTTGCATAGTGATTTGTATTCAGATATTATATATGCCAAAACTGCAACCAAATTAAAGATCCAATTATATGGAAATGGTTTAGACAAACTTGACTATATCCATGCCAAGAAGTATTATACAGTGGCCAACTCCAAAAAATGCTAAGGGAAAGAAGCAGACACCAAAACTTATGTAAATTACAACTCTAATATTGTAAAGGTAGACACAAAGTTATATACAGGAAAAAATTAATTAAAATACACTAAAATAACTGATTATTTTTGTATTATAAGATTTTGTGTGATTTTTATTTTCACCTTTTTATAGTACTGATTTTTTAAACGTATTTCCCACAGAATTAATGCATTACTTTTATAATCATAAAAATTAAATATGAAACATATATTTAATATACTGTTATGAGGAAACTCAATACATAAAACATATCATCGTTGCTATGTCAGGAGTGGATGTGGCAAGCTCAGAATTCTCACCGTTCTCCTTTTTGTACCATTGTCCTGCAGCCCTCCTTTTCCCCCCTCCCCCCTTTCCTGGATTCCCACGGACCTCTGAGCTTCTAGGGAGCATAGTGTGAAAATCACTGATCTAATCCAGTTCACTCATTTTGCTGAAATCCAAGAAACCTAAGTGAAAAACTGTTATTGTAAAGCTAGATCTAGAAGAAATGTTTTCTAGCTCCTAAGGCAGTGTGCTTCCAGTTATATCAAACTGCACTTCACATTTCCCCTAGACTGGTTTGAAAAAAGTATGAGTATCTGAATGCCTCCTTCTCTACTGAGACATGTTGCTATAGAAAAAAGAAAAAAAAAAAAAAAAAAAAAGAGGAATCCAGCTCATGCTTAGCAACTCAAATAAGAGGAATGTTTAGTCCACAAATCCATTTGGAATCTTGAAAATCTTAGCCTTTTGTCTGTGCCCTGTAATCCTTTATGGGAGAAAACATATGTATTTTGTTTGTCAATAAAAGAGTTGTAGTGTTTTTTTTTTTTTTTTTTTAATTGGGCCTCAAATACACAGAACTTACTGTAGAGTTGCTCATTCTTTCCATGTTGTGTTCACTGGCAATGTTCAGCTATGTCCTGCAATTGCTGCCTAGCGAAAGTGGGTAAGTTGTGCTGCACCTCAGTTCCTCTCATAGAGCAGGAACACCAAACTGTGCGGCTGTCTTTGTTGTGTTGTACTGATAGTGATGTTCTGGGCTAGGAATGCCTGAGGCAGTCACCTGGCCCATATTTCTCATAGGGAGACCCCATGGACATTTTCCCCACTGGGGCCAAAGTTGTGGCTGGACTGGCCCTTATGGTTCTTATGACTCCAGGATGTACTTCAGCAAAAAGGAAATTTTGACAAGATGTATCACTCTTGTGATATCACAAGTCCTGGAGGGTATAGGCAGGGGTCCCCTGTTAGTAACCAGGCCACACAGCAGGAGGTGAGCGGCGGGGAAGTGAGAGAAGCTTCATCTGTATTTACAGCCACTCCCCATCGCTGGCATTACTGCTTGAGCTCCACCTCCTGTCAGATCAGCAGCGGTATTAGATTCTCATAGGAGCACGAACAGTACTGTGAACTGCGCATGTGAGGGATCTAGGTTGTGCGCTCCCTATGAGAATCTAATGCCTGATGATCCGAGGTGGAGCTGAGGCAGTGATGCCAGCACGGCGGAGCGGCTGCAAATAAAGATTATCATTAGCAGAGAGGTCTGACTGCACAGAGACCATAATAAATCAGTTGCTTGCAGACTCATATCAAAACCCAATCAGTGAGTGGCAAGTGACAATTAAGCTGCATCTGATGGCAGGCTTTATAGTGGCAAGTGAGTGGATATACTTCAGTTGTACAGCTGCATCTGGTGGCAGGCTTTAAGTCGGAATCCGACACTTATTTTAGTCTGAGTGTGGCCTGCGCTTTATTTCATTTACATGAAATAATGTAAATCATCTACACCTCTTTCCCACACTGCGCACTTGTCTCAGTGATAGTTTTGGTAAGCTAACCCTAGCCAAAATGATTAAAAAACAAACGTCGCTGGAGAGCTTCTTTGAAAAGGGGGAAAAGACCCAATGATGAGACAGCAGAAGACTCTCTAAGACTGCCAACAAAAAGAAAGCTGCATTAAAAGAAAATGTCGAGTCCTACTTAAATTACAACAGGGTTCATTGTAACAGGTGATTCACATTCTTCAAGCCGGTTTTGTATAATATGTGGCAACTGGCTATCCAACGAAGCCATGAAACCTTCAAAACTGCTTCACCACATGGAGACCAAGCATGCTGCATTAAAAGACAAGCCTTTCTTCGTAAAACAGAAGCAATTATTGAAGGCCACCACTACATCAAGCATGTCTGCACTGAGAGCATCATTCTTAGTGGCTAACCGCATTGCTAAAGCTAAGAAGCCCTTTACTATTGGTGAAGAATTGATCCTGCCTGCTGCTAAGGAGGCTGCAGTTCAAAAGGTAGCATGTGTTCCTCTTTTGGCTAGCACCATAACTAGACGCATTGATGAAATAGCAGAGGATATTGAGGCACAATTGTTAGAGAGGATTAATGAGTCACCGTGGTACACAATACAAGTTGACAAGTCTACCGATGTTGACAATAAGGCAACAGTGCTTGTATTTGTGTGATATATTTTTCAGGAGGATGTGCATGAGGATATGTTATGTGCACTTTTGTTGCCAACCAACACCACAGCTGCAGAACTATTCAAGTCTTTGAGAATGATTACATATCAGGAAAACTGAATTGGTCATTTTGTGTCAGTATATGCACAGACGGAGCGGCTGCCATGACTGGACGTCTTTCTGGTTTCACTACTCGGGTCAAAGAGGTCACTGCTGAATGTGAGTCTACGCACTGTGTCATCCATAGAGAAATGCTGGCTAGCCGAAAAATGTCACCCGAACTTAACAATATTTTTCAGGATATGATTAAAATTATCAACCACATTAAAGTACATGTCCTTAACTCATGTCTGTTCACTCAGCTCTGTGAGGAGATGGACACACGTCTTCTCTTATACACAGAAGTGAGATGGCTTTCTAAAGGTAGATCACTGGCCAGAGTTTTTGAGTTACGAGAGCCGCTCCAGAGATTTCTTTTAGAAAAACAGTCACCACTGGCAGCACATTTCAGTGACACAGAATGGGTCACAAAACTTGTTTACTTGTGTGACATATTCAACCTGCTCAACAAACTCAATCTGTCACTTCAGGGGAGAACGACAACTGTGTTCAAGTCGGCAGATAAAGTGGCTGCATTCAGAGCCAAACTGGAATTATGGGGGTGACGAGTGAACATTGGGATTTTTGACATGTTTCAAACATTAGCAGAGATTTTGAAAGAGACTGAGCCAGGGCCTTCTTTCTCCCAGCTGGTGCATGATCACCTATCTCAGCTTTCTAAAGAGTTTGAGCATTACTTCCCAACCACACCCTTAGATGGGACCATCTAGTTGCAGGAAAACAAGCTCAGGGATCCCACTGATTCTGCATTATGGTGAGTTGTATAATTATTTCATTATATATTACAATGTAATACTAATAGAACTAAAGCGCACAATAAACGTAATGCACTTGAATCATGTCGAAAGCATCCCCACCCACAGTCCATGGAAAAATTGTCTTCCATGAAACCGGTCCCTGGTGACAAAAACCTTGGGGACCGCTGGTATATGGTGTGCTCATGGGTCACACAGCAAGTTCTCAGGTAAAGAGAGTGAGAGAGCATGAGAGTAGATCTGGGGCTCTACCTTTGTTAGTGTCCAAAGGTGGGGTGCCTAGAGGTTCCTCAGTTCACTCTTTATTGGCTAGTTTAAAGCATAAGAGCAGGAAGTAGGGTGTGGGAAGGGAGAAGTGGGATCACTCAAGTACCCAGGGCTTTCTGAAAGAGGGACCTTCATGCCTGGGAACATCTAATTCCTCATCTAGTTGTTTTGCTAGTAGCTGTGCCATAGCTGGCAATATATTGATTCAAGATGGATATCTTTTGAATTGGATAGCTCAGCAATCAAATGCTTAATATCAGACGTATATAATACAATCAAAAAGCTTAATATTAGGCCCTTATGCTCAGTCTGATTTGTCACAGCCAATCTGTATGACTCTTACTAGGGAATTTCATAGTCCCTATAACTGCATTGATTTTTCAGTAATTTTCCCCCAGGCATGATAAATAGGCTCAACATGTTCTTTATTATATTTTATATTTTATTTATATTTTGTTATATTTTATTTGTTCATTATAGATATAATTTACATATTAGATAGATATTCTTAATAATAAGATAAATTTAAAATTTATTCACAGCAAATTTTCACCTTTTTCACTAGTTTAGTATTTCTAAATGTGAAAGCATTTCACACTTCATTTAAAATACGTTACATAAGTATTTCTGCAACTATGTTTTAAGTTATTCTGAAAAACTTATATTGTACATGTAATACTATATATATTGGTTATCCTTTGTTGTGTAACAAACCACCTACATTTAGTGGATTAAAAAAACCACCATTCATCAGTTCACAATACATGGGTTAGCAGTTTGGACTAAATTCAGCTGAATCATCCTGCTGACCTTACGTGGGTTGACGCATGTGGCTGCAGTCAGCTGGTGGCTCTGCCAGAGCTGAATGGTCTAAGATGGCATCATTCTCATAACTGGCAGTTGGAAGGCTACTGGCCAGGATGCCATGGTACTCTTCAAGGGGCTTCTCTTACAAGCTAACTGGGACATGTCTTCATGCCTCTTCTAGTAGATTTAGATAAGCGTTCCTTTACTGCCATATGTTCTTCTATTCATACTCATTAATTCAGCAAAGGTCAACTATGTGCCTAGCGATATGTGGAAAAGATTTAGAAATATATGAAAGATTTTGCCTTATGTAGATTATAATATACTATTTGGGAAAATTAATCAATGTAGAAAAAAATTAACTGTCTGTTGGAAGGTACATTAAGCCAGTGGGAAAAATAAACCTATCTACCTGTTATCAAATACTTAATTACATATAAATATGAAATTAAACACTATAAAAGCACTTGGATATCCATATTTTCTATCAAAGTAAGTAAGCCAATTTTTATACTTTTTTTCCCAAAAAACAGTGCTATTATGTGACATAGGAAAACTTGAGAGCATTTTCCTCAAAAATTATTTAAAACTGAACAGAAAAGTGGACAGAGGTTATAAAGAACATTTTCAAAATCAAGCCAGAAAAACAGTTTTCTCAGATGCAACTTTACTTTGATAGTGGATATGTGTTTACAGTATATTGAACAGACACATACTTCAGACTATAATGAAAGCAAAACCTTTTTCTAATACCCACCAAGTTGATAAAATGATCTGCATACCTAGTCTACATAGTTTTGTGGAAAGTCACAAAGAGAATAACCAGAAGAGAAAGTAGAAAGAAAATAACAAAAATCTGAACTTGAAGTTATGGACACTTTATTTTAATCTACCCAAAATTATTAAATTTGATATATTAATTCCCTTTGCCATCTTATTAATCTTAGTAGATTATTGGACATGTAATCAATAAAATATACAGGGAAGCAAATTCACCTAAAATTGGCTGCAAAGTTTCATATTATTGAGATCATAACTCTGGGTTATTACTTTTTTCACAAAAAAGTCAGATTTCCATAAAACCCAGTAGAGGAAATATGTATACCTAAGGGGGAGAATATTTCTCACCTTTATAGGCACTGAAATTGAATGTGTTTTACTCACAATCTATTGTTCATAGCTGCTGTCAGAAATTTTAAAGGTTCAAGAATTCACTTTTTAAATGAAACAATGACCATTCTTCTACTGAGATCCCTCAATATATCCCCAAAGAAAACTCAGCATTCCACATTTTCTATAATCATTTTACATATATGATTTTCTTGTTATGTGAAATAGAGAACCTTCACACTACCAAAAATAAATACTGCTTTACTTGTTAAAGATTGAGTAGAGTTTGGCTTTTCAGGGAACTGCAGTATATGAGACACAGGTTCAGCCTACAAATCTATAAGGCAAAATAAATAGTTGTGCAGTGCTTTCAAATGCAAAAGAAGTAAATTTGGAGAGAAGGACATTTTGTACAGAGATAAACAAGGAATGCATTCATGAAACGAGAAAGCATTAAACTAGGTTTCACAGGAAATGAATGAACCAGAGAGAATATTTCCCTATAAAAACAGTATCATGGGCCTTGTTCAGGAGCGTGTATGCCTGGATTGAGTGACTAGAACAGAATGGAGGACAGGAGGCTGGATTCCCAAGGGATTGAGAGTAAAGACTAGTACCACATGAGAGATGAGTATAGCTGTGAAACACAGGAAGAGAGTAAATTCTATATAAAAAAAAAAAAATTTTTTTTAATTTTTAAAAGGACTTTCTTCAAACTCACTAAGTTGTTAAACAAGTTTTAATATTTACCAACACATTCCTGAAAAATAAAATAAAGGTTTAAAGAGAGAAGGTAGAGATAGCATTGTGATATATTTAATTTTTATGTTGAAGTATAAAACATCATGAGTATCTTGCTGATATTAATGGAAAAAAGGAGGATCTTTTTTTCCCACTAATTCTATCTTTATGTTTCAATTTCAGTAAACAAATGACTGAATAAATAAATGTATTAATACATAAATAAAACAAGAACAAATCCTAATATATATTTTCAATTACCCTCTTATCTCTAACTATTCTTTAAAAATAGAAAGCATAACCACATTATTTGAGTTCCAGGACTATAAATCCCTAAAAGATTTCCTTTGTTCAAGTTGAGGCAAGTACTATATTTTATTCATCCTTTTGCACATACTTACAGTTATAGGTTGGAATACTATATTTAAGAATGCATAATTATCAATTCATTTAGCAATTATCATTAAAAATAACCAGTTCTAAGTTATCAGCTTCCTCCTCTCTATTTTAGCTTAAATCAAATCTATGTGGTAGACCAGTATCTCAGCATATGGTCTGTTTTTCTTACATCATAGTGGTTTGCTACAAATCATTTTGTTCTAAAATATTTATCCTTTACCTTCCATTCCCATTGCTGCCACCTTTCAGAACCTCTTCCCTAAGAGTTTGGTTAATCTCTCTGCTTCCAATCTCTGCTTCACACTTGAACCTGCCTTCCTATGCCTGCCTCACCAACACCATCACCAGTCTCTGTTGAAAAGCTCTCAAAAAATCATCTTTCAAATCACATTTTTTCGTATCAAGGAGTGCTCAATAAGAGCTAGTTCTTCTATCCACAAATCCAAAATCTTTAGTTACATTTGTAAAGACTTTTACATTCTCTGAGTACGTATTTCACCCAAACTTATTTCTCAGAACTTCTCAGCATAGATACTCCATTTCAACCAAGTTTACCTCTTTATTGTTTCTTACACATCCTTAGTCATTTCATTAGCATTTGTATCTTTGCTCAGCTTTTTCCCCAAAACCATGTCCCCCAGTTCCTTGGAAAGTCTCTCTTTGTCCTTCCTATATAACCAAACAATATTTATCATGTAAAACCTAAATCAAGTTCCATTAATTAAGCTTATAATCAGTTTCCTAGAATTCTGGATGCCTAGAATTCTAGAATTCAATTCTAGCATATTGAATTCCATTAAGTCTGGTACTTTGTTATTTTCTGATTTGATAAGTATACAACACCAACACATTATATTGTATTTGAAGTACATATAGTCATCCAAAGTATGTATGCATTGTACTTGATGAATGGTTTACCCACGCAAACTCATGAGATGTGCTTATAGAGATAGGCTCTAATAGTCAAGAGTGAAGTCAAGGTTTCTCCTCCAGTTGTCATTCTCATATCACCCCAGTCTCTGTACCCTTTTTCACCTAACCCATGTGTCTCTGCCATCTTAATGACACCACATTCTCCTGCATATCATTTCTCTAAAACCTTGTATGTTTCTCTTGAGTGAGTCGCTTCCTCTGAAAAATACCTCTGAACCAACATATTCTATCTCCCTTCTTCATTGTCTCATTCTTCACTTTCTCTCTCCTTCTCTTTCTTTTTCCCTCTTTATATAGTGGGCTCATCTTTTCTCATAACTTTGCCCATGTCCTCCAGGTGAATAAACTGTATATCCTCATTTCCTTTCTGATGTCTCTCCTGAATTTCATGCTCATATTTCTAGTAGTTTCCTGCATATTTTTACTTGTATTCATCTTTTGTATATTACTTATGATAGTTAAACCTCTTGATTTTTTTTCAAAATTCATGTTTTTGAAATCTTCTCTCTACTAATGTAATTACCATCTTCTCAGTAATTCTCTACCAAAGTCTCAGCTGTGTTTTCTATTTCTGCTTTCCCAAATGTCTGGTGTCTTCCTGAGCAGCATGATTCAATAATTGATATAGAACTTGTCAAGTGAACCACGTTTTTTGCTGTGTTTGGAACAAAAGTGCATGAAAGTTCTTTCTTTTACTTGGGTAATGTTTCAAAATTTATGGTAGGTATTCCACTAAAATAAAATACATCCCCTCTCACCACTTCATTTCAACATTGTACTGGAAATCTTACCTAATGCAGTAAGACAATAAAAAGAAATAAAAGATATGCAAATGGTAGAGGAAGAAATAAAACTATCTTTGTTTGCAGATGACATGATTGTCTAAAAATCCAAACAAATTGGCAAAAAATTCCTGGAACTAGTAAGTGATTATAGCAAGGTTTCAGAATACAAAGTTAATTTACCAATGTCAATCACTTTCCTCTACACCAGAAATGACCGAGTGCAATTTGAAATTAGAAACACAATGCCATTTACATTAGCAACCAGAAAAACAAAATATTTAGGTATAAATCTAATAAAGTATGTACAAGATTGATATGAATAAAATTATAAAACCCTGATAAAAAAATAAAAAACTAAATAAATGGAGAAATAGTCCATGTTCATGGATAAAAAGACTCAACAAGATGTCAATTTTTTCCAAGCTGATCTACAGATTCATTACAATCTCAGTCAAAATCCCAGCAAGTTGTTTTGTGGATATTGACAAACTGATTCTAAAGTTTTATATGGAGAGGCAAAATCCCCAGAATAGCCAACACAGTATTTAAGGAGAAGAACAAAGTTGGAGGACTGACACTACTTCATTTCAAGACTCACTCTAAAGCTACAATAATCAAGACACTGTAGCATTGGTGAGAAAAAAAATAGACAAATAGATCAGTGAAACAGAAGAGAGTGACCAGAAATAGACCCCCATGAATATAGTCAACTGATCTTTGACAAAGGAGCAAAGCTAATACAATAAAGAAAAAAAGTTTTTTCAACAAATGGTGCTGGAACAACGGGGCATCCACATGCAAAAAATGGATCTTACTCAGACTTCACACCCTTCACAGAAGTTTACTAAAAATGGATCATAAACCTAAATGTAAGATGGAATTTTATACAACTCCTAGAAGATAACTTAGAAGAAAACCTACATGACTTTGGGTATGACAATGACTTTTTAGATAAAACACCAAAGGGATAGTCCATGAAAGTAATAATTAATAAACTGGACTTCATTAAAATTAAAAACTTCTGCTCTGCAAAGGACAGTGTCAAGAAGATTAGAAGACAAGTCACAGACTAGGAGCAAGTATTATAAAAATACATCTGATAAAGGATTATTACCTCAAATGTACAAAAAACTCTTAAAACTCATCTATAAAAAGACCAACAACCCAATTTAAAAATGGGCAAAAGACCTGACCAATGTATATCAAGAAGATATACAGATGACAAGTAAGCACATAAAAAGTTGTTCAACATCATATGTCATTGGGAAATTGCAAATTAAAACAGCAAGGAGATACCATTACACTCCTATTAAGATGGTCAAAGTTGAAAACGCTGACAACACCAAATGTTGATAAGGATGGGGAGCAAAAAGAACACTCATTCATTACTAGTGGAATGCAAAATGGTACAGGCACTTTGGAAGACAGTTTGGCAGTCTCTTACAAAACTAAACACACTCTTACTGTGCAATCCAGCAATCAATCTCCTTGGCATTTACTCAAATTAATTGAAAACTTATGTCCACACAAAAACCTTCACATGGATGTTTATAGCATCTTTACTTATAATTGCCAAAGCTTTGAAGCAACCAATTTGTTCAGTAGGTTAATAGAGAAATAAACAATGGTATAGCCACATAATGAAATATTACTCAGTGCTGAAAAGAAATGAGCTATCAAACCATGAAAAAGCATGGAGGACATTTAAAGCCATATTACTAAGTGAAAGAAGCCAATCTAAAAAGGGTACATATTATGAATCCAATTATATGACAGTCTAGAAAATGCAAAACTATGGTGATAGTAAAAAGTTCAGAGGTTGCAAGGGCTTGAGGGAAGGAAGGATTAAATAGGTGGTGCACAGAGGATTTTTAGGATGGTGAAACTATTCTGTATGATACAGTAATGGTGGATACATATCATTATACATTTTTTGTCAAAACCCAGAGAATGTACAACACCAAAAATGACTCCAGTGTGAACTCTGGACTTCCTGTGATAATGATGTGTCAATGTAGATTCATCCGTTGTACCGGGGGCAGGGCTATATGAGAAATCATTCTACCTTCCACAGAGTTTTGCGGTGAACCTAAAACTGTTCTAAAAATATAAAGTCTACTTATATGCCAAAAAAATTTTTAAAAACACAAAAGAAAAAATAAGAATACATTTTCTTTCAAAGGCAAGACAACAATGTTTTAATTTCTTAAAAAGTACAACATTGGTATTTTCTACCTGTAGATCACACAGTAAGTTTGAAGTTGTGTGATAAATTATCACAGATTCTTAGGGAATTACATTTCTAGAAACACACTTGCATTTCTTGTCATTGTCCTCTTCCTTTGTAATAGGAACAGCCCAAGTTAAGCTTGCATAAATTTAGGGGGAATGACTTCTTTACATGAGTGAGAGAATGTAGAAATTAAAAACTCTAGAAAGAGTCTGGAGAATAAAAACCTAGGGAAAGAATACCTTGAATATTCTAGACCACTAAGCAGAGTTTTCAGGAGAGGTGGATAGCTTTCATTTCCTAATTACCCAAGTAATATACAATAAAATTCTACACAAGTGAGATAAATGCCTAATTGAGGTCAGCCCGGCTAACACTGAAGTCTGGTTGTCAATGTCTCCCAGGATTCTTGTCTATTTTTCTCTTTGCTTCTGTGTCTGCTCTGATACTGATTATTTTCTGCTCTTTGCCTATCATTCTATTTTTGAACAACTACCCTAAGATAGAAACCAGTAATGCAAGAGGAACTGTAAAAGCTGCTTTCAACTTTCAGATGAATGGCTTTCCTGTCTGAAAGTTACCACAATTGCTTTCCCTGAATAACCAGCTCTCATTGTTTTATGAAAGGTCCTCATCTGCTATGCCATGCACCTAAAGACTAAGGCTTGCAACACACTATTTTTTCATGCTGTACCTTGATGCCTATTGTAAAGCTTCTGAATGATTGACAGGTGCCAACTAGACAAGTTTCCATGTGGTAAATCTTAAAACATATTTAGAAGGCAGTAAAAAGAACACTGCTAAAAATGTTTTGCCTCTTTTAAGACTGATCAAGCAGTTTAACTGGTAAATCCCCCCTTAACGTAAAAGAACAAAAACTGTTAAACTACTACATATAATTTTTATTATTAAGCAGCAATGTTATTTATTTTTTGACAAAACACTTTACTTCCTTGCAAAGTAGGAGGAAAACCCTAAATCAAAATGCTTATTTTATAGAAGTAATGCCACTCAGTTGACTAATATCCAGCCACTGACTAAGGGTAAAATGTTGAAGAGTGATGCACTCAGCTGCTTAAACATCTAAACAGTAACTAAACTGAAGAATGTGAGATGACAAAGTTTATTTCTCATAATTTCTATGTATTCAGTTTCATAAAGAAGAAAAAATATATTCTCTGGCAATGGTATCTTTTACAAATAGAAAGTATAAAACTACTTTTATAGAGGAGTAGCAAAGAATTTGGGCTCATCTTCATATTATCACATTAATATCTATTGAATTCCTACCAATACAAGGCGCTGTGAGTAATGTAACCTTCGGACCCTGTTAACTAGACAAACTGATAATGTAGTTGTACTCTTTTTGATCCTAGTTCTCCTCAAGATTAAGATCATGGGGTAAGAAATGTACTCAGTGTAGTTAACTTATTCTGCAACAAAAAATGTATGGGTAGAACTTGGAATTTCTTGAGTGTATAAATAAATTTTAATTATTTATGCTATGTTTCCCTTCCAATGATATAATATAATTTTTATGCTAAAAATCAAAATCTCTACAAGTCAGACCTCTATAACTTTTCCACTAACTGTAATATTTTAAATGTATATTTTCTGAGAAAATAAGGTTTTGAAATAGCATTGAAATAACATTTCTTGTGATTTTGGGTTATAGCAATGTTGTGTAATGCGATGAATAAACATGTGTAAGTTTGTTGTAGTATATTATTTATTTTATTTTGTTGATTTTTCAAAGAATATGAGAAGTATGGCATAAAACATATATATATTAAACATTCAACCAATATTTAAAATAACATAGAATAAGAATCAAGTCCCAAAAGGGAGAGGAGGAAATAATGTGTGTGTGTGTAAGTATGTGTGTGTGTGTGTGTGTGTGTGTGTGTGTATGAAAGTACTCTCATAAATAAAATTTTCTGTCCTGTCATGAGAATTTTTTTCTAGATGAAAATACTAACAAGAATATCTCATATTTCTTCTTATTTAAAGAACACTGACCTAAGTACTGGGTAGTCTTTCAACAAGATATTTATAAAATAATATTCCATATTATCCATATAGATATTTTCATATAAGCTTCAAAGAAACTAAGGCATAATGTTAAATCACAGCCCTAAGGAAATTTCTATGGAGGGTTAAAGAAATTGAAATAGGGTTGAAGATTACTGGTAATCTGACTTGCCACAGGTGCAGAACCTAAAGAAACTAAAGCAGTGATTCTCAAGGTGTGGTCTCCAGATCAGAAGTGTCAGCATCAGAGAAGATCTTATTCGTGTGACTATTCAGGTCCTACATCAATTCTATTGAATCAGAAACTTCTAGAGCAGGGAAGGAAATCTTTATTTTATCAAAGCTCTTCTGATGATTCCGAATCACACTAAAGGTTGAGAACTCCTAATCCAGTGCGACATTTCTCAGAATGTGTTTCATGGAACGTTAGCTCCAGGATGTATTCCAGGGAGGAAAAAATAATTGTTCTAGTTAAAAACCAAAACAAGACGTTGTGTGAAAGTTAAACAGATTTCTTTACTCTAAGCTTTTCTCAGGGTTTAATGTGATACACTTGCCTTAATACCACAGAGCTGGTTCTCCAACCAACAGCATTAGTATCACAGGGGAGCCTGTTAGAAATGTATATATCAAATCCCATTCTGAAACTACTGAATTTGAATCTGCATTTTACTGCACATTAAGTTTGCAGAGCACTGTGCTGAAGCGTGAACTAGGGGATATGACAGAGTGCAGATATGATATGCAATCTGTTAAAAATGCAGTGGAGCCAGTAATGGGAAAACCTGATCCAGAGATGTGTGTCCAACATATGGTTAGAAATCATTCATGTCTAGGATGACCTGGGTTGCAAAAGGCAGAAGAAAAGCATCCCCTTATACAGGATTCTTTTTCACTGTGAGTCGGGGGGCAGGTGGCAGAGCTGGGGTTAGATGAAGAGGATGTCTTAGAAATAACCAGAACACTTGTTTTCAAACGTTTAATGTTGTCTTCAAGGTACTGTCAACCAGAGAAACAGAAAGTAAAAATATTAGTCTATGAACGTAGGAAAAGGAGATGTGTACAAAGATAGTTGATTTAATAGAATATATTTAAAAATCTCTTTTTACTAAACATATTTGACTTTAAACGGCAAAACCTTATAGTAGTTCACATTGAAAGAATGGTTCCAAGAAGGATTTAAATAACTTTGGAATTAATGCAAAATGAGAAAAGTCTTCCAATAATAACATGGTCATATCCAGTGGTTTCTTCCTTAAAGCCACATAATATTTTCCTCACATTTCCAACAGAGCATCAGCTGGATGGTCTAAAATTACCAACATCTATAAATAGCTAAGGTATTAAAGCTATCATTAAGAAATCAGAGGTAAGATATAATAATGTGTTTTATGCTACACACTCTAGAAATATACATAATTTATGATAAAATTAGAAGCAAAAATGTAAAAGAAGATAATTCATCTAATTTTTATAAAATGTTTGTATGAGATTAAAAGTAATTGTAGTTTGGAAGTTTTGCCTACTTGTGTAAAAATACTAGCTATTATTTCACTATAGTTAAAGTGACTCACAACTGTGAACCCAGTAAGATGTAATTTTATTGAGCTATTAATTTAAAAAATAATAATTTTCTGAAAAACAAATATCTAGAAAGTGATCATTCTTCTTACTATTATTAGAACATAATGATGATGCTATTTGATGCCATCTCATATAGTACTGTTGTAAATATACCAAAATATTTTCAAGTAGAATTATATTATAATAAAAACATATAATTACTTTAATGGAAAATAGTATTTTTCTTCTTACTATCTTGTGAAAATTAAAGTACTTAATTTTCACATATTAACTGTGTATTTAATTAAAGCTAGATAACTAGTCAGGCAAAGAAATAACCAGTACAAGAATTTGTAATACCTGGGTCCAGATAACAAAAGAGAAATCCTATTTTGGAATGTAGTGGAAATTCTAATCGTGCTTACATTTATTATACATAGAGGACCATTTAAAAGCTACCATTTTGCCGTGAAAAAAGAGAATTTATTAAACACTTACCTTATAAAAGAGTTATTGAAGGAAAGGACTGTGATTTGGGAAGCTGGTGCCTGTTAAGGAAAAACAAATGCTTTGATGTATTCATGCCCTCTACTCTCCCCTTTTGGCTTGAGAATCTTTCTTATATTTCTAAAGAAGAAGGTTTCTTTCAGGCCCACTTGTGAAAATATCACTTATGTGGAACCCCTGCTGCGTGAAGCAAAAAAAAAAAAATCACTAACTGTGGAAGAGATGTGTTTTTTCCTCCTCACCGTAAATGCATTTTCCTATGTTGCTTTCTTAATGACCTTGGAAACTTCTAAATAATTATTACAGGATCACAGGGATCTTGTGGCCATATATACACTTTTTTTGGTCCATGTATAAACTTTGGCAAGACCAGTGTCTTTTTATCTTTATATCCCCAGCACCAACAACACTCCTCCTCAAGAAGATACTCATGTATTTCTTGAACTCATGAATAGCCAGATCAGTAATTATCAGAGTGTCAAAGCAGAAGGACCCTTCTGCTTTATGAAATACAGAAGTTTTAGAAAGGTATTGGACTACACTGGGATTCATGAGTCTAAATAAAATCAATTATTTATTTAGTAGAATTATTGAACTTGAGATCATTTAGTACTGCAGTTTCTTGTTTGGGATTTGTGGACTCAATTTAGCTGCTATTGTATTGGAAGTATCTGCATTAGTTTTAATATTTCAAAAGGCCTAAACATTTGCACAGAGTAAGTAAAATTCTAAGATTCTTTGCTTTAGCTGAATTTATACCAATTATGATGAGTTTGTAGAGGCAAGTATATATGACATTAAATAATTTAATATATGTAATTTAAATGTGTGTATATACATGTATGTATAGGATTTATATAAAGAAAATTTAAAAGATAGGTTAAAAAATTAGAAATAATTTCTCCCGTGCCAAATGATTCATCTAAGTCAAATGTCTAGTTGGTAAAAAAGCCAAGACAAACATCTGACTTTACTTCCTAATCTAGTATTCAGTTTCTGGAATAATAGGGAAGTTTATTTCACTACGAGGTAGGAACCACATCAAAGGAGAAAATGTAACAGCATTATCTTTCAAATTTAATAAAGCAACAAAGGTAAAAATTATGAATTTATATTCCATAAATAGTAACTAGGCTGTAGAAATACATGATAAGGCAATTATCTTTATTTGCCTTAGAGGAAAAGGATTTAGGATGATAGAATAGGTTATAGGCCCAAGGCAAACAATTCATTCCTGTTTAGAAGACTATTATGTTTTTTTTATTTTAGAATAATTTTAAATTTACAGAAAAATTGTGAATGCAGAAGTTTTCCTGTACTGCACATCCAGTTCCCCCTATTATTAACAACTTATATTAGTATGGTACATTTGTTATGCTTAACTAATTTTGATACATTATTATTAATTAAAATTCCATAGTTTATTCAGATTTCCTCAGTTTTTACATAGTGTCCTTTCTCTATTCTAGGATCCCATCCAGATATTACAGTATATCTATCATGTCTCCTTAAGCTCCTCTTGGCTCTAATAATTTCTCAGAATATCCTTATTATTAATAATTTTTACAGTTTTTAGAAGTACTGATCAAGAATTTTGTAGAATTTGCCTCAGTTAGGGTTTTATCATGATTTTGTTGTTTTTATCATGATTCAGCTGGGCTTATGTGTTTTGGAGAAGACTTCAGAGAAAAAAATGCCATTTTCATCACACCATATCAAGGGTGTATAGCATATGTGACTTAGTGTAGGTGTTAACCTTTATCACCAGACCGAGATGGTGTTTATCAGTTTTCTCCACTTTTAAGATATTTCCCCTTTCCATGCTGTACTGTTTAAAATAAAATCATTACAAATAATTCACACTTAAGAAATGAGGTATGCTTGACCTCCTTGAGGGAGGAGTATAGCTGTAACCATTTGCATGTATATTTAGATAAACAAGAGTTCATACTGTTTCCAATAATCCCCCTTGGATCCTTCTGGTCTCCTCCCCTTGTCTCAGAATGTGATCTTATTTGGAAATAGGGTTGTTGCAGATATAGTTAAGATGAGGTCATATTGGAGTCCAGCAGATCCCCTAATCCATTATGACTGGGATTCTTATAAAAAGGGGAAATTTGGGCACAGATAAATGCACAACGAAAACACTGTTGGTTCAAAACCTCAGGAATTCCCGGGTAAAATCTGAAACTGGCCCCCATACACACAAGGCAAGGACAGAGCAAAGAAAGAGGCAGATCACTGCAGACTGGTAGGTGGCAATTTTAAAAAGCAAGGGAACGTACTTGCAAGGTTTGTCTTGACAGTGATAAGTTGAGTAGACCTCCAAAACTGCCTGCCAAAATCTGAAGTGTTTACATAGAAAGGCTTGATTGGGTTCAGTCACATATACCATCCAGATGGTCTCGATAACATATTACTTTCTCAAGGCTATATCCTTGAAAATGGTTCCCGCTGTGGGAATGCTGGGCAGAATGTACATTCCAAGGACAAGTGAGGGATGAGGAGCTTCAGATGGCCTGGGTCCAACTCCTGGGTCCACTGGCAGTCTCATCTTCTTGTTGACCTCCTCTAACACACACCGTGTTAAGATTAGAGTAAACATCTCCCAGCTACAAGCCAAGGAACTACCAGAATCTAGAAGAGAGACCTGGAGCAGGACCTTCCCTACTAACTTCAGGGGGATGCTGGCCCTAAGTACACCTTGATCTCAGATTTCTGGTCTTCAGAACTGTGAGATAATACATTTCTGTAAGTTAAGCTACCTAGTTTATGGCACATGTTATGGCAGCCCCTAGAAACTAATATGAGCAGTATCATAATTGTTAGCCTGTACCCTGAGGAGAACAGGTTGATCAATTAGAGTACAGTGTTATTGTACAGCTTTTCTTGCATTGAGTCGTTTGAAAATCCACTCCTTTCCAACGTTATTAGGTCAGCAGCCTATTCCTCACGTCTCTTCATTGAGGCTGTTTCATGTGATTGATTCACATATTAGGGTGTTCCATCACATTCTGCATTCTATCCTTGTGTCATTCAATTATCTAAATGATTTTTTTATCTGCATAAAGTGAGGTTCTCATTTTGTGCTATAAAATTCTAAGGAGTTTGACAAATGCATGGTGTTATTTATTCAACTTTACAGTATCATACAGAATAGTTTCACCATCTGAAATAATCCCCTGTGTTTCACTTATTCAAACTACCCTACCTCTCCAACAAGCAAACTCCTGGAAAATATGAGTCTGTTTATTGTCTCTATTTTTGCCGATTTGGAATGTCATACAATCGGAATCATACATTAAGCCTGTTCATACTGGCTTCTTTCACTAAACAATATGCATTTAAGATTCACCCATGTCTTTTTGTGGAATAATAGCTCTTTTTTTTTTTTTAACTTTGGGTTTATTTATTTATTTATTTATTTATGGCTGTATTGGGTCTTCGTTTCTGTGCGAGGGCTTTCTCTAGTTGCGGCAAGTGGGGGCCACTCTTCATCGCGATCCGTGGGCCTCCCATTATCGCGGCCTCTCTTGCTGTGGAGCACAGGCTCCAGACGCTCAGGCTCAGTAATTGTGGCTCAAGGGCCCAGTTGCTCCGGGGCATATGGGATCTTCCCAGACCAGGGCTCGAACCCGTGTCCCCTGCATTAGCAGGCAGATTCTCAACCACTGCGCCACCAGGGAAGCCCTAGCTCATTTTTTTATCACAATAATATTGCACTGTGTGAATGTATGACAGTTTGGTAATCCAGTCACCTACTGAAGGACATCTTAATTACTTCCAGTTTTGAGCAGTTTTGAATGTCTGATATAAACATTTGTGTGCAGGTTTTTGTGTGGAAATAAGTTTTCAAATAATTTGAGTAAATACCTAGGAATGAAATTGCTAGATCATGACTCTATTTAACTTTGTAAAAAAGTGCCAGACTGTCTTCTGAAGTGGCTGTACTATTTTGTATTCCCATTAGCAATGAAAGAGCATTTATTGTTGCTCTAATTCTTTATGATGTTCACATGTTTTTTTCCCACCTATATATTTTTAAATTGAGGTAACTTCAGATTTGGGGATAATTTTTTTATCAATTTCCTTATTGTTGAGTTTTAACAGTTATTTGTATAAGTCCTTTATCATATATGTGTTTTACAGATATTTATTTCCAGTCTGTGGCTTGTCTTTTCATTCTCTTGGTAGTGTCTCTTATAGAATAGAAGTTCTTAATTTTAATAAAGTTTAACTTATCAGTTTTTCTTTCAAAGATAGTAGATTTAATATCCAAAATATATGAAGAATGAATATATCTCAATGATAAACACACACACACACACACACACACACACACACAAGTAATCCTATTAAAAATAGGCAGAGGATCTGAATAGACATTTTTCCAAAGACATACAAATGGTGAACAGGTACATGAAAAGATGCTGAATACCACTAATCCTTAGGTAAATGCAAATAACCACAATGAGATAACACCTCACATCTGTTAGAATGGCTATAATCAAAAAGACAAGAGACAAGTGTTGGAAACTGTATAGAGGTTTCTCAAAAAATTAAAAATTGAACTATCATATGATCCAGCAATCCCATTTCTGGGTGTATATTCAAAAGAATTGAAATCATGATCTCAAAGAGATATCTGCACTCTCATGTTCATTACAGCATTATTAAAAGAGCCAAGTTATAGATATAACCCAAATGTTCATGGGTAGATGAATGGACAAAGAAGATGTGGTATATACATACAATTGAATATTATTTAGCCTTTTTAAAAAAGAAGGAAATTCTATCATATGTGCCATCATGGATGGACCTGAAAGACATTATGCAAAGTGAAATGTCAGCCACAGAAGGATGCATAATTCCACTTAAATGAGGTATCTAAAATAGTCAAAATTAGAGAAGCAGAAAATAGAATAGTGGTCACCATGGTTTGGGGGAGGGGGAAATGGGAATTTGTTGTTCAATGAGTAAAAAGTTACTATTATACAAGATGAATCATTTCTAGAGATCTGCTGTATAACATAGTATCTGTAGTTAACAATAAGGTATTTTACACTTAATTAGGAGGGTAGATATCATATTAAATGTTCTTACCACAAGGAAACAAGCAAAACAAACAAAGGGCTCAAGGAAACTTTTGGATGTGATGGATATGTTTATTACTTGGATTGTGGTGATGTATCAAGGGTGTATGCATGTGTCCAAACACATCAATTTGTATAAATTAAATATGAGAAATTTAAAAATATTAATTATACCCCAATAAAGCTGTTTAAAAAAATACGAAGAAATTTGCAATCCTCTAACCACAAAAAGTCACAAACAAGTAAATTTAAGATGAGGAGATTATCCTATATTATCTGGATGCACCTAATATTATTATAATTGTTCTTATAAGTAAAAGAGGGAGACTGAAGTGTTAGTATCAGAGTGACGCAATATGTAAATAACTTGACAAAAAGTTGCTGGCTTTGAAAAAGGAAGGAGCCACGATCCAAGGATGTAAGCACTCTCTAGAAGCTGGAAAAGGCAAAGAAATGAAATCTTCCCTAGAGCCTTCAGAAGGAGCATGGCCCTGCAGACACTTTGATCTTAGCCCGGCAAGACCCATTTAAGACTACTAAACTCTAGAACTCTAAGACAATAGAAATATATTGTTGAAAGTCCCCCAGATTTTGGTAATTTGTTATAGAGGCAAGAGAAATCTAGTGCAGGTAGTGTGAGTCATCCAAATTTATTCCTCTTCAGTATTGTGCTGGCTATTCTAGATATTTTCTTTTAACATATAAATGTTAAAACAATTTGTTGACATCTATAATATAGATTGCTTGGATTTTGTATGGATCAAATCAATAGATCATGTTGAGAAGAGTTACATGTTAACTATATTGAATCCTTTAATCCACACACATGAAATATCTCTCAATTTATTGAGATCCTCTTTAATTTCTTTCATCAATGTTTTCTAGTTTTCAGCATATTGATCCTGTTTATACTTTATTAGATGTATACCTGTTTCATTTTCTTCTTGCCATTTTGTTTTATATTCAATTTCTAATTTTAATTATTCACTGCTACTAGTTTATAACAAAGCAATTGACTTTTATATAATAACCTTGCATCCTGCAAAATATGCTAAAGTCATTTATTAATTCTAAGATGTTTTTGTTGATTGTTTTGGAGTTTTTACATAAATAATTGTCATCTGTGAAAAAACACAGCTGTATTTCTTTCTTTCCAATCTTTATTATTTCATTTTCTTGTGTTATTGCACTAGTTAGCACTTCATGTACAATGTCAACAGGAGTGGTAAGTGAGAACATCAACCTTTTTCCTAGTCTTAGGGGGAAAGTGTTTACTCGCCATTAAGTATGATGTTATTTGTAGGTGTTCTCTATCAAGTTGTTGTTTCCATCTATTCTTAGTTTTCTAAGAGTTAATATCATGAATAGGTGTTGGGTCTTTTAATATTTTTCTGCATGAATTGCTATGATCTATGATTTTTCTTCTTCAACCTGCTGATGTGGTGGTTTACAATGATTGATTTTCTAGTATTAAACCAACCTTACATCACTGGAATAAATTCCACTTGGTCGTGAGTATAATTCTTTTTTATA
The DNA here is from genome assembly GCF_965194825.1 of Balaenoptera physalus. NCBI lineage: Eukaryota > Metazoa > Chordata > Mammalia > Artiodactyla > Balaenopteridae > Balaenoptera > Balaenoptera physalus. The sequence continues at coordinate 57,959,183 of NC_138883.1, read as the reverse complement.
AATAGTTCTATTCTAGTTGTTAATTATTGTTGAGGATTTTTGTCTCTATATTCGTGAGAGATATTGTCTGTAGCTTTCAAGTAATGACTTTTTTTGATTTTGGTAATAATAATGACTTCACAGAATGAGTTAGGAAATGTTATCTCTGTTTCTATTTTTTGGAAGAGATTTAGAAAATTGGTATAATTTCTTCAATTGTTTGGCAGAATTCACTAGTGGAATTACATGGGCCTAGTGCATATATTTTGGAAAGTTATTAATTATTCATTCAATTTATTTAATAGATATGGGCCTATTCAGATGATCTATATTTTCTTGTATGAGTTTTGCTAGTTCGTTTCTTTTAAGAAATTAGTGCATTTAAAGCAATGTTGGTGGTTTAGTGGTAAGCATAGCTGTCTTCCAAGAAATTAGTTCATTTAACCTAAGTTATCAAATTTATGAGAATAAGGTTGTACATGTATTATTTTTTAGTCTTTAATGTACATGGGATGAATAGTGACAAAGCTCCTTTCATTACTAATTTTGGTAATGTGTGTCTTCTCCTTTTCATGGCTTGATATAGCTCATTTGTTTTTAGCACTGAATAGTAGTTCATTGTTTGGATGTACTACAGATTATCAATTCACCTACTGAAGGACATCTTGGTTGCTTCCAAGTTTTGGCAATTATGAATAAGTCTGCTATAAATATCCATATTCAGGTTTTTCTGTGGATGTAATTTTTAACTCCTTTGGGTAAATACTGAGGAGTACAATTGCGGATAATATGGTAACAGTAGTCTAGTTTTGTAAGAAATTGCCAAACTGACTTCCAAAGTGGCTGTACCATTTTGCATTTTGCAATGAATAGGAGTTCTTTTTGCTCCATTTCCTTTTAAAATTTTTATTGATTTCTACTCTAATTTTTTTAGTTTTTTTCTGCTTGCTTTATGCTTAAATCTCTTTTTTTCTCTAGTTTCCTAAACAGGAAACTTAAGCCATTGTGTTCAGATCTTTCTTTTCTAATAAATTACACTTAGTACTATATATTTCCCCCTAAGGAATCCTTTTACAAGGTGTATTTTTATTTTTGTTTAGTTCATAATATATCTTCTCTTGAGACTTTTTGACTCATGTATTATTTAGAAATGTGTTTTTTAAAATTTTAATACTTGTGGAATTTCCAGATATCTTTCTGTTGTTGATAATCTATTTTCATCAACAGAAATCACAGTTTCATTATGGTCTCAAAACATACTTTGTATAATTTCTTTTTTTTTTTTTTTAATTTGTTAAGGTACATGTTATTATTAAGTATGTGGTCTATCTTGGTGAATATTACACGTGAGTTTGAGAAGAATGTGTAATCTGCTCTTGTTGGATGGAGTATTCCATAAATGTCAGTTAGATCAAGTTAACAGATAATACTAATTAGGTCAGTTATACCCTTAACTGATTTTCCGCTTGCTTGGTCTAATAACTTCAGAAAGAGATTTGTTGAAGTATCCAACTATAATAGTCGCTTTGCCTATTTCTCCTTTCAGTTTTATCAGTTTTTACTTCATATATTTTGACACTCTTGTTAGGAACATACACTTTTAGGATTGTTTTGTCTTCTTGGAGAACTGACCCATTTTTTATTACATAATACCTCCATTTATTCCTGATAAATTTCCTTGTTCTCAATTCTGCTTTGTCTGAAATTAATATTGCTACTTCAGGTTTCTATTGTTTAGTTTTAGCATGGTGTATATCTTTCTCTATCATTTTACTTTTAATTTATCACAGGCTTTATACTGAAAGTAGGTTGATTTTTTGTTTTGTTTTGTTTTTGTGTATACAACATGTAGTTGGGTCTTGTTTTATTACAGACTCTGACAGTCTCTGTTGTTTAATTGGCATATTTAGACCCTTCACATTTTAAGTGTTTATTGACAGAATCAGATTAACATCTATCATGTTTTTAACTGTTTTCTGTTTATTACATTTGCTCTTTGTTTCATCTCTCTACCCTCTCTTTTTTTGCCTTCTCTGGTTCTAACTGAATATTTTATATAACTCCATTTATCTTATCTCTTATCAAATATACCTTAAAAGAAACTTTTAGTTTTTTCACTAAATTTCCCATTATAATGTATCTACTAGTCTAACTAAGCCTACCTTCAGATAATGCTAGAGTCCATTGCATGTGGTGCAGGCACCTTATAACAGAATATTCTTAATTTTTCCCTCCCATCCTTCTTGACATTGCTGTACTTATCCATATGCTGTACTCATGTAATACATTGTTACTATTATTACTTTGAATAAAAATATCTATTATTATTTTTAAAGGAATTAAAGTTTATTTTAACAAAAGCTCCATAAGCAAATCTGTGTCAACAAAAGGCAGAGATTTGTACTGACTACAGTATAGACACTGTTATAGTATATCTGGTCCTTGACCACTTTGCAACTTAATTAATTTAAGAATGAGAAAAATAAAAGATTTCATTTTACCTTCATATATTCTTTTTTTGATATTCTTCCTTTCTTTGTGCAGAACCAAGTTTGTGACCTATATCATTTCTTTCTCCCTGAAGAATTTTTCTTTAACATTTCTTGAAGGACTGGTCTGATGTCACAGTTTTTATTTATCTTAGCCTTTTTCTCCTTCACTTGAAGGATTATTTCACTGGATATATAATTCTGTGTTGTTGGTGGTGGGGGGTTCCTTTAACACTTTAAATATTTCACTTTACTCTTTTATTGTTTGCATCATTTCTGATTATAAGTCTTCTGTAATTCTTATCCTCATTTCTATATAGAGAAGATATTTTATTTCACTGGCTTTTTTAAAGATTTTCCATTTGTCTGTGGTTTTCTGCAGTATGAATACGATATGTGTGTGCAGATTTTTCGGTATTTATCCTGTTAGGTGTTCATTTTTGGCTATTATTATTTCAAATGTTTTTTCTACTTCATTGCCTCTTTCTTCTTCCAACTACATATATGTTACATCCTTTGAAATTGCATGTGGTTGAATATTGTGTTATGATTTTTAAATTTTTTTTTCTCACTGCATGTCAGTGTGGGAAGTTTCTATTGACACACCATCAACCTCACTGCTTTCTTTCCTTAGCCTTGAACAGCCTGATGAATCCACATCAAAGGTATTTTTTCTTTTGTTATGTTTTTAAAATCTAGCATTTCCTTTTGATAATTTCTTAGAGTTTACATCTTTCTGCTTACATGAACCATGATTTCTTTCATACTGTCTACTTTTTCCATTACAGCCCTTAACATATTAATTATGATTATCTTAAGTTCCCTGTCTGATAATTACAATATCTGTGTCATATCTTAGTCTAATTTTGATGCTTCCGGTGTCTCTTCAGACTGTATTTTCCTTGCATTTCTTTCAAAGCCTTTCTTTGGCATGTTTTGTAATTGTTTTTTTGTTGATGAAATAAAGATGTATTTAGTAATAGGAACTGAAGTAAAAAAGACCTTTAATATAAGCATTTATATTGAACTGACGAGGAGTTGTGCTGTGTTTAATGTTTAATATAGCTAGCTCTAGGGGCCAGCATCTTTCTATTATTGTAGTGCTCTTGTTTGTGTCCCTTCCTGACTTTGTGCTTCCCTGTATACTCCTCAGGGAAGGTCTATGTCTTGCAGTTCTTTCATCCATAATCCATTCTTACACTGGTGCCCTGTTGATGTGGTGTTACAATGTGGGGCAGGCAAAGCTTTCTACATAAACTTCTGGTTAAATCTCAGTATTTTGTTGGGCCTATGTGTCTTGGCTTTGACCTTAGCTGGTATTTTTGTGGTGATATAGGTTTATTTTCCTTTAGGTGAGGCACAAGAAGCCTAGAGGAGGCTGAAGTGGGTGGGAATTCCTGTCCCCTCTCCCAACTGAGATAGGGCTCTGATAAAGTCTTTTTCCCCTGGAAAGTAGAACACTTTGGGTGTATTTCACCATGATTACACTTTCCTTTCCCCTGCCAGAACCAAGAAGGTATCTTTGTCAGATCCTTACCATAAGAACATTGTAGGATTTCTAATGAAAAGGCCATGAAAATGTGAGAGACCCTGTAAGACTGTGGTCCCCAGGCATTTCTAACTATCATGCTAGTTCACACTCAGCCTCCAGCAATATATCAAGATTACCATTTAAGTGTTCCTGTCTGTTTTATTTTTTCCCCAAGTGTATATTGACTGTGATTCTCCATATTCACCTGTCTGTCCAGATTCAGGATGGCAGTTTGTCCTGAAACCTCATATCTCTGTTGCGTCCAAGAAAAGTTGTTGATTTTCAGTTCGTACGGGTTTTTCTTGTTGTAAGGATTAGGGTAATGACATGTTGGACCTGAAACTGTAAGTTTCATTCCTTTTTCAGTTACACAAAAAGCTGCCATCTTCACATTGCTGTTGAAAATTTTGTTCTTACTTTGATAAACTTTACCTTCAGAAGGCTATTTTTGTTAATAAAAGAGAAACCCTATATTTCCTGTTACAGTTTAGAAAAATTCTAGAAAAACACCATCAATTTTAAGATCATATTGTAAACTTCAGTTTACCTGATGTGGCTAAATATTATATTGCCTCTTATGCCAGTAGACAGAGCATTTGTTTTATAAAGGAATACATAATTTTCCCACAAGGGAAAGCAAATTTCATGCTAAACTCAGTATCTCCTAGATTTCTTCCCTTACATGGCAGAGTTGTAGGTGATGATACATTCTGCTCTGCTCTCATCAAAGACTTCTTACCTCAACCATGGATATTCTTTGAATCAGGCCATCCCACCAACACACCATGTAGCCAACATCCAACAATCTGACCATTGTTTTCTCTGGCTATTTCAAGAATAAACTAGGCTAAGGCAATATTTTGTTAGAAATGTTGTTCTAGGGCACTAGAATCACGAAATGCAGTTATAGTTATCACCATTTGGGCATGATTATATTTTACCACCTTCAGGCCCAGTTCAGTGTGAAAAATAAATAAATAGAAACCGCATTTATTCTGTGTTTCAGTCTTCCGAATTGCCTTCCTTTCCCCTGACTCGAAACAGGATTGGTTTTTTCAGCTGCTATCTTCTTTTTATTCTTGCGTGACTATTGTGATTCTCCCTGAGAGATGAGCCTCCTCACATTACTTTCAGAAAAGCGAAACACCACTGCTACTTGAAGGGCAAGACTTCTCCACGTGAAGCCTTCCCAGGCTTTGTGTGGAGATGTGGGCTGAGAGCTTCCAGAAGGAAGCGTGATTATGTTCCAGAAAACAACACGTGGTTTTACCACATTTCCACTGTGCTCACTTTTGGCTTCTCCAAACGTTAATCTTAGCTGTTTACCACTGAGCCTGGGACAAACAGCTCCTATCCGGGATGCTTAAGAACAGGTCAGTGGAAGAGATCAGTCCCCAAGTTGAGTCTCTTTTCCTATCCACACTCAGGAGCAGAAGCAATTTTTTTTTTTTTTTTTTTTCAAAGAGATTAGAAGTGGTCCCTGATCAGATTCAGGGCCAGTTGCTTCTTGGAATGTTTGGTGATATTCTTTTTTTTTTTTTTTTTTAAAGTTTAATTTTTATTTATGTATTTAGTTATGGCTGTGTTGGGTCTTCGTTTCTGTGCGAGGGCTTTCTCCAGTTGCAGTGAGCGGGGGCCATTCTTCATCGCGGTGCGCGGGCCTCTCACTATCGCGGCCTCTCTTGTTGCGGAGCACAGGCTCCAGACGCGCAGGCTCAGTAGTTGTGGCTCACGGGCTTAGTTGCTCCGCGGCATGTGGGATCTTCCCAGACCAGGGCTCGAACCCGTGTCCCCTGCATTGGCAGGCAGACTCTCAACCACTGCGCCACCAGGGAAACCCAAAGCAGAAGCAATTTTTGAGGAATTAAACTGTTTGGTGCAGACCATCAGGACAATCCATATCCTATTCCACTATAATGTTTCCTTGGTTTTAGTCTCAGACATTGTTATTGTTGTTGTTGTTTTTCCCAGACATTGTTTACTACTAGGATAAGAAGTCAAAAACCTTTGCTATGTCTGATACTGAGCCACTCCAAGGTTGCAGCATGCCGTCTTGAGAACAGCTCGTATCTTTAGAAGTATTCAGCAGTTCCTTCTCCTCCAAGTGTCTCCAACCATTCAATATGTCTGGTTTTTTCCATGGAAGTGTTTCTTATGTTTCTTTGTAAAATAAAAGGAAAAGTCTAGATGATCCCTGAGTTCCCTTTGAGTTCTTACATTTTGTAATGAATACAAATGTCTTCACAAGGATGTAGTTATAGAGAATCTGCTCATAATCTCTCATTTTATGTAATTTTCTTATAACTTACATTTTACATATATTTTCCAAGTAATTAGTGTCATAGATAGAATACAACCATTTTTTGTTAACTCCTGGGATACAATGGACTGAAATTCTTACCATACTTCTAAATAGGAATTCAGTGGCACAACTAACAATGACATGCTGTCACATGAAAAATAAAAGCCACACAATGATATTTGACTTTTTTTCAGTCTTTGGATGTTTAACTCTCATCCAGGCTTGGAAGGGTGGGATAACTTCTTAGGTATCTCTCAAGTTCAATCTCCAGTACCTCCAAAGACTGCAAAACTCTAACCATGTCTTTATTCATTTATTCTTTATTGTTTCTTTGATCCATTTGTTCAGAAGTAATTGCTTAGGCACTAAGGGAAAGACACAGAGGGGATCAACAAGTAAACGTTCGTAATTCATTGTGTTCTGTGCTCGGTTAGGAACAAGCACAGAGGGCTAAGGGAATGCACAAGAAGGGCACTTGATTCTCCTTTAGGAGGTGTGGGCAATCAGGAAAGGTTTCTAGAGGTAAGAGGATAAGTGGCGGGGCGGGGGATGGACAAACAAACAATAGTAAAAAAGATATTCCAGTAAAAAGAAGCAGCATGCACCAAGGCCAGAGGAGAAATAGAGTAAAATCATGGGAAACAGATCCTATGTTCAGAAAACTTGGAACATAGGATAGAAAAGACTTAATGTACCATGACAGGTGTGGGCAGGGAGATTAGAGGAGCAAGTGTAAGTGAGAGCAATAATGAAAGCCTTCTCCTTCCCTTTTTTCTCCTGCTCATTTCACCAGGTCAGAAATACAGAGTCTCTGTCCCACAGTCTTCTTGCTCTAATCTTATTCTCTGGTTTACTCCTCTAGACTCATCTTGTTAAAACATTTTATATTTTTATTTCAAAACCTTTTTATGTTACATTAAAAAAAATTTTTAATCTGGTAAATCTTCAAAAAACTAAAATAAATGAAACTATTGATCTAAAAGAAACAAGTAAAGCTGGAGGTTGTCTTCTATGATGGAAACAACCAGGTGAGACATGAAGCCGAAAAGGTTGTAGAAAAGACAGTTACAAGTTGTTATTTGTTTGTTTGTTTAATGTAGGCCAGTGTAATATAAAACTGTGTGATCTTTCCGTAATTTCCATTCTTTCTTTTCTACTCTTAAGCTGGTGAAGGCATGGGAGGGCAAGAGAAATCTGGAAACTTAGATTTTTAAGTCCTGATAAGTCCTATTAAAATGAAGATGATAGTAATTAAAAATTTATAACATAAAAAAAACCTAAACATAATGCTGGCATTTAGCAAAACTATTCAGATGTCTCAAATATGATAAACCTATTACATATGAATAGAAATAGAGTGAAAAAACACATGTGGGCATATCCTGAAGCAGAATTTATTATCCTTGACACTATTAAAATTTGGGCCAGATAATTCTTTGTTGTGGTAGTTGTCCTGTGCAATGTAGAATGTTTAACAGCATCATTGGCCTCTATGCACTAAATGCCAGAATCACCCCACCGCACAAGCCATGGTATATAAAAACATCCCCAGACATTGCCAGAAGTTTTCTGGGGGACAAAATCACCTCTAGCTGAGAACCACTTGCTAGATTCTAGTAGTCATTGAAAGGCATGAGAAGTTACTCTTCCACTCAAGGAGCATATCATCTTGTGGGGAAAAAAAACTTGCTAAAATTTTATTCTAGTTCACCTCATTCAAATCAGATTGTAATTAATACAAGAGGAGAAATTTCAATACCATGATATGAGAACATACAGAAAAATAATTCTGAAAAGGAAGTAGGACACAAAATCAGTAAATATTCTATACAGGAAGCAAAATATGAATGTGGACTTGAAAGACAAAAAGGAAGTATAAGGGAACCACAAAAATCAATAGCATCCACAAAGGCTGGGAAACATGAAAGTAAAGTTAAGCATTTGAGAAATAGTGAAAATTCATTATAGTCAGCCAGCTGTAGAATAAGTGATGGGCTAGGAGCCTGCAAAGATAGATTGAGGGCATGTTTTGAAAGATCTTCCATGCTGTGTTCAGAAAATGGGGACTTTTTTCCATCAAGTGCTAAAGGACTAATTAATATGTTAGAGTACATTGGCACAATATTTGTGTTATGAATGTAATTTTTGAGCTTTATTTTTAAATAGTTTAAAATAATATTATAAAACAATAGTCTACTATCCATTACTTAGATAACAAGACTAGGAAGAAGTCTAAGTTTTGCATCTTCAAAGCCCTATCTCAGATTAGTGATGGTTTATCAAATTACAGATCACACATCTCCAATGAGATGGGTAACTCCGGGAAGATTAGCCTCACAAGCAATCTTCTCTGTTTTGCTAATGAATAGATGACTACTTTAAACAACAAAGTCTGAAAATTATTTAAGAGATTTTTATGACATGTAACAAGTAAACCAAAATATAAATATACATTGAAATAAAGACTCTGATTGCATTAGACTACATTAGAAATATTTTGGGGTGATGAATGCAGCCAACAACTAGATTAAGGTTGACTCGTGTCCATGAATAGAGTTGAGAGCCACCTGGATCCTCTCAGAAAGGACTCCAGTTCTTAATTAGCATAGATAATATTTTGGCTGTGTGCACAGTGCTCGAATTTGGATAATATTTTGATAATCAAATAATCAGAAAGATTATATTCAGCACTATTCTGCTGTTTTTAAAAAGCCAAGTAAAACATGTTTGTTAATGAAGAATTATTGTTCACAAGTGATCCCAAATAAGCCCTACAGTATTTTGTTGTCTTGATATTGGTGAAAATGGTATATAAACAAAATAACATATACTTAAATGAAAGAAGTTGTAATAAATATAGCCTTATACCTGTGTTATTTATACCCCTGGTTTAAAATATAGCTTATATTTATTCTTCTTTTCTCTATTCTATTGTATTTTATTGTCATAAAATTTTTGATATATTCTAATGGGTAGAGATATGAAATAATCGACTAAACAATGAAATGTAAACATGTCAGTTAGTGATAAATGGTATGAAGAAAAACAAAGAAGGGTTATGGTTGTGGGATATACTTCTATGGGATGGAAAGGAAGAAGTGAGATGAATGTAGTCTTTACTACAGCAGAGACCAGAGGAGAGAAAGTAGCCATCCATGTAGACATATGGTGAAGAATATTCCAGACAGAACTAACAAATGCAAAGCTCCTGGTAATGTGTATATTAGCTTTGAAGAAATGCAAGGAAGCCCCCAGAAGTTGTTTATTGCTTTGTCCATGGTATCTCAAAAGTGCTCACCTCATTGTAGGAACTCAATAAATAACATGCTGAATCAGTCCAGCATTCTAGAGTTGAAGGAGTGAGGGGAAGAGTATAGGAGATTGAGTACAGAAGTTCCAGAAGGCACTTGTAGGCTAGTCTAAAAAAACCTATGGCTTAGTCTGAGAGAAATGGGAAGTCATTAGGGGATTTGGAAAATACAGGTGATATCAACAGACATATGCTTCAATAGGACCTCTGGTGTCGTGCTTTTAGAGACTTAAGAAGAAAAGTGAAGAAGCAAGGAGAGAAATGATAGCATTTTGGACCAAGATAGTCACAGTGGATGTTATAGAAATGGTCAGATTCTATATATGCTTTGAAGATGTAAATTGTAGCATTTGTTAACAGATTTATGAGTGTGATTTTTTAAAAAAGAGTCAAATAGGACCCTAATGTTGTAAGTTATAGCTGTAAGAATGTTATAAGGCATCTGTAAGAGTTATATTTACTGAGATGAAGAAGACTGTGGGAAGAACACAAGGGGAAAAGTTGTGGAACAAGGAGTTGGGGAATACACTGAGTTTGAAATGTGCATTAGACAACTCTATGGAGTTGAATGGACAAGTAGAAGTGCAATGCTGAAGTTCAGGCTACAGTTCTAGACTTGGGAGTTCTTAACATATGTGGTATTTAAAGCCATGTGATGTGATCATCAAGAGAGTGAGGGTGTGAAGGAAATATCCACAACTGAACTCTAGGGCACAGCAATATTCAAAAGATAGGGAGATGAGAATGAACCCATAAATGAGATTAAGAAGGAATGTCAAGTGAAGTAGGAAGAAAATAGAAAAGAATCTCGGCAGGATCGTGTATTAAGGAGAAAGTGATGAAGTCAAGACATCCATAAGATCAGAACCAGTATATCAAATGAGTTGAAAGCTGAAAATTAATATGACAGTCTTTGGTGATTTGGACAAAATCTGCCAAAGAGAAGTGGAAACAAAAGTCTAATTAGGAAGGTTCAATTTAGAAAGGAATTATAAATAGCAAATGTAGACAAGTCTTTGGATAAATTTTTCTTTAAAGTTAACAGACAGATTGAGTGGTATCCGGAGGGATATGTGTGCTCAAGGTTTTTGTTTGTTTTAAAAAGGATAGTATTACATGATATTTGCATGATCACAAGAATGACTCAACGGAGTGGAAAAGTTGACAGTGCACGAGAGGGAGCACTTTGATACAATGATGTACTTTGATACAGTGTTGTACTTAAATGGATGAGAGCCAGTATGATGAAATGAACGGTTGTTCATAAATATGAATCGGCAATTCATCCATAATTCCAGAAAAGAAGGCAAAAGAGAATATGGGTAGGTTGGTAATGTGTAGAAATCATTTCCTTTCTTTCATTTTTCTCACTGAAGCAGAAAGGAATATCACCTACAGGGGGTGAAGGAGGAGGAAGGAGGTGCTAGAAAATTAAAGAGAGGAGAAAAGAGGCAACCGTGGTTGTCTAAGATTGGGAGCATGAACAAACTAGGAAACGTATGTATTAGATTTACTAGGTAGTACTAGAGGTTCATGTAGGCTTGTGGTCATTAAGTTAAAGTGAGGTCAATGGACATAGTTATGTCCTTTTCCCTAAACATGTTCAGTCACCTGCTATGGATATGGAGAAGGTGTAGAGCTGAGTATAACCAGGATCTGGTGTGAGACTAGTCACAAGTAAACAATATATGCCATATGACATGCCTTCACATATAAATAACTTCACACTAAAAAAAAAAAAATTCCCGGCCATATGAACATATACATAAAAAACATGATCCTGTTTTTGTCTACTAGTCTAAACTTAGAAACAACAAATGAACTACTCTTGTTTTGGCTGTATAATCTTCAAGTAATCTTATTTAATATAACAACAACAAAAAATAACATATACTTTATTTCCTTGTAGACACTGATATTTAAATTAATGTATTTTTAGCACAGGTCAAATATCAATCTCTCTGCCACTCTCTCTCCTCCTTCCTCTTCACCACTAAACCCCACAAAAGCACTTTAATGTGTTTTTCCGTGATAGGGAAATAAATGGTGCCTAGACCTGGTCAGGCATCAATATAACTGCAGCTCGAAAGTCACCCTCGTATCTTCATATCTGAGAACTACAGCTCCTTCTAGTGGAAGTGAGTGCTTTCTTTCACCTAGAGAGCGATGAAAAATGTACCTTTCTCTTTCACTGGGGGCATGGTCATTGTTCATACAGCATTTAAGACAATGCTTTTCCTATCTCCTAGTAGGTATTTTGGCAAAATAGACTGAAGGCTTCATTAAAAATATGACTAATCCTGGAAAACAAAACAAAAAACAAACAAAAAATTTAAAATGGCCTTTTTCACAGTAGGTTCTCATTGACTGGTAAAAAAGCAATTTCATGAAACTTGTGACTGATTCCTTTATAATAATGTGAGCGTGGCTGGAACCTGGCAGTAATTCTCCTCATTTGGAGCAATAATGTCTTAGAAAGAAAAACAGAATTTGCTCTTAGAAATATATTTTTCGAAAGGACTCTTTTAATAGGAGGTTTTTAAAATATATTAGAGGCAATTGAATATTTGTGTGGTAGAAGACTTCATTATTATTCTCATCACATTCATTAATATAACAATAAAGAAAACAGCCATGAGCTGTATGATATTTAAAGTGATTTATATAGTTCAAGTTCATGCTTTTCAGTACCAAACATTTTTGAGGGTCTACCTTCTTTCACAAACCATTTTGACAAATTTCAGAGGAAGAATTATTTTAAGAAACATGAGTTGAATGACTTGCATGTCTACAACCTGTATTCAAAAATGGACTTCCAAGTTTTACTAGATAGTCAGGAGAGCTGAGTTATCCTTTGAGCTTACCATTAACTGACAGTTCAAAACAGAGGAACAAGATAATGTGTCGGTGTTTCTTTCTACCTCTGAACTTCTTCTGTAAAATGAGAGATGGACTCCAATGGATTTGTAGAGGGGGGAAAAGGAAATTAAATATATAATTCTTTCCCCCTGTTTTTAATTTTAAAAAAATATGAACTTGTGTCCTTTTGTGTATTCTTTTCTGAATATTCAGCTCTTGCACGATGTTATTGGTAATCCAAGGGTATACCTCTCTGACTCTCAGTTACCACATCTGTAAATGAGAATAATAAACCCAGACTGCTGATCTCAATGGATTGCTGCCAGACATCAATAAAACTACCTATAAAAATATCTTTTTTTTTTTTTTTAATTTATTTTTTTATTTTTTTTGCTGTGTTGGGTCTTCGTTTCTGTGCGAGGGCTTTCTCCAGCCGCGGCAAGTGGGGGCCACTCTTCATCATGGTGCAAAATATCTTTTAAATGCTTAAGGACCATTTAAATGTAAGGTATCAATATTAATCTTTAGGTCCTCTTAATTAGACATTCTATTTAGAGCAAACTGGATATATAATATTTTGGCGGAAATATTTGAAAAAAATCTTTTGCAAATGATCAGAAAATTATTCCCTAAAAGAAAACTGTACTATACTCACATTCTCTTGCTATTTCTCTTAATAAGAAATTATAAAATTAACCTCTAGGAGAAAATTCATGTAGATTTGATTCCAATGGGAAATAATCTCTGGGGAAAAAACTGTTAAAAATAAACAAGAAAAAATTTAGAAAGGTTAAAAATGAAATTAGCTTTTAAATGTCTTTTCTGATTGTTTGATTTTCTGGTTTTTAGGTTTTTTCTTTATTTCCCCTTACTTTTTAACCATGGGGGACAAGAACAATTTGTTAGTTCGTCCAGGCTTTTGCCAAATAGCTTGCATTATCTTTGTCAGCCTTTGTTGTTACTTATCTATCCTCTGCCTTACGTTATTTTTAGAGAATTTTGTCTTACCTTTTCTACTCTGTATTGTTATTATATTATTTTATTACTATTAGAAGGTGAACTGAGTAAATATATATATTTTCCTATGCAAAGTATATCAGAATGAAATACACATGGTGGTTATGGTCAGGAATCCAGGGTAGAAAAATGAGCTAAAAGAAGTTTTTCAGCTGGTTTAGTGATGGATTGCCAAGTGAAAGGAAAGAATCACAGGGATGAGTTCTCAAGTGGATAAACCACCAGGTGGAGTTCGGAAGACTGGACAAACAGCCAGATGACCCAGAGGGTCAGATATGTGGTATGACCCCAGTAATAAGGGTAATGATTATATTAGGGGTTATTGTATTATGTCATAGTGTGATATTATGTGATAAATCACAGACAGGAGATAAGGAGCATATCCATAACCTTAAAAAGGAGACAGATTTTTTTGGAGTATAAGTAGAAACAATCTGCTTGTCTTGCACAATAGAGTGCTTTCTGAAAAAAATATTTTTATAGAATACAGTGACACCAATTCCATGCATCATCTGGTAGTTAGGGAAAGTAACACCATTCTGTTTTCAAATTCAGTCATTATAACATTACAAGAGCTAATTAATAATAATATCTAACAACTATTGAGTACTTACAATGTGACAGGTAATGATCTGAGCACTTTTAATCCATACAACAACCTATGAGATAGTTAATACTTTTCCCTATTTTATAGATGAGGAAACTCTAGCATGAAATCGTTATGTAAATTAAGTAAGACCACTTAGCTAGGGAGTTTTGGAGTGGGCTTTCACGCCTACATGTTGTGATTCTAGAACCCACACACTTACAGGAAAAAAGAATAGTGAACCTGGGAATCATCAGCCATTCATCAGGTCTTACTGAAATACATATGTGCCCCCACCATGTAAAGAGGATGAAGAGAGATAAGAAATCAAAAGTTTTCCCAAGAAGCTTATGATCTAGTTGAGAAGTCATGAAAGAAAAAAATGGGGAGTCACAATTTTAACTGTCCATAATTTAAACTAGAGCTTGGTTTATATAAACTAGAATAGTTTTTTTGTTTTTTGGTTTTTTAGAAGGCCTGATGGAGGACGCAGAACTTTTAAAAGGAATTAAGATGTTTATGGGTAGAAGGGAGAGAGGAGAATACTTCTAGTGACAGCATTACATTTTACCTACCTGTTATGACTGTTAAGAAAACCGCCACCCTTTTCTAGGAAACAGTTTACTTCAAAGAATCACCTTCCCCATACAACTTGGATAATACTCACGCATGCTCTCCTGTTCACCTATGGCAAGGCCAGACACAGACCCTCTGAATTCTCATTCTTTCATAAATGATCAGCTGAGCTGTTTGTTTCATTGACCAATCTGGACAAAATGTCCACAAACTTGACTTGTCCAAACTTAAGTTTCTCTCCTTCCTCAAGATTCCAGAACGTTGATCCCCCCTCAGCATGAACTAGCATACAACCCCTCTGTTAAGGTACTCTCCTAAGAATCAGCTAACTCAAGGGAAGATATTCCCTAACCAACTATGTGATCATGCCACTCACACATTCTGCTATTCAGGATCTTTCAAATTTTCTTTACCCCTCCCTATAAAAGAAAAGCCTTTTTCTGCCCAAACACTTGCACATCTCATGGTTGGAGTGTTCTATTGCAATAGTTCCCCTCACCTTACTGCAATCATCCCTTTCCAACTCTTGCATTAGTCTCCAAATAAAGTCTACTTACTTAAGTCCCAATTTGTTATTTGACACTAGGTAAAGAACGATGTAAGGGGGAAAAAAAAGCCTCACACACAGAGGAAAAAACCAAGGATTTTATTATGTATAGGACAGTGAGGGACTAGCCTAAAAAGAGCAAAAGAAAAAAAGGTATAATTTTCAGAGTACAGGAAAAATATTGTGTGAGCAACCCAGAGTAACATAAGACTTTGATTTGTTGTTTACCTGAATAATCATAACCAAAGCTGTAATAAAGACATTGCCATCTAAAATGAATTGAGTGCTTATATCATACCAAGTGCTTTACAGGGTTAGCTTCTTTAAGGCTCATGGGGGCCCTATGAATTAGAAATTGCTTGTAAGCACTGAATTGTGTCCCCCAAAATTCATATGTTGAAGCCCTAACCCCCAGTGTGACTGTATTTGGAGATAGGCCTTATACGGATGTAAGAAATGCTAAGGGAGGTCATAAGGGTGAAGTCTTATTCTGATAGGACTGGTGTCCTTATAAGAAGAGAATGAGAGACCAGAGAGAGATCTCTCTCTCTCTCTCTCTCTCTCTCTGAGTATGCATAGCAGAAAGGTCATGTGAGGGCACAGCAAGAAGTTGGCCATCTGCAAGTCAGGAAGAGAGGTCTTACCATTAACCAACCCTGACAGCAACTTGATCTTGGACTTCCAAGCCTAGCAATGTGTGGAGCTGCACCAGTTCTAGTAATGTCTCAATGGAGGGCTTCAAGCATAAACTGGCCAACAGTTTGGCAGGAAGTTTCAAGTCTTAGAAAGCGGGATAAATAAGGTAATCTTAGAGACCTTCACCTCCAGATTCTTTCCTTCTCTAATCTGGGTTAAGGTGACCAGACAACAGACAGGGTGATGATAGTGGACACACAGAGGCAGGCAGCAAAATATTGTCTTTCAAAAAAGCTTTTAATTATAAAAACAATGCACAGCACTCACTGCCCTAGAGGCAATGATGCCTTAAATTCAGTACAGTTCCATAATATTTTCACTAGTTGTTTCTACTAAATCAGGTTCCATTTACTTTATTCACACAGTAATATATTATGGACATTATTTCAGGGTAGTATGTACAATCTACCTATTTTGTTAGCTGTTGACTTGTATTTATTGCATTTGTGCCATAACTTACTTAAATCTATTAATGGGCCTTCAGATTGTTTTCAGTTTTTCCTTTTCACAATTGATAAGAACAAACTCTGATAAGTGCTTTTGAGAATATATGTATAAATCCATACAGATGTTTGTAAAATTTATAAGGATTTATGCCAAAATTTCTAGGTATAGACTTGCTGGGTCAGATGTTATACATATTTTAAATTGTGAAAAAACTGCCAAATTATCTTCTAAAACTGAGTCAACTTTATGGTTCACTATCAAGGAACTAAGTGACTACATTCCTTGCCAACACTAAAATTTATTTAATCTTTTGCATTTTAGTCTTCCCATTCAGTAATAAGAAAAGTATCATTTGTAAGAACACATGATTAAAATAAAATATGACTGTCTTGTTAGAGCTGTTTAACTGACCTTCTTTATAAAAAAAGAGGGGGGAGCATGAAGTGAAAAGTAAGTGTTCTGAACCTTGTCTCAGAGTTAATCTCTGTTAATGGTTTTGACACTCCTCCATGTAACAGTGTTCTGCCACTTGTTTTCTTTTTTCTTTTAACAGACTTTATATTTTAGAGCAGTTTTAGGTTCACAGCAAAATTGAAAGGAAGGTACAAAGATCTTCCATATATTCCCTGTCCCCACACATGCAGAGCCTCCCTGACTATCAGCATTCCCCACCAGAGTGGTACCTTTGTTAAAACTGAAGAACCTACGTTGACACATCATAATCACTCAGAGTCCATAGTTTACATGAGGGTTCACTCTTGCTGGTGTGCATTCTGTGTATCTGGACAATTTTATAATGACATGTATCCCCCATGATAGTATCATACAGAGTAGTTCCACTACCCTAAAAATCCTCTGTGCCCCACCTGTTTTATTTACTATATCCTGGATATTCCTACATATTATTAGTATACCTTTTTAACAGTTAGGAAGTTTTCTACTGAAGACACTTACAATACTTTATTAAACCAGCTTAATACTGATAAATAAACATTTAATTGTTTTTAGGTGTCTGCTATTATTTACAAAAAACATAATAAGCATTCTTGATATAGCGTCTTTATTGCACTTTTGTGAATACATCTGTAGGATAATGAAAGATTTTAACTGAGGAGAAAAAAAGAATGAGTCAGCAACTATGAACATAGTCATGCACAGGGCAACAATGAGACCATCCAAATTTAATGTTAGAGAATAAATGAGAGACAGGAAAGGATGGGAAACTAACATTTGTTTGGTGCATACTATGTACCATAGGTATAATCACATTTTTCCTGTGAGCAAGATTTCAAGTTAACAAACATCATTCCCACATTTTAGAGGTCTGAACTTAAGTTCAGAAAAGAACAAATGTCTTTATGTGGTCATTCATATTGGGAGATAGGACTGTCCTTCAGACCAAAAGGCATATTCCTGTGTAGCCTTCCTGAGGCCAAGGGACTCACCTTGGACCACCTGCAGGCTTTGTGGTAGAACAGGTTTTGAACCCCAGAATCTGCCCTCTTTGCTATTATACTACACTGTCCCCAAGAGGAAAAGTTGTCAGAAACAAAGTAGACACTATTCCTCAAAGGCCTAATGTTCTGTCTCAAACAGTTACCAAGACAAGGATACTAGAACTGAGATAAAGGCAGATGTCCAGGTATCACAACCTGGGGAGATCGTTCTTAGCCAGCCTGGTAGCATGTATTCCTTGTTGAGAATATCAGAGAACTGGACCTTCATGTGAAGGTCAAGGGGCCTGTGAAAATATAAATGTCACAGTTGCTGAATACTGGAAAGCTTTGAAACTGCTATTCTGATCTAGAGAAAAATTGGCATTATAAAAATGTTAAGTAAATGGAGCAAGAAGCTATTGTAAGTAAAATTGCCCAAGCAATATCAGTCATAATGTAGGCACTAAATAAATATTCATTGAAATTTTGTTTTATTATTTTAAAATGTTGTGCATATTTAATAACAACCTATATTAGAAGTAGGTTTTGAATACATTTTATTAATTCAATGGAAACTTTACAATTTCTAAAATTCCCACATTAAATACTAATAAATAAAAACATGAAAATAACTTAACACATAACTATTGTTAGACCCAGAAAGAGTTAGGAACTTTAAATGCTGCCCTTATTGAGAAAACTAAACCAAACTAAACTAAATGTCACCTAATAATAATAGATTTCTCTTAATGTATGTAAAGTCCTGAACAATTATAGAATTAAAAAAAAAATCTATTCAATCAAACCAATTTCTAAATTATTGTGCTTTAAGAGCTTCACTGTATGTTAGAGATGCATATTATTTAAGAGAGGATGCAACAATTAAAATTTCAAGTATGGCTGAATTCCATTAATGGAGGAGAAGAGAGATAACATCACCCATCACAGTTTGTCACAATGAGAGAATGTACTTTATCCCACCAAATACAAACAAACATGACTTGAGACTTAATAAAGCCAATCAGTGATATAATTATACCTAATTTTAGCAAAATGTAATATGTGACTAGTTCTACAAAACAGTTCATAATATGATGCCAGGCATTCTTGTTTTACAAATAAATTTATCATAAAATTTCTTAAATGTGTTCTCTAATGCATCTTAAACATTTTTTTTCCAGACATGTAAAAAGTAAGCACAGTTGACTGATGAGGCATTTGAAAGCATGTTATGGTAAAATATAATGATCTTTACTACAGACACCAAACCAATTCTACAAACTGCCAGTCGAGAATCAGATTTTCATAAGCCTATAGATGAAAATCTATAATTTCAAAAGAAAAAAGAAATTAATACCTTCTCCTCCTATAAAATAAACAGAAGGAAAGAGAAGTTTCTCCAAGTTGTAGCTCCAAAATTATTCCTCTGGATTCAGAAGCAAAGATTTCTGTAAACTATAATCAGGAAATACTAAGTTACATATTTTGGTTCAACCAAAATTAAGTGAACCACTAAGAAGCAGGCACCGCATTTCACACTGGTTCAGAACACAGATGTCAGGGCTGTACCAGCTGGGTTCTGACACTTAATCAGCTGTGAGCCTTTAGCAAATTCCTTGGAATCTAGTTCCTTCATCTGTGCTTCAGTTCCCTCATCAGTAAAACATTAGCTAATAGTAATAAAAATGCCTTCAAAGTGTCATGACGATTTTGAGTTAACATATGCAAGGCACCTAGAATAGTGTCTAGAACATAGCAGATGAGCAGCTGCCATGTAAAGTTCAGCTGTTATTGTTAGTTTTTTAAAATAGATAAAAATTTTTCTGCTCAAGTATCTCACAGTCTAGGCCTCGTTAAACTAGAGAGTACCAGGAAGAAGTGTTATTGCAATGTGGTAAGTATTAAGATTGTTACCTGCAGAGTGCTTCATATCTTACAAGTAGAGTGCTAGGCACTCTATTAAATCATCAGGGATATGATTTAATACTTACATGTATATATTTAGGTTTGTATCATGTCAATATGAGCTTCACAAAATTATAAAACTCCTGGCAAATATACTTGATTGAATTTCCATTTGAAATATTACTTATGATAGGGTATCTTTATCAAAGTTATTTTCCCTTTAACATTTTCTTTGACTCAATTATGACTGAATTTTCCTTTTGCAAGGCTTTGGGAAGTTCCACATAAAAAAACATTTGTGGAATATACATAGGAACTAGTATAACCCATCGCTATATAGCTAATTTAACAAAAGAGGAGAACACTGGAGATT
Organism: Balaenoptera physalus; assembly: GCF_965194825.1. NCBI lineage: Eukaryota > Metazoa > Chordata > Mammalia > Artiodactyla > Balaenopteridae > Balaenoptera > Balaenoptera physalus. The sequence continues at coordinate 57,939,130 of NC_138883.1, read as the reverse complement.
GATGCAGTCTATGGCCTTCAAATATTAAAACATTATTTAATTATTGCTGCCATCCATCTTCAGCCCATATAATATTTAATGTTGGAGACAACATCCATAAAAGCCAAATAAACTAAATGACATTTTCCAAGTTTTTATTGTTAAGGTCATAAATATGCTTGGCACAATTAAACTACCTCCAAGACTTGTCAGATGTTTTAACTTTATACGGCAGTTGGTTGGATATTTAGGGGTAGGCTGGCCTCTAGATAAGTCTCTCTGCAATTGCTCTTAAGCTTTTTTTGGGGAAAAAATGGAAATGTATTGATATTTTAAAATACATAAGGTTTTTTATTTTATAACTGACAATCTGTGGTATCAATCAGGATTCTTAGGAGTCTAGGTTAGCTATTGGGTGTATTTGAATATCTCAATTAAAAATTATAAAGCACAGATGATATTTTTGTCAAGTACTTTATCCCTAAACTTTTACAATCAAGCATCATTTTTAAACATTCAGTTATTTATCTTTTCATTAAACTGTAGTGTTACTTTTCTTGGTAATACAACCAATTCAGGCTTTGGTCGTCAGGCTCTTACAACACTCAAGACTGCCCTGGAGACTTGACATTTATTAATCCCTGGACAAGGTCTGTGTTTAGAATATAGCAAATATCTACATCCATGTAAATCATGATATTGCAGATAAAACCAGAATCATGGCCTAGAAATTCAGTCAACAAGGATCCAAACCATGTCTTTGGACAAATACAAAGAAGTGACTTTTTAAAAAATTCTCAAAGCATCATAATAGACCAGCTAGAAAACAACTCAAGAAGCACAAAGATGTGGAGCCCTATTCTGAAGAGGCTACAGGAAATGAAAGCAGACTGACTGAAATTACAAAAGATGCCCACTGAAGATTGGTTACTCAGATTGCTAAGGAGCAGCTACTCACAGGGCTATAAAGGGAAGAGGTGAACAGTAATTAAAAGAAAGCTCTAGAAGGAGAGATATCATTCTGCATTTTACGTTCTCTTGATCTAAGTATAAATATCATATATGTGAAGGGTCTCAACTTTAGAACTCTTAGAGATAGATTTATTTCACAATTAATCACTTCTAAACTTCTCAAAATATCATTATTAAAAGAAATATTGTAAGGTAAAAGATGTATCCAAATGGAGTTTCAGGGATTGAATTATCATTATTTTGTGATGAAAATGATCTCACATACTCAGAACCTGGCCACAGAGATGTCAGGTTTATCACCAGTTTGTGTTTCCCACAAGAGCTAAGGAAAATGATAGGGATTTCAGAAGGAAACAAAAGATAAATAGAAATTTTCTACTGGGGGTTGAAAAGAATCCTTTCTTCTTAGGGAATCTAAATCTGAACAAATCTAAATTTAGTTTGTGTGTGTGTGTGTGTGTGTGTGTGTGTGTGTAGTTACACAAAGTTAGTTCTCAAATGGTTATATTTTTCCAAATATGTTGTTTAAATATAATACTTCTACTAGCCCAAAGTTCACAGTTAATTATACATAATTACATATCTTTATATATTCTCCTTTTTACTTGGAAAAAAAGATGATATTACAGAAATAATGTTCTTGGGAGTCAAGACAGATATGTGTTCCTCTGTATTTATTTAATTTTCTCAATAACATCTTTAGTCATTATATGTGTATTACATTGATTGAGCACTAACTAAATATGCCAAGCACTATAGCAAATGCTTTAGAGACATTATGTTATTTAATTTTCACAATAATTCTAAGAGGTAGATACTATTATTATATCCATTTTTCAAGCACAGAAAGTTAGATTATGTAACTTGCTTAAGAACATGTCACAACAGCAGTGAATATGGAACCAGGACTCATACTAGGCAGGTTGACATCAGGGTCCACATGATTAATCAATACGAGATTCTGCCTTCTTGGAACATAAAAGAATGGTCTTGGATATATAGGTTCCCTGTATTCTGGAGTCTTGCTGAGTTCAAACCCCATTCTACTACATATAACTGTTTATTTAATTCTTAAAATGGGTATGTAAACCAGGAGTTTTTTTTCCTATATTTTTAAACAGATAGATAAACTGAGGCTTAGGGAAGTTAAGTAACTAAGTTCCCTGAGGGAACATGACTAGGAAGTGGAAAAGCCAGTATTTGACATAAATTGTTTTGACTCCAAAGCCTATGTTCTTCCCAATACACTGCACTGCCATTCATTTCATTCTTATGTAATCTTCCCAACAACACTGCAAGGTAAGTCAGTCCTGTTATCTACCTTATTATAAACAATGGAACACGTTAAATGACTTGCCTAAGTTCATCGAGTTATTAACTATTGGAGCTAGGGTTCTAGGCCAAGTCTGTGTGACTCAAAAGTTCATTCTCTATGATAAACCTTTGTCACTGAACCATTCTTATGATCAAGCTGCCCATCATATAGAGGTTTTTGACAGATTAAGAACTTGTTCATCCTAGCCTTTGCCATAAGGTCCTGTTTGTTGGTAAATGAATCTCAAGCACAAACTTGACCATTTTATAGCAGTCATTTGTTTTCCTAATCTGATCCAAACGATGCTTGGAAAATATAAAAGACTTAGAAAGGCAATAGATGAAGAAGACGATATTGCCATACAATATTTGGAAAGTTTATTTTTGGAAATGAGTTTACAATATTTGGACTATTTTAAGTGAGTTTATTTAAATATTCATTTAAATAATTGAAAATGCCTATTTTATTTATTTATATATTCCTCATTTTACCAACAAATTATTTAAGGAGGCTTTAGAATGGTATTTTATTTTTGTTAATAGATGATCTCTAGAATAGATCTTCTTTCAAAAATGGAATTAATGATGATAAAAGTCATTCTTGATTTAGAGATTACATTATGCTTGGCACTTACAGCAAACAGATGGCACACTCAAATTAGGATCATCTGGGGAGGGTTTATTGGTAAAGCAACTAGTTGGAAAAGCATGGGAAAAGGTGGGGGGACCACAAGGACTAGAGTATATGTCTCAAGCTGTTACCACCCCTCATCCTGTGTGGACGAGGGAAAGGAGAGGTTGCTGGAATCGGGAAGGATTGAGCATTGTGTAGAAAAGGCCAGTCTGAGTAAGCAGTGACCTTCTGTCACTAGACATACCAGCCTAAGGTAATTGCAGAGGATGAGAAAAAGAGGGAACTACTGACTCTATATTTCTATCCTCCTGCCTTTTAATCTTATTTCTTGTGCCTCAGATTGGCCTAACTCAACTGTAAGTCAGAGGGTGGGAACCTATCGATGTTAGCTATACAGGTTGGTCTCCCAGGGCAGAAAGTAGGGTGGAGAGGGCAGAGAGCAGAACCGGAGGGCCAGATGGAAGTATCCAATACAGAAATTAATACTCATGTTAACTAATTATGTACTCATGTATTCATATGTATTTTATGTAATCAACCAAGTTGCATACATATGCTGCTGCAGTATATTAAAACTTTAGAATAATAATAATTGTGATTAATAATGTCTAATTATAAATACATAAATATTTGTAATCTATCTCCTAACAAGAAAACAAAGGGGGCCAGAGTAATATTTTAGAAAACTCAAAAGAGCAATGAGTTAGAATTCCTATACTTAGGTCATTTATTGAAGGTGTGATCTTGAACAAATCAGTTAACCTCTCAATATTTCAGTTTCCGTTCTGTTAAATAGAAATAATAAATGCCCTATCTCTCTCCTGAGGATGTGGTGATAGTCTATTGGTTACAGTGAATGAGACAGTATTTTGAAAATTTAAAGTATTATTTATTTTCAAGAAAGAAGTATCACATTGAATTAGATCATCTGGAAAACAATCTTAAATTCTGTTTTATTTGATTTTTTAAAATGAAAATTCATATTAAGAAATTATGTCTACACACTATTTAGATATATATAAATATTCAATTTAGCTTAACCTGAATGTCCTAATTTCTGTCTTTAAGCACAACTGCCTTTTAAGCACAATTTCTGAATAATTGACAGATATAATACTTACCATATGATCACCTTACATATGCCTGGAATACTTGTAAAAGGAACAAATGTAGCAAGTATACTTTGCCATTCTGAAAATCTCAATCCTATATTAGCAGTTGTGCTTATTTAGATAAGAATATTAAAACACTCCAGAAACATAAAATAATCTATGTAAGTTCTTAAACATGAATTTAATGGTTAGTCACCTTCCTATTTTCATTCTATATACTCTTCCTGACATATTGCACAACATGGCTCAGTCTATCAGCTATAAGGCCACAACTTCCAGGTCGTTATTATCATTATTATTAATTATTACTCATTGTAGGCATCTCTACTTTTATATATCATAGGTACCTCAAGCTCAATATGAAGAAACGCAATGAGATTATTTTTTATACAAAATGATACTGCACCTTTATTCAACATCTCATTATCTATTCAGACACCCAGAAATTTGGATACTAGCCAAGTAGTCACCACCTCCTAATCACCTACAACTAATTCATCGCAAAATACACAATTTGGTGCCCCTTGTCTCTAGGCTAACCTTTTCAGTCTACTGTTCACAGTGTTGTTGGAGTGATCTTCTAAAATATAAATGTGAATAGTTACTTTTCTGCCTAAAACCTTTTCATATCTTCATAACAGGATAGTACCTGATGATGGGAGACCATTATTTGAGCTTTGTCCAGTTACCTCTACTTTACCATCACTCCCACCCTACCCTAGTCCCCAACAGATACAGATATCTCCCACCCTCAAGCCTTTTCCTAACGATCCATGGTGTTTCAGGTCTCCATGTCTTCTGGTCACACTATGCCCGTCCCATAGAATAGTCTTCTTATTCTCCGCCCCATCACCACCACCAGTCTGGCAGATACTCATCATCAAAATATGCTCAGTGTTACCACCTCTATGTGTGCTCCTCACTTTTCCCAAAGAATAGACCACATCCTCTTTTGTGGTCTCTTATCATAGCACCCTTATTTTTTTATCCATCTCTTTTCCCTTACTGGAATGTAAAACTCCTTAAGCTCAGCAGTGCTGACTTGGTATTTATAATGATTAGAAAAATCAGAGGGTTAAAAATTACATATTGAATGAAAGAATGACCAGAAGGACACAATTATACAAGAATAATTTTCTACTTTTACCATTTTATCTCTGGATTCCCCAACTGTCCTTGATAAACCTAAAAATGATTGTTTTTCATACAGTAAGAGGAGTGTACTAAAAATGTGTAAAAGAAATGGTTGGATAACTAATAGTTATAGTAGCATAGTTCTCATATAATGTTTCCCAACAGATAAAACATGCAAAATAACAGTAAATCTGTTATATTTCACTGTTTCTTTTCAGACTAAGCTCAGGATTTTATTCATAGTTTTATCACATAACTATTCTTTCACACTGAACTTTCTGCCTCAAAAGAATTAGATACTAAGGGAGATAAATTCCCTTTATTTTTTGCCAAGATGAAAGAATTCTCTACTAAATTTGTTCTATCTTAAAATAAGATAAGAATTAAAACACATAAATTTGCATTCTCAATATAAAAGTTTACATTTAAAAAATCAAAATGTGAGTTAGTCATGTCTTTTAAGTCTAGAAACATTTTAAAATTAGGGCTGTACTTATGGGCACTTAAAAAAGAGACATTATAAACTTCAAGTCACAATTCTTTTCCACTTGAAAATTTTTTCAGATCAAATTTCTCTGCCTACCCTTATGTTGAACTGATATAATTTTGGACTATTTGATTTAACGATAGAATTATATGAACCTTATGTTAATTAATCTATGGTATTTTATTGAGTCCATCTTTTTCCAACCATATATTTTGTTAAAAGTAAGATTAGAAATCTATGTTCTTATTGTGTTTTTTTTAAAGTAAAACAGAAAACATTATCATAGCATCTACTTTACCCCAGGGGAAAGATTTTATAATAAGAAATACAGCAAACATATTTTCAGTATGTTTCATATAGTGTAAAGGAAATGGAATTTCTTAAAGTTCAAGTATTTGCAACAAATTTAAAAAGAAACAAACTTTTGAAGAGAAATTTCTAGAAATTCTTGTCACAAGATTTACAGAAATCTTGTTAGAAGGCTGTATTGTAAGCCAGAGTAGGGAGGCCTTCTAACAGAAACTGTGAATTATTTTCATTTATCACACAGCTCTATGGAAAGCAATGACCTGACGAATAAGTCATAGCACAGTTCAGTTAAGAGTATGTGACAGCAGGAGTCACAAAGAGGAAAATGAACTAAGGCAACTAAACAGGCAGAAAGCCCTGGATGGAGCACAAAGGGTATTCCTCTCAGCCATGACTTGTTACAGCTCAGAGGAATCAGACTGGCACAGTCTGTTGTGTTAATTTTTTTCCTTTCAATGCATTTTTTTACTGAGATATAGTTGACATATAACATTGTGTGAGTTAAGGCATACAACACGTTGACTTGACACATTCATATATTCAGTGTGATCAGTACCATAGAGGTAGGTAACAGCTCTATCACATCACATAATTATCATTTATTTTTTGTGATTAGAACATTTAAGGTCTGGTCACTTAGCAACCTTGAATCATATAATACAGTATGGTGGTGTGTTAATTTTTGAGACAAGGAAACAAAGGTAAATCAAGTTTAAATTATCAGTCCCATATTACATAGCCAACGTTGATCAATTCAGAAGTAGTTATATCTCCTTACAGCCCTTCTCTCTTAACACATCACATATTTCTATTCATAAGATGTTTCCTGAGAAAAATGCCTGGAGCTGAGGTAGAAAATATCCCAAACCCCATCAAATATGAAAGTAGAGACATACACAATTGTGTCAGCAGTTGCTTGTGATTCTGGGATTAGGGTGAACAAGAGGGCAGAAGCCTAGTTAGCTGTAGAAAATATTTTGTAGTACAAGTCTCACTTCTGGGCCTCATGCTTAAGTCTATTTCTTTTTCCAGTGTCATTCATAATTCCACATAGCCTCTATTTTCATAAAATACTATAAAAAGATAAATTATGTTATGTAATGACTTAAAGTATAATGTAAATTTTCCAAGTAAAGACTGAATTTTGTGAAAAAGTGCTGGTGTTTGCTTAGGTTCAAATTTTAGCCCTAGTTTGAGCACACATGGGCAAGTTGTTTAATCTCTTCATGCCTCAGTTTCCCTAATTATCAAAAGGCAAAACTAACAGTATCTTAGTGTTGTGAGGTGTATATAAGTAAAAATGCCTAAAGCCTTTAAACAGTGACTGGCACACGGTGAACCCCATGCTTAATTTTTGGTCATTATTGTTATTTTATTACTAAACTTTAACAAAGGCATTCACCTCTAAATAACAATATGGACAATTTTTTTCCTTGAGTTTTTATGATATATTTAAAACATATAAACTGTATGTGTTAGTATTTTACATTAAAATTTTTTTTTCTATTTCAATTCCCTCTATATTGTTCTAAAGTCTTTCCCCTTTCAAAGCTGACAATATTTCACCCCTGTTTCCTTATTCAATCTCATTTCTTTTTTATTCCTCTTCTTACTGTTTTCCAACCTGACTTAAAGAACCTGAAGGGAATTCCTTCACTCCTTGGATGAATCTTATACCTAGTAAGGGAGTATAAAGAAGGTAAAGAAGCCAGTACATCAGTGGATCAGTAAGAAAGTGGCTCTATATTCAAGCTATCCCTCCCCAGAAAGGAACCTTGTATGTTTATTTTTTCATATATTCATTTATTTATTCATTTAAGAAACATTTATTGAAATCTGTTCTGTGCCAGGTATTGTGTTGGGCATTCAACATACATTATCTCTTAGCCCTCACAATAACACCATCTATCTATCTATTGTTAGCAGTACTATTATTATCAACTAGCAACGATTGTGCCTTGGATAAACCTTATTGTGTATGATACTGCTACTGCACAAAGCTGGCAGTACTGTTTTTATCAATCTCAATTTATACATGAAGAAACTAAGATTCAGAAGTTTTAAGTAATTGATCCCAAATGGCAAGTGTTAGACACATCTTGCTGACTTTCTCTACAAATAAGTCAGTCAGATAATATTCATACAAAACTAGAGCAGGCCATCATTCACTCATTTATTCATATAAGCATTCATTTTTTTTTTTCCTACAAAAGGTAATTGTGTGTCCAGCTTTGTGCTAGGTATTAGGATAAAGTCTACTTTTAGGGAAAAATTCAGTGATACTTACCAGTGCTGATGCTTTATGTATGTTAACTAACCTACTTCTAGAATGGTCTGGCCAAGTTTTGGTCCAGAGGACTAAATAAAATTGTTCTGCCAACCTGGCTCAAGTGTATTATCCTGTACCATTTGGACCTGATTGCCAAGATTTGGTTATTCTTTTTGAATAACGCTCCTTGAATTGTTGCAAGCCTTTGATTAATTTTCAGAGTTCTGAAAAAGCTGACTTTGACAGCTTTTGCTATTGTTCTCACTGGTTTATTGAAATGCAGATTTTTAGGGTCCTTACTCCATCATTCCAGAATTCCCTCCCTCCTGTGGTTTTAAACTCACTTCTAGCATCGCATTCCTGTCTCATTTTTTGTCATCAAATTAGTTGTCATCCTTCAGTGGCAGTAACTGGGTCTTGGCTGTGATTTGTTTTGTAATAGTTCAATATCTCCATTGCTGAGGTGGTGCTACCTAGTTTAATCCATCTTCTTAGAAATCATGTTGCTGAATCCCAGTATTGATCCCCACTCTCTGCTTAAAGACTGTTTTAGAAAGGTGATCCCCTTGCTACTCTCTGTGTATATATCTGACATAGAACTTAGAAAGGGGATGAAGTCACTTCTAATATTCTTCTGTATTAGTCCTGGTATTAATCCTTGTGTATAGTGTAATTTATATAGAAAAGAAAGTCACCTTTCTCTCTCTGGGCCTTATTCTTTGGACTTAGATTTGCAGAGGAAAAGTTATCCTAGATGTAAGTGTTTAAAAGATGGTCCTTCCCATACGAAGACAAAAGTCCCAAGCTGAAGTTGAGAAAGCTATATTTTAAAACCAGTTGTCTTAGTTGACTGCTACTCTGAGTTTATTTTCCTTTTATTTTAATAAATGTCTTAGTAAATGCCTGTGTAGAGATTTTAGCTTGGTCTACAGTGTACTAGGAGCATGTGATGAAGGGTATTTTGATATCAAGGGAGTACCATAAGCCCTAAGGTCCATATGGTAGAGAAAACTACAATTAGTGAGAGACCTCCAAGAGAAAGGTTTATCTTTTTACAGGGTAAAAATAAGGTTAGAAGGGCCACTACACCTCAACATAGATAATTCCCTTAGTAACCTTGGAACATTGGAAGTTATATTAAGGAAACCTAGATTTTTCCCTTACATAGATATTATATGCTAACTACCCATATCCCTGAACTTCTTGAGAGAAGTCCTCCATGAAGATCTAAGTACTTATATCCAGAAATCTGCCATGACCTCCCTCCCCAACTGCAGGCTGGATTAGATCCCCCCCATGTCCCCCCACCTCACTCTGTACCTAACCACACCTACTCTATCAGCCTTTCCTTAATCCATGGACCTACAAGAATTTTGACTTGCCTTGGAATTTCAATGTCTAGGACAGGACTTGGTGTTATTAGATGCTCAATAAATTGCTTGTGGAACTTTTATTTAACATTCCTCTTGCTAGTTCAGACTCCTTTTCGTTACTCCCAAAAAGTCTGCCAAGCTGAGCTATTTGTTCCAGTAGGATTTTCTTACCCTTTGAAGTTCAACCCATCTGACTTTAAGAGTTGCTATACTATCATCTAACTCTCTTTTCCCACTGGCATTTTATCTTGCCTCTGCTTTCCTATAATATACACTAGTGTTATTTTTCCTTTCTTTTACTAGCAAGGATCATATTGGGGAATTTAGCTTCCTGAATTCATTTCCTCTTCATTCATTTCCTTCTACTTGCCTTCACTCCCTTTAATATGTTGAAACTATATGTATGTTGAAACTATACAGTAGGTATCACAAACTTCTAGTCTCTATATAAATAGTGTTTTCCTCATCTCCCATAATTCTAAACATTGTTTCACATTACTGATCTCACCTTCTTAAAGCTTCTTGCAAAACTCTTGAATTGCTACCTGCCTTGTGAGAGCTCCTTTTTCAGTGCCTTCCAGAATCTAGACCCTTCTCACTGGAGCATCTGTGACACTAATCAGCTATGAACGAAATACTAATTAAACCAGGTTAGAGGGCAGGTGTCCCTTTCCTGTGATTTACTCATCTGCAGATGGTTTGGATCCAGAAATACTTCTCTGTGTCTCAATGCAAATTCCATTCCTTACCAACCACATTGTGTCTGATTTGAGCCCTGTGTTGTTATTGTATACAATATTGTTATTTTATACAGTGACCTTAATTCTGCTTGTGATCTCTGTCTGGATCAGGGGGCTGCACAAAAACTCCACTCCTCCTGCTCAAACTCTGTGTGCTGCCCCACCCAGCAGTGTGTACTGATGCTGGGGATTTCAGCCTCCGTGCTGCTGGGAGGACTCAGGAACCACACCCACCCTTTCCCTTTCCCTCTCCCTCTCCCTCCCTTTCTCCCATTCTTCTGACATGGTTTTCCCTTTTCTGTCTTCCCTCACTCCCCTTACCACTCACAAGTCTTAACATGACTTTCCCCGTTTTCTTCCTTGGATGGTACTCAGCCTCCCATCGTTTTTCATTACCACAAATCACTTTAAAATTTATTTTCTTTGCTGCTTTCTCTTAAAACAGTACCTAACCCTGCAATATCATTCAATAAAAATCAGCTTCTATTACTATTTTATTTATACCTATTCCACACCCTGGGAATTTTCTCGGACATAATTGCCTGTGCTGTGTAGTCTAGCTTAAGTGATTTCTCCATCTCTCACCAAAATGTGTGTGTGTTGAGGGTGGAGGGATGGGGGAGTTGACTTACAGCTTTTATAAGACCTCAAATTATTTGAGACTTGTGTAAAACTATTTAGTGGCATGTCAAGATGACATATAAATTCCTGCCAAGGCTTCTTTGGTCTTTTTGTGCTCATCTTTTTGGCTCAACACACAGAGGCTACCTCTTTCACATATCTTTCCTACCCATTCCAAGCCATTGTGTTGTTTTCCTTTAGCCTCCTAAAACTGTTCCACCCATGTAGTCTCTTGCATGATTGTCACTTTTTTGTATGCCTTTGCCCCCAGTTTTATTAGGTCCCTTGAGAACCCACCCTACTTTATGGGCTGAGTGTGCACAGGCACGCATACACAAATACACACGTTCATGGTCACACACCCAAGAATGAAAAAATTTCCTTAAATCCAGAATAACTAGTCGGAATCTAAGACCTTATAGCAAGTTAAATCAGAAGGGACAAACAAAGCACAAACTTACAACCGTATCATAATAAAACCTTGCACATTCATAAAAAATTCTTCCAGCATAAGGACTGTTGAATTAAACTCTTTGATGGTAAAATTTATTCTAAATAAAACCTCAACTCCATGCTGTGCCCTTTCTACATAAGAATTGGAACGAACTATGCATATCTTGCACCTGTTGAGTTATACAGAAAACCTGCAGGAAACCAAGAGTATGAGTGCGTGTCATTAAATACAAAAGATTAGAATAAAAACCTTAGGTGGCTATGGTTTCTGGTGTTATTTTAACGCTCCATGCTCTTGTACATTGTATAACATTAGTGGGCAAAAACTCACATAATAAATTACTAGCCTTATGCTTAAAGTTCTTAGACAATGCATATTATGTGAACATCTATGGCTGTTCTGAGCATACAAAATGATTAAGCCAAACAGAAAGGTTATCACGTTGCGTTTATGAATTTTGATAACAGTGGCCTTGTGTTCTGCATGTCTGTGACGCTGAAGAGCAGATTTGGGTTCAGCCTTGTGGCAGCTCCTGCAGGGGCTAATCAGGAGAGCTGCTGTGAGTAAAACTAAGTGGAAGTTGCAGCTGCCTGGGAGATGATTTTCACTGAAGCTGCCTGGCAGTGTCAACACAGAATCCAGACTGGATTTTAGAAATGAAGCATGGCACTTGCAAGGCACTCGGGCTGAGTAGTCATAATTTTCTAATGGTGGGATTGCATCTTTTCACTTAGAATGGAAATAAAATCATTAAACAACTAGTGACATAAAATTCACCAAACTGGCTAACTGTGAACATTTCCATATTTCCTTCTAACTAATAATTAAACTATATATGGACGTTTTGTCATTAAAATATACATGTCTTCAGCATTTGAAAATGAATTATAGCTCTGGACAGAGATTAGAGTATAATCCTGAGTTGTGTTAAAGTAATGAAATTGTGAGTATCTTTCTTCTTTTTTCTATTACAGTTATTATGTTGTTTTATCACAATGAGATATATGTAAAAATTTTGGTAACAAATTTTGGTTCATTTAAGGACAAAGTTAATCTTGAGTTAAAATTATATTTATAGTACTATACTTTTATCCTTGGTTTCAAAAAGTAGCTCTATTTACAGAAATCTTTCTAGTAAGATAACAGATATTTAGGGAAAAAACCCATGACTTTCAGGAAACCTCTAATAGATATCAGAGTTTCTATGGCCATTAAGATATAATAAATAGGTTTAATAAATAGTATTATCTTCCTTATTTCAGTGTTAGTCTACAGATTTCAGATGATAAAATGATCCTATAAGATGATATAATTCTTTGTTAAAATAAATTTAGTGCTTAGAAACTAGGCTGATAACATAAAAACAGGGAGTATTATTTCCCAAGGGAAATAAAGTGAAGAGGAGTCACATAAATGCTGTATTAAAATAATGGTATTTGGCTTCAAGCTAGAAAAAAAACCCCCTCCCCTCCATTGCTTTACCTCAATAAATATATTATTTCTTTAGTCACATGCACATTATATTTGATTTTTTTAAATATGTTAAAATTTATTTGAGAAATAATGAGGAAGTATCTTAATTCAAGACTATTTCCTGACACGTGTCTCCAAGTACCATCCTAGCCTATTAGACATTCCTCCTGTGCCCTTGAGACTGGCTCACAGGAGTCCATGATTGAGCCACATCTTTGACACACACCTTGTGCTCAATAAATATTAGTTTACTACATGAATTTTTCTAGTTTCTACTACTTCAACTGAAAGGGTTCAACCTCTGAATCCTGTGCTCCAGAGTACAGAAAATCTGAATGTCTGGAAGATTCTGTACCAGTGGTAGATAAGAAACACACCTGAAAATTCATGATTGTTTACCAAAAACTTTAGATTGTTGTTAAGAGCATACATGTATAATTATATCCTTTTATATAAGTGCAATAAAATGCTTCTTGTTTTAGTTATTAGGGTCTAAACTGTTTTGTTTTGTTTTTTTTAACAACCAAAAGAAAAATGAAATCAAATCTCAGATCCAGGACCAGAAGAAGTTAATTTTTTGCTTGGGACCTTACTATCTTAGAACAAATGAGCACCTTCACAGTTTCTTCAGACACAGAACTGCACTGGTGTTTACCACAAAATCTTTCAAGGTAATATAAGTCCTAGGGGAGACATAAATTTCTCAAAAGAGGAAGAGAAAGAAATGGTACTGCTTGATAAGGTGAAGTTGCCAAAACGCTGTAGAACTTGCCTATCTCCATGAATGAGGTTGACCTCTTTGCTTGCAAAAGTCAAATGATAACTTCTTGATGCATGTCATTTGAATGTGTGTGCATAAGTAAATGTAAACACAAAAGGTTTTCAATTCAATTGCTGTTTAAGTCTCAATAGAATGCTAGTCATTTCAATCTGAGAATAATTTGTTTCTGCTTAATAATACTTGGTACATGGTAACCGCCCCCATCAGTGGATCTCTCCAGCTCCAGGAATTTACTTGTATTATTTAAACCAGGGTTTCCTAATTCAGGATCCTACTCCAGTTTGCCCTCCTGTTTCCCTTCTTAACGTGCTGGGTTGGGTTCACTACTGATGCATAATTGTATAATCTGAAACAGAATTTTGGTTTCTGAAGCAGAAATAAGATTTCATAGTTTAAAATCTCTCTACTCTCAGCTAAGCCTAAGGGAGTGAGTAATGTGAAAACGTCAGATACTATCACAGGGTCAGTTTGTGCATAATCTCCTAAGATCTACCTGATACATGTACATGTGCATTTTCTACACATCCTGAAGACTGGCTCTGTATGAAAATCCACACTTACAATTAATGTCCTTATATAGCATAGAGTTTCTGTATGTATCCCTTATATAAACACATATAAGGGACTTCCCTGGTGGTCCAGTGGCTAAGACTCCATGCTCCCAATGCAGGGGGCCCGGGTTTGATCCCTGGTCAGGGAACTAGATCCCACATGATGCAACTAAGACCCGACACAGCCAAATAAATAAATAAATATTTTAAAATACATACAAACATACATACATACATACATACATATAAGAAGGTGAATAGACTTTTCATACCTATACTCAAATTATATTTTGAACTGTATGAAAAGAAGTCCATTCCTAACCTGAGTGAACTTGTGTCAATTTTTTAGACATTTTAATTAGAAATCTTCCATTAGGATTAGTAGTAACAAAAGCCTGTGGAATTTGTAGAAATAGATAGATGCCCAAGCCCCACCACTATGGATTCTAATTTAATGTTGAAAAGGGCTAAACCATCTATTTAGTTTTTAATGATCAAACATTATTAGTTATTACATGAATTATTAAGTTATTAAATTTCAAAATCTATTAGATTTAGAAATATTGCTTTAAGTGTGATCTCCTAAGTGCATATTGATATGTCAAATTCTATATCTCAGGACTCATGGTGAAATAAATAGCAGTCACAAAATTCAGATTTTTTGCTGATATATCTCTTAACATTTTATTTAAAAGAAAAGCAATATGGAATATTACTCAGCCATGAGAAGAAACAAAATTGTGTTATTTGTAGTGAGGTGGATGGACCTAGAGTCTGTCATACAGAGTGAAGTAAGTCAGAAAGAGAAAAACAAATACCGTATGCTAACACATATATATGGAATTTAAAAAAAAAAAAAAAGGTTCTGAAGAACCTAGGGGCAGGACAGGAATAAAGACACAGATGTACAGAATGGACCTGAGGACATGGGGAGGGGGAAGGGTAAGCTGAGATGAAGTGAGAGAGTGGCATTGACATATATACACTACCAAATGTAAAATAGATAGCTAGTGGGAAGCGGCCACATAGCTCAGGGAGATCAGCTCGGTGCTTTGTGACCACCTAGAGGGGTGGGATAGGGAGGGTTGGAGGGAGACGCAAGAGGGAGGGGATATGGGGATATATGTATATGTATAGCTGATTCACTTTGTTATACAGCAGAAACTAACACAACATCATAAAGCAATTATACTCTAATAAAGATGTTAAAAAAACATAAAAAAAATAATAAATAAATAAATATCAGCAAGTGAATTTTTAAAATGACTAACACTGTAGATATGCAGTAATGTCCCCCATTCTCTATTTCTCTCTCTCTCTCATACACACACACACACACACACACACACACACATCACTACAGTTGGAAGTATTTTTTGAAAAAATAGCCTATCCATTTTATCTTAGGCATAAGATATTTTTAAAATAATAAAACTGTAGTTGTTAGACAACATCACTTTGCTGATGTTTATACTACAAAGTTTTAAGCAAAATTAAAATATTACCCTCTGTTTCCTCAAAAATAGACAAATCTTAGAAACTTTACCAAATTTCTCAATTTAGTAATGAGTGATGTACTGTACTTTATGTAGAATTATAGATATTGCTATATAGATTATACATAAAATCTTCACAAATAGAATGGTGGAAAAATGGGATAAGAAAAAAAGGGGAAACTAGCCAAAATATTAAAAATACATGAAAAAAATCAAATATACATAGCTGATAAGTCCAGTGCCTTATCTTCTGCAACTGAATACAAGACTGTGATGGCTATTTGTAAGTCTTTTTTTTTTTTTTTTTACCAGCTATTCAAAATTTCCTGTCTTTATGCAATGCTTCAGTTCTCACAGCTTTAGGATGGAGATTTGGTGATTCAAACCTTCGTTCCTAAGGAATCAGATAACCTTTGTAGTCCTGACTATATTCTTCTTCTAATATTTACCACTGATGGTGATGTAAACATGGTACTTCAGGGATGCCCTAGATTCTGTTCACACTTTTCCTGGCCCAGTTTTATAGCACCATATCATTTCCTCTTGATGGGAAAGACTTTAACCCCAGTCAACACCTAAAACCCCTATTGTACCTATTCATTCAGGGTCATGCAGAGCACGGTAGGAGCATTTTTCCATGGACATTAAAATCTGTACACCAGCAGACCACAAATTAATAGGGATGGGAAGCAATTTTTTTGCCAAGAGATCACCACATATTTGAGTGAGTTACCATCTCCATTTCTATCCCTTTGTTCTCAAACATATACTCTAGTTATGGGGAGAAAATATTTTATATCATTCACTGGCTTAGTGCATACATCACAGGCTGCCAGAGTGTAACTCAACACTGACAAGGCACTGTCTCTTAACTATTACCATAACTGTATTTTTTTTTTTTTTTACAGTCAAATGGAATTATTTTAAAAAGTGATAGTTTGTGACATAACATGGTGTTGTACAAGTCAGTTAGAAATTCCTCAGAGGATGATTCTGGCAGAGACGTGATGAAGAGAAATAAATTCTAATCCAGAATACATCTATTTACATGTGAGAACAAAAGGCCAACTCAAGGGAATGGGTCCATGTAATAAAACTTCCTTAGGTAGTGTGCAGTGCAGGTCCCTTCAAGGTAACATTCCCCACTGGGGCCCAGTATTGATTGTTCCTGGTAGAAAGGTAAGCACTTAACAGGGGCAGTAGCCAAGTTAGCCTTGTCAAGGTGAAACTTTTAGTACCATGAATAGCCTCTATCTTTAGCGTGGTCATTTGTATGACCCTACAGAGAAAGCATTGAGTAGGCAATTTTCCTTGTTTATTTTGGAGACCTTATGTGTGAGTATTTATATGATCAAATAGTAACAGGTTCTGGGCCTATGCCCATTGTGAGTGATCCATCTACTTGTAACTTCCACGAACCTCCTTCTCACTAATGTTAGTTCTAAGTCCTACACCACCTAATCATCCTCACAAAGCAATGTAGGTGCTAACATCAAGCCATCTCTACTTTTAAATAAAGTAGACAACAAGCTGTACTATTGGATGTCCTGCCCACTGGGAGGATTTCTCTCCTGAATGCTTTTCCAGGGCCACACCTCAGTGAGACACAAGTGCCCTTCTGGCCTGTGCAAGCATGTCATGTCGAACATTCTGTGGCCCATCCGCCAATAGTTTACTCCTTTATCAACAAATCTTGAGGACTCTGTATGAGACCCCAGTTTCAGAATAAGGGAGAGAACAGAGTATGCAGAATCAGGCATCCTTGGAATGTGATGGTTAAGAAGAAAAAAAGAGTGAAAATTACATCGCTTAAGTGTGAATTGTCATTCTCATGTCCAGAATGGCTGCTATAGTGTGGGCATCTCAATATGGAATCCAAGAAAAGATGATTTTTTTCAGAGACATACTTAGACAGGTAGGTAGGCAGTTGTCATGACATTGTTTGGAGGGAGGAAGTTATCCAAATAAACATCATGTAGTGGAGAAAAATGGTATTTTCAGACAATGTGTGGATTTAGATTCAGGAAATCCAGGTTACAATTCTGGTTCCTAAGAGGGTCAATGCTGAAATGGCAGAATAAAGACCTTCAAAAATCCATTCCTGCATGTGATTGGAGGAATGGAAAAATCTGGAAAAAATTTCAAAATCAACAAATTTTGAAATCAACATTTTCAGAACTTTGGAAATCAGCTAAAGACCTGCAACAATCTAAAGTGTGTTTATTCAAGGAAAATGGCTGAATCTCAATACGAGCAGCAAGGTATGTTTACTGCCTTAATCTCATTCCTTGCCTCTCCAGCTCTGCAGTAGCCTTGAAAACTAACAGCATGGCAGTCATAACTGCTGTGAAAACCAGCCACTTGGAAGCTACTGGATGAGACAAAATAGGATTGGAATGCCCCAAAACCTCCAGAGAATTGTCACTATTTGACCTGTCTGGCAGCTACTAAAAAGCTCTGTTCACATCCCGTAAAGGGATGTCTTTATTTGATGTGATTTAGGCCCTGCTCTGTGAAACAGCCCATCCTCTGAACATTTGTCAAAAACAATTACAGCCGTCTCTTTGTATTTGCAGGTGATTAATTCCAGGACCCACCATGGATACCAAAATTTGCAGATGCTCAAGTCTCATAGTATTGGTGGTTCCACATCCGTGGATTCAACCAACCTCAGGTCATGTAGTACTGTATGTATTTATTGAAAAAAATTCACGTATAAGTGGACCTGGCCGTTCAAACCCATGTTGTTCAAGGGTCAACTGTACTCATCATAGCTGCCTAGGTAGCATTTCAAGTTGGGTCCAATAAGAGGCTGATCAAAAGAAGTAAAAGGGAAAACTGGGGAATGATATGTCATTTAAAAACTCCAACATATTCCTGGGAATCTAGAAAGCTGTATCCATGTGCAGGATCGTGTTCATGCTAAGGAAAGACTTGAGAAGGTTCTAATCTCTGATCTCTAGTTGACCTTGAGGATCTACACAAACAAAAAGTGAATACTAAGAGAGACTGATGGACTGTTTGATAGAGTATTTATGGTATGTCCCAATATAAACACAGCACCCCTCAGAAATATCTAGGAGATTCACTGGTTCAAAGCATTAAAGGAAATCTCTGTTCCATCATTAGTTGACCACTAACCGAAACAAGCAGAGACATCAGTAACATATATGACAAAGAATACATACTCTACAGTATACGTTCAGGAAAGTAACCAAACAAACACAGCAAAAATAACAAACCCCAGGAACATTCTGATTTCCAGAGCTGGAATATTTTATTATTTAAAGTGTCCACTTTTAGCAAAAAATATGATCCATGCAAAGAGGAAAGTATGAACCATATACAGGAATAAGAGCAGTCAATACATAATGCCTCTCAGGAATCCCAGATGCCGAACTTACTAAACAGAACTTAAATCAGCTATTTTAAACACTGTCCAGGAACTAAAGGAAATCATGTATGAAGAACAAAAGGAAAGTATGAGAAAGATTTCTTACCAAATAGAAGATATCAATAAAAAGATTATAAAAAAGAATCAAATAGAATTCTGGAGTTGAAACTACAATACATGAAATAAAAAATTCACTAGAGAATAACAATAGCAGATTTGAGCAGGCAGCATCAGTGTATTTGAAAATGGGCCAATTGAGATTATCCATTTTAAGGAACTAGAAAAAAAAAGAGTGAAGAAAAATGAACAGAGCTTCAGAGACCTATGGGACAGCATCAAGCATACCAACATACATTTAATGAAAGATCCTGAAGGAGAAGAGAGACAGAAGGAATATTTGAAAAAATACTGGCTGAAAATGGCCCAAATTTAATGGAAAACATTAATCTGTGGATCTAAGAAGATTAGTGAACTCCAAGTAAGATAAATTCAAAGAAATCTACATGTAAATATATCATAATCAAAGCTTTGAAGGACAAGTACAAAGAGAGAACTTGGAAAGTAGCAGGAAAAAAAGTGACTCATCACATACAAAGGATTTTCAATAATATTGACAGCTGACTTCTCAGAAATCAAAGAGGCTAGAAGGCAGTGGGATGATGTACTAAAAGTGCTGAAAGATAAGACTGTCAGTTCAAAAATTCTGTATTCTGCAAAACTATTCTTCAAAAATTAGGGAGAAATTAAAACATTCCAAGATAAAAACTGAGAGTTTATTGCTAGCAGACATGCCCTGGAAGGGAGTTCTTCAGGCTGTAATGAAAGTAAACTAGATATTAATTTGAATGCGCACACAATAAATTAAATGCAATGGTAAAGGGACTATACAGAAAAACATGAGACACTATAAATGTAGTTTTTGTTTGCAACTCTTTTATTCTACTCTCTGATTTAACATACAGTTGCCTAAAGCAATGTTTTAAAAACTGTGTTGATGGGCTTATAATGCATGAAGATGTAATTTGTGTGACAATAATTGTACAAAGAGGGAGGAGAGATGGAACTACATTGGAGCAATTTTTTATATCTTTGAAATTGACTCAATATTAATATGATTTAAATTATTTTCAATTAAGATGTAAATTCTAATCACCAGGGTAACCATTAAGAATATAACTCAAAAACAAATAGTAAAAGAAACAACTAGAGCATTAAAATATAAAATATAAAAATGAGACAATTTAAACCATCAGATCAGTAAAAATTAGTTTAAAAATCCACCATAATTAACAATACTCTTAAATAATTACTATTTTGGTGTTTACTTTTCTAATCTTAAAAAAGAAAGTTCACATATATTTGCACACACATATGTATCTTCATTTAACATGATATTGTAAACCTTTTTTGGTCTCAAATTTGGATTCGAAATATATGGTGGGGAATTTTAAACTAATTTTTCTGTATATTGTAGAATCTGTACTTGTACACAAGTAACCTGATATTTTTTGTTATATACAATTAAAATACATATGGATTCATGACATGTTCATTTCTGTTAAACATATGAAATATTTTAAAATAATTGATTATAATTTCATAATCAATTTGAAAGTTAAAATCAAATCCAGTCATAATTTTTTGCATACTCACATGGTATAAGGAGCTACCAGTAATATACATGCTAATACTTATCCTTTCTCTAAAAGATTTTTATTAATCTGAAAACAGTTTAAAGAATTATTTAAGCACAAAGAGTTATAAAGTGTTTTAATAAGCAAAAGTTGATAACATTTAAAATAAGTTAAGTGCCCCGTTCAAATGTTTTTGGTTTGTGGGCACATGCAAATTTGCTCAGTGTTCCCTTCACATGGGGATTTGTGTGATATTTGTTTTCACTAAGAAGGAGAAAATGGAAAAGCTATTTCAGAACCTGATTTGATTGCTTTGAAAACAAACAAACAAAAAGTACCTTTTTCTTGTGGCTTTGGGCTAATTACTCTTCCCTTCAAACCTCTGTTTTCTTGGTGTGTGGGGTTTTTCCCCATTTATCTATTTTCAGGTAGATTTAACGGCTTATGGGAAAAACTTTAATTTACTTCTTCCTTTTGGAAAAGGTTTTCTTCTGTATCTTTTCTTGTCTTACTCTGTAAAGTCTCATTTTAGCCTTAGCATGTTAAGGAATTAATAATGCATGTGACAGATTTTTTTCTGATATTTTTCAACTTTTAAGAGGTTGTGCATAATGATCTGATCCCAGAAATGATATATCCTCATTTCAATTCTGCCTCTGAGCAGAACTATATTATCTCCAGAGAGCCATGATATAACCTTATCCACTTATCAATCGCCTTACCTATACAATAGAAAGGGAGGGAAGCCCATTTTAGATGAAAGCACTTTGAGTTAAAAAAAAAAATAGGAAATTTACATAATTAATTTTAATGATGTGAAAATCTAACGTAGATACGCTCATACCCTCAGTAATTGCTGACTAACCTTAACTTCAAAACTTGCTCTTGAAATCTCTGTACCCAAGTGATTTCTTATGTGTTATTTTCTTACACAAAAATAATAGCTACTGTTAATTGAACACTTACTATGTACCAAGCACTATTCTAGGCTCTTGGTATGTTATGTGTCACTTCATTCAATAATCATAACAGCCTGTTAAGTAGATACTATTATTATTGCAGAGGATTCTAAGGTAGAGAGGGGTTGAATAACCTGCCCCAGGATTTGACTTTCAGTAACGTTATAGTACAACCTGCAATTTTAACCTCTATCCATTTTTAACTATGAAAAAGTTATCGACAGGAGAATTTCGTTTAGGATCAAAAATAGCTAATGTCTTTCCTACTGCACAAAATATAGACACATATGTGGGGTTATAAATAAAAGTAAAGATGTCAGAGATCCTCCAATGATTAAAGCTCTATTCACCATAAAGTAGCAAGCTGGGGCAAGATTTGGAGGTAGACATTTGTCAAACATATTTTTGAGGCTGGTTTATCTAAAATGGATGCCAGATATTTATATCTGAATTTTTAAAAGTATTTTCTTGCTGATTCAACAAAATGCAAGGTAATCTAGTGTTAAACAAAAAAAAAGGAATGTTTTTAAAGACCTCAAGAAAATACTAGTAGTAGCATTCACTTTCATATTTTTTATTAAAGAATGAAAATTATGGTTCTGTCAGATATACACTAAATTAATATTTGTGGTTGGGTCAGAGACCTTTCTGACTAAAGCATTAATTTATGGGTTTAGAATAAATTTATAATTTTTCTAAAGTCTTTGAATGAAAACAACAACAAAAAGCAAAACCATATACATTTGAGCTTAACATTAAAATTTTTTTAAAATAATAGTTTATTTTTTTTTAAATTAATTAATTAATTTATTTTTGGCTGCGTTGGGTCTTTGTTGCTGTGTGCGGGCTTTCTCTAGTTGCGGTGAGCGGGGGCTACTCTTCGTTACGGTGCGTGGTCTTCTCATTGCGGTGGCTTCTCTTGTTGCAGAGAAGCTTCAGAGGTTGTGGCTTACGGGCTCTAGGGCGCAGGGTCAGTAGTTGTGGCACACGGGCTTAGTTGCTCAGCGGCATGTAGGATCTTCCCAGACCAGGGCTCGAAGCCAGGTCCCCTGCATTGGCAGGCAGGTTCATAACCACTGTGCCACCAGGGAAGCCCTAAAAATGTTAATGTTTAATACCTTAACATTAAAATTTTTTTTAAATGTACTTTTATGTTACACACATATTTTATGCCAGGTGCTCCTCTATGTGTTCCACAGATGTTACTTCATTTCATCTTTCTACCTACTGTGTGCAGTGACTATTGTCATCTAAATTTTACAGATTAAGAAACTCAGAAAAGTTAAACAGCTTGCCCAAAGTTATACAGTTGAGATGTGGCAAACATAGTAAATAAAACTTCAGGTCTGATTTCTAAACTCGTGATTATACCACTATCCTATACTGTGTATCTTGGGCTTTTAAAATTGACACCAGTTCTCTCTCTCTCCATCTCTCTCTCTCTCTCACACACACACACATACAGACACACGCACACAAAGTAAAACAATCCAAGTCTCTAAATATGTCTAACATTTTATCGATGGGTCAGATCATCCAGGGGAATTATTGTAAGGATTAGCTAATGTATGTTTCATGGAAAATTATATTACTCTATAGTCTGAGTATATACATATACATATACATACACATTCACACATCGTGAGAGGTGGTGGCCCTACATGTAAGCTTGAATTATCTATTTAGTTATACTCCTAAAATCAGCCCATATATTTCATGATGAGTATTCAGGTTTTTTATCACTAAAATTATTTCTAGTAGCTTTCTTTGCATTAATTGGTAGTGAAGTTTTAGTCACGGTTAACAATGAAGAAGCATTTATTCCTTTTCAAATAGAGTTGGATAAATGTAATTTTAAATTAAAAGCTTGAGATTCTGAAATGAATAACTATTACCATTTTTTTCACCATGAACCATTCTGAGAAGATACTCATTAACCATTTCAGTTAGAAAAAACAGTGACCCTACCTTGAAAGCACCTACCACTGGAATTCTTTTTTTTTCTTCTGTGTACAGGCATACCTCAGAGATATTGTGGGTTCAGTTCCAGACCACCACAATAAAGCATCTATCACAATAAAGCAAGTCACATGAATTTTTTGGTTTTCAATGCATATGAAAGTTATATTTACACTATACTGCAGTCTATTAAGGGTGCAATAGCATTATATCTAAAAAACCAATGTAGACACCTTAATTTTGAAATACTTTGGGGACTTCCCTGCTGGTGCAGTGGTTAAGAATCCGCCTGCCAATGCAGGGGACATGGGTTCGATCCCTGGTCCTGGAAGATCCCACATGCCGCGGAGCAACTAAGCCCATGCGCCACAACTACTGAGCCTGCAGTCTAGAGCCCGCAAGCCACAACTACTGAGTCCGTGTGCCACAACTACTGAAGTCCGCATGCCTAGAATCTGTGCTCCACAACAAGAGAAGCCACCGCAATGAGAAGCCTGCGCACCGTAAGGAAGAGCAGCCCCCGCTCGCCGCAACTAGAGAAAGCCCGTGTGCAGCAACGAAGACCCAACACAGCCAAAAAAATAAATTAATTAATTAATAAAAAAATAAATAAAATAAAATACTTTATTGCTAAAAAATGCTAACCATCATCTGAGCTTTCAGTTAGTCATAATCTTTATGCTAGTGGGGGTCTTGCCTTGATGTTGATGTTGCTGACTGACCAGGGAGGTAGTTGCTGAAGTCTGGGGCAGCTGTGGCAGTTTCCTAAAATAAGACAGCAATGCAGTTTGCCACAATGACTGACTCTCTTTCACAAACAATTTCTCTGGGCATACAATGCTGTGTGATAACATTTTACCCATAGTAGAAATTCTTTCAGAATTGGAATCAATCCTCTGAAAGCCTGCCACTGCTTTATCAACTAAGTTTATGTAATATTCTAAATCCTGTGTTGTCATTTCAACAGCCTTCACAACATCTTCACCAGGAGTAGATTCCATCTCAAGAAACCACATTCTTTGCTCACTCATAAGGAGCAGCTCCTCATCCATTAAAGTTTTTTAAATTATTATCATTTTTATTTTTATACAATTTGTAAAGGATATACTTCATTTACCAAATACTCCACTGCAGAATATTGGCTCTATTTCCCATGTTGTATAATACATCCTTGTAAAGTTTTATCATGGGATTGCAGCAACTCAGTCACATCTTCAGGCTCCACTTCTAATTCTAGTTCTCTTGCTATATCTACCACATCTGCAGTTACTTCCTCCACTGAAGTCTTGAACCTCTCCAAGTCATCCATAATGGTTGGAATCAACTTCTTCCAGACTCCCATGAATGTTGATATTTTGACCTCTTCCCATGAATCATGAATGTTCTTAATGGTATCTAGAATGGTGAATCCTTTCCAGAAGGTTTTCAATTGCCCTTGTCAATATCCATCAAACTAATTACTGTCTATGGCAGCTATAGCCTTACAAAATGTATTTCTTAAAGAATAAGACTTGAAAGTTGAAATTACTCCTTGATCTGTGGCCTGTAGAATGGATGCCATGTTTGCAGGCATGAAAACAACAGTAATCTAGTTGTACCTCTCCATCAGAGCTCTTGGGTGACGAGGTGCACTCTCAGTGAGCAGTAATAGGTTGAAAGAAACCTTTTCTGAGCAGTCTCAACAGCAAGCTTAAAATATTCAGTAAACCACATTCTAAACAGATGTGCTGTCATCCAGTCTGTGTCATTCCACTGGTAGGGCACAGGCAGAGTAGATGTAGAAGAATTCTAAACGGCCCTAGGATTTTCAAAATAGTAAAGGACCATTAGCTTCTTTAAAGTCACCAGCTGCATTAGCCCCTAATAAGAGAGTCAGCCAGTTCCTTTGAAGCTTTGAAGTCAGGCATTGATTTATCTTCTCTAGCTATGAAATTCCTAGATGGCATCTTCTTGCAATACAAGGCTCTCTTGTCTAAGTTGAAAACCCGTTGTTTAGTGTAGCCGCCTTCATTAATTATCTTAGCTAGATCTTTTGGACAACTTGATGCAGCTTCTACATCAGCACTTGTTTGTTGCTTCACCTGACACTTTGATGTTGTGGAGACAGCTTCTTTCCTTAACCTCTTGAACCAAGCTCTGCTAGCTTCAAACTTTTCTTCTGAAGCTTCCTCCCTTCTCCCAGAGGAGAGTTAAGAGAGTTAGGGTCTTGCTCTGGATTAGGCTTTGGCTTAAGGGAGTGTTGTGGCTGGTTTGATCTTCTATCCAGAACACTAAACCTTTCTCCATATCAGCAATAACACTCTTTCATTTTCTTTTCATCCATGGGTTCACCGGATTAGTACTTTTAATTTTCTTTAAGAACTTTTCCTTTGCATTCACAATTTGGCTAACTGCTGGGCACACGAGACTCAGCTTTCAACCTGTCCTGGCTTTCCACAAGCCTTCTTCACTAAGCTTAATCATTTCTAGCTTTTTTTTTTTTATTAAAGGGGTTGCATTTATTCTATGAAATTTTATTTTATTTTATTTTTTTGGCCACAACGCATGGCTCATGGGATCATGGGATTAGTTCCCTGACCAGGGATTGAACCTGGGTCCTCGGGTGTGAGAGCACGGAGTCCTAACCACTGGACTGCCAGGGAGTTCCTGTTTCTAGCTTTTGATTTAAAGGGAAAGATGTGTGACTCTTCCTTTCACTTGAACACTTAGAGGCTATAGTAGGGTTATTAATTCGCCTAATTTCAGTATTGTTGTGTCTCAGGGGAAAGGGAGGTTCAAGGAGAAGGAGAGAGACTGGGGAACAGGCTGTGAATGGAACAGTCGGAACACACACAGCATTTATAAAGTTCTCCATCTTATATGGGTGCAGTTTGTGGCATCAAAACAATTGCAGTAGTAATATCAAAGATCACTGATCATCATGACAAATATAATAACAATGAAAAATTTTGCAATTTTGCAAGATTTACCAGTATGTAACACAGAGACATGGACTGATTAAATGCTGTTGGAAAAATGGCACCAGTAGACTTGGTTGATGCCGGGTTACCACAAACCTTCAATCTGTAAAAAACAAAGTATCTGTGCAGAGCAATAAAGCAAAGCACAATAAAACAAAGTACACCTATACTCAGGGTTGCAGTGGAAGATTTTAAAACTTAAATAAATTATACATAAAATACACATGATGATCAGCCACTTATCGTGGCAATGAGAAACCAAGAACTAACAATTTTTAATCACATTTCATAACTAGAAGTTAATTTCATACACATTATCTTTAAGAATCTTAAGTTAGATAGGCAGGTATTATATATTCCCCATATTTTTGAATAAAGATAAAAGAATCAATATTCATAGAGCACTGTGATTGCTGATAATTAACTGGGTAACTTTAAGAAAATAATAATTCTTCTGCACCTCAGTTTTTTAACCTACGGAACAGGGCTGCTAATATACACTTGTCTTACTTCAAGGGGTTTCTACTAGAACCAAGATAAGGCAGGAGAAAAGTAACTGCATACTGCAAAGAGTTTTCCTTTGCCTCCGTTTTCTCATGTGTACAACATGAGCTAATGTTAAGGCCATAAAGTATCATGAAAATTCTTTCTGTAACAAAAAATTCCATTATGTAAGTGTGAGATATTATTGGTCGCACATGCCCAGGTTTTCAACCTAATTTATCAAGACTTTAGGTTATTAGTGTTAATATTTTTCTTCCTCTCAACATTCATATTGTACAATTAAGATTTTTAAGACATTCTACTTCTGTTTTCCTGACCTGGATTCACTCAAGGTTAAGTTTGTAATGCATTCCTCTTCTTCCTTCTTACCCTTATGGGGATTAAGAGACTTGCTAGGTCTATCAGGGTTTTAAGGGGAAGCATAACAAAAGAACAGCAGAGCACTTACTTTTGAGGATAAACAGTCTCTTCCATGTAAAGCCTAAGAAGTGTTCGTCCAAAAATGGGATATTAACCAATGCATATTGGTGTTATAGAAAGACTTGATGCCTCACTTTAAATGCATTATTAGTAGGCTACTATTTTATAAGTCTAGCGATTGAAACCCCTTTGAAGATACAATTTCATTACACCATAACCCCATTACCATATCATTTACAAAGGATTGGTCATCATTCACTACAAATGGTTTTAATCAAAGGAAAACCCTCAGAAAACAGAACTGGCTGGTATTTTGTATAATGCAATAGCTCCCCCATCTTACAGACTGAAGAATATAGACTGGAATTCTTCTTTTGATAAATAATATTAATGACATCTATATTTTATTTTGTTAATTCTATTTTCTTTCCTTAACTCTTTCAAAGAAGAGAAACCTTATCATTGATATAACTGTTCCAAAAGTATTCATTATTTCTACATGATCTTTGAGAAAATAAAATCCTTACAGGACACTGAAAATATCTCAGTGACTATGATATTTAAAAGTCATCTCGTAAAGACTAATAAATATCATGGATATCTTATGTCCTTTTAACATGTTCTAGGAAAATATAATTTTATCTTCTTATATGCTTAAAAATGATGTTTGTACTTGAAAAGTTTTTTTTAAAGGTTTCTTACATTTTGATAACTTAATAACAATATTCAGGTTTTCTCTCCAAATTAGTTTGACTCAATACTTAAACAAATATTTATTCAACAATTTCAGTCTTGCAAAAAAGCTGAAGAAATTACTAAGTAACTTACTTCAGGTATCCTTAATAATGATTACATAGATAATTCAATTAAAAATCCTAAAAATTACTTACTTAAGACAACTCAGGTAAAAGGATTTTCTTTCTGAAATTCATAAAAAATTGCATCTACATATATAAAATTAAAATATGTAAATTATTTTATATAGTATATGAATTAATGTTCAACTTTCAAAGTTTTATCAGGCCCTATATACTGTAGGATTCTCCTATATTTAGCAGTATGAAACAAACACAAATTTTATAAGCCAGAAAAAAAAAAAAGCTCACCACATAAAAGAACTCATAATAATGAATAGAATAAAAGAAAATTGCAGGTACTTTTCATTTTATAAAGTAGGTATTCAACAGCCTACTAAATGTAAAGCAGATTTTTTGAAAAAATCAACATCAAAGACATGATTCCATTTGGGGAAAATCACTCCCCCACCCCCATAGACACCACCATCCAGATTTCTTGAGACCATTTTGCAGAAAATATACTGGTTACAGCAATTGAATATTTAATAATGGAGCCATGTGAGGACACTTTTAGAACCCTGTAGACAGTTGTATGCTGTGACCAGTTTATTGGCTAGCTGAAGCTAAGTGTGTGTATCTCTTCCCAAATCTGTGGTCACTGATCTCATATGGTAGCTTGAAATCAAGCTTGAATCATTTAAACCAAAGATTGATAAAGATTGTGTATCAGACCTTTTCTCCTCCTTTCCCCAAATCCTCCTTGGTTGTTAAACATTTACCAGCACACTTTAGTCAGCAGTAATTCCAAACCTATAAACTATTTTTCGGCATCAAGGTTTCCTTTTTTTGCTGTGCACTCTGTGAAACATTTCCCAAATTCCTGAAATTTCTCATACTGTTAATTCTCTGGGTCTGTGATGCAAGTACAGAATGTAGAACTTTTTTTTTTTTTAAAGAGGTTGGAAATCTGATCAGGGTGCCAGCATGGTCAGGTTCTGGTGAGGACTCTTCCTGGATTTCAGATAGCTACCTTCTCACTATGTCCTCACATGGCTGAGGGAGACCTTTGTGGTTTCTTCCTCTTATAAGGCCACCAGTTGTTTTCCAGCTTCTAGAGATTGCATTCCTTGGCCTGTGGTCCCTTTCCATCTTCAAAGCTATCAGTGTTGCATCTCTCTGACCCTTCTTCCATGGACATATCTCCTTCTCTAGAACATCTGTTTTTGCTTTTATACTCATACTGTCTAAATTGTTACAGAACTACATTTGGTAAATGAGAACCATTATCTAATACATGAATTTTAATCTGAAAATTCCATGATTTGTCATCTTTCATGAAATTAAACGTTGCCATACATAATTGATTCCATAGATTCTGCAATCTTGTGAAATTAGTTCTCAAGAGAAAGTAAGAAAAATTTAAAATTAATGTAATAACTAATTAATAATTTAATATAGTTGTTAAAGCTACAACTTTATTTTTGATGCAAATATATATTTGTGAATATACACAGAGTATTAGAATTTTTTGCATACTTCAAGCATTTTTGTTAAACATCAACAACTAATGTAAGCTAAAGGCACAAGTACAATTAGAATGGAGAAAAGAGAGAACTCAAAGAAAATAAAATTAAATAAAATACAGGTTTATTAAAGTGCTTTTCTTGTGTTTTTTAATTCATATATGCAGTGAAGTAATAGATGGATTTTAGCATTTATATAAAACGTGTTTTGTCATTTAAACAGAATTAATAAAAACTGTTTGATATTTAAATAAAATTAACATAAAATTGGAATAGCTGTTTTGCATCTCTAATAGTTATTATAGATAAATAACCACCTTAAACAGTGGTTCTCAAAAGACAAGGAGCACAGAATCACCCAGAAGGCTTGTTAAAAGATTCCTGGGCCCAGCCCAGAGTTTCTATTTCAGTAGATCTGGGACTGATCTGATAATTTGCATTTCTAACAAGATGCTGGTCCAGGGACCACACTATGAGAAGTACTGCTCTAAAAGTGAAAGTCTTCTAAATACTGACTTTGTCAAGGCTAACCACACTGACACGGACAAATTACTCAGTTCTTTGAAAAATGAATTGAGCTGTTAACTATTTAATAAACCATAGCACCTTTGTTTTTAGAAATATAATAAAAATAGTTTTGAGGTTATTATCCTATAATTTTAAGTTTCTTCATAAAGTATTGTTTTGGGAAAATCAACATTTTTCTGTGTACTTTTAGAAGAAAAACTTTTACCTATCCGAATTCTCGTAAAAGTTGTGATAATTGGTGACAGAAAAGGTGTCTTTGAACAGTTTTCGTTTTTCTGATTTTATTTTTTGTTGTTTAAGTAAAATTTTATGTTGTCCATGGTCATTTATTTAGTTTTTTAAAATATCTAAATGCCGGAGAGGGTGTGGAGAAAAGGGAACCTTCTTGCACTGTTGGTGGGAATGTATATTTATACAGCCACTATGGAGAACAGTATGGAGGGTCCTTAAAAACTAAAAATAGAACTACAATATGACCCAGCAATCCCACTACTGGGCATATACCCTGAGAAAACCATAATTCAAAAAGAGACATGTACCACAATGTTCATTGCAGCTCTATTTACAATAGCCAGGGCATGGAAGCAACTTAGGTGTCCACTGACAGATGAATGGATAAAGAAGATATGGCACATATATACAATGGAATATTACTCAACCATAAAAAGAAACAAAATTGAGTTATTTGTAGTGATGTGGATGGACCTAGAGTCTGTCATACAGAGTAGGGTAAGTCAGAAAGAGAAAAACAAATACCGTATGCTAACACATATATATGAAATCTAAAAAAAAAAAAAAGGTTCTGAAGAACCTAGGGACAGGACAGGAATAAAGATGCAGACGTAGAGAATGGACTTGAGGACACGGGGAGAGGGAAGGGTAAGCTGGGACAAAGTGAGAGTGGCATGGACTTATATACACTACCAAATATAAAATAGATAGCTAGTGGGAAGCAGCCACATAGCACAAGGAGATCAGCTCGGTGCTTTGTGACCACCTAGAGGGGTGGGAGAGGGAGGGTGGGAGGGAGACACAAGAGGGAGGAGATATGAGGATATATGTATATGTATAGCTGATTCACTTTGTTATACAGCAGAAACTAACACACCATTGTAAAGCAATTATACTCCAATAAAGATGTTAAAAAAATAATAAATAAAATAAAATATCAGTTGGCTACTAGTTTGTTTACAGATATTTATTTTATAGCTTTTTATAATACATCTATCATAGAACATTTGCATCTCAAAAGACAGATATTTCAGTATTTTTACTATATACCATCATCCTCAATTTAATTAAAAATATCAGTAAGAAAAGTCATGCAACAATTAAAGTAAATATTTATAGAAGAACTTAGACAAGGCAATATGAACCAGCTTCCATCATGGTTCTAGAAAGAAGTTTCTTCTACCTGGGGCTAATCCTTCATGGATAGGATCTTCTATTAGCTCCTTGGTATCTTGCTTTAGCATTTATAACTCTTTTCCTTGTATTTTTATTTTTTATTTCTTAATGGAATCTGACTTGATATATCCTTCAACCCCCTCCATCTGCACTTAAGTCTTCTCATGTGAATGAATGATCCAAAATCCTGTCTTAGATTTCTTACTTACCATTTTCTCCTTGACCCATTGAAAGAAGAGGCTGCTCTGCTCTATCACGCCACTGAAAATATTCTTGCTAACATCACCAGTGATGCACCATAAATCTTCTCCTCTGACTTCACTCTCTGTTATTAGTCTCTCTGTAAAATTTGCTACTGTTCTCCAATCTATTTCCTGAAATCCTTGTGTCCTTACTTTTCCTGATAGCATTCTCTCCAACTTGCTATTAAGATATATTCCTTTTCAACTTCTTCCCATCTCTTTTTTCATCAATTCCTTGGCTATTCCTATACTACTGGGGTCCATCTTTAGTCAGATGTTCTCACTCATGCATTCTCATTTAATCCCATGATTTTAACTGTCACCTATAAGTTAATGCCTTTCAAATTGTATCTACATCCTAGATTGCTCCTCTGAACTCAACTTACATATCCACATACCTCCTGAGAATTTCTTTCAACCATCTTATTCTCATATGTAAAACCCGAATTAATTATTCTCACCCAAACTGGCTTTCTTTGTACATCCATATATTGGAGGACTGGAGACTTCAGTATGTTCTTTCCTGTATCTAGACCCACTTCTCAGAAGACCCAGAATATCTCTTCTTAGAGTCTGGCTCCCATGGCTGTTTGCTGAGTAAGGAGCAGGGCATATTACCCCATCACCTGAGCATAGCTGGGCCAGTGTTATCTCTCTTCTGGGGACTGAAGTTGAGACAGACAGAATGTGGTATTAGCAGTGGGTGAGATGATCACATGTGGGCAATGTTCTCTAATTATCAAGCAGGAAAAAAAGCTGGTCTGAAGAGAAAGGTTCCTTAAAGCGCAGGTGAAGAGAGCAGTAGAAATGAGAAAGTGTTACACTAGTAAGCGAAAAAGATGGCTAGGGTAGCTGCACTGTTTTCTTATAACTCCTGAGTTCTTCTGTACATTCTTTTCTTGGGATAATAGAGATGTTCCTGTATGGATACAGTAAAGTTTGATTGAGTCTAAGAGTCAACCTAGTCTACTCTGACAGTGATCAAGTTGGCCATTAGGCCACATGAGTATTAACTTCTTAACAACTTTTGAATCCAATCCTCTTTCCCCCATTCATAGCCATACCCTCTTCGCACCTAAAGTACTACAGTTTTCCATTAGAGCTTTTCTTTTTCCTCCATCACCGTCAGCCATCTATCCCTCTATCTTTCATACTGTTGCAGGACCAATCTTTATAAAATAGGAATCCATATTTATTATTCTTCTGCATGCGTCATTTGCCATTTCATGGCTCCCTGCTGACTACCAGAGGAAGTAAATGCCTTTAAGTAGAGCATGCTAACTGCTCTCTGTCCAGAACCTGGCCAACTTTAATTCATCTTGAGGGTTTGCTGTCCTCTACCTTGTATTTGGCTCATGTTATTCTTGCTGCCTGGAATACCCTTCTCTACCTTGTTGCCTGATCATTCCTACTTATCTTTCAGACCCAACTCCACTGTCTACATTTGCAAATCTCCCCTGATCTAGCAAGTAGAGCTGATTATTCCCTTCTTTGGAATATACACACATACTCATTTATCCACTCTGTATCATTTACTTATTTAAATGCCTTTCCTTCAGTTCAGAACATGAATTCATTGTTGATGGAGAGCAGTGTTTCATTATTTATGCAGCATTTATTTATTTATTATGATCTGACTAAACTCAAGAGGTTACTGGTATAATCCAAAGTAGATCTGGGTTTCCTGGATCCTAATGATTGACTACTGGTCTATGTGTTAATCCATAATCTAATTCACTTTCTCTTCAAGAAAGAGGGCAACTTTAGAATTATTATAGCTCATACTACAAAATTCATTTTTAAATATCAAGGAGCTCATGTGAAAAGATAAACTGAGGCACATTAAACTTTTCAAGAGTTTATTTGAGCATGCATCATTCAAATTGGGCAGCACTAAACCAGAGGTGGTTAGGAGTACTCCACGCACAGGAGGTAGGGAGACTTATTTACAGAGAAGATGAGGAAGCAAACTACAGAATTTATCTGATGTGCTACAGTTTTAAGCAGTTGCCTTATTTGGGCAAGCCTAGTTGGCTGTTGGTGACTGGTTGTTCTTAAGTTTCATTTTCTCAGATTGGAGGAAATTGGCTCTGTTTCAGGTTTTGGTTTGCTTGTGTAGGCTATCAAGGCATTAGAGTCACCTTAGGCTAATGGTCTTCTTGTTTAATTACTTTAACACCCATATTTAAATTAATGGTTTTCTTCACAGCACTTCAAATTGTGACATAGATATATAATCATATATCTATGATTTCTTAGAATCACAATTTACTTTTTCCTACTCAAATTCCACACTTTTTTTTTTAACATCTTTATTGGAGTATAATTGCTTTACAGTGCTGTGTTAGTTTCTGCTGTATAACAAAGTGAATCAGCAATATGTATACATATATCACCATATCCCCTCCCTCTTGTGTCTCCCTCCCACCCTCCCTATTCCACCTCTCTAGGTGGACACAAAGCACCGAGCTGATCTCCCTGTGCTATGCAGCTGCTTCCCACTAGCTATATATTTTACACTTGGTAGTGTATATATGTCCATGCCACTCTCTCACTTCGTCCCAGCTTACCCTTCCCCCTCCCCGTGTCCTCAAGTCCATTCTCTACGTCTGCATCTTTATTCTTGTCCTGTCCCTAAGTTCTTCAGAACCTTTTTTTTTTTTTTTTGAGATTCCATATATATGTGTTAGCATACGGTATTTGTTTTTCTCTTTCTGACTTACTTCACTCTGTATGACAGACTCTAGGTCCATCCACATCACTACAAATAACTCAATTTTGTTTCTTTTTATGGCTGGGTAATATTCCATTGTCTATATGTGCCATTTCTTCTTTATCCATTCATCTGTTGATGGACACTTAGGTTGCTTCCATGTCCTGGTGATTGTAAATAGAGCTGCAGTGAACATTGTGGTTCATGACTCTTTTTGAATTATGGTTTTCTCAGGGTATATGCCCAGAAGTGGGATTGCTGGGTCGTACAGTAGTTCTATTCTTAGTTTTTAAGGAACCTCCATACTGTTCTCCATAGTGGCTGTATCAATATACATTCCCACCAACAGTGCAAGAGGGTTCCCTTTTCTCCACACCCTCTCCAGCATTTATTGTTTGTAGATTTTTTGATGATGGCCATTCTGACTGGTGTGAGGTGATACCTCATTGTAGTTTTGATTTGCAGTTCTCTAATGATTAGTGATGTTGAGCATTCTTTCATGTTTTTGATGGCAATCTGTGTATCTTCTTTGGAGAAAGGTCTATTTAGGTCTTCTGCCCATTTTTGGATTGGGTTATTTTGTTGATATTGAGCTGCAAGAGCTACTTGTAAATTTTGGAGATTAATCCTTTGTCAGTTGCTTCATTTACAAATATTTTCTCCCATTCTGAGGGTTGTCTTTTCATCTTGTTTATGGTTTCCTTTGCTGTGCAAAAGCTTTTAAGTTTCATTAGGTCCCATTTGTTTATTTTTGTTTTTATTTCCATTTCTCTAGGAGGTGGGTCAAAAAGGATCTTGCTGTGATTTATGTCATAGAGTGTTCTGCCTATGTTTTCCTCTAAGAGTTTGATAGTGTCTGACCTTACATTTAGGTCTTTAATCCATTTTGCATTTATTTTTGTGTATGGTGTTAGGGAGTATTCTAATTTCATTCTTTTACATGTAGCTGTCCAGTTTTCCCAGCACCACTTACTGAAGAGGCTGTATTTTCTCCATTGTATATTCTTGCCTCCTTTATCAAAAATAAGGTGACCATATGTGTGTGGGTTTATCTCTGGGCTTTCTATCCTGTTCCATTGATCTATATTTCTATTTTTCCACAAGTATTTTTAAACCAACTCCTTTTATCCAAATGTGGGGAGACTTACGAATAAGATATCAGAGTGGGAGAAGGAGGCAGTAAGATCGCTAGATCATACTCTATGAAGCTTGAAAAGTCAGCTTAAGATCTCTATGTTTCAGTTTTTTAAAACTTAAAATTAGCAGTTGAAATAGCTAATCTATAAATCCCCGCCTAACTCTAAATTTCTGTTCTTGGAAAATCAAAACATTTCTAAATATTAATAAAAAGAATAATTTGGAAAGTAATCATTAGTGGCCAGCATGCTTACTTATATTAATACTTAAGGGCATCTATTACTGTTTATATAAACATAAATTAAAATATATTAATGCATTTCTCCATTCCTAGGTAGAAATATCACAAAACATTTTGATTATAGTAACATATCTGTAAAAGTATAGGGGCTATATATTAATGTAAATTTTAATTATCTGATTTTTATCTTTAGTAAATCAGAGATATAGTACAACAAAATCTCAGAGGAGAGAGAAAAAGTGTTTATTCATTTGAAGGTAACCTCCAGTAGATTGTGTTCCAGGAATGTTTCATCATCAGTTGATGCAGTTAAAAGCCTGAAACAAAAACACTACCAGAAACAGAAAATGGAGCAAAGTTTCAATTGCTTTTGCATTATAACTGCTAAATATAAAGGATTTCTTATTTTCATGGACTATAGTTTCTTAAAGTCAGATATTCTGTTTCACCCATTACAGAGTTACTAGCTTAGAAAAAAATTAAACAAAAATACGTTTAAAAATAAATATGTTATACCTTTATTGAACAGTCTGTTCCATGTAAATTTTATGTATATGGCTCTTTTTAACATGAAAATAACAGAGGATCTGTTTGAACTCACCAAATAAATGGTTTTAAGAAAGCCTGGCACATTATCTTACGCATACGTACATTATCTTCCTAAACACTTATGTGATACAGGAATAAATGTTAAATTTGAAAAGATAAAAGACAAAAATTAAGGAAGTCTCTGTATTCACTATATTTAAAAAAATAGTTATCACCTTGTGTAAATGTGATCTACATAGAATGTGAAACACTGAATTTGCTGTCTGGGTCATGGCTGAACAATTGGGAACATTGTAGATGGTGTTCAGTCACTTTCTTTTCTAAAATTTAACAACTTTGTTCAAATCCAGGATTTATTCTCTTGGGGTCCTCATTGCTGTTGCCTTTCAGTTCCAGCATTTGCTTCTTAGTGCAGCCATGGCACAGATCCATTGCACCAAAGCACAAAATAGCAAATGAACCCCAGTGGGAGAGATTTTATACATAAAAGTCAAAGCAAAACCCCATAAAGAAAGTAACTATGTGTTTATACATTTCATAAAACAGAAAAATGTTCAAAGGAAAGTAAAATTAGCTTTCAAAATAGTTGCCTCTTGAACTGGACATCTGTTACATGAGTGTAAAATTACCTTGCATATTTTTATAAAGAACAATATTTTCACATTTACAGAAGGTAGTCTAGGTATAGCCAGTCTACACATATTGTTGTTGTTCTTTAACATTTTAAGAGTCATTGTAATTTCCAATTTGGGTATTTTCTGCAAAATTTTCCAGAAGCCTCTTTCCTAACTATTCAAAGAAGTACTCAGAAATTCTCCAATTCTAAGCATAATATTCCCATGTTGCTTGGTGTTAGAAAACAGACATACATTTTACCTACAAAATGGTATTCTCTTGTCAAGAATAGATCAGAAGTGATTAAATAACAAAAGCAGGAAAGAGAAGCTACTGGCATAGTATAAAGACAGAATACAATAGGCAGAAATGAGTTCAGGAGGTCGAGGAATCCATCTCATAGCTCACTGGCAATTTTCTAAATGAATGAGTAAGTCTAGTACTACTGAATCCAATCAAGGTCTCCAAGATGAGGTCACTAGAAAAAGAAACTGTCTTACTCTAGTTCACTGCCTCAAACAAATGTCCGTCTTTCAAAATTAATACACTTTCATTTTTTGCATTATGAGCATTTTCACATTTAAAACAAAGTTAAGATTTAAAACTGCATTTCAAACTCTCCTCCACTCACAAAGTGAAAAATAAAACCTTTAACATGTTATAAAGATCCATTATATGTGCCTAAGGATATGTGCATATTTGACATAATTCTACTTGTCTTTCTTATAAATCTTACATTTATCCCCATCTTATTTGAAGTCTATAAAATAAACGTCTCAATGGGATAGTATAAAAATGCTTTTGGAAATAGAGAATTAATGTTTGAACTGAGAAAAAGCATTTCTAGACAACATACAGGGAATTATTTTTGTAGTTCTAAACATTATTAGCTTTACAACTTGCCCTCATTCTTTGCTTCCCCCTCTCCTTTTTTTTTCTTTCAAGATATATTGTCCCTTTTAGTATGAATGAAAACTGGAGAACAATAACATCTCAGTACATGGAGTCAAGGACAGGAAGAGCCTAATCTTTAAGTATAACATGTAGAAAATGAGTGAATGAATGTATGAATGAATTAAATGCTGAGGATTTTACACTTCTGGCTACATTTATCAGTAATACTGGAAATCAAGAGAGTCTTGAAAAATTTCTACCAGAAAATGTAGCAAATTACCAAATTTGTAAAATGATAAAAGCTAAGTATAATCGAGGCTGATTATGTTTTGAAAACCATATAGAAAGAATGCAATCTCATATAATTTTTCACAATGATTTACCATCTAACTTTTTGTTAGTTCCTAGATTCTGTTGCTAATAAAACCAATATAAAATATCTGATATGTCCCAACAATCACTAAGGTATCATGTTAATTGTTCAACAGTGTATTCTTTTAGGTTTTTAAAAAGGCTCTAATTTTATAATATTACCAAAAGGTTAAAACATGCCAATCTAACACAAAATACGACAATATTTTGCTTATGTTTTTGGCATATCCATTCAGAAACAAAAGATACAACAGATGGATAATAGTTAATGTTGCCAATACACAAATTCACTTTAGAGAAACTGGGACAATACCATTGCATAGCAGTATAGTGCAATAAAAAGAAAATGGGTTTCTGTAGCTCTCTTAAAGGGGAATTTAAGGAACTAATAGTAAACTTATAAAATACATTTTGAAGCTGAATAGTATCTGAAGAGAGCAACTTGAGTATTCAAGATTTTGCTAAATAATACATCACCAAAATTAGAATATTTAATATGAAGGAAAATAAAAATATTAGCAGAGTGTTCTAGGCATCTTCCTGAGGATTTTTATCTCACTTTTATGAGCAAATTTTCTTGATTAAAAAAAAAAACAAATTATTCTGAGAATCTAGATTATTTATAATATCCTTTCAGTGAAATTAGCTATTCATTACATAATTTGAAATAAACTAATAGCAAAGAACAGAAATGATATGTATGCAGTACTTGCTTTTACTGGGTAGTTTATACAGGTGAAGTTATTAAAATCTCTCAATCAACCCCAAATCTAAGTATTATAATTTCCACTTTACACACAAAAGAGTTAAAGATTCGGGCTAGAGTTAAATGATTTCCACAGGTAATGCAGTGAATTTCAGAACCAAGATTCAAACCTAAGTGTATTATATTCCAACATTTTATGGAATATGCTGTGTTGTTCTTCGATAAAGGACTATGTCTGGATATTTCAAGACAGTTTGAATGAATATGAGAAAAACAAATTAGAAACTAAGAGCAGTGAAGAAACTATTATTAGAGTATATAGGGATGGGTTCCAGAGGCCTAACAAAAGGTTTGGACTTCATAGCAAATTGCTGTTGGTGAAATTAAAGCAAGGTCATATTGTACTAATCTTCTTGTTAGTCTTATAACCTCCACTAAATAGTAAACTCTATCATGGGGACAGAGACCAAGAGAATTCATCTTGGTTAATCTTCTCTCCCCATTGCCTACTGCAGGACACTGGCTAAAACAAGGCATTCAATGAATTTCCAGGGAATGAACCAAACTGCAAGCAGAGAAAGGCCATTGTCTGGAGAAATAAGTTTGGTGGTAAACAATCACAGAAAGGGTTTGCTTTCATTACGAAATTAGAGCCATTATGGCTGAGAAATGAATCCAAAGGAGCTTTAACACCAAGCTAGTCAAGAACTCAAGAGTCAGTCAAAGGACCATAAGGAGTAGGATGTAAAACAAGAGCAGAGGTCTGAGAAGTAACTCAGTATCCTAAAGAGACCTTAATTAAAGGAGAACTGGTGAAAAAGATTCGGAGGACATCATCTCATCACGCCTTTGGAATTTATGTTAAGAAACCATTGTTCTAAAAGAAATTACCTGCTTTTATGTAGATAAAACTTATCCAACATTATTTATTTTAATGACAATGCATCTTTCATAAAATAAATAGAAATTAATTCTTACTTCAAAATCTATGGTGGTGTATAAGAAAGCCAAACCCTGTGGTCTGGTCTCAACCACGTGAGTGTGTCACCTTACTGCCGACTTGTGGCCACCTGACTGAAATTCAGGGGCAGACTCTGGAGAAAAAGAAATATTAGAAAACAGAATCTGTAAAGTAAAGCTTAAAAGCAAATCCTTTTTTCTATAGTTTATCAACAGGTTTTGCAGAATTGAGAGTAATATATGCATTTTGAAGAAGTTAAGTCCATAGACTTTTGACAGCTTATTACTTCCATCTAATATGACTTGGTGGGCTTACCAGTAATTATAGATCAATAAGAACAGTAATACAAACTTTTGTTTTTAAGATAATTATGTGATGACTGGCTTCATTTTAAAATAAAGTTTCAAGATCAAGTGGAAGTTTTCCTGAAACACTAACTGGATATATAAATATAAAACTTTCTAAATGTTTTTTCCAAGGTTAAAAAATAGGTTTGAATAACTGTTCAACAGCATTTCAAAAAATAAAATAGATAAAAATAGTACCATACTTAACATTCAACCCTGTATACAAATTTAAAGATGACTGTGATGTCTTTGCTCCCTTTATATGTAACACACTTTGCCAGAAATTCTATGTTTTAGAAATTAAGTTGGCTTCACATTTCTGAAGTGGGTAAACTGCTAGACACTGACACTTTAGTTTGAATTAGCATTATATGATTGTTTTCCCCTTAAGAATTTAATAAGATATATCTAATATGACTAAATGGAGGTTTTGATGAGGACAGGAACATAGATCCCAGTATCATACCAATCTTCTCTGGGTTAGATATTCCTAGGTAGGATGCTGCACTTTGGGACTTTTGGGTAACTAAATGGAAGCCCCAGACAAATACAGGGAGTTAATACCAGAATGTAAGCAAAAAAGCAAGACAAGATGGATGAGTATTTAGATAAAATTTACTTTTTACTTGCTATTTTGCCTAAGAATTGCCTTGCCTGTCCAGCAATGTTTATCTCTGAAATAACCTCTTATCTTTGAGCTCTCACAAACAATTTTTGCCAGGGGGCTAAAATATAACTTTATATTAGGAAAAAGAATCAAATGCTCCTCACAACACCAATTCATCACCCAGAAAATATGGAGATATTCCAATTTTAAAAAGCTTTTTAAAGCATACATCAAACAAAAAATGAACTAAAGCGACAATATATCACACACTTTTAAACTACAGAAATAAGAAAATTCATGAGGTAAGCAAAGTAATTGTTGAAAACAATTTTAAAACAGTAAGTCATACCTTTCTCACTGCCTTAGAAAAAAATGCTAAAAATAATATAACCAGAAACTCAGGTTTCCTTTTGGTATTCATCATTTTAAGTGTAAATCATTCATATTTCCATTTATTGTCTGAAATTAGCAAAACACAACTTTTTTCAAATTCTGCATTCTTCTGGGAAAACACAGTCCAATATTTATGACCAGAGGTCCTTAGAAAAATGATTGGGCCGAGAAAGAAGCTTAACATAATTTTAAAAATGACTTGACATAAACACCGGATTTGGGGATAAACTAAGATTTTTTGGACACTTAAAAGTATACCAATTTCAAAGCTGGTTTATGCCAACAATACTTATGTAGGCAAACTAGAAATTGCCATCTCCTTTTTTTTTTTCAGAGGCCTTTTTTTCCTTTGGTTGAAAGAAAAATTACCCTCTGTTAACTCTGAGATCCTTTGGGAAAGAATATCCTAGCCTTTCCTTGAAAGTCTTCCCACCTCTACTGTCAAGCTAAAACAAAACTTGTTTCTTCCTCCCTACTGGTAAACTCTAATCAGCTTGTATAGGAGGGAAAGAAACAAATACTGTACCTGGAGAGTGAAAGGTACATGACTTTACCAGCGAGTGCTTTCTTGAGATAAGATGAAATGGGGAAAGCACTTTCAAATATAACGTATAATGTACAACGCGAAGGCTAAACTAAAGGAAGAGAGGATGGTTTTGTGAGCTCGGTAGGGCTTGCAACAGAAAAGAATACTGGAAAGTGACACGTTACTACTCCCTAAAGAGTCGTTGATTACACACACACACACACACACACACGCACACACACACACACACACACACACACCGTTACTTATAAGCACCCAGGAAGATATTTGAACTCCAGCTCTCGTCTTCTTACAGCTGGTTAAGTGTACCCTCTCCTCACCTCGGTCCGAGCACTAGAAAAAAAAAAAAAAAGAAAGAAAACGAAAAAGAAAAGTTATTTAGTCCAGCAATGCAAGGTCTTTGGGCTTCTCATTCAACATCTCTCTATACTTTGGTCCCCAGGGGGAATTGCAAACCTTTATCTCCTGGTCTTCAGCGGTTCCTATCAGCTCAGTAGGGAAGGGGGGCAAGTGGGACGGACAATCCTGAAGGAAAAAGGAGTCACCCCCGCGTCCAAAAGTATTGGAAGTGCTCGCTCGTATCTGCTTGTGGTCCGTGCTGGGGCTCCGCCGCCGCCCCTCAGTGAAGTCCGAGAAGCGGCCAAGTTTAAAGTGAAACGAAGATGGAAGCACTCTCTCTCTCTGTTTCTCAGAGAGTCCCTGAACTTATTTCGCCGCAGGTTTTTGCCCCGGACTTTTCGGAAACCTCAGTTTTTCACTTCGGGGGACAAAAAGCCACAGGGGTAGCGCTGATGGTTTTAGTGGAGAGACTCCTGCCCTGCAGTGGTGTCCGCTG
This sequence comes from Balaenoptera physalus, assembly GCF_965194825.1. Classification (NCBI taxonomy): domain Eukaryota; kingdom Metazoa; phylum Chordata; class Mammalia; order Artiodactyla; family Balaenopteridae; genus Balaenoptera; species Balaenoptera physalus. Next base: position 57,896,187 of record NC_138883.1, on the reverse strand, counting down.
ATGTATTTGTCCGCGGTGTCCCTTTGGTTTATTTTTCTGAGGTGTCGGAGGTGTCGCCACGCAGACCCCCTGCTGCGCGAGTTTGCCACCAGCTCTCGAACTCTGATTGTCCGGCGCCACCCGGGCTCCGCGGAACGCGCCCCAGAGCCCCGGACCCGGTGCCGCCAGCGGACCTGGAAGGAGGAGGCGCAGCAGGAACTGCGGCACGTGAACCGAGCTCCTTCGGAACAAAGCCTCCGGAAGAGTTGCGCGGATTCCTAAACCCCGGATTGGGCCTGGAGCCCGGTGGGCGTAGAGGGGAAGAAGAGGAAGGAGGAGACGCGAGAGCACTTTCCACCTCAAGCGCCAACAGCCCTCGCATCCTCTCCTGAAAGAGGCAGCTGGGTGGGTCCTGCCTACGCGTGGGTGCATGTGTACGCGCTTGGGAGAGCCCGTGGGTGTGTTCGGGTGTGAGCGCGTCTGGGCACCCGCAGGGCAACGCTGAAGCCTGGGAGAGCTCTACTGGTAGCCAAATTCGAGAACGCCCTATCCTAGGAGGCCACTAGCACGTGGCTTTGACAAGTAGGCCTGGAAGAGGCCCTCATTAGCCAGCTTCCTTCGGCAACTCCCAACTCTTCCATTCTCTTTGGGTTCAGACTGGTTTGGGGCCAGCAGAGATCCGAGCTGAGAGGGAGTTGCTCGCTGGGGCCGAAGACCAAGTGCTGGTGAACCGGTTAAAGAGAAGTGACAGGATTTCCAGGCTCAGGAGATAGGAACAGCTGATTTCACTCGGGGTTCCCGGGAGGAAGCCTTTTTCCGGGCTGGAGGGAGGGTAGGGTCGAGGAGAGTAATTCTAGGATTTGTGGCGAGAAAAGTCGACCTCCGCCGGCGGGGCCCTGTCTTGCTTTCTCCCCATCCCTCTTTCTTTCCTGCTTCAGACCTGTTCCCTGTCCCAGTAACCTTAGTGGCTTGTGACGACTATTGTGTTTACTTTCTGCCCTTGACATACTAATATGTGACCAACTGCAGTACTCGTAATGTCTGATGCTCAACTGAGTTGATTCTCAAATATAATATTCTTTTCAGCTTTTGCGCCCATCCGATTAGTAAGTAAACTACCACCTACTACTAAGGAGACGCTGGAAACCAGTCGCAGGCGACTGAGACCCCTAGATCAGCAGCCCTCCATCTCAGATATTCCTGGCGGCTTATAGCTAATGACTTTTCCCTGTGCCATAAGCAGTCACAGCCTGATCCGGTGACACTCCTTTACCCCGTAACCGTGGGGCAGGGGGCGGTCAGCAAGTCCCGCCTTCGCAAGAGACTGGGGAAGCCCCTGAAGTTCGCCTTCATGCTCCAGATTTTCTGCTTTCTCCCCTCCCCCTGCCTGCAACGCCCCCGCACCTCGCCTGCCCCGGGCTTTGCCGGCGCCTGGCTGGCCCTTTACTCCAGCCCTGGGTAAATCAGTCCGGAACACGCCAGGCTCCGAGGCGCTGAGGGCGGCGTGGCGGCCCCGGCGGGGGTCTCGCCTGACTCCCGGAGTCTCGGCGGCGCGGCAGATCCTGTCACTGCGGCGAGGGCCGGGCTCACGGCCGCGCGCCCCGCCGCCGCCACCGCCTCCATGCTGCAGCGCGGGGCGCAGTTCCTCCCGGCCCGGCGGCTGCCGTCGTCCGAACACGCCGGCGCGGGAAACCCGGAAGCCGCGCCCGCCCGGGCCGCAACCGCAGCGCGGGAGACGGGCCGCCAGCCCCTCGCTTGAGCCGCGGGCTCGCCTGGAAGCCGCGGGCAGCGGGCGGGGCACTGTGCAGTGGCGCGTAGGGAGACCGCCGATGTGTGCAGAGCGGCCCGTACTGAGGACTCTGTGTGAGTGCGTGCGGGGGTGCGTGTGTTTGCGCGTGTTTTTCCTTCTTCCCTCAAGGATGGCAATGGCTTGCAGCTGGCTGCTCCCTTAGGATTTTAGAGTTTGTGGAGCTCTAGGTTGTGAGCACAAACCACCCATATAATCCATTTTGCACGGTCGGTTTATATCAGGAGAAAAAAAGCGCAACTGGACGGGGGTGGGGCAGACCAAGGAAACCTTCTGGAAATACAAACACGCAAGCACAACACTCGTAAGAGAGAGGAAGAATGAAAGACCTGGGAAGATGTCTGTAACCTTCCTGCTGGCCCTTCCATTTTTCCGGAAAGATTCTGGATCGTTTCTACCTTTTGAAGTCATCTTGGCATCTATTTTTTTGTAAGCTCTCTCCAGCTTAGTAGCGTGCGTGAAGGCGTGTGTGTATGTGTGCGCGCGCTTATCTGATGCATTTGACTGTCTTTTATACAACTGCCCAGAAGCAAATGTGTTAACTCGGCAGTGCCCCTCGATGCCTGGCTTCTCGCGGAGCGCGGAGGACGCCCAGACCCATTTTCCAGTCTGGATTCGGAAGGGCTGCTCAGCTTTGGACCCTTGTGTGTGGATCGCTTTACCCAGAGGCTTGGAAAGCGCCAGTATTAACCTGCTTCCAGGTACATCACAAGGTCACCAGAGGGTCTTGCAGCCGTCTCGTTTCTGTGAATCTAGACTTTCCTGTCTTGGCCCGAAGGATATTTACGTTTCGGTCGACATAATTTGAAGCCAAAAGTTCAGCCTGTCGAGCTGGTTTCTGCACAATCAAGGTAACAAGAATTGCCTTTCAAACTGCTTAACAAAACCCCCGACTCTTCGACTCTTCCTTGCTGGTTCCTGGCTCTTGCCTCCCCACCAAAATGTCACCAGCTCTTGAATTACGTGGATTTGGGTTGGAGGAGAACTTGAAGGAAACGTGATAGAACCGCTATGCCAGACCACTCTCTTTGCTGCCCGTGGTCCGGTGGGCATCGAAGCCGATCGTGAGAAGGACCAGTCCCCTCCTTGCTTTTCCTTCCCTGTGCTGTACTGGGTGTGTGTGTGTGTGTGCAAGTGTGAATGCGAGTGCGCGCGCGCCTGTCTGCGAGTGTGTGTGTGCGTGTTTGAGTGTGTTTCTGTGTGTGCGTGCGCGGCCGCCCTGCCTCTGCCCGATCCCTGGGTGCAGAAACGCGGGTTTCATGGGGCGATCGCCGCGGATCCCCCGCCCAGCGCGACCTGCGGGCAACGGCGGCAGTGGCAGGAGCCGCCTCTCGGACTCCCTAGGATGCGGGTGCTGAGCTATGGCAAAGGGCAGCGAAGTGACGAGCGAGACCCGCGTACGACTGTGAAAGCCACCTGGAAACACCTTGCCGGGATTGTACCTGCGGGCAGAAAGTCTTCCTACGACCGTCTTTCCTCTAGAGGCACCAGGTAACAAGCAGACGACTTCCCGCCTCACCCAGTTTCCTTCTGATCTTATTTCTAGTGTCTTATCTGCATTGCAGGCTACTTTACTTATTAATGTTTTGAAAATCATTGAGAAGGGCTGGGTATTCAAGGGCGCTCTGTGATGTAATATAATTTCTAGTAGGTGGAATATAAATCTATACCTGAGCATTTAATCTATCAGTGAAAGCTAAGAAAATATGGATACGCTCCACCTTAAGTGATGGTTTTGGAAGCTAGGCGTGTTGAACCTGTCTGAAGATGCCAGAGATTAAAGTCCCGTGTTTTCTTCAGGCTATGGTTGCCACGGACCATTTGGTATCCAACCCTCCCCAGATTGTGGAGTGTGAGAGGGTGTTTGGTTCCCACCCATCGTTTCAGGCAGGGATCACTTTGACCCTTCTCTACCTCTGGTGCCAGGTTGTTTTCCTGATTGTCGACGAGCTTGCCAGATCCTTTAGTAGTTGTATATTACGCATCTGGAGACTTTAATTCGAAATAGAGTTTTCTTGGAACTTGGTTTGAGTGGAAGGGAATTCATTGTCACGGGTGTATGTGTTGAGATATGGTGTTTAACTGCCAGGGTTTGCTTTTATGTAGCAAAATAGATCCATATCTAGAGGAGCGCTGCTAAAACCACAACCTCCGTCCCCAGCTGCATTGTCTCGCTTGTGGAGAGGGGCTTGTACGCTCGTGGTTTGTTTTTATTTTGTTCTGCTTTTTTTTTTTTTTTTGGTTTGTCTCTGTATAATGTGTATTTTGAAAATTCTTGCCAGTGCCTTGATTTACAAGGAGTAGGGTGGATTTGCGACTGCCTAATTAACATATTCGGTCTGATATGTTAAAAATGGAGATTCCCACAGCCGGCTGAGGCAGAACAAATTTAGTGAACTTCCAAAGCCCCTTACCCTCGCACCTTATTTCTCTCATTTCCTATCCCATCACCTCTGCGTCCCCTACAGAAAATTTCTCTCCCTTCTCGAGGGCATTGGGATTAAGAAGATAAAGCACTTCCAAAGTAGTCTCCTCAATGTTTTATTAGACAGTGAAGGCGGTCTGAATAATTCAGCTAGGGAATGTCTCCCGCCTTCGGGAGCTGCCTGCTCGCTGCAGTCAACCGAGGGTTTGGCTCAGCCGAGCGCACGGTGCCCTGCTCCTGGAAGCGGTGACTGGGACTGCTCCGGGGGTTTCTCTTTGCTGAAGCCGCTTGGAAAGTGGAGGGGCGCTGCCTGCTTTTCCTCCGCCCGCTGCATTTTTAAAATAGATATCCATATGATGGTATTTGCAGACTACAAGCCGGTCGCTAGCTAGCTGCTGTCGCTGTCCCTGCGCCTTGATGTCCCCGACTCCTCTGGAGATTGGGCTCGGCTGCTGCTGCAGCCCTCGCAGGCTGGTGGTGCTACAAGGCCGTGTTTGCAGCGGGCTTGGGGGCTGGGCTCCGCCACTGCAGCTGCCAGGCCCGCGTTGACACTTTCTTGGGGCCGGGTGGGAGAGCTCAGCGGGCCCCCTGGCAGACAGCGGGCGCATCATGGCAGAGGTGGCCGCCTGGATTTGAGACGGAGGAGGTGGAGAGACACGCGTGGGGGGGCAGTGAGGTCCTGCCCAACTTCCTGCGCCTGCAGCCCCCTCTCCCTTCTTCGTAAATGAATATTCAAGTACATAGAAGGAAAGCTGGCTGGCTGCAAAAATGCCTTGATATTCAGATACTGCATGATTTCTCAGGATTCAAAACCTGAAACGAAGTGCGTTTTTCCTAGGCCTCCATTTGTTCCTCTCTTCTCTCCCCTCTTGCTCTCCTGGATTTAATCAGGTCATTTCTACTCCTGTTTTACCTCCAGTTGAAATACCACTGGAAAGACTGCTACCTACCCCCACCCCAACTCCAATAAACAGGAAGGAGTTGAAGGCCACTCTTTAGACAGATTTGCTCTGTAACTTTGAGCTCTAGGGAGAGCCAAGAAGGGATAGGCAGTATAACTCGACTTTAACAGAAAAGCAGGTCCCCCCTCTACTTTCTGAAGACTCAGAAAGAAAAGGGTACTGCCTGCATACATACAGACTAAAAATAACTGGGAATTTGGGAGGAATTAGGTGAGGATTTTTCTTTTCTTTCATCTTTTCCTTTTTCTCTTTTAGTGAATTTATTTGTATTTCTCCTATCGCTCAGAAAATCGTAGTCAGCAAATTGATTTGTGTATACTAAAAATCTGACAGAGATACCTTTTTGTCTCCCAGATTTCTTCAGAATATTATTACAACAGAAACTATAGCATACTCATAATATTTGTTAGCAAATAAGGCATCCCTGTTTAGAGGGTGCCCAAGAAGGACGGAATACTGGTGGAGAATATTAGTACTTGGGAAAATTTTGTGTTTTCTCCATGTCCCTCCTCATTTCATTTCACCCTGGCCTTTTCTCATTAAGGATTCAGTCCTTCGCAGGTTAAGTCTTGTCCTTGTGCCCTCATCCTCCGGGAAGGTTGAAACACATGTATTAACTGGATGTTGAGTGATCAGATGCCTAAACATAGATTGTGGTGTGATTCATGTTTAAAAATGCCATTCATTGGTGCAGACTGGAGGTAGGTGAAATGTGAGACCCAGATAGTCCCCCTAGCATAGAGTTTCATGTATAGAAGTTCCTTAAGAAATGGAGCTTTCTGCCTCCCTTCTCTTCTCTCTTGTCTGTAGAGACAGAGAGGTGCAAGCCAGTCTGAGGATCTGAGTCCGCTGCCCTTGGTCAGCGTTGTACTTAGAGCTGGCTTGACTCACTAATAGGTCAAGCCTATTGGGTCTTGATAGAAAATTTCCTAGAAAAACCTTCCTTCCTTGTCAGCCCTCTTATGGTCACTAACAAGAGGGGCAGAACAATAGGAAAGCTAGGATACCCATGGAAACAGATGTGAGCATATAGGCAGGTGGAAAGAAGTTGTCATTTAGCTCCGGTCCTCGAGACCATTCCTTTTTGTCATTTTTTCACTTTATCTTTTCAAGAGGAGAATGACCTTGAGCAACACCAGTCTTCTGTGCTTCGCATACCTCTTTTCCTCCCTCAAACATGTGATGTATATATGAACACACACACATACATACATACACACACACCTCAGTTTTGAAATGAGATTCTTGTGCTTGTGTGTTTTGGGAGGGGTTCATCAAATATATCTCTTGATTGATACCAGCCAGAGGTGATTTTCTTTCTTTTTCCATAAGAGTATATAGCAAGAGCTGTGGTCATTTGAGGCAAAATTACCCCACCCTTATCCCCTCTTCCAGTATTTTTATCTCGTTTGTCATTCAGTGTATTCTTGGTATTAAAGCAGTGTCTGATTATGGCACTGGTGTTTAAATGACCATCATATGTTATAACTGCCTTTCATCTTTTCATGAATGACCGTAAGTTCCCTTTTGTGCATTTTAACCAGTGTTCTGTTTCCTCTTGCTGCTTGAAGCACTTTAAACTTCCTAGTTTGTTTGTTTTTTTTAACATCTTTACTGGAGTATAATTGCTTTACAATGGTGTGTTAGTTTCTGCTTTATAACAAAGTGAATCAGTTATACATATACATAAGTTCCCATATCTCTTCCCTCTTGCGTCTCCCTCCCTCCCACCCTCCCTATCCCACCCCTCTAGGTGGTTACAAAGCACCGAGCTGATCTCCCTGTGCTATGTGGCTGCTTCCCACTAGCTATCTATTTTACATTTGGTAGTGTATATATTAGACTTCCTAGTTTTGCTGAGTTTTCTAGCTGGTGAAATTAGGATCTTGCTTTCTGCTGATACTATTGCTGTGTTGTTATGTGGTTGGGATGAAATGCCTGCAGATTTCTAACAGTGTTCCTGTCTCTACATAAAACTACTACATCATAGTTCTATATCATAACTATCCAGTTATTTTAAGGGAAATTTGCTATAAATAAGATTGCTAAATATTTTTGCCAATTTTAAGGTTGGAAGAAGAAAGCTACTTGAAAGTTTCTGATGGCTTAACTGGCTAATCTACTGACTCATTCCAGTGAATTTTATTTTCTGTTTACTCAGAAATGTAATATACTGGCATTACTTTCAGAGTTTTGTGTATAGTATAAATGGTTCTGAGTTTTATGTTTCACTGAAGAGTATATAAATTCAGGCCTTTTAATAGATGTGATTGTGACCCCCTAGGATACATGACTAACTGATAATTTTGCTAAATCATTCCACTGACACACATGTGCATAGCTCTGCCTTGTTCAATAAACCTTGAGAGTGAGACTACTTATTATATTTCTACAGCCCACATTTTTATTCCTGTGGCATCCTTCAATCATTGAGGACTATTTAAAATCTAAGGCGGTGTAATTTGTCCATTACATGGTGTGTTCATGGTGAAATTAAGAAGTATTATGCTTATAAGTATTGAAGCTATTCCGGTTAGAGGTGTACCATTTTTATTATGCTCTATCAACATAAATTATATGTTATTATGAAAATTCCTGTTTTATGTAAGTATAACAAGAGCTAGAAAAAATAAAGAATTTAATTCAGATATAGTGCTGTTTTTTAAGCTTTTTCATCTTAGTGTTCTGATGGATTCTATTCTGGCAGAATGCTTTTTACTGATCTATGACATAATTTAATACTAATTATGAAGATGGTTAACAAGTGATAGAAAATTACAAAGGAATTACATGGTTATATAAATGCTCTATCACTTTACTGATACCAAGTAAGTCACACGAAATGGCTTTTTTATTTAAACTACAAACTACATCCGTAAGGTTTCTCGGAAATTGGCTTTGATAGCCTATGTTTATTAAGTTACAAACTTGGTCACATTGGGAGGAAAATGCCAATTGACCAATTTAAGTGTTCCTAGAAAATATATCTTTTAATAAAATCTGTCTAATTGTAAACCTCATGCTTTTCTTCTTTTCTTCGTAGGAGCATATATGTAATTTATTGCTTTTTAAAAAGCTTCCAATGAAATATTTTGAAATTGGTGTTATTACAATCCTTATGAAGAACAATTACAGAATTACCACTGAATGTTGAATCTATTTTAGATTTTGTAACAAAAAAAAGCTCCTGAAAAGAAGTAACAAGATACAGGAATAAAGTTGTAGGATCCTTTCCCCAGCTCTGCCAGTGTTTCTGAATTCTTAGAAAAAGAACAAAAGAAAACGCCAATTAGTTCAATAGATACTCAATTAGAACTAGTACACTTAATCAAGAGATAGAAGCCAAAACAATGCTGTTTACATTACTGTATTTTCGCTTTGCCCTTTGCAGCTCTTTTAAGGAAATGCTAAAGACACCTAAATGACATATATTAGTTGCTCTCCGGATTCTGTCACCCATGTTGACTTCTCATTTCCTGTCTTGAAGTAGTCATGCATCTTAGTGGTATCACTTCCAAAGTGATGTTTGCATTAAATGATTTACTAGTGGAAACATATCAACTCTGTAACCATGAAAACTAACTTTCTTGTATGTTCTTTGGAAGTAAAGGCTGTGGTATTTTCTCAGTAATTAGCTCTTTTTGTTATTTTTTCCCCTGGTGTAAAAGTTAGGTTACCAAGTGATTTATGTGCACTGGTCTTATTAGTGCTAAAGCATTTGTATAGCAGCGTTAAAACACATATACTTTATAGGGCAACATTGAACACTGAATTGAGTACTCAGGATATATGCTTTATTCTACATGGATAGAGTTATCATTATATCACTAATATTCACTAATATATCACTAGTATTCACATATATTTTAATTTGAAATGCCTCACTTAATAGAAATGTGCCTACCTTTAAATTGAAAATTTGGGGTTATTTATAGGAATTGTGTAGTACATTTGCCTTGTGTTGAATCTTCAAATGTCAGGCACTTTGACAACACGTAACTAGACATTGGATGCTGACCTCAAGAAACTTATTTTCTTAGTAACATGAAAGATATAAACGAGTGTGTAGCTTGAAAATAACTGGTATTTTAAAATTCTCTTTTGATATTTTATGCTTTGTAGTAGGGAAGACAGAGGAAATCAGGAAATCGTAACTGTTTTGTGGACAATGGTATTGCACAGTGGTTAGAAGCATGAACTTTGGGATTTCACATACCTGTGTCTCAGACCTGTATAACCTTGAGTGAGTCTTATAGCCTATCTGAGTCTTAGTGTCCTCACTTATAAAATGAAGCTAATAATAAAAGACACTTAGCTGTAATCATCATCATCATCTCCATCATCATCATCATTATCATCTCATCATTAGCTATCATGAGGGTAAAGGAGAAAACTAAAGGAAGTGGTAATTGAATGACTTCAAAGCCTATTCTTGGGGCCATAGATGCACAGGATTCCAGGGAATGCTAAAGGTCATCCAAACCAGGGGTCGTGCAGTCTAGTGTCCTCAGAGATCAAGCAGAAGATGTAAAGCAGGAAATCTGTCTGGCTTTAAGAAATTGTAGGCTGTAGGATCTCTGTTATACTGGAGAGTGCCTGACTTACCCAAGACATTCAAATTTAAATTCATTTTAACCCCTGATGAGTCCGGCATTATGAAACTTCTGAGTTATTCTGACATCCATTCAATCTTAAATTTTTTGGAAAGCATTCCTGCCATGTGGTCATCTTGACTCAGCTTGGGTACCTTCAGTGATTCCAAAAATTACTCCATGTAAGATAGATTATTCCATTTTTGTATAGTCTTATCATAAAATTCCTTTTTGGGATTGAGCCCAAAATCGGTATCCTGTGGCTTCTAATTAATTTTAATATGGGAGGAGAGACACACAATAAGTCTAATTCCCAGTAACAGTACCTCAAATATTTAAACTGTTACTCGAGATCCCCAACCAGCAATTGCTCTGCTTATGATTAAACATAACTTGACCTAAACAGGTTTGGGACAGTTTTCTACGTGTCATGATTTCAAGCCTTTTACCTTTTACACTCAGTAAATTTTAGCTATCATAAATCTTCATCATTACCCTCTTTGAGATAGGCTCCAATTTGTTTTCTTGCTTCTTATTGAATTATGTTACCAGCACCAACAAGTCCTGTGGGTCTACTAGTGTAGAGTTGAGCAGGGCCATTGTTTCCTTACTCTTGACACTGGAGAAAGCCATTACATGCAGAAAGCATTACATGCAGAAAGGATTACATGCAGTAATCCTCCATCTAGCACTCATGTCAGATATTACTGTTTGATCAATGACTTCTTCCCTCTTGAGCCTGGACAAGTCTTGAACATGTATCTCTAAGATACTACAACTTGTCAATTCAAGTTTGGTCACAAGATTGAAAGTATTCTCCATTCTGAGTCTAGGCACTAGTAAAGATGCCCGAGACCACTCTTTCAACATTCACATCACATGATTTGCTCATAGTGCTCAAATTAATTAAGTCTTCTCCAGTAAATATTGAGAGACAAGTAACATAAATTTCAGTGTTGGTGTTCATAATATATACAAGAAACAATGGAATGGAGTAAGACAAGGTGGATTTTCACCTCGCCCTAACTTGATGGGTTGGCTCTCTGATTTAGACAAGAATGATTCAAGGCCCATTCTTTGATCCGTTTAACAAATATTTCTTCATAATTTAACTCATGCTTTGATACTCTGCTAGCCATTTCGCCTTTGAGACACAAAAGCCCAAATGGCATAGATACCATTCTGGGAAGCTCAAATCTCAAGCGAGGAACACATATTCTTTCAGTGAGGCAGCCCTAGGCCCCAGTCGGTCTTGATGACATTCTCATATCTCTGCCTCTTAACTTACCCTTAAACCTAGATGATGTTGATTTCTAGTATATTTACTAACTTAATTTGTGTTACCTCCTCCATTATTGAATAAAATCCATGTTTAGGCTCCTAGTAGTTTCCCCAGCCTTCATATGAGGTCACCTCCTAATTTCCAACAAAGGGAAAATTATTTGAATACAAAAGGAAATAGTCAAATTCCCTTTATCTGGTATCCTTGTAGAGTGAGTCTTCTCCTTCTTGACCATTCTCCATGGTCTTGAATGTTATTCTTTTGAGGCATCATATTTAGAAATTTTTTTTTTAGATGTTTACTTTTAATGGAAATGCTGATAGTTATTAAAATTGACACACTAATTCTGAATATAGTTAACCTTTTCTTAATGACTTCATGTCTTCATTGTTTATGTTAGTGATTGCAGAAAGCCCTTGGAGACTGTCCCATGACATGTTTAAGGCAGCTTATACTGATATTGAATTTTCCCCAACTTCTTTTCCTTCCCTTTATCTTCTGTGTATGATTAAAAACATTTTTTCTTTGTTCTCATATGGCTAACATTTTTTTCAGTGGGTCTGTTTTCCTTTTTAACGGACTGATTGGAAATTTATTGACAGAGTGGCAAGATTATTAGATGTTTTGGTAAAATAGAGCCTGAGGATGACTAAAATTCTAAGATCTTCTCTACTGAGGAAAGCACATGAGTTTTCCTCCATGCACTATGTGGAAAGCACTGAAAGATGCTAATGTATCTTGCATAATATATGATTAGATGATGATGATGATGGTGATGAGGATCATCATCGTCACCATCATTTTCTGAGAATGTCCTTTGTGTACACTGTTGGTTTTTACTTTCCTCTAATCCATGCAATAACCTTCAGCTTAGGCATGATTGTATACATTTACAGAGGAGCAAGTTTGAGTCTGAGGACAATTTCCTTGTCCATGATTATATGACTAACAGACAGTAGGGCTAGAATTCAAATACAAATATTTCTGATTCCAAAGAAGATGCTATATTTGCTACATGTAGATTTCCCTTTTCTCCTATCTCTTAAAGCTGTTTTTTGTGTATTATTATATAAATGTGTTTTTAACCTCTTTCAAGGATGTTGGCTATCTTCTGAATATGCATCTTGTTCTCAATTTCTTTTCCCTTTATTGTACTCTATGAATTGCCATGTTTCATATCTGGAGGTTTTTGAAAGACTTTATAGTTATCCATTAGGGGATTCTCTAGCTGTTTGCATTGAGAAGGAAATGTTTGGTCCTGAGTCTGGAATATAAGTATATACTAATTATTATTATTATTATTTTTTGCTAAACGAGACTGTGTGATTTTGGGTGATTTACTCAATTCCCAATTCCCATCTGCAGAAGGGACTTGCAAGCCATTATAAACTGGCTGGTATATCTAAGTAATTAATAAATAATTGTTCCCTTTAGTGCTTTTCCTAGTACAGAAGAATCAGAAAATTCTGTGAAATGTTAGGACTGGATGGAACTTGGAGATCACTCTGTTTATCATTAAAACTTTTGCATGTGTCTAATTGTGCTCTACATTCCACTCGCCTCTGTGTGCAGGCTACTGTTGCAATACTTAATGAGTGCTTCAGGATTTAGCCCCAGATACCCCCTCCCTTTGGGACGGGGTCAGAAAAAAGTCAAATAACAAATTCATTTCTTCACCTTGTATCCAGATTTCTGTGCGTTATTTCAATGACAGAGGGGCCTGACATTAGCCAAAATCTGGTACTTAATTCTTGGTATATCTTTTGGCAGAACAGACCATTACTAGATAAAGCCCTGTGGTCTGTTCCCATCTGCGATTTACGTTCTTACCTCCCTTGATGAATTCAGAATAACCACAAATCCATTGCAGGTCTTCTGATTGAGAGTAGATGTCTGTTTACCTTCCCCTTGAATCTGGATTGGCCTTGCAACTTGCTTTGAACAATAGTTGTGGCAGAAGTAATATGGTGTAAGTTCCAAGCCAAATCCTCTAGAGACCATGTATCCTTCACTCTTAACCTCCTGGAGAAATGTTAACATCATGCGAAGAAGCCTGGGAACCCCTGCTGTAGGTAAATGGCCCAAGTGATCTCTAGCACCAATGGCAAGACGTACTAATGAGGCCATCTTACACCATCCAGATACAATTAAGCTTCCAAGTAATTATAGTAACATCATGAGTGATCACAGGTGAGACCAGCAGAAGAACCTGCTCCAACTGATGGTTGGAAAAGATAACTGAGACAACTACCACCCCCCTCCCACCCCTGCCTTGGGTGATGGGACATAGCCAGCCACCATGCCTATTTTGAAAACAACCCTGCCTCCTTTTTTTTTTTTTTATTCTTTCAACAAATATTTGTTAAATATCTACTATATTCATGCATGCTGCCCCTCCCTCTCTGGATTCATGGATTTTTGAAGAAAAGTATATTTTTTTCTTAAGCCGTTGGAAGTATTGGCTGATTCCTCAAATGCCTCGTTTCATCAAATTGATTTTTCCTAAGATGGATGAATGTATGTGATAATTAATTTTGATTTGCCTGTTTTCTATTATAGCCACTTATCACCTGCCTTAGAGAAGCTTCCGTGAAAGGGTTGTCCTCTTATGCCAGGGATCATGCCATTCACCTAAAGCCCGAGGGAGAATTTGTCTTTGTTTCTTCAAGTTACCTTTGGGCTTGGTTTGGTTCAGAGTGACATTTTGTTATTTCTCTGAGATTTCATTTTACCTTCTAATTATGTTTTAGTGATTCATATTTACTATTCATTTCTTCTGTAAATTAAATGTAGATTGCACAATTACTTTATTCTGGAACTTCATACACACCTCATTTTATTTAATAATGTTCTCATTTATGTATCAAATTACTCTATAGGAATTCGATATACTGTTATAGATATAATAAGGTGCAGAGTGTAGGCCACGGGGCAGTGCAATTATAATGGTTTTATAGCTTTCTGATTACTATTTATTTGCAAAAAAGATATAATTACAAAAAGAATAAAGTCAAATTCAATGTTTTTATTTTTGGTAAAAGAGATACATTTGTGGGTGGTGCCTAAGAATGCGTGTCACATTCACCTCAGTATTTTCTACAAAGATGTTTTGTTATGGATTTGAAAGTCTCCCTGGAATGTGTGGAATATGAAATATTTTATTTACATTTTCTTTCTCCTGTATCTTACTGTGATTTTAAAGTTTAACATAAGATAGGTAATATATGTTGTGCTAATCATTTGAAATTTCTGCTTGTGAATTCTAAAGTAACCAAGTACCTATTCTATTTGCTACATGTTGCAATATACATTAAAGCTGAAATTTTTAGCATGGTAGTATCAATTTCCCCATCTGTAAATGGGGCTAATGTTTACCTCCCACGGCCTACTGTGAGGAATAATTCATTCCCAGCACTTCACACACTGACTGGCAAATGATGGAATGCTCAAACAGCACTAGCAAAATATACGTCCTTGTATTTTATATATCAGAGTGTAATATTTGGTTTGAGTAGATTGTCAGCTTGCAAATATCTTTCTATTTTACTTTGTTGAGGTCCTAAATTGAAGGAATCTTCTAAGATAATATCAGGCAATACTTTGCTTCCCATATGAATGCAGAAGTTTTTTTAAAAATATATTAACAAAAAAGCAAACTTTCATATATATCTAGAATAAGTAAGTATTGTTAAACTAGCTGGAATAATATTTTAAGAGAAACATCTCAAATAATGTATGGCTTTTAGAACATGATTAGGAAAACTGAAGATAATAATTATTTTACCACTTATCTAATAGGCACAACCAATCCAAGTTGTTTAGAGTTTTAAATTTATACAATTTGAGGGAGCTTGTGAAGAGAAAAATATATAAAATTACAAACCCAAAAGTTAGATAAAGTATCTTGTAAGGGGCCTGTGTGTGTAACACTGGCTTTGTGGCCTATCTGCTTTTCTTATTCAGGACATGTTCAATGAATTCAGGAAAGAATTAGTAACTTTCTTTTTTTTTTTCTGATTAAGAAAATTGATTTTGTGGTTGTTTAGACTAATTTGTGCTGAGAAATTTTTAAACTCCTGGTAGCCTCTTTAATAGTTTTAGTACTCCTTTAAATATATTTTTATTAATTGAAAATTGAAATATTTATCTAAGTAGCCATATGACTATATGACTATAGCACTTCTTGTTTTATTGGGATCAAAATAAATGGAGAAATCCATATGTGTAATTGATGACCAAATTTTTCCAGTGATGTTGGAGAAATAGTTTATTCAATTTGAGGTGATGTCTATAGCATTACAATAGATAACATGGAAAAAATAATTATCTCTAAAGTATATTCAAAAAGGAAGCAGATTCTAGGCAATATTTAAGGAAAATAGAGAATTTCAGTGAAATCCTGCTTGGTACAAAATGTGCACTCAGGAGGTGTTGTTTGAAAATTGATATGTACATTAATTAATAAATATTTGTTTTGGAATGTGGCTCTATAGCACAAAAATCTATTTTTCTAAAATAATGGGAGGAAATTAGTTTCATTTTTATAGTCATTTCCTGTAAATTGGTATTTACAGTTTAGTGTTATGAAAAAGAAAAAAAATCACTATTTTTGAAATATCAAAAAAAGCAGCCCTTGAAAAACAATGTAATATCATTCTGAAGATTTTCCCTATCTTGTCTGTCCACATATTCCCTCTACAAAATACAATCTGTATAGGGAATGAGAAGTATCAACTCTTTCAAACTGATTCAAAGCACATAGTACAAAATTTTCCTTGATGGGGTAATAGGTTTTGTGGGATTCTGTGCTTCTTGGATGGAGAGAGAGTCCATGTGAGCTGTGTGTAAATGGAGTTAGTACTCATTCTTGCTGAATTGGTACTCTCAGTAACAATTTGAAGACATGATTTGCCACTGTAAGTTGAAATCATGTGTTGATTATATAGCAATCCAAGGAGGAGAGACCTGCAGGTGAAAGAGTGAGACAAACAGTGATAGGAGGATCCAAAGCTTGTTAGGGTTCAGGCTGTTTCATCAGCATTCTTCAGCATAAGATTTTTGGTTTCAGCACCTTAAGTTAAGGCTGGAAAACAGGGTTGTGTCACTTGGGACTCATTTAGCTGCAAGTGGAAAACCCAACCCACATTGGCTCAAGCATCTAAGGAACTTCTTGGTTCATACAACCAATAGCCTTAAGCAGGGTTATCTTCAGGTATAGTTTGATTCAGGATTAAAATAGCTGAAAAATGTGGAGCCCACTTTCGGCTCTCTTTTCTCTCTATTAATTCCCTTCTCAGATTTGGAAGGGTGGATTACCTTAGCTTCATATCATCACACTATGAAGTTGAAGTTCAAAGGTAGAAGGAGCAAGAAAAGAAAGAGGGAGGGAAGGAAGTAGGGCGTAGATAAGGGAGAAGAGCAAGGAAAAAGGGTGGGAAGGAGGAAGGAAGAGGAATTGCTTCCTGACAATCTGAATAAGGTCCTTTAACTGGTTGTTTTCAACCCTGGTTGTTTGACTTGCACCCTGTTAACATCTCTGAACTTGGAACTTGGTTAGAAGGAGTCAGATCACTGCTTGGTTCATTTACTTCTTCCTTCCTCCTATATTCTCTTCCTTCTTCCATCCTTCCCTCCTTTCCCTTCTTTCAGAATTATTTTCCATGGAAAGCCCCTCTCCTGTCCTCCATGTGAAATTCAAAAGCCCATACAGCTTTAGAGAAATTTTAATATTTGGCTTTGATAATCAGTGTTTCATGCTATAGGGGAAAAAATAGTTTTTCCTCTACTCTTCTAAGTTTGTGGCTGAGACCCCCCTGTAATAAATAAAAAGATTAACAGGATAAAAAGAAACAGAAATTTAATAACATGTATACCTCCTATATACATGGACAATACCCAGGAAAAATGAGTAACTCCCCTAAATGGCCCAAGGCGTCACCTCAAAGACCATCTTTAGCTAAAGACAAAAGATTTTGGAGGGAGGGAAGCCAGTTATGGGAGATTATCAGGCAAAGCACAGTAAACAAGGATATGGTTGTTATGTAGATCTAAGTTGGCACCTTCTCCATTGATAAATTTCTAGAGATTTAGTCATCCTCCTCTTCCTTCCTGGTACAGAGAGGGAGACATTCTTACAGGTGGATATTTTCTTCCTAAATGTAAAATGTCTCTTACAGAAGGGTAACTTCTAGGTATTCAGAACTTTTCCTATGTCTGCCGTTTCTTAAAATAATAAGCCAAGAATAAACTTTTATGCCAAAGAGGCATATTTTGGGGTGGCATATTCTGTTCCCCTTCACTGCTTTAAGATTTCTTAGCAAGTTTTGTTATTTTGGGGGAATTGAAAGTTGTCAAGCCACAGACTTACTGTAAAAATCTTTGAAATGAGTGGGTCTAATAGAATTTACCTACAGAGAAAATGGCATCTGTCTATCATTGAGAAGTTAAATAACACATTATTTGCATAAGACAAACTTCATCTTACTATAATAGAACAGTAAGTGGCTATTTGAGTATACACTCACACACACGTATCCACATAAGCTTATTTATTTTTATCAAATTCTAAATCTTCATTAATGAACATGCTATATATTGTACTATTTGTAATTATCGCACTTTAAAGAAGATGGTGAATAATTTCTAAGCTAAATGCTTATGGAAAAATAATCATCTTTCATTCAATTTTGAAATAAAGTTTAGTAAAATTATAAAAGAGAAAATGATAATGAATGAATTTAAATATAATTAAAATAAAGTCTCAAGTAGCTTCTTTTTCTTTGTAAAACAGCGATTGTACAAATGCTGAATAATTGTTGAAGCTTTTGCATTCGTTTTCATAATCTGTCTTTCAACCTTCTGAAGGGTAGCATTCTTCATTATGATTTACCCATTTTTTGAAGCCATGCTCTCTTCTTGATAGTACTGTCTCTCCCACTTCCTTTTTAACTCTCTACTATAAGTTAATTATAAGGTTATAGGTGATAATAATGAACTGTTGTAACTGGTATAGACCATCATTTTGTATTGACTTTACAGTGTGATTTCAGTTGAAGGAAGCAAGTAATAAAGCCCTGGCATGGGGTGACCTGGGTCAGTTTGAGAGCTTTTGCTTTAGCATCAGAGCAGCTCAGCTGTTAAAGTTCAGCCTCCCTGCCACCCCAGAGGCTCATCACAATTCCCACAGGACCATTCATTAAATGAAACTTCCATTTGAGGAATAAAACAGACAAAAATAATGCCGGTGGGGATTTTGAAAAATTTCTGTGTGTTTGAGTTCCTATTAAATGGCACATCGGCAAAGTAATCAAACACACCTGTGTTTTGTAGGGAGCACAAAACGTAAGAGAGTTACTGGTGTATGCACCCTCTATTAAGTGGTTTTAATAATCAATTTTCAGTGTCTTTGATATAAAACCCATGAAGAAATTTTTAAAAATGTAGCCCTGACTGTTTAGCCTGAATTGATAGCTATAGGCAATCTCTACCCATATTTCTATTATATTTTAATTGCACTGGGCAGGCTCCTTAAGGTATTACCCATTCTTTAAATTTTGGATAGTTACCTTCATTTTAGCTTACTTCAACATAGTGACGATGGAATCATTCCTTTCACAGTCAACTTTTGGTCAGAATACTCTAAAATTAATGATAGTGAAATGATAATTCTGCATTCTTCATTGGAAGGAAGTTGGTGGCAACCTCTGAAGAAAATAATGCAGTGTGGTTACCCAATGTTCCTGTTTCTTCTAGTGTAATGTAACTAGTTTAATCAATTACATATGCAACAGTAAGTTCCTGAATTACCAAGAAGGAAATGTTTCCTGGCAACTATATGTAAGGTATTTTGATGTCAAATACCTCGAGCTTCAGCTATCCGGAGTTTGAAGTAACTTCTGTCCCTTTCTTCACGATGGGTAGCACATAATCCATATATTTTACTACCTAAGTATACTTTAGAATATTTAGTCTTTTCAGTATAGTCCAAGACATTGCACTTTAATCAGTCAATGTGGATTGAAATTTGAATGACTGGTTAGGTTTCCTGCAATTAGTCTTTTTGTGGAAGTATCATTGCTATTATTTAATTAAAATTCCACAATAGATTGTTCATAATAGTGAACAAGGAGGATATACTGTAATGTAACATCATATCTTTTGCAATCTCTTCAGATGATTCTACAGAGGGGAAAAACTTTGAGCTGGAAGGTTATCAGCAAAAATAGAATATAGCAAGAGAGTTAAAAATAGTATTCTCTTCCCTGTCTTTTTCAATCCAAGTAGAGCGCTCATTGTATGATACCGCACCAAATCTGCAAAGTGCTTTAAAGATTCACTTTTAATTGAGGTAACTCTGAGCTTTTTGAAGTGTAACCAGTGACAGACTAAAGGGACATTTTGATTAAGCAGTGGTTGAATTATGAAATACTGTTACTCTACATCACTGCTGGGAACCTTAATTGGTGTGAGAAGTCTAACGAAAGGAACAACTACAACAACAAAGCAGAAACACATAAATAACTGAATCATAGGACCTTTCAATATCAGTTCTCTCACAGTTCACACACAGAAAAGAAAGACTTGTAGTTTTTTCTTTCCATTTTTTTTTTGTTCTTTTGTTTGAATCAATAAAGAATGCCCCTCCTGATTTTTTTTCCCTTTTCTTTGTCTTTGTTCTTAAAAAATTGACTAATTGCAGATAAAAGATCTTAATTACAGGTTAATCAGTTGCCAGTTTAATTGTTAATGAATCAACTCTAAGGATATATTTCTTGCTAGCATTTTCATTCATATTTTTCTAAGATACAAATTGCTTTATGATCTTCATCATGATTAAGTGATGGATATTTAGAGATACATTAATGAACCAGAGAGAATAGTACAGACTGCTTTTTGCTATAGAGTACTCTGTAGTGTACTCCCACATTGTTAAATGTTAAATAGGATCAAGGTATGGCCTTGAAATTTATCTCATAGATATAGTTATACAAGAAATATCTATTACAAGAAAGTTTATTAGAACACTCCCTGACACCATGCACAAAAATAAACTCAAAATGGATTAAAGACCTAAGTGTAAGGGCAGACACTATCAAACTCTTAGAGGAAAACATAGGCAGAACACTCTATGACATACATCACAGCAAGATTCTTTTTGACCCAGCTCCCAGAGAAATGGAAATAAGAACACAAATAAACAAATGGGACCTAATGAAACTTAAAAGCTTTTGCACAGCAAAGGAAACCATAAACAAGACCAAAAGACAACCATCAGAATGGGAGAAAATATTTGCAAATGAAGCAACTGACAAAGGATTAATCTCCAAGATTTACAAGCAGCTCATGCAGCTCAATAACAAAAAAACGAACAACCCAATCCAAAAATGGGCAGAAGACCTAAATAGACATTTCTCCAAAGAAGATATACAGATGGCCTACAGACACATTAAAGAATGCTCAACATCATTAATCATTAGAGAAATGCAAATCAAAACTACAATGAGATATCATCTCACACTGGTCAGAATGGCCATCATCAAAAAATCTAGAAACAATAAATGCTGGAGAGGATGTGGAGGAAAGGGAACACTCTTGCACTGTTGGTGGGAATGTAAATTGATACAGCCACTATGGAGAACAGTATGGAGGTTCCTTAAAAAACTACAAATAGAACTACCATACGTCCCAGCAATCCCACTACTGGGCATATACCCTGAGAAAACCATAGTTCAAAAAGAGTCATGTACCAAAATGTTCATTGCAGCTCTATTTACAATAGCCAGGACATGGAAGCAACCTAAATGTCCATCGACAGATGAATGGATAAAGAAGACGTGGCACATATATACAATGGAATATTACTCAGCCATAAAAAGAAATGAAATGGAGGTATTTGTAATGAGGTGGATGGAGTTAGAGTCTGTCATACAGAGTGAAGTAAGTCAGAAAGAGAAAAACAAATACAGTATGCTAACACATATATACGGAATCTAAGGAAAAAAAAAAAAAAGGCCATGAAGAACCTAGTGGCAAGACAGGAATAAAGACACAGACCTACTAGAGAATGGACTTGAGGATATGGGGAGGGGGTGGGGTGAGATGTGACAGGGTAAGAGAGTGTCATGGACATATATACACTACCAAATGTAAAATAGATAACTAGTGGGAAGCAGCCGCATAGCACAGGGAGATCAGCTCTGTGCTTTGTGACCACCTAGAGGGGTGGTATGGGGAGGGTGGGAGGGAGGGAGATGCAAGAGGGAAGAGATATGGGAACATATTGTATATGTATAACTGATTCACTTTGTTATAAAGCAGAAGCTAACAACAACAAAAAAAAGAAAATTGCAATATGAATTATAATAGCAAAAATATATTTTACAAAATACTATATAACCTAAGTATTTATCAATAGTAAGCAGGTTTCTTGACAGAATATTTGCTGCTCTTTAAATAAATGAAATAGATCTATATATGTTGATAAAGAAAGCTGTCCAAAATATATGGCTACATAAGAGTGGAAGTTATGGTGACTATGATGTTACCCTCTTTGTATGTATGTAAAAATAGACATACACATATGCAGATGTATATATGTAAAATATGCATACATATATGCAGATGTATGTATGTTTAAAATGTACATACACATATGTAGATGTATATGTGTATGTATCTAAAATATACATTCACATGTGCAGATACACATAAATGCATATTTATGAATTAACATTCTTGGAATGATACATATACACAAAAAGTAGGTGGTGGTTTCCCCTGGGTGATTGCCAATTTTATCTTTTTATGGTGTTTGAAACTTTTTATCACATACACTTAATGATTTATAATAATTACAAGCTTAAATATAAAGTTTTAATAGCCATTACTATTACAGATCAAATAAAATTTAAAATGAATATTTCTAAATGATGAAATGCCACTATATGCTAAAGTTATACTATTGAATGTTTATATGTCAAAACATCAATGATATTACAAATTTATTTTCTATTAATGAATTTCAGAAATTTAGCAACCCAGCTTATCTAGAATGTTGCTTACACTGTGTAAAACAAACTCAATGTATGGTTCTTAGTAGGAATCTCACTAACAGTATGAAATGCCAAAAACATTCAGTTACTTCAGTGTTTCAGCTCTGCCTTATATTATTACAGTTTTGGGAAGAAAGTATCTATAAAACCTACACATTTAATTTAACCTAAAATAATAGGAAACTTTGACTTCCACCCTAAAGGAATTTCAATCTGGGGCTCTATTTAAGTCTATAGCTTCATGTTCCTGGAGATAGAAATTTTGAGTGTTTGGTGCTTGTTTGCATCAGACTCCAGTGCAGTGTTTGTCACGTAGATGAATGATTGCATCATTAAATTAAAAAAAAAAATCTTTTTTTCTAGAATCTTAATGTAGTTTGAAAATAAACTGTTTTCTAATTTACTCCAACTTATTTATTTTTTAATTTCAATATCGTTGATTTACAATATCAGTGATTCAGTTATATATATGTATATGTATATATTCTTTATAAATATATATATTTTTCAGATTATTTTCCATTATAGGTTATTATAAAATATTGAGTATAGTTCTCTGTGCTATGCAGTAGGTCCTTGTTGGTTATCTATTTATACATAGTAGTGTGTATATGTTAATCCTGTCCTCCTAATTTATCTCTCCCCTCCTTCCCCTTTGCTAACCATAAGTTTGTTTTCTATGTCTGTGGGTCTATTTCTGTTTTGTAAATAAGTTCATTTGCATCATTTTCCTCTAGATTCCACATAAGTGAGACCATATGATATTTATCTTTCTCTGTCTGGCTTACTTCATTTAGTATAATAATCCCTAGGTCCATCCATGTTGCTACCAATGGCATTATTTCATTCTCTTTTATGGCTGAGTAATGTTCCATTGTATATATATCTCACATCTTCTTTATACATCTGTTGATGTACATTTAAGTTGCTTCCATTTTATTAAGCAAATAAATAAAACAAAACTAAAGGAGACAGGAGGTCCTGCTAGGAGACTAGTCTAGAATATTGATAATGGAAATTAAAAGTGCCATTAAATTCCACATTAATAGAGATAAAAGTTTTATTTGGATTTTGTACAGAAGAATGAAGCTAAACTTTTGAAAATTATTTTATCTCATTTAACAAAAGTATAATTATAACTATGCATATTCCTAGAGCAAAAGAAACACTCAAATCTTATCATTCCTCTGCACGTTTTCAAACAACATTGATCAAGAGCATAAAAGAATAGTTTTTACTTCACATTTAACTTTCACAGCAGAGCTCCAAGGATGTTAATTTTTCAAAAATTTATTTTCCACTTTTTTATTGACATATAATTCACATACCATATATATGTCACCCTTTTAAAGTGTACAGTTTAGTGATTTTTAGTTAATCACACGTTGTGCAACCATTGTTATTATCTAATTCTAGAAATTTTTCATCTCCCTCAAAAGAAAATCCATACTCATTAGCAATCACTCCCCTTGCCCCCTCCCAGGAGGTTAATTCTGGGGATAAAAAAACCGGAGGAAAATAAAAACAGAAGAAAAGTACACACACACACACACACACACACACACACACACACACACACACACACACACACACACAAACTAAGGCTTTAAAAAATAATTTTCCCAAGGGCCTTTCTTAATCTTTTAGGTAAGTAAGCCAATTTATTTTGAAGCATCTTGCAGATATTTTTTCATTTATCACGTGGTTTCATTCTGGCAGATCATTTTCAGGAGCTATGCTTTTGATTCTAGTGGTTATTCAACATCATTTTCATTGACTTCATGAAATTCTAATTTTTATAAATGAAATAAAATAAATAAATTTATGGTGCAGTATATTTATAATGCAAAAGTGATGATAAAGAAGTAGACAACGTGGTCAAAGACATAGCTATTTTTATATTGATCTATCTGACCATCTATCTATACTAGTGTTAAGTGGAGGGAGATATTTGAATGGAGTTAATATTTATATAAATGAATATTCATTAGTGAATATTGTCTCGTAGTGACACTTTTTGCTGTTTTAAACAACCTTGTAATTTCAGAGACTTGAGGAAAGAATACTAGATTAAAAGCCTCTATGTATGTCACTTGAAATTATATATATTTTCCCCTTCTCGAGAGAGAAACAATTAAATATACTTAAAGTTTCCATTTATGAAATCGATGATTGTAAGTATTGCATTATAAGAATTAATTTTACTCATTACAGATAAGAAAATTAATATTTTCTCAGTATTTAACATTCTAGGTTTTAGTGATACTTATCTGATTACTTATTTCAAAGTTGCTGAGTTAATATTTGTTGCAAAAAAGGTCTGTGCACTATGCAGGGACTGTTCTGTCAAGGGTGAAGCTTATCTGGTCTCCCAACTCTGGACTGCTGAATCTTGACTATAATTTTAAGTTCTTTTTTAGCTCTCATTTCTTCTTAACAATATCTCACTTTTTCTCACTAAGGCATCCATGAAACCATTTATTAGAGTGGATAAAGGAAACAATTCTCTTTTTCTGTTGTCAGGTGCTACATCTTTAATTCATTGATTGATTCATAAATATATATTGATAACATTCTACATTCACTAGAAGTAGTGGTGGGATCTAAAGAGTCAGCAGTAAACAAGAGAAATAGTATTGTTGCCCGTATTGAATGTACAGAGTAGCAGGGAGAAAGATACTCAGGAATTCATGGATTCAATTTGTCTGATACTGGTATTTGCATGAAAGAAATAGAGTTGCTTTACATGTGTGAGGACTGTTATGACACAGGAAGTTCAGTGCGCTCTGGGAACATGTAAGGTGGGATCCCATCCATCAAGCTCGCCGTTTAATGGGTCTTAGCCCTTGCTGCCTAGGTATGAACGATGGCACATGCTGGACTAGCTTGTTATGTCTGGGCTGCTATTCTGACTTTTAAATTCTCATTTAGTCTGTAAACTAGTAAAATTCAAATGACTAGATTCATCACCAGCTGGTTTTGTAAAAAATGTATTTACAGAAATATATATATACATAATATATATTATATCTGTATGTTGAAGATGCCATGTGTCTCTGTATTTGCAAAAAGATACTTTCTGCAGTTATTCATGAGGTCTGAGGAGTTTCCTACTTTTCTTTCTATTTTAGATAAAATAGATTGCTCTGGCTCAAGTACTGGCTTGACACTTATTTGAAGAGTATTTCCCATTAATTAAAAACTTACTGCTCTCTGGTAGTTTCTTATATTACACCCTCAGATAATTTATCCAACAACAGAAGCCTGGAGTTTTACTGTTCAATCAACTTTGTGCTCACTTATTTGTGGGCTACGCTTCCATGCTGCTTTATGGCCTTGAAAGACTTCCCTGTTATTTGTAAAATAATTACATTGTTTTACTTCAGCTCACTCCACATCTACATATTCAGAGTTTCCTGCACATTATTTAGGTGAAACAAATACCTTTTTATTTCTTTATTTCTCTGAATGGACTTTCCTAATTCTAGTCAGTACAGCTGGCATAAAGTCTTGTCCAAGTGTTGCTGAACTATTTATAGAGTTCTCTACACATACTAAGCTCTTTCATGTTTCTATGTCTTTGATTTTGCCTTTCCTTCTGCCTAAAATATCATTTTCTCATCATCCTCAAATTGTTTATCCAACAATATTTCCAGAATCTCCTTCTGGGGAAGGCTTCTCTGATGCCTCGAACTTGAGGATCTCATCACATTTTTGTTCCCATGCTGCCCTCGTATCATAAGTCCTAGGGAGGTGTCAGGTGGGTTTCCATGTTTCTGTGCAATGTAGCTTTGTATTGTACAGATTCCGTCCCAAGATCTTTGAGCAGAGGTTTTTCTGAGAACTTTGCTTTCCTATATAGTGGCCATTCTGTATCAGAGCATTTTTTTCCATCATATCACATTGTAGTTCAATCATTCACTTATCCTTCTTTTCACATATACTAGATAGACTTTGATGCCTTTGGCATATTTAACATATTTTTACTTTTTGTGATCCAAATACCTAGAATAGTATTTGAAATTACTGAATTGATTTATTGAATTATTGAAATGAAGTACTCATTTATGTGTAAAGGCAGTAGTGGTGACACAAAAGAAGGCAACAGTTTTCTCAGAGATTTTTCCCAAGCTTGTTGATATTAAGCTAAAGATTTACTCTAGAGTAATATTTGAAGACCTTTTCTCAATAAAGAAATACTGGAGAGAACTAGAAATGACCAATATACACATCTTGAATAAAATTACAGAAAAATTTTTCTGTGAGTTAAATCAGTTTAAAGCAATGGCTTCTTTCAGATATATAATTATCGTTCTGAATTGGCTGTTAGATCATGTAAATTCAGTAAATACTGTAAATATTTATCACTTCAAAATTATAATTTGAATTATTGATCCTTTTCAGGGATTTCTGAAGACTACTTTTGAGAAATACATGGATTTAAGATGGATCACTTTATATTCTTCCCATTTGTTTAATGAGACCATATATTCTCAGAACCTAGAAATTCTAATTTCATGGTGTATATTACGTAGTATAGCTATGATTTATTTGCTGCTAATTCAGGTGTACAGTAATCAAACAGTGATAAGAGCCTCATTTCTTTGAAAGCATTTGTATCATATACTTTTGAGGGGACATAAGTGGAAACAGATAATTTTCTTTGACAGTAGGATATCTTAGTCATATAAGACATACCCCTGCTTCAATCACTGGACATATATTTCTCTACTCGGGTTTTCTTTTGTCATTTAAAAAAGTATATTAATTACATACCTTGTATTTTCTTGGGATTTTTCCTTTGATGTTTGATACTATGTCTTCTATAGTAAAGATCTTTACTCTTAATTCATTGACATTAACTGGAAGACAAATTAGAATCTGAAAGTCTTTTCTGACTTGTCAAATGTTGGAGTGAGTTAGGTTTGAATGGTTCATATAAAGCTGTAAACTCTCTACTTATAGTCTTTCCTCTTTTAATCCATACTATATTCCTGCAAGATAAATCTTCCTAACGAGCTTCAGCCATGTATTTTCCCTACTCAAAAACTTCCAGAGGTCCCTCATCGCTTATTAAATTAAATTCAAACTTGCTCTCTGACATTCATGGCCCTCCAAATCCCAATAAGATCCAGCCTCTAGTTTCAACCATGACTACTCCTCCGTTCACGCTGCATACAACAGTAAAACTGAATTATTTTGCTCGCACAGACTCTGTTGCCTTTTTTCCCCACTCTGTGTTTCCTTGGGCTTATTCTTCCTGGAGCACTTGCTCTTGTATCATTTCTGACTGTTCAAATTCAACTGATACTTCAGAACCCATTTCAGAGCTCCATGACTGTAAGAAGCCTCTGCTGATTTATTTATTCAACAAATATTTATCTGCCAGGCATCAGTCAAGGGCACAATGAGTGAAAAAGTTAAAAGCCCTATTATCATAAGCTTATTTATTGGGCAGAGGTGTTTGACAATAAATAAATAAATAAAAATATAAAATATTAGGCACTGATAACTGCTATGAAGGAAAATATTGAAAATACCATATGGAGTGTGGAATCAGGAAGGAAGCTTCCACATGTCCTTTCAGATGAGGAGACATTTTCAGAGAGACCTAAATAAGTGGGGGAATAAGTCCTGAAGCTATCCAAGAGAAGAACAGAGATTGAAGGAAGGGTGAGTTCAAGAACTCTGGGGGCAGCAGCAAGCTCCACATGTTTACAAAATAGTCAGGAGGAGCTTGTGGCTAAAGAGGAGTGAGTGAGCAGAAGAGTCTCTAAAAACGTGAGAGAGAAGTAAGTCCTGAGGGTCAGCCTAAAGACTTTGACTTTCAGATAGGAAGCCAAGGAGGGTTTTGAGGAGACATGACAGGAAATGACTAATATTATAAAGTATCGCTCTGGCTGCTGCCTTTGAATAGACTGTAAGGACACAGGGAAAGCTACGGAGCAAAAAAGGCTATGCCCATCAAGATTTGATGGAGGATTGAACCATGCTTTTGGTATAGGAAGTAACTAGATTCAAAAGGATTCGTTTTGTAAAATAAAGAAGTATGTTTAAAAGGATAAGAAATCACAAAGAAAAAAATTTGGAGAATTTTGGAAAATCTTTCTTCATCTTCAAAGCTACCATTACTTTTTCTTTTCTACAGTAATATCTTGTGCCACATACTTTACTAAGCCCTTTACTTTCATTATCCATATTTAAACCTCATAACAACCCTAGGAAGTGTGGGTATTATTATTGTTACATTTTTACATAGGAGATACTTGGAAACAGAGAAGTTGAATTATAAGAGAATATTATGTATGTCTATCTCTTTGTATTCTTAGAGAAGAAAAATTATGACTGGCAATAAATACATCAGAATGTTAATAGTGTTAGATGAATAGATATTTTTTTTCTTTGTATTTATCTGCATCTCTTTTAAGAATACACGTTGATTTTCTTTTACTTATTTTAAAATTCCTATACTTAGATGGCTAGGATATTACTTTCATAATCTGATAAATATTACATGTGAAAATCATGCATTTTAACTCAATTTACCAAACTCTTCTCATTTTATAGGTGACAAAGTATGGGATTTGTACTCAGACTTGATTTCAAATTCTATCACCTTGGGCAATTA
The DNA here is from genome assembly GCF_965194825.1 of Balaenoptera physalus. Lineage (NCBI taxonomy): Eukaryota > Metazoa > Chordata > Mammalia > Artiodactyla > Balaenopteridae > Balaenoptera > Balaenoptera physalus. The sequence goes on along the minus strand of NC_138883.1, from coordinate 57,867,461 downwards.
ATGTAACCTCTCTGAACTATAATATCTCCTCCGTAAACTAAAGCTAATAATCCCAAGGTTTCAGGCTTGTTTTCAGGACACAAGTGGATGACACTTTTAGGCACAATGTCTAAAACAGAACACAATAAATGGTCACTATTATGATGTCACTATTATATTGTGTCAGTTTTCAGGTTAAATTACTTAATTGATAAATAAGACAAAGGATGTACTACCACAATATATGTAAAATAATATAGCTGAAGTCCATCTATATCTAATAAATTACTATGGAAATTAATTCCAGCTAAAAACATTGCTTAATTTTTCAATTTCTTTTGTACCCCAATATCGTGACGATTATAGACTTTTGTGCTACTTTGGGGATGGTATTTCTTTTCTTAATTTTTTTTGTATTTAACATATATTTATTTCCTTTTATTTTAAAATGCTTTAGGTACTTTTAAATAGGTTTGAATATGTTTAAATACTCAATTAAGGATCACTTTTAGATACTGGTTTTAGCGTGGGCCAGGGTGGCTTAGTGAAAAATTCCACTGATACCGGTTGCAAACAGACTTGACGTCAGTGTGGGTTCATTCTGCATTCATTTTTTAAGGATTAGGTCCAATTCCATAAAAATCATTGGAATTATGACATTTGTGTGACAATGTCATGAGTGTAAGTTAAGATATTCCTTTATTCACTTACATTTTAAAAACAGTCAAAAGTGTTCTCTGCAATTTTGTAAATGTTGCCTTCTGTAGTTAAGAATCTTTTTAAAAATTCATAAAATAAAAACTATTTAGATGACGTAGAAAATAATGACCCCTAAAATAATGACATAGACCTCATCTTCCTAATATGCATGTATAAATATAATATATACACGTATATATGTATGTAGCAAATTTTTTCCTGTCTTACAGCTAGCAGTCCAATGAACAGCTGTTAGATGCCAATTAGTGTGACTGAATTAACATCTTTTCCTAGGGAGAGGAATGTGAAGAAATAGAAAATAATGTAATCTTCTCCATTGTGTTTCAAAATTATCAGTCCTACTTAACTATTGTTGTATAATTTACATTGTATTGGTTTGGCTTGCTTCTAAGTTCAGTTATTCCCATTGGCTTTCACTCTTTTTTAATGTCACTGGATTTTTTGTATTCCAGTGATTGTTATAAAATAAACTCAGGATCACATTGTAATGATTCTCAATAAAACTAAGCAAAACTGGGTCCAGTGTGTGAAGCGCATCCACTATAATGAGCGCCACTACACTCACTCAGTTACAGATCTGTATGAATCTCCAATGCTTCTCACTTTTCTGAAATTAGATCTTTCAGCATCTCCTGCTGGATTAGAGATCATATTTATCTTTTTAACAGTACCAAAAAAGTGTCACTAAGTTGGTATGTTCTTCCAGCAATAGACCCATCCAGAGATATCCCTTTGTTTAATGAAGATTCTCCCCATGGAGTCTCCTGTCATTCAAGAAGCCATAAAGGCCAATAGCTTAATGCAAAGAAAGGGCATACAGTGCTGTTTTGGTCAGGTACGAGATCATCTGTACTTTAAGAGTGGAAGTAAAATAGTAGAATCATGTAATTGGGAGATAAAGGATAAGTTTGTATTCCCCTATGACATCGGTCCCTAACGTTTTTGGCACCAAGGACTGGTTTCCTGGAAGACAGTTTTTCCACAGGGCGGGGCAGGGGGATGGTTCGGGTGGTAATACCAACGATGGGGAACGATGGGGAGCAGCATATGAAGCTTTGCTTGCTCACCCGCTGCTCACCTCCTGCGGTATGGCCCGGGGGCGGGGGGTGGGCGGTGTTGGGGGCCCCTGCCCTATGAAACAATATCTGTGTAGATAAAATTCCTGAGACACTGAAATATGAGACTTTCTTCTAGGGCATGATTAGCTATAATATATTTTGAAGACAGACTCTAGGAACTGTATGTTCCAGTATATAACTAAAGAACCAGTGTTGAAATTGATCAAGGTGATCTGTTTCCTTTTAAGCTGTCGGATTTGGGTACATTTTCATCTTTATCATTTTCAGTTTTGATTCTCTTTGACATATTGAGAAATGTTTGAAAGTGAGTTTTATTATTTCACTTTTCTACCTATACTGGATCGAGACTCCCTTGAGTTATTGTTAAATGTGGTATATAATCCGACAAATGCATTACTGTACTCCCTTTAAGAAACTATTCACAAATAAGTACAAGTTGCTCCCAAATTACAAGTATAGAAGGGCAGCATGTTAATATTTTTATGATTTTAGGACTCAGAGAAGTGTTATTTTTGTTTTGCAGTGAAATTGGAACCTATTACTTCCCAATAAATTATATTTTAAAGGTCAAAAACCATATTGAATTCTGAACATTGACTCAGATACATCCTTCAAATCCAAGAACCATTAGAATGCACCATGGTATTTTTTAAAGTGTCTTAATTTTCATAATTATTTTTAAGGACGAATACAAAACTTGCATATTCACAGGGCTCTATCAGCTAGTACATATAATTTACCTGAAAATTTACAAGCCAAAGAACCCAAATACTCAGGTGTCAAGATTTTGAGTCCAGTTTTAAAAGTCAATACATACAGTAGAAATTTAAGTTAAAATGACTAATTCTTCAAGTACGTTTAATGATTTGACAAAAAATTGCCTTAGTATCAGAATGTACTATGTAGTATAATGTGAGTGATTAAAAGATAAGGAAGGCATAATCTCTGTTTTAAAGAAAATTGTTATATCCTTGGGAAATATGGCAACCTTACAAATGATTCTAATAAAAGCAGAATGTGAATGCTACAATATGAGACCACTGAGTTGTGAGGTTAAATGAGAGAAAGATACGATCTAGTTAGGAATACAGAAACATAACCATGAAGAAGGACACACTTGAGATGGTCCTTGAAGATCCAGTGAGGTAGTGCTTGAAGATCTGGTAGGATATGTGTGGTTTGAAGTAAGGGAGTAGTCATTGTAGAATAAGGGGCTCATATGAATAAAACAACAAAAAGAGGCTAAGCAAATCATATTTAGGACCAAAATATTGCTTGAGTTTAGGGTATAAATAGGATAATAATGGAAGAAAATACTTGAAATTTTTTAGAGGTCAGGAATTCTTACTAAATTCTGATGGTGATTGGGAGCCGCTGAAGTTTAATGAGTTGGGGAATTACATGGTTGGAACTTGCTTTATGTGTGTAATCAGATGTTGGTTCATCTGATGAGTAGAGAAATATTGGAAGCAAAGAGACTGGTTAAAAGACAGTTAAAGCATTCTGGGTGGAAGGCAGTAAAGAACTGCATTATGGAGTTAGTATTAGAAATGGAAATAAGGATCTGGTTCAGTGACCTTAGTGAACTCCAGTTTACTTTCGATAGAGCTTAGGAATTATGTTTTAATACATTTTCTTCTTTGAGATCACAGGAGTTAATCACAAACTCTCTTTTTAATCTTAAACTGTTGGTCCGAATAGGGGTTCATTTTGTGGGTCTCCCACACTCTTCCTGACTGTGGGCATTTGCTCTGGCCTGTGCGGCCCCTCAGCACAGATCCATTGCATAGGCTGTGGAGACAAGGTGCTCAGGCTATGGTCATTAGTAGGAGGTGTACCTCAGGCTGCTTAATTCCATGATTGTAGTTAGGGAGATTTGCTCTCTGTTCACTTACTCTCAGCATCTTACGATAGTGGAATTACGAGGTTTTCAGCATGGCATGTTCAGATTTTTGTTTTGTTTTCTTTTAATCATATAACACTTTAAAACTACCAGAACTGGGATGGGGGAAGGGGCAGGATTTTTTTTTTTTCCTTTTCCAAATCTGCTTTCTTCCTTTCTAAAGGAAAAAGAGTCTAATAATAATAATAATAACAAATCAAGAGACTCTAATAAGATTCAGATTCTGTCCATATTAGTCTCTTAATTCTTTTTTTTTTTTTAAAACCCAGAGGCTGATTTTTTTTAAATTAATTAAATAATTAATTTATTTATTAATGGCTGTGTTGGGTCTTCGTTTCTGTGTGAGGGCTTTCTCTAGTTGCGGCAAGTGGGGGCCACTCGTCATCGCGGTGCGCGGGCCTCTCACTGTCGCGGCCTCTCTTGTTGCGGAGCACAGGCTCCAGACGCGCAGGCTCAGCAATTGTGGCTCACGGGCCTAGTCGCTCCGCGGCATGTGGGATCTTCCCAGACCAGGGCTCGAACCCGTGTCCCCTGCATTGGCAGGCAGATTCTCAACCACTGTGCCACCAGGGAAGCCCCTCTCTTAATTCTTAAAGAGCTTCATTCTGAATTTGCATGCACTACCCTCAGCCTGCCATCCCAGCAAAGCATCCAGGACTAGAATTATTCTGTTCACCCAGTTTCGGGTCTGTCTCAGTCAACGGCCAGGCCTGCCTGGTGGCTCCATGTCATTCTTTTGCTCTGAGCTTTTTACACTTTGTTTAGAGTTTTTTGATATATAGGGTCACTTAGGTGTAAGGGAAAATTGCAGCCTGTGTCTAAGGGCAGGGATCAAAAGTGCAGAAGCTGCTGGATTTGCATTTTTTATTGAGGACCCAGGGATATGACCACATTCTTCACAATGTCAAGAGAGTCTTTAGGACCTTTGTGGGTGGGATCAAATTGTCAAGTCAGTTCAGCACCTTGAACATTTTCTCTCTGCCCAGAGTCTCCACTCTGGGTACCCAAAAGGGTTTCTTTCTCAAACATTAATTTGCATTAGGGAATTTTTCCAGGTTTTGCTTCAAATCCAAATTCTGTTCTCTGTTTGCTGCCTTAGGTTGAAGATTAAAACCTTCCCTTATTTTCAGACCCATTTTTGCCTGTAGTACCTACACCAGGCCCTCTTTACCATGGCCCTTTGTGACTGGACTGACTCCACCCACAAGGCGGCTATGACACCCTAAATAGATGCTGCCATAATAGGAGAACATTCTATCCACATGTGTAATAAGACCCAGATATCTTTACTCAGCTCACAGAAATGAGGTAATCCTGAGGACTTTGGACCATTGCAATTCCTACCCTTAGTAGTGAGGACTTCATAAATGCTATTCTGTGTTCATGTTACACCAGCTATAAGTTGTTCCTCCTAATTAAAATGGTAGGGAGTTAGGAACCAAGGTTGCCCTGACCACAAGCTGTCAAATTCTCATTAGAATGCAGTGGGGGTATCTGTATTTCCTTATTTGTCAACTCTACACTGTCAGGGGGCTATTGCCAGAAATTACTGTAAGGCAGCCCTCCACATACTTGCTTAAATGTATTTTTGATAGATTGAATGATGAAAGCCATTTAGTGAAGAAAAAATAGACTTCAAACCACATTTCATATAATATTTTAATTGCTTTCTCTTGCTAAATGTAAAAAAGACATTTAAAAATATCTGACTTAGCAACTTCTATTTTGCAGTTCTGGTATTGTACATCAATTCTCCTTACTAAAATTTAATATTCCGTGAGAGAGACTTCCTGTTTCTTAAAAGAAGTAATTCCAACAAATCTCAGTTTTTAAAAGTTAGTTTTAAAATTAATATAACCCAAATTATATAAAACATGTAATTTTTATAACATAAGGTAAGTTATATAATTTATAAGCAAATTTAAATTTTATAAAGCTTGAAAGTAATGGTAATTAAATATGTTAACATGTTTTAAACATTTTTGTTAAAGCTTTTAAAATATGCTTCTGGAAATACAGTATCAATAATAAAATATATGTGGTATTTCAAATATAGACAGAAAAATATTTTATGTTAGTATATCTTTTTGGCATCTCTTAGAAAGCATTTTTCTCACATTATTTCAAGAAATGCTGTGAGGTAGAAAACGTTGGTATCATTGTCTTTACAGTACAGATAAGGAATTTGTTCAATAAAACATATTTGAAAAGTGACAGAAATGGAACTAGAGCCTTCTGATTCCTACTATTATTCTGCCTCTTTTGAAATGCTAAAATAATATTTTTTTCCCTAAAGACAGAGCTCATGAACCGTTTGTTCAACAGCAGGAATCCATTATGTTCCTCTATGACCGGGTATCTTGCTAGGCACTGGGAAGGCAAGGTAAATGAGGCAGTCTTGGCCCTCAAAGGATGGACAATCTGTAAATATTTTTATAGACCATGTCATAGCCTGATATGGAAATCACGGATGCAGAGAATTTGTCTCTGATTCCTTTTGCAAACAATATAATGCAGTCGTATATTTTCTCCTACAGTGTTACAAATTGCTTTTTCTGCAGGGTTGAGTGGATAGCCTTGGTAGAAAGGGCATTCTCCTCAGAACCGGGCACCTGGATTCTGTCTTTACCTCTGAAACTAACTTGTTGTACTTTGATCATTTAACCTCCTCAGTCCTTAGGTTTTTCATTTATAAAATACTCATAATAAAACTTGGTCCACCTATCTTGTAGGATTAGTGTGAGAAAAAAATATTTTATAGGTGAAATCAAAAAGTGTAGGAGGACTGGACAAATATGGGTAATAATGTCTAATTCTGGCTATTATATCGAGAAATTACTAAGAGATAACTAGTTTTATAATAAAAACTGCCATATCCAGCACATTCTTTAATTGGGTGGCATATCCACTGGGATCACAGGTGAAAAGTAAACTGAGGTAATAGAAATGTCAGAGGTGAAAACATATTTAATCATCACTCTGAAGACCCTGACATTCCAAGTAAGCTTTATCAATATAGTGTCCCAGGCTGAGGTAGATTGGAGTGCCATTTTTCCTTTGCTTTAGGCTGTTAATATAAAGACATACTTTTTTTATGCCAAACCAAGTGAGGATAAGTTATTGTTAGAAACCCATAATAATTCCAAAATTTTAAGACCTCAAAGGACTATATTTTTATGCAGTTCTACACTAAAGGAAAACCTCTGCTTTTGGATAAGCAAAGTGAGGATGCATTTTCACCCTCTAATTGTCTCCATTATGACCTTTATTATATCACATTTTACTTGTGTTTATATCTCTGAAGGAACAACACACAGGAAAGATTAGGACACTGTGGAGATAGAGTCATGTGGAGTGCTCATGAAAAATTAAATGCCCTCAGCATACATGAAAGTAGGTCATTTCATTTTTTATTAAATTTGTATATCAAAGTCACTGATTAACCTGCATTTGGGTATAATAATTAGATAAGTCTGAACTTTCTTTATTGTCAAAGCACCTACCATCTATAACAGACAAATAGTATCAAGTTAAAAGTTTATCCGAGAAGTTTCTTCCTCAAATTTCATTGCCCCTTGTCTCATATTTCATGATTTCACACGAACCTCTTACATCCTCCTAGGCTTCTCTATCTAAATGACCTATTTTTATCTTCTGTTGCTTGTATCAGTAAAAGATGAAAAATCTCAGAACTATATAGAATATACAGGGCATTACTTGAGGAACCATATCTGAATCCCCTGGTGTTAGAATTTCAAGGATGAGTATTTGAAGAAATGACACAAAGAACTTCATGCATTTCAAAGATAGAGGATGGCTGAGTAGACCAAGAAAAAAAAAAAATATTCACTGTCTCTCAAGTGCAAATTACATGAAATGTTGGCAGACATTCCCCTCCTAATGTAAAACCACAGCACAGTAACTTGAGAAAGATTTTATCATTCCTGGAGACAGGATGATCCCTTTGGAGGACATTTGAAAACATTATTCTGAAGGTCTGAAAAGGATGTTGGATGGGTCATATGAAATATTAACTATACATTCAAATGTTATTTTAAAGCACTCTAGAGAAGGGGAATGCATTTGATTGTGGATTTCAAAAACTGTATGAAAGAAGTAAATTGATATTTCACTTTCATCATCATTAAGAAAATATGACCTGTACTATTTTTGATTACTTGTTGATTGGTTGGGAATAGTAATATTTTGGTTAATTTCAATTGCAAATTTTAGCTATTTTATGATAATATATTATTCAGTGGTCCCCAAATCATGCTATGTTAATAAGATTACTATTTTCTCATTTCATATAAACATCAGTACTTTTAACATGGCATGGTTTTTTAACCATTTTTATATGGATATTTTTAGTTTGCTTGGGAGGATAACACAAAATTCAACACAAAATTGCTCCTTAAATTCCACAAATATGCTGCCAAAGTGATAATTATTAGATTTGTAGTACCCCACATCAGATAGTCACATGGTTCTTTGTGGTTTGATAATGGCTTTATGATTTAGATTTAAAAGGTTTTGAAAGGTGAAGGATAATTGTACTGCCCTGAAATATCAGATGTTGAAGATCTGAAACATTACTGTAGTCACATAAATCAACCAATTTCCCTTTGTTTTCATAGTGCAACATATTTTCCCTTGTTGAAAATGAAGGCATCAGCATAAAAGCCTTTTGAGCAAGAAAAATGTATATTGATCACTGTAAGTGTATTTCTGTAATACCTTGGAGTTACTGAAATTGACCCTAAACCATGTTTTATTTCCAACAGTAGATTTGTTTCATGTGTTGATATTTATTGATTTATAGCTTAATAGAAATGCAAAATAATTTTCATTGCAAAAAAACACATTTGTAAAACCTTGTCTTACAATTGGAATTTGTTTATAGCATTAGGAAAGCATCACAAGTGTTATATTCGCTATAAGAGCAGATTACCCATCATAACTCTTATAACACTTCTGTCCTCCAACACTGTGTTGAAATAGATATGCGTATTGAATCATCCATGTTACCTCAAAGTACACCTGGCTAGTAAACATGTGGAAAAAACAGATTCTAGAGCTAAGGGCTGTTTGTGTTATAACCTGAATTCTGGTTTCTCTCAGACTTACCAGATCGTCCGTTTGCACTTCACATTTTCCATTTGGAAGGTGGTGATAATGTTAGTCTTCCTCTAGCTCTGTGGATGATACAGAAATAGATGAGACAGCATATGTGAATAGTTCACAGAGCTTTGAAAGTTTTTGTGCAGATTGAGGTAATGTGTAGGTCAAAGCTACTGGCTAAGGCAGGTGCTTCCTCGTTGTTATTTAGTTTCTCCCATCCTAAGGTCAAAGCAGGCTGCCTGCCAAGAGACATGGAATATCGTGAAGAACTGGCATGGATTCCAGGACTTTAGCCCTGTCTCCCACATTCCTGATGACGTGGATCAAATGGTGATTGCCAGTGCTGACTGATAGTTTGCTTCATGATATACAGACCCTCAGTTGCTACTTAGAAACTGTCTTTTGTATTTCTTTTTTTTTTTCATAGCATCTTGAATTCTGGAGTAAGTAAAACACGGAGGAACACGTCTTATTGTACATGTACAATATGTACAAAATCGTACCATCTTGTACTTGTCTTGTACATGTACAGTATGTACAGAATTGCACATAATATGTTTCAGGTGTTTTGAATGCTAGGTAAAGGTTAGAGAAGCGTAATTAGCTGGATTAAACCACTATTCACTTAAATGCAAATAACTTGTTATACCTTTATGCTGTCACTTTATACTTCATTGTCACAATCTATACCATATGTTTAGCAGAAGTAATAAAAATGGATTAAGAGCCTTACATAAATAATCAATGTGAGACAGTCACACTAACCACAATATTAAAAATATACCTTAACTAGTTTATAATTTAGGAACAAAATATAGTGCTTAGGGAAATCATATGTATTTTTGACTCCACAGATATTTTGTTGGTAAGCAAATTTATGATTACACAGGAGTGGATTTGTGATCTCTTCATAAAATAAAGCAAGAGAAAAAGGTATCACTATGAATTTAAAAACATTCTTAATTTCATTATATTTTTCAGAACATTTTGAGTAAATAAAGATGATGAAACAGAGACTAAACAGTTGAAACCAGTGGAATGTTGAATACATATTAGAGCAGTTAAAGCTATATATTTTGATATATGGAATATCCTGTGAGGCTACTGAGGGGGAAAATATTTTAGAATCTATTTCCTTTCAGGAGTATTTTTTGAAACTAAAACACTTCCCCTAGCCCACTCAAAAATTATGTATGTCAGTTTCTAAATGTTCTGATATATTTGAAAATCAACTTTGCATCATTGGGTCAATTTAAGATCCTGGTTCTATCTTTAGTAGCTCCTCTGTATGCACTAAAAAAGGGCAAATTCATTAATGTCATTTCACGTTCTTCCATAAATTATCTTCCCTGAGCAGGATCTCTCCCTCCGCACTGGGACACATACACCACACACACACACACACACACACACACACACACACACTTCCTGCTTAAACTTATTTACTATTACTCCTGTTTATTCTTTAAACCTCTGCTTTAGCTGCTCTGCTGTTCTCATCTTTCCATACACAGGAAGCCATATTTCCCTCTCTGTGTCTGTGCTCAGGTTTTTCCTGGGCCTGGAACACTTGCCCTTCTAATCTCTTCCTGTCACAGTCTTAAGTGAATTCTCCACTGAACACACCAAAACTAATCTCCTCCTCAGAACCACTGTAGCCAATGCACAGTTTAGCAGATTGTCTTATATAACAGGTGGTGACATAAAGATAAATTACTAACGTAGAAAATTGAAGTGAGAAGTAATTAGAATACTTTTCCTGCTTGAAGTCACTGTTGATAAACGAAAGTGGTGTTTTGTTTCTGGTACTATTCAGTTGGCTGCCTTATTTTTGCAAATCTCTGAGGGCTATAGAGTAAACAGATGCTCTGATATCCTAAAAATCCGACAAAATGATTGTAAACAGTTTAATACTTCACACATTTCATGTATGAGTTTCAGATTTATAGTGCACTTAAAATCATCTGTATCTGTGAACACGCACGCAGGCAGATTCCAGGTCTTATCAATTGGTCGTTGAATCTCTTTTAAATAACATATCTTTATCTTAGCACATGTAGAAAGGATAAAGACCATTTATGTTGCTTCCACTCACTGTTGAAATCTGTCATGTAACCAGGAAAATAATTTCTTTGAATCTGCTTTTTAATGCTTCTATAACATCATAATCTATAAAATGTAGATTGTATTATATAATAATCTGCATAATGCATAATCTATAAAATAACTCATGTCCTACTATATTCAGGATGCCTTCAGTTTCATTACATATCATAAACCATATACTGCATACTGTGGAAGGATGGGGTAGGCAGATAGTGCAAGTGTGTTTGTGTGTGTGTATTAGCAGAGGTTAAAGTTCAGGATACCTTTTGAACCCTGTGATGCAAGAGAGAAAAAGTATCATCCTAAGCAACATGTGTAAGGATGTTGCCATCAGCATGTATTTTCTATCCTTCCCCTACTTCCCACAACTTTCAGTCACTCTGTTATTTGATACTTTAATTCCCAGACATTGCAGACCACAACAGATGGATGCTGGAATCCTGGGAGAATCTTGGCTGAAGACATGGGTTTATTTTCTGCAAAGAACACGAGATAAGAGAATCTTAAAAGTGAGATGGGAAGAAATTTCAAGGATCAGCTTTGCCATTCCAAATTAAAGCATTATTTCTTTTTTATGGTCTTCTAGTTCCTTTCGAACAATGACAGCAAGGTAACTATAGTGTAATGGTTAAGAGCTTTTGCTGTGGCTCAGTCCAGCTGTGTATATCTGTTCTACCTTTGCCAGATCAGAGAGCTTAGCCTTTTTTATGCTTCAGTTTCTTCAACTGTAAAATGAAGCTAGTAATAATACTTACCTCGCAGTGTGGTTGAGAGGATTAAAAGAGATATGTTGCATGGAAAGCTTGGCATCGTGCCTGGAAGAAAACTCTCCATGACACTTAGCGGTTGTTTTTATATGATTACATTGTTGGAAAGCTCGTTAGAAAGTTTTTTCCATATTTTAAGTCCCAAACAACAATCTTGCTACTTCTACCCATTAGAAGAGTCTATGCCTTGTAGGAGGTATTCAAAAGGACTATCTTCTTTGAAAGGAGAACCATGTAGGCATTTAAGTACAGGTAACATATTTCTCTAAGTCTGTTCTTTTTGAGGATAAAATCTTAAGTTAACCTAGAAATCCTCCCAAGTCAATAAATATATTAGAAATATTAGAAGTTTGTCAGTATGCCTGGTCATAATATAAATATGTATGATTCAGTGGCCTACTTTTAAAAATCAGCACTAATCAGTTGAAAATAAAACACTTGTGTTATCAAAAGAGTAACAGAAGCATAATATACCCAAGAATAAGCTTAATAAGACATGTACAAGAACTTAATAAATAAAACTATAAGACTTCATGAGGGAAATTTAATAAGACCTAAATAAATTGCATCATAAGTCCCTTGAAAAAGATATATCAATACTGTAAAGATGTCATTTCTTTCAGAATATTTTTATGCATTCATTAGAATCCATTTACCCGCTGCTGTCAACACAATGGCATCATTATTTTGGAACATGACCAAATAATTCCCAATTTTGTTTGAGATAAACCTTTACATAGAAGGAATACATCAGGAAATTTATGGTAAAGAAGAATAATAATATAAAACTTGCCCTGTCAACTTCTAACATGTAATTAAAATATTGGTGACAAAATTGACAAGGAATTTTATGAGACTAAATTGGTATTAGAGAAATAAGCCCAAGTAAGTAATGACAGTTTGCTTTTGAAACTATTTAGTAAATAATGTTGAGATAATTTTAAATTTGGAAAAATACTTAAGGTAAGATATTTACTTATCACCATAGATCAAAATAAACCCCAAATATTAAATATTTAACTATTAAAATACTAGAATAAAATGAGGTGAATAAATTTTACTTTTGTAGTACTCAAAGGCAAGAATCACTAAGAAGAATACTAAAAGGTTTCATTATGTAGACATCATCTTTTTCTTTTTGATAAAAAGAAACAAAAACAAGGTTAGCAAATTATATAATGATAAAAGAAATTTGCAGTGTAGATGAGAGTCAAAGAGTTTAATATAACCACAATATAAATAGAAGCAAGACAATATAAAAAAACCAAAAATGATTAGGTGATTTATAATAGGTGAAATGGTCAAAGTTAATGAATGTGAAGACATAACCAAATTCATTAGCAATTAAACATGTGACCCTGTGTCGGCAAATCTGTGAGCAAATGGGAATATATATGAACTCTTTGTTGGAAGATAAGTTGAGTAGACCATCCCAAGGACAACCTGACAGTATGTATAAAATTTGAAATTAGCAAGCCTTTTGGTTCAGAAAATCCACACCGAGTAATAGCCCATCAGGAAATAATTGAAAACTTTAAAAAAATGTGCATTTATAGAGGAATATTTATAAAACAAAAAAGAAGAGGAAAACAAATTATATCAGTCATGGTTAAGTTAAAGTACATTGTCGTACACACACCCAAACACGTACACACACATTAGAATATAGTGTGGCTATCAGATACTTAAATCAGCATGTCCAAAATATAAATACAATCCATTAAGAATAAAAGAGACAGAGAAAGGGAGAGAGAGATGATTTTAGTATGCAGTGGCTAGAGGAATTTACACCAAAATCTTATGAAAATGATACTGGACCTATAAATTATTTTAATTCTCTAAATTGTGCTTTTTACACATAAAATAAGCATATATTAAGTTGCAGTTGGTAAAAGATAAGGTTATTTATAAGTATTGTCTCATTTATTTAGACATGAAGACAGCGAATTTGTTCTGAACTTGGCTTATGGAAAGAGAGCAAATAGTGCAAATTTGCTGTCACAGCACTCACATGAATCCTCAACAACCACAACCAGTTTGAACTTCCTTAGTTCAAACTAAGTGGAACTTTTTAATGAGTGTTCAAGTTATGCTAGTATAATGCAGAGTCACTCAGCTGACTTGAGATAGTTGTTCTTTAACTCTGGAGTTTTCTGTGGCAAAGACTAAATCTCAAGAGTAGAATACTCTCAAGCTGTGCTTTTGAGATGTTCCCTGAAAAAATCTGTGATGTGAGCTTTTTAAAAAAATACTTTAAATAAGAATTAGCCAGCTGTAATACAAAAAGATAAATGGATAAATTTTGACATTTACACTCACACAAAGAGTTGAAGTGGGGAAAAAAAAAAAGATGCATTAGCTTTCCACATCTTCTAGCAGGTAGGAGTAGTACAGGCAGTTCATTTCAGGGATCTTTAATCTCTCCATAAAGGTATTTATCTGAGCCATCTGGGAAGTGGTACTAGAATACACCATCCTTTAGAAAGACTATAAATAGATATGCAAATACTAAACTGTATGAATCTTAACATTTTTGTTGTGGTTAATTTCAAAAGGTATAATTGAGCCACAGATACTACCAAGCAAAGCATGCTATATTACCTGGTTGCTATTCTCAGCTGTCAATTAGTTTATGAGAGCTGACCTAACAGAGTACCGCAGACTGGGGGGCTTGAACAACAGAAATTTATTTTCTCACAATTTTGGAGGCTAGGCGTCAAGGTTGGTATCTTCTGAGCCCTCTCTCCTTGGCTTGTAGATGGCCATTTTCTCCTCCCTGTGTCATCACGTGTGTATATGTCCCAATCTCTTCTTCTACTAGGGACACCAGTCATATTCGATCAATGACCCTTTAATGACCTCATTTTAACTTAATTACCTTTTTAATGACCCTATCTCCAAAGACAGTCACATTCTGAGGTACTAGGGGTTAGGACTTCAACATATGAGTTTTAGCAGAACACACTAAATTGAAGGAATGAATGACTGTATAAATGAACAAATGAATCTTTCGTACTGTTGGTATTGTTTTGTTAATATATTCAATTAAGAAACATGCAGGAAAATATTGAAATGGTATAAATTATCTGAACATGGGCAATTGAAATCTTTCCATGTCATATTTTAGTGTAGCATGTTTATAAAGTCATGTCATTTCTTTGATATTCCTAGAGGTACAGACTTGTAAAATATAAGTAAAGATTCTAGAGCAAGACATCTTAGGTTCTGTGATGTGTAATTATTGTTAAATCACTGGGTTTGTCAACAAGTAATTATAGAGTGAGCCAGGCACTGATGTAGTTACTTGGGATAACAATAAGCTAAGGAAATCGAGTCCCTGCCTTCAGAGAGTTCTCACTCAAAAGGGGAAGACAGTAAATGAATGTGCAAACCAATAAATAAAATAATTTAGGAATTTTATGTGCTACCAAGAGAATAAAATAGGAAAATATGGTAGAGAGTGACTGAGGCTGGTATCTACTAGGGTCAGGGAAGGTCTCTGCTGAGATGAAATTTGATTTCTATGACCTTACTAATGAGAAAGGCTCTCTAAGTGAAAGAACAGCAAGAGCAAACCCCTTTAGAATGATATGATCTTCAGGTGTTAAAAGGCAGGAATAAGATGATGGTGATCAAAACAAAGTGAACAAAGTAAATGGAGGGAGAGATTGTATTCAGAGAGAACTTCAAATTATAGAAAGATTTTGGGGTTGCACTAAAAAGTTTAGATTTTGTTTTAAGTATAATTGTATTTCATTGAAGATTTGAGGCAGGAGAGTACTTGACATCCAAAAAAGAAGTTAAGATCACTGTTGCTCAGAAGGGAGGCAGGAGAAGGAGCAGGGAGACCAATAGAATTGCTGCTGCAGTGATACAGGCAAGAGGAGAAGATGGACTTGAGAAGGGCTGGAGAAGTGGAAATGGGGAGAAGATACCAAATTTGGGATATATTTTGGAGATATATCTGACAGGAGTAACAGGTGGATTGGGTATGTGGTGTGAGGAGAAACAAATAAGCCAAGATGAATCTAAGAATTTTTTGGTTTTGTAGCTGTTGAAAGGTAGTGTCACTTACTGAGAGTGTTTTGGGTTGTATATTTGGAGGGAAAATAACAAGCACTCTTTTGACAAGGGAAATTGGAAATGGACAAGATGATAGACAATTAGATATGAGTCTTATTCTCAGGGATAAGTTCCATCCAGGCAAGAATTATAAGTTTGAGAGTTATCAGTACATACTTGGCATTTGAAGTCATGGAGAGCTGAATGAGGTCACATAGGTTGAGTACAGAAAGAGAAAAGAAGGGATTCTAGGACTGTGTTAAAACCTTGCAAATTTTCCTGGTTTAGAGGAGAAGGAGGTCCTAGTAAAAAATAGTTATGCATTAAGTAAAAGAAACTCAAGAGTCTGGAGAACCTAGATAAGTTTTTAAGAAGAGGGAATAATCAGTTGTGTCAAATTCTACTGAATGGTTGGGTAAGATGAGAACAGATAATTTCTCATTTGCTTTGGCAAAATGTAGGTCTTTGGTGTTCTCATTAAAAGCCATTTCATTGGAGTGATGAAGATAAAGCCCTATTTGAGTGCATTTAATGAAGAATGTAAGGTGAAGAAGTAGGTACAAGCAGGGTAGACACGTTTGAAGAATTTTACTACTGTCGGGAAGTGGGCTTTGGCTGGAATCAAATGTGGATTCCAGAGAATTTATGCTCGTGGGTATGTGTCTGTGGATGTAGCTTAAATTAGGTGACATTGGTTGGTGTGTTGAAATGAATTATCCAATAAGAACAAGAAATTAGTAATACAAGAGGGAGAGGAATACTTCAGGAAGGAATTCCCTGACTACTCAAGAAGAGATGGAATCCAGGACAGGGAGAGAGAGGTTGGCCTTAGATAGGAGTAGAAGCACTTCTTTCATGGTAACATGATGGAAGGAATATTATGGAGATAGAGATGTAGGTGAATTGAAAGAATTTAGTGGTAGGCAAATGAAAGAATCCTCATTTTGTTGCATTTATTATCTTTATGTATTAAGCAGTGGTGTCATCAACTGAGGATGTTGGGATGAAAAGGTCTAGGAAACTTGAGGAGCTCAAGTCATTGTAACTTACTAGAGAGTGGGAAAGTGAATTTACTAGAGAAGTGTAGTAGTAGTAGAGCAGTCTGGCATTGTTAAAGGATTCCTTGAACCATGTGGTCATAAACTTGTGATTGGTACTGCTGAGTGAACCAGTAATGTTCAGCTACTGGGCTTTTTTTTTGAGGTATAATTATGTAATGTTATATTAGTCTCATGGGTATAATGTAATGATTTGATATTTGTACGTATTGCAAAATGATCACCACGAGAAATCCAGTTAACATCTTTCACCATACATAGATACACATTTTTTTTCTTGCGATAAAAGCTTTCAAGATCTACTCTCCTAGCAACTTTCAAATATGCAATGCAGTATTATTAACTATAGTCACCATGCTGTACATTACTTCCCCAAGACTTATTCATTTTATTACTGGAAATTTGTACCTTTTGACCCCCTTCACCCATTTCACCCACCCTCTACCCCCTGCCTCAGGCAGTCACCAATCTGTTCTCTATATCCATGAGCTTGGATTTTGTTTTGTTTTGTTTTTTGTTTTTAGATTCCACATATACATGAGATCATATGGTATTTATCTTTTTCTGTCTGACATTTCACTTAGTGTAGTGCCATCTAGGTCCATCCATTTTATTGCAAATGGCAAGATTTTATTCTTTTTTTATGGCTGAATAATATTCCATTGTGTGTGCGTGTGTGTTTGTGTGTGTATAGATCTATCTATCTATATGTATATATCACATTTTCGTTATCCATTCATCTACTAATGGGCACTTAGGTTGCTTCCATGTCTTGAGTATTGTAAATAATGCTGCAGTGAACATGGGGGTGCAGCTATCTTTTTGAGATACTGACTTTATAAATACCTAGAAGTGGAATTTCTAGATCATATGGTAGTTATTTTTAATTTTTAATTTTTTGAGGACCCTCCATACTGTTTTTCATAGTGGCTGTACCAATTACATTACCACCAATAGTGCGTGGCAATCCCCTTTTCTCCACATGCTCACCCACACTTGTTATTTCTTGTCTTTTTGATAATAGCCATTTTGACAGGTGTGATGTAATATCTCATTATGGTTTTGGTTTGCATCTCCCTGATGATTAGTGATGTTGAACATCTTTTCATGTGCCTATTGGCCATCTGTATGTCTTCTTTGAAAAATGTGTATTCAGAACCTCTGCCCATTCCTTGATTGGGCTGTTGGTTTTTTTACTATTGAGTTGTATGAGTTCTTTATATATCTTGCATATTAGCGCCTTATCAAGATAAATGACTTGCAAATATTTTTCCCATTCTGTAGGTTGCCTTTTCATTTTGTCAGTGGTTTCCTTTGCTGTGCAGAAGCTTTTTATTTGGATGCAGTCCCACTTGTGAATTTTTGCTTTTGTTGCCTTTGCATTTGGTGTCAAATCCAAAAAATCATTGCTAAGACTGATGTTGAGGAGCTTGCCGCCTATGTTTTCTCCTAGGAGATTTCAGGTCTTGCATTCAAGTCCTTAATCCATTTTGAGTTAATTTTGTATACGGTATAAGTTAGTGGTCCAGTTTCTTTTGCATGTGGCTCTTGGGTTGTGTGTTTGTAAGGGGTACACAGAGTAACAATGAAGGTCAGGATATGTACAGGCGAGTAATGCTGCTAAACCGTTGAATCTTGGCTGAGCAAGAGGTATGTGAAGATATGAAGGAGGTGATGAATAGTGAAAATCTGCTATGATAAAGAAGAGGGCCTTAACGAGATCAGAAAATTTTTGGATGGTCATTTTAGAATAAGTGACCTGGAAAGATTATATGTGACAGTCAGATAGGAGGTGCTGTTACCAGTGATAACAGGGTCTACTGTATGACCATGTGCATGGGGGACTGAGGTAAAGTAGAAGAAAATATCATTGAGACAAAGAATATCAAGGAAATGAGAGGCCCATCATGTTAGATGGATCATATTCCTGACTTTTAATGTAGCTAAGGATGGTGAGAGCCTCATTTGTTAGGAATCAAAATCATCGCTGAATGATGGATATAATAAGAATGTCAGAAGGTGAGGAAAACTAGGAAAGACATGGAGTAGAAAAGTCTGATGGCAAGCATTTCAAAGGAGCTGAGGTTTTGAAAGAGGGAGGAGATAGTTCAAAAATATCAAGAAAGAGCAAAGAGGACACTTCTATGCCTTTCTTACTCATCTTACTTCTCCTTCTATGTGTGGGAGAAACAAAACAACCTCTTCTTGAGAAGGTGGCAGGGGAAGCATGAAGAGAACAGTCAGCTGTCTGAGTAATAAGGACTCGTGAGTGGAAGTGAGTTTCAGAGAAACTTAGGATATTAGAGAGCAAGTTTTAAAGGGAATAGTAATAAGGCTTGTGAGGGAAGGGGCTGGAGGGTTCTTGAACACAAGAATTAGCGTTTTAATGTTGGGTAGTTGGGGAGACTGGGTGTTCTGGTGGTGACTGAGTTGAATGGGGAATAGACGTAAGGCATAATGGTAATACCTCTGGCCCTTAGGGCTGGATGTTATTTAAGATATCAGGTAGCAATCTCACCTGTGACTGGTGAAACATTTTCAAGGAAGGAAAAACTTATAATGAACCTTCAGGGAGGTTAGTTGTAGTCTTGGGAGAATGAATACCTCGTACAGGAGTTGATTTAAGAAGAGCAGGACTTTGGGAGGATGGGGTTCTGGATTTTTCTGTGACTGGAGGTGATTTTAAAGTCATTGTAGAACGTAGGCCAGTCAAGATGTCTGTCGTGACGTGGGTTGCTTAGTTCATTGTCTATGCCAACCTCCCTCTAGTGGCCCTTCCTATACTGCAAAGGTTGGAAGACTAAAAGCTACGTTACCCAGGCAAGTTTCAACAGGGTTTCTGTATATCTTTTAGATTCTGTCAATCAGAGGGGTTTGGGCAAGACTTGAATTTGGAACTGAGTTAAGGAGAGGAAGGCATAGGGAATAAGGCAAGGCCATCATCGTTCTGCTGGTACAGATGGTGATAGAGAAAAAGTGGCTCTGGAGCTGGCAGTTCCCACCCCCAGCAGCTGGTTTCTTGACAGCAGAAGGAGTAGCAGCTTCTTTGGTGCCCAAGTATGAGGCATTCGTTTTGGAGGCCCAGCCTGGAATCCGCCTCTTGGGCCCACTCAGTGATTCTGTAAGCCATTTTATAACCTGTAATAAATGTCCTTTGCTTAAACTACCAGGGTGGTTTCTTTCCTTTATAACTTGTACCAAGCCCTTCTACCCCTAAAGCTATCCCTCCCCAATATGCATGGTCCACCTGAGGTTGGGGGTACCCAGTCTAGTACATATATTGGCTTTGGGGTTAAACTTATTAACTAGAACCATCAAATTTTCTCTCAAGATTTTTTTTTGATATTTTAGAAATAAGAACCAGTCAATTGTGAGAGGTAAGGGATGTTACTTTCATAAGATGAGCCTCTTTGGGTGGATAATTGGGAGAAAAGAGGAAGAGAGATAATTGGGAGTTGATTTGTAGTGCCTGTGTGTGTGTGTGTATGTGTGTGTGTGTGTGTGTGTGTGTGCGTGCACACACATATGTGTCCATAATACTATTGTCTGCATGTGTCCATAATACTATTGAGTAGCTTAGAAATGCCATAAAGTGACTCTGAAGTGACTCAGGATATGACACTGTTTTCCCAAAGTCAGAAATCACCCTCACCCACAGGCTATCAATTGTTTTCTCCTATTTACCTTTCTATTTGCAAGTAGGGAGAAATGTTATTGGGATCAACAGTCACTCATTAATTCTGAAATACTTATTATATGCCTATGTGTGTCAGGCCCCAGGCTAGGTATTGGGAATACAGTTAAGAAAAAAAAAAAAACCCAGACAAGACCCCTGACTGCATGAGGCTTATAGTCAACTGCAGAGGGTAGATACTAAACAAAAAAATTAAGTACGATTAGTATTTTGTACAGGGAAGACTTGGTATTAGAAAGCAAATCTAGTAAGGAAACCTAAGCTAGTGTAGGTGGTTCTTGGTTTGCTGTCAATTGATTTCTACATGTAATAGTGAATTTAACACTACATGCCATAACAGACTCAAGTCTCAAAGGCTTAACAAAACAAAAAATTATTTCTCACGCACATAATGTCAAATGGAAGTTTATTGGGTGACTCTCCTCTTAGTGTGGACCCACAGGTCCTTTCTTTGCTTCTCCGACATTTCTTAGTTCTCTAGGATCTCCTCAGATTACCATGCTACATTTAGCTGCCCAAAGAACAGAGCCAATTTGAGGACGATTGTGTAGTGATACCTAATTTCAGCCTGGAAGGGATTGCTCACTTTCCATAGAGAGCAGTCATATGGACCTAGCAGATACAAGGTGAGGGCCAGGTGCAAAGAGAAGGGTTTGGGAAATACATTTATTGACAAGGTAGCTGCTTCCTGGCAACAATTCTGTACTCTGCAAAAGAAGGAGAAAATTACTACTTGAGTAGCTAGTTGTCTCTGCCACACGAGGACGAACATACACACTTCCATTTTTTGAGAAATAACGAGACTCAGAAAAAGCTGACATAGAGAAAAATATGACTGCAGAATGAACGGTTACTAACATTAACTATAGTACTGTTGAGGGATGCTGTGCTTAAATAGGTGTTTTCATGTAGCACGTGGAAAATCTAACCCTTACAGTTTAGGTCAGAGATTAAAGTGCACATGAGGTATGATGTGCTCTGGGAGCTAACATTAGTGTATTATGGAAGTAATTTATCCTAGAATTTAACCTGGGATCCCATTCACAAACTTGAAATATTTAGGAGAATCCCAGTGGTAGGAAAAAATGTGGATTTGACACAAATTCTACTTTCAGTCATTGTGTAATCTTCAGATTTTACCATTGTTATTGATACTTTTTTGTATTTAGATTCTATATGTGAAAATAAATGTAAACAGTGGAGGAAAGCTACATAATTTGAATTTTTATGGAAGAATTGCAGGGGGCCAAAAAACTCATTTATTAACACAAGTGGACCTGGGACAACAAATTACCTTTACTTTTTAAAGTTTTTTAAATGTTTCGATGTTTCTTATGTTTTTAGAATGTAGCCTGTGATTTTGTGATTAATAATAAGAACTATGTATTTAGTATTAGTCCCCATTTCTGGCACTGAGTTCCCAAAACCCTTGGAATTTCTGAAGTGTTAAGAAGCACTAAAGTTGTCTCTTGTCATGGTAATGAGGTGACTTTTGGACCCCGTCTAAGGAAGGGGAATGGTTGCCAGGAGAAACAACCACGATGTGATTTAGAGGGTTGGGAATTTAAGTCTCACCCCTGACCTTGGGAAGGTGAGAAGGTGGGGGAGCTGGAGGGTTGAATCAATTGCCAGTGGCCAATGGTTTAATCAGTCTTACCTCTGTAATGAAGCCTCCATAAACACCCGAAAGGTTCAGAGAGTTTCTGTATTGGTGAACACGGAAGGGTGCTAGAGGTGCTGGGAGAGTGGCCTGCCTAGAGAGGTCATGGAAGCTCTGAGCCCTTTCCCCCTGCGTTGTCCTATGTATCTCTTCCATCTGGTGGTTCCTGAGTTATAGCCTTTAATAATAAACTGGTCATCTAGTAAGTGAAATGTTTCTCTGAGTTCTGTGAGCTGCTCTAGCAAACTAATCAAACCTCAGGAGCAGTTCCTGGGAACCTCTGACTTACAGCCAGTTGATCAGAAGTGCAGGTAACCTGGGCTTGCAACTGGTGCTGAAGTGTGTGTGTGGTGGGAATGCGGGTGGGTGTGAGGGGAGGGGAGGGCAATCTTTTATATAATAGGACTGAACCCTTAACCTGTGGAATGTGATGTTATCTCCCTGGTAGATAGTGTCAGAATTGAATTGAATTGAATTGTAGGGCACCCAGTCTGAAAATTGCTTGTTAGTTTGGGGAGTCTTCCACATACACACGTTGGAATTGGGTCAAGGAGCTCAGAAGATAGACTCTTCCCCAACTATTTTTGGGAAAAAAAATAACTGACAGAAAAGTTGAAAAAAATACAATAAATTTCCAATAAATTTTTACCTAGATTAGTAATTGTTAATATAATAATATATTGTCACTTTAGCTTCTTCTCCCTATTTCTTTCTCAGATCGATGGATAGCTAGCTAGCTATAGATAAGAGTTCTTTGCTAATCCAGATGAGATGTTGCAGGCATCATGACCCAAGACCCCTAAATACTTGGGCATGTCTCTCCTAAGAACAAGGACGTTCTCCTATATAAAAATAATACAGTTTGCAAGGCAAGAAATGTAACACAAGTATGATACTCTTATCTAAAATATAGTGCATATTCAAGTTCTTCAATTGTCTAATAATGTCCTTCATAGCTAGCTTTTAATCTAATCTAGGAACCAAACAGGGATCAGGCATTGCATTTAGTTGTTGGGATCACTTTCTCTGCCTTAAAAAATATTGTTTTGATAGCATTGACAGTTTTGAAGAGTCAAGCTAGTGTTTTGCAGAGTATTTCTTAGCTTTGATTTCTCTGATCATTTCCTCATGCTTAGATTCAAGTTGAACATTTGTCATAGAGTATTGCATCTGGACACCTGTGATATTAGTTTCTTCCATTATTGGTGATGTCACATCTTTACGTAGTTATGGTGATGTCTGACTGATTTCCCCATTGGTAAGCTACCTTTCCCCTCTGTCACTTACAAGTAAGTGGTGAGTTGATGTTTTAGGAATGTGTGAAAATCTGCTTCTCCAATAATTTTTTATCCTATTGATGAACCTTGCCTGAAATAAGTATTAAAATTTCATTGCAAAGTGGTTCTTTTCTATTTTGATTGTTCCTACATCACTCCTTTCCTATACACTACCTCTCTCTCTCTCTCTCTCTCATTTCTTCCCTCCCACTGTTCTTCCCTCTCTTTTTTCCTTCCTTCCCTCTCTTTCTTCCTTCTCTTTCTCTCTCTCTTTCCTTTCCTTCCCTGATTATCACTGTGGACTTATGAATTCAACATGTTATACCTACTGTGATCTCAGTTTCCTTTTCTGTCATTCCACTGGCCAAAGACTGTGTGGTAGCAACTGCTGTGTATCAGACACATCGCTGTATGCTAGGCTAATATACCTACTTTGCAGAGTGGACTTGAAGAGAGCAGGCAGAATGATGCTTTGCATATGATTTTAGGAGAGCAGGCAGAATGATGCTTTGCACATGATAGCTACTAAGTCTATTTGTCCTTTTGCCGGAGCTCCTTCAGTTTTCCAGCCTTTCCTTACCTTCTGGCACAATGAGGCCCACTTTTGTTCTTTCCCTATCACACTCTTGTTATCAGCTGTGTCTCCTAGAACTCTGGTTCTTCTTTTATTTATTTATTTATTTATTTTAACACCTTTATTGGAGTATAATTGCTTTACAATGGTGTGTTAGTTTCTGCTGTATAACAAAGTGAATCAGCTATACATATACATATATTCCCATTTCTTCTCCCTCTTGCATCTCCCTCCCACCCTCCCTATCCCACCCCTCTAGGTGGTCACAAAGCACCGAGCTGATCTCCCTGTGCTATGTGGCTGCTTCCCACTAGCTATCTATTTTACATTTGGTAGTGCATGTATATGTCCGTGCCACTCTCTCACTTTGTCCCAGCTTACCCTTCCCCCTCCCTGTGTCCTCAAGTCCATTCTCTACATCTGCATCTTGGTTCTTCTTAATAGGAACTGTATTTAGAAACCAAGGTCTGGACATTAGGCTTAATGGTGTCTTTTTAAAAAGCAACCTTATAACAAGTAGAAAATAAGTGAGGACAGGGCATTATACAGTACTGCTATTGTAGTAGCATAGATAATTTTAGGTCACTGGAGTTTGTTTAGAAAGCGGTGTGGTTCAATGGCTGGGAGCATGCACTCTGCAATTACATTGTATGGGTTTTCTTCAAGCTCTGCCCACCCAACCTCTGTGACCTATAGTAAGTCATTTTGTCTCTCTCTGTGCCTCTGCCTGTGTCTCTGCCATTTCATCTCTAAAAGGACTATAATATAGAACCTACCTCATGAAATTGTTAATTCATTCTCTAGTTCAGTATATTTTTATTGAGCACTTACTATGTGACAGATACTCATAGCTGTGTACAAGACAGACAGAATCTGTCTCTGGAGCTTTCGTTGTCATGGGGGAGATAGACTCCCCTCCTCTAGAATGAACAGACAAACAAATCAAATACATGTGCAGATGCTATTGGGTTCTAGGGAAAAATGAAACTGGCTCAAGGTAACTGTGGGGAAGGTTGCTCTTTTACATAGACTGGTGGGTAAGTCCTCACTGATAATATTTGAACAGAGACCTAAGCAGGCGAGAGACTAAATCATGCTAATACCTAGAAGGAAAGTTTTCCAGCAAGAAACAGCCAAGTACACAACCCCTTAGAAAGGTGAGGAATATCTAGAATGATCCAGGACTAGCAGCCAGGTTAGTGGGGCTGGAGGGGTAGGAGTCACAGTTGAGTGGCAGGGATGAGGCAAAGTCACGGAGGGACTTGCGTTCTGAGTAGGATATGAGAGAACATTAGAAAGTGTTGAGAATAACAGTGGCACCACCTGACTTATGGTTTAAGGAGTTTATTTTGGCTGCTGGGTTAGGGAACAGACTGAAGCAGGCCTGATTAGGAAAAGAAAGCAGTTAGGAGGCTACTGCAGTGATCCTGCAGGGAGGGTAAAAGAGGTGGCGGGAGGTGCTCAGATTCTAGATAGACTGTATTTTAAAGCTAAAGACCACAGGATTTGTTGCTGCGTTAGACGTGGAGAATAGGAGAAAGAAAGAAATCAAAGATGACTTACAGTTTTGACCAATAATTTTGGGCCTCTGATAAGATTTGTACGGTTAGTTCACATAATGCATTTTCAAACAGTGCCTAGCACATGATGAGCAATCAATAAATATTAGCTTTTTATTATTTTTAAATGCCTGTCAGTTACTTTCCACTCTTTCCCTTATGTCTTTCTGTTTGTTTTCATGTTTCTGACTTTGGGATTTTCACTTGGCTGTCACCTTAATGCTAGTTCTCTCAAGCGCTAACCATCTAGCATTATAAATTTTAGTAAGGCAGTAATTATAGTGCCAATGCCTAGAACGGAAATCAGCATATAGTTCACTTATTGTGTAGCTGTGGGCAAATTACTAATCTCTCAATTTCATCTCCTATGAAATGAAGATAATGATATTTACCTCCCAAGGCTATTATGAAAATTAAAGAATATCCAGATTCAAAAATAAAAGTCACTACCAAGTATGAGTTATTGCAGTTTTTATTGTTGCCTACACTTTGAGAAGGCTTTTTATGCTAATCTGAGCCACTTAAAGGCATGAAAAAAATGACTTTGAACGCATTAGTCATTCACAGTGAGTTTTATTCTTGTTTGGTAATATTTGAATGTTTTTATTGGTGAGATTTTTTTTCTTTTTTATTTCACAGTTTGGGATTTATTGAGACCTGAGCAGCTCTATTGAACCACTTTAAAAACATTTAATGAACCCAAATCTTCCACTCAGGATGAATATTGGGCCCCAGGAATGGAGTGTAGTGGGGGGCAGTTTAGAACTTGTGTCTAAGTCATTCAACTTAAGAGTGCCCCATACCTTAGAGCATATTAGATATTTCCAAGGGACAGCTATCAAATGCAACTGTTACAACTTCAATGCTCAGCAAATCTAGTGTCTAATAATTACTGGAACTTAAAAAGCATTTCTTTTGCTGGGGGGAGGGGAGACTTGTAAAGCTTTAATCACTTAAACAAAAATTGAGGAAAAAACACTGAGGAACTGAGAGTATGGCTTTTTATCATATTTCAGTTGTTAGTTTCTTACTGAGACTGAAGTTGGGAAAAAAATCCTGTATGTTTTTTCCTAAGGCAGGTAGGAATACATAGCACCACCATTGTTCATCATTTTATATTATTTTACTACTCACAGGTATTTCTTTATGTGGGCTAATTTTAAACTAAAAATTCTATTCTCACCCACTGAGTTATGCTTCTTTTTTTTTTTTTTAAGTCTAATGAATTTGTTACAATATTGCTTCTGTTTTATGTTTTGGTTTTTTGGCCATGAGGCTTGTGGGATCTTAGCTCCCCTACCAGGGATCGAACCTACACCCCATGCGTTGGAAGGTGAAGTCTTAACCACTGGACCGCCAGGGAAGTCCCGAGTTATGCTTCTTAGGCAGATTTTATTATTTCTAATTAATAGAAAAGGGAATTGAGACCAAGAGAGACTAAATCACAGGGTCATTTGCTTAATAAGTGCAAGAGACAGGAATACAACCTTGTTTTCTGGTCTGTCATCTGTATCTGTATCTACATTTCATACCTACATTTTTTTCATTATGAAATTTGGTACGAGAATTGTTCTAATTAGCAGAGAAAAACATGATTTTTGAGCATTTGTATTTCTTTATAAATGTTTTATGAAGAAGTGAGGTTACTTACAAAATAATTTCACAGTCATATTTTCAGTAGAGGTTTGGAGGATATGTATGTAATCTGTTCAGCAAGCTTGTGCACTGTGCATTTCATTTTTACCTTAACCTTATGTAAAAACAAATGGGAGATTCCTATGGTTGTCACCAGAATTAATGCTCTGGTCTGACCCATCTTGGAAGGACATCAGAAATGCAACATTTTAGAAATAGGCTCTATAAAAAATAGTTGTTGCATTTGGTAAGAAGCTCATAAGGTAATTTGAAAAATCCCTTTGTAACTAAGATACAAATGGCTTTTAAAATCCTTTGATATTTATAGGTACCTTCAAAATATGCAAGAAGGCATTTAAAGTCATTTAAAATATTTAAGCACTTATAACTTGTTAGGCAATATTGTGATCACATGATGAAACCAAATTTACATATATACCCATAGTCATTTTGAAAGCCTTGTTATAAAGGCTTGAAATACATATGAAATAACTTAATAAGCCTCCCCCCCAATTCCTCTCTTTGTCAAAGCACTCTATGGAATTGTTGATGAATATTAAATATACTTGTCATCAGGAATATTCTTGCTTTCTCTCACATAGAGAATAGGAATAGGAATTGCCTTGGTAAGGTGAAAGAGGATGTTGAAAACCAGATTTGGAAAAGAAAAGAAAACCTTTATCTACATTTTTCAAGCCTTTATTATTAAATTCATATATAGTCTAATTGTTTACAAAGCTCTAAATAATCAAAAATTTAAAACCACTTTACAGTTAATTAAAGTCTTAAGTCCTATAGCTTAAAAAAAAAAAAAAAAGGATTTTTTTTTGTGAGCCACATGCTGAAAGAATAAGTCATGTCACAGGGATCTATAAATCATTTTGGACCCAATGCAGACAATAGTTGTTTATATTTTTAATTTGAACAAAATATTGGAAACACATTTGTCAGAGAAGTTTGACCTTGAGAAAATACCAGACTACTTTTCCAATGAATAGAGACAGGCATTTTTATTCATAGGATTATAAAGGGGGAAAATTAAACTATAATTTTACTTGATACATTTCTGATAAGTGAGTGATTGGCACTTACACCATCTTCCTTTCATCATGACTTAATTAATACATGCAACTTTCTCCAGAGAAAATGGTGAATAATAATTCATTGATGTTTTAGTCATTCACTTACTCTCTTGAAAGTAACATCTATGAACTTATATTTTTCAAATGTTTTTCCTTTCAATCTGCAGCATGGAATTCATTTCTAACATATCAAAATTTTACCATATGTAGATATGAATAACTTATAATGGACTGTATGGAAGTTTTACATATGTAACCAATGACCTATATTTATCTTATTAAAAAATTGAATTACATCTACAACTTTGAAAGTTTTAGTATAATTTTCCCAAGCACCTTAATGCCTTATAAAATTTTTCTCATTGCTTATTTTTACTTTTGAAAAAGGAGGAAGATCTTTATTTTACTATTTACTTTATTTTATTTACTCTTAGTTTAATATCAGTTATGCCCTTGTATATGGTATATCAATGGCCATTACATTCTAATAATGTAATTTTTGTTTATTAACTAATCAGATGATTTCTAATCACAGATTTTAGCATCAAAGCCAGGTAATCTAATTCAGCAAAACTGATTTCCCTTACTTAACTCATTATCCCATTCCTTAATCATTTTTTTTTCCTGCCTCTCTGCGTATCATGGTCTGTCTTATTTTCTTAGACCCTAACGCCTCTTTCAGCTCTTTTATGGTCATCTCTTATATCCTGTTAGTGCTTCTATTTCTACCCAGAGCTATGCTGGATCAGAATGTTTGAACATTTGTAAGGCAGTAGTTATATGCTGATTATAATTCTATCCTGGCCCACAGCCTTGAATCGCCCACTCTTAAAGTCAGAAGACATGCTGTTTTAGTCCACGTAACTGCCAGTATTTTCTGTGCATTTTCAGAAGACTGGCTTGCATAAGACCTTAGAGGATTTATTTATGGTTTTATTCTAGACATTGGAGCAATTTGTTCATTATTCTTGTATATCTCAATTTAACTACTTAGATTGTGTATATTAGTGGTACTCAAATGGTGGATGAATAAGTCACCTGGAGTGTTTGTAAGGAAATTATTTTTGATCAAACATTCTGATTCAGTAGGTAGTGGGTGTTACCTGGGAAACTACAGTATTAAGCAGAACTCTGATTCCATTGCATGTGGTCCAAGGATTACACTCTTTAAAAATCTGTTGGTAATATTTCTCTATGAACTACTTAGGATTAAAAATTAAAGAAATTAGGATACTTTGGCCAAGTCTGACCACCTGTTACCGTTCTTCTCTACCTAATTGCAACAATAAGAAAAGCTCTAGCTCCAGTCTTGAATTCATTGCCATTATGTCCCTTGCATCCTGGTCTGATTTGAAATGATTGTGTACTCATTCATTCCTATGAGATATAAAAGATAGACACCAACTTCATATGGCTTAGAAGAAATTTACTTGCAAGTATATCCCTAGTTCTTCCAATTTATTAAAACCGAAAATATTTTAGAGATAGGAGAGACATTGTAGATAATTTATTCTAATCCTGTATTTCTAAATGAAACTAAAATCTAGTCTCCTTAAAGGGTTTGTTCATGAAATACATGTTAGTTGTTTGTATTGTCACTAGCAGAAGACAAGAGTCTTCAATCTCAGTAAGAAGTCTTCCAACTCAAATAATATTTTTCAAATTTTATTATTCATAAGACTCACCTAAAGTGCCTATCAAAATGAATATTCCTGGGTTGAACCTCAGAAATAATGCTCTAGTGAACTAGGAGCATAGGAAACTATTGTTTTAACAATTATCCAGGGTGATTTGAATGTAAATTGTTCAAGGACAACAATTTGTGAAATAGTGCACAGTATTCTGCTAGAAGGGTTGCAAGGTTAAATACATAAATAATGATAACTAACCTTAATTAACTAAGAAATAAGGCATTCAGCCAGCCTCACTGACAGGCCCTGGGCTGATAGATACAGCCCTTACCATTCAAGAAGCCCACAGGTTAGAGGTAGTGACAGATCAAATCAACGTTTTACAGTGTGTTAGGTGATGTGGAGCACAGGGCAAGGAGCTCCCAGTAGTGGACAGTGTCAGGCCATCAGGAAAAGCATCCCACAGAAAGTGACCTTCGTGGATTGTAGTAGAATGTGGCGAATGGCACTAGGGCTCTCCGGCAATGAGAGTAGTTTGAGTGGGAGGAACTATTTCTAAAAAACAAAAAAAACTGTGATGAAGGAAATCATGACACATGAGATTGTTACAGGAGATAATGTGTGTGCTTAGGACCCATCATAAACATTCAGGAAATACTCATCATTATTTTTATAATTTATTTTAATAGTAGGCTAAGACTATAAGAAATGGGGATGGGAAGAGAATCCCATGAATGGCATTAATAAGGGAAGGCCTGAGGCCACTGAAGCTTTACATCAAACAGCCAGCAAATACTTAGTGTAGATGATGTTGTCTGTAGTTCACTTTTATGAATTCACTAATAAATAATTTGTGGGGGAGCCAGCTTTTCCAAGAGCCTGGGCCTTGAGCATCTGGGAAAATGTAATTTCAAGGAGGTATCATTAAGAGTGTCAAATATTGCAGAAAGGTCAAATGTGAATAAGAACTGAGAAGTCTCCACTGATCTGGGTGTTAGCTATTCATGACATTATTCCTAACCACCTACATCAGAGTAATTTAGGAGTGCTGATAAATATTCAGATCCCTGCCTTCCAATTTGGAACTTTTAAATTAGAATCTCTGGGGTTTGTGGCTTAAGGATCTCAATTAAAAAAAAAAATCCAGGAGCTATCTATTTTACATTTGATAGTGTATATAAGTCCATGCCTCTCTCTCACTTCGTCCCAGCTTACCCTTCCCCCTCCCCGTGTCCTCAAGTCCACAGGGAGATCAGCTCTCCGTGCTTTGTGACCACCTAGAGGGGTGGGATAGGGAAGGTGGGAGGGAGACGTAAGAGGGAGGAGATATGGAGATATATATATATGTATATGTATAGCTGATTCACTTTGTTATAAAGCAGAAACTAACACACCATTGTAAAGCAATTATACTCCAATAAAGATGTTAAAAAAATAATCCAGGAGATTATTTTGCACAGTGAAGTTTGAAAACCAGTGAACTAGATAGATATATTTCAGTATGTGGTCGGGGCACAACCAACTGCAAAGCTTTAACTAGTACAAAGAGGAAAGGAAGTGAAGATGAAGCAAGTGTAGACAAGATTTGTTATGAAAAGAAGACAGAAAATAGGAAGATGATTCGGTCAAGGAAGGATTTTTGTTTTTATATTTTGTTTGAATTAACAGGAAATATACGGGAGGGCTTATGTTATAGTCTGATTGGAAAGTCAGAAAATACTTTGGATTACATGCTTAGTTACCAAATAACTTTTATTTGAGTTCTGAGGCTATAGGTTTGTACTAATTTGTTAATACAATGATCTAAATTATGCAACAGTTAAACATTTAGGAACCTCCAGTATTTGAAGCACATTCCCCAAAAAGGCTAAGAAAAAAGTACTTTTGAACTGCTTATTTAAGAGTTAAACTTACCTCACTAAAGTCTAGCATATTATTGACACAATATTAACTGATTTTGTTCTATGAACCATGCATTTTTACACACTATTATTATTAAAGTTGCAGATATCTCCAAGTAAGAGATGAAGAAAGATGATCTCAAAGTAGTTAAGTGGCTTGCTGAGTTTCACAGAGCTGGGATGTGATAGGGGCAGAACTGCATTTTAAAGTATGTCATGTCATTCATTTTAATAAAAAGCTTTTAGATTCTCACCTAAAGGTAGCTTAAGACATAGTTCTTAAGCTTTTATCACACACCTTATATTTCTAATATTAGTATAATTTTTATGCCAGATAATATTAAACTTTTTAACTGTCATCTTTATTAAATACCAAATCATGACTGTTATAGCAACCATAAGCATGTTGAGAAAAGAGATTTTGAGACACTTTAGCCCCTCAAATCACACTTACCATCATGAGTCTTATGGGAAAATGGAGTTATAAGAATTAGACCTTAAACAATTGTGGGAGGGTCGGGGGAGTAAAATTCTGGAAGGAAAGTTGAAGGAGTCACTCACCAGCAAATCCCAGAAACCAACCACATCGAGCTGCCTAAGTGTGACCAAAAATGGCGAGTTCATTGGGAGGTCTCTGTGTAGCTCTGGTACCTGTGGGTTCACGGTGGAGCATCTGTTGTGGATCTGGAGCTGCAGTTGGTCATAAGAGCCATCAATTAGGAAAAAGAGCTGTATGCAGAGCAGAGGAGTGTAAACTACTTGGAACCCACGAAGCATCTCTGCGTCTGTTTGTCACCATATCTGTCTGCAAAAAAGACTGTCAGGGAGCTATGGGAATTGCTTCACTTCTGCTTTCTGAGTCTCATGGAAATTCAGCTTTTGGCTACCTCTAACCTGGGAAACACGAGGAAGGGAATTCTGGGAAACAGTTCCTGGCTTAACCAGGTTGTCACAGCACAATTAACCCATAACTTATATTGCCAACTGTCTGCTTCATTTTGCATTTAGTAGTTAGAGGGGTTCCACGTATAGTATGAAGTTGTACCTTGATAAGAACATACGAAATGCCATGTTTACTACTACTGAATGTAAACAGAATGTCAGTTTACTACTACTACTCCTACTTCTACTCCAATTATAAATAGATAGCATTTATTGACCACTTATGATCTGCAAGAACTGTTGAAATTGTTTGCACACAGTTTAATCTAATTTCATCTTCTTAGAAACATGAGAGGTAACGTTATCACTCTCTTCCAACAGATGAGAGATCTGAGGTTAGTGTATGTTGAGTAACTTGTCAAAGTTACAGGATCTTTCTATTAGAAGAAATTACTGACTAGTTTGTTAGGCTAAGGGGTGTAATCAAAACACTTTGCTGTTGGAAGTAAAATCATGATTTTATCATTGTGGAAGGAATATAATGGTGAGTAGAATGCTCAGAGCCCTGGTAGGTAGTTACACTGGTTTCTGGTAGAAGAGGACTCACTTGCATCACCAAGGAAAGAGGATGGGAGATGTAGTGCAGAGCCTCACAGGACTGCAAGACCTGATAGGAGGCAAATTGTAATAGTATTTATGGAGGAAAAACAAACCTTCTCATCTCTGTAGTATCTTTTGTGAACCCTTTATGTAAGGATAGAGAGGGAAGAGTACTAGCAAGATAAAGTTATCGGCAAAAAAAAAAAAAAAAAAAAAGAATAGGGAAGGATCACCTTGAGTAGAGTCTAATTTTCTTTTTGAGACCATTACTCATATGTACAGGAGCTGCTTTTATAAGAATTGTCATTCTTCATTTTCCAGCATAACGTGGCAGCTCATCTTAGTTGTACATTGATGGTCTAGTGGGATTCTGGCAAGGGATTTCTTCTTACGTACTCTGTTAGCTGGTCTCCATGCACATAAAGTGGTACATGATGCCATGAACTTAGAGTTAGAGAATGTGGGTGAGAAGATTGGCTAGTTTCAGGAAAAAAAAAGAAAAGAAAAGAATACGTGCCCAGTCTAGTTTATACAGGAATTATATTTAAATATTAAGATGAATTAAAAACTTGAAATCCAATAAATTTTTCTTTGTAATGAAAACTATGTCATATGGGAGAGAGATAACTGATGCATACACATTAAGCACCAAAAATAGGTTTAGTTTGGATTGGAATTGTTAACTTGTTCACAGTAGGAGTCATGATAAAATGTTTTCCGCTCCTTTCTCTCCCCATTTTTCCCACATAATATTCCTGCGTGTTATAAGTGCTGTGAAAATATCCTCCTTCATCTCACCCTCTTATCATTTCCAGAAACATAGCTAGCTACAAAACCAAGTGCTCCTTACCGGAGTTTGCGAATCATCTGTAGGTGAGACATGGGGGAGTTAAAATTACAATGAAATTCTCTTTCACAGGCAGTTGCTGAATTTTCTATGAGTGATGTTATACCTTTAGCTTAATTTTAAAATGATATTAAAATAGTTAATAAAGAAACTATATTTAAAATGCAAAATGTCTGCTCTTTCTCTAACTGTAAAATGTAACAGCATATTAGAACATTTTGCTTAAAGCAGTCTTCAATTGTTAGTGCCATCATTTTGTGGCTTTTGTCCTGGTGGTGATTTTTCTTGGCAGTATTTACTACTAAAATTAATAAGTTTGAATCTCACTAGTGTGAGAGCTAGCTAAATAAGTTCTTAATTTATTTAAGGTGTGAAACATTCTGGAATTTTCTTGTAATCCAATGACACTTAAAGCCCTTAGGAATATTTATGCGGTGTTCATTCAATCACAAAATAATTGTTTTTCTACTGTGAGACAGTCTTTTAAAAATTCTTTCTGATTGGATTCTTTCTCCTAACGTGTTGGTATTGATTGAATTGAGATATGGTCCACACAAATCAATATATGAGAAGACAAGTAGTGTGTGATGACAGTAATTCTATCTGCAGGGTAACTGCCAAATGTCTGGGTACCAATGATTTTATTTCAGCTAGCTGATCAGAATATGGTAATCTGTTAGTAAACCATTTTGCTTTCTTTGGCTTACAAAATAATGCTTATTTTCTTCAAAATATATATTTTTGCTTACTATATCAATATCATTATATTATATATCATATATAATACATAATTATATGTAATGACTAGAAAGCTTCAAAATGCACATTCTTAAATTTGACTTCCTTTTCTGACATTTTTTAGAGAACGAATGGTCTCAGAACCCTCATGCTGTCTGGTTTCCAATATTGTTCTATACGGGAAGGTGATTGTGGCCAGGAATAAGACGATGACTGCAGCTACTAAAAAGTTCTCTCATAGGGAAAATTTTGTGCACCAAGACTAAAGAAAAAATGGGGAAGAAAATTGTATTAGGAATTCCTCTAAGGGGCTAACAAAGGGGAGGGGTAAGAGGTATCATTCAGAGGACCATGTAATTGGGTAGGATTTAGAAATCTCTAGTCTCTCTCATCTAGTGAAGAAAACCCACCTGAGCATTTTCTCCCAGCACTTGCTCATTCCTTGGATTGTCAGTGTTAATTATTAGGCAGTGAAACACATTTTACATGGGTAAGAAAGGATAAACATCATAGTTACAAGAAAAGCATCACACAAGGAAGATATGTTGGAGATTTTCAGCCTAAGGGCAAATGAACTTTACTCTTACCGGATCCTTCTTTATTTCTTGCCTCCTTTTAGCTCTGAAATGTCGAGTACAATTTTTATTTTTAGAAACCAAGAATGAGATGAAGCTAAAGCTCCTTCGTGAAGGAGAACAGTCATGCTTTTAAAAATGCCCACTTCAATTTATTGTCTAGAACTGATACCGACTATTCACTTAAATTATGAAATACATTTCTTACTTTTATGATATATTTGTCCATTTCTAGATGGAAAGGTAAATCCAGTTGTAATACCATGTTACATTTATTTTTATATCTGTTTTTTTCCATTGTGACTGAATATTTCATAAAATTGAAGTTACCAATTTTATTATCAAGGTATATTTTATGTCAGTATTATGTTTGGCTATATATTAGTTCATGGATATTTTATTTTAAACAGGAAGATTTCTTAAGAGACCATCTCTCACATTATTTAACTAGCATTCTGTTTTGTTCACATAAGAAGAATCCGTATTACTATTATAACATTAATTGAAGGGAGTTGAGAAGTCACCAAAGTCACATATTCCAAGTGTTCTAAAATTATTTTATTTGGATGTCTTCAGGTGCCTTTGAAAGAAATTTGATCAGTGATGGGTTTGTTTCCTCTTTTTCTTATTTTGTTGAAGTCCTGAATAGTAATTGTGGTTACAGGACATTAGAGATCATTTAGAAGAGTTTCTCATTGTGAGAAATCTCAAAAAAATCCTAGCCATAGTGGAAGGTATTAGTCTTAACCCCATTTTTCAGAAATGGAAACTGATGTTTAAGAGTGTTTACAATATCCTGTGCTGGGCTACACTACTCAGCAAAGGGGATTTAAATTAGTATTTAGTTTCCTTAATAAATATTTCAAATTATTATCATGACTTATGCAAGCTGGAGGAGTTAATTTTCAACTGATAGAAGAGTTCCTTTTGTAGGTGGATTCTATACTTTTAAAGTTTCCATTTTGTGGCTTAGGAGTTGTCCAGCTAAGGGAAACAAAAAGGCCAGGAAAAAATTCTTGCTCCTGTTAAAACCTTCCCAAGCCCTTCTTTGGAAGGGCTTGTTAGCCACTTCTCACGAAGTGCGTGAGTAGTCAAGATGAAGGGAAACAAAACAGAACGGACTGCTAGTTTAAAGGATGGTGATGTGGCTTCCATTTGCAAGGTAGGCTTCCATTTCACTCCTTGCTTTGTTTTTTCTGACTCTGCATCCCTAAATTTCTCATGACTATACATACTACACGCATCAGGATTGAGTCAATTTCTGCTAAAATTTGGGGTAAAAAAATAGTGAAATTGTAACGGTGGTAAAAAAACAAAATCACCCTATATTCAGTAAGGGGGCTTTGGAGTAAAGTTCTTATGCTTTAGCAGTGCTGATACAGTAGCTGTAGCCATTTGTGCTGTTCGGCACTTGAAATGTGGCGAGTGTGATGCAGGAACTGAATTTTCAATTTTATTTACTTTTAACTAGTCTAAGCTTAAATTTAAATAGTTTCATGTGGCTAGTGGCTATCACATTGGACAGGGGTGAATATAGCTCTAAGAGAGCTCGGAAGTGGCTGCTAAAAGTCCCTGCCCCGTTCCTGAATCTGGAGTGCTGGTTCTTCCTTAGGGCTCATCAACCCCTACCTCTTTTACAAATTTGAGCATTCCATTTTTCCTATTGTGGGCCCAGCTTGAATAGCTAGATCTCTATCTGTAATAGTCTTTCTTTAGCTAACATCTCCTCCTAGCCCTCTAGGTTTAGATTACTGGTGGCCTGTCTGCTCTCTCTGAGTCTTCTTTTAATTGGGACTAGATAGATCCTGTTTCTTCCACCATGACTTACACTGACAACTACTGAGCATGACTTCTGACGGTTAGAGCCATTTACAGTTGGTGATTTGTGATTCTTGAACATGCAGTGTCCCTTCAGTAATGTGCAGTGGACATCTTGGCTGTGCTCATTAGGGCTGTGCAGCTGGTTTCTACAGCCTATTCTAGATCCCCGCATGCCAAACCTGGGATGAAGCTGTCACTTTTCATTATGTTACTGCACAGCTGCATCATTACTGGCTGTAGAATCTTGGGCGAGTTATTTTACCCTTTTGCTTCAGTTTCCTCACTTATAGAATGGGGACAATAATAGTATCTAGCTCATTTGGTTACTTGAGGAATAAATGAGTTAATACAAGGGAGGTGCTTCAAATAGTGCTTGGCGTATAATGATTGTTGTATAAATAGCCATTATTGACAGTATTTCAGCAGTTTGTATGATCCAATTAAAACTATTTTATTTGTTGACTGAAAAAATGTGCACAACCTAAAATGTGCACAACCTAATATGTTTTGTTCCGCGGATTTTCTGAGGACTTAAGGTCAGAAGACAGCCTCTTAAATTGCCCTGTGGGACTGCTCCGAAGAGATAAGAGAGGAGCCAGGATACATAGGAGTTTTTGCAGTAAAAACCAAGTAGTCGGAACATCAAAAGACTACTGTTAAAGAAAACTCAAATTAATGAATTTTGTGCTTTTCTGTGTATGGGAAGATACAAGAATCTGGGCTCATTGAAATCATTCCATTGATATGCACCTTAGCTATCTAGGGCCAGTGTCCTGCTTTTTCCATCCTGAATCCCCTCAGGGTGCACAGTTGGGGGTGGCTACAGTGGCTGATGGCTTGATGGCGGCAACATCCTTTGTTTACTGATATGGCAAGCAACATTTTTCATCCACACCATTTTTGCATTTAACCCTTCATTTTTATTATTTATCAGCGAAATCGCAAAAATACATCCTTTTTAATGATTTTTTAAATAACTTAGATTGAAAAATTTTTAGGAGATACTTAAGAAAGAGACTATATTACAGATCAATCTTCAAGAACTTGAAATTTGCATTCAACACTCAATTTCACCCAAAGGTCCTTACTCTGTTACCTTGGGCGATTAAGTGGGTGTGTTTTCTTTTTCTCTCCTTCCCTCATGTTGTACCACTTCTCCTATCCCGCATTACTACCTACTTTAGTAACAAATCCTGGATCAACAGGAACTTCTTAGAAGGTAGTTTGAAAAAATGTCTGTTGTTAATTACATATGCCCTTTTGGACTTTACCACTGTCCCAAATAGCTTTACAATTTTCCACAAAGAATACTCTCTCCAAGCCCAAGACAGCTTTTAAAATCACTTATATGAGAATGATTTTTTAATGTGATTAAACTTACACATTAGAATTAGTGTCTCTCAGGTTAGAAATAAATATTTTATAACAGGTATCTTTACCAGATACCAGCTAGAGTTTACATAAGAATTTTATTTCCTGAAGGATAACCAAGCCAAGGACACCCTGCACTTATCTTCACTGAGTACCACTAACTTTATCTGTTGTGCTTAGCTCTGGCTTATATTCTTCTAAAAATTCCATTTATGTATAAATATAAATATAAATGTTATATATGCATATGTATCTTGGTAATTGCTTACTTTTTTTAAAGCAATTATGCCCTGAATACATAAGAGAAGAAAAAAGTAGAAAATTAGGATGAATAATCTTGGCGGCTATGTAATATAATATGTAATTTTGTCGAAAGAGCCAAATAACTAGTTTGTAAATAGTGTTGTGAGAAATGGGTAGCCAACTAGCCAAAAAAAAGAAAAAATCTATAACTCAAACCACTACCAAGATGAATTAGATACAACATTTGTAGGTAAAATATGAGATCTTAATAACATAGCGAAGAAAACCTGGGACTTCCCTGGTGGCACAGTGGTTAAGAATCCGCCTGCCAATGCAGCGAATACAGGTTCGATCCCTGGTCTGGGAAGATCCCACATGCCACATGCCACGGAGCAACTAAGCCCATGCGCCACTACTGAGCCTGCGCTGTAAAGCCCGCGAGCCACAGCTACTGAAGCCCGCTCACCTAGAGTCCATGCTCCACAACAAGAGAAGCCACTGCAATGAGAAGCCCGCTCACTGCAACTAGAGAAAGCCCGCACACGGCAGTGAAGACCCAATGCAGCCAAAAATAAATAAATTAATTAATTAATTAAAAAAAAAAGAAAACCTGAGAAAATTTATAATCTTAAAATAGAGCAGTGCTTTATAGCCATAACTCCTAATCTGGAGCCCATAAATGGAAGAAAAACTACATTAGAAAAATTAGTCATG
This sequence comes from Balaenoptera physalus, assembly GCF_965194825.1. Taxonomy (NCBI): domain Eukaryota; kingdom Metazoa; phylum Chordata; class Mammalia; order Artiodactyla; family Balaenopteridae; genus Balaenoptera; species Balaenoptera physalus. Next base: position 57,827,862 of record NC_138883.1, on the reverse strand, counting down.
TTAGAATAAAACCTGTATAGCAATAGTACCAAAATCAAATGCGAAGACAGGGAAAATTATTTACCACTCATATTACAGAAATGTGCTAATATTGCTAAGATTTTCTAGAAATCAAGAAGACAAAAATTAAACCCTTCCCAAAAGGGCAATCATTTAATAAAAAGAGATGGTAATATGGCTTTTTTTACAAGGGAATTGATGTCTTAATCCTACTTGTAATATCCCTCAGAATCCTAATAGATACTCAAATTAAAGCAACACAGAATTTTTTAATCATTTGGATTGACAAACATCTATAAGCCTGTTAAACCTATGCTACTGGTATGGTTATTGGTAGTAAAATAACACTCTGATGTGTTGCCTGTGAGAATGTAAATAGTATAGCTCACATGTTGGATGCTTTTGCAAGATCTATAAACATTAAAACTATATGCACACTTTAACCCAGACATTTCTTCTCTCGGGAATTTAGTTCTGTTGTTGCATATGCATGAAATAATGTTTGTACAGAAATTTTCACTGTGACATTATTGTAATAGCAGAAACAACTTAAATTTCCATAGTGTTTGATGGTTAAATCAATTAAGGTATGTCCATACAATGGAAAACTCTCCAACTCTTATAATTTAAAAAAAACAATAAGGAAGCTATCTATGTAAAGATTAGAAAGACAACCAAACTGTACTGTTAAGTTAAAATTCAAGTTAGTGTCCAGTCCGTAAAGTAAATAGCATAATGCAAAAATGCAGTCCAATAAAAATATATTTCAATACGCACATATATATAAAGAACCTCTGGAAGAAAACATATTATTCAAGGTGTCATATGGGGACTGGGTGTATGAGCATAGCGATTAGAAAGAAAATTTTGCTGTATAATTTTGTGTATGTTTTTGATTTATGAATAGCATAAATCCTTTATCTACTCCAAAAATAAATAAATTAAATTATAAAAAAAGATAAATTAGGGGAAGTACCCCTTTGGGAAATTCAAAATAAAAACTTACATTTCTATAACTTACATTTTAAGCCATCTGTAACACTATTAATTTCATTTATTATTTTGGCATAGTGGACCTTTAGGCCTCTGAAGTTTATTGTTTTGAATTTCATCTCCGGTTTTATTTCGTTGAGGTATAAAATCATAATTCCCCACTGGACAGGCCTGAAATTTGTTCATCATTTTTATTTTAGCAGATGGCAAAATAAGACCCAGGAAGATTACATTTGCATAATGTCAGAAAGCAAGGTAGTGGGAGAAATGGACTGAATTTTCTATTTTATAACTTTTAGCCAGTACTTCAATGATGACGAATCCTATTACATTGCATTATCCTTGCTTATATGTTCTATTTTAGTTTTAAAAGGTTCTATTTTATTATTTTATAAAAATGTTGAACTGCCTCTTCTTCAAGGACAAAAATGTTAGCAAAATGGAATATGAGAATTTCAAACTGAAGATATTAATATCTACTATTCTTTTAATTTATTATTAGTCTGTAAAGGTCATCCTTTGCTACAAAGGGAATTCATTTTCTAACATGAGAATACCTTGAAAATACAATGTCTGTAATATTGACAAAGTCATGAAAAGTGATTACTATTATCACGAAATTTTATAATTTAAAAAGAGATCAAGTTCTTAATGATAATTAAGATGAGAATATGGACTTTTTTCTGAAGTCTAAAAATTAACTTAATGGGAAACTAATAGTTATTTTAGCCTAAAAATGAAGAGTAACTCACTAGCATTTTTCTCTTTAAGATACCAACTGGTATCCATCTTAGATACCAGCTGCTTTAGCTTGTTTATTTCTCTTTGTTCATCCTAGTCTGGCTTCAAGCAATTAATCCTTGTTTCTTTCACTCCAGTACCTCTTTCAACAATCCACCTCTTTTCAAACAAGATTACTAAATAAATCTTTCTAAAACATCACTTTGTAGCATCACTTCCAAACCCAGGAAGCTCTAATAACTCACAATATGTGCAAGAGAAATCAGATACTTCAGAGACAAATCTTGATTCAAAACCTATTTATTCAACATCTAGCCATGTGCATGGTCTACCCAGACTTATTTCCTCTATTCTTAAAGCTACTGTTTCTGGAAACCAGAAGTTCAATTTATTTTTAAGTTCTGGCTCTAGTTGACCAAGTGGGAATACTTATTCTCTAATGCCACAGTGTCCTTATTTGTAAAATTGGGATGATAAGTGTAGTTACTTCACTAGATGTTGTTAGGATTAAGTGAGGTTAACACATGTAAAATGTTTTAGAAATGTATTTGACATGTGGTAAGTACTCTACAAATATTATTTTTATCCCTTCTTCCTTGAAGACTCAAGGTTGTGTTTGACTCCTCCCTTAGGTTCTTCTGTGTCTCACATGTAAGATTCTATTCCTTCTCCTCTCCATTTATTCAAATTCTGCCCTTCTTTCAGATCACACTTTAAGTGCCTTTTTAAAAATCAATTAATTAATTTATTTATGGCTGCATTAGGTCTTCATTGCTGCGCATGGGCTTTCTCTAGTTGCAGCGAGCAGAGGCTACTCTTTGTTGTGGTGCGCGGGCTTCTCATGGCGGTGGCTTCTCTTGTTGTGGAGCATGGGCTCTAGGTGCACGGGCTTCAGTAGGTGTGGCATGCGGGCTCAGTAGTTGTGGCTTTCGGGCTCTAGAGCACAGGCTCAGTAGTTGTGGCTCACGGGCTTAGTTGCTCCGTGGCATGTGGGATCTTCCCAGACCAGGGCTCAAACCCGTGCCCCCTGCATTGGCAGGCAGATTCTTAACCACTGCACCACCAAGGAAGTCCCTAAGTGCTTTCTTTTTGACACAGACTTCTCTTTGCCCTTCAACCAGACACCTAATATCATTGGACTGCAAATTTCACTTAGCCCTTGATCAAATACTTCCCAGGAGAAGAGATCATGTTTTAATTATTTGATTCTATCTAATGCCTGGGTACTCAAGCTTGTCTCACAAATAGATAGAATGAATAAAGCAACAGTTTTTTTTACATGTTGTGCCTCTATCTCCTAGACCCAACTTGAAAAAAGTCTCTTCATCATCCTGGCAACCTAAATGAATGTCTTTTTATTTTACGTGACACTCAATTGGGTGTTCTTGAAGACAATAATTTTTTCACTGGGATTTGTGGATGGGCTTCAGTAGGGCCACAAAGCCTCTGAAATTATAGAATTTGTGGTGTATGAATATGTTTATTTTCACCAGGAGAAGTGGTAGGCCCACAAAATATTAGGAACCATTTTTAATAATTTGTTGTTTTTACCCATATGTGTTTAATTTGTAGAGACGAAACTAATAATATTCTATTCTATCAATAATGGATATTCCATCGTGTTATGGGCATATATCTTGTCTTTTTCTTCTATTCCATGCTTTCAATGCAAGATCTACTACTTTTGATGAGTTAAGTATATAAGATTATTACGAATCTGTTGTTCACTGTAACTCACAATTTTAAGGCCTAAAGGAGTAGTCCTGTTTTATTTTTCACATTTGACCAAATGGAATTAGTGCTTTAAAAAATAAACGGTGGTTTATTGACTTCCAGGATGATGAAAAAAGGAGCAAAACTCCCCAGCAAAACAAATTAAGTAAAATTACAAGATGTTATCATTTAATGTCTGTGGAAACTACCCTGAGGGCATAGAGCAAATGAGAAACATCCATTCAATAATATCTACTATATCTCTGTAAGAACAGTGAGAGACTGTGGCGTTTGAGCCACGACTAGCTCCATTACCCCCATTACCACTCAGCTCCATGTTATGGAAGCCCTACTATGAGCCTAAGCAGCCAAGAAGCTAAAGGCTCCCTTTCGCCTATATCTCAGTCTGAAATTACGGTTTCACCCTGAGAGGCTTTATCTGATTAGTAGTTGCAAGGTATTCTCTTTTCAATCCTTTTATTTTCAACCTGTCTATGACTTAGCTTGTTATTATCTAACAAGATCTCCTTTAATTAGAGTGTTCTTTGTTTTCTGTGTGTCTCTGTTCCTCCTTGTTTGTCTTCTGTATTAACTGAATGTTTTTAAATATTCCATTTTATCTTCTCTATTGACTTTTTATCTGCAAGTACACATCTGTTATATTTTCGTGATTGCTTTAGAGTTTGTGATTCATCTTTAATGCCAATCTTTAACATTCATCATACTATCTATCCAATATTATTTTCTATGCTTTGTACAATTATTGTTATGTATTTTACATCAACATGTTCTATAAACTCCGAAATACATTGTTATTATACTTTGGTTTAAGAACTCAACAATCTTTTAAAGAACTTTCTTCTTGCAATCAGAAGTAGAAGTCTTCTTGTTAATTTTGTTTGATTATCTTGTAATTACCATGAGACGTGATATGCCACTGTGATTATGGATTCGTCTGTTTCTCCTTTGAGTTCTATAAATTTCTGCTTAAATATTTTAAGGCTATATCATTAAAAGCTGAGATTTTGGTATTTTTTAATATTTCCCTTGTATATTGATTCATTGTTGTCAAATTTTACTCTATCTATATTAAAGGCTTTTGCTTGAAAATATACTTTCTCTGATATGGCTTCACCAGCATTTTTTTGGTGGGGGAGTTATCTTTTTCCATCCTTTTATTTTCAACTTTTCTGTGTCCTCCAACTTAAGGAATAACTATTATATACAGAATAAGATATTTTAAAGGGTCTCAATCTTTGTCTATATTATAGACAAGGTGAGTTATTAAAATATTTCTGAAGTTAAAAAAAGCGGTAGGAGATTTATCATAGTAGAATTAGGCTATGTCATTTCTTAAGGCAGGGAATGAGTCCAGAGAAATCATAAAATTATCACAATTTAACACATATTTTGAGATACTGGTTTCCTGGAAAATTGTAGAGGTTAGGGGAAAAAATTAAACAGAATTTTGTGTATGAAGGGAATAGTTGTAAATATTTTTTGCTTTTTTCCTTTTGTCCAGTTTTATTGACATTAATGTGACATATAGCACTGTATAAGTTTATGGTGTGTAGCATAATGACTTGGCTTACATATACTGTGAAATGATCACCACAATAAATTTAGTGAACATCTCTCAACTCATATAAATTTAAAAAAAAGAAAAGAAATGTTTTTTTCCCGTGTGATGAGAACTCATAGGATCTACTCTCTCAACAACTTTCCTGTGTCATACAGCAGTATTAACTATAGTTATCATGTTGTACATTACAACCTCAGTACTTATATATCTTATAACTGAAAGTGTATAACGTTTGACCACCTTCATCTAATTCTCCAGTTTCCCACCCCCTGCCTCTGGTAACAATAAATCTGATCTGTTTTTCTAGGAGGGTTTTAAAAAAAGTTTTTATTTTTTGATTCCACGTATCAGTGAGGTGATACAGTATTTTTTTTTTCATCTGACTTATTTCACTTTAGCATAATGCTCTCAAGGTCCATCCATGTTGTCACAAATGTCAGCATTTCCTTTTGTATGGCTGAGTAATATTCCATAGTATACTTAATGTTTTATTTGAAAACAGAGGAGGGTTATAGACTAAGACTAAGGTGATGGGGAAATTTGAGAACTGTGTAAAGCACATTTCTTAAGACTGATATCAGAAAAAAAGAAAATTACAGGCCAATATCACTGATGAAAACAGATGCAAAAATTCGTAACAGAATACTAGCAAACTGACTCCAACAATACATTAAAAGGATCACACAGTGATCAAGGGGATTTATCCAAGGGATGCAAGAATTTTTCAATATCCACAAATCAAACAGTGTGATACACCACATTAACAAACTGAAGATTAAAAACCATATGATCATCTCAATAGATGCAGAAAAAGCTTCTGACAAATTCAACACCCATTTATGATAAAAACTCTTCAGAAAGTGGGCATAGAGGAACACACCTCAACATAATAAAGGCCATGTGTGGCAAACCCACAGCTAACATCATACACACAAACAGATCGAAAGATATACTGTGTTCTTGGATTGGAAGAATCAATAATGTTGATTCTACCAAAGGCAAACTATAGGTTCAATGCAATCCCTATCAAATTACCTATGGCTTTTTCATAGAACTAGAGGAAAAATTTTTAAGATTTGTTTGAAAACACAAAAGACCTTGAATAGCCAAAACAATCTTGAGAAAGAAGAATGGAGCTGGAGGAATCACACTCCCTGACTTCAGACTACACTACAAAGCTACAGTAATCAAAATAGTATAGTACTGGCATGAAAATAGACATGTAGATCAATGAAACAGGATAGGAAGCCCAGGAATAAGCCCATTCACTTATGGTCAACAACTTATGGTCTACAACTAAGGAAGCAAGAATATACAGTGGAGAAAAGGCAGTCTCTTCAATAAGTGGTCCTGGGAAAACTGGACAGCTACATGTAAAAGAGTGAAATTAGAACATTCTCTACCACTATATACAAAAAAAAAAAAAAAAAAAAAAACCTCAAAATGGATTAAAGACCTAAATAGAAGACTGGATACTATAAACTCCTGAAGGAAACATGGGAAGGACACTCTATGACATAAATCGCAGCAATATCTTTTTGGGTCCATCTCCTAAAGTAATGAAAATAAAAGCAAAAATAAACAAATGGGGCCTAATTAAATTTAAAAGCTTTTTCACAGCAAAGGAAACCATAAACAAAATGAAAAGACAACCTACGGACTGGAAGAAAACATTTGCAAATGATGTTACTGACAAGAGATTAATTTTCAAAATATAGTAAGTCCCCTATATATGAATGAGTTCTGTTCTGAGAGCACATTCGTAAGTCCAGTTTTTTCGTAAGTCCAACAAAGTTAGCTTAGGTTCCCAACTAACACAATTGGCTATGTAGTACTGTACTGTAATAGGTTTATAATACTTTTCACACAAATAACACATAACAAACAAACACAAAAAAATAAAGAAAACATTTTTAATCTTACAGTACAATACCTAGAAAGGTACAGTAGTACAGTACAACAGCTGGCATATGGGAGCTGGCATTGAGTGAACAAGAAAGAAGAGTTACTGACTGGAGGAGGGAGAGGCTGCAATTTCACTCACGCTTTACGTGATTGGATGTGCGAACGCATGTTCACATCTTTGAAAGTTCACAACTTGAAGTTTCGTATGTAGGGGACTTACTGTATACAAATAGCTTATACAGCTTAATAAAAAACAAACAAACAAAAAAACAACAACCCAATCAAAAAATGGGCAGAAGACCTAAATAGACATATCTCCAAAGAAGACATACAGGTGGTCAATAAGTACATGAAAAGATGTTCAGTATGACTAATTTTTGAGAAGCAAATAAAAACTATAATGAGGTATCACTTCACACCAGTCAGAATGGCCATCATTTAAAAGTCTACAAATAATAAATGCTGGAGAGGGTATGGAGGAAAAGGAACCCTCCTACACTGTTGGTGGGAATGTAAATTGCCACTATGGAGAACACTATGGAGGTTCCTTAAAAAATAAAAATAGAGTTACCATGTGATCGTGCAATCCCACCCCTGGGCATATATCCAGAGAAAACTCTAATTCAAAAAGATACATGCACCCCAATGTTCACAGCAGCACTATTTACAATAGCCAAGTTGTGGAAGCAACCTAAATATCCATTGACAGATGAGTGGGTAAAGAAGATATGGGGTGTGTGTATGTGTGTGTGTGTGTGTGTGTTTGTGTATAATTGAATATTACTCATCCATAAGAAGTGAAATAATGCCTTTTGCAGCAACATGGGTGGACCTAGAGATTATCATATTAAGTGAAATAAGTCAGACAGAGAAAGATAAATATCATATGATATCATTTATCTGTGGAATCTAAAAAAAGATGATATAAACGAAGTTATTTACAAAACAGAAATAGACTCACAGACATAGAAACAAACTTATGGTTACCGAAGGAGAAAGCTGGGGGTGGGGGGCGGAGATTAATTAGGAGTTTGGGATTCACATATACAAGCTACTATATATAAAATAGATAAACAGTTAGGACCTACTGTGTAGCACAGGGAACTATATTCAATATCTCGTAATAACCTATAATGGAAAATAATCTGAAAAAATATATATATACATATATATAACTGAATCAATTTGCTGTATACTTGAGAATAACACAACATTGTAAATTAACTGTACTTCAATAAAAAATTGTGTAACGCAAGAGTAACCTATGAAAAATTAAGGGAAGGAAGGGTATTGGAGAACCTGGATAGTTTACATTCTGAAACACTTTCTTTGGACTAGGTAGTTAACATTGTCAAATGCTATAGAATCTTCTTATTGAAGCGTGTTGCTAGAACAAGCAGCTTTCGATTCACCTAGGAACTTTATCAGATTTATCATTTTTAAAAATTTGCAGAGTGATATTTCTGTACCTTGCTTGCCTATTAGTATTACCTGGGGAATCTTAGAAACCCCACTCTGCAGGCTGTATACCTTGGACCAAATCAGAGTCTGTAGGTTTGAGATTCAAGAATCAGTATGTTTGAAGCTCCCCAGGTGGTTCTCTTTTGCAGCCAATGTTGGGATCTAATGCTATAGGGACATGGAAGAGAATGAAGACTGAACTAGACAATTAAAGGCAAAAAGAACTGGGGAGGATTTCAGAGGCTGGATTATAGTCCTTGTTCTGTTATTGAGAGATAATCATTTATTCTTTGGGAAATCAGTTTTCTCTTTGTATCTTTTTAAAATTTTATTCAGCAAATATTTATTAAGGACATACTTTGTGCCAGACATCATAAGGGGAGTTAGACTAATGATCTCCACATCCCTTCCAATTCCTAAATTATATGATTTCACTGTCTACAGTTTATAAATTAGGAAATAATTGGCAATACAATATATTGGCGGTGATCATCTATATAGGATCAGTGTGTGAATGCGTGGTATAACGTTTGCTGGTTAAAACTGTTCAAGGAATTGAGTATGCAGTACTGGTCAGAAGCATCTATTGTATCAAAAATGGAGAAGCAATCAAAGTTAGTTTGTAGAAATAACACTGGATAAGCTGATAAAGTTATTAGAGTATAAGTTGAGAGTTTGAGAAAAGACAAAACAGAAAAAAGTAGACGACAGACTTGCAAATTTTTCTTTTTTCATTTTTACCACCAGAGAGCTGAGGAGAAATGAATCATCTCAAACATTAATGTACACAGCAATCACTTGAGAGATTTTGATAAAATGAAGATTCTGGGGTGGTAAGGCTACCCTAGTAAGTCTCTGGGGTTGGACCTAAAATTCTGCTTTTCAAACAAACTTCAGGTGATGAAATGCTGCTGGTATGAAGACCACACTTATGGCAGTGAGGAGCTGGAACTCAGTTGTATGATACAAGTAGAGCAAGAGTCTTGGTAAAGGTAACCTGCTCATGCTTCGTTTTGACTTGCCTTAGTAACTGCCCTTCATCAAGATAAGGACACCACTTTTAAAAATCCACATGAAAATGAGACAAACTCTAGCTACAGAGCAGCAACATGTCAAAATAATATGAGGGGGGAGTTTGGGGGAAGAGAATCTGTAGTTCATGAAGGTACGATTATTTCAGGAAAAACTTGGCTTGTCTTTAAAAGAGTTAATAGGACATATGAGATTAGGGAACTTCTAGGGTACTGGAGCATTGTTTTATTTCCAACTGACTTTCGTCATAGTTGGTGTAAAACTCCACATACTTCATGAATGCATTTCCTCACCTATTTTTTGTGACATTTATTGCATGGAAGAGAGCCTTACAGAGAACAGGGTTATTGAGTCAATACCGTATACTAATCAGGAAATGACTTGCACTTCATATGCAGATATAGTCAATAGTGCAATGGCAAGGAGGAATATTACAGAGAGCACTGAAAGAAATAAAATAAGAACATTAAAGTTGGGAGTAAACCATGTAAAGAGAAAAAGAACCATTTTTGTCTGTTTTAAGGATGAAAAAACAAACTGAAGGGGGAAAGTGTATCAGTGGCCTCTTCACATTAGGAGAATAGGAAGAATATCTGTCAAGATACAGAAAAAGAAGGAGAGGATTAACAGATCAGGAAAAAAGTAATCAGTAAGGCATTACTAAAGAACTTTTAAAGCAACACTAAGATTCTGTTTGCTACTAGACACATCAATTTCTGATGGAATAGGTGCATGGTGTTGATGCTTCCTCCATCTATGCTTTGCAGCCCAGGGAATGGAGGAGTAGATGAATGTGTGTAGAAAGGGAATGGTGACTGTTGTTGATAGTATTACAGAACCTAATTGTGGACAGGAGTAAGGATCGCATGGCTGACCATCCAATTTAGGGGAAGCACAGGTAGCTAGAAATGAGCCAGTGAGTTGAGTGAATTCGAAGGAACTTTAGTTTGAAGTTTCTGATGAATGAATGCAAAGGGGAAAACGTGTAACTTTGTGAGGTATGGGAGTGAAAATATGTGTGAAACCTTGGGATAGGAATACAGGATGAGATGTCAAGTTACCATGGTTGTGCAAGGTGTAGGTGACTGATGTGGAGTGAATATTATCATAAATGGCCTGAAGGAGAGAAGTGTTTTCAAACCACGATGCTGTGAAGCTCCACAATGTGATTATTAAAGTTAGTATAGATATTTGCAAATGTGGGATGGAAGAGAAGCACATAAGCTGGCTCTTGAAGTTGTCAGGGAGGTAGAAAAAAATCGATCCTAGATTTGAGGATTTGAAGAGTAGTATAATAATAATATCACAGATTAATAGGGTTGGAAAGGAGTTTAGAGCTAATACAGTCCAGTGCCCATAATTTTTAAATGAGGAGGCTCATAATCAAGAAGGTAAATTACTTATCTGGGAAAACAAATCTCTTAGTAGACAGTTGGGATTAGAATATAAGATGATCGACCTCTCTTGTTCTTTGTAGTGGTGAAATGATGGCAGTGATTTTGCTGATAGGGCCTTAGGTGTACACCCCAAGGGCTTACTATAGACAGGAACTTTGCTCATAGGTAATGCAAAGCAAAAAGGTAAAATGAATGTTTGATTGTAATCCCCCCTCCAGAATGTTAACTCCATGAGGGCAGCAGTTTTTATCTCATTTTCCCCCTGGTATATCCCTGATACATATTTGGTACTCAACATCTGTCTGCTGGATACATGAATAAACACATTTTTAAATTTCGGATTTGCTAATCAGCTAGCTGCTACTGTAGAGCTATGACTCTGCTAAGGGAAGTGTTTTTTGGATACTTATCACTTCAAGTGCTAGACATTGGTGGACAATAAAAATAGGTAACACTAACAACATACACTGTGAACTACATGGTGTACATATTTTTTCATCCACTTAACAACTCTTTTTTTTTATTTTATTAAATTTTTTTTTATTTTAATGCTTTAATTTATTTAATTTAATTAATTTATTTATTTTTGGCTGTGTTGGGTCTTTGTTTCTGTGCGAGGGCTTTCTCTAGTTGCAGCAAGTGGGGGCCACTCTTCGTCGCGGTGCGCGGGCCTCTCACTATCGCAGCCTCTCTTGTTGCGGAGCACAGGCTCCAGATGTGCAGGCTCAGTAGTTGTGGCTCACGGGCCTAGTTGTTCCGCGGCATGTGGGACCTTCCCAGACCAGGGCTCGAACCCGTGTCCCCTGCATTAGCGGGTGGATTCTCAACCACTGCGCCACCAGGGAAGCCCCGCACTTAACAACTCTTGAAAGTAATTATTATAACACAGGGCCTCTAATCTTCTATTTAAACTATTTCCTACTACTAAAGCCCAGTCCACAAAGATATGGTGACCTTATTGGGCAGACCTTACGGAAGATAATTTATAAGGAGGATTAAGGATTCTCTTGGGTGAGAATGCCTCCTGAAGCAAAGAAGATTCCAGGTCAACATAGATTCATCAAAAGCCATTAGTTATCACATGGGAGGTTCTGATTTGATAGGTAAAACCTTGACCTGTCCCCAGATCAGCTGCGTAGATCCATGTGTGTCCTTTTGGCCGAGAGAAAGCCTGTTGCAGTAAACAGTGTAATACTCAGAAAAATGAGTAATATGATGAGGAGATTAAAGTCCCTCAACTCTTTGGACACAGACCACCAAAATGATCCATTATTGAGAAGGCTCAGGTGATAGCATCGTAGACATAAGAGGGAAAAGTGGAGCTTAGCACACTAATCTGAAAGTTTGACCTCTCAGCTTGGCCCATAGACCAGCAGCTTCAGCATCATCTGGGGACATTCAGAAAAGCAGAACCTCAAGCCCCACCCCAGGTCTACTGATTCAGAAACTGAATCTTAACAAGCACTCCACCTTAAAGTTAGGGATGCCTGACCAAGCAGTTAATTGAAGTGGAACCTAGTAGAACAGTGGCAATGTCAGGGAGAACAGACTTGTGCACGAGTAGATGTAAGACTTATTCTCAAGATTCTGTGCTGATCTGGTAGATGGATAAAGATGCTACGTGTGCAGACGAGGGAGAATCTAGATAAAATCTTGGTAATTATTATTAACATGACTCCATCTTTGTAAACATAAGTCAGTGAAACCTAGGAAAAAACTGAGGTTTTGTCTATTTTACAAATGAAGACACCACCGCTCAAAGAAGTTAAGTAACTTGCTCAAGGTGACACAGGGAGTCTACGTCATTTCCATTCTATTGCCAATATTTTAAATGAGAAGTGACCTGGCTATCAGGAAGCACACCCTTACCATCTTCTTTCCCATAAGGAGCCAGGAGAGACAATACGGCCTTTTCATAATGAGCATTTGGGCAAGATGGCTGTTCAGGTTTAGGAAATACCAAGTTTCTGCTAGAGCAAAAAAAGGTGGAGATGGAAAATGGTAAAAGTTTGGTGGTAAAAAGAACTCAGTTGATTTGAAAGGTCACAAAAGAGACTGAGTTGACTGAAATGATAGTTACATAGTAGGAGTTCTGAGCATACATAGCTCACTCTGATAGCATACTTGAGAATGATAGCAGAAAATCAGAGATTAGAGGCATCCAGTAGTAGTGAAGGTGGCAAAGTGGTGAAGTGACTGACAAGGATGAAAATAGAGGGGAGGGAGGAGTGTTGGCAAGAGAATGATTAAACAGTAAATTAGGCATCTCTTATACAGTCCACACTTAAATTAAATCACATAATAAATTGGCGCAACACATATATACTGACTAGAATTCTGATTATAAATAGGCCAGCTTCTATTCATGGCTCAGTGTGTTTTATAAGCATAATCACATTAATTTGCACAGTGCTCCCTGGAGGCAAGTGAATAGAAAATAGTACTTAAATGTATATATTTCCTATCTCTCAACTGAGAGGGAGAAAGAACTTCATGAAACAGCCCACTTCTCCCAAGCTGAAATAGTTCAAAATATATTTTTATAGACTCTAAGTAAGCCAGCTACCTTTTCAAACCATGATAGTCTTGTACTTTTGTCAAATTCCAATGTCTGATTTAATTATTGGAAGATCCTTTTAGATCTCCTGGTAAGACTTAAAGAAGAAAGAAATGAAAATCCAGGTTTAAAAATCAGGAATATTTTAAGACTGTAGTGTAGCCACCAAAGGCTGATGATGATGTCAGCATTTATCTACAAATGAAATATAGTTGTATAATTAGTTAGCAATTAAACAATTTAATTATTTTAATTACTTGAATTATTTCTTCCAATCTACTTAATATGGATGATAGGTAGTGATATTTGATGATGAGTTCTGATTTATACACCATCTGATTTTATTGTGATGAGAAATTTAATATAATTAATAGTTGCCTCAAAATGGCTCCTTCTTAGAATAAAACTTTTCTACAAACTAGCAATGGACTTTTTTGCTTTTACTCCTGAACAATCAAATAATTCTCTAGGCCCATGAAAGAAAAACTTGTTGTCTGCTCGTAAAAATTGCATTAATTATTACAATCTATCTGACCAGTTTTCTTTTTCAGTACATTTCTTCCATTAAACTGAGTGGCCTTCAGAGCAGTGACAGTAAGACAGTGCTCTTTTCCAGCTAAAGTGTTTTCTTTTTTAAAAGGTCAGCAACACACAGCAGTTTTTGTTCCTTGTCATCTTTCCTTTGGGAGAATGACTATTTATAAATACTTGTCTAGAATACTGTGCATGTTTCCCAGAGTAAACGCCCCAGATTTGGTGATCATTTCATGGTAAAAGTCTTTGGAAATCAGCACACTTCCTTCTCCAAATATGATGCTGCCATGTGGTATAGTAGATGTCAGCGTTTTAACAGCATTATTATGACTATTTAAAGTTTTTTTTCACATTCTGATAGTGTAGAGTTTTTCTTTGGAGAACTTTGACCTTCATGTATTTTGGTTTCTTAATTAAAATTGGAAGTGCATATCCTATACCTTACAACAGACACTGCAAACAATATCTAAGCCCCTCTTTGACTTTTCAGAATACTTAATTCTTACCTGAATTAAAACTCAGTGTATCAATGTGGAGTGTCTTTCATACTGAAGTGCTTTCTCCTCTGCTCAATTCCAAGTCTTCTCTCTGAAGTAGGAGAAAAGGAGGACACCTGAATGGAGATTGTATCTCCCTTTTGCCTACTTAAATGTAGATGATTGATACTGTTCCATTCTCTGGGGTCAGAGGAGAATGTACATCTTTTTAATATTTTAATATAGGAGAACTGCTGCATTTTCAGATTTGACTCTCCTGGGGACAAACCTGTACTTTTCTTCCTCTTTCCCTGTGTGCCCTATGCTTATTGCTAGCCTAAGTGTTTATGATGGCATTACTTCATCTTCAGGGTCATAAGGGATTGGATATCTTTTTTTGTCTTTCAGTATATGTGGAAAGTGAAGTATTTCCAAATTTGACTCTCCTAGGAACCAGCCTTAATATTTAATTCCTTTTTTCTTAGAACTAGATGGAGCCCCTACTTATGCTTAGAATTAAGAACAGTTTGCATCATTTTAAAGATCTTTACTGTCTCCATGGAAAATGAGGTGACTTCTTCCGATCAGTCTGACATGTGTTCTATTAACGAAACTTATTTAACAACCATCTACATAGTGGTTGTTAAAGTCTGGTAATAGATGATTCACATGGATGTGGGAAAATGGGACATCAGACATGGTTAGCCGCAAGGCTGCATGATACATACATGGTCCCTAGAGCACAGGGTTCTGAGGTACATTCACATTGAGAAGCGGTATTTTAGAAGGCATTTTGGCATCAAGTTGAGTCCCAAGGTCATGTGTTTCTGGTTGAAATTTTAATCAGTATATCTGATCTGAAGAGCTAGATTAGTGTCACTTGACCTGGAAGAGGCTCTCGTTTACCTTAGTGCTATGGTTGAAAAGCTTGAAGTAATTTCTTTTCCACCTTTCTGATCCAATCACATGTAAGGTTTATCACCCCTTTTCATATTAGGAGATTCTTCCTGGAAGCCAGCCTCCAAATGTTTTAGTTAGTCATGTTGAGGCTCTGTTTAAGTAAATCTGAGGTGATTTTGTGCTCCTTAAACTAGTCTTCAAAAGTACTTACTTGTTCACGGTTAGAAACAATTTCCAATCTGCTGGATGTCATGGTAAATTAAACCATGGAAACTCTGATTTTTAATCTGTCATGAGGCCAGTCTTATTTTAAAGATCAATTGTGTATTAGTCAGAATAAATAGGAAGTATACAGATATGTATAAAAGGAGATCATTAGAGGAATTAGCTTACGTGGTTTGGAAGTCAAGAAGTCCCACGATCTGTCGACTGCAAGGTGGCAAAACAGGAAAGCTGCTGGTGTAATTCAGTCTGAGTCCAAAGGTCTGAGAATCAGGAGGCTGATGGTGTAAATTCTGATCTGAGTCTGAATGGCCGAGAACTGGGAGTACCAGTGTCTGAGGGCAGTAGAAGATGGGTGTCTGAGTTCAAGCAAAGAGATGGAATTTGTCCTCCTTCTATTTGGGTTTGAAATGGACTGGATGATGTCTCCTCACACTGGGGAGGACCATCTTCTTTACGCAGTTCACCAATTCAAATGCTCATTTCTTCTGGAAGCAACCTTACAGATATACGGAAATAATGTTTTGCCAACTATCTGGTATCCCTTAGCCCAGTCAAGTTAACAGATGAAATTAACCATCACAAGCCCACTGCTTGTCAACTTGGCATCTATATGCATCACCTTAAACCATACTTAATCTCCAAACAGGAGCAATAACAAGGTTATAATTTCACCTAACATGATATAAGTATCCTACATACAACTGAAAACACTAATCCCTCCCCCCAGATGAGGATGTAAAGTCCTTGAATGATGTTTACTCTTCTCCGGACATCCTGTGACTTGAATTCTATAATGTAAAATTAATGATACTTAAATACTGATATAAAGTCAGTACAGCTTATGTTACATGATAAGGGGATAATAGAAGAAAGAAAAAAACAAAAGTTGTTTGCTTAGTTATGTATATATACACACAAACATTCGTAACAAAATAAGGAGGAAAGACTCATGATAATTAGTCCTCCTCCTTAACTAGTCACATGGTCATAAGTAGGTTTTTATAACTACTTTCTTCTGTTATCCATTCTATATTCCTTTTGCCTTCAGCAAGCAACTGAGATGGTCATGGTTAATTACCTAGTAGGGTGATTCATTCTTGAAGGGTCTGGGCCATTAGTAGTCCTCCTTGGATGGGTTGTTGTACTTCTCAATGACTTTAATCACAGGTCATGGTAATACTAAGAAACATCTTAAGGGATTTCCTGTATTCCAGAAATACTCTCTCTTACCTCCATTGTGTAGTACTAGCCCAATTTCACCTTGGGATTCATGATCATTTACCCCAGCCAACACTGTAACTCCTTTCCTTGCTTGATTCAGAGGTGTGAGGAGCCAAAAATAGCCAGGTAGAAGTCTTAACTTCCAGTTCAATGGAATCGTTGTTGTGTCTCCTGGTGGAAACATTCCTCTCTCTGGAACTAAGATCTCTAGGCCAGTAGAGCATAAAGTCTTGGGAACAGGAACCAAAAAGTTTTCTAGTGGGTCCCTAGAGGTAATAGTAAATGGTGCCACTTCCATTTCTGCCCCATGATTCCTGGACCTGTGAATCCTGGTTATGGTAGAAACAGTGCCATATGTTGGACACTTGATTCAAAACATATGCAGCCTCCTGGAGAACCTTGCCCCAGCCCTGCAAAGTATTGTCACCTAGCTGGTGCGTATCTGTCATGGGGCCAGTCTATTTTTAAGTTGAATTGTTTGTTTGTTTGTTTAATTAATTTATTTATTTTTGGTTGTGTTGGGTCTTCGTTACTGCCCACGGGCTTTCTCTAGTTGCGGCGAGCGGGGGCTACTCTTCGTTGTGGTGCGCAGGCTTCTTATTGCGGTGGCTTCTCTTGTTGTGGAGCACGGACTCTAGAGTGCAGGCTCAGTAGTTATGGCTCATGGGTTCAGTAGTTGTGGCTTGTGGGCTCTAGAGCACAGGCTCAGTAGTTGTGGTGCACAGGCTTAGTTGCTCCGTGGCATGTGGGATCTTCCCAGACCAGGGCTTGCACCTGTTGTCCCCTGCTTTGGCAGGAGGATTCTTAACCTCTGCAATACCAGGGAAGCCCTGAATTGTTTTCTAAAATCCCTGTTGTATAAGTATTACTGGGGGAAATCACTTAACTTTTAATATTTTAGTTGGACTTTTTTTGGGGGAATTTTTCTTTTAATAGGACTTAATGCTCATGGTAACAACGTGAAGCAAAGCATGAGGATGGGGAGGTTCTTAAAAATCTGTATCTAGTTTGCTCATAATTCCAGTCTAGTTAGTGCCATTATTTACCCCAGAAATTTCTACCCTGAAAATATGACTGTCTATATTCTATATTCAAGGAGGTCATATCTCCATAAGAAGTGCATGAAGGACAGTACATTTAAAAAAGAAGTCTGTTGGCCAACCATGGCCAAAATAGACCTTCCCAAATGACTATGGGATTGCATTTCTTTGGATTTAAGTGACAAGTATTCTTTTATTCTCTATGTATGGAGGCCGTTTTTAGATGTCAGGCTCCATAAGTGTAGTTTGGGGGATTATTTACAACTTCCAGTGTAGCCATGTAATTCCCCCTCCCCCCATTGTCTCATCTCAGTACTTTACATCTGGTACCATATTTCTGGACCTAGCCTCCACTGAGAATTTCACCTCCATTTTCTAGACTTATTGTTGTACTTGATATTATTCTCTTTATCCTTGTGTCCAAAATATATTGTCATACATTTTACCAGTTGCTAGAGATATATCTTATTCTCTGTACTTTTTAAAAAAGGAACTTATTATTAATTTGTAAGCTTGTTTCCTAGGTTTGCAAATAGTCCTATCCATTGTCCATATTTAAGACAAGTTCCTTTTAACAAACTCACTTCCTTGGCTGATTTTAAAATCTAGTAGCCACCATGGAGTATGAAGGATCATGCCACTTTCCTATTAGTTCCTTCGTTATGTACACATCAAGGAATAAATGTTCTTCTAAAAATATTTTAAGAGAGAAAATAAAGAAGATACCTATTATGTTAGCTGGAATATATGATACATCTCTGGAGAAATAAGCTTATTGCAAGTAATTAGGTTTCTGGCTTCTGTCTGCTCATGATTCAAATGCTCTTAAAGAGTGAAGGCTAAATATGAGATGTACATTGTTGAAGTGATGTATGCAGGGCAGTCAACTGTATGTATCATCTATTACTTATAAAGATAAGTTATTATGGGGCTTGACTAGTTCACTTGTTTGTTTCTAGAAGCATTTTAAAGTACTAAGCTGTATCGTTTTTCAAAAGGAGAAAGTAACAATTTTTCTTATAAATTAACTAATATAATTGCAAACGAGCCTCAAAATTTATTCAGTTAAAATGTCAAAATAAATAAATAAAAACCCAAAACCAAAACAGCATAACACACTACTCAAAGCAGCATCTGTGGCCTCTGTTGCTTTCTTGGAGACTGCAAAGATACTAATGTTACATGAATATTGATGTCATCATAGCTGTCAGCTCTCAAGTATCTTCTTCTAGGTTGTGAAAATTCTTTAGATAACGGAGGTAATTTTTTGATTGTTTAGGAATAAAACTAATGCATTTTGGGGTTAATGACCTTACATAAAAATAATACATATTTTGCATCATAAAATACTTTAGGTAGTCATTCTGCAATAGCCATTAGTATTTTGGCAATTATTCCTACATCATTTTCACACACACACACACACACACACACACACGCACACACACAGAGACACAACAGAGATAGTATTATATAAGCCATTGTACTGACCCTTTTTCAAATGGGATAATACCTTTTTTTCCCTGTTTTCCTCTTTGCTGAGCTCTACTTATCTTTATCTACATCAGACTCTATCCCTGTCCCAGATGTGACAATATGTTTATAATTTCATATGTCTCACTGTGCTCATATATCATGTATATGATATACATATATGGGTTTACATGTTTATAATTAAATGATCTTTGTGTAGTCCATACATGTATTTTTTTCTGTATTCTACAGTATAAACGTTTTTCATATCTATCAACATACCCAAACGCCACACTTATATGTTATCACTGTTAGCTTTTATAACCCCAGGTTCATAGTATACACATTCATTATTTAAGCATACCTTGTAGAAACCCTCCATGTCAACTAGTATACCTCCAATTTATTTCTTTTAATTCCTCACATAATAAATTTGGTATTATTTATTCATCCATATACTTATTAATATCACTTACTGATAATACTTTTTTTCTGTTGATTTTTTTCCACCACAGAATACTATAACAAAGATCATGTACTTTATCCTTAAATCCTTAAATTCTTTTTTTTTTTTTTTTTCTTGAATCGACATAGATTTCCAGGAGAGGGCTTTTTGGGCCAAAGAGTCTGTTAATATTATCCACTTGGTTTCTAAAAAGGCTATCAAAATTCACAGTCCTCTGGGAGTATGCGAGTGTGCCCTCATATCCAGGCCATCTGCTGTTGTTATCAATTGTTTAAATTTCTGTCAGTCTGATGGATGTTATCTAATACTTTATTGTTAATTTGAGTTTGAGCATCTTTTCATGTGCTTATTGGCTGTTCATTTTATTTTTATATGAATTGTTATTGTTGATTAGAGCTAGATTCAGATGCATTAAATGAAACACTCAAAATAATAGTGCCATGAACCATACAGGCAGTTGATTTTCTTTGTTATAAAAGAAATCTAGGGTAGAAAATGCAAGTATTGGTGATTTCTGCTGTGATCTGGGTTCCGGGTCCACTGAGTGCTCTGCCATGCCATTCTACTTGGTTCACTGTCATGGGCTGGAACTTTAGCTATTAAATTCCAGACACTCGGAAGCAGGAAGAAGAGGAGTAAGTGCTTGCTCCGTAACTTTAAAATAAATCTTTCTTAAATGCACATATTCATTTTTCTTGCATATATTACACTGGCTCAAAGGTAGGTACTGCTGCGCATATTTACAGAAGTAGTTTGCAAAATGTAATTCTTTATGTTTTTGACTGGGTGCCCAGTTTAAAGGCAGGTTTCTGTTACTAAGGAAGAAGGCAAGAATATACATTAGGAAGCCACAGGTATTCTCTGCCACCCATATCCTTGCCTATATTGCTACTGGATTGTCTTTTCTCTTAATTTTTTAAAATTTATTTTATTGAAGTATAGTTGATTTACAATGTTGTGTTAATTTCTGCTATATAACAAAGTGATTCAGTTATAAATATGTATATACATTCTTTTTCATATTCTTTTCCATTGTGATTTATCACAGGAAATTGAATATAGTTCCCTGTGCTATACAGTAGGACCTTGTTGCTTATACATTCTATATATAAGTTTGCATCTGCTAATCCCAAACTCCCAGTTCATCCTTCCCCCCCGCAACCCCTTCCCCTTGGCAGCCACGAGTCTGTTCTCTATGTCTTTGAGTCTGTTTCTGTTCCACAGATAAGTTCATTTGTGTCATATTTTAGATTCCACATATAAGTGGTATCATATGTTATTTGTCTTTCTTTTTCTGATTTACTTCACTTAGTAAGATAATCTGTAGGTCCATGCATATTGCTGAAAATGGCATTATTTCATTCTTTTTTATGGCTGAGCAGTATTCCATCATACATATGTCCCACATCTTCTTTATCTATTCTTCTGTTGATAGACATTTAGGTTGTTTCCATGTCTTGGCTATTGTGAACAGTGCTGCTATGAACATAGGGATGCATGTATTTCAACGAACTATTAGCAAACTGAATCCAACAATACATAAAAAAGATCTTTTCTATTAATTTTAAGGTACTTCCCTGCGACCTACATTTGCAAATATTGGTCTAAGTATAGAATTTGTTTATGTAATATTTTACTGCATAATACCTTTAATTTTCATACGGTCAAATAGCTCCATTTCTTCTAAGTTTTTTGTATTGGTTAGGAGCTTTTCCTGAGTCATTGGATGTACATGATTATATAAAGTTTTCTAAGACTATTATTGCTTTATTCTGCATATTTAAATATGTAACCAATATGTACATACATTTGTAAATGTTTTTCATATCTATCAGACATATCCGAGGGTGGTTAAGGTTCTAAATTATCTTTTTTTTTTTTAGATTCCGTATATATGTGTTAGCATACGGTATTTGTTTTTCTGTTTCTGACTCACTTCACTCTGTATTATCTTTTTTCTTAATGGATATTAGGTATGTTACCATTATGGATTAAAATGATAAAATTCATCTTTTTTCTCACTGAATTAAAGTACCACACTTGCCATTTATTTTCTTTTCATGTATATTGGAATCTACTTCTGGACTTTCTCTTCTTATATATTTCCTATTCTTTTGTCAACATTCATAGTGGTCTGAGGTCATAATTTTTAGGGGTTGGCAAATTACAGTGCATAGGTCAAATCCAGCCCACTGCCTATTTTTGTAAATCAAGTTTTATTGGAACATGATTATGCCCATTCATTTTTGTATCATCTATGGTTCTCTTGTGCTACATTAGGAGAGCTGAGTAGTTGTGACAAATTGCATTGCCACAAAACCTAAAATAATAACTGTTCCTCTACAGAAAAGTTTGCTGGTTCCTAAATAACTAACTGGGTAGCACTTCACCAAATTTATAGATTTTCAAAAACTAAACATCTGCGCATGTTTAAATATTACATGTGTTAACTGTTCTGAGTAATAAATAAGATGACATATATAAATACCATTACAAATTATATAGTTAAATTATCAAAACCATTTTTTGGTATCAAAAAGACTGTCAATTAAGTAGAGAATTAGATAGTAAAACTTTTCATATTAGAATTTATTTTTCACTATTACGTTGTCATTTTAGGGGTAAACATTCCTAATAGGGATCATATTACATTATATTTAAATAATTTTGTTATTTTTATTACAGGAAACTTCAAGCATACATTTAAAAAATTGAAAGAACTGTATAATGAACCTCTAAGTACATATTACCCACTTTTAATAATTATCACCAAATGGCTAATCTTATTTCATTTCCACCTAATCTCTTTTTACAACCTTAATTTTTTTAAAACAAACCCCAACATCATATTATTCCATCTGTAAATATTTGAGCATGCATTGTTAAAGATTAAGTACTTTTTGTTTTAACAAATCCACATTACTATTATCACACCTAAAAAAATACTATTACTATCTTTATATAATCAAGTATCCAATCAGTGTTTAAATTTTTATATTTCCTTCGTAAGTTTTTTTTCATGACGGGTTTCTTCTAATCAAGATGCAAAGGTGTTCCACAAATTGCAATTAGTTGTTATTTCTTAGGTATCTTCTAATCTGTGAATTCTTGTTCCCTTTTTTCCTCCTTGCAATGAATTAATTGAAGACACTAGGCTGGTTTGTTCTTTATAGATTCCCACATTATGGATTTTGTGGCTGCCATCTTTTTCACATATTTTTCTGTTATCTGTATTTTCTGTAGACAGGTAGTTAGATATAGATATGGATAAGATTCAAGTTCACATTTTTTTGACCAGTATTAGTCGATTGTCCTGTGTATTCCACTTGTTTTTATCAGGAAGTACATGATGTCTGGGTTTCTCTTAAGTAGGAGCTCTCAAGTATTGTGAAATTGACACATCTGTTATACAGCTATCTATCAGCTACTCACTAAATTTTGTTGGTCGTTATGGAGATCCATTATTTTATTATTTCATTAGATTCATTATCTCATTACAAAGTGGTGATATTTTAGGTTTATCATTATTTCTTCATCTATTAGCTGAAAATCATCTACAAAGTAAAACAACTCTCATCAAATATCTGTTACGCTTAGGTACAGTTCTTGTAGAGGAAAAGCAAAATAAATACTTGATTCTTTCCCTTAGTTTACAAGTCATCCAAATATTTTGGTTTCCTAGCATCCTCTAAACATGTGTGGGTTTTT
This sequence comes from Balaenoptera physalus, assembly GCF_965194825.1. Lineage (NCBI taxonomy): Eukaryota > Metazoa > Chordata > Mammalia > Artiodactyla > Balaenopteridae > Balaenoptera > Balaenoptera physalus. The sequence goes on along the minus strand of NC_138883.1, from coordinate 57,804,438 downwards.
TTTTTTTTTGGTTGAATTAATTACTTCTTAAGTACCACCATGCTTAAATTGCCCCAAATTTAACTAGTAAAAGTTCCTTTTGTTACTTCTTAAGTCCTTTTGATTAGACTTCAGTGATCTTCCCTGCTTATCTGTTAAATGAGATAATCCAGACACTTCTTGTATATTTTTGGACCCAGTGTGAAATCCCGTTGGGTTTCTGAGGATTAGAATTTGAAATTACTTTTCATTTTTCACATTGTTTCATAAATGTATCAATGAGAAAATACTTCATATATTGTCTCATTTATGATTTCCATTTCTCATATTTTTCTTTAAAGAGTTCCCAAATGTGTGAAAGAAATGTTTTATACTTATTAAAAATCTCAGCTATCGTTTCTTTCTATAGCACTGACTATGGTGTTGAATCCCTTTTTATACGTGAAAAATGCCACTCTATGCCATCCGTTTTTATTTACTTTGTATTTCTTTGGAAAGTAATTATAATTTTAGGAATATGTATATTTATCTACATATACATATGTATATGTATCCAAATAATATAACGAGAAAATTAAAGGAGAATATAAACTTATTTTAGCTTTATTTTATAAATACTAAGTAGATATATCTCAATTTTACCTATATATGAAAATGTAAGATTTACCCCAATATAAAGCTATAAAGAAAAATATGGTTTATTCTAGCCTAAGTGACTTTATCATTGGATGTAAACATACCTAGAGAAATAAACAACAACAACCAAAAAACAAAAAGCAAGGCAAAACAAGCCATAGGGTTGAAAGCCAGGTTCTGAGTTCAGATTTCTCTCTCTGGGGATAGATTAACTGGTATTACATATAAATTATTATCTATTCTAAACCCCAATATCATGAGAGAATGCATATTTGTTGTTTTTAAAAAATAGTACATTGAATAATTTACAACTGTTAAAAACTACAGATAAGTTTTGCTTTTAGGCAAAACATTTTTAAAGCAGTGATACACTCACACACACACACACACACACACACACACACACATACACACACATTAGATAAGTAATTTCTGTTCTCCAGTTTGAAACTACATGGAAGCATCAGTACATTAATATTGACATTAGTATGTAATAATTCTAGATCCTGATCAAGAACCTTAGTTCACAAACATTTTGAAAGGACCTCAGATTAATGAAGTTTCATTAATGACATATTCCTGTATCACGGGTTATGAAAGTACCTCAGGATCGAGTGTTAGAAAGCATTTACATAAGTTTTCTGAATCTTTTTTTGAAATAGCTAATGTGGTTATATTCTGCCAAATGTGTACTTAGTAGAGGGTTTCCTATTAATGCAAATGTGTTTAGAATAATAACATAAGACACTGTTTTAAGAAGGTAATGTAGTTTGCCAGAAACGAGTATAGCATAAGATGCATTTTTATTTGACTCATATTTATTTAATGATCTATAATTTAATGCTTCTTAATTCTGAAAATTACTCAAAAATAACAATGGGAAATATATACTTAAATTTTGTTTATGAGTTTCCCTCTGTCAAAAGGGAAGACCAGATAGCCTGAAAAAATATCTTACTGTAAACAAAAAAAATGCTGATTAAATATGACACACATGCACATACATACACACATACACGTACATAAAAGTTTCAGGAAACTAATGGTTATTGACTAAAGGATAAAAATAAAGTGAAAATAGGAACCTATAGAGATAAGCAATTTATAAACTTGCTGGTTGTTCTTGGGAAAATTTTGAGCTTCCATTTTTTAGATGGGTACATACAGTGCAGGGGACAGGAGACAAAGCCAGGACACATATAGATGGGGTGACTCATAGGAAATGCCAATCTAAAACCAGAGTCCTGGAGAGTAACATGCTTAGTGAGTAAGAGAAGTAAGAAAAGATGCTTTACAGAGAGAAAAATAAAAACAAGCACATTTCTGCCTTGAATTTAGCACTGGGGCTACGAGAGATATGTCAATAAATACAGTCTCCTGAGAATTCAAAACCTCAAAATGAATACCATATATAAAATAGATTTGTGACCTGAATTTATCATACTTCTCGTTCAAAGCAATCTTAAACTATAAATTATTTTCAAATTAGTTCCTCGTTGGTAGTGCTTACAGACAACTGGCAGAAGCAATCATAGTTTCTCTCTAAAGAAACTCTCCTTAACTAGAGGACTAAAATAATTTCACAGATAAGGTTTCATTAACATAAACTCATAATAAAACATCAGAAAATATATGAGAAAAAAAGCACTATGAATGAATGAGACAGTAGAACTAAGCAGAAGTAATAGAAACAAATAGAAAACAAAATCAGACTCTCACTGTTTTCATATTTAGATGCCAGAATGTATATATAAAACCAATATGTATGTGTGTGTGTATATACACACACACATAATGGGGATATTTATCTATCATCTATCTATCTGAATCAAGAGAATGCTTAGGAATAGGAGACTATGAAAGGTGGCCAGGGGGATTAACCAAGATGGTGGAGTAGAAGGACGTGCTCTCACTCCCTCTTGCGAGAGCACCAGAATCAAAACTGGCTGCTGGACAATCATTGACAGGAAGAACCTGGACTTCACCAAGGAGGATACCCCACATCCAAGGACAGAGGAGAAGCCACAGTGAGACGGTAGGAGGGGCGCAATCAGAGTAAAATCAAATCCCATAACTGCTGGGTGGGTGACTCACAGACTGGCGAACATTTATACCACAGAAGTCCACCCACTGGAGTGAAGGTTCTGAGCCCCACGTCAGGCTTCCCAACCTGGGGGTCCGGCTACGGGAGAAGGAATTCCTAGAGAATCAGACTTTGAAGCCTAGTGGGAATTGATTGCAGGACTTTGACAGGACTGGGGGAAACAGAGACCCCACTCTTGGAGGGCACACACAAAGTAATGTGTGCATCGGGACCCAGGGGAAGGAGCAGTGACCCTGGGGGAGACTGAACCAGACCTACCTGCTGGTGTTGGGGGGTCTCCTGCAGAGGCGAGTGGTGGCTCTGTTTCACCGGGGGGATAAGGACACTGGCAGCCGAGGTTCTGGGAAGTTCTCCTTGCCGTGAGCCCTCCCAGAGTCTGCCATTAACCCCACCAAAGAGCACGGGTAGGCTCCAGTGTTGGGTTGCCTCAGGCAAAACAACCAACAGGGAGGGAACCCAGCCCCACCCATCAATAGTCAAGTGGATTAAGGTTTTACTGAGCTCTGACCGCCACAGCAACAGTCAGCTCTACCCACCACCAGAGCCTACCATCAAGCCTCTTAGATAGCCTCAACCACCAGAGGGCAGAGAGCAGAAGCAAGAAAAACTACAATCCTGCAGCCTGCGGACCAAAAACCACAGTTACAGAAAGATAGAGAAGATGAAAAGGCAGAGGGCTATATACCAGATGAAGGAACAAGAAAAAACCCCAGAAAAACAACTAAATGAAGTGGAGATAGGCAACCTTCCAGAGAAAGAATTCAGAATAATGATAGTGAAGATGATCCAGGACCTCGGAATAAGAATGGAGGCAAAGATTGAGAAGATGCAAGAAATGATTAACAAAGACCTAGAAGAATTAAAGAACAAACAAACAGAGATGACCAATACAATAACTGAAATGAAAACTACACTAGAAGGAATCAATAGCAGAATAACTGAGGCAGAAGAACGGATAAGTGACCTGGAAGACAGAATGGTGGAATTCACTGCTGCGGAACAGACTAAAGAAAAAAGAATGAAAAGAAATGAAGACAGCCTAAGAGACCTCTGGGACAACATTAAACGCAACAACATTCGCATTATAGGGGTCCCAGAAGGAGAAGAGAGAGAGAAAGGACCAGAAAAAATATTTGAAGAGATTATAGTCGAAAACTTCCCTAACATGGGAAAGGAGATAGCCACCCAAGTCCAGGAAGCGCAGAGAGTCCCATACAGAATAAACCCAAGGAGAAACACGCCAAGACACATAGTAATCAAAGTGGCAAAAATTAAAGACAAAGAAAAATTATTGAAAGCAGCAAGGGAAAAACGACAAATAACATACAAGGGAACTCCCATAAGGTTAACAGCTGATTTCTCAGCAGAAACTCTGCAAGCCAGAAGGGAGTGGCATGATATACTTAAAGTGATGAAAGGGAAGAACCTACAACCAAGATTACTCTACCCGGCAAGGATCTCATTTAGATTTGATGGAGAAATCAAAAGCTTTACAGACAAGCAAAAGCTAAGAGAATTCAGCACCACCAAACCAGCTCTACAACAAATGCTAAAGGAACTTCTCTAAGTGGGAAACACAAGAGAAGAAAAGGACCTACAAAAACAAACCCAAAACAATTAAGAAAATGGTCATAGGAACATACATATCGATAATTACCTTAAACGTGAATGGATTAAACGCCCCAACCAAAAGACATAGACTGGCTGAATGGATACAAAAACAGGACCCATATATATGCTGTCTACAAGAGACCCACTTTAGACCTAGGGACACATACAGACAAAGTTAGGGGATGGAAAAAGATATTCCATGCAAATGGAAATCAAAAGAAAGCTGGAGTAGCTATACTCATATCAGATAAAATAGACTTTAAAATAAAGAATGTTACAAGAGACAAGGAAGGACACTACATAATGATCCAGGGATCAATCCAAGAAGAAGATATAACAATTATAAATATATATGCACCCAACATAGGAGCACCTCAATACATAAGGCAACTGCTAACAGCTATAAAAGAGGAAATCGACAGTAACACAATAATAGTGGGGGACTTTAACACTTCACTTACACCAATGGACAGATCATCCAAAATGAAAATAAATAAGGAAACAGAAGCTTTAAATGACACAATAGACCAGATAGATTTAATTGATATATATAGGACATTCCATCCAAAAACAGCAGATTACACATTCTTCTCAAGTGCGCACGGAACATTCTCCAGGATAGATCACATCTTGGGTCACAAATCAAGCCTCAGTAAATTTAAGAAAATTGAAATCATACCAAGCATCTTTTCTGACCACAACGCTATGAGATTAGAAATGAATTACAGGGAAAAAAACGTAAAAAAGACAAACACATAGAGGCTAAACAATACGTTACTAAATAACCAAGAGATCACTGAAGAAATCAAAGAGGAAATAAAAAAATACCTAGAGACAAATGACAATGAAAACACGACGACCCAAAACCTATGGGATGCAGCAAAAGCGGTTCTAAGAGGGAAGTTTATAGCTATACAAGCCTACCTAAAGAAACAAGAAAAATCTCAAGTAAACAATCTAACCTTACACCTAAAGAAACTAGAGAAAGAAGAACAAACAAAACCCAAAGTTAGCAGAAGGAAAGAAATCATAAAGATCAGAGCAGAAATAAATGAGATAGAAACAAAGAAAACAATAGCAAAGATCAATAAAACTAAAAGTTGGTTCTTTGAGAAGATAAACAAAATTGTTAAGCCATTAGCCAGACTCATCAAGAAAAAGAGGGAGAGGACTCAAATCAATAAAATCAGAAATGAAAAAGGAGAAGTTACAACAGACACTGCAGAAATACAAAACATCCTAAGAGACTACTATAAGCAACTTTATGCCAATAAAATGGACAACATGGAAGAAATGGACAAATTCTTAGAAAGGTATAACCTTCCAAGACTGAATCAGGAAGAAACAGAAAATATGAACAGACCAATCACAAGTAATGAAATTGAAACTGTGATTAAAAATCTTCCAACAAACAAAAGTCCAGGACCAGATGGCTTCACAGGTGAATTCTATCAAACATTTAGAGAAGAGCTAACACCCATCCTTCTCAAACTCTTCCAAAAAATTGCAGAGGAAGGAACACTCCCAAACTCATTCTATGAGGCCACCATCACCCTGATACCAAAACCAGACAAAGACACTACAAAAAAAGAAAATTACAGACCAATATCACTGATGAACATAGATGCAAAAATCCTCAACAAAATACTAGCAAACAGAATCCAACAACACATTAAAAGGATCATACACCACGATCAAGTGGGATTTATCCCAGGGATGCAAGGATTCTTCAATATACGCAAATCAATCAATGTGATACACCATATTAACAAATTGAAGAATAAAAACCATATGATCATCTCAATAGATGCAGAAAAAGCTTTTGACAAAATTCAACACCCATTTATGATAAAAACTCTCCAGAAAGTGGGCATAGAGGGAACCTACCTCAACATAATAAAGGCCATATATGACAAACCCACAGCAAACATCATTCTCAATGGTGAAAAACTGAAAGCATTTCCTCTAAGATCAGGAACGAGACAAGGATGTCCACTCTCACCACTATTATTCAACATAGTTCTGGAAGTCCTAGCCACGGCAATCAGAGAAGAAAAAGAAATAAAAGGAATACAAATTGGAAAAGAGGAAGTAAAACTGTCACTGTTTGCAGATGACATGATACTATACATAGAGAATCCTAAAACTGCCACCAGAAAACTGCTAGAGCTAATTAATGAATATGGTAAAGTTGCAGGATACAAAATTAATGCACAGAAATCTCTTGCATTCCTATACACTAATGATGAAAAATCTGAAAGAGAAATTATGGAAACACTCCCATTTACCATTGCAACAAAAAGAATAAAATACCTAGGAATAAACCTACCTAGGGAGACAAAAGACCTGTATGCAGAAAACTATAAGACACTGATGAAAGAAATTAAAGATGATACCAACAGATGGAGAGATATACCATGTTCTTGGATTGGAAGAATCAACATTGTGAAAATGAGTATACTACCCAAAGCAATCTACAGATTCAATGCAATCCCTATCAAATTACCAATGGCCTTTTTTACGGAGCTAGAACAAATCATCTTAAAATTTGTATGGAGACACAAAAGACCCCGAATAGCCAAAGCAGTCTTGAGGCAAAAAAATGGAGCTGGAGGAATCAGACTCCCTGACTTCAGACTATACTACAAAGCTACAGTAATCAAGACAATATGGTACTGGCACAAAAACAGAAACATAGATCAATGGAACAAGATAGAAAGCCCAGAGATTAACCCACGCACCTATGGTCAACTAATCTATGACAAAGGAGGCAAAGATATACAATGGAGAAAAGACAGTCTCTTCAATAAGTGGTGCTGGGAAAACTGGACAGCTACATGTAAAAGAATGAAATTAGAATACTCCCTAACACCATACACAAAAATAAACTCAAAATGGATTAGAGACCTAAATATAAGACTGGACACTATAAAACTCTTAGAGGAAAACATAGGAAGAACACTCTTTGACATAAATCACAGCAAGATCTTTTTTGATCCACCTCCTAGAGTAATGGAAATAAAAACAAAAATAAACAAGTGGGACCTAATGAAACTTCAAAGCTTTTGCACAGCAAAGGAAACCATAAACAAGACGAAAAGACAACCCTCAGAATGGGAGAAAATATTTGCAAATGAATCAACGGACAAAGGATTAATCTCCAAAATATATAAACAGCTCATTCAGCTCAATATCAAAGAAACAAACACCCCAATCCAAAAATGGGCAGAAGACCTAAATAGACATTTCTCCAAAGAAGACATACAGACGGCCACGAAGCACATGAAAAGCTGCTCAACATCACTAATTATTAGAGAAATGCAAATCAAAACTACAATGAGGTATCACCTCACTCCTGTTAGAATGGGGATCATCAGAAAATCTACAAACAACAAATGCTGGAGAGGGTGTGGAGAAAAGGGAACCCTCTTGCACTGTTGGTGGGAATGTAAATTGATACAGCCACTCTGGAGAACAATATGGAGGTTCCTTAAAAAACTAAAAATAGAATTACCATATGACCCAGCAATCCCACTACTGGGCATATACCCAGAGAAAACCGTAATTCAAAAAGACACATGCACCCGAATGTTCATTGCAGCACTATTTACAATAGCCAGGTCATGGAAGCAACCTAAATGCCCATCAACAGACGAATGGATAAAGAAGTTGTGGTACATATATACAATGGAATATTACTCAGCCATAAAAAGGAACGAAATTGAGTCATTTGTTGAGACGTGGATGGATCTAGAGACTGTCATACAGAGTGAAGTAAGTCAGAAGGAGAAAAACAAATATCATATATTAATGCATGTATGTGGAACCTAGAAAAATGGTACAGATGAGCCAGTTTGCAGGGCAGAAGTTGAGACACAGATGTAGAGAATGGACATATGGACACCAAGGGGGGAAAACTGCGGTGAGGTGGGGATGGTGGTGTGCTGAATTGAATTGGGCGATTGGGATTGGCATGTATACACTGATATGTATAAAATTGATGCCTAATAAGAACCTGCAGTATAAAAAAACAAACAAAACAACTAATACTAAACTTTCATTGGGTTATTTGTATGGAAATATGTTAATATAAATGTTTCAGACATTACATGAAATTCCTAAAAATCTTATATTTGTATTTGTATGGAAATATGTATGGAAATATGTTAATATAAACGTTTCAGACATTACATGAAATTTCTAAAAATCTTATATTTGTATGGAAATATGTATGGAAATATGTTAATATAAATGTTTCAGACATTACATGAAATTTCTAAAAATCTTATATGTTCTGGTATAATGTTATAAGTAATAATCCTAGTTATTACTTTAAAATGTATATCTCAGAAATAACTAATTTTCTTGTCAACTGCATTATTATGAACTTTCATCAAATCTTTTACCGTGGTCATTTTTAAGTCTTTTGTCATTTACAGACAGTTCTGGGTGTACTCTGATGATTTTGCAAATATGTTCCTATAAAAGGGTTTCATCTTCAAGAAATTCATGGAAAAGACTCTGACAAGTACAGGTTTCTGGTAACTGACTGTACTGCTGAACTGAATGAATAAGCATTTTCAGAACTCTGATGAAAAACTGATGAACTCATAAAAGTGCTAACAAAAGATCAAGATGAAAAAAAACAATTACATGGGACTGAGTGAACTGATGAGGATGAGTATAATTTTTGTGACTTTCTGTCTGAATTAAAAAAAAAAAAAAAAAATCCCACAAGGACTCAGAGGCAAAGAATATACAAATCAATTTTCACTGCAAAGTAAAGGAGCTGTTACAGTGGAGGATTACTGGACTGAATGTCAATATTATGACATAGTATGAGTGTGTTTCATGTTTGGTAATTGCAATCATTGTTGCTTTTGTTGTGGTCATCCATGTAAAAAAAACAAAACAAACAAACAAACAAACAAAACAAACAAACAAACAAAAAAAAACAAAAAAAAAAAAGAAAAGGGAAGGAAAGGAGGGAGGGAGGAAGGAAAGACAAAGAATGTCACCTGCCATTTCAGTAAACAAAGGATGTTGTGGCCATATAGCCATCAATCACTGCAGCCACCCCTGAAGGTGCACCCTGAGGGGAACTCAGGATGGAGAAAAACAGGATACTGGCCCTAGGTAGTTAAGGTGCATATGAAAGGAATACTTTCAATAAACCCAGACTCTTGCATCTTCCCATACATAAAAAAAAAAAAAAAAAAAAAAAAGAAAGGTGGCCAGACAGCCAGACAGGTTAGAAAAAGAACCTGTGAAACTTAAGGAAATGAGAAAAATGTTGAAAGTAATAATTCAATCAACAGCAGATCAGACACAGTAAAAGAAAGAATTGGTGAAGTTGAAAGGAGGACTGAAGAAATTACACAATAGACAGTAGAAATAGAATATACATGAGATATTGAGAGACATGAAGGATGGCTTGAGATAATCTAATATGTGTTAAAACAGTCTTACAGGGCTTCCCTGGAGGCGCAGTGGTTGAGAATCTGCCTGCCAATGCATGGGACACGGGTTCAAGCCCTGGTCTGGGAAGATCCCACGTGCCGTGGAGCAATTAGGCCCATGAGCCACAACTACTGAGCCTGCGTGTCTGGAGCCTGTGCTCCGCAACAAGAGAGGCCGCGATAGTGATGAAGAGTGGCCCCCACTTGCCGCAACTAGAGAAAGCCCTTGCACAGAAACGAAGACCCAACACAGCCAAAACTAAATAAATAAATAAATAAATTTAAAACTATTAAAAAAAAAAATAAACAGTCTTACACTGTTTTATAAAACAAGTATCTCTCTCTCTTTTTCCATATCATCTAATGTCTTTCAAGAAAGTTTTCTCAAAGGATTATTAATTTTCTCCAAGAAAAATAGTTTGAATTTTGTGTTAGTATTGTTCCTAGATACCTTCTAAAATTGATCTGTAGATTAAGTGTCATTCCAAACAAAAATTATAATAGGTTTTGTTATGAAACTTGACAGTTAAAATTAATGTAGAACAAAACAGATCAAGAAGAACCAAGACATAGTTAAAAAATGAACATGTTTAGGTCTTGGCCAAACCCAATAGCAACAATTGTCATATAACTTTAGCAGTAAATGTGACATTAGCACTGAGATATTCAAGAAAGAGTCCAATGAAGAAGAATAGAGATTTACAGACAAATCCACACAAATATGAAAAGTATTTGATAGAAGTATTTTTGCAGATCAGTGGGGAAAGAGTGGATTATTAATAATGCTTTAAGAACAATTGATTACACATGTGAAAATATTTAAAATTTGTGATTACATTATTCATGAATCACTGTTCACAAATTCCAGTTGGAGTAGAGACATAAGTGTGCAAAAACAAATCTTTTAAAACTTTTGAAGTAAATAATGGAGAATCTTTATGATATAAAGGAAAATATTTAAGCATTCATTAACAATAAACAATAAAGAAAAATGTACAAACCATAAGAACAATATTGAGAAATTTGACTCCTGTAAAATTAAGATTTTAAAAATCTAAACATTTTATAAAGTACAAAGATAAGCCATAAACTTGTCTTCATTAAAAATATACTTGAAGATATATGTCACTGTATACGTAACTAACAAAGGATTAATATCAGTGATATGTGAAAAATATCCCATACACAGAATAAAATCTTTAGAATTACCCTGTAAAATGGCCAAAGGCACAAATATATATTTTCCAGAAGAGGAAATAAGAATGGTTAATAAATCTATAAAAATACATGCAATATTACTGGTAATCAGGGAAATATAAATTAAAAACAAAATGAGACACCGTTTCAAATCTACCACCAAAGTTGGCAGACCCTAAAACATCCAGAATCAAGTTGTTAGAGTATATAGAACCATGCTTGTAATTTTGCCTGCTGGTGACAGGAAAATTGGTACAATCTCTTTGTGAAACAACTTGTTATTACCTTGTAAATTTGAGTATGTGCCTACCTTATAATGTGATAATTTCAACTATAGGGATATAATCCAGAGAAGCTCTCCTGAATGTGGATGAGGAGATAAGAGCATTCTTGGCTACATTTCTTATAATAGAAAAAAGTCAGAATAATCCAAATGTCCAGCGACAGAACAATGAATATGTAAATTGCAGTGTATTTATACAGGGGAATATGATGCAGCAGTGAAAATGAACTATAACTAAATGCATAAATGTGCAAAATTAATACTATAATAGAAATGGAAAACGTAAGATTCTAGAACATGGTTACTTTATGTGGGTGAGATATGGAATGGGGAGGAACAGGGGCTTGAGAGTCATATTATTATTTTTTTCTTTAGATAGTATGTAAATGGGTGCTTGTTTCTCTGTCTTTTCGGTGGCCCACATATATTTGGTCATGCCCCTCCTTGAGGATTTGCATTAAATCAAGAGTTTTACCAGTACAGCATTAATATATTATTAATTTGTTTACCCTCAAAACCTACAACATAATACTTGAGACATAATTATCATACAAGAATAGTTGCTTGTCTTTACTGTTTATAACCATGTCTTTATTATATCTAAACTATTCCTGGGTAACAGTTTCAGATTAAATTTCTCCCTTTGCCATAATGAACTAATGTTTTACCCTAATAGAAATTTAATTTTGATTGGATAGACTTTTGTTATTTTCCAAGATGCAGGGGCAGTGGTATTTTAGATGGTTTGGTCAAATATGCTAAACATCATCATGTGTTTTCAGAACTTTTCACAGTACTATCCTCATACATTCCTCAAACTCCCAGAACATAGACGTAGAATAATGGGGTTGTATGAAATATTGGTGGGGAAAGATATATAGAGGCAGACAGATTTCCAGAATTCTCAAACTCATGAGTTACATACTTAAAAATTGAAGGAAATTGTACATTAAATAATATAATGAAATAAAGAGAATGAAAAATAAACAAGAGAGAAAACATCCCCCAAATCTAGTGCTTCTGCATATAAATGGCTCCTCATTACCATTCTGAAATGGTTTGCTTAAAAATCAGAGGATTTCTTCTAAGACCAGAGCTTTGACATTTAAAACTTTTTCCTCTTTTGTCCTTCCTCTGTATTGAGTCATCAGAACACTCTATCCTCCAATCCATTCCTATAGAATGTTTAATTGATTTTATCTTGGGTCTTAAATTAGGTTTGTAACTTAGGAATCAGAATGGCTTTTTATGGCTGCATACCAAAGGTCAGAATTCCAGCTCTGCCTCTCTGGTCTTTATTAATCTCCTCCTTTAACAAAAGCACCTTACATCATCTCTCACATTTGGTCTTAATTTGCAGGTGGAGACTATTCTTTCAGAAACAGATGAGTTTATAATTCTCCTTGGTTCCTGGTCAGTTTTCTCCCTAACTTCTCTCCTTCAAGTCATAGTCCTCAATGAAGTCTTTGTTCTGATGAAATTACTTTTTCAGGTTCTATTTTCTCCCTCCTTCTTTTGACCTTTATTTTTTGCCAAACCAGTTTATTTCTTAAATCCTATTCTTTTTTGCTTTATATGTATTGCTCTGGGAAAAATCAGAATCTCATGATATCAGTGATCATTTTCTGACTCTTTTCCGTGATACTATTTCTTAAGCTTATAGATTAGTGTTTTAAGGTGTCTATAAAGAAGGATGAAAATGGTAATGATATTAGCTAACCATTCTGGCTATTATGGTTGTCCTTCTTCCTTCTCATCTCACTTTCCACTATACCCCACCTGGTCATACTAAGCCAAACATTTGATCTTTCTGTCTTGCAGTGATAAATTCAGGAATGGCTCAGACTAGGCTTAGATGGGTCAATGCACGTAGAGGACAGATTTGCTGGGCACGTGTGGGACAGAATATTCTTGTGTTTGAGAACTATGAAAGTGATATTTTCTATCTCTTACTAGATGTGAACCCCAAAATGTGTAGCTTCAAATTCACTGGTGTCTATATGGTGAGGAGGGACCAGACTTAGAGTAAAACTAACACTGCGCACTAAGGAGAGTTAGAAAACTTGGGTCCAGGATGACATTTCTGAGTCTTTGAACCCTGCTGATGCCCGTCCTTCATCACAGCTTCTCTTATGTCAGCTAATAATTTTTTCGTATTTTAAGTCAGCTTAAGTTGTATTTTTCATTACTTTCAATCATATCCGTCCTAAGGGTTACACTAGTCTTCATTAAATATCTATTCGGTGTCAAATCCTGAAGTTGACATTTTAAATATTTTATAACTCTAATAGGCATTGCTTAATAGCAGGTTCTCTCAACCTCAGCAACACTGATTTGGGGACCACATAATTCTTTGTTGTGGGATTTTGTCCTGTGCACTGTACGATGTTTAGCAACATCCCTGGCCTTTACCTGCTAGATGCCAGGAACACCTACCAGTTGTCACAGCTAAGCATATCTCCTGATACTGCCAAATAGCCTCTGTCAGACAAAGTCATATTTGATTGAGGAAACTATACTAAAGGAAAGCATATTGATCTTATTTACACATGAAGGAATGGAGGATAAAAATGTTTAAGTAAATGGATCAAAGACTGCAAAACTAGAACGTGCAAGCACCAAGATTTTGCAACCCCCCAAACTTTAGTTCTTTAGCTTCATTAGTCGCTGCTAAAAAGAAGTACACTTACTACATATATACTAGTTGGAAGGTGATTTGTTCAAATATAAGGTGGTGGTTGTTATTATTATCATTGTTAGTATTTTGGTGTATGGCACCAGTATGTTGAAAGCACAATGCTCAGTGTGGTGTACTCCTACAGGAACTACTCTTTTCTCCTAATGCCCCAAAGTGGGCTGTGTTGTCTTTCCATTTGGAGGAATCTCATGCAAGTTCCACAACTTCTTCAGTCACTGTTAGATAATATAAATGCTTTTCAGGCTCTTTTACTTAAAATAACTATCTAATTTCCGAAATTAAATGGCCAGTCTAATATATTTTTCCAATTCTTCATTTTCATTTAAATTTAATTTTCTCCTCTCTTACAACTCAGTCTTATTTCAGGCTAGAAACTAGGAGGCAGAGGGGGGCTTGTATTCAGCTTTTTGTCTTTTCCCATATCCTTTCTTCTCCTCCCCTGCTCACTGTTTCCTGGTTTCTAATCTGAGACTAGAGTTCAGAAAGGGAAGAGACTTGAAGATGAGGAAGAACTTTACTTTCTTGGTAGCGATGTTCTCTGGTATGGGTACTTTCTGGGATTGGGGATATTGTAAGCTGACTTTTGTTGTGAGATACTCAGAAGCTAATCAAGGATATTGCTTTCTCTCAATATTACAGAGGTGATGCATTTCCTCTGGTTTGCCATACATTATTCTTGTTTTAGCCCCCAGATATTTGTCTGTTACCTATATTTGGGTAAACTAAAATAAATCCAGTCTTGTTCACTACCAAGTATTTCATATCTGATCAGCTAGAAATAGATCCGTTTGACTCATAATTGACAGAAGTATAACCCTCTCTACTTTCTATGTCCCTAGCCAGAATGCTAGCGTTATAGCCTCTTACCTTTGGAATTTTCCAAGCTGCAGTCCAGTATCAGTCTCAGCCTCCCCTATAACTTTAAGAGGCATGGGCCGATCTCTAGCAGCAGTAATGAATGATGATCCCTCCCTCATCGTAAGAGACAGGGAATCACCTCCCTCCCCTCTTATATGAGATGTAAAGAGGGGAAATTCCACAACATTCCTACAAATTCCTCCCAAAAATCTCTCTGTTCACTTCTTCAGCTTCAAACCTCTTACTTAGCCTGGAAAAGGATGATAGGCCAAAAGTTACTACATACATTTTAGATCACTAATATCACAAGTACTGCATTCATGGTCTAGCTGCTCACTGTGGAATATGGGGGGTCTAGCTGCTCACTGTGGAATATGGGGATACTTGTCACTGCTGTGTTATTCTCAGTTTTTGTGACCTCTCTCAAAAATGAAACAGAAAGTGCCCACTTTAAGCACCTTATTAGGCATAGATAAAATGTAAACTCATTGCAATGCATATAGCAAAAGATAATTGGACTCATTTCAAGAGAACTGACTATGGTCTTGGATCTGTTTCATTAACTCAGTGACCTTGGAGGAATTACTTGGCCTTTTTAAGCCTCAGCTTCCTCATCTGTCAGAAGGATATCTACTTTATTAGACTTAAATGCCTGAAATAGTTGATTCACAATAAGATGGCTATGGGATGTAATTCTAGACTATGTACTTCTCTGCCTTGCAATTTTGAAGTATCACTAACATAAGTGACCATTGAGCTTATTGAAATTAGCCAACCATATTATCAAATGTCAAGTTTATAAACCTGTTCTTTGATTTGTTTGACATGGATTAGAAAGGGAAGAGAAATATGTCTTTCGCTAACAACAGGCAAAAGTGTTCATTATTATTAACTATTTTAAGCCTGTATTTTATAGGTACTTAACCATAGTGTACATGTTAAAGATCATAACATAAAATGCTCAATTTCCAGAATTCAAATATTTGTATACTTATTTATCATACCACATTTGTATAGGAAGGGTGCCTTTAGGTAGACATTATGGTTGGTTTCCTCAAATCCACCTCACCTCTTGCTGATTGTATAGCCATTTCAGTGATCGGCCAAAGCTCTACATCTTAACCTTAGTTAATCTAAGGCAGAGGTAGTAACTCCACATGTCTTGTTAGCAACTGGTTCAGAAACCCACCTTTAAGCACATCAGTGATTGACATTCCACTACTGCTTTATGAGTGGACATGTGACCTACATCGGGCCGTTAAAACTGGCAGAAGGTCCTTTTCGTGATTAGGGAGGGGCCTGTGCCATTTCCCATGCAGCAGACAGAATTGAGAAAGCAAGTGCTTCCAGAAGCCATTGTACAACCACAGAGGAAGCAGCCTCAGGATGAAGCCTAACACTGCACTACAGAGTACAGCGCATCAGACTAGAAAGAGCCAGGGTCTTCAAATACTTTTCAGAACTGCCTTTCCTCTGGACTTCCAGAATTATGAACCAGCAGAATAGTTTGCTTTTATTCATCATATGACAAGCAAAAAGAACACCATCTGTAAAAATGTGTTCTTTTCATTGTTTTACTCTTACCCTGTCTTTGGGCACTCAAATCATTTCAAAGGGCTTATGTACTTATTGAAATATATCATCTTATTTATTCTATTTCAGCCTTTCCATTTCTGCAAAGGTAGAAGATTTTGGATGAATGCTTTATTATTTTTAAGCTGATAGCTTTTTAAATACAGGCATATCTTGGAGATTTTTTGGGTTCAGTTCCAGACCACCACAATAAAGCAAATATCACAGTAAAAGTCACACAAATTTTTTGGTTTTCCAGTGCATATAACAGTTATGCTTACACTATGCTGTAGTCTGTTAAGTGTGCAATAGCATTATCTCTAAAAAACAATGTACCTAATTTAAAGATACTTTATTGCTAAAAAATGCTATAGTTTTCAGGGAGTAGCAATCTTTTTGCTGGTGGAGGGTCTTGCCTCAATGTTGACGTTGTATGTTGATGTTGCTGACTGACCAGGGAGGTAGTTGCTGAAGGCTGGGGCAGCTGTGGCAATTTCTTAAAATAAGACAGCAATGCAGTTTGCCACATCGATTGACAAACGATTTCTCTGTAGCGTGCAATGCCGTTTGATAGCATTTTACCTACCATAGAAAAACATTTTTCAAAATTGGAGTCAGTCCTCTCAAACACTAGTGCTGCTCTATCAAATAAGTTTATGTAATATTCTAAATGTTTTATTGTCATTTCAACAGGTTTCACAGCATCTTCACCAGGAGTAGATTCCATCTCAATAAACCACTTTCTTTGCTCATCCATCAGAAGCAACTCCTCATCCATTAAAATTTTACCATGAGATTGCAACACTTCAGTCACATCTTCAGGCTCCACTTCTAATTCTTATCCTTTTGCTCTTTCCACCACATCTGCAGTTACTTCCTCCACCGAAGTCTTGAACCCCTCTGACTCATCCATGAGGGTTGGAATCACTCTCTTCTAGACTCCTGTGAATGTTGATATTTGACCTCTTCCATTGAATCGTAAATGTCCTTAATGGCATCTAGAATGGTAAATCCTTTCCAGAAGATTTTCAACTTATTTTGCCCAGATTCATCAGCGGAACCACTATCGATGGCAGCTATAGCCTTACAAAATGTATTTCTTAAATAATAAGACTTGAAGGTCGAAATTATTCTTGATCCACGGCTGCAGAACGGATGTTGTGTTAGTGGGCATGGAAACAACATTAATCTCCTTGTACATCTCCATCAGAGCTCTTGGAGACCAGGTACATTGTCAATGAGAAGTAATATATATATATTTTTTTTAATTTATTTATTCACTTATTTATTTATTTTTGGCTGTGTTGGGTCTTCGTTTTTGTGCGAGGGCTTTCCCTAGCTGCGGCAAGCCGGGGCCACTCTTCATCGCGGTGCGCGGGCCTCTCACCATCGCGGCCTCTCTTGTTGCGGAGCACAGGCACCAGACGCGCAGGCTCAGTAGTTGTGGCTCACGGGCCCAGTTGCTCCGCGGCATGTGGGATCCTCCCAGACCAGGGCTCGAACCCGTGTCCCCTGCATTGGCAGGCAGACCCTCAACCACTGCGCCACCAGGGAAGCCCCAGAAGTAATATTTTTAAAAAATATTTTTTTCTGGGTAATAGGTCTCAACAGTGGGATTAAAATATTCAGTAAACCATGTTGTAAACAGATGTGCTGTCTTCCAGGCTTTGTTGTTCCATTTATAGAGCACAGGCAGAGTAGATTTAGCATAATTCTTAAGGGCGGTAGGATTTTTGGAATGGTAAATGAGCATTGGCTTCAACATCAAGGCCCCAGCTGCATTAGCCCTTAACAAGAGAGTCAGCCTGTCCTTTAAGCTTTGAAGCCAGGTGTTGATGTCTCCTCTCTAGCTGTGAGAGTCCTAAATGGCATCTTCTTGCAATACAATGCTCTCTTGTCTAAGTTAAAAATCTGTTGTTTAGTGTAGTCACCTTCATTAGTGATCTTAGCTAGATCTTCTGGATAACTTGCTACAGATTCTACATCAGCGCTTGCTGCTTCACTTTGCACTTTGATGTTTTGGAGACTCTTCTTTCCTTAAACCTCATGAACCAACTCTGTTAGCTTTAAGCTTTTCTTCTGCAGCTTCCTCACCTCTCTCAGCCTTTATAAAATTGAAGAGAGGGCCTTGCTCTGGATTAGGCATTGATTTAAGGGAATATTGTGGCTGGCGTGATCTTCTATTCAGACCACTAAACCTTTCTCCGTATCAGCAATAAGGCTGTTTCACCTTCTTATCATCTGTGGGTTCACTGGATTAGTACTTTTAATTTCCTTCAAGAACTTTTCCGTTGCATTCACAACTTGGCTAACTGTTGGGTGTAAGAGTCCCAGCTTTCAGCCTATCTTGGCTTTCCACAAGCCTTCCTCACTAAGCTTAATCATTTCTATCTTTTGACTTAGAGTGAGAGATGTGATACTTTTTCTTTCACTTGAACACTTTGTGTTTTTGAAGACATTGTAGGGTTATTAATTGGCCTAATTTAAATATTGTTGTGTCTCAGGGAATAGGGAGGCCTGAGGAGAGGGAGAGAGACAGGGAAATGGCACTTCCGTGGAGCAGTCAGAACACGCACACATTTATCAATTAAGTTTGCTATCTTTTATGGGTGCAGTTTGTGGCACCCTAAACAATTGCAATAGTAACATCAAAGATCACAGATCACTATAACTAACATAATAATTATGAAAAAACTTGAAATATTGCAAGAATTATCAAAATGTGATACAAAGACATGAAGTAAGCAAATGATGTTGGAAAATGGTGCCAATAGACCTGCTCGATGCAGGATTACCACAAACCTTCAATTTGTTAAAAAAATGCACTATTTGTGAAGTACAATAAAGTGAAGTGCAATAAGTGAAGTGCAATAAAATGAGATATTCCTGTATATGATTCTTAAAAATACAAAAATACCCCAAGATTGTAGCATCCTTTTATAGTCATAGTGTGTGGTGTTTTTATATCTCTTATACATATGCATATTTTAAGAAATTTCTGCTGAAATTATCCTATTATTATAAGAGCTATTATTTCAAGTCACCCACATATAACCTTTATTCCTCACTACTGTTCTAATCATGGCACCACTTAATTCAGTAATCTTATAACCTTCAGTTTACCTGTAATTCAACTTAACATATTCTCTCATAGTCTCTCTAATCATACCTTTTTGTTTCTTGTTTAAATCATTTTACTCTTTTCATCCTTTAAGATTTTATAATGTATTATATATATATATAAAATATTGGAAGAGAATATATAGAATACATTTAAATGTATATCAGTATATATCTCAATATATATGTTTAATATTGAAAGAGAAGGCAAAAGATAAACCAAACAAAGCAAATCCCTCCCAAAAAACCCAAAAATAAACAAAAACCTTTGCTAAAAGTTTTTAGTAAAATTCTGCTTGAGGAAATTATGCTAAGTGAAATAAGCCAGTCACAGAAGAACAAATACTATATGATTTCTCTTGTATGAGGTATGTAAAATAGTCAAACTCATTGAAGCATAGAATAGAATGGTGGTTGTGAGGGGCTGGGGGGAATGGGAAATGAGGTATAAAATATCAGTTAGGCAAGATGCTTAAGTTTAGAGATCTGCTCTACAACATTGTGCTATCGGTGCTGCCGCTGTATTATACGTCTAAATTTCTATTCAGAGGGCAGATCTCATGTTAAGTGTTCTTACCACAATATAATAAGAAAATCTAATGACAACTTCTGTTAAAAGAAAATATTTTTTTTAAAAAAGTATCTTATTCAGATGATTTCAAAACATTGAAAGCCATACCTAATTTCTCACATATAGTAAGACTGAAATAGCCTTTTAAGTTTGGAACATTTTTCTTTTGAGGCCACCAAATTACAAACTAAAAACCTTTGAAACAGATTAAGACATTTATATTTCAATATCAATTAGCTGAAACCTTTAGCTAAGATTTGTTCTGATATGCCACACAGAAGGCTGAAATAATTTCCATTTGGGCTTTAAAAATAGCATTCATGGGACTTCGCTGGTGGCGCAGTGGTTAAGAATCCGCCTGCCAATACAGGGGACACAGGTTTGAGCCCTGGTCTGGGAAGGTCCCACATTGCCGCGGAGCAACTAAGCCCGTGTGCCACAACTACTGAGCCTGCGCTCTAGAGCCTGCGAGCCACAACTATGAGCCCGTGTGCCACAATTACAACTGAAGCCCGGGCGCCTAGAGCCTGTGCTCGACAAGAGAAGCTACGGCAATGAGAAGCCCACGGACCGCAACGAAGAGTAGCCCCCGCTCGCCACAATTAGAGAAAGCTCGTGCACAGCAACGAAGACCCAACGCAGCCAAAAATAAATGAATAAATAAATAAATAAGTAAATTTATTTTAAAAAATAACATTCATAACCTCACATGAATTGACTTACACTAATTAAAAGCACAAGGACATATTACGATATGTTTTAAGTGGCAATATGGCCGATTTTTTCTTTTATCTTTCTGTAATATAATAAATACACATAATTGCTTCTTATAGAACATTATAAATTTGTTCTTTCTATTGCTGAGAGTGGACATAATCCAAGTAAACATGGTTGAGACATTTAAAATCATAAGCATACTTTCAGGAATATATTATCATTAATATATAACATGCAATAAACGAAACTCAGGAATTTATTGCTGTGATAATTATTTTCATCTGTTCACATAATCTTGTTATCCACCATATGATCATCATATCAGCTCTTAATTCACTGTTTCT
This sequence comes from Balaenoptera physalus, assembly GCF_965194825.1. Taxonomy (NCBI): domain Eukaryota; kingdom Metazoa; phylum Chordata; class Mammalia; order Artiodactyla; family Balaenopteridae; genus Balaenoptera; species Balaenoptera physalus. Next base: position 57,783,289 of record NC_138883.1, on the reverse strand, counting down.
CCATAGCCATAATAAAAGCTTAATTCATTCTTCCTACCCTTTGAACTTTTTATATCTCAGTAATCAGTTACTACCTTTCAAAGACCCTGTAGATTTTCTAGCACCAAATTTCCCTATTTTTTCCTGCATCTTGTCAGATTATTCTTTTTTCAACAGTCCTGAATTGTTACATTTATTGACCTTATTGATGTGGAACACCCCTGAGATATATTGCCTTGGGGCTTTGTCCTTTCCCTTTCTCATTTCATAGCAGATAGTAGTTTAGTATTAGTAATGAAGTCAGCAGTAGTTATGATGTTTTAATGAGCACATATATGTCAGGTACAGAGGCTTGCAGTCATTCTTTCACCTAAGTTTTATGACCACATTAACAAGATGCCTCGAATTAGTATTCACATTTTAGGGATGAAAATTGGAGGCTTAAAGATTATTCCCTAGTAATACTGCTGTTAAAGGGTACGGTCAGCATACGAAGGCAGGGCTATCTGATTTTGGAACCCAGTGTTTTAACACCTGTTTTCTGAACTCCCATTTGCTTGCATGGCTTCATCTGTTGTTTGGAGACAGTTGACATTTGACTGCATCTTGATTCACAAGTTTCATTCTTACATATAATGTGGTAATTAGGTCTGGCAGAGCAAAATATCTTCCTGTCTCTTTTAACCCTTACCAGATATTTTTCACTGTCTGACACATGGAGACTAGTCAGTTATCTCAAAACTAAAACCCAGAAGTCATCCTTAATTCCCCAGTTGCTGTGCCATGCTTTTGGGATCAGAACATCCTTAAAATTTATACCTTTCTTACCCTCAACCCATCTATTTGTCAGGAGCTGGTAAATATTTGCCATGGTTACTGTAAATTGCCACATTTATGTAATTATTTCAGAGAGTTTGGCCAAATACTATTTCTTGGTCTCCACTGAACCAGATTGCTTTACTTTTTAAAGCCTTTTAAGCTATGCCAGGAAACGTAAATCTACTTCATAGGACACATCTAGGTCCCTGTATGCTGCAGACACAGTCTTTTCTTCTCTGGAATAATCAGTTTACTCTTAACTACCCAATTTTATATATTCTTATTTTCTCTTATGTTAGGCTGAAAAAAAAGTGTTGGAAAAACTTACTGTTCAAAATGTTAACCTTTTATTTTCTAAACAGAAAATTATGATGTATTTGGTTGAAATTTCTCCTAAGTTATTTATTTGATAGTGCTTTTGCCTAGTTATTAAAAAAATGCTTACTCTTAGAAACCCAAGCCTGTGGTATCAAGTATGACTGATAGTCATAATACATTAATTAGATAAAAGGGCACCACATTACTTAAATAGCTTGACTTGCTATTGTCTATAAGACTGTCCCTTTTGGAAACTCAAAAGTAAGTCTTTGCTTCTCTCAGTCATTGTTTTCAATATCTGTCCCCCCAGTTATGCCATTTTATAAGTATGATTATTCAAAGGAATCCATGGAACTTTCACCATTGCATATCTTTCCTATATAATGCCTTCATTTTTCTGTCACAATTTCTGTCAATAAAAACTTCCCTTTTCTAAGTCATAGTTTGGTAGAACTCAATCTTTGTTAAATAACAAATATACAATGTGAAATGTAACTCTTGCTATTGTGCGTTAGGACAAGTAACACACATGCATCCTTTCAGGAACATTCTAGTAATAATAACTAGAAGAATGTCTATAATGCATGAATTTCCATAAGGGCATTATGATATTGAAACTAAAGCCTGAAGTGCTCCTGTAATTATATATGAGCAGTAGTGTACTCTACTTGGTCATAACCTCTTCACAACCAAAAGAAGTTTCATTCCTTTTTCCTACACTTTTGACTTTTAATAGCCATCACAGGAATCAGTCACTTATCTTTCATAGGCCCTTTAGATTTTGGCACACCATCTTCTCCTTTGTCAAATTATTCTGTTTTTTACCTTTTCTTCTTACATAAGGCTTAAATGTATAAAGCATATTATACATTATAGTTTAACTGTTTAATTATGCATGTATTGGGATTGTGGCCAAATGATCTCAAATGCAGTTGTTCTTTCTCACTCCAGAAAGGCCAGTTGCAGTTGGATTGAATTTGAGATTCCTGGATAGTATGGAGATATTTACTGTCTTGTGATTTAAGGAATGGATACTGAAAAGGGAAAGGTGGCCAAAAGACAAAGATTAAAGAGAAAAATTCACCCTTTTTACATCTTTACTCAGGGGGTGATTATTAAATGCTTTTTCTGAAGTACCAAAAGAAGCTTTATCTTTCAACATCTCTGTGTTAAGCGACCCTCAGACCTTTTTTTCCAGAGTGTTTTGGAAAAAGTTCCTTGTAGAATTTAGGGTTTATTGAGAGGATGACAAGTCTATTGGAAGAAAACCATCTAAATTCATTTTGGCCTTTTCTGCAATTTTGTCATGATCTGTTTCCCAAGAAAATCACTTTTGTTTCTCCTTAAGTTCTTCTTTAGGAATTTCTTCTAGGTTTAATCACTCAAAAATTTTATTGGAACATCCCTAAGGAGCTTTTATTTTTTCATTTCAGGCAAAGCATCTGCTTTGTTTTCATGGCACTGCGGTAACATAGGCCTATCCTTATTTTCAGTTCAGTCTTCACTTAATGGGAAGGTTCTGGTGGTGATATTGGCAGTGTCATTCCTCTGTGTGTGGCTTTTACAGAATCTAAAGGGCTGTACCTCATTTTGGGCAATCTGCCGTTAGTCACATTTATTGGATAAACGTGCAGGGTCAGCAGTCACTAAAAGTACATGCAGACAGAATTAGTTGGTGTTGCTTCTTTTTGAAGAAAACACAGATAAAATGGCTGTAACTACCTCTCTGAGAGTTCAGACTAACAACTAAAAAAATCTATAATCCAGAGTAAAATAAAAGACTAAGTAGAATCACTCAGCAAAAAAAGTCTAACAGTATCTGAGCCTCATATAGATCATCTTAATAAACTCCAAGACATTCAGAGAAGGAAAAACACACCTCTGTTTATCCTTTTCAAAAGGTGACCCCCAAAAGTTCAACTATAAAAATAAATTGAAACCCATATGCCTATCTATCTTTTAATGAGTGAAAGATATTGTATGATCCTTATAAATGTTTTTAAGTCCTTTAGTTAACGCTCAGATTTCCTTTGCATCTAAGAAATATAGTCTTTTCTAGACTTCTGTCTCTCTTAATTCTTCATCATTAAGAGAATCCATCAAATCTATTGCATAGGGTTGGGAAAGTTTCCAAATTTTATAGCTGTCTTCTATCTTGAAGCCAAAATATTTTATGAGTCTCTTGGTTCTGATGTTCCTAACTCAGTTGAATGTCTGAGAATTTTAGATGAGAGACATTTTTATCATTTTGACAAAAATGGCAACTTGAATTTTAATGACTCCATCAAAAATTGATCAAGTATGTTGTTTCTGTGAGGCCTTTCAAAAAATGAACTTACTAACCAGTAATTCTAAAGACCCATCCATTTTAGCTTAAAAGCTCCCCTTCAGTTCAGTACATGAATTAACTGTTTATTCACATATGGCATCTTTTAAAAATGAATACGAATTGCAGTTAGACATCTAGAATGAAGGTTTCCAATAGTAAGCTAACTTTTTGCAATTAATCATTCAATCAAGCTATCAAAAACTGTATCCCTTATCCTCATTTTTTTTAACAGTAAGAGTTACCTATTAAGTACAAGAACGAATATTATTTTGAATGAAAATACTTCTGTAACTTCAGTAATTTATTATCTTTGTTACATAATGCTTGAACATCTCTTGATAAATAGTTCTATGGAAGAGATGATTTTTTTTAATTAAAGGTTTTTTTTTTCCACATCCCAGTTTTAAATTCTATAGTTATAAGTTCTCCATGTATAATGTTCATTTTTCTAAATATTTAGCAATAATTTTAGAGTAATACATTTTTAAACATCTATGATTATCATGGAAAAATTTTAAGAAGATATTATCTTATTGTAAATAAGTGAGGAATAACTCTCTTAATGAGACAGTTTTCTGAAAGAATATTAACAATTTTAATTGCTGAAATTGCAGTAGTTTGAAATTGTCTTAAAACATGAGAATTAATCTTCCTAATCCAATCTATAGTCCTTTTTGCCCCGAATTCTGCCTCTGATATTTGAACATTACACTTGTCTTTTTAATCATCAGTGCTATTCATTATTATATTATGTATACAGATAAATCCATAGAAAGCAATAGACTTTTTTTTTTAATGACTGCTGATGTTGGCCTTTTATTGTACAAAGGTTATGAAATGCTAATTAAACTCTGTAGTTGAAAAATAAAGTCCTAATTGCTTACTACTACTTCAGCAGATATTAACCACAATAACTCCCTTCAACCTCTTAGCTGTATGCAAACTTACTTTTAGCAAAGTATGTTAAATTTACAAACATTGTAGTGACTTGTAAGCCTAGAGTACTTTGATGAATTCTGAGAACATTATGGTAGATGGATAGTGCATGGATCTTGCAAGAAGATGGGTAAATAGACATAAAGTATCATAAATATTAAGTTTATATTATAGGGAGCCTAAAATATGATGGACTAACCAAACTTAGGAGTCAGGAAAGTCTTATCAGAGGAAATGCAGTTTGAGTGTGGACTTGGTGTATATGATTAGTTATAACATGCATAGTATTTTGTGATTATTTTTAAAGCTAACTCCAATTTTTTATGTTAATACATACTATATAATTTTTACTTTTAAGGTTAGAACATATTGTTCTAGTCGCCTCTTTTTCACTTAACCATTTTTCTGTTTTTGAACATTAGTTCTTTCCTGTTCCTCAATTTACCATTATAAATATATGTGTAATGAATATCTTTTAAAGTATATTTTTCATTAACATAAACCCTCAAAATGATATTGTTTGGCAAATTCTTCAGAGAATTTGACATTGCCTTTCCTTCTGATTGTTGGTAATTTCCTATTTATATCTTTGTATGTTAATTGAACAAAATGTTCACCTCTGATTAGTACATGAGTAGTACCCCATAGGATGCCCTGCACAAACTGGGCATTTGTTATCGAGATGTTCAGTTCAAAAATGAGAAGAAATATTGTTTTTATATAGCCTAGTGCCTTCCTTTTTATCAAAAATATTTGATAATGCAAGACGTTAATTAACTTGTCCAAGAACAAAACAACAAAAAGTGTGACGAACTAAGATCTGAGCACACACAGACTGCAGGTCTTGTCATTCTCTTTTCCTTCAGCTCAAGATTAAAATGATCTAAACCTTTTTTTTTAAACATCATGTTTTCAGTTTAATATGAATTTAGGGAGCCATTTTTTCTATAAGTTTGTATCCAATAGCTGAAGTGCTCACCCACTTTTAAAATTAGCCTCAAACTTACCAGATTTGATACTTTTCAAAGGTAAGCCCCCTCTTGACTACCAGCTGTATTCCAGGCTTTTGTGGAAACTCTTCACTTACATGATCTCATTTAATTCTCATGTTAAATAGATGAGATCATTGGTGCTTAGGTAAAATGACTTTTCCCATAATCATAAAACTTGTAAGTGATGGAGTCATTATTTTCAAATGCTGGTTTTTTGTAGCACAGTGCTTATACAGGCTTGGCATCAGACAGATCTGTACTAAGTTCCATTTTTGCCTCTGCCACCATCCTGTTCTAAAAATCTCATGTATGTCATGGACTAAGGAAAACATCTCCTAACTGGTTTATCTTCTTCCACATTAGCCAGAATAATTTTTTAAATTGTTATAAGTTATTATAAATTATTATTATAAGTTATGTCAATTTGATCATGTAACACATTCTTAATTTGTTTCCCTCTTAGTCTCAGTTGTTTGAGCTAAATTTAGAAGATAAGAAGTTAGCTAGGCAAAGAAGAGGGATAAGGATATTCCATGTTGAAGAAACATCCTATGCAGAGGCCTCACATATCCAAAAGGCAAGTTGGTTTGAGGATTTGTAAATATAATTAGAGATTTTAAAGTTGTCTTCAAAGGGATATGGTTAGTATGCATACAGCTTAGGGCATGAAGAATGGTGGGAGACAGATGCTTATGGGACTGTATGCCATATTAGAATTTTACATGTGACACACAATTTGATTTGCATTTTATAGAGATAATCTTTATGGTGGTGGTGAAATGAAAATATGGAGGATATGTTGTCTTGTGATAAGACAGGAGCATGGATTCCATTTATGAGGCTGTTGTATTAATGCAGGTGGTAGATAGTGAAATATTGAATTACAATAAAGGTAGTGAGGAATGAGTGCCAACAGAACTAAGATATTAAGATTATGAGTCAAGAAAACCTTATTGAAGATTATAATTCAAGAGAACCTTATTGATAAGATGAGAAAATTTTCATCCTAATTTTGAGTGTTCACTACCACTAAATTATTACATTAATTAAGAAGTGGCAGGTTGGGAAACCAACATATATTTTAATAAAACGATCTCAAAAATGGTAACTTCAAGCCAACATCAGTATGAATACATGCACATTTTGAAACTGTCTCTAACTTTCATTTACATATTAAAATATATTTTCTGTTCAGCTTATCCAGTTTTGATATGTTGAGATAAATTTAAACATATATTGAGCTTAGCTATAAAATAAATTAGAAAAAGTGTGCATAAGTGATTTACCAATTTGACTCCTATGAATTAAATTTCCAGTTTATTTCTTATTACTCACATCCTTTCTAGGGCTATCAATTCCCTTCTTCTTTGATACGACTTGGTAACTTTTATATAAATCAGAAAAACAGAGTTGAATGGAAGGAGACTTATAAAGAGTCAGAGATTCTCTACTACAAATAGTGGCATGGCCTAGTGCAAATGACTGCTTACATCTGGGCCTAGGAAATGACATCAAATAACAGTGCTACCTGCCTCTTTAAGACTGTTTTGAAGGCCAACCTAAATAATGTGTAGAAAAGCTTTGAAAATAATAAAGTACACAAATAAAATATTAAACTTGGCTTTTATTTTATTCTGAGCTCAGTTTCACCTAGGCAGGACCATTTGGCTGATGCATGCAGTCACTAAAGAAGAAAATCAAATTGCACTCTTGCTCAGAGACTTAGAGTTCGCAGAGTTCATAGCAAATAGTAAATTAATAGTAAAATTCAAATGCACATATTTTTAGAATTATAAAGGAAGTTACAGTTCCCTTGGTCAGATGTGAAAATCACAGACTAGAATATATTGAAAAAATAATTAAAACTGTACCTCCCCCATACACATATGTGTTCGAGCAGAAACATATTGCTTCTTGATAGTCCTAAGGAATGAGGTAAAATTTCTCATTCATGTTCAGTCTTAAATATATATCCCCTTATCAATTTAGTGATGATACCTACATGTATTTATCTCATCACTTTGAAAGAGACCTCTCTCCAAGCAGAGCTGTACTCTGAGGGCACAGGAAAGTCAGTTTGCCTTTGAAGAAGGGCCAGCATAAACCTGGCTGCCTTATTAGAGGCAGTCCTGTAAGGACAGTAATACTTGCAAGTATCCTCATGACCATCCCCTCCAACCTTAAATCCCACACAAGAATGTCATCTTGGGGAATTCCCTGGCTCGGTGCTTTCCCTGCTGGGGCCCAGGGTTTGATCCCTGGTCGGGAACTAAGATCCTGCAATCCTACAAGCCGTGCGGGGGGCAGGGGGAGGTGTGGGGGGAGAATGTCATCTTTGATATCCATATAGAATGAACTTCTCAGCAAACAATGAACTCACTGCCTCCAGGGCAGCCCATCCTCATGTTAATAGCATGTTCTTAATGTAGCTCTTATCCTTCACTTCAAATCATATTCTCTGGCATTAACACCCCCTTCTCCCACCCCTTACAAAGGATATTTGAAGATATCTTCCCTCTATCTTACCTCTTTCCCAAGATAACATTCCAGTTTTATTTTTCAACCATTTTTTATTTGCAGAGGTTGGGATTGGCCGTAGTTTCCTTGGGTATTTGTCTCCAGACGTTTCAGCAGAATTCAGAATGAGACCCACTGTATTACAGATGTGGCTTGATAAGGACCAAATAATTCACTGCAACTATTAAACTTGTTCTGGATGTTCCTTTTCTATTAATGAATCCTGAGATTGCAGCCCTGAAACTGTTGACCATTAGGATCATGGAGACAATTAACACCTTTAAGTGCATTTCATATAAACTGTCTTTAAAGATCTATCCCTCTCCCTGCACTTTAATAATTTAGTTTCTGAATCTAAGCATCTTTACCTTTGGCTCTATTTTTTTTTTTTTAAATGTTCATAGCAGTTTTATTTCTAATAGCCAAAAACTGGCAACTACCCAAATCTTTGGCTCTATTATATTTCATTTTGACAGTCTTGGCTCATCCATTAAACCTATGGAGTCATTCTTAAATCACAGTTTTGTGTCAGTCTTGGATTCACAGATTTAATAAGCACCGTTTCTTATGTACTTTTGCAAGTCAGTGTCAAAATGCTGAACAAGAAAAGACCAAGGACAGCAGGGTTACTCTCTAATGAAATTATGTAAATGAAAGTGCTTTGCAAACACTATTTTATATTCATCTTTGGTTCTGCGTCCTTCTTTCTGTCTTTTATACATGCTACTTTATAATCTGACCTTATGTGGAATTCCTCCTGTGCAGTCTTCATGGTTTCTTTAACTTTCTTTCCAATTACCTCTTTATCATCACATCATTTCTAATTGCATCATTTGGATTTTACTTTTAGGATTTTCTTCGCTTTTTGAGTCATCTTTTCTCTTAGAAACTTTCACAAGAGGTAACTTCTCTGAGTTTTTTAGTATATGATTTTCCTTTATTTGCAGTTGAAAATTTTTTAATTTGTTATTTCTTGAGTGTCTGTTTTATGCAGCTGAGTGTGCTTGATGCTGCTGGGCATGCAGTTACCCATATGATGTTCCTGGACCTCAAAGAGCTTGTAAGACAATAAGAGAGCTAAGGCACATGATGTACCATTAGGGGTACATTGTAAGTGTGATACCTCTCACTCCATTCTCTTAGTTCTTCCCTGTAGTTGTAAATGTGGCTTTAAGTCCTTCCCACCCACCCACTCAAAGGAAGTACTCCTCATGCTTCTAGATATTTTCTGTACCCATATTGCCTATTAGCATGTTTGCAGTGGTTCCAACTTCCAATCTCCAGGTGGTCCTTGGTTCTTCTGAGATTGCTCCAAAATCTTCTTTTAAGCCACTGTGAATCTAATTTACAATTGCTCAATAGTTGCCCAGGATTTACAGCCTCCTATTCAACTCATTGACTTTAGTCTAGTATATATGCTATAATGTTCTTACTGTGACCATTATAAAGCATGCTCAATCTGTCTACGTACGTTTTTATTTATACAGTGTTCTCATATATACTCATGAGGGTGTGCATATTAGAAATGTCTACTTTATCCATATACTCATAAAGTAGATATTTCTAATATACTGTGCATATATACTATGTAGGTATTTCTAATACACTGTGTATATAGTATGCCTGTGTGTGAGTTGAATTTACTTAGACCATAAATTCACTTCTTTGGATTTATAAATTTCAAGTAGATTTATTTTTTAATATAGTTTATATAGCATTTTGAATAGAGCTTAAGATAATGAATTAAAAACAAAGAAACAACCACTACCACAACAAAAACACAGAACGATTCCTATCCATACACGCAGCATTTCCTCCCACTCTTTTAAACCACCTCACATTTCCCAAACACCAGAAATCCATATTTTCTTTTACTTTTTGGCTAATACAGGTAAGACCAGCTAGAGAGACTCTGTTCAACCTCAGCCCAGCAAGGCACACAGCAGTTGGATAATTTACCATATACACATTAGTGGTGCAAGATCTAATTCTTGTCCCTTACAGTAATGCCACTGATGTGCTCTGGTACCCAACACAAGCAACAATGCTGTACTTTCATTGACTAATGGATTTTTTCTAGTTTTCCTGGAGACACTGTATTCAAGACGTAGTTTAATAAGGACTGAATAATTTACTGAAATTGTTAAATTGGTGTTCTGGATATTCCTTTTCTATTAATGAATGCTGAGATTGCAACCTGATACTGTTGCCTCATAAGGGTTATTCCAAGACAGATGATGTACCATTATGTAGATTCACATGCAGTTGTGAGAAATAATACAGAGCGATCCCTATGTACCCTATACCTAGTTTCTCCCAGTGATACATCTTGCATAACTGTAGTATAAAATCTAATAGCTCAACCAAGAAATTGACATTGCTCTAATCCACTGACCTTATTCAGATTTTACCAGTTATACATATACTTGTGTGTGTTTATATTTAGTTTTCTAAATTTTATCACATATGTAGGCATGTATGAACACAGTCAAAATACAAAACGGTTCTATCACCATAATACCTCCTGCTACGCATTTGTACCCACAGCTCCCTCCCTCCCCCATCCCTAACTCCTATCGATTATATTTAATTTTAAAAGAAGTGTACTCATGTATTACTTGTATAATGAATATTAATAAACATATGGGACATGTACTTTCTCATCTGCGTATTAAAAAATGATCTGGTTTCTACAGATTTCTACATGAGTCAGAATTTGAAGAGAGTACATGTATAATATATACATGCTTTGAAATTCTGTTAAAATGTGCTTTAAAATTTTTTATGTTTAGAGAATGTGTACAGTATTATGCTTTCTTTATGAACTCATTTCTGATTGCACCTGCAAGAGGTGAGGTTGTAGAGGAAAGAAAAGAATGAAAGGAGAGAAAGGGAAGTGTGTGGGGGGGAAGAAGAGGTGAAAGGATGGAGGGAGGAAAAGTAGGGGGAGGATGAGAACCTGCATATATAGAATGTCTAAGTAAACTGATGCATCACTGAACAAAATGGTCAGAGATCAGATGGAGACAAAGCACCAATGCCAGTATGGACTAATATTAAAAACTTGATATCTCAACCTGATATGAAACTCTGGTGGTACTCTGAAGAAAGAAGTGGAAAGAGGGCAGAATCAGGTAGAAATAGGTTGAAATGTAGAGGGTTTTGGTTTATATAAAATATAAAGTCTCTTTTTTTTTTTTTTGCAAGTTATAGTATTTGAGCACTTGCACTACTCACATCCACAAGTATGTGCATATGTGTAATACACAAATAACATTCAAAATGATGCTATGATGTAGGTATTATTATAACCATTTTAAAACTAAGAGACAAAAGTTTTAAGTAAATCAAGAGTCACAGAAGACAGGGAGGCAGGGAAGTAATGGAAGGAAGGAGGGAAGGAGAAAGAGAGGGAAGGAATGGGGGAACAGGAAAGAAGAAAGGAGTGAAGGAGGAACGAATGAAACACTGTATGTAGATACATATAGTTAAACATTGTATTAATAAGAACTTACTGATATTCTCTTAACTGAAAAAGATCATTACCAAGGTGACACACTGACATGAAGATTATGTGACCATAGTATCTGTCTGCTGACTTTTCCCTAATCACTAAGAGCAACAAGAATGTTGCATTTTATTTTTCCCTGTGTTCAAGGGAACAGAGCAGGACTGACATTTATATTGTGAGAACAGACCATGATCTAGGACAGGAAAAAGTAAAAGGACAATTCTCTCACTTCACCAAGGGATAAGATGTGCCACTCAAAGTTGTCTTTAGGAGGAAAAAAAAAAAATATTTCCTGAACTTTGAAATTCAAAGAAATTTCAAGGAAACTTTTAGCAGAGAAAGTTTATCTTGTGAAGGATTTATACATTGAAGTATTTTTTGTTACTATTTTGGATTATTTTGGTTCTGTCATGTAAGAAAATATTAGTTATGCAAGGAAAAATACTTCATTAGCTCTATAATCTTCATTGGGCCTTATTTTACATTTATTTTATTTATTTTTATATAAGACTTTTGCAAACAAAATCTAGTAAATAAACGTTTTATAATTAAAGTCAAATTGGGATAATGCATTTGGTTTCTTCACTAAGTCAGTTATTAGTTTAGTATCTGCTGTTTATCATGAAAAATCCATTATATTAAATTATCATTATTAAATTTAGGGAAGGACTCAGTTCCTTAAAAAAAATAAATCCAAAGCCAACAACCACCTCTACCCACCCTCTGCCCCTTCCAAAAATGCCCTTCACCTTGGGTTGTATCTTATTGAAATACAGCACCACTTGAAGTTATTTTCTTGAGTTGTTAACAGGAAATTGCAAATGCAGTAATAAAATTTTTAGGTCACCAGGATTTATGTTTTATTTAACTGCTGAACTCTTGCAATTAGAGGAAAGGAATGATTAGTTGTTCTCATTTACAATGTGACATTTACATTAAGGAATAAATGCTCTAGTGGTGCATTAATTTATTTATCATATGATCCTGGATGTGTATAATAATTTGTAAACATTTTCCTATAGCTAAGTACATGATACGATACTTTTATCCAATAACACAAATGCATTTCCATATTCAATCAGTGTCTCTAATTTAATTTTTAAATTAGGTTTAGCAGTGCTGGTGATGAGGCAAGCTTGCTTTAGTAATAATATTTATCTGAATCCTTCTGAATACTTATGCATTTAAAAAACTCATTTATGTGAAGTGATTTCCAGTTTTATTTTACATTTCTGGTCCATTTCTTCACGCTATTCGTCTTAATAAAATAGCATTTCTTATGTTGTACCCTCATTTTTGGAGTAGTGCACTAAAGATCATGGCCATACTATGCCAAGCAAAATTCGATTATTAAATATGTGATTAAATGAATTGCAGTGAAACCGTATGATCCATTTGTTCACATATATCCAAACATCTGACTTTTTGCTTCATGTAGATCAAGCACCTGGATAACTAAATGTTTAATTTTTAATCATTTTCAACACAAGGTAAATATAATTAAGGACTAACGTAAAACACCTCCCTCGTGTTATTTTGCACTATTAGAGATAAGGTGGAGAAAGATCGGTAATGATGCCATTGGGTGGATTCGTAATTGTTCAAACTCTGGATCTTTATATTGAAAGGAATACTTAAGATTATGTTACTGTTATCTTCAAATACTTCAAGGGTTTCCTTAGTGTTCAGTGGGTTAAAACTTAGGGCAGCCTTAGGAAGAAGTTCCTGAGGGAAACAAAATTATTGAATGCCCTACAGTGAATAAAGCACCACAACTGGTACTTTCAGATATACTCTGCTTTGAAACAATTACAACTTTTTATACTATTGCTTTTTTTCATTTTAAAAGAGGAAACTGAGGAATACTGTCATAGTTATGATTCCAACCCAGGTTCATAAGACTTTAAAGCTCTGCCTTTGCTGATAGTGAAATTCAAGTTAAAATACAGGTTTAGACAACTGATGGACAGTCATTATAGAGGAGAAGAAAGTACTATTAGGAACTGGAAGGGGTCATGATTCTCAGTTGTTTAAAAGGTATTCCTTAATAACTTCCAGAGTTTTGCCAAAAGATATTCCTTAATAACTTCCAGAGTTTTGCCAAACAAAGAACTGATGTTTCCTGAGTTCTTTCAGAGTTTATTGGCATCTAAGATAATTGTTACAGGGAGAACCATATTTCTCGGGAATACATGTACGTAAACAGTAACAGTTGACAAATTTTCTAAGACTGTGGAAGAAGGCCAACATAGCAACAAGTTGGAACTAAGGAATTAATCAGAATTTTTTATAAGATGTTGTATTTCAACATACTGTCATGAAGAAAAGGAAATCTTTATGAGATCACACGGGAAAATTGCTTTATTAGAATCCCAATCTAAAATCTCTTGTTTTAGGCATTGTGCTTGCCAAACAAAATACATGGACCAAAAAAAAAAAAGAAAGAAATAACACCTTTTTTGGGTGTGTTTACTATAGAATCTATAATGGTTTTCTGAAATCCTCACTTACATTATGAGATATAAGAGCATTGATTTGGAGTGAGATGGCCCTGGTGAAACCTCCAGCTTTGCCAGGTACTAGCTCTATCCTGCTTTACTTTGTATAGCATTGTATATGAATATATATTTATCTCATTTGATTCCTGGGAGAATTGATTTGGATAACACATTTTTTTTGTAGCTAGCACATCGTAATTTCTTAATAAAAGATAGTATAACAAAAGAAAAATGTTATCATTAATAAATTATGTAACCATACATATAAAGAACTTTCTCTGGGGAATTTTAATTAGATGGGATTGTATTAGTTTCTATGCTTTTCATGTTAAAATGAAGACAGAAATACCCTTGATCATCGATCCTTTTTTTTCCTTTTGGTTAGCATAATAATTGGAAGTACTTATAATTTGCTATCCTAATGCACTAATATAAAGCATAATTATAAATTCACGTTTATTCTTGCTGTAGTAGTAAATACTACCTCGTTACTACAGAGAAGGGAAAATAATCAGAGTTTCAAAAACACTGAGGTTTTTTTGGCTTAAACATTTTAGTTCTAAGAACTTATTATACTTATACCAGGAATTTAATATATTATTCAATCACGCATGTGCATAGATACATGGATGTTGGTTATACCATTTTTATAATAACAAAATCCTGGAAATGATAATTTTCAATTGGGACATATTACGAGCAGATTATGTTGTATTCATATGATAGGTATTGACTGATAGAATGGATGGTGTTGATGATAGAAGGTAGAAATTGAATAATCTCCATGATATATTGAATGAAAGGAATAGGACAAAACAGCATACAAGATTCTTATGTATGTATAAAAATCTACACATATGCACACACACTTATATATGCATGAAATATTTCTGAGAGTATGTTCTGAAATGTGAAATTGGTTCTTTCTGAGGGGGATATATCTTGCTTTAAAGGGTGATTTACTTTTACTTTTGGATTTCTTATATTTTTACCATGTATATATAAATGTAAAATTTAGTTTAAAATATTTATGGAAGGAAATAAATGAAAAGGCAGACAATAGCTATCTCAGATGTTTGGCATATGATTGATTTCTATCTGTGTGGGGGGGTTGTGTCTGATTTATTCTATAATTTTATAATAACATCTTTCATGATAAATATAAATTATAAAGATAGGATTGGTTGACAGATTCATAAAAATAACTTAAAATAAATAAAGTGTAATGTACTTTTATTCAAATTTACCATTTATCTGTGTATTGATTTTTAGCATTTCGGAATAAATTCTGTATTAACTAAGCAATAGTTTAACTTTCTTTTTGAATAAAGTCCTAATTATTGGGTATGTCAGGACAATGTAATCACCCTCTTAAATTCTGGCTTTATAAGACCATTCATACATCTTTACAAATGGAGATAGCAGTAACAATAAACGAAACCCAAGTCATCCTTGTGTCATCTTCTGTCTGTTTTTTATTCTTACCCTTTGGAATTGTATCACTCCTCATGTTTACCTCTGCAGATAAAATAAGTCATAGCCAAAGTAAAATCAAAATGCTTTTGTTCATTTCAAGAACATTTTTTAAAACAGCCTGTTTCTACATTAAAAATGACAGTGATTGAATATCAGTTGGTACTATTATATACATCTTAGGGGAAAGAAAGTTAAATATTGTGTCTGATAGAGCTAGGTCGATTATTATTTAAATTGACATGGAACCCTCAGAAAGGTAGAAATCAGCAATCTGCTGACTTGAAGTTAAAATATAAATGGCACATCTGTATTTTTTCCCTAGACATATGGGTTGACATAAATGGATTTTCCCTATTTAAGAAAAAACAGGCAACATGATAAAACTATTAGCTCCATGAGGGCAAAACTAATGCGATTCATTCACTGCTGTATCCCCATCGTCAGGTATCTGGTACTTAGTAGGTGATGATTAGTATTTGTTGACTTACGCAATTTGTTTAACATTAGCCTACAAGTTGAATTAATTGAAATACAAAGAAAATTGAACTATGATGCATCTTTTGATTGTTTAAACTGTTTTCAATTATGAGATAAGAAAATTTCCAAAAATGAAAAGCAGACTGCTGACATATCTACTGGAATCAGAGCATATTGTACATTCCACTGGAAAGCCTTATTATGCAAATCTATTTAAATTCTGTTTAGTGATATTCCTGATAGAGTTTGAAATCGATCACACAGTTAACAGCAACTATATTTTTCAAAGATACTTCATAAGCATATTTTGATATACTTTTTTTGTGCTTGTCTCCTTTGAAGAGTCCCTGTAACCATTCTGCCAGGTGTTGGGAAGATATGTAGTCGCTGAGCACCTTACTTCTGTCACCATCCTCAGAATCAACTTTGGAGATGCTTTCAACCTGTCCGTCTTCTGCAGCAGCCAGGCCGAGTGCTGACTCCTTCTCAGCAGTGAGGAACTCTTCAGACTCCAGAAGTAAGTTGCTTGCATTCAGTTTGATCATTGGCCAGTGGGTTTGAAAATGCTTAGGGGAGGCTAAATAGAAATCTTGCAAATTAATATACAAATTAAAAACCAGCATTATTCATCACTGATTATTTCGTTTATTTTTTGAGTCCTGTTTTTCTGGAAATACAAAGTCTACCACACTGTATGTCGCTAACCTATATATTTATGGAATCTGCAGATTTTTTTTGAGATTATTTTACCTGTGTTATCATGACTCATATTTGCAGCCTTGAGGCATACACAAGGGAGAGATTAAAATAATAATGTTTGCACATGAATAAACAGATTCAGAATGACCAAGTATTTTATCAAAGTTGCTTGGCTAATGAGTTATGAAGATGGAATAAAATCCCTGGTTTTTTGATTCTTAAAAATCAAGTACTCTTTCCAGGCCTGTGATCTCTAGCGCTACATGGAGGGTAAGGGATTGGTGCTAGAAATAGCACTTTTCCTGATTGGTTGATTTACTGAATGATATGTTCTCTGTGTCATTGAAGGAGAGTTATGGCAGGCTATAAATATGCATACGGAAAAACTAAGGAAAAGGGAAATCACATGTATGATAATAAAATGAAAAAGAGGGACATATTACAAATTATATAACATAATGTATTGTGTACTACCCAAAACCAAATTCCCAGCTACATGTTTATCTTTTGGCTTTCTAATTACTGGATAAATCAGGTAAACACATCAATTACATGATTATATTCTCAGGATTTAAAAAATAAAGACAATTTATTTGGAAAAGTTTAGACTTTCCTGGTTCATGTATAAGATTCTATCATTTTGCCATTTTTCTAGTTTATTTGGTTTAAATTTGACATGTTTATTTTTTTCCTTCTTCTCCCAAACACTTGATATAAGCATCCCTTGCTGCTGTTAAGGGTATATTTGTGTCACAAAGTGACCACACAGAAAATGATTATGCGTGCATTTGTATAGGGAACAGAAGTTTGATATAGCCTAGATTGTCTCTCAGTAATTCGGTGCTTAGCAATTGAAATTTCCTTGAAGGGAATGGGTAGGAGATACTTAATAAGCTTAGTTTTATTTTGCAATATATTACAGCTTAAAATGCCAGCAACAGACAGGTCTGTGTCCTTAAGGGAACATAGAGACTGTTGTTAAGAATTTATTTATGAATCAGGGTGCTACGTTGTATAAGATTTAAAACAGGCAGCCGGTATATCATTGCTAGTGTACTCAAAGTAATATAGAAGAACTACTTTTAAGACATAAACAAAAGGATGTATTAGGTTATATTGAGGTTAATTCATTATAACTATAACTGTAGCATAAAATGATGAGTCTGAGTATGCAGAAGATAGGTTACAAATCATTATTTTAGTGTAGGTTTTTTCTATGTATATTTTATTACTTTGTGTTCCTTTTGTACATGATTTATTCATTTCTCTTAAGAATTGCTTTCATGGCTTTTTTCCTTGAGCTTTTTATTAAATAAAACAACTTGAGGAAGACATTCTAAATTTTCCACCTTTTACTTTTCTTAAAGAAATTGAGGATCATCTCTGAGCCTGAGGTGATTTCACACATTATGAAGATGTGGAATGTATTGGGTTTATTTCTTAAAGGCAAGGTCACAAGAAATCCCAGAGAGTTTATCTGCCCAAACAATTAATTAGATAATTAACGATTTTTTGTTTTCCACAGATAAGGGAAACATTATTTATTCTTCTTTTTCTAAATAAACATCTGACTTTATGAAAGCTGTTAGCCAAGGAGATATATTTACTGACATAGATTCCCTAGTGTAAATCACAAGACTTAGTGAATTCAACTACATTTTCATTTACTAATGGCTATAATCAAGGCCAGAGGATTTACTTAATTAACCTGGCAATAGAAGGCTAAACAGAAATAATTTATATATTGGAAAGGACTCTTCTGAGTTAATGCTTAATTCAATTTTTTTTAATTATCAGTCCATTAGTCTGTAAAAGTAGAGCCTCCTTTTCCCTTTTAATTTTTTTGTTTGCAGTAACATTAGGCTGAAAGTCTTGAATGGAATTAATCACGTTTAAAAGAGAGACAGTAAATACATTCCTAATTAGGTTCCTCAAATTTCAGATAGCTCATTGAAAATTCGTAGCACATCCATTAAAATCCCTTTAAAAAACTAAATGGGATACTGGGAACTTTCTTAGTGGAAGCAATGAATGGAGAAGTAGTAAAATAATGTGGGAATGGAATGCCTGTTTGTTATTAGTACAGGACAGTTGAGATGGTGGTGCCTGCTATGATGGTTATTTTTCTCATTGTGGCATCTTCAATTAGTCTTGGCCAGTAAGTAGTACATCTGTCTGTTTATGCTGTTCTTGTTTAGCTAAAGCACAGATAAATTTAAAGAAAAAACAGTAATATTGGAATAGGAAATGTGCATGCCTGTGTAAATATATAGGTATGTATATATTTATCTAAAGATTGTTTACTATGGACATAACAGCAATGATAATAACTCTATAAGGCTAGTGTGCCTTCTAAATATTAAGATATCCTTAATGACATTAAATATATAATATTTAAAACACTTTTTATTTTTCTGAAAAAAATTCCCCTACACTTAAGACTTGTAAATTATCAACTCTGGTAACATTTATTGACAGTGGCTTAGCCCCTCATCATAATAATGACCAACTTATAATCATTTGACACTTTCTAGTACTTTTTAATAAACATTAATTTATTTGATTATTATATTATTTCTATGAGGTAGGTTTAAAAATTTGAATATGCTCTCAACCAGTTTTTTTTATGCTTAATATCTTTAGGTATATATATATATATATATATATATATATATATATATGTACCTGAAATCATTCCAGATTCTTGAGCCACAAAAACATAGATAGAGAATTAGTGTTCTTGATAGGACGAAGTAATATGCTAAAGTGGTTACATGAATTAGGTTCAATAATTCTGACAGGTAGAGCAGAGAGTAAACATGTTATATCATGCAGTGCTCATTTTAAAAGAAGAGAGAATAAAAAATTTCTCAAAGAAAGCAAGCTTACTAATGACTCTCACTTATGTACTTAGTGCCAGTTAATTCCAAATTGATATACCTAATCACCTAAGTGCCTTAATCTAACGTGTTACAAACTAAGCTCTTGGCCATCTCTACAAATACACTCTTTTGATGGATTTGAGCTCAGTAAATGACATCATCATTTACCAGAAAAAATAAGAATCCTCTTTTCACCCCTCTCCTTCATTCCACAATTTGGTCACCTAATCTGGTCATGTTTCCCTACCAAAATTTTTTCTTGAATTCATCCACTTGTCTTCATTTGGGACCATCAGTACCCTGGTCCCAACTACCATAATTTCTCCCCCGGACTACTCCAGAGGCCTCCTGAATTATCTGCTCACGCCCACTCATGCATCTATTCTGTCTGCTCTCCATAGAGAGCTTTAAAAAATACAAAATTGAGATGACACACCTCTCTAAAGACCATTCCCCTTAGAACATTCACCAAGTTTCTTCTCCTGGCTTACCACACTCCCATGGGTTAGCACTTTTTTAAATGCCTCCAACTCATCCCTCCAACTCATCTTTCCCTGCATTCTAGATGCAGAGGCCTTTCAGTTCCTCTTTCCTGTCATGTGACCTCCAGTGAGGTCTCTGCACATGGTTGCTTCTCCCTAAGCAGATCACCACTCCCATCTCCTTTTTGCCTAGTATATCAACACAGTAGTTGCTTCTTGAAGGAAGCTTTTCTTGCTCCACCTGATGAGATCATCCTTTTATTATTGGGTTGGCCAAAAAGTTCATTTAGGTTTTTCTGTAACATCTTATGGAAAAACCCAAATGAACTTTTTGGCCAACCCAACTATATGGTCTCATAGCACCATATAACTGTAATTCATTAACATGTTATGTCTCTTTGTACAGTTGTCTGACTAATACCAACTTCCCTTCCAGATGGAAAGCACTATAAGGTCACAATCCACGTCCGTTTTGCTCAACATTGTGACCCCTTTTTTTTCCTTTAGGCACTGTGAACACAGGCATAGAGTTCCCCCCCCAATTCCCCACTGCCCCGTGTGTGTGTGTGTGTGTGTGTTTTAAGAGAGAAAAATCCCTGAGGTCTGAAAAAAAAAAAAATCACTGGAGTATCAGGGAGAGAAAATTATAACAGACAGGAACTGTTACTGGAAAATTAGTACTTAAATTTTGCCTTTCTGCCAACTTGGGTTTTTTGTTATTGTTATTTTGTTGTTTGCCTTTCTTTAGTGACTTATTGAGACAGTTTTCCTTACAACTGTCATGACATTTATTATAAAGTTCCTGAAACTCTGATTCACCTGACAAGAGCCAGACCTCTTTATTTCTAGAACTAATAGCATTGCAAGTAGTGGCATAAACTTATTTTACTTCTATACTAATAATGGTGACTGTTAAATATGAATGTTCAAATGTTTAAATATGAGTGTGAAATCCAAGGCATTGGTTGGTAAAATACAGGAAGCTTCTCTCTATTATGTAAAACATGAGCATTCTTTTGCTTTTATTTTAGAAAAGAAAGATTCCAAGGACATCAACTGGAACAAAATTTTTAAGTATCAACTATTAGATCTCTTCATTTGTTTTTGCATTTTTTTTGGTCAGAGATTGACCCCAGTTTACTGAACGCTCACCATTCACAGCAGGTGTCTGAATTTTCAGTACCCTTATCCTGCCACCCTCTCCCCTTCTTAGTCTCAGCATCATTCTTCAGGGTCTTGTTTTTTAATAAGTGATGGATCAAGACCCTGTCCTTGCTGTTATGAAGCAGGTACAAATGAATCCGACTGAAATTTTTGTCTAAAAATAATTATAAATCAGTAGGAGAGGTAAGAGTATTACAGTGCAGAAAGAACTAGCAAAAGATAAATAGTGATGAAAAGCTACACATAGTCATGTTCAGTGTAAAAAGAGCTTACTTGCACCTGAGATTATGCCAATGTAATTCTTACCAGAAGTAGATTTTGTCTGGGCTTCAGAGATAGGTTTCAACCTTGGACTATTGTTAATGTGCTGATGTGTTTTCTCATTTAGGTAAAAATTCCAGGAGCTAGAGAGATAATGCAAGTTCTCCCCAAAGCCCTTAAGTACTGTCACCAAAATTTAAAATGTCTTAGCTGGCAATATTTGATTTAGAAAAACCTCTGCACTCTCTGCCTACTGTTAGTGTTGGCCCTGTGAGTTGCTAACACTACAGCTCTTACTGTGAGGAGTCCTGGGAAGAGGTCTGAATAAATGCTTTGCTTTAGGAGATAACGATTACTTTACATTTAGGACCAGAAGAAATTGATGTCATGTGGAGAGTACTCCTGGCAACTGACATTAGATGCACGGCAACAATCTTAATTGCAAAGCATTGGCTATGAAACTCATTGGAAAAAATCCAATTTGTATGGACCCAACCTTACCCAGTTTACTGTGATGGGCACCCTGTCCCACTGACTATGCAGTTCACCTCCCTTATATCACTGTGCTCTGCACTAGGAGTATTTTAACATATGTCAGACTTGGAATTCTCTGGGTAAACCGAGGCATCTCTCCATCAATATTCAACAGTGTGTGGGAGACTTTACAGAAAAGGAAAAAATTGGCAGTACAAAGACTTCTTTTAGCAAAAAATTCATGATTTACCGTGGGAAGAAACTCACAGACTGTGAGAAAATGTGTATGCTATATTGGTCATAAACACTAACTTAATATTGCTAATGACATAATATGAAGGGAGGAAATAGTGAAATGTATACTTAGAACTACATGGAAAGATGTGTAAAAATCAGGGACTTCAGAGACATATCATTACCAGCTGAAAACATTAATAATATAAGAAAACCTAGAGACTTGATTTTGAAAACTGCTAACTTAGATAATACACTTAACTTTTGACACAAAAGTATTTGATACCTAGAATGTTTAAGAGCATCAGTGGTGCTAAAGATATTTTATCACCTAGAGGGGATAAATAAAGCACACCATTGGGTATGCAGACAAGCAGGAGGTGATGTTTAGGATAACCTCTTCCATCACCCCTGGTTACATATATAAAGCTGGATGGATGATGACCGTGACCTTGCAGGATGGTAGCTTGATCTCATTTGTCTAATTAATTAATGGACTATTAGGAATGTTAAAGGTATAACTTACTTGACATAAAACACATTTTCTGTGTATTTATATGATAAAAGATCAGACACATAAGATTTGGCAACTGAGGCGAAAGCTCTGTTGCTGGGGTAAAAGCAACTTTTGTTTTAAGGTGTCTATTCTTCTCAGTATCGGGAAATTCTAAATCCATCATAAGAATATGGCTTTCTTTTTGATCACTTGCATGCAAATATGGATTACTATGCTAAATCCTGAAGCCTTAACATACTGTTTAATATCTAGAAAACAAATTACCTTTTAATACCTGCTTACTTTTTTATGTCTTGAAGATAGAGTTCTGTTACAGGCAAATGAGTGCCTTTTAGATTATTTCAATACCTACTACAATAATGATTCTAACATGGAAATAATCCACAATTGAAAACATGCATTCATTATTTTTAAAGAGACAGAAAGATACACTTTTCTATAATAAGAATTCTCTACTCAAAGGAGAAGACTGAAAAGGAAATTCTGACAAAACATTTTATATGTAATTTAATAAAATGTTTTCATTTTATCAGGGTTATATTTTGAAGCACTTTTCAATATTTCTTATATGCGTCTTGAAATGAAATGGTAGAATCTCAGAATTTTAGATCAGGTTTAATTAAAGAATGACTCTATATTTAACAATTACAGTGATAATGAGTGGACCTATGTCATTCATGGATTTTATTGATGCAGTTATATGTAAATATCCTCAGTCTGGAAACTGGTATCCAGGAATGAGTGACATAATAGTGAGCCTGGCAGACATCCAGCATCTGAATCACTTCTTGGATTTGTCCTCTATTCATCATAACATACAAGTAACTTTTATTAAAGGTATAGAGAGATTCTTTAAACCTCGTCAGCAATGCTCTGCTACATTTTATTGGTAGTTTCACGGTGGTATTCCTGATTTCTAATACTTGGGGACAAAATCCATATATATGACTCCTCATGCAGTTGTGCAAGGATATTTATGAAAAGAGATCTATACTGTTCCATTATGAAAAGTAATGATAAATAAGGAAGATATTTAAGAAAATGTCAAGTAAGAATCTAGCAGTCATTTAAGTCTAACTTATCCTTACCCAGTCTTGTTAGTATCCTTATCATTATTTTTGCCACATGATACCCATGTGACAGGTAATATTTTGTTCTCATATATTTCAAACCTCAGAAATTATCAAGTCTGTGCTCTTGACTCAGGCAGGTGTTTTTCTCAAATAGGTTTTTTTATGCTTTTGTTTCACAGGATATTTCTTGAGTCACCTTCAGAAATAAGTCTAGATATTAAGAAAACAGTAACTCTAGTCTATAAGATGTACTACTATATGAGAAACTCTAATTTAACCTACTCCAAATAAACCAAAAGACCACTTATTTATACATTTTGCAATGCACTTTTATGCAAGATACTCGTATGAGAAGTAGCAAATATCAGGGATTTACTTTAAAAATACACAGATCAAATACATTAAAAATAATAAGAATGGCAATTCCAAGGCACCAGAAGTCTTTATGAGGTATTGTTAGTTATAAAGATTTATATCTTATTTCTCTTTTTTGTATTAGGTGTGTTTTGATATGTTGCAATTCCTTGCAATTTAGTAATCTTTGCTTAGGATGTATAGGAATTTTCACTTCACTAGAATGTAAATTAACCAGCATTTCATAATCATTCTGAATAAACAGAATTTTACTAAAAAATTGAAAATAAGATTAAACCTCATAATGTTTGATTAAATTTATACAAGTTATCTTGTATCACAAAAACAACTATGTAATTTAATAATTTAAGTGATTCAAAAATTGTAAATTCCAGAGCATATAAAAGGATCTCATGCAAGTAAAACATAAAAATAGTACAAACATACAACTAAAAAAGTAGATATTCCATGTTCATGGAGGGGAGGACTCAATATTGTCAGGATGCCATTACTTGCCAACTTGATCTATAGATTCAATGCAATCCCAATCAAAATCCCAACAAGTTATTTTGTGGATATTCACAAACTGAGTCTAACATTTATGTGGAGAGGCAAAAGACCTAGAATAACCAACACGATATTGAAGAAGAGCAAAGTTGGAGGACTGATGATACCCAATTTCAAGTTTTACTGTAAAGCTTCAGTGATCAAGAAAGTGTAGTATTAGTGAAAGAATAGGCAAATAGGTCAATGGACAGGCAAACAGAATAGAGAGCCCAGAAATAGACACCCATAAGTATAGTCAACTGATCTTTGACAAAGGAGCAAAGGCAATACAATGGAGCAGACAGCCTCTTCAACAAATGGTGATGGAACAACTGGACATACACAAGCAAAAAAATGAATCTAGACACAGACCGTACAACCTTCACAAAAGTTAACTCAAAATGGATCAGAGACCTAAATGTAATATACAATACTATAAATCCTAGAAGATAATATAGGAGAAAACCTAGATAACATTAGGTATAGCGATGCCTTTTTATATACAACACCTAAGAAACAATCCACAAATGAAATAATTGATAAGCTGGGCTTCTTTAAAAATTTAAAAAAAAAACAAACTTCTGCTCTTTGAAAGACAAAGTCAAGAGAATGAGAGCACCAGCTACAGACTGGGAGAAAATATTTTCAAAAGATCCATCTGATAAAGGACTGTTGTCCAAAATACACAATAAACTCTTAAAACTCAACAATGGAAACACAACATGTTTAGGAAATGAGCCAAAGACCTTAACCGGTACCTCACCAAAGGAGATATACAGATGGTGAAAAAATGTTCTACATCATATGTCATAAGGAAAATGCAAATTAAAACAACAGTGAGTTGCTACTTCACACCTATTAGAAAGCCCAAAATCTGGAACACTGACAACAACAAAGCTGGCAAGGATGTGGAGCATCAGGAACTCTCATTCACTGCTAGTGGGAATGCAAGATGGTACAGCCACTTTGGAAGACAGTTTTCCTGTTCCTTACAAAACTAAACATACTCTTACCATATGATCCAGCAGTCATGCTCCTTTTCTATTTACCCAAAAGAGTTAAAAACTTATGTCCACACAAAAAAACTGCACATGGATTTGTATAGTAGTTTTATTCATAATTGACGGATGCCTATTACTAAAGAAAGAAGCCAATCTGTAAAGGCTACATACTGCATAATTCCAACTATATGATATTCTGGAAACAAAACTATGAAAACAGTAAAAAAGATCAGTGGTTGCTATGTGTTTGGGGGTAGGAGGTGTATAGACAGAGCACAGAGGATTTTTAGGGCGGTGAAAATACTCTGTCTGATGCCATAATGATGGCTACATGTCATTATACATTTGTCCAAACCCAGAGAATGTAAAACACCAAGAGTGAACGGTAATGTAGACTATGGATTTGGAGTGATTATGCTGTGTCAATTTTATGTTAATCAATTGTAGCAAATGTCCCACTCTAGTTGAGGATATTAGTAATAGGAGAGTCTATACATGTGTGGAGGCAGGGAATAGTAAGTATATGAAAAATCTCTATCTTTTCCTCAGTTTTGCTGTGAACCTTAAACTGTTCTTAAAAAGTAACGTCTTAATAAAAAAAAAAAAAAAAACCAGTATAAACATTTCAGTAGTTTCATTGTTGAACTTTCTTCCATGTTTCAGGTTTTAAATAAATTCCTTAGATATTATGAAATAGTACTGTGTCTATTACTTTGGAATTGCCATATTTGATATGGGTTGCTTTCTCATTCTTATATTAACTTGAAATTATTTGATATATTAGTAAGATTGAAAATCTGTGCAAGAGTTTATTGGCCTTTCAGATTTTCTTTTTGGTGAAACCCTTTGCTAATCCTTATATTAGGGTGTGTTTTCTTACTAGATTGTAGTAGTTTTTAAAAATATATTTTGCATTATAGTCGTTCATGGATTTTTTGGGTCACACACATATTGCCCATAATCTATGGCTAGTGTTTTCACTTTCATAATGTTACACTGTATTCATTAAGGACTAATATTCTAGGTTCAGGGGTTGAGGCGGGAATAAGATTTTTCCTTCCTAAATCAGACACAGCCTCACAAGGTATGAGTCATAAACAGGCATGCTTCAATGCCTGCATCTGAACCTTGACACTCAGAAGGGCTTAAGAGGGAGACATATAGCTAATATTTATTACCATTCAGGAGTGGTTTGCATACACTAAAGTCAAAGGAGAGTGAGAGTTGTGAAATTGTTCCTGCAGCTTTCAGATGCCCAAGGAAACTTGACCCTTTCCCATCCTCAGGGGAAATAGCACTTTCATCAGAGGATCTACCAGTAAAATAGTGGTGAACTGGATGAGATTATGTTGCCTCAGACTGTACCGGAGAGATGGTCATTAAGCACCCTCTTTTATGGTATCAGCTGAGAATATTCCTGGATCTTATTTAGTGTAGGTTTATGAGAATTCTGGGGCTTACCTACACTAGTAACCCAGAGGTAGTTTTTAAATATAAATGCTACTGACACATTTAACATTTCACATACAGTATGCATGCCTTAATTCAACATACTTTAATGTCATCAAGTTTCATCAGCTTTTTAAAATATTTAATAGTTTCAGTCTTTAATTTTAAGGGACAGTGCAGTGACCAAAGGAAGTAAATCATTTTTACGAAGAGAGAGATGCACAAAGGACCCAAGCTCTAGAAAAGGGATTATCTCAGAAGCTCCTTACCCATATAAAATGTTTTCATTTTAATGTGGTAAAATTATCAGTTGTTTCTTTTGGTTTGATATATGTATGTGTGCTTTGTGGGTTTTTTTTGCATTGTTTAAGCTATTGTTCTCTGCTATTGAAGAAATAAAGATATTTTTCTATATATTCTTTTAATATTTTAAAAGTATCTTTACATTTTTTAGATAGTATGGAAATTATATTATATTTGGAGTTCTATTTTATTTTTTCCATGCTGGTAACCAACTGTCCTGATATTGTTTTTTATTGAATAATTTATCCTTTCCCTATTGAATTGAAACTCTAACTCTGCCATTCACAGAGCTTTCATATATGCATAGATGTATCTCTTGATTTTCTATTTTATTTTATTGTTCTATTCATCATCCTTGCACAAATACCATGCTGTAATCTAATTATTCTACTTATGTCTTGATAGATTGTAGGATGAATGAATCCACTCCTTTCATTCCTCCTTCACACTTTCCTTGGCCAATGCTGGCTCTTTATTCTTCATCCTTCTGTTTCAATTTTGGACATAGAGAAGTTTGATGAAAAATCATGTAAATTTTACTGGAGTCACATTTACTCTAATAATTTTTACTTTAGTTTGGGAAGAAATATTTTTTCAATTTTTTAATATAAATATATCTATCAATCATCTTTTACTGGTCCTATAATAAGGTTTTATACATTTCTCCTTATATGTCTTGCATTTCTCTTTTATTTCTTTACAAGATTTTGTGCTTTTGCGAATGGACTTTTAAAACGTTACATTTTCAGCTGATTGTGTCTGTATAGTAATGTTGCTTTTTAATCATTATATTTTCTAAGCAACTTTGCTGAATTCTCACTGGCTTTAGTAGTTTGTAGTTCTTGAAATTATATAATTTTATTGATAATATCTATAAAATAGCATTATTAAAATTTCCCTTATATATCCATTATCTAATTGAACAGGTTAGGATCTCTTATAACGGTGAATACAAATGGTGATCATAGCCGTTTTTATATTTTCTCTCCTTTAAGAGTACTGTTTTTCATGTTTTGTCATAGTGTATGATGTTTGCACTAAGTAAGTACCAATTTAGGGTATATGCACTTTTACAAACTAGGAAAGCACAATTTTCCTTTTCATCATTTTCTTGATAATGAACGTTATGGAGTTTCTATTGTGATAGTCAGTTTTAGATTTTAATGGATCATGATAATGGAGCTCATCAAACCTTAAGTCAGCTTCTAATTTTTTTCCTAATTTACATTGTACTCAACACTAAAATGCCATTAAGAAATTTCATGGGTTCCTTTTTTGGGGGAGAATAGAATCATGTTTGAATCCCTCAAGATTTGTTAATATTTGTTTTATTAGCATTTTCTCCAGCCCCAGAATCATGACCTTTTCTCCGCACTCTCCCAGAAAGCTTGATTTTTGCATATTTAAATATAAAATCTTTATATTAGCTGGAAATAGTATGATCAATCTGATTCTTAGTCAGAATCTAGAAATCAGTAGCAAGTACATTTTAAAATAGATAGAAAGTAAGCAGATATTCACATAATTAAATAGAATTTTAAAAGAGCATGGCTTTCTTCATTTAAAATTGAAGGATTAGGGACCAAGAGAAGATTTTTAATATATCTGAGCTTCACAGACAATTAATGGAAGAAACTGGCTTAACTTCTTCTCAGGTATAACTTAAATACTTAAAGTTCATTTGGGGCTGTTTTACTCTTTTACGGATAAATCTCTTTTTTTTCCATCTTCCAGTTTATTTCTTGGATTATCATTGGCCTCTAGACTGCTGTTTACTCCCATTGACTGGTTGTTTTTGTTATGGTTATTTTCATCATGGTTTAATATTTTACTGAAAAATGTGTTCTTATTTTATTGCAACATTTAATAGAGAAAGGTTCATAAAACATATGTACATTTTAAAGAATAACTACAGTGTGAATAACAGTGAGACTATCACTCAGTTCAAGAAATAGAACATTGCCATTGTCCTTCTCTGCTTCTATCCAAAATGTTATTCTTCTTTACTAAGCTGACAACTGTTATCACGATCTAAGCTATATAATAACTTCTTTGTTTTTTTAGTTTTACTTCCTATGTGTGCTTCCATAACATATATAGATAGTTTTGTCAGATTTTGAACTATATAGAAATGGATTAATACTGCACTTGCCATTTGTATCTTGTGTCTTTTGCTTTACATTATGCTTTTTGAGATATATTTCAGTTGTTGTATATAGATCTTCATTGTTGTAGAAGTGATCTGTTGTATTAATACATTAAAATTTATTTATTTCTTCTTTTTTTGATTTTAAGACTACTGCAGATAAAGTACCTTGTTACACACATGCACTGATTTCTACCTAAATATCCTATATATATTTTATTAGATTTATACTCACTTATTAATTCCAGGAGTGTTTTTGTCAGTTCTCTGGGACTTTTCATGTAAACAATTAAGTTTCTGTGAACAAAGCAGTTTTATTTTTACTTCTCAATCTTCATAACTTTTATTTCTTGTTTATGTCTTATTGCACTAGCTAGGACTTCCAGTATTCTGCTGTACAGGAATGGTGAAAGGAAACATCCTCACATTGTTCCCAGTCTTGGAGGGAAAACATCCAGTTTCACACCATTAAGTAAGATATTAGCTGTAGGCATTTTGTAGAAGTTCATTACCAAGTTGAGGAAGTTCTCCTTTATTCTTAGTTAGCTGAGAATTTTTCTCATGAAAAGGTGTAGGATTTTGCCAAATGCTTTTTCTGCATCAATTTGATGTATGCTTTTTTTTTTTTATTAGCCTGTTTGCGTGATAGAACACTGATTTTTAATTTTTGAACTAGCCTTGCATGACAAGAATAATGGTCATTTGTTAATTATGCATAATCTTTATCATTGGATTCAATTTGCTAATTTTTTAAAGGATTCTTACATTTACATTAAGGAGAAATTTTGGTCTGTAGTTTTACATTCTTGCAGTGTCTTTATCTGGTTTTGGTATTAGGGTCATGGTGGCCACATGGAATGAGTTAAGGAATGTTACCTCTGCTTCTATTTTCTGGAAGAGTTTGTATAGAATCAGTACCATTTCCCCTTAAGTGTTTGGTAGAATTCACCATTGAGACAGACTGGGCCAGGTGCTTTCTTTTTCAGAAAATTGTTAATTGTTCATTCAGTGTCATTAAGAAATAGAGACTTATTCTGATTATCTACTTCTACTGGTGTGAGTTTTGGTAGTTAGTATCTTTCAAGGAATTGGTTCATTGCATGTAAATTATCAAATTTGTGGATGTAGAGTTGTTCATAATATTCTCTTATTATCCTTTTTAATGTTTGTTAAATCAGACATCAGTAGTGATAGCCTTATTTCTGATATCAGTAATTTGTATCTTCCTTCTTTTTTTTTCTTGGTTACCCTGGTTGAAGTTTATCAATTGTATTGATTTCTTCATAAAACCAGATCTAGGTTATATTGATTTGCTCTTTTGTTTTCCTGCTTTCCATTTAATTGCTTTTTCCTCAAATTTTTATTATTTATTTTCTTCTGTTTACTTTAGTTTAATATGACTCATCTTTCTCTAGGCTCCTAAGATGAAAGCTTAGATTATTGATTTTATATCTTTTTTCCTAATATATGTGTTCCATGCTATAAATTTCCCAATAAGCAGTGCTTTTGCTATATCCGAGTTTTCAATAATTTTTATTTTTATTTTCATTTAGTTCAAAATATTTCTAAATTCTCTTGAAACTTCTTTGACCTATGAGTTATTTAGAAGTATGTTGCTTCATCTCTAAATATTTTTATATTTTTCAGCTTTCTGTTACTGAGTTAATAACATTTATTTTCATTGTGACTTGATAACATATTCTGTACGTTTTCTATCCTCTTACATTTGTTAAGGTATGTTTTATGCCCAAAATGTGGTCTGTCTTGGTGATTGTTCCATATGAGCTTGAGAAGAATGTGTATTCTGCTGTTGGATGAAGTACTCTATAAATGTCAATTATTTCAAGTTGATTGATAGTGCTATTCAAACTATGTCCTTACTAATTATTTACCTGCAGGATCTATCAATTACTAAAAAAGAAGCATTAACCTCTCCAACTATAATAGTGGGATTGTCTGTTTCTCCTTGCAATTCTGTCAGTTTTGCCTCATATCTTTTGATTCTCTGTTGTTAGGTGGATACATTTTACGGATTGTTATGTCTTCTTGAACAACTTACCCTTTTGTCATTAAGTAATGCCCTTCCTTGTTCCTAGAAATCTGTTCTGAAGTCAGCTTTGTCTGAAATTAATATAACAATGTCAGCTTTTTTTGGAGTAGTGTTAATATGATCTCTCTCCATCCCTTTACTTTTAATGTGTGTCTATATATTTAAAGTTTCTTGTAGAAAACATACAGTTAAGTTTTTTTTTTATAACTGAATCTGACAATCTCTGTCTTTTACTTGGACCATTCATGTTTAAAATGATTATTGCGTTCGTTGGATTAATTTCTACCATATTTTAAGTTTTTTACTTATTGCACTTGTTCTTTTTACTTTCTTAACCACTCCTATTTTTCTGCCCTCCCAAAGATTTTAATTGAGCATTTTATATGATTCCACTTTCTCCCCTGTATTAATTATACTAGTTTTAAAGATGTTTTTAGTGGCTGCTCTAGCATTTGCAGTATACATTTACCTTTAAGTCCACTTTTAAATAACACTGCACTAGTTCACAAGTATATACATAACTGAGACCATTCCCAATTTCTCCCTCCCATCCCTTATAATGTTGTTACCATTCATTTCACTTAACCATATGTTATATTCATGTAAAACATTATTAATATTATTATATTGAACAAATAGTTATCTTTTAAATCAGCTAAGCATAAGAAAAATATTTCACCTTCATTTTTTTCCTTCTCTGATGCTCTTCTTTATGTTGATCTAAGTTTCTGACTTATATCACTTTCTTTCTCCCTGAAGAACTTCTTTTAAAATTTCTTGCAGGGCACATCTGCTTCTCATGAATTTCCTCACTTTTTATTTTGTCTGAGAAAATATTTTTTTCTCCTTTACTTTTGAAGGAAAATCTTTCTGGATATAGAATCTTAGTGTTTTGGTTTTTTTTTTTTTCTTTCAATACTTTGTACATTTTAGTTCACTTTCTTTTTGTTAACTTCTTTTCTGGTGGGAAGCCCGACACAGTCCTTAGACTTAATCTTCTATAATTAAGGTGAGTTTTGCCCTCTGGTTTCTTTCAAGATTTTTCCTTTATACTTGGTTTACTGCAGTGTGAATATGATATGCCTAAGTGTAGATTTTTTTGGTATTTGTTCTGTGTGGAGTTTTCTTAGCTTCCTGGACCTGTAGTTTGGTGTTTGTCTTTAATTTTAGAGATGTCTTGGCCAGGATTATTTCAGATATTTCTCCTGCTCCATTATCTCTTTCTTCTCCTTGGATTTTACAGTTGTGTGTGTTTCATCCTTTGAAATTGTCCTGCAGTTCTTGGATATTCTGTTTCTTTTCTTTTTTTCATTCTTTTTTTACTTGTAGTTCAGTCTGGGACGTTTCTATTGACATACCTTGAAGCTTACTGTTTCTTTCCTTGACTGCGTTCAGTCTACTCATGAGTCGGCTAAGGGCATTTTTTTTCTGTTATATTGTTTTTTATCATTTCTTTTTTGATTCTTTCTTCAAGTTGTCAACTCTCTACTTACCTTATTCATCTGTTCTTACATGGTGTCTACCTTTTCCTTTGCAGCTGTTAACAAATTAAACATAGGTATTTTATTTTTATTTTTGTTATTGAAGTGTTGATTTACAATGTTGTGTTAATTTCTGCTGTACAGCAAAGTGACTCAGTTATACATATATATTATTTTACATACTCTTTTCCATTATGGTTTATCACAGGATATTGAATATACTTCCCTGTGATATACAGTAGGACCTTGTTGTTTATCCATCCTATATAGAATAGTTTGCATCTGCTAATCTCAAACTCCCAGTCCTTCCCTCCCCAGCCCTCCCCCTTGGCAACCACAAGTCTGTTCTCTATATCTGTGAGTTTGTTTTTGTTTTGTAGATATGTTCCTTTGTGTAATATTTTAGATTCCACATATAAGTGATATCAAACGGTATTAGTTTTTTCTCTTTCTGACTTACTTCACTTAGTATGATAATCTCTAGGTCCATTCATGTTGCTGTAAATGGCATTATTTTGTCCTTTTTATGGCTGAGTAATAGTCCATTGTATATAGATATGTACCACACCTTCTTTATCCATTCATCTGTTGATGGGCATTTAGTTTGTTTCCATGTCTGGACTATTGTAAATAGTGCTGCTATGAACACAGTGGTGCAGGTATCTGTTGGAATTAGAGTTTTGTCTGGGTATATGCCCAGAAGTGGGATTGCTGGATCATATGGTGACTCTATGTTTTAGTTTTTTGAGGACCCTCCCTACTGTTTTTCATAGTGGCTGCACCAATTTACGTTCCCACCAATAGTGTAAGAGAGTTCCCGTTTCTCCACACTCTGTTAAGCATTTGTTACTTGCAGACATTTTAATGATGGCCATTCTAACTGATGTGAGGTGATGCCTCATTGTAGTTTTGATTTGCAATGATGATAATTTCTTCTATAATTAGCAATGATGAACATCTTTTCATGTGTTTGTTGGCCATCTGTATGTCTTCTTTGGAGAAATGTCTATTTAGGTCTTCTGTGCATTTTTAGATTGGGTTGTTTGTTGTTTTCTTATTGAATTGTAGGAACTGTTTGTATATTTTGGAAATTAAACCTTTGTCGGTTGCATTATTTGCAAATATTTTCTCCCAGTCCATAAGTTGTCTTTTCACTTTGTTTATGGTTTCCTTTGCTGTGCAAAAGCTTAGACGTTTGGTTAGGTCAACATAGTTATTTTAAATTCTCTCTCTGATAACTACAATACATGAGTTATATCTGAGTCTTGTTCAGATGC
The DNA here is from genome assembly GCF_965194825.1 of Balaenoptera physalus. Classification (NCBI taxonomy): domain Eukaryota; kingdom Metazoa; phylum Chordata; class Mammalia; order Artiodactyla; family Balaenopteridae; genus Balaenoptera; species Balaenoptera physalus. The sequence continues at coordinate 57,749,044 of NC_138883.1, read as the reverse complement.
CTGCTTTGTTTCTTCAGACTGTGTTTTTTCTACCCTTTGCCATATCTTGTAAGTTTTTATTAAACATCAGATACATTGCATTGCATAATAGGACCTGAAATAAGTGGACCTTTAATGTGAGGATTTATGTTCATCTGGCAAGAGATGAATTTGTTTAGTATTTGCTGTAGCTATGGGTGCCAGAGGCTTCAGATTCTTTTGGAGCCTTTGTTTTTGTCTACCCTCATAACTTCGGGCTTCTCTTAGTACTCCTCATCAGAAAAAGTCTGTGTCTTACAGCTACTTCAGCTGTAATCCAATTTTATTATACTAGACCTCTGTTGTGGCACTAACAAGAGGAGAAAGAAAAGTGTTCTATAATCTTATGATTAAATCTGTCTTCAGGTGAGCTGTGACTCATGGCTGACTTTCTCAAGTGTTTCTTTGATGTCACAGCTGCCCACCACCACCCCACCTCACCCGCAGCAGTAGGTGAGTAAGAAAGGCTAAATGTGGCTCAAGTGGTTAAGAATCACTTCTCAGAGGCACAGAGACAGGACTTATCTTTGATAAAAATATTTTCTTTTGAACGGTGAGCTCTTTTTATGGAGAACATGTAATATCACCATTTGCATTTTCAAAAAAAAATTTAACACCTTTATTGGAGTATAATTGCTTTACAGTGTTGTGTTAGTTTCTGCTATATAACAAAGTGAATCAGCCATATGTATTATTATGTCCCCATGTCCCCTCTCTCTTGCGACTGCCTCCCACCATCCCTATCCCACCTCTCTTGCTGGTCACAAAGCACCGAGCTGATCTCCCTGTGCTCTGCAGCTGCTTCCCACTAGCTATCTGTTTTACATCTGGCAGTGTATATATGTCAGTGCTACTCTCTCACTTCATCCCAGCTTACCCTTCCCCCTCCCTGTTTCCTCAAGTCCATTCTCTATATCTGCGTCTTTATTCCTCTCCTGCCCCTAGGTACATCAGAACCGTTATTTTTTTTCAGATTCCATATATATGTGTTAGCATACGGTATTTGTTTTTCTCTTTCTAACTTACTTCACTCTGTATGACAGACTCTAGGTCCATCCACCTCACTACAAATAATGCAACTTTGTTTCTTTTTATGGCCGAGTAATATGCCATTGTATATATGTGCCACATCTTCTTTATCCATTCATCTGTCGATGGACACTAGGCTGCTTCCATGTCCTGGCTATTGTAAACAGTGCTGCAACGAACATTGTGGTACATGCTTTTTTTGAACTATGGTTTTCTCAGGCTATATGCCCAGTACTGCAAGTGCTGGATAATATGATAGTTCTATTTTTAGTTTTTTAAGGAACCTCCATACTGTTCTCGAAAGTGGCTGTATCAATTTACATTCCCACCAACAGTGCAGAAGGGTTCCCTTTTCTCCACACCCTCTCCAGCATTTATTGTTTGTAGATTTTTTGATGATGGCCGTTCTGACTTGTGTGAGGTGATACCTCATTGTAGTTGATTTGCATTTCTCTAATGAATAGTGATGTTGAACATCCTTTCATGTGTTTGTTGGCAATCTGTATATCTTTTTTGGAGAGATGTCTATTTAGGTCTTCTGCCCATTTTTGGATTGGGTTGTTTGTTTTTTTGATACTGAGCTGCATGACCTGCTTGTATATTTTGGAGATTAATCCTTTGTCAGTTGCTTCATTTGCAAATATTTTCTCCCATTCTGAGGGTTGTCTTTTTATCTTGTTTATGGTTTCTTTTGCTGTGCAAAAGCTTTTAAGTTTCATTAGGTCCCATTTGATTATTTTTGTTTTTATTTCCATTTCTCTAGGAGGTGGATCAAAAAGGATCTTGCTGTGATTTATGTCATAGAGTGTTCTGCCTATGTTTTCCTCTAAGAGTTTTATAGTGTCTGGCCTTACATTTAGGTCTCTAATCCATTTTGAGTTTATCTTTGTGTATGGTGTTAGGAAGTGTTCTAATTTCATTCTTTTATGTGTAGCTGTCCAGTATTCCCAGCACCACTTATTGAAGAGGCTGTCTTTTCTCCATTATATATTCTTGCCTCCTTTATCAAAATAAGGTGACCATATATGAGTGCGTTTACCTCTGGGCTTTCTATCCTTTTCCATTGATCTATATTTCTGTTTTTGTGCCAGTACCATACTATCTTGATTAATGTAGCTGTAGCTTTGTAATATAATCTGAAGTCAGGGAGCCTGATTCCTTCAGCTCTTGTTTTTCTTTCTCAAGATTCCTATGGCTATTTGGGGTCTTTTGTGTTTTCATACAAATTGTAAAATACTTTCTTCTAGTTCTGTGAAAAATGCCATTGGTAGTTTGATAGGGATTACATTGAATTTGTGGATTGCTTTGGGTACTATAGTCATTTTCACAACGTTGATTCTTCCAATCCAAGACATGGTATATCTCTCCATCTGTTTGTATCATCTTTAATTTCTTTCAACAGTGTCTTATAGTTTTTTGCATACACGTCTTTTGTCTCCTTAGGTAGGTTTATTCCTAGGTATTTTATTCTTTTTGTTGCACTGGTAAATGGGAGCATTTCCTTAATTTCTCTTTCAGATATTTCATCGTTAGTGTATAGGAATGCAAGAGATTTCTGTGCGTTAATTTTGTATCCTGCTACTTTACCAAATTCATTGATTAGCTCTAGTTTTCTGGTAGCATCTTTAGGATTCTCTATGTATAGTATGTCATCTGCAAACAGTGACAGTTTCACTGCTTTTCCAATTTGGATGCCTTTTATTTCTTTTTCTTCTCTGATTGCTGTGGGTAAAACTTCCAAAACCATGTTGAATAATAGTGGTGAGAGTGGGCATCCTTGTCTTCTTCATGATCTTAGAGGAAATGGTTTCAGTTTATCATCAATCAGAATGATGTTGGCTGTGGGTTTGTCATATATAGCCTTTATTATGTTGAGGAGGGTTCCCTCTATGCGTACTTTCTGGAGAGTTTTTATAATTAATGCGTGTTGAATTTTGTCAAAAGCTATTTCTGCATCTATTGAGATGATCATATGGTTTTTCTCCTTTAGTTTGTTAATATGGTGTATCACATTGATTGATTTGCATATACTGAAGAATCCTTGCATTCCTGGGATAAACCCCACCTGATCATGGTGTATGATCCCTTTAATGTGCTGTTGGATTCTGTTTGGTAGTATTTTGTTGAGGATTTTTGAATCTATGTTCATTAGTCATATTGGCCTGTAGTTTTCTTTTTTTGTGACATCTTTGTCTGCTTTTGGTATCAGGGTGATGGTGGCCTCATAGAATGAGTTTGGGAGTATTCCTCCCTCTGCTATATTTTGGAAGAGTTTGAGAAGGATAGGTGTTAGCTGTTCTCTAAATGTTTGATAGAAGCCACCTGTAAAGCAATCTGGTCCTGGGCTTTTGTTTCTTGCAAGATTTTTAATCACAGTTTCAATTTCAGTGCTTGTGATAGGTCTGTTTATATTTTCTATTTCTTCTTGGTTCTGTCTCTGAATGTTGTGTTTTTCTAAGAATTTGTCCATTTCTTCCAGGTTGTCCATTTTATTGGCACACAGTTGCTTGTAGTAATCTCTCATGATCCTTTGTATTTCTGCAGTGTCAGTTGTTACTTCTCCTTTTTCATTTCTAATTCTGTTGATTTGAGTCTTCTCCCTTTTTTTCTTGGTGAGCCAGGCTAATGGTTTATCAATTTTGTTTATCTTCTCAAAGAATCAGCTTTTAGTTTTATTGATCTTAGCTATCATTTCCTTCATTTCTTCTTCATTTTTTTCTGATCAGACCTTTATGATTTCTTTCCTTCTGCTAACTTTGGGTTTTTTTGTTCTTCTTCCTCTAATTGCTTTAGGTGTAAGGTTAGATTGTTTATTTGAGATTTTTCTTGTTTCTTGAGGTAGGATTTTATTTCTATAAACTTCCCTCTTAGAACTGTGTTTGCTGCATCCCATAGGTTTTCGTCATCATATTTTCATTGTCATTTGTTTCTAGGTGTTTTTTGATTTCCTCTTTGATTTCCTCAGTGATCTCTTGGTTATTTAGTAACATATTGTTTAACCTCCATGTGTTTGTATTTTTTACAGTTTTTTTTCCTGTAATTGATATCTAGTTTCATAGTGTTGTGGTTGGAAAAGATACTTGATATGTTTTCAATTTTCTTAAATTTACCAAGGCTTGATTTGTGCCCTAAGATATGATCTATCCTGAAGAATATTCCATGAGCACTTGAGAAGAAAGTGTATTCTGTTTTTTTTGAATGGAATGTCCTATAAATATCCATTAGGTCCATCTTGTTTAATGTGTCATTTAAAGCTTGTGTTTCCTTATTTATCTTCATTTTGGATGATCTGTCCATTGGTGAAAGTGGGGTGTTAAAGTCCCCTACTATGATTGTGTTACTGTCGATTTCCCCCTTCTATGGCTGTTGGCATTTGCCTTATGTATTGAGGTGCTCCTATGTTGGGTACATCAATATTTAAAATTGTTATATCTTCTTCTTGGATTGATCCCTTGAACATTATGTAGTGTCCTTCTTTGTCTCTTGTAATAATCTTTATTTTAAAGTCAATTTTGTGTGATTTGAGAATTGCTACTCCAGCTTTCTTTCCATTTCCATTTGCATGGAATATCTTTTTCCATCCCTTCACTTTCAGTCTGTATGTGTCCCTAAGTCTTAAGTGGGTCTCTTGTAAACAGCATATATACAGGTCTTGTTTTTGTATCCATTCAGCCTGTCTATGTCTTTTGGTTGGAGCATTTAATCCACTTACATTTAAGGTAATTATCAATATGTATGTTCCTATTACCATTTTCTTAATTGTTTTGGGTTTATTATTGTAGGTCTTTTCCTTCTCTTGTGTTTCCTGCCTAGAGAAGTTCCTTTAGCATTTGTTGTAAAGCTGGTTTGGTGGTGCTGAATTCTCTTAGCTTTTGCTTGTCTGTACAGGTTTTAATTTCTCCATCGAATCTGATTGAGATCCATGCTGGATAGAGTAATCTTAGCTGTAGGTATTTCCCTTTCATCACTTTAAATATGTGTTGCCACACCCTTCTGACGTGCAGAGTTTCTGCTGACAGATCAGCTGTGAACCTTATGGTGATTTCCTTGTATGTTATTTGTTGTTTTTCCCTTGCTGCTTTTAATATTTTTTCTTTGTATTTAATTTTTGATAGTTTGATTAATATGTGTCTTGGAGTGTTTCTCCTTGGATTTATCCTGTATGGTACTCTCTGTGTTTTTGGACTTCATTAACTCTTTCCTTTCCCATATTGGGGAAGTTTTCAACTATAATCTCTTCAAATATTTTATTAGTCCTTTTCTTTTTCTCTTCGTCTTCTGGCACCCCTATAATTTGAATGTTGGTGCGTTTAATGTTGTCCCAGAGGTCTCTGAGACTGTCCTCAATTTTTTTCATTCTTTTTTCTTTATTCTGCTCTGTGGTAGTTATTTCCACTATTTTATCTTCCAGGTCACTTATCCGGTCTTCTGCCTCAGTTATTCTGCTATTGATTCCTTCTAGAGAATTTTTAATTTCATTTATTGTGTTGTTCGTCATTGTTTATTTGCTCTTTAGTTCTTCTAAGTCCTTGTTAAACGTTTCTTGTATTTTCTTCATTCTATTTCCAAGATTTTGGATCATCTTTACTCTCATTACTCTGAATTCTTTTTCAGGTAGCCTGCCTGTTTCCTCTTCATGTGTTTGTCCTGGTGGGTTTTTACCTTGCTCCTTTATTTGCTTCGTATTTCTCTGTCTTCTCATTTTGTTTAACTTACTGCGTTTGGGGTCTCCTTTTCGCAGGCTATAGGTTCGTATTTCCCATTGTTTTTGGTGTCTTCCCTCAGTGGGTGAGGTTGGTTCAGTGGCTTGTGTAAGCTTCCTGGTGGAGGGGACTGGTGCCTGTGTTCTGGTGGGTTGGGCTGAATCTTGTCTTTCTGGTGGGCAGGACCATGTCCAGTCATATGTTTTGGGGTGTCTGTCAACTTAGTATAATTTTAAGCAGCCTCTCTGCTAATGGGTGGGTTTGTGTTCCTGTCTTGCTAGTTGTTTGGCATGGGGCATCCAGCACTGGAGCTTGCTGGCCGTTGGGTGGAGCTGGGTCTCAGCGTTGAGATGGAGATCTCTGGGAGAGCTCTCGCTGATTGATATTACATGGAGGGGGGAGATCTCTTGTGGTCCAGTGTCCTGAACTCGGCTCTCCCACCTCAGAGCCTCATGCCTGACACCAGCCCAGAGCACCAAGACACTGTCAGCCACATGACTCAGAAGTAAAGGGAGAAAAAAAGAAAGAAAGAAAAATAATAATGGTAATAATAATAAATAAAAATATAAGTTAAAATAAATTATTAAAATAAAATAAAAGAATAAAAAAAAAGAAGAGAGCAACCAAACCAATAAAGAAATCCACCAGTGCTAACAAATGCTAAACGCTAAACTAATATAAACATGAATATCAGAAACAAATCAGTCACAGACAGAAACCCCAAGTCTACAGTTGCTCCCAAAGTCCACCACCACAATTTTAGGAAGATTCGCTGTCTATTCAGGTAGTCCACAGATGCAGGGTATGTGAAGTTGATCGTGGGGATTTAATCCACTGCTCCTGAGGCTGCACGGAGAAATTTCCCTTTCTCTCCTTTGTTCACACAGCTCCTGGGGTTCAGCTTTGGTTTTGGCCCCACCTCTTCATGCAGGTTGCCCTTAGGCATCTGTTCCCACCCAGACAGGATGGGGTTAAAGCAGCGGCTGATTAGGGGGCTTTTGCTCATTCAGGCCGGGGAGAGGGACGGATCCGGTAGTTATAATTGGAATGCGGGGAGACCCTGTGGTGGTAGAGGCCGGCTTGACATTGCAACAGCCTGAGGCATGCTGTGTGTTCTCCCAGGGAAGTTGTCCCTGGATCACGGGACCCTGGCTGTGGAGGACCGCACAGGCTCCCGGGGTGGGTGGTGGTGGGTGGTGGTGGATAGTGACCTGTGCTTGCACACAGGCTTCTTGGTGGCTGCAGCAGCAGTGTTAGCGTTTCATGCCCGTCTCTGAGGTCCGAGCTGATAGCCGCAGCTTGCGCCTATCTCTAAAGCTCGTTTAAGCGGTGCTCTGCCTTCTGTGGGCAGACGGGGAAGAAATCCCCTCTCCTCGCGCACCCTGAAACAATGGTCTCTTGCCCCTTAGGCAGGTCCAAACTTTTTTCCGGACTGCCTCCCGGCTAGCTGTGGCGCACTAGCCCCCTTCAGGCTGTGTTCTCGCAGCCAACCCCAGTCCTCTCCCTGGGATCTGACCTCCGAAGCCCGAGCCTCAGCTCCCAGCCCCCACCTACCCCAGCGGGTTAGCAGAGAAGCCTCTTGGTTTGATGAGTTCTGGTCGGCACTGATCTTCTGTGTGGAAATCTCTCTGCTTTGCCCTCTGCACCCCTGTTGCTGTGCTTTCCTCTGTGGGTCTCTAGCTTCCCCCTCCACCCACCCCTCGTCTCCACCAGTGAAGGGGCTTCCTAGGGTGTGGAAACATTTCCTCTTTCACAGCACCCTCCTAGAGGTGCTGGTCCCGTCCCTATTCTTTTGTCTCTGTTTTTTCTTTTTTCTTTTGCCCTATCCAGGTACTTGGGTATTTTCTTGCCTTTTGGGAAGTCTGAGGGATTCTGCCAGCGTTCAGTAGGTGTTCTGTAGGAGTTGTTCCACATGTAGATGTATTTTTGATGTATTTGTGGGGAGGAAGGTGATCTCCACGTCTTATTCCTCTGCCATCTTGAAGGTCCCCACCCCCGCCCCCCGCATTTTCAAATTTAAAGTGGCTTTCTTTTATGGGAAATATTGTTGGGTCTTGTTTTTATAATCAGTTTGATAATTTTCCTTTTAATTGCAGTGTTCAGGTCATTTATAGCTCATGTGATTATTGATATGGTTGGGTTTTTATTTTCCATTTTGTTTCTTCTTTGCTATTTATCTCATATGTGCTTGGTTCAGTTTTTACCTCTCTTCCTGCCTTCTTTTAGAATAATGGAATATTCTTATGATTCTATTTTATTTTCCTTATTTAATTATATAGTTGTACTTCTTTGTTTTATTTTTTTCAGTTTGCTCTAGGTTTTAAAACATACATCTTTAACTTATCAAAATTTGCCTTTAAATGATATTACACTTTAACACATATAGTGCAAGAACTGTACAGTGGTTTATATTCATATTCCCACTCCCATCCTTTGGTTCATTGTTGTCATATTTTACGTATAACATTAACATATATTTTGCATATAGCATATAACATTTTACTTATGTAATAAGCTCTGCAACACATGGTTATTATTTTTATCTTAAGTTGTCAATTATATTTTAAAGAGGTAAACAATGATAAAAATATTTTTATATTACCTACATATTTACCATTTATATACCTTCGTTGTATCTAGTACCATTTTCCTTTTTCTAAAGAAGTTTCTTTAACATTTCTGCTAGTACAAGTGTGCAGGTGACGAATTTCTAAGCTTATGTTTATTCCAATAGTATTTGATTGTTAATTTTTAAAGTTATTTTTACATACTCTAAATTTACTTTTTTTTAGTTTTAGTACTTTAAAGATGTCTCTCCACTGTCTTCTTTTTTACAGTTTCTGGAAAGTTATATGCTCATTCTTGCCTATCTTCTTCTATATGTAATGTGCATGTATTTGTAGCTGTTTTGGAGTTTTTCTCTTTATCACTGTTCTGCTGAAAATTGATTCAATTTTGCCTTGGTGTAGATTTTTAGATTACTTTTGCTTGGGGTTTGTTGAATATCTTCCATCTGTTAGTTTATGATTTTTTTGTATCATTTTTGGAAATAAGTTAGCCATAGTTTCTTCAAATTTATCTCTCACTTGACAGCTTTTCCAACTATACATATGTTAGAGTGTTTGATAGTCTCACAGGTCACTGATGCTCAGTGCATATTTTTTTCTTTTTTGTTTTTGTTTATCTCATTGTTTCTGTGTTAGCATTTTTCTCTCTGTGCTTCATTTTGGATAGTTTTAAAATGTTGTATTTTCACATTCACTAAACATTTCTTCTGCAGTGTTTAATCTGCTATAAGTATCATCTTGCATGTTTTTTATTTTTGATATTGCATTTTTCATATCTAGAGGTTTCCTGTGGTCGGTTTTGTGTATCTCCATTTTTCACCTCATCTTGGTCATGTTTTCCTCTAACTTTTTGAGCATATGGAACATCTTTATTATAGCTGTTTGAACATCAATATCTGCTATTTTTTTTTAAATTTTATTTACTAATTTATTTTTGGCTGCATTGCGTCTTCGTTGCTGCTGGCGGGCTTTCTCTAGTTGTGGCGAGCGGGGGCTACACTTCATTTCAGTGCATGGGCTTCTCATTGTGGTGGCTTCTCTTGTTGTGGAGCACAGGCTCTAGGTGCATGGGCTTCAATAGTTGTGGTGTATGGGCTCAGCAGTTGTGGCTCGGGGGCTCTAGAGCACAGGCTCCGTAGTTGTGGTGCACAGGCTTAGTTGCTCTGCAGCATGTGGGATCTTCCTAGGCCAGGAATCAAACCTGTGTCCCCTGCATTAACAGGCGGATTCTTAACCAGTGCACCACCAGGGAATTCCCAATGTATGCTATTTTTATCATCACTTTCTTTTCTGCATCTTTTTCTGTTGATTGAGCTTTCCAGGTTTGGGGTCATGTTTTCTTGCTTTTTTACAATTCTGGTAACTATTAACTGGATGCCACACAATTTTATGTTTTTTGAGTGGTGCATTCAAGAGCATCTCTGTGGAGATCTCTGGAGCTTTCCCTATGTATCTCCCTCTTCTCTGGTATCTGCATATATATTGTAGACCCTTGACCTCCCTGAACTCTGATCTCTCTCCACACTCTCAGGAAGACTGTTTGGGTCACTCCTCCCTGTGTTACAACCTAGAAACTGCCTCCAGGCAGAAAGTTGAGGCGATTTTAAGGATAACCTTATTGCAATTTTTCTTTCAAGAGTTATATTTCTATGCTACCTGCTGTCCAATATATGAAAAATGTTGTATCTTTATACATTTTTTTCTAGTTGTTTAAAAGATGGGAGAACATACCAGTCCTGTTTACTTCATCATAGCTGGAAACAGCAAGCTCTATTTTTATCTTAATTTTTGAAGCAAAATTTACTGGGTGTAGTTTTATAGGCTTGTGGATATTTCATTTTATTGTTTTCTAGATTCCATTGTTCCTTTTATTTATTTGATTTAAAGGAATATAATATGTTGTTACTTATTCCTGATTAGATGTTCTTCTTCTGTTTGTTTCATATCAGATTCTTACGATTCAACTAAGTAAATGTTATGGACTGAATGTCTGTTTCTCCCCCCAAACCCATTCATATGTTGAAACCCTAACCCCCAGTTTGATGGTATTTGGAGTTGAGGCCTTTGGGAGGTAATTAGAGTTAGATTAGGTCCTGTGAGTGGGCCCTCATGATGGAATTCGTGACCTTGTATGAAGAGGCACCAGAAAGATTGCTCAGTTTGAGAAGGAGGCTCCCTGCAAGCCAGGAAGAGAGCTTTCACCAGAACCTGATCACACAGACACCATTATCTTGGACTTCCAGCTTCTAGAAGTGAGAAAATAAATTTCTAACTTATAGAAAAAGAAATTGGACTTACGGTTATCAGAGGCAGAGGGTGGGGGGAGGGGGAATTGAAGAAAAGTGATCAAAAGGTACAAATTTCATCTGTAAGTAAGTACTAGGGATGTGATGTAAAGCATGATGACTACAGCTAACAATGATGTATGATACACAGGAAAGTTGTTAATAGAGTCAATCTGAAGAGTTCTTATCAAAAGAAAGTTTTTCCTTTATTCTTTATTTCTTTATTTTCTTTTTATTGTATCTTTATGCAATGATGGTTGTTAGCTGAACCTATTATAGTAATTTCACAATACATGTAAATCAAGTCAATACAGTGTATGCCTTAAAGTTATGTGGTGAAAAATCATCAATTATTTCTCAATAAAACTGGAAAATAATTTTGTTGTTTAAGCCACATAGTCTTTGGTATCTTGCTATGACAGCCTGAGTAGACTAAGACAGTGATTTATACTTTTTATTTATTATGCTAGGGTTCATAGATTTTCCTGAATCCCTTGATACCTTCTACCAGCTTTAAGGAATATTGTTCATTATATCTTTGGGTAGTGCTTCTTCCCTGATTTCTGGAAGTCAGTTCTTCTGGGACTCCAATTATATGTGTGGTATATCTGTTCATCATGTTCCATATATCTCTTAATTTTCTTTTCTGGATTCCCCATTCTTTTTCCTCTTAATATTTAATCTAGATATTTTCTTTAAGTACAGTTTTCCAAATATATAGTTTTTCTTTAAAAATGGGTAGTGTCCTATTAAACCCATCTATTGAATTTTAAATTTTGGTTCTGGAATTTATGTTTGAAGTTTTTAATAAATTCTAGTTTTCTTTCAAAATCCTAAATTTTGTTAACTTAATTTCTAGCTCGTATTAATTAAATTTATCTTAAAGTCTGTGTCTGATGAGTGATAAATCAAATATTCTGATGACTTTGCATGTCTTGCAATTGTATCTTTTACATTTTTTCTATGCGGTTAAATATTGCCCTTTTATTTGACTGCTGAATTTTAAAAATTATCTTCCAAATATTGGGTATGAAAAATTGTAAAAATAATTTGATTATATGGATGAAATCTCAGTAGATGAAATCATGTGTAGGATTTACTTTTGCTAAGAGGAGGCAGGTAAGATGGGGGCTGTTCACTTGAATCCCATTAGATCTGTAGATTCTGTATACTTTCTGCTCTCAACTATACTGCCATTTATGGACAGTGATAGCTTTGTTTTGTCTTTTACAATTCTTATTTAATTAACTTTTTCTTGCCTTACTTTAATATAAAAATTTCCAGTAGAATTTTAAATAGAATTAGTAATGGAAGACATCCTTGTTCTTTATCTGAAAAAAGACTACATTAGATGTTTCACTATAAATATTATATGTGCTGTTTTTTTCTAATATTAATTTGCCACTAATCTTAATTTTTAGCCTTAATGATTAGTGTATATCATCTATTATTTCTTTTTTGCATCTACTAACATGAACATATGTGTTTTTTATAATATTAAAGAAGATTTACATTCCTGGGATAAACCTATTGGCCATGAAATGTTATCCTTTTTTATGTTTTATTGAATCTGGTTTGCTAATATTTTTCTTTAAATATTTAATATGTATTAATAATCTGTGTTTATTACTGAGGTTATCCAATAATCATTTTTTCCCATATTCTCAAAGGTTACGCTGCTTTATATACTTTGGGGAATAGTCCCTCTTTTTCTATTTTCTAGAAGTGTTGATTTCGGAATGAAGTTACTTCTTTGAAAGCTTTGTAGAACTTAACAGTGATGATATATCAGCCTGGAATTCTCACTGTGAGAAGATTTGGGATTACAAATTTCACTTCTTTAGTGATTATCGGACTATTCAGGTTTTCCATTTCCATTCAAATTAGTTTTGAGAGATGTATTTTTTTCTAGGAACTTATACCTTTAAGCTAAATTTTAATATCTGCATCTTTAGTAGTAGTGTTCCCTTTTTCTTTCCTGATCTTGGTTATGTGTGCCTCTTATCTTTTTTTTCTTTCTTAATTTTACCAGTTATTTCAGAACTGTGTGTCTTTTGTCTTTCAAGGACCTAACTGTTTATTTTGTTGACATTTTCTCTGGTATATTTATTTTCTAATCAATTAATTTCAATTTTTATCACTATTATTTTCTTCCTGCTACTCCTTGTAATTTACTTTGATGTATTTTTTCCTAACTAGTTGAGATGTATCTTGAGATGGAATTTTTTTTATGCTAATTAACTTTCAGCCTTAGTTCTTAAATGATACATAGATATAGGCTAATTTTTTAAAGTACTGATTTAGTTGCAATACTTGATATGAATTGCAGTTTTATCAACATTCAGTTCAAAATGTTTTCTTATTTATATTATATTTTATAACTTGATTAGGAGTATTTCTTATTTTATAATAGTTATGATTGATTTAAAGCATAATTCATTTTGGTCAGGAATAGTAGTAGTCTTTATGATTCCAGATTGAAGTGTGTTAAGATTTTGCCTTATAGACTAGTAAATAGTCAAATTTTTAAATGATCTCTGAGTGCATGATATGACTACATATTTTATAATTATTGGGTGTTATGTATCATATGTGTTCACTGGATTCATCTATTCATCATGTGATTAAATCTGTTTTTGTAATTTTCTTTATATTTTATCAATAATACAGAGAGATATGTTAAAATCCCCAGGTATTGTTTTAGAATTACCTATTTCTCCATATAAATTGGCAAAGTTTTTGCTGTACAGGCGTCCCTCAGTATCTCCAGGGGATTGGTTCCACAATCCCCCATGGATATCAAAATCTGCAGTGCTCAATTCCCTTATAAAAAATGGTGTGGTATTTGCATACAGCATATACACTACCTCCTGTATACTTTAAATCATCTCTAGATTACTTATCATAACTAATGCAATGTGAATATTATGTAAATACTTATAAATACAATATAAATGCTATGTGAAAATTGGCAGTGCATGGAAAATTCAAGTTTTGCTTTTTGGAAGTTTCTGGAATTTGTTTTTCCAGTATTTTCAATCCTGGTTGTTTGAACCCATGGATGCAGAAACTGTGGATATGGAGGGCTGACTGTATATATTTTGAGGCTATGTTGTTTGGTGCAAATAGATTTAAAATGTGTTAGCCTGTAGGCAAATTGAAAATTTTAACATTATGAGCTAATTCATTATCTGTGTTTTTGCCTAAAGTGAACATTTGATTACCTCTTTTCTTTTAAATGTCTTTTGGAAACCATTCTAACATTATTGAAATTATAGTTCAGATGCTCAGACCACTGTATATAAAATACCTTAGTAATTTGGAGGTAGGGTAATAACAGATCTGTCATGCATCATCTTCCTTAGAAATACAGATGATCAGTCCACATCAAGAGAAGTATTCAGATGTAGTTATTTACCAGTCTTATGTATTCAGATGTAGTTATCTGCCAGTCTCATGGATGCACTTTCTTCTAAGCAGTGACCAGTCATATCCAATAAAAAAGTGAGATCAATAGGTCATAATTGGTAATAATGATTAAACCTTCTCATATGGTGTATTGTCATGTTAGATTAACGTTTACTTCACTTACTTTTGCCCCGAATATTTATTCAGTTCTGATATGGGAAAGAAATTTCAAGACTAAATACTTAGATTGGTAGCTTTTCCCACAGTCATCTCATTTTAAAAATATTTTCTGTTAACAGTGTCACTGAATATCTGTCTTGGGTTTATTGCTGATAAAAGTGCCTTTGGCAGTACTGTGTTTCCATTAAGAGGTTTATTTTATCTCAATTGCCAGGTCATATTGCTGAAAGAGATGAGATACTATCTGTGGGCCATCCTTTATTCAAAGGTTAGGCTATCCCAACAATTTATGCTAGATAAGCCTTCTGAATATCACTTATCAACTAAGAAGTGATTCCTGATGAGTCTTAGAATTTAAGACATCATAAAATATATACAGTTCCTTTAACTTTGGTTATCCAATATGGTAGAACAATAGATTATGCCTTTGCAGCACATACGATAAGTGTAAATACTCTCCAAAATTGTAAGTAAAACACATCAAGCACACAGTTTTGAAATGATTCAGAATGCTCTCTGTGCACTGGGATAGGCAAAAATGCTATGCATGATAATGAGCGTATTCTTCAAATAGCTTCCATCCCAGAAAAATTCATAATATTGTAAATTTTGAAATACAGTTTTACTAAGAAAGACTTATTTGCCCACATCATGGTGGATTTATTGTTGTCTCTAATGCTCAAGTATTCATTCAAGGGACCTATAGATTTTATTGGCATAAGTACTCTGACACAGGACCGCTGGTTTCTAGTAGGGTAATATTACAATTTATCTTCCAAACTGGGGCACTTTTAGCTGGAAAAATGTTAATCTAGACAGTATGCTGAGGCAATGGGCATCAACTGGGACTCACCTAGACACAACCATAGTATACAGTCACCTTATTCTTAAGGAAGAGATTAGAACTAGTTGATCATGCTGCCCAAGGCTGATTCTGCCAATGAGGAATGTGGATTAAGCACAAGAAGATTGGTAACTAATTACTTTCTAGCCAGAAATCTTTGATAAATTTCTATCCTGGATATTGTTGGTTTTTTGAGGGGGAACATATACACTTGAATGTCCCAAATGGTCCTCAAGTTCAATATATCTGGAACTGAATTCATCTTTGAAAATCTTCTGCCTTTGCATTCCTTTGCCACAGCCAGAAATAGAGTTATTAGAGACTCCTCTTGTCGTCCACTTCTGTAGTTAATCTGTCACCAAGTTTATTGATTTTACTCATCCTCACCATTCTCACCTCTACTGCCTTGGCTCTGCCGTATCAATTCTTATATTTATAAATGTGACCCCATCTTGAATGGTCTTCTTTTCTGCAGTCTACCCCTGTAACATTGTTTCTAGAGTTTTGTTTCTAACATGACAGTTTATTCAAGTCATGACCCTGCCAAAAAGAACACAATAGTTCTCTAGAGCTTTCAAGGAATTTCAGACTCTGCATCCAAGGATTTGTACTTTACTCATCACTCTATACTTCATCCATGCCCCATATCCGACCTTTCCTCTTCTTGTGTGTATGTTTGGTTTAATACTACTGAAGTGTTTATACTCCTTGTTTATCTTATGTTATTTCAATAGAAGACTGATGTTTCAACTTTCTAAAAATGTAATTTTGTCTGATCGTAATAGTCATGTGTGATTATTGTACAAAATGCACAAAAATGTGAGGAAAATAAAAATTATTCATAAACATTACTCAGATATTACAACTGTTAAAATGTTGGTGCACTGGCTATCCAACATTGTGTATTTTAATAAGTTCAGTGGATGTGAATGTTTATGGTAGTATACATACTACATAAGTAGATAAACTGAAATTATATTTTATATAGAACTTCAGATTTTCAGTTTAAGTCACTTTATCATGAGCATTGTCTCTAAATTACTTAATATTCTTAAACAATATGCTTTTTAAAAGGCTGGGTCACAGTTTGTTATCTGTACATACCTTAGGAAATTTAACCTGTGTTATATTTTTGTAGTTTTATGTTAAGAATATTTTAATATATCACAGATAGTTTTGTCTGTGTATCTAATTATTTCATTAGATACTAGTTAGGGATCAATTTTAAGTATTACTATATTAAAGTATATTGATTCTACAATAATATATATGATAGAATTTCACATGATACTTTTTGGTCACATTGCTCTAGTTAACAACCTCATGAGCATTAAAACGTGTGCCCATCTGACTGTTCTATTTCTGGTTTAAGTATGTTCTCTCAACAGACAGACACTTTCAAATATTTTTCAACTGATATAGAATATAATAATTTCTTAGTATTTTTTTATGTCTTTCATAATTAAAGTTGTTGAGTAGATGGTGGGGGGCCCGCGCACCGCGATGGGGAGTGGCCCCCGCTTGCCGCGGCTGGAGAGAGCCCTCGCACAGAAACGAGGACCCAACACAGCCATGAATAGATAAATAAATAATAAATAAATAAATAACTTTAAAAAAAAAAAAGTCGTTGAGTATAATTCTAAAATTTCTTACTATCTTTTGTCTTTTCTATTTGTATCCTTTACTTATTTTAAAGTTTGAATTTTCTTTAAATTGATTAGTAAGAGAGTACCTTGTCTTGTGTACTTGTTGCAAATATTTTCCTACTTGGTTACCAGTTTTCTTTCTGGTGGTTTTTAATCTACCAAATTTTAAATGTGTATTAAATCAAATGTATCAAGTATTTTGGTAATTTTTAATGTCTTATGCATAGAAATTTCTTATTCATCATGAGGATGATTAGTCAACTATGTTTCCTTACACATTTTTATGTTTTTGAAAATCATTTATTTATTTGACCATTTAAGAATCAGTTTTGATGAATGCCATGGATATGATTATTTTCCAAATTATTTAAAAATAATTTAAAATGGATTATTAAGTCATTAAATGCAGATTTTTTGTATTAAACAGTTTCTCCAGTGCCATTTGTTAATGGATATCATTTTGTTTTGATTTAAAATTTTTTATATTTAGGTATTTTTTAAAAATTGGGATATAGTTAATTTACAATGTTGTGTTAGTTTCAGGTGTACAGCAAAGTGATTCAATTATACACAAACATATATTAATTCTTTTTCAGATTTTTACCCATATAGGTTATTACAGAATATTGAGTAGAGTTCCCTGTGCTATACAGTAGGTCCTTGTTGGTTATCTATTTAATATATAGTAGTGTTTGTATATTAATCCCAAATTCCTAATTTATCCCTCTCCCCCAAGTTTCCCCTTTGGTAACTGTAAGTCTGTTTTCAAAACCTGTGAGTCTGTTTCTGTTTTATAAATAAGTATATTTGTATCACTATTTAAAATTAGATTTCACATATGAGTGATGTCATATGATATTTGTCTTTGTCTGACTTACTTCACTTAGTGTGATAATCTCTAGATCCTTTTATGTTGCTGCAAATGACATTATTTCACTCTTTTTTACGACTAATATTCTGTTGTGTGTGTATATATATATATATATATATATATATATATATATATATATATACCACATCTTCTTTATCCATTCCTTTATTGATGGATAGTTAGGTTTCTTCCATGTCTTAGCTATTGTAAATAGTGCTACAGTGAACATTGGGGTGCAAGTATCTTTTTGAAATATGGTTTTCTCTGAATATACGCCCAGGAGTGGGATTGCTGGATCATATGGTAGCTCTATTTTTAGTTTTTTAAGGAACCTCCATACTGTTCTCCATAGTGGATATACCAATTTACATTCCCATCAACAGTGTAAGAGGGTTCCCTTTTCTCCACACCCTCTCCAGCATTTATTGTTTGTAGACTTTTTGATGATGACCATTCTGATGGGTGTGAGGTGATATCTCATGTACTTTTATTTGCATTTCTCTGATAATTAGTGATGTTGAGCATCTTTTTGGCCATCTGTATGTCTTCTTTGGAGAAATGTCTATTTAGATCTTCTGCCCATTTTTTTTGATTAGGTTCTTTTTTGTCATAGAGCTGCAAGAGCTATATGTATATTTTGGAGATTAATCCCTTGTCGATCACTTCGTTTGCCAGTATTTTCTCCCATTTTGTGGGTTATCTTTTCATTTTGTTTATGGTTTCCTTTGCTGTGCAAAAGCTTTTAAATTTAAATAGGTCCCATTTGTTTATTTTTGTTTTTATTTGCATTACTCTAGGAAGTAGATCAAAAAAGATATTGCTGCAATTTATGTCAAAGAGTGTTCTGCCTATGTTTTCCTCTAAGAGTTTTATAACATCCAACCTTACAATTAGGTCTTTGATACATTTTGATCATTGGATATATTTTTATTAGCTTTTTGAATCTTATGATACCATTATTCTATTTTAAATATGTATAGCTTGATAATATTTCTTAATATTTTATTGGAAAAGTGCTCTATCTTTACTCTTCTTTTTTAAAAATGTCTGTTATCAAAGTGAGACTATTTATCTTCTCTATTTAGAATTTGTTAAATTTACCTCCAAAGGAAATTTTTGGATTTTGCAAACTTAAATGGCAATATATAAATCGTGCAAACTTTTCTATCTATCTTTGAGAAAATTAATATCCCAGTGGCATTCATTTGTCCCACTCAAACTGTTTCTTTATTTTATTTTTTAAAATATTTTTGCAAGAAATGCTGTACTTTATTTGATATACCGTGCACGTATTGCTTATCAGTTTTAAATTTTACTGTGTTTGCGTTTCCTTTTTTTTAAAACTAATTGCTTTTCCTGGTCATTTAATTGTATTTCATTTTTATCCCATTCTTTAGATCTTCACATCTTTAAGTTATTTATGATCATCAAAATTTTTTCACAGATGATTTTTCTCTTGGACAGATCTATGTCCTGCTTCATCCTGGACTTACTGCTCTCTAGGCCTGCTGCAAACTGCTATCCTGGAACCTCTCTTAATTACTCATCTGGTTGGAACAATAATGGATTGGTTTGTTTCTTGGACCATAGGTTTTACTTTTTCTTGGTTTACTCACTTTATTGCAGCAATTTTCAAATACTTCTGGAGAAAGTTTTTAGAAAGGAAGCCTTGGTGAGTTCTTCCATGTCTGAGAATAATCTTACTTAATTTGTAGGTTTGCTTGAAGGCCAACTGTCCCATTTCTTGCTAGCACCAGTGTTGCCACCCATGTGGCATGTCTTCTTTTTTACTCTCTAGAATTTCCGGTTTTAAGAACTGTTCATTCATTCATCCAATAAATAGTGCTGACTACATTTCATCTTGTGTGCTCAAGACAGGGCAGTGAGCAAGGTAGGCACAATTCCTTCTCTCACAGTTGATCATGGTGTGAGAGAGAGAGACTAGCAATTTCCTAATGATCAGGTCCAAGAATATATATTTTTACATGCATTGTGTTGAGCATTTAGCGGTTCTTTCAATCAGAAATGTTGGAATCTTTAGGAACAGGAATTCTCTTATATTAAGATTTAATTATTTAATTCACTATTTTTTTTTTCCTTTCTGAAACTTTGTCTTGTTAGAGTTTAAAATTTTACATAAATCTTTTGTGACTCTTACATCTGTTATATTGTCTGTTTCTTTGTTTTGTTCTGAAGTTTAGGTCAGTTATTGACGTTATCACATAATCCTGTTGATTTTCTTATATTTGAACATATTATATATGCTCATTGTTGTATCTATTCATTTATCATGGTATCATATTAATTTTTATCCATGTAATATCTATTTTAATCTCTTTGAGACTCCTAATTGAAGTTTTGTGATGTGTGGCTGTTTTTCATTGTAGTTACCTTTTGTTTCCTTTTCTGGTATTTATTTTAACTTGGTCTCTGATTTCTCCCTAGATGACCTGGGAAACTTAGTTGTATGTTCAAATTTTAAAATGAAGTATAAATCCACTTGAGAGCACTGTGCCTGATCCAAGCTTATTGACTAGTGCCCTTGGCTGGAGGGTGAGTGGAGACTGCGTGCTGCTGCATTGAGTCAAGGGGCCACTAAATGTCAGAATATGAAGATCTCTTCTGTGGAGTACAAATAACCAAAAAACTATTCTAATTCTTCCAAGAGAGTTTATTTATTATTTTGTTAGGAAATCCCTTTCAGTACTATGCCTGGGGAGTTGTAGGGTGGATTGCTGCCAGGCATTATGTGCTAAGCAGTGTGTGTGTGTGTGTGTGTGTGTGTGTGTGTGTGTGTGTGTGTGTAGGGTGGGGTAGGAGGAGCACATTACTGAAACGAATAAAAACTTACAATAAATGCCCCTGTTTCTACTGCATATTTTACTTCTCTTCTCCATCGTTCTTAATATTTCCAGGTACAACTTATTTTTCTGGAGTTCTGAAGGACTTCTTGCTTTCACCTTCAGTTATTATAATCCTTCTCTTCTGCAGCTTCTGCTACTCTGGGTCATAGACATTAAATCTCCTTCATCCACTTTTTTTCTGCTGTTTGTTAAAATATGTTTTCTGCTGATGGCTTCAGACCTATTTTCCTCATCACTGTGGAGAGATTTCTTTCTAAATGAATTTACTATCAGTTTTATAGTAGGGCAGGTGAGGAGGTAAATGCTTGTGGGCCGTGTTTGTCTACTGGAATTGGAAGTTAGGAAAGGGTGGCTCTTGCTGCTGTTTCTACCGTAGTTGTTTTATAGTTTTTAAGTGATGGGTTGTGTTTGTGGCCTAAACATTCTTTTTTATAAACTGTATGGTTGTATAGAAATGAGAATCTCAGGCTGTGAATTAGTCAATGGAAAGGAATGGAAAGAAATAAAATAGTTACTCATTTTCAATTATTTATTAGAGACTGAACAAAGTATTTCATTTAATACTAACAGCAACCCTGTGATATCAATTATTATTGTAACCAGCTATAGTTTCTAAAGAGCATTTCAAAAATCTGACACCTTAATGGTGTGCCATGTGGCTCATTTAAAATTTGAAGTCATGTCACATCCTATAATTATTTGTCTACATCCTTCCATCTCTCCCCCACTCAGCTGCCACTAAATTGGAGGGTCCTAAAGGGCAGGATTTATGTGTGATTAATGTTGTTTCCCAAAATACTGATCACAGCTAGGAACAAAACATCCTCAGCAAGTGCCCTTAAATAAAAAGTAATTAATAATTTAGTATCTTAGCCTCATAATGCTAGACTCTCTCAAGTAAAAATAGCCTAAGATTAGTAAAAGTGAGGATGTGCAACCATATGTAGATTATCTAGTTTCATATTTTCTTTTTAAAGAAATAGTATATTCTGATCATGACTTCTCAATATAAATATTTCTTAATAATTGAATGGATAAATTCAGTAGTTAAACAAAAATGTATTAGCAACTTTTATATGCCCAGCACATCATTAGACACTAGAGATAAAGGCAAGACAAATAACATCACTAACCTCATTTGTATGGGTTTAATTGCACTGTATATAAACATAAAATGCAAACTAAAGCAATAATTTATTAAAAATGGAATAACATTTTAAAATTTCTACATACAGGAATACATAGTAGAAAAAATGTATACAATAGAAATAGAATAGAAATTTTGATACTAAGTTCCTCCTAATTCATTATAGAGTCCCCTAAGGAAAGCATGGCAGTGTCAACTTGGAGAAAATTATGGAAAAATCAGTGGTACTGCCAAAGTGCTATAAAGGAGAGGCAGATTTCTGCTTTTAAAGATGTTACTTCTAAACAACAAGATCATGAAAAAAGAGAGGTAAAGTTCAAGCACTGAACCTTATGAATTATGAATCAAATAGAAGGACTGGATATTTATATATAGTATTTAAACTTTGCAATAAACTACGGCAAAGTTAATGTGACACTTTTATATTGATATATAATGGCATTATCTTACCATATCTAACCATATCAGTTAAATATGAGTGTTAAATAACTTACATGTGGTAAGATGGGTGATGGAGTAGGAAAAATACTGACTTTGGCACCTAATACAATTTAAATTTGGTCTCTACCACTTAGCTATAAATGCTGTGTGAATTTGCACAAAAGTATTCAACCACTCAGTATCTGCATGTGAAAAGTGGAACAGCATTCTTCCCTTGAAAAATTGCCGTGAGGATTAAGTACATGTATGTTTATAAAGCACTTAATATAGGCTCCTGATTAATGGTAAGGATGCAATTATTGACAATAAAAATCCCACAAAAACATTTTTGTCTTTCTTCTTAGTCCTTCATTCTGAAATTAATATTCATTAATAATATTGAACTTTCAGTCATCACACCCACCTACAAGGAAACAAGCTACACATCTTAAAAACAAGAGCTCTTGTACTTACACTCAAAGTGTTCTCTTCCCTTACTGTTGACAGTCACTCCAGAGTTAAGATTTTCTGTGCTCCATCAGTGATCTTCCATTTTCTAGTTTTCTCCCACACCTGTTTTCTTCTCTACATGATGGGTCCTTGAGGAACTTTAAAGCTCACAGCATGTGCTCATCATCCTAGATGTTGGGGTACTTGAAGCACCATACAGAGCGTGTTAGAAATGGTAAATAGGTTTTATCTCACGGTGCCAACTTTGAATGATTGGTAGTGACTGCATATATTGCTCTGAGAATGAGAGAATGCTCTAAACTCTGCAGGAGGAAGGCAGCATTTGCCACAGAGTGAGCGGGAGGGGGAGTGTCGGACTTGCCAGGTCCTTGACATCCCCCAGGGGTACTGCCTGCCATGACACCATGGTGAAAACAAGGAACTGGGAGGGACCTCACTGAGAGTGAAGAAGCAGAGGGAGAATGGGCTCTAAATCCCTAGAATATGGAAATCGTGAGAGTCTTGTGGTGGAGAAATGAGGTGAAATGGTGTTAAGATGGGGATGTTTGGGGACTGATTTTATGCATCATTCCACCCCTTTGGAGTTATCCTGCCACCGTGTTAAATTGCTAGTAGTCAGCCTTAACCATAGTATAATTTAATAGGCTAAGATGACATCTTCTTAGCCTTGAGTTTTCAGGTCCTTAAGTTCTAGTTGCAAAATGAGATTATTTGCTTCCAGTTAAGAAAAATTCAGGCTAATGTCTTAGTGAAGATTATATTCAGAGGGAGTGATGTGGTTTTTTTTTTTTTCTCCCTTGCCTGTAACCTTAGGCTCCAAAATATATCATTTATTTATTATTTAAGTTGTTTAATCCAATATATGAAGTGGGAAGATGGTGTCTGAGAGGGATCGAGAAATATTTGGCACTGAGATGGGGACAGAAAACAAAAGGAAAGGGAATTGGACGTCATTACGGACAAATGTTAACAACACTTAATTTTTGGAGGGCATAATCCTTTCCTATTTATGTTCTTCTGGGTATAGAAAGTATATTTTATAGGAGTATCTCATGTCCTATTTAACAATACAAGTGTGCCTTAGTATTGGTATGAAGATAACCTGAAGCTTTTAAGATATACCTTCCCAAATAACAGAACCAAACAAAGAAAGAAACAAAAAACAGTATAAAAAGAAATCAGTGGTTGCCAAATAGCATACCATTATTTGTATGTAAAAATCAGGTTATTAAACTAATAAATTATAGCATACATGAATTATCACCAGAACAGATCATATCTTTCCGTATTTTTCATTTATTTTTGATAGCTAATGGAGATACAGTTTTTAAGTTTTATTTATATTATTTTTCAAAACTACATATATAAAGTAATTGAAAAAGATAATTCAACTCATTGAATAGAAGATTTGTGCGCATACATTTTTAATTATGTCATTGCTTTACAATATCATTTTTATACTGATAAGCTTAGAAGAGTGCCTGGAACATAGCAAGTTCTCAGAACATTTGTTGAATGTATGAGTGCTTTTTTCTCTTAATTTATTTTCTAACATTTAATTGCCTTATAGTGTTCTGAACAGAAATTGACATTAGCTCTAAAAGTAATAAAAACTCAGGATAGAGATGTGCATTTCTTGTTTTTGAATGTCAGTTCATTAATTCTAGAAATCATCATTATATTAGCTATTACTTGCGTTAAGAATATCTTTAGACTGTTAGTGGTGGTAATGGTTTTACAGCGGACAGAGGGAGGATGGGAGATCAATGTGATTCAAGAAGGAGATGGAGGATAACATTACTAAGATTAGCTACAGAAGAAAAGCAATAAATAGCATCTGTATTTTCAATTTAAATAAAAATTGGATTACAGCACAATTCTGTGCCTGCTTTGTCCCTGAAGCATTACTTTGGATGTCAGCAAACATCAGAGCCTTTTATATAGGAAGAAATGTTGGCCAGATTGGTAATTATGGAAGTGAAAAACATATCAGGAATATTAGATTAAAATTTTATTCTTATGTATTATAAACAGAGAATAAAATATCGAAGGGAAACCCCATCAGTTACACAGGTTTGGATCATTGAAACTTCTCACAAGACTCCTCTGGACCTACTCACATAACGCTTTATTCAAATATAGGGTACAATGGACCCAGGACGGAAGTGCAGGCACATAATTGGGGCTGACTAGTTTCCTGGTGCAGGTCTTCAGGGTGCTTGTTTTGTTGCACAGCATGATTTTTTCTTCAAAAATGAAGAATCACCAAGATGTGGATAAGGAATCTTGGTTTCAGATGAAAGTTTTCAATGTGGCCTTTGATAGACTACTGGCCTTGCAGCCAGGCCAGACTGTGTAGCCGGTTAAACCAGGCATAAACCATTGATCTATTGATATATACCCCTAAACGATATAGACACGCTAATCTTGGGTGCCAACTTGAGAGTATCGAACTTTAAACTGCACAGAAAAAAGCACTAACCAGCTCATCCTGGCCATACTTTGACCAAAGGTCAAGACTAGACTTCCAGAAGTCCCAGATAGAAGCATAGTGATACCTCAAGCAAGCCATAAGATAACCTTAAACAGCAACCTTGCCGGAAATTCCCTGGGGGTCCAGTGGTTAAGCCTCCATGCTTTCACTGCTGAGGGCCCGGATTCAATCCCTGGTCAGGGAACTAAGATCCCACAAGCTGCGCAGTGTGGCCCCCCCCAAAAAAACCCCAGCAACCTTGCACAGTTAGATTTGTGTGTACCTAACTCAGCCTAGGTAAGTTGAACACCTCTGAATTTGACTGCCTTCATTGTGTTCAGCATTTGGGGAAGACAGACATATGAGCCATCTGTCTAGCCAAAGAGTTTACTGCTTTGTTAGGAAAAAATGACAAATACATGAAATGTACAAGGTAATCAATTCCTGTTTTATTGTACTATTACCACTAGAGTAAGCAGAGAGGTATTCCTAGAAGTGATAGCACTTAAGGTAGACCTTGAGCAACTAAAAGCTTTTCAGTGATTATATATGAAAATGACCAGTATTCTAGGTACCTTTAAGTAATAAACTAGGGCCAGTGCCTCATCATTTGTACTGTAAATGAAGCCAGGTACTTAAGAATGTGAGAAATATCTGATGATAATAAATTCCACAACATTTACTTAGTCTATAGCATGTACTAGGTACTGGAACTAGAGTAAATGAGAACTAAACTCTGCTTCAAAAAGATCCCAAGGATAATGCAAAAGCCAGGCGGTACGGACCAGCATGTCAACAGGGGATTATGTGACGTCTTTTGGTGTATTTTTAGGTTAATGCAAGAGCAGAGGAGCAGCAAATGTTGAAAAGAATGTAAAGGCAGGTTAATAACGAATTGAACCCCTTGCTACACAGCTTTGAATGAAGATAAAAATTAGCATGAAAAAAATTTTTTTTCTTGGCCCGTGTGTGGGTATGGGAATATAAGGAGGCAAACTCAAAATTCAGTGGCCAGGAAGCTTAAGTGGGATCGATGTTTAAAACCAAGTTTGCAGATTATAGTTGGCCTCCTGCAGTAAATAACTTTGCATTAATGCAACTCTATAAGGTAGGTAGTAGTTTTTTTTTTTTAAAGAACTCCTTTATTTATTTATTTATTTTTGGCTGTGTTGGGTCTTCGTTTCTGTGCGAGGGCTTTCTCTAGTTGCGGCAAGCGGGGGCCTCTCACTATCGCGGCCTCTCTTGTTGCGGAGCACAGGCTCCAGACGCGCAGGCTCAGTAGTTGTAGCTCACGGGTCTAGTTGCTCCGCGGCATGTGGGATCTTCTCAGACCGGGGCTCGAACCTGTGTCCCCTGCATTGGCAGGCAGATTCTCAACCACTGCGCCACCAGGGACGCCCGGTAGGTAGTATTAATTTTCCTAATCAAGGTGGGGAAAATAAATGACTCAGGAGTAGCATCCCATCATCACATTTTTCCAAGCAACAGAGCTGGGATGTGAACGAAAAAAGTTTGATTTTAGAGTTTATGCTTCTAACTGTTAAACTATCTTATGGCCTAGAATATGTCTCCAATATTTTTATTATAATATATAAATGACATAAGTATATTCATTAAAATATTAACAGTGGTTACCACTGGATGGTAGATTATGGTTTATATTTACATTTCCCTTAATATTTTTTATATTCTTATATTTTTATAACAACATTTATTTTTTAAATCAAGGAAACCCAAGTAAAATATTTAAATATTACTCAAAAAAATGATGGTGACTAGATTTATAGGAAGTAGATGATAGATGGATGGATGGATAGATAGAGAGAGAGAGATATTTATATACAGTTTCATTCATTGGATATATGACTATATATAAATAATACTATACACTCTTTATTTGGGTCTTTCCCAAGTAAGAGATAATGAATTAATGAATATGAGAGGGATGAAAAGCAAGAATATCAGAGAATTACTAATAATCTCTTTATTCATGATCTAAGGGAAACCAGGGGTACTAGTAAATAAAATTATGACCAACAAGTCTAGATAGCAGAATTAGTAAACTGAAATATAAACTAACATAAAATTCAACTGTCACACAGCCCTAGTATATTTCTCTTTAATAATAAAATTATATTTACAACGAAATTATTTTGCTTTTTTAAGGTTTCAATTCACTAAGATGATTGAGCTTTGTGACATCATGGCAGACCAAGCATACAAATGAAAAGACATTCTATTACAGTTTACTTCAATGGCTTCTATTACTCTAAAGATTTCAGAAAACCAAACCTAAGATATTGATCTTCATCAAATTTTGCCTTCCGATCTACAAGTGTGGGCATTACTTCCTCCTTGAGATTCCCCAATATTTGTTAGGTTTCCTGGCCTACTAGGAAGACTTTCATAACTACCTGCAACCCTGGATACTTGTAAGCCATAGAACACATTCCAGTTTCTTGGGAAGAACTTTGTAGGCATTATTTCCATATTTGAAATAAAACCCTTGTTATTAATTGTGGGCTTATCATCCTTGGTAAAATCAAAATTATTCTCAAATATGACACACCAGAAATGACCTTGCTTGAACAGTTGATTTGTTCAATTATATCTTTATAAATTAGAACAGGTTTTTTATTGAACTTATGCATTATCTACATTGTCATTAAAAATAAAGACACATTAAAACTATTTTCCTAAATTTTGAGGTATCAGTGAGAACTAAATACTATTTTTGAAAGATTTATTTCAGTTTGCAAAAGCATAATATACTTTATTGGTGGTTAAAGTTGGATCATGAAGAAAGTAAGAACATTTCATATTATGCTCTTCAGGAAATAAAAACAATTGTTTCTAATTTCTTGTCTTTGAATTTATAATCACCTGTCTTTGAAGGCATAGTAGTAGGCCTTTCTCTAATCCTAAATTAAACTACTGCATCATTTTTCTTAAAGTGGAAAACGCTTACCATGGGCTTCATTTTATGGCCTCTCCATACCTCTTTATAGCTCTCTAGCCTCATTTCATGCAATTTCCTTACAACAAGCACTAGATTAATAACCCTTTTTCAGTTGTTCTACAGCTCTGAGTACTTCCTGATACAGGGCTTTACACATGATCTCTTTTCTTGTAATGCTCTTCCCTCTCTTCTCACTCATCTCTCTTCCACATTTTACGACTTGGCTATTACTGATTAACCATTTAGCTTAAATTTCACTTCCTCAGAAAGCTTCTTACTTTGATAATATAATCACTCCCAGCTTTATACTCCTAAAGCATTCTGCAAGTTTCTTTTATATTAATCATTTGCATAATTACATGTTTAATATTTGTCAGTTCAACTATGCTCTATACCTCATGAAGATAGAGATTAGTTCTGTGAACCTAGACTCATTTTGTTACATTCCCTTTAAGATAATACAAAAACAAAATCCACAAATACATTTTTGAAGAGAACTGTATTAATTAATTTTAATATTAACAAAAAGGCCACTGAGATCATGAATATTCACATCCATGAAGAGGTCATAACTTCCTCCTGATTTATTCTTAAAATGTATTTCATGAAAATGTTATAGTTTTCTTCATGTAAAATTCATGATTACCAATTTCAGACAAATTGTCAATACAGCCTGCTGATTTATGTTTATCTGACTAACACTCTCTCTGGTTCTCTAGCACAATCATTTCAAACATCTTTCATTCTCTGTAAACTTCAGAAGAGCAAAACCACTACCAAATTTGCCCCCAATTCTGTAGATATTCTCTCCTTTACAGAAAAAAAAAAAAAAAATAGAAAGTATCAGATGAGAATTCCCTCAACTTTTCACTTTTAGGAATAAAAATCTGCCTACATCTGCCTAGATTTTTCTCATTCCCCACTTTGAGATAGAGGAGACACACTTACCCCTTCCTGGGGCCAGTGCTTCTACCAATAATTTGATTCTTCCTTCTGCCTCTTGTGCATCAAACTTCTTTTCAACAGAATTTCTTTAACACATGGCATATAAGTTGTTAAATATCTTCCATTTATTTAAAAAAAAGTTTTATTCCTAACAGTCACAAAAAAGCACCCAATAGTCACTTCCATTTCTATGAAGTATAAAAACAAGCAAAATTAATCTATGCTTTTAGAATTTAGGAGTCGTCAGTTAGGTGCCTAAGATGTCAGTAATGTTTTGTCTCTTTATCTAGGTCCTGACTATGCCTCTAGTTTTACAAGATGAATATTCATCAAGATATACACTTGTGAGTTGTGCACTTTCCTGGGTGAATATCATACTTAATAACAATTAAAAGAAAAAAAATGTCCTTCATTCTTCATGTCCCACAAGTTATCGTGCCCTTTCATAGCCCAGATTCTTGAAAGAGTCCTATTAATTTCTTTAATCTGCACTAAACTAAAATTTGGCTTCTGTTCCTATCACATTACTAAAACTGCAATCCTGTGAGAAATTATATAATAAACTTACTTCCGTTCTCCTATCCCTCGATGTCCCATCAACATTTGGCATTGCCGAGCACCCCGTCCTTCTTCAAGCTGTTTCCTCCATCAGCTTGCATGGCTGTTCCTCTGCTGTGTCTCTGGTTGCTGCTTTTTCATTTTCTTTTCAGATTATAAGGCTTTAAATATTAAAATCCTCTGAGTAAAGGTCTTAGCTTTCTAACCTCATTCTATACATTTATTTTAGGCAGTCTGCTCTACCTCTAAGATTTTGATTGTTATCCAGTTATCATTATTTCAAGAATAATTTTTTTCTGGCACAGAATGCTTCACTGAGTTTCAGACCCATTTTGCTAGATGTTTGCTTTATATTTCCACTTGACTATTTCAAAGGCATTTCCAACTCATATCCAATATTGAATTCATTCACCATCCTCTCCTCTTTGCCAAATGTTGTCTTTACTTCTTTTATACCATCAAACCACACCAAATGAGGTCCTCTTCCATTGTGTTCTATTTCAGTGAATTATCTCTTAGTATCATCCCAGAATCCATCACATTGCTCCCCATCCATTTTTATAAATTAGAAATTGGGAGGTCAACCTTGACACCTTTCTTCCTCACCCTCACATCTAGTACACCACAAAATTCTGTAATTTTTACCTAAAAACTGTTTCTCCAGTACAAGTGTTTTTCACCATCTCATGTTGTCATGATATCTCAAATAGACAATTGTAATACTTTTCTAAGTGACCTTATTTCATTCTCTGCAAACTCCTCCAATCCATTTTCTGTATTGTAGAGTGATCGTTTTCAAAGGCAATTGTGATTATAATATTCTCTGCTCAGACTCCTTCACTTGATTGCCATTTCATTTAGGTTAAACTCCAAATCCTTCAACATTACCTGCCTCACTAGTCTTTTAATTCCTCTTTCCTCACAAGGGAACTTTTCACGTATTGTTTCTTTAACTTCATTAACTATATTTAGAAATCACTTCCTCAGGGAATCTTTCCGTGACCTCTAGACTAAGTCCACTTGCCCTGTTATGCTCACTCGTAAGATGTGCTGGCACATATCACATTTATAATTTTACATTTATTTGTGTGTTTTAAATTACCTTTTCCAGTGGTAAATAACAACCAATTTTTGTAGAATACTTTATTTTCTGTTCTACAGAAAATTGAAATGGCATTGAAATTGTTAGCCTTTTAGAGGTTATAAAAGTATGTAAAGTATGCAAAAATAAACGCCAGTCATCTTAATAAGAGGTTGAGTGTTATCAACATTTTTCCAGTTCCATAATGACCATTTGCTTATTTATTTTCTTTTTACATTTTTCTGAATTAATCCGATAATTACTGTCTTCCTAAAGGAAAAAAAAATTAATTAGTAATTTCAAATACATCCTCATTTATTTTTAAAATTCCCTTTAAGTGATTTTATTCCCTTGCTCATTTAAAATATTGTATATTTGTGTGCATGTTTAGTTTTACCTCAATTAGATTAGGGCTCAAAAGGTATTATTTTCTTATTTTTTTCCTAAATAATTATTTCTTGAATTTTCTGATTCTATACTTTTTTGTAATAATTTCTTAAAATTCTCCTCTAACATTTATAAAATCCTCTTTCATAAATTATTTTCTTTGGTTCTAAAAATGTATTTAGTTGAATGCTTACTTCATCTATATTTTATTTATTATCATTCATGAAACTGTTTAGAGCTTTGGATTTATCACTAATGATATCTCTGAGTATATAAATTCACCTTTGAGAAATGTCCCAATTATATTTATCTTATAAATATTTTGTAAGTAGAAATTTTATTGCTTTTTAGATCAAAGAGTTATATATTATTATTATTATTAACTTCCAAATATTTAATTTATGTTTTTCGTATTTGTATCTGTCTCCTTTGAATTGGAGTTGTGTGGCCCACACATTTTTGTTTTGCTTTTGTGTTGATTTGGGAAAATTTTTCTTTTGGACCTATATTGTGATCAATGTAGATATATAATGATATTCATAAACTTTAATATCTAATTTAGTTTAAATAAATATGATCCTTAAAAATCAAAGCTAAAGAATTTTCAGATTAAAAATTTTTTTTCTCATGTTTCTTATCAGCTTTGTCTTTTATTTTAATACCATTACTTGATATATAGAATATTATGAAAGTTTTATCTTTATGGTACTTTATATTTGTAACCTTCTATATCAGTATTTGATAAGGGAAGCAGAACTACTATGAGTACTTTAGGATAAGGAATGTGTTATAGGAGGTAAAATCTTGAAAAGGCATTTGGAGAGTCAGAGAACAGTCACTGAGTAGCACTTCTGCAGTCCTGGCACAGCTGGATAAATCTGAGTGGCAGGGAAGCTGGGAAGCTGGGCACTTCTATCTGCCGGAGGGGAACCATAAGGGAAGGTGGTGGAGACATCTGTGGAAGTCTGTCGATGCTTCTTCTGGTGTGGGCTTGCTGGCAGCAGTGTCAGCAGTTGGCAAGAGGAGTTGGACCTGGAGTGACAGCAGCAGAGACAAGCTGGA
This sequence comes from Balaenoptera physalus, assembly GCF_965194825.1. Lineage (NCBI taxonomy): Eukaryota > Metazoa > Chordata > Mammalia > Artiodactyla > Balaenopteridae > Balaenoptera > Balaenoptera physalus. The sequence continues at coordinate 57,717,126 of NC_138883.1, read as the reverse complement.
CCCACCCTCACCTCTGCCATGTCTCTCCCTCCTCTCACCACAGTGACCTTCAGGCAGTAATAGCTGTCACTTCATTTCTTCTCTCCACGTCTCACACAAATTTCCCTTTAGACAACCTCTACCGTTTATCCATGCCAGGAATTCTGGAAAAAGTAGCTTCAGTTTATAGATTTGCACATTTGAAAATCACCATTGAAAACTTGGCATTTGTATTTCACTTTCTTAATCATATATTCTTTCTGAGTAAAGTGATAGAAAAACCATCCAACTATCCCACATAAACTGAGAACATACTAACCTTCTTCCTCAAAAAGGATACAAGTCACTTTATCTATCTTTGAATAATGTACATTCCTTTTCTAGCTGTGTCACAATCACCCTTTGATAGCTTTTATAACTTAAAAATTGAGAAATACATTAATTATTCTTAGCACATTTTATGAATAGGGAAAAGAGTAAAGGAAACAATTGTGTGTATGTATATGTACTTATCTACATGCATATACACACATACTATACATATATATATACAGAATATAAATGCATGATGTATGCAATATGCATGTGTGTGCATGTACACAAATGTGTGTATACATGTATATATATGTGTTTATGTATTTATTTATTTATTTATTTATTTATTTATCAACTTGGACCATACAACTAGTTACAGAAAAATGACTATATCCTTATGAGTATTTCTTCCTTCAATTGAATACACACACATAAAAATATTATATATATATATTCATATTTTTTTTCCATTTTATGTAATATAACTACCACAGTCCTTTTCTTTTGTAACTAGTCCGTATTGTCCAAGGTGGCATTTGCACTACCCTACATACTACATTTTCCCCTTGCCCTTGTCTTAGTCAGCCCAGGCTGCCATAATAAAATACCATAGTCTGGGTGACTTGCATAACAGGCATTTATTTCACACAGTTATGGAGGCTGCATAGTTTAAGATTTAGGTGCTGGGCAATTTGGCTCCTGGTGAGAGCCCTCTTCCTGGCTTGCAGATTACCACCTCCTTGTTGTGTCCTCACAATATGGAGAGAGAGAGAAAGTGCAATTTCTGTCTCTTCCTCCTTTTATAAAGCCACCAATCCCATCATGAGGGCCCCACTCTCATGACCTCATTCTACTCTAATTTCTTCCCACAGGCCCCATCTCCAAATACCAGCACATTGGAGGTTAGGACTTCAACATACGAATTCTAGGGGACACAGTTAAGTCCGTAGCAGCCCTCATCAAGCACCTCAGCCAGTAAGGGATTCCAGTCTGCTTCGGTGACCCAGACTTTTATAATTGAACAAAGTTTGTTCCTGAATGTTCTGTGATATTGCTAGTCTTGTCCATATTGGATTGTTCCAGTTTTCTATTGACTCATCACAGCACATGAAAGCATTAAGAGGTTCCCAGTAGCATTCCCTCCATTCCAGACATACTCTTTTTCACTTCCACTCTATAGGACCCGTCCCACTTCCCTTAATGATCAGTATCATCAGTCCGTTCTGTGCATGATGATTCACTGGCATGAGAAGCCCAAAGTGACCAGGTGGCATTTTCATTTTCCAGTTTAATGGAACCACTGTTGTGACCCTGGGGAGAAATAGTCCTCCCTTCAGAACTAAGACTCAAATTATCAGAACTCAGAGTTGTAGTGATGAGCAAAATTCTCACTAGAGGATCACTAACAGCAATAACAAAAAGAGCTTCTCACATTTGTACAGCACGGCTACTGGACTTGTTAATCCTGGATATGGGAGAAATGGTACCATATATAGGTCACTTTTTCATAGCATATCTCATATCCTGGAAGACATTGCCCAGTCCCAATATATTACCACACAGGGAGCACCATTACTGTGGGTCTTTAAATCGTCATCCCATTTTTTTTTACCGTGTCAGCTGTTTGAGGGTGATGGCAGATATTGTGATATCAGGAAATTCCAAGAGTGTGAGCCCATTGCCAAACCTTTTTTCCTGTAAAGTGAAATATTGGTTTTAAAAGAAACATGGTGGACAAGGAAGGCAAGTCTCTATCCGGAGTAAATATCTGTTCCTGTGAGAACAACATGCCGCCTCTTTTGTTTTAGAAGTGGTCCAGTATAATCAAGCTGTCACCAGGTAGCTGGCTGTCCCCTCTCAGGGAATCAAGCCAAAAGCAGGGGTTTATCACTGATCTTTGATAGTGCGCTAATAGTTTGATCATTCAGTAGTGTCTCTAGCCAGACAGTCCTTGATAAGTGGAAGTTCACTTTGATAAACTTATACATGACAGCATTATAGACGCTGTGACAACTTTTTTTCATAGGGATAGAAGGACCTGGAGAAAGAGGCTGACTAACGTTCACAGGAAAAAAGTCATCTTAGCCACCTACCTGACTATTAAGATCCTCTGCTGAGGTGTTGTCTACTGGGTATCCACAAAGGACACACATTTATTCATTCCCTGGACCCATCCAGAGAAGTCTATCTACAAACCACTGCTACAGAATCTCTTGTTACCAATTTTTCTATATTTTTTCCAAATCCTTAACTGTCCAGCCAAAATGTTAGATACTACCCATGAGCTACAGAAAATTCATACCTCTTTTCTTCTCTCCTTCCAGGCAATTTATAGCCAGGTGCACTGCTCAGAGTTTTGCCCACTGGAAGGATTTTCCTTCACCACTGTCCTTCAGGGTCACCCTTGAGTGGTATTTTAATGCTACACCTGCTGCTCTCCATGTTTGTGATTTTCAGTCAAGAACAAAGAAAATCTGATGCACCATTGAACAAGCCATGTATACTCCATTCTTGGCTTTGGGGCAGTATCCAATTTATCATTCGCTTTTTCTACTTTCTTAACTTTGTCGAGTTATTTTTTCATATGATAACTCTCTCCTAGTTTCTCCCTTTCCTTGGCATAAATCTCTTTATCGAGAGAGAGTTGCTTAGATTTCTTTGAACTCCTGACTCTCTGAGCAGCCTTAACAAGGTGAAATTGTGTCAGTATTTACTTATAATTGGGAATCTGACAGCTGAGGCAGATGCTTGTTTAACAAACTATACTCCATATATTTTACAAGGGGATAATGTTTTGTGTGTGTTTATATATGTGTGTGTTACTTTAGGACAGGAGTGTCCTGCTCTCCAGGCAAAGCAGAGAGGAACTTGAGAACATTTATGTTCATACCTCAGCATGGCCTATGCTTGCTTCCAGATCCACATTGTGAGCTAAGGATGTCAGTGGGATTTGATGGAGTGATTTGATGCTCCACTTTATGCCTTAAAAGCATTTGCTTTCAGGGAGCTTCAGTGTAGTTAGGTAGTTAGGCCTCAGTTTGGTAACCAAAAATTCTTCAATATCTCTTGCAAAGTTTTTTGTTATTTTCTAAGTTCTTTTTCTGTTTTATTTATATTTGTTGGTTGGCTTAATTATTAAACTATTTATGTATTTATTTGCATTTTATCATTTCACTGGGTATTTCAGAGCTGAAGGAGTTAAACCCAACCACTCAAATCACCATACTGAATGAGATCTATATTTGCTTTTTGAACCCAACTAAAGTTAGGACACTTAATCCTATTAACCTTGACCTATCCTCAGAGTCTGCCAAGATCAGCTGTATGCAAATTTTACAGCACACTATTTTACATTTTTATTTCACCTTAACATTTAATAAGTACACCCTTGGGCTTCCCTGGTGGCGCAGTGGTTGGGAATCTGCCTGCTAATGCAGGGGACGCGGGTTCGAGCCCTGGTCTGGGAGGATCCCACATGCCGCGGAGCAACTAGGCCCGTGAGCCACAACTACTGAGCCTGCGCGTCTGGAGCCTGTGCTCCGCAATAAGAGAGGCCACAATAGTGAGAGGCCCGCGCACCGCGATGAAGAGTGGCCCCCGCTTGCCACAGCTAGAGAGAGCCCTAGCACAGAAACGAAGACCCAACATAGCAATCAATCAATCAATAAATAAATCTTTAACAGAAAAAAAATAAGTACACCCTGTATATCTTTACCCAATTACCGGATAATCATGTTAAATAGTGTAAAGGGACTGATATTTGAGTATGGGTCTTTAATATAATTTAGAAGAAGAAATTTGAAAAAAACATTGGATAGAAGGAAATTTTAGAAACCTGAAGCATGGAAGCCAATTTTTTCGTCATTACTTATTGTTATTTCTTAACAAAGAAAACCTTTAAAAAAGACTAAAATAAAATGAAGTATAGATGTAAGAATGAACACATATGGCAGTTTTAGACTTCAAATGCCCTATTGAGATGGAAAAGAAATTTGAGGCCAGAAGTGTTAGACATGTTAAACTCCGTTTTAGCAAGTGAAGAGGGGTGTGTGGGTAAATAATTACCCATCGCTGTATTTCACTAGTTCACTCTGCTGTAACTGTAAGATAAAAATGGAATATATCCTCTTTTGTATAAGGACACAGAATTGTGCAGTAAGCAAGTTCAAATAAACCTCTGGTCCGAACAATTTAAGCAGATGCTTATGTTTGGAAATAGAACACCTGTCAAGTACTTTGATGTCAAATAGACCTTATGACTTTAAATAGGGGTAAAAGTAGTCAAGGGAGCATTAAAAACTAATTGGTGAATAAATGAGGTGGAGAGGAAAAGATTTTGGAAATGTAGATGGAAATCTTTGGAGTTCATATCAAAGTAATGATTCTAGATGAAAGTAATGGGTCATCCGTAAACAGCATGTAATCAAAAAATAATTTTAATAGAGTTAAAAATCTTTCTTTAATCTTTGAAAATGTGACTTTCAGTCATCCTCAGAATTCGCTGTATTGCAAATATAATAATGTGACCTCTTTGTAAAGATATAAATCTCAAAATGAGCTCAGAAATTATATAACCTTCCATCATGAAAAAATCACAAAATATATAAAAGAACCTTATGAATAAAAGCTGTTTACTTTGGAGTAGGGGAGAGGGTACTGGTATACATTTCTGTGAACTCAAACTTTGTACTCATGCTTTCATTATTCCTGTAACATAAATATTTCTGGACAAATGGGGTAGTACTGACTGACAGTTTTCTAATACACGCATTTGGCAAAAAGGCATTTTTTTTCTTTGGCGATCTCAGCAAATGTAATTGGTTACATACAATCAGCAAGAAAGCAAACACATTTGGAATGCATGAAGTAAAGGGAAATACATACCTGATATACACATACATATGTATGCATGTGTATGTTTATATATACACATATATGTAAAATATTTGCATTGTGCATTTATATGTCTATAAATATGCATGTGTATATTTGTTGTAGGATAGTAAAAGGAACCTTTTGGTTGCCTCTGATTGGGAGAGTGGGGCCCAAAGCTGAAGAAAAAGAGACTCTAATTATCCTCATATTCTGAAGCAATCCGGTAACAACTGGCATCAGCTCTTACTCAGATTGCTAATAGAATCTTTGGCCTTGTGGGATTTGTGTTGCTTATTCTAGGAGGTAGTTCCTTTGTCTCTGTATGAGTATACTACTGCACCTAAAAAGACTCACTCTTATTAAAGAGATTCGAATGTATTCAAGCTGTTGAAGGCTATTTTTCTCTTCTTTTATAGTGAATATATGTGTATATATATATAAATAATATATATATAAAATATATGTGTATTTCATTGAGATATAATTGACATGTAACATTGTATACGTTAAAAGTGTCCAGCATGTTGATTTGAGGCATTTATATATTTCAATATAACTGCCTCTTTTCCCTTTTTTTTTAAACAACCCTTTCCCTCCTTATTGGATATATGTATAATCAGTGATTTTTCTTTCCAGCTTGTACCTTTCTAAGGAGGGTGGAGAAAAGAGGCAGCCAGGCACAGAGTGTTAATGACAGAGGAGCAATATGTAACCCTCCATTTGACTGGACTAGGATGGGTGAATTTTCTTTGAGCCTAGTGGTTACTTGGGAAGTTGACCAGCCTTGAGTGATTTTGCCAGTTTCCCACTAAGGAGGATTGCTCTGAAGAAGGGAAATCCAAGCAGAAAGCTCTGGGAAGTTGAAAGGTGGTAGTGGTTGATTCCACTTGGTTTTCCAAATCAGGGAACTGGGAAGTGGGGAGGTCCTGATAGGTCTTTGAAGAAATTTTACACATATTCCACAAAAGGGCCAGTATTTGAAAAATATCTTGATTACACCAATGGCCTCAACAGACAAGTTAGTGTTAGTTAAAGAAGCATCTGCAGCCTGCAGTTAAGGCAAATCTGAGCTTTTCTCCAGCCCACCCCCCTGCCCAATGGTGAAATGTTAGGGCTTAAAAGAGGGCGACCTGGAAAGACACGCAAAGACAGAATTGATGTCCACCTGCATCTTGGACCTCTTGACCTGTCCTGAGATGGTGGATGGGAGGGCTCTGACTCAGAAATGAGATTGGAACAACTGAAGTTATTAACTGGAGCAGGGTAGGTCAGAAAAAAGGAATAAGGGCCTTTTTTAAAGTTATTTTGTCAGTCGCATGTTTTAAAATGTATTTCCTGCATGTTCAACCTCTCTGTCGTACAGATGAATTACTGTGTTTAAAGAGTCGCTGCCCTAAAATAGCTAAAATAATTTATATGGGAGTTTATAAAATGATATTCAGCATTGAAGCTTGTAATGCAGACCAATGAAAACTAAATGCTGGTATAATTCTAATTTAATTCTGTCCCATAGGCCAATATTTCACAAATATACTCAATATTGAAAATGTAGGAATTGTATGTGTGTAGGCATGGCATACACACAGGGCTGGCATACTTACAGATAAGTATATTTGGTATTTGAAGAAGAAAATCGTGCAAATCTGGGAAGATTATAAGTCCCAGTAGTTGAGCTTTTTACATTGTAAAGCACATCAAAATGTTAAAAAAGGGAAATGAGTAGGTGTAAGCTTATCATTAGTGCACTTATAATGTAATAGAAATTTTTAAAAATCCTTTGACACCAATATGAACTGTGTTAATCTATCTGTTACTATGTATTGTTAAGACCAAATCAAAGGAAAACTTGACTCTGGCATACCTCTCCTTTGATGATTTTTTCAAATAATATATCAACTATTATGACATTTTAATATTATGCATTTGATTTTGGAAAATATAGATTATGGCATATGTGATACCTGGTTGAGATGCTTCAATGGAATAGGACTGGGTTGGAATAGCACCATATTGTATGAGAGCTACAAATCTAGGGAGACAGGTCCTTATTCTATTCTTTCCTCTAGCATCCTATTACAATACCTGCCAACACCATATGACCTAGTTGTGAATTTGTTCCTACTCTCTGCATTTAGAGCCATGAACAAAGTTAAAATAAGGAATTTAACTAAAATAAAAAGAATTAAAATACAATAATTTAAGCTAAAATAAAAAGAGTGGGAGCAATAATGTTTATCAATTTCCAGGAAGATAGGCCCTGTGTCTATCCCTGTTCCCTTCCTTAGGGTTTTGAAAGAAAAAAAGATGGTGGAATGGAAGAAGTGAAGAAATAAAGGTAAGAAAGTAAGATTAAACTAAATTATTTCATAGTTAAATAATTATTTAATAGTCATAACGTGGCGCTATTTTGAAAAAAGTCATTAAGTAATGCGTGCTTTACAAATGAATGAATGCGTATAAGGAAAGTAAAATTGACTGTTAGACTGATGTGAGAAAGGTTGACATGTAAAAGATGACATTAAAAATATTGGTGACCATGAATATGTGAGCTTGTTCTTGGTCAATTACCACTAAAAATAAAGCTGGAAACCCTTCTTTGTTTTCAGGAGAGTAAAAAGAAAGCAGTTTTCAAATACTGTCCTTTTTTTCTTTTCTTAGAGGAGCCAGGCTATTGGAGAATACAATTTGTTGTTTATTTTATGTCTTTTTTCTGTAGCTTCAGGTTTCAATATTGAATTATGTCAGTTTCCTCTGAATGGCCTTGGTGGTTCCAAGTAGTCTATTCTGTATACTACAGAACGGAGTTTCAATTTCATAAATTTGTCAGAATGTCATGTTTCCAAAATTTCCATTTTCTCAGACTGTTCTATTAACAGCTTTCTCCCTCTTTCATATATAAGCAAAATAATTTTTGGAGCGAAAAGCAAAGTGAATGATTTTACTGAGTGTTTGAATAGATGTGATATCCTAGCCAAGATTTTTTAATTTAACAGATTTTTTTTTAAAAGAAAGGGCTTCATGAACAGTGAAATGTTTCCAGACTTTTCTTTTGTATAAGCAATGTGTAATTCTTAAGATAATGCAATAACAATAACTTCAATAGCAATGGCTGTATTATCTGTATGGTATCTCTCTTTCTACATTCACCTATTGTACTTATTCCTAGTCCTTGCAACCCAGATGACAACTATCTGCCTTTTTCTCTGGTGATGCTATCCCATGCTTTCCATCAAGCAAGGTCACATTTTTCTCTCACGGTGTATGCATTCTGAGAGGAAGGACTACACGTTCAGGCTAAATATGAACCAAGTGTTTTACTTTATGGTAACAATAGCTGGAAAATGTGTGGACAAAAATAGTTTAACTCACCATAGCTGTTTCTGCGGAGGGACCTTAACAATGATCATCTTTGTTCCTCCTGATCTAAATGCCTTGAACCTATTGCCGTACCCTTGCTGAGGTCTTTCCATTGAACTCCCCTGGCTTCAGCTAATTCAATTCCTACCCAGCAGGTATTGCTAAAGCATGCTGTGTGCACATACTCCCAGCTTTGATAATACAGAGAGGAGTTAGGCAGAGAATCACCAAATCAAGATACGCTCTCTGTTCTTGCGGTAGTCACATTATCCTGGCATTCTGTTGCTTCTTAATTCTTCCTCTCTTTCATTCATCCATATAACCCCAATCTGTAATTTTAATTTCATGATTATTCAGAGGGGTAATTTGGGCATGTGCATTAACTTTGGAAGGCAACTCTGAATGTGCATTAACTATGCTTGCTAGAGAGAAATGTCCAGTAACTTATTAAACTATCCACCATGTCATGAAAGGTATAGACAAAAATGGATCAACCTAGTAGGCCAAGTACATAGCCTTAAAGAAGTTACAAAATTTTAATGTGCCTTTTTTCTTACCAGTGTAAAAAGTATGCCACTAAGGAGTTCAAGCAACATATATGTAGGTTAATGACTAAATATCTCTAAATGTCTTTTTTCCCCTATAAAAGAAATTAAGATTAATACTATTAGTGGAATTTCTTTTGTGGTTATTTTCAAATAAGCTATTCCAGAAAGACATTCAGGCAATGGTGCCATGGAATAAATTCTGTTATTATTTAATCATAATTATTAAATATTTCACTATAATAATATGCACAAAACATCAAAATTACAGATGTAGAATGTAAAATCTTTTATTGGTTCTGAAGTGCAATTTAAAATAGCCTTTAAAGAACTCTGGTATAGCACTCTCAGGCATAAATATTTTCTGTATGCATCAATTATGAATATCCTTTTTTTCCCTTCATCCCTTAAGTAGGGAAAGTTGTAACCTTGCCATTGTATTATAGGCCAGCTGAGAGAGCCAAAAAAGTCATATCCTTCAGGGGGCTGGAAGGCAACTAAAATAATTCTAAGTGAAAAACATTGTTATTTAATTTTACACAATTAGCTCTTGCTGATGTTAAATGTTTTAATAATGCATGATCCATTTAGTATACAAAGCTGAGATGGAATTATTTTTGATTCATTTAAAATAGGAATCTACTCAGTGTTGATAAATGTTTTACTTTTATTTTTTGTAATAGAAATACAGAGGATAGATGTGCGGGTAATTTACTTTAGTAGTCAGAATTTATGTTTTATTCCAGAATGTTAGTATCCAAGAAATATGTAGGTATTCCAGAAACTCCAATAGATAATGGTATATATATGTAGCAATATGAAAATGCAAAAAATTTCTTCCACAATGGCAAATATGTAACTATATATAAATTATAAATATATAACTAACTAGCTAAATAAGTAGAAGAACTAAAAATACATCAAGAACTCCTTTGTGATATATCAATATTTTATAAGCCAGGTTAGAAAATATAAAAAGATGTTATCTTTTATTGTCATACTTGGAAAACCTGAATATGAAAAGGAAATTTCTGGAAGTATACTTTATAACAAAGAAGAAAAATAGCTTTACTGGATAGAGACAGCTAACTCTAAAGTTAGGGCTCTGGAGACCCATACCTTGTTTTTCTCTCCAAGAAGTTCATGTATCTCACTGGCTTAAGTATGTTTGTCTGTCTGTCTGTGTGTTGAGGTGGGGCGAGGGGTGGGTTTCACATGTGCATATTCACATATGGCATTAGCTGGTTTGCATTATTTTGTGTCTGATCTCTTCTTCTCAATGACATATTTTATAGAATCATTTATGCTTTGCCTATATTAATAATTGATTTTTGCACAGCTTTATAGTATTCCATTGTATGGGCTTGGAGGGTACTATGCTAAGAGAAATAACTAGACAGAGAAAGACAAATACTGTATGATCTCACTCATACATGGAATCTAAAAACAACAACCACAGCAAACTCAGATACAGAGAACAGATATGTGGTTGCCAGAGGCAGGGTTTGGAGTGTGGGCTTGAAATAGGTGAAAGTGGGCTAGAGGTACAAACTCTCAGTTATAAAATAAATAAGTCTTAAAGATGAAATATACAGCATAGTAACTATAGTTAACAACACTGTGTTGTATGCAGTCATCCCTCAGTATCTTCGGGTACCCTACAGTTTAACTCAATTTTGAAGTCTATCTACATGGGGATAGCATCAGATTCCACAGGTTAAGGGTTCAGTCCTACAACACCGTTGCCTCCCCTTCAACTTTAGACACCAGTCCCAAGCCCAGTGTTGTCACCCAAACTTCTGACTGACCTGCTACAAATTGGAATTTCCAACGACCTCTTCCACCTCGGATGCCAATCCAAAACCAGGTTATCACCTGTACTTCTGACCAACCTGCTGCAGATCAGAGGTTCCCAGGACCCTCTCTCTGGGTTCAATTAATTTGCTAGAGCAGCTCACAGAAGTAAAAAAGAAACATTTACTCACTAGATTACGGATTTATTTTAAAAGGATATAACTCAGGAACAGCCAGATGGAAGAGATGCATAGGACAAGGCTTGGGGAAAGGGTGTGGGATTTCCATACTCTCTGCCAGCGTGCCTCTCTCCCCAGTCTCAACGTATTCACCAACCCTAAGCTCTCTGAACCCAGTTGTCTGGGTGTTCTGAAGGTTTTATTACAGAGGTATGATTGATTAAATCATTGGCCATTGGCAACGGATTCAACCTCTAGCTCCTCTCCCCTGCCAGAAGGTGAGGAGTGGAGGTGGGGAGGGTGGGATTGAAAGTTTCAACCCTCTAATCACAAGATCAGTTCTCCTGGCAACCAGCCCTCAGCTCTTAGGTGTTGCCCAAAATTTGCTCATTAACATAACTTAAGACACTTTTATTACTCTCTTCACTTAGGAAATTCCAACGGTTTTAGGAGTTCTGTGCCTAAAACTGGGAAGAAGACCAAATATATATTTCTTATTATAAGTCACAATATCACATATGTTAAAATGGGTATAACATTTTATACCTCTCATTTCTTCTATCACTCTCAGTGTTAATTGCCATACTTTCAGATACCAAACCCAGAAACATATAATTCTTTATAACCATTTCTTTCTCTTTGTTTCTCACAGTATATCTGTTATGCTTATAGTGTATATATTATGTCTTTTTTAGAAACTCTTGTTTATATATTTATTTACTCCTATAAAAATGAGCTCTTTTAGCTCAGGTACAAAATTCCCTGTGATAGTTAATAGACTGATTGGATATGAACACATAGATGTTCAAAGGTCACCAATTCTCCATCTTGATCACCTAAAATATTACAAGATTAAGAAGCACATAATTCTAACAAATATTATGTTTATTTAACAGATAAATGGAGGTTCTGTTGGAACTTTTTGTATCTTAATTCTACTTCTGTTTGTTAGCTGTTACCCTCATCTCATCAGAGAAGACTTTCCCACATCCTCATAGTTGACTCCAAATTTGCCATTCCTCTGTTCTTTCTATATAAAGCTGTTGTTGCAATATATTTATATAGCAAACATATATGACTTGTCTTGAATATTCAAAGCAGTGTACTGAGCATTGTAGGAGATCCAAAATTGACTAGGACATAGTAGCTGATCTCAGGAATTTCAAGTCTAGAGACGAAGATACACATTTCTATAAATAACACAAGGGGACTGAATTTGGTGAAAGTGGTTTGAGTTGATGTGATGAAGTACTGAGTGTACTTTCAAAATAGACCATAAAATCTTGTGTTTCTGTAACTGGAATTATGATTTGGGGACATTATTAAATCTTCTTTCATCTTAAGTAGCACCATTGTAATGAGCTCTGTTTCATTTCTCTTGTTCTGGGTTGGTTTGTACTCTGCTCCCACACAGTTATCCTAAATCCCTAACAATATCAATTCCTGTATAGACATATGTGTGCTATTGGTCTTAATGTTTCTGCCCCCACCACCACCCCAAATTAATATGTCGAAATCCTAATGCCGAGGATAATAGTATTGGGATGTGGTGAGTCTTTGGGTGATGCTTAGACCATGAGGGTGGGTCCCTCATGAATGGGATTAGTGACTTAGAAAAGTGCCTCCAGAGAGAGCCCTAACTCCATCCACCACTTGAGGACACAGTGACAAGGCATCGGCTATGAACCAGGAAGAGAACCCTCACCAAGATGCAACCATGTTGGTGCCTTGATCTTGACTTCCTAGCCTCCAGAACTGTGAGCAATAAATTTCTGCTATTTATAAGCCTCCCAGTCTGTGGTATTTTGTTAGATCAGCTTGAGTGGACTAATACAAGTTGTCTACACCTTTACCTACCACCTAAATATGAACATTTGGGAAGCCATTGAGTCAGCTATTTCTGTATCCCCAGTGTATAGTAACAGAACCAGGACAAATTAAATGTTGAAAAGTGGTTGCAAAATTGAACAAGTTTGATAAAGGGATCAGAGATTTTGAAATCTTCCATTTGAAATAAAATAGAGGCCTTTTAGGGATTAGAGATTCCCTGAGACCATTTTCTAAGCCACTCCACTCAGAAATTCATTCAAATAAAAAAAGTTTCTAATCACATTCAATTAAATTTTTATATTTCAGTTGTTAAATATGATAATTTATGATTCATTGCACCAAATTTATTTTCTTAACTCAAACTGGAAAAATAATTTGCACCCATTTTATTGTTTTCTTATTCTAGACCTTTGCACATATCATACTCCCTAGAGGTCATGAAATGTTACTTTATGCCCTATCTTTATAGGTACCCCTGATGCTTCTTTTCTTTAAAAGGAACAACAACAAAAAGACAGCTTAAAACAACTATTTAAAACAGACATCATGAACCACAATTAACCTGCATTTGTGCTACAATAATATATTTACAGTATTTATTGTTGAATTTTATATGAATTCATGTATGTTGTGCTATTAAATGTTGTGAGTGATCTATACATATAGATAAGTTATGCATTACTTTGGCAAGTACTCTTGCTTCATTTCTTTTGTGGTTTCTTTTAATTTTTATGCTGGTACTCAGATCATAAGGGCAGCCACAGTTGTTTTTGACTTGCTTTACTAACCTACAGAGAGAAAAAATTCTTTGCTGTTGATTTGATTAAGTGGCATTTGGGAATGCTGGTTTGGTGATTTGATTAGGTGGCATTTGGGAATGCTGGTTTGTGGGAGCAGGCTCTGAGAGTTTGGTAGTATGTTAATAACAGAGAGACTGGCATGTGGGTTAGTTGATAAGACTCAGGTGGGTGATGGATATTACCCTTAAAACTGGATTCCAATTAGGACGACAGAAATGAAAGATTAGAATTAGTAAATACTGTAAGAAGAGAAGCCAGTGATAGTTTAGGTTGGAAGCAAGTTAAATTAATGTGGCAAGTTTACATCTATCAAATGAGCTAGTGAACTCAAAATAAGTTCATTCAATTAACAATGATGACAATCAGATTATAATATTGAAAACATTCTAAGACCAGTCACATCATCAAAAGAGTGTATAACATTTGGAACTTATATATACCAGCAAACAATGTCCCAAAATAAATGAAGCAAACACTGACAGAATTGGAGAGAGAAATAGTTCTATAATAATATTTGGAGACTTCAGTAAGTCACTTTGAATAATTGATAGAACTTACCTTATAGAAACAGAACGAATTATAGGAGAATACTAGAAAGTATTGAACATCAACAAATTAGATAGCCTAGGTGAAATTAACAAATTCTTAGAAACACACAAATTACTTAAACTGACCCGAGAGGAAAGAAAATCTCAACAGACCTATAACAATAAAAAATTGAATCAATAATCCAAAATCTCCCAACAAAGAAACTCCAGGATCAGATGTCTTCACTACTGAATTATACCAAACACTTCAAAAAGAATTTACACGAGTTTGTCTCAAGCTCTTCCAAAAGATAGAAGAGGAGGAAACATTTCCTAACTCATTCTAGGAGGCCAGCATTACCGGATACCAAAGCCAGATACAAGCTTTAAAGGGAAATAAAACTATACATCAATATCCATTTTGTATAGAGATGCAAAAAACCTTAACAAAGTATTAGCGAAACAAATGCAACAGCATATTAAAAGAATTATACATCATGACTATGTGGGATTTACCCCAGGAATGCTAACATGATTAAAGGTAAGAAAAATCAATCCATGTAATACACTGCAGCAGCAACATAAAGGAAAACAACAAAAACAACAACAAAACCATAAAAACCAGTCTGCATCATATTCATCATCTAGAGGAAAGATTGAAAGTTTTCCTCTAAAATAAAAAACAAAACAATGATGCCCATTTTCACCATGGCTATTCAATCTTGTACTGGAATTTCTAACCTGAGCAATTAGAAAAGAAAAGGAAATTAAAAGTATTCAAATAGGAAAGGAAGAAGTAAACATTTGTCCCTTAGTATTTATCCTCAGGGAATTGGTTCCAGGAACACCTGCAGATACCAAAATCTGTGAATGCTCAAGTCCCTTATAAAAAATGGTATAATATTTGCATATAACCTATGCACATCTTCCTGTGTACTTTAAATCATCTCTAGATTACTTATAATACCCTAATACATTGTAAATGCTATGTAAATAGTTGCCAGTATGTGGCAAATTCAAGTTTTCCTTTTTGGAACTTTCTGGAATTATTTTTTGAAGTATTTTTGATTTTTGGTTGGTTGAATCCATGGTTGGTTGAATCGCTGCAAATACAGAGGCTGACTGTATTTCAAAGTTGCTAAGAGAGTAGCTCTTAAAAGTTCTTATCATAAAAATTCTTTCCTGACTATATGTATTGATGAATGTTAACTAAACTTATTATGGTAATCAGTTTCCAATATATACATATATCAAATCATTATGTTGCACACCTAAAATTAATACAATGTTATATGTTAATTATATCTCAATAAAAAATGAATTAATGACTTGGAAAATCAGATATGGACAGATATTTGCAACAAGTAGCAAGTGAAGATGAAATCTTCATAATCTTTGTTGTACAAATAGCTTATGCAAAGTAATAAAAAACACTAAGGGGCCAATAGCTAAAAGAACAATGGAGATGAGCAGTTTACTCATAATAGAGGGAAAATAGATAAACTCATGAAAGACTTTTGGCCATGCTAATAATTAGAGTAATGTGGACTCTCACAATGTCAAAATTCAACTCTCAAGTTAATGAATATATTCAAAACATATAATTCACAATGACTTTTTTCTGTTTCTCCCTCTACTCATGGTACAATAGAATTCATACAGATTTATTAATTCAAAGAACGTTTCCATTTTGCTCACTTGCCATGTAGAGGAGAATTTTTAGTTGTCATCATCCATCATTATGATGACTGCAGTTTATTATGGGAAAGGACTAAGTACTTGCATACATTTTTTTCAGCTTCGTCAATTGACAAATAAATTGTAAAATATTTAAAACGTACAAAGTGATAATTTGATATATGTATATATGGTGAAAGGATTCTTCCCATCAAGCTAATTAACACAGTCATCAGCTCATGCATTTGACTATTTTTTTAATGATAGCATTTAAATTCTACTCTTTTAGCAAGTTTCAATTATACAATACAGTGTTGTCAACTCTAGTCACATTTTGTACGTTAGATCCACAGACCTCATTCAGCTTATTCATAGTGATTTTGATGTGGCAAAATGGGCATATTTTAAGTTCCTGATTAAATTAAAAATCATTTCTAATTTTTTAAGCACAGTTTAGCGATACCAAAATCATATCCTTTGCTGCTTAACTACCCTGCCAGTGATTACACATAATCATTGTATGCTGGTAATTTGGCTGTCAGACAAAAGTAGAGGTTAGGGCTTCCCTGGTAGCGCAGTGGTTGAGAATCTGCCTGCCAATGCAGGGGACACGGGTTCGAGCCCTGGTCTGGGAAGATCCCACATGCCGCGGAGCAACTAGGCCCGTGAGCCACAACTACTGAGCCTGCGCGTCTGGAGCCTATGCTCCGCAACAAGAGAGGCTGCGATAGTGAGAGGCCCGCGCAACACGATGAGGAGTGGCCCCCACTTGCCGCAACTAGAGAAAGCCCTCGCACAGAAACGAAGACCCAACACAGCCAAAAATTAAATAAATTAATTAATTAATTTTTTAAAAAAGAGCTTAATTTGTAACATTTGCCAATATTTTTTTTTAAATATATTTTAAGTATTTGTTTTTTGTTTATGTTTTGTTTCGTTTTTATGGCTGTGTTGGGTCTTCGTTTTTGTGCGAGGGCTTTCTCTAGTTGTGGCAAGTGGGGGCCACTCTTCATCACGGTGCGCGGGCCTCTCACTATCATGGCCTCTCTTGTTGTGGAGCACAGGCTCCAGAGACGCAGGCTCAGTAATTGTGGCTCACGGGCCCAGCTGCTCCGCGGCACGTGGGATCTTCCCAGACCAGGGCTTGAACCCGTGTCCCCTGCATTGGCAGGCAGATTCTCAACCAATGCGCCACCAGGGAAGCCCTGCCAATATTTTTGAGGTAGGTACCCCTACCATGTCTGCTTTCAAGCTACTAAGAGGTTAATAATCCTTTCAAAATTTCCTAGTTGTTTCTCGCAAACTAATACAAGCCAGCACAAGGTCCACTACATGAAACTCTTTTTTTATTCTTTCTTTTTTAAATGGCAGTGAATTGTTATATAAAGGGTAAAATTAGCAATCTTCTTTAAAATAAAATTAATTATGTTTAAGGAGAAATGGATCTGAATATGGTTTATTTTTCACATTTAAAATGTGAAATTAAAAGACTTTGGCTTTATGAAGGGCAAGCTAGAAATAAGCATCAAGTCTAAACACATGCTTAACTTTTAACACAGAAATTCTACTTGTAGGAATTTATCCTAAGAAATTTTAAATGGATGATCATAAATTTTTTTTTTTTAATAAATTTATTTATTTATTTAGTTAGTTATGGCTGTGTTGGGTCTTCGTTTCTGTGCGAGGGCTTTCTCTAGTTGTGGCGAGCGGGGGCCACTCTTCATCGCGGTGCGTGGACCTCTCACTATCTCGGCCTCTCTTGTTGCAGAGCACAGGCTCCAGACGCGCAGGCTCAGTAGTTGTGGCTCACAGGCCCAGTTGCTCTGTAGTATGTGGGATCTTCCCAAACCAGGGCTCAAACCCACGTCCCCTGCATTGGCAGGCGGATTCTCAACCACTGCACCACCAGGGAAGCCCAGATGATCATAAATTTTATCTACTCTTAGGTTCACTGAAGTATTGCATTTTTTAGTAACTCTGGAAAAACCATTTATAGATAATAATAATATTGTTATCCAATTATGGTTAAGCTAGAAGATGGATTAATAGGCAGTCTTTATACATAATACTTAAAATATTACTTAAGGACATGACAAAATTAAAGGAGATTATAAAACACCTTTAACAGTCTTTTAATAGAAATCATTTTATGTGTTTAACTGATTATCTGCACGTATCACATATATTTACACTATATATATATATATATACACACACACACACTATATACACATACAATATGTACAATATATATCATCTCCCCACTATATGCATATATATATTTACATATTTTACATGTTATAGTTAAACTAGAGCGTTCTTCATGTATAAGGTTTATATTTTCTTTTTTTTCCTTCTTTTTCTCTATATTCCCAATATTCTACATCTGTTTGTAACCTGCAGATTGGTCTGTGATTCTAAACCTGACACAGAATTCTGATATACAGAAATGTAAAGAAAGAACCTAGTTCTAGTCAAGGATATCATATAATGTAGTTTTTAACTGAGGTATAGCTGATTAACAATATGTTTCAGGTGTACAACTTAGTGATTCGCAATTTTTAAATGTTATACTCCATTTATAGTTATTATAAAACATTGGCTATATTCCCTTTGTTGTATCTTTGTAGCTTATTTATTTTATACATAGTAGTTTGGACCTCTTAATCCCTTATCCTAACTTTGCCCCTCCCCCCGACTCCCTACTGGTAACCACTAGTTCTCTATATCTGTGAGTCTGTTTCTTTTTTCTTATATTCACTAGTTTGTTGTATTTTTTAGATTCCACATATAAATGATATCATACAGCATTTGTCTTTCTCTGCTTGACTTATTTCACTTAGCGTAATATCCTCCAAGCCCATCCATGTTGTTGCAAGTGGAAAAATTTCATTCTTTTTTGTGTCTTGAGTAGGATTCCATTGTGTATATACACCATATCTTCTTTATCCATTCATCAACAGATGGACACTTAAGTTGCTTCCACATCTTGGCAATTGTAAATAATGTTGCTATGAACTTTGGGGTGTATGTATCTTTTTGAATTATAGGCTATGCTTTTTTCAGATAAATACCAAGGAGTGAAATTGCTGGGTCATATGGTAGTTCTATTTTTAGTTTTTTGAGAAACCTCCATACTGTTTTCCACAGTGGCTGCACCAATTTACATTCCCACCAACAGTGTACGAGGGTTACCTTTTCTCCACATCCTCACCAACATTTGTTATTTGTGGTCTTTTTGATGATAGCCATCCTGACAGGTGTAAGGTAATATCTCATTGTGGTTTTAATTTGCATTTCTCTGATGATTAACAATGTTGAGCATCTTTTGTGTGCCTGTTGGCCATCTGTATGTCTTCTTTGGAAAAATGTCTATTCAGGTCTTTGGCCCATTTTTTATGTTTTTTATGTTCAGTTGTATGTGCTGTTTATATATCTTCAGTATTAACACCTTATGGGTCATATCATTTGCAAATATTTTTTCCATTCAGTAGGTTGTCTTTTCTTGTTTGTCAATGCTCCCTTTGCTGTGCAAAAGCTTTTTTGTTTACTTAGGTCCCATTTGTTTACTTTTGCTTTTGTTTCCTTTCCCTTAGGAGACAGATCCAGAAAAATGTTGCTATAATTTATGTCAAAGAATGTTCTGCCTGTGTTTTCTTTTCGGATTTTAATGGTTTTCAGTCTTACATTTAGGTGTTTAATCAATTTTGATTTTATTTTTTATATGGTGTTAGAAAATGTTCTAATTTCATTCTTTTACATGTAGCTGTCCAGTTTTCTCAGCACCACTTATTGAAGAGACTGTCTTTTCTCCATTGTATATTCTGCCTCCTCTATTATAGATTAATTGACCATAAGTGTGTGCATTTATTTCTGGGCTCTTTATTCTTTTGTTTGTCTATGTGTCTGTTTTTGTGCCAGTACCATACTGTGTTGATTACTGTAGCTTTGTAGTATAGTATGAAGTCAGGGGGCATGATACCTCTAGCTTTGTTCTTCTTTCTCAAGATATGTTTTGGCTATTCGGTTTCATATAATGTAGTTTTAAATTCTGATGTTATTGCATGCAACTAGCAACAAATATTTTATCAGTTACCAACTAACAGAAAAATTGAAAAATACAAAACTATAAAAAGTATAAAAAATTGCTCACACATTTATACGTAGCCAACTACTGCTAATATATTTCCCTAAACTATTTATTTTTCCCACATTCTTTTTTAAAAAATCATTTCTTTAAAAAAAGAAAACAGATATATGAATTCATTCATTCTTATATGAAATTAAGGTATTGAGTGCCTTTTATTACTAGCTACTTGTTCAAATTACTGTTGACTAATGAACCACAGGGACATTGTCTCTGCATCAGGAGCTAAAACTAATAAGAAAGCTTGAATTGCAAGAGCATAATGTTTGTTAAAGGATTTGTTTCAGAAAGATAACCAACAGCATTTGAAAGCTAATTCAGAGCTCCTTCTATAACTGTGATAAGATTAGTAAGATGTAAAGATGACTATGGCATTCAGTGTTTACTGGCTAAGCAATTATGCAGTCATGAAATCTAGCAAGACCAAAACTGTATTCAAACACTACTAGTGGTGTATAAATTGGTACAACAATGGTGGAAAACTATTTGTAAGTACTTACTAAAGATGTGGGTGCATAAACATACACGTATACTTTATGATCCAGCAATTTCACTCCTCAGTATGAACTCAACAGTGTTTACATATATTAAAAAAAAGAGAAGTATAAGAATATCCATCATAGCAATATTTGAAATTACCAAAATCTAGAAAAAGTGCCCAGCAGCAAGAGAATACATAAATAAAGTATATGACATCCAGATAATGTAATACTGTATAGTAATGAGAGTGGACTGAAAGGACATGGATGAATCTCATAAACACAATATTGAAGGAAAGAGGTCACAAAAGAATACATACTATATCTTTCCATATCCATAAAATTCAAAACCAGACAGGACTATCATGTTAGATATCAGGATAGTGGTATAACTGGGGAAAGTGGTCCGTTTCTTAATCTGGATTCTAGTTACATAAATGTGTTTATTATGTGGAAGTGTGTCAAGTGGCACACTTCTGTTTTCTGTACTTTTCTATGTGTATGTTTCTAGAGGTAGAAGGCTGAGCGGAGTAAAATCAAGTTGTCTGCAAAGCTGTGCTCCGTTCTGGAGGATCTAGGGAAGACTCCTTTTCCTCTTTGATTTATAATGTTGGCAAAATTCAGTTTCTTGAGGTTGTAGGAACACGCTCCCCATTTCCTTGCTGGCTCTCAAGCCAAAGCCATCCCTAGCTTCTAGAGTCCACCCACATTTTGAGGTTTGTGGCCTGTTTCCTCCATCTTTCAAAGTCAGCAACAGCAGCGTGAGCCCCTTTCAGCTTCATATCTCTCCTGCCTTTTCTCATGTCATTGCCTCTCTCTCTGATCTCCCTCTGCCTTTCTCTTCTGCTTTTAAGGACTCAAGTGATTATCTTGGTCTCAGATAATCAAGGAAAATCTATCAATACCTATTTTAAGGTCCATAACTTTTCTTCAATCTGCAGGATTCCTTCTGCCGTGTGAGGGAACACACTCATGGGTTCCAGGGACTAGGGCTTAGACATCACTGTGGCTGTCATTCTTCTGCCTACCACAATATTAAACTTCAAAGTCAACCTTCACAAAAATGTTTTTAAAAGTATATCCAGACAAGAGTGATTCAAGAATAATTATTCTTCTTTAGAGCTAGAGCCTTTCTTGGGGCCTATACTGTTTTCCCTCCAACTCCCTCAGACTCATAAGCTTCCTGAGATCATACTAGATTTTCTCTTAAAAGTGAGCCTGGTACTCCTTAAAAACTGTTTAATTAAGCTTAGGAAACTCTGACCGCCATCTTTGCTTGTGGGGAGTCATAATATGCATTAATATAAAAAGATTCTGAGATACCTGCAGAAAATATATTTACCTAGCTGTGCTAACCCAAGGCTCCCCAAGGATACTTGAACATGAAATTTTTTTTTAAGTGCCCTGTAAGATCTCTTAACATCATTCATAAGAAATTATTTTCCTTGATCTAAACATTGAAGATGACTCTTTAGTATCAATTTTTTTTGCTATGTCACCACTTTTACTGCTTTCTATTGCTGTATTAAAAAATATTGATGGCACTTTTACTCTATTTTATTTGTTTTATATATGTTATTTCTTCTGAATTATTATCCCTCTTTCACAGATGAGAAAACCAAGGTGAAATAATGTTTCCACATTCCCACTGCTAGTAATTGACAGAGTGTCTTAACCCATCTCCAGGTCTCCATTTTTACCTCTCCCCAAACTGTATTCTGTTTTATGATGAATGTTTCCCTCTAAAATACTGATTTGATTTTCTTGCTTAAGGCATTTCCAACAAATCCTTATTACCTATAAGAGAACATCAGGTGTGCTTAGTGTGGAAAAGAAGGCCCTTCTGGATATCTCCAGATGCTACACTACAACCACAGGTGGATCTCCTTGTGAACATTGGTTTGCTCACCTGCTTCTTCACATCTCCCTGTCTTTCTGCATGTTCTTCCACTCTCTTTATTCTGAGTGATAAACTGCTATTCATTTTCCCAGGACCACCTCAATCATCACCATCTCTGTGAAGATGTCCCTCTCTCCTCTGGATGGAATTAAGTGCTCTCATCCTTTTCAGTTGTTTAGTGGGTGTCTGTTGATGTGAATTTACTTTGTTCGTGTCTTGGCTCAAAGAGAAGTGGTATATATATGCTAATAAATTGTACAATAGTTTCCGTCTCTTCCTCACTGCTAAATTTTTTATTTTTCATTGATAAGTGGTTATTAAAATCTATTAAGAGATTTGAGAATATTTGTTGGTCAAGTGATGAGTCAACTTTGTTAAAAGAAGACTTTATTAAAGGAAAGATATTTCATTTTTCATTCTAAATTTGCAGTTATTTGTTATATGACTGATACCTCCACTGCTTCCCCAAATTAGATGGTGAGTTCTCAAGAATGAGAGCGGAAACAATGATTTACCTATGTTTTGATCTTCAGCTCTTGATCTTTCAAGTACTATATATGACACACACATACTATGTGCTTATTAAAGGTGTGATTAATGAGTGATTAATAAAAGTGATGGTTAGAATGAGGACAGGGTTAAGGTGCTGAATAGATAAATACAGTCATATAAATCTACTTCAGAACTGAAGAGTGTTCTTGCTTAAAGATGTTTGCATTGAAGAAAAATATTGTCACTTTCAAAGCACCTGCACTTAAGGCTCCATATTGAAATCTCTCACTTATTATTACTACCAGGTCATATTACAGTCTCTTAGTGCTACACATGTTATAGGATTAAGTACCACACAAAAGCCTTAATTCTAATTAAAGTAGAAACAAAAAAGAAGTAGAGTTAAGCAGCATATTAAAAGGAATAACACTTAATTTCTCCATGATACAGCTATTTCATTTCTTTCTTCACTGGATTAATTTCAGTGAGTAATTTCATTATCTTTTTCATATCACCTCAGTCTGTTATAGGATCATCAGTTAGCCATTATTTTTGCAGCACTCTTATGGAACCTCCTCTGATCTGTACACTGCCCCCTGTCTCTGTCTAAGCCCACTTCCTGAAAGTTATACCTAGGAAAAACAATTTATGACCATTACTCTTTAAGTGTTATTTTAGTATTTCAGGAAAAATAAGTGTTACTAAAGTAACACTGGATGAAAACATCTTACCTGTCTTTACGGTAAACAGTTGGGTGGAGGACGGGGGTATACTTGGAAGGGAGCAGAAAAGTGTCCCTCATTTTTGCTAACAGACTTAGTAATAATAAATACATTGTTGAAAGCTGTGGACCATAAGAGCTTGCCTTCTTGCTCAGATATGCTCCATGTAAATTCAAAAAGATGAGCTATTTTGTAGTAATGATATTGTGGTACACCATATTTCCTACTCCAAGGAAAAGTTATAATAATGTAGGTATACCTACTGCTTGTAATTAAACTGTGAAGACAGCACCTGAATACACAGAGTATAAATTGTGTAAAACAATAAAATTAGAGAACAGTTCTTATCAGAGACTTTTCAAAACAGGTTTAGAATCCTAACATATAAATTACATTCTGTAAAATGTACTACTCAGTTTATATGGAAAATATTTTAAATGTGATTGCAGATATATGATAAATATACTGAACCTAAAGCCAAATATCTTTTTAAATATAAGAGCCAAAGAGTAAAAAGTTGGGCTTTTGATTATGTTACATATGGTGTTTAGATTTTTTTTGCATAAAACACTTATGCAAAGGTTCCCCAATATGGAAACATAATTTCATGAAAAATTAAAAACATGTATAAAGGTAATTTTTACGTAAATGAATTTAAATTAAACAGGTACATCTGTTTAATGTGGAAACTTATGGCAGTTATTTCATTTTCCAAAGCTGTTCACAAGGGTTATTTAATAAAAATACTGTAAATGTAATTTTTAGTTTAATTTTCATAAACAGATTGGGTGGCTTAAAGTACCAAATGCCATAGTGAAGTTGATTAGAAAACATCAATTTACATTACATGGGTAGTTTATTAGAATTACAAATTTAAGTCCAAGTATTTGACAGTCTCAGGCCTTTCCACATACTTAATAAACCAAAATTGATGGGTCTGTTGCACTTGAGGAAAGTTAGAAATTGGGATGTTTTATTAATGATCCAATTCACACTTAAAAACTAATGCCTAACTTGATCCCCATTCTCTGGCAGTGGCAATTCTTGTCAGCATTGCTGTAATTTAATGCAGGAAAAGGAAGAGAACCACTGTAGCAATCATAACATCTTCTCTTTCCAGCTTTGCCCACATTACATTTCTTTTCTAGTGCAAATTGTGGCTCCATCTATACTCCCCTAAATTGCCATTTACTATAAATCATAATGATCAATACACAGCTTTCAACATTCCCCTTACTTATTATTGTTAATGTAATCCTACTCAAAAGTACCCCTATCTATGAGCAAGATGAAATCATGTTAATTCACTGCCAGGAGTTGATAAGTGATATTGTAATCAAAAGTATCTATTTTTTTAAATATTTTTACATTCTGAATCAAAGATGCATATTTAAGGGAAGACAACTTTCTAATCCATCACTGTCATCAACATTAATGCAAAATTATTAATAATCTATGACAAATGAATTTTCAGCATGTCATGTAAATTTTCCTTTACATGTAAGTCATATAAATTTTCCTTTCCTTTCCTTGGCTTCTTTTCATTAGTTCCCAGGTAATTCACAATTAAATTTGTTTCCTAACTTTAATTCAAACAACTTAAAAATATGTACAGCTGATTTTGAAAGGCATCTAGACTTTCAGATACCATGTACTGATGTAAAAAATTGTTTCTCCCATATCTCCTACCCTTCCTTTTGACATACTTTTACCTGAGATGAATAGTTACTTTGTCCTTTTTGAAAATCAGTTTTTGCCTTCACACTAACTTTCCTGATTAAGTTCAAAGCCCCTTGTCAAAACTCTATTCTTCTTATCTCACAGGTTTCAAAAAACTTCTATGCTAACATTCTTTCAGAGATTATTGCTTCTTTGGCAGTACTTGACCACACCATGAAACTCTTTGCAGGTTTTTACTGTCACCAATGAATTATCATATTGGGATAAGTACCATGACTCCTCTGTCTGATCTTATACTCTAGTCACTTTCCAGTAAAATGCTTCAAAAGAAAATTACTTGCTTTTATTTTTTGCTACTGAAATCGCTATTGCATTTTCTTTTCATCAGACTATTTCTTGTGGGGTAATTAATGAATGTTAATATGTCTCTTTATTTACAGGAACTACCTTAATACAAGCTTAGTGTTAGTCTTAGAAAAAAGATCTGAAATTAATATAGATAAAGAAGCTGATTTATTTATAAAGCCAATGTCATAGCATTCTTGAACTTGCTATCTCCCAATTTGAGAATGGAGATGATTTTAAGTAAATATTTTTAAAAATTCAACAGAATGAATTTAAAGTTTTTAACTCAACTGCCTTCATTAATTTATATGACAAGTACTACTTTGAAGGCAATTGTGCTCGGCTCTATTCTCACTCACAGTGAGTGGAATACCAATGTAGATAGCAAGAAAGACTATTTGGTAGGAAATAACAGTATTTCAGGCACAATGTAATGACATCTCGGTTTAAGAAAGTAACAATAGACATAAAGACAAGTGTATAAATTCAGGATGTACTTATTTGTGTGTAGATTGTTAGGATTTGCCATTGAATTGAATCATGGGGCATGGGAAAGGTAATAATACAATAATGACTCAAGATAACTTTTTAGCACCGGAGGTGGGGAAGATGGGGCTGTGGGGAACAGATTTGTTGGGTTAAATCAGGCTTCCATTTTGGATATGGTATATTTGAGATACCTAGTAAACATCTAAATGTAGATGTCAAGAAGCAAGTAGACATAAGGGTCTGGAACTCAGACTGAAAGTCAGAACTACACACATATAATTTACACACAGAAATTATTTAAAACCCTGGGTAATGGTGAGATTACTTGGGTAAGAATGTAGATAAATAAGAATAGAGAAGCTCAAAGAAGGCTCTGGATCCTGAAGGAACAGCAGTGTTTAGGTGTCAGGTAGAATAGGAGACAGAATAGCTATGGTAGTAATGATAACAAAAGTAACAGCAACACCTATGATTTATTGTATCCTTATTCTGAATCAATCAATATTCTAAGCAGTTTACACTCTTTTAGAACACCTGTTTGATCCATGACAACCATATAGTGTGTACACTATTATCATCTTCATTTTGCCTGAGGGGAAGCTAAGGCACAAAGGAGTAAAGTGACTACTCCAGGATAAAGTGAGTTTTTGTTTGTTTGTTTTATGACAAGGACACACTAGAACACATTTGTGTGCTATGACCTGGTGGAGAGAGACAAAAATTGTGAATGTAAGAAAAAGAATTAACTCTTAAAATTATGTCTTTGAAGAAAATCCAGAATCCAGAACTCAAGAGAAGAGTTTGGTCTTTGTGGAAATCGGTGTATTTGAAGGGAAGTAATAATGAATAAATGTACAATATGAGTATATTGTTGATGTGTAGTTTTTGTATGGGAAGATGAGGCAGTTTCCTTTTGATTGCTTCTGGGTTGTTGGTGTTTTAACGGAGATAATCAAAGGGGATTGATTTGTGCCTGAGAGCCTAATTATCATGTAGATTTTACATTAAGTGCCCTTGGAATCTTCACATTTCCATTCAATAAAACAATATTTCACAAATAGCGTACACTCATCAAGTATCTGTCTTATGAACTGTCTGTCTGCAAGGATCCTTCACTCTAGACATGAATTAATTAAATGCTCCAGGAGAAAGACAGATAAAATTCTATCAAAGTTCAAAAAAAGTGTGCATTTAAACCCAGTGATCTTGAAAGGTTCATAGAAGAAAACACATTTCAGCTGACACTCTTAAAATGAGTGGGATTTTGATGGGCAAAATTTTGCAGAAAGTGTATTCCAGAAGGAGATGGCAGGGTAAGCAAAGGCATGACTGAAAGTAATAAAGCTGATTTGGCTTAAATGTAGGGTGAGTAAAGTTATATAGTAGGATATAATTCACACACAGTATTAGGGACAGATTGTGAAGGCCTTGAATATCATGCTGATTATAGATTTATTCTGTAATAAACCAGGAGACATGGGAGGTTTTTGAGCAGTAGAGTGATGAGACAGTATATTTTGAAGTAGACAATGATCCTTACTGTTTGGCAATTTGGAGTGTATGATATTTTAATACCACTGGATTTATCTAGCTACCCTTTAGGTTGACATAACTTTTCCTTATATTATCCTTTCTATTCCAAGCCTAAAGCAACACGAGGACAATGTTCATTTGTACAGTTGTGCAAGGGTGTCCTAGATACAAGTGTGTTTTTTGTCTGTTAAGATACAGCTAAATATTTTAACCACTTAGCATCCCATGCACATTTCCACTTTGAAAAATTTAGCTCCAAAGGGATTTCCTTCACTAAGAAAGCTCTTGATGAGTACTGTTAGCAAGCTGAGTAAACATTTCTATAAATGTTTAACTAGACCTACTGCCTAAAATAAATTTTTGATTTACCTGTAACAACACAAAGAGTTCAGTAAAACAGATGTTTTTACCAAAAAACTATTCTACCTCTTAGGATATAACCCCACATAAAAATGTATTTTATGAAATTATTTATCACTGTAGACTTTCTTTTTTAGCATACAGAAATCTTGTAGATACAACTTAGAAAAGTCTCAATAATTATTTTCTTTTAGCGGTATTTTAGAAATCAACCTGTAACATTTTCTGTCTCCCCCTTTATTACCCTGATAGCTAGGCCTTTCCCGACAGTTAATTTTGTGCTCTAAGGGCATTTGCCCTCCATGAATGTATCTGACTGAGATTGTTGTGTTAGCACAGAAATTGAAAATTTTATTTATCATAATTAAAAAGTCAAATCTCAGTAGTTTTTTAAGGAGAGGAACATGGCATGTGTGCATTAAGGCACTCTCTGTCTTACCTGGTTCTTCTTTTTCTTTTTTTCAATTGCGGTATAGTAGTTTTACAATGTTGTGTTCGTTTCTACTGTACAGCGAAATGAAGTAGAGTTTCCTGTACTATACAGCAGGTTCTCATTAGTTATCTATTTTATACATATTACTGTATATATGTTAATCCCAATCTCCCAATTCATCCCACCCCCCCCCCTTTCCCCCCTTGGCATCCATATGTTTGTTCTCTACATCTGTGTCTCTTTCTGCCTTGCAAACTGGTTCATCTGCACCATTTTTCTAGATTCCACAAATATGCATTAATATACAATATTTGTTTTTCTCTTTCTGACTTCACTCTGTATGACAGTCTCTAGGTCCATCCATGTCTCTACAAATGGCTCAGTTTTGTTCCTTTTCATGGCTGAGTAATATTCCATTGTATATATGTACCACATCTTCTTTATCCATTCGTCTGTCGATGGACATTTAGGTTGCTTCCATGACCTGGCTATTGTAAACAGTGCTGTAGTGAACATTGGGGTGCATGTGTCTTTTTGAATTATAGTTTTCTCTGGGTATATGCCCCGTAGTGGGATTGCTGGGTCATATGGTAATTCTATTTTTAGATTTTTAAGGAACCTCCATACTGTTCTCCATAGTGGCTGTATCAATTTACATTCCCACCAACAGTGCAAGTGGGTTCCCTTTTCTGCACACCCACTCCAGCATTTATTGTTTGTAGATTTTCTTCTTGTAGCTAATACAGCAAATAGCCTCTCTTTGTGAAACTACTACTGACCACAGTTAGGGATCCACTCATTAAACAAAGAGAATCATTTTCTATAAATACATGGTCAAAATTTAGATACTGAATGTGTGATTTTAACCTATCAGTTCATGCATTTAATAGATATTCCTTGATTATGTATTATCCATTATGCATTGTACTAAGCACATTGTGCTGGAGATAGAAATTTAAATAATACATAGCACTTTCCCTCAATGAGCTAACACCGAAATAATAGGATGAAGAACCATGGGAAGTGTGCTTCCCTGGTATACCAACATTTCAAACTTTTGTTTTCTGAACCATTTATTGAACACATTTTGAACACCATGGCACTGAACTTGTCCAACTCTGTTAATGAGTCTTCTAGCTATTCTTGAGCCCTTTCCTAGTTATTAATGGCTAATTATAATAGCTTACATTTAATGAACACATGTGCAAAGTACCTTATCTAAGTACTTTATATGTGTATTTTATTTTCACAGTTAATTGAAGTGCATATCATTTTTACTAGTTGCACTTTATAGATAAAATCCAAGATACAGAAAGCCTTAGTGACATGCTCAAGGTCCTACAGGAATTCAGTGACAGAGAGACGTTTTGATAGAGCCTGAGAAATTTAGCCCATAATTTTAACCAATTTAATCATACCATTTCCCTGGAAACAAAAAGAGACAGATGCCATTAATCCTGTTGTCTGTGTGGTACAATAATTAGTAAATAGATAAATGGAATTATACAACTTGCAGAAAATATATTTCTAAAGATTCTGCTTGTGCAGTACATATGCTAATCATTTTTCCACCTTCAGTTAACTAATGTTATTTATAGTTGGTGATGCTGCTATTTATAATTCTGATTCTTCTGCTAGGGCTCTACTACTGTGTGCAACTCTTCATTTATTTATTCATTCTTAAATGTATTACATATATGTTTCTTTTGTATATCCCACATGGTAAACACTGTGGTACAGCCTACAGTAGGTATTGTGATAAAAAGGTGCATAAGACACATACCCAAAATTGAGAAGGAAACACAAATATGGAAACAAATTACTATGCAGTCTTGCAAGGTCACTACAAGAGGTCTTATACAGAGTGTTATTAGAAGATAAAGGAGATAGCAATTTATGCTCAGGAATGTCAGTGAAGACCTTGTGGAGATCAGAACATTTAAGCTAAAACTTGAAAGTTGAGAATGTTAGGCAGGAGGAGAATGGAAAAGGGATATTTCAACTGGAAATGAAATGAAAGAGCCAGGATGATTGGTCAAAGAACAAGCCAGCCAGGGTGATTAGAGTTTAGAGTGTCAGCAAGGAGTGGGGGGAAATGAAAGAAGTAAAATAGGTTAGAGGTACACTTGAAGAAAGTTTAACTTTATCTTATAAATATAATATTTTTATACTAAGAGGTGACATTGTGAGTCTTCTATTTCAAACATCACCTTGTTAAGCGAGCTGAAGAATAAATTGGAGGAGAAGCAACCAAGGGCAATACAAGAGCAGGAACATGATCTTCTCATTACTTCAGCTGTTCCTTAGGCAGTGTCGTCACTCAGCAACCTCAGGGGCTGTTCCAAATGTTTTCCGCTCTCTCCAAGCATCACCCAGTCCGTGCCACATTTGGATGAGGTCAGCAGAATGTGTCACCTCCTCTTCAAGAAAAAAACCATTACACACACACTCTCTCGACATTTGCTTCCAAACAAACTATCTGATTCTGCATGTTACTCATTCTTTATTTCCTGTCTGCTGATCAGATGATGCTCTCTACTTCATCCCCTGTTGGCCTCACAGAGGCTTTGCTCTAACAAGTACTTTTTCCATCATAGATTCATTCACTCTCTTTTGGCTCTTTTCCTCAACCTAGTAGGGCTGGGCTATGTTAAAAACGAAATGAAACAAAACAACAAAGTGAAATCCATTCCTTTGATCACACACACTCTCGGATAAACCCCACTCAATCATGGTGTATGATCCTTCTAATGTGGTGTTGGATTCTGTTTGCTAGTATTTCCTTGAGGATTTTTGCATCTATGTTCATCAGTGATATTGGCCTGTGGTTTCCTTTTTTTGAGACATCTTTGTTTGGTTTTGGTATCAGGGTGATGGTGGCCTCATAGAATGAGTTTGGGAGTGTTCCTCCCTCTGCTATATTTTGGAAAAGTTTGAGAAGGATAAGTGTTAGCTCTTCTGTAAATGTTTGATAGAATTCACCTGTGAAGCTATCTGGTCCTGGGCTTTTGTTTGTTGGAAGATTTTTAATCACAGTTTCAATTTCAGTGCTTGTGATTGGTCTGTTTATATTTTCTATTTCTTCCTGGCTCAGTCTCAGAAGGTTGTGCTTTTCTAAGAATTTGTCCATTTCTTCCAGGTTGTCCATGTTATTGGCATAATTGCTTGTATTAATCTCTCATGATCCTTTGTATTTCTGCAGTGTCAGTGGTTACTTCTCATTTTTCATTTCTAATTCTGTTGATTTGAGTCTTCTCCCTTTTTCTCTTGATGAGTCTGGCTAATGGTTTATCAACTTTGTTTATCTTCTCAAAGAACCAGCTTGTAGTTTTATTGATCTTTGCTATTGTTTCCCTTCATTTTTTTCATTTATTTCTGATCTGATCTTTATGATTTCTTTCCTTCTGCTACCTTTGGGTTTTTTTTTTGTTCTTCTTTCTCTAATTGCTTTAGGTGTAAGGTTAGGCTGTTTATATGAGATTTTTCTTTTTTCTTGAGGTAGGATTGTATTGCAATAAACTTCCCTCTTAGAACTGCTTTGCTGCATCCCATAGGTTTTGGGTTGTTGTGTTTTCATTGTCATTTGTTCCTAGGTATTTTTTGATTTCCTCTTTGATTTCTTCAGTGACCTCTTGGTTTAGTAGTGTATTGTTTAGCCTCCATGTGTTTGTATTCTTTACAGATTTTTTTTCCTGTAATTGATATCTAGTCTCAAAGCATTGTGGTTGGAAAAGATATTTGAAATGATTTTCATTTTCGTAAATTTACCAAGGCTTGATTTGTGATCAAAGATGTCATCTATCCTGGAGAATGTTTCATGAGCACTTGAGAAGAAAGTGTATTCTGTTGTTTTTGGATGGAATGTCCTATAAATATCAATTAAGTCCATCCTGTTTAATGTGTCATTTAAAGCTTGTGTTTCCCTATTTATTTTCATTTTGGATGATCTGTCCATTGGTGAAAGTGGGGTATTAAAGTCCCCTACTATGATTGTGTTACTGTCGATTTCCCCTTTTATGGCTGTTAGTATTTGCCTTATGTATTGAGTTGCTCCTATGTTGGGTGCATCAATATTTACAATTGTTATATCTTCTTCTTTATTGATCCTGTGATCATTATGTAGTGTCCTTCTTTGTCTCTTGTAATAGTCTTTATTTTAAAGTCTATTTTGTCTGATATGAGAATTGCTACTCCAGCTTTCTTTTGATTTCCATTTGCATGGAATATCTTTTTCCATCCCCTCACTTTCCATCTGTAGGTGTCCCTAGGTCTGAAGTGGATCTCTTGTGGACAATATATATATGGGTCTTGTTTTTTGTATCCATTCAGCCAGTCTATGTCTTTTGGTGGGAGCATTTCATCCATTTACATTTAAGGTAATTATCAATATGTATGTTCCTATTCCCATTTTCTTAATTGTTTTGGGTTTGTTATTGTAGGTCTTTTCCTTCTCTTGTGTTTCCTGCCTAGAGAAGTTCCT
Organism: Balaenoptera physalus; assembly: GCF_965194825.1. Taxonomy (NCBI): domain Eukaryota; kingdom Metazoa; phylum Chordata; class Mammalia; order Artiodactyla; family Balaenopteridae; genus Balaenoptera; species Balaenoptera physalus. The sequence goes on along the minus strand of NC_138883.1, from coordinate 57,684,188 downwards.
TTAGCATTTGTTGTAAAGCTGGTTTGGTGGTGCTGAATTCTCTTAGCTTTTGCTTGTCTGTACAGGTTTTAATTTCTCCATCGAATCTGAATGAGATCCTTTCTGGATAGAGTAATCTTGGCTATAGGTTTTTCCCTTTCATCACTTTAAATATGTCCTGCCACTCCCTTCGGGCATGCAGAGTTTCTGCTGAAATATCAGCTGTTTACTTTATGGGGATTCCCTTGTTTGTTATTTGTTGTTCTTCCCTTGCTGCTTTTAATATTTTTTCTTTGTTTTTAATTTTTGATAGTTTGAGTAATATGTGTCTTGGCATGTTTCACCTTGGATTTATCCTGTATGGGACTCTCTGTGCTTCCTGGACTTGATTGACTATTTCCTTTCCCATGGTAGGGAAGTTTTCAACTATAAGCTCTTCAAATATTTTTTCAGACACTTTCTTTTTCTCTTCTTCTTCTGAGACCCCTATAATTCAAATGTTGGTGCATTTAATGTTGTCCCAGAGGTCTCTAAGACTGTCCTCAATTCTTTACATTCTTTTTTCTTTATTCTGCTCTGCAGTAGTTATTTCTACTATTTTATCTTCCAGGTCACTTATCTGCTCTTCTGCCTCAGTTATTCTGCTATTGATTCCTTCTAGTGTCGTTTTCATTTCAGTTATTGTATTGTTCATCGTTTGTTTGCTCTTTAGTTCTTCTAGGTTCTCGTTAAATGTTTCTTGTATTTTCTCCATTCTATTTCCAAGATTTTAGATCATCTTTACTATCATTACTCTGCATTCTTTTTCAGTTAGACTCCCTATTTCCTCTTCATTTGTTTGGTCTGGTGGGTTTTTACCTTATTCCTTCATCTGCTGCATATTTATCTGTCTTTTCATTTTGCTTAACTTTCTGTGTTTGGGGTCTCCTTTTCGCAGGCTGCAGGTTCGTAATTCCCATTGTTTTTGGTGCCTGTCCCCAGTGGGTAAGATTGTTTTAGTGGCTTGTGTAGGCTTCCTGGTGGAGTGGACTGTTGCCTATGTTCCGGTGGGTGCGGTTGGATCTTGTTTTTCTGGTGGGCAGAGCTGCATTGGGTGGTGTGTTTTGGGGTGTCTGTGAACTTATTATGATTTTAGGCAGCCTCTCTGCTAATGGGTGGGGTTTTGTTCCTGTCTTACTAGTTGTTTGGCATGGGCGTCCAGCACTGGAGTTTGCTGGCTGTTGGGTGGAGCTGGGTCTTAGTGTTGAGATAGAGATCTCTGGGAGAGCTCTAGCTGATTGATATTATGTGGAGCCAGGAGGTCTCTGGTTGTCCCATGTCCTGATCTCGGCTCTCCCACCTCTGGGGCTCAGGCCTGACACCAGGCTGGAGCACCAAGTGCCTGTCAGGCACACAGCTGAGAAGAAAAGGGAGAAAAAAAGAAAGAAAAAAAAAAGAAAAAGAAAAAAATATTTAAAAAATATATATATATAATAATAAAAAAAAAGAAGAGCACAATCAAACCAATTAACAAATCCACCAGTGATAACAAGTGCTAAACACTAAACTAAGATAAACATAAATATCAGTAGCAAAGCAGTCACAGACATCAAACCCCAAGTCTACAGTTGCTCCAAAGTCCTCTGCCACAATTTTGGGACGATTTATTGTCTATTCAGGTATTTCACAGATGCAGGGTACATCAGATTGATTGTGGGTATTTAATCTGCTGCTCCTGAGGCTGCAGGGAGAAATTTCCCTTTCTCTTCTTTGTTTGCACAGCTCCTGGGGTTCAGCTTTGGATTTGGCCCCGCCTCTGAGTGTAGGTCACCTGAGGGCCTCTGTTCCCCGCCCAGACAGGACTGGGTTAAAGGAGCAGCTGATTCGGGGGCTCTGGCTTACTCAGGTCGGGGCGAGGGAGGGGTACGGAATGTGGGGTGAGCCTGTGGTGGCAGAGGCTGGCATGTCATTGCGACAGCCTGGGGAGTGCCGTGTGTTCTCTCAGGGAAGTTGTCCCTTGGTCACAGGACCCTGGCAGTGGCAGGCTGTACAGGCTCCTGAGGGGTGGGGTGGGTGTGTACAGTTACCTGTGCTTGCACCCAGGATTCTTGGTGGTTTTAGCAGCAGCATTAGCGTTTCATGCCGGTCTCTGGGGTCTGAGCTGATAGCCATGGCTAGCGCCCATCTGTGAAGCTCATTTAGGCGGTGCTCTGAATCCCCTCTCCTCATGCAGCCCAAAACAATGGTCTTTTGCCTCTTAGGCAGTTCCAGACTTTTTCCCAGACTCCCTCCCAGCTACCTATGGCGCGCTAGCCCCCTTCAGGCTGTGTTCCAGCAGCCAACCTCAATCCTCTCCCTGGGATCTGACCTCCGAAGCCCGAGCCTCAGCTCCCAGCCCCCACCTGCCCCGGCGGGTGAGCAGACAAGCCTCTCAGGCTGGTGAGTGCTGCTCGGCGCCGAGCCTCTGTGCGGGAATCTCTCCGCTTTGCCCTCCTCACTCCTGTGTCTGCGCTCTCCTCCGTGGCTCCGAAGCTTCCCCCTTCCGCCACCCTCAGTCTCCGCCCGCGAAGGGGCTTCCTAGTGCGTGGAAACCTTTCCTCCTTCACGGCTCTCTCCCACTGGCGAAGGTCCCGTCCCTATTCTTTTGTCTCTGTTGTTTCTTTTTTCTTTTGCCCTACCCAGGTACGTGGGGAGCTTCTTGCCTTTTGGGAAGCCTGAGGTCTTCTGCCAGCGTTCAGTAGGTGTTTTGTAGGAGTTGTTCCTCATGTTGACGTATTTTTGATGTATTTATGTGGAGGAAGGTGATCTCCACATCTTACACCTCCACCATCTTGAAGGTCCCCCTCCACTGCAAACTTTTTTCTTTCCACTATTGCACAAAAATTAATGAACTGTTAGTTATAAACTTCAGTGGATTTATCTCAACCACAGTCTTATCTGGGCTTTTCAGGCATTTCACGTGGTTTATTCCTCTTAATACTTTCTGCTGACCCTCAACTCCCTGACATTGTTCTCCCTAGTTTGTTTTCTTTTTTTTTTCCTGCTTCTATGTTTTCTGCACAAATTCTGTCTTAGAGTAATGGTCCATGTGGTCTTAGTGATGATGTAAATCAAAACAAAGACCATTTAACTAGCAGGCTATTAAACAGTAGTGTTTTGGGAAATGTTTCATAGCTGTCTGGTGGTTGGGGGAGGAGCCCTGATTTGTAGCATTTGTAAATTCCTATGGTATACTTATTCACATCAGGGCCAATTTCTAGCTACAAATGTGAGGTGAATCAGCTCTCAAAATTCCTGAAAATTGAATAATTGTCTTTTAGTAGTCAATGAGAGCCATCATCAGCATACCATTGGATTAGGAAACTTTATCAGTTGTGTAACATCAGAAATTAGATTATATTTAGGACTAACTTGAAACAGAGAGCTGTTCCAAATGATTTTATTAGCCCCAAAGTTATATTAACTTTCCAGGTATCCTCTCATCAAATTTAACTTTATCCAAATACAATTCTTAGTGAAACTACATCCATTTGCATCCATTTGAGAGGGAGGACAAGTGTTTAACAGAAGTAACCTCATGAGGAAACCCCAATGTTTGGTGAGGTCATATTTCCAACTTTAATATAACAGACAGACAGTGGCCACTCCTTCCTGCCTTATGCCAAACATCACAAATACCTATTGTGTTTCCCAGAGGGGGAAACATTTTCAGCAGTCACTGTGCCTACCTATAGCCATATTTAAGGACTGCTATAAATGGGCTCAAATTCTGGAATAAAAGTCTACAAAAAAAGTTTTCTACTCAAGAAAGAAGATATTCAAGCATTATCCAAATATACAGAAATTCAAGGCCATCCTGGCAGGAATTACTTAGGACAAAAGTAACAGTTTTAATGTTTTATCTGAATTTATCTCCAATAATATATTAATAAAAATGCACCATTTTATTTTTAATTGCTCTTATACCTTAATACTACCTCACTGTTTTCATCATATTAAAAATACCTCTCCTCTTATTTATGTCAGGTCTCTGTTATATTATAACCAGTTGTCACATCAGTCACCCTATCCTACTTTCTGCATTGGGTTTTGGAGCCACCTACTGTGGTTCATAGTTAGACAAAGACACATGGATTGTACATGGGCATGATGTAGTCATCATGCATTCTTCGGCTTGAATCTTGTCCAAGTGTTCCGTAATTGACTCCAGGGATTGTGGGACCAGATAGTTCTTACTTCCAGCATCACCTTAGTACAGTGCCAGCTGTCTAGAAAGACAAATAAAGCCCAGAAGCTCTACCACAGCCCAGAAAACAAACAAAACAAAAAATCCAGGAAATTTAAAGGCATAAGACACCTAGCATTAAAAGGAAATTTGTACATTTCATAGAGACAGAAATGAACAACAAAAAACCTTGCTTTTATTGCATTTGCCTTATTTACAAAATAGTTGTAAATATTTCAAACACTACAGGGTTTTAGAAAATGAAAGTGTGATTTTCTTTTTTCTTTCTTTCCCGATCTTAGAAGTTTTGTTTTATACTTATATTCTTTTAGACCTGTTTCTATATAAACAAAAATATATGTACCCACATAGAAACATTTTTTTAATATAAATGGATTCAGCAAAGTAGATTATCCTGAAGTTAATCCTTTTTCATTTAATGTTTTACTCTGGACATTTTTCTATAACATACACCAAGATTTACAACATATTTTTTTCCTGCTGGTTCTCATGATATTTTTTCTATGTTCTATTTAAGAAAGTTGCTGAAACTGCTATTTCAAAATTAAATGAGGAAAGGGAGAGTTTCCTTTCCACTTTCATTCAAGATTGGATAATTAAGGCAGATGACCCAAATTTGTCTCCTTTGGCTCACATGCTCGCCCTTGTCTAGGGCATAATATTGTGAATAGTCATTTCCCCAGAACCACCTGGAGTGACAGCGGTGTTTCTCCAGTAGATGGAGGAGTTCTTTAGCAGATGAAAGAGGAAGGAATGCTTGGGGAAAAAAATTTTTTAAAAAAGCAACAGACATCCACTACAAAGTGAAATCCCTGTGAATTTATATTGAAATACATTTGAAGAAAAATGCTAATGGACTTTTTTAAAGAGGGTTTTAAACTCACTATCCCAATATTGTCCTTTATAGAAAAAAATAATTCTGGTCCAGGGTCCAATCCACACTGCATTTAGTTTTCAGGTCTCCTTAGTCTCCTTTAACCTAGAACAGTTCAGCAGAATGATGTTGATTTTTATAAATTTTTGAGAAGTTGTCAACCAGTTTTCTTCACTATAAAGTTACTACACACCTCTTTTAAATTAGTCGTTTTGTGAGGAGATATTTTGAGACTGTGGAAATATTCTATTTTTTATCAAACTTTCACCCACTGTTTTAACATCTATTAATGATTATGCCTGAGTCAGTTATTACCATGATGTTTGCCTAATGGTGATTTTTCTAGCTTTATTATTATTTCTGCGTTTATCAGTTTACCTTCTACAACTATAAGGAACACCGTTTCCTTGTCCCCAACTTGTTTATACGTTTGTTCATTTCTACTAGTATTATCAGCATTGACTCATGTATTCCTATTTTACTCAACTGGTTATAAACCATTACTATCTTGTGTTTTGATGTTCAAATTTCATGAAACACACTTTGTGCAGCAAAATTCTAACCAGCTTCATTTTAGCAAATTCTATACTACATTTTTAATGAATGCTTTTGTTTTTCATGTTTACTAGAGCTCTCTGAGGGGAGGGACTTTGTTTTATTCATCTCTGTATTTCCAATGTCTAACAGAATACTTGGATTGTAGTAGTGATCAAGAAGCACTTGTTGGGTGGCTAAAGGGCTGCAATAGCTCTGATGTGAATTAATTTTTTTTAAATGTTTATTAAAGTAAGTACAATAATCAGAAGAGTGCAAAAAGTAAGTGTACAGCTTGATTAATTATTACAAAGTGAAGGTCTGTGTAAACACTACCTTGTCAAGAAAAAGACCATTGTCAACATTCCAGAAACTCACCTCATGCCCTACCCAGTCAGTAACCCATCCTTTCTCTTCAAGCGCAACCACTATCTTAACTTCTACACTATGAATTATTTTTACTTGGTTTTGTATTTTATGTAGTAAACCACCCAGAACTTTTTGGTGTGACTTTTTTTGCCCAATATTATGCATGTGAGATTCATCCATACTTTTGAGTGTTGGAAGTGTCTCCATTTATTTTTTTCTTGTATAGTGTTGAACCATATGAATACCTACAATTTAGGGACAGTTGAATGCCTCTGGTTTTTCACTACCATTTAATATTGATCTGAACATTCCAATATATATCTCTTAGTGCCTATGAGCGTACATTGGTGCTGGATATATGCCATGTGTGGAAAGCCTGGATCATAGTGTGTGTGTGTGTGTGTGTGTGTGTGTGTGTGTGCGTGTGTGTGTTTTCAGCATTAAGTAGAAAATGCCAGACAGTGATTGTGCAATTTGTCAACAAGGTATAAGAGTGCCCATTGCTCTGTGTTCTCATCATGTTTAGAATTGACAGTACCTATTTTTTTAATGTAGTTGGTAGTATATATAGATATATAGTTGTAACCCATTGTAATTTTATTCTCCATTTCCTTGATGACAAATAAGGTAGAATACCTCTTCATATGTTTATTGGCCTTTTATGAAATACCTTTAGTAAATTGCTTATTCAAGTCTTTTCCACCTCTTTAATTGGTTTTTATTTTTCTTATTGATTTATAGGGATTATTTACATAGTTTTTACATAATTTGGATATGAGTTCTTTATTATTATATGTATAGCAAATGTCTTCTAGATAGTTGTTTCTTTCTACATTCTCTTTATGCTACCCAGTATCATACTGTTTTAATTATTGTATCAATAGCTTTATCAGTCATGCTATGTGGTAGAACAAATCCACATGTCTTGTGATTTGGGTTGGAGTTTTAACCAATGGCATTTTTAGAATATCAAATCTAGTGTTTTTATTTAGTTTAGTTTTTAATTCAGTATTTTATTTTATTTATTTTTGTTTTTTGCTTCATCATTTTCAGTAAATATAATCCTAGGTCTTTGACTTTTTTTCCTGCTATGGCAAATGGTATATTTTTATCTGTGGCTTTAGCTTTTCTTTGTACATTATCAATTTGCAAACAATAACAGTTTTATTTCTTCCTTTCCATTATTTATACCTTTTATTTATGTTATTGTTTATTATACTGTCTAGAACATCCAGTCCATTGCTAAATAAATGTGGTGATAATGGGCACCCTCATCTTGTTACTTAACTGAGACAGAAAACATTCAGTATTTCATCATGAAGAATAATATTTTTAGGATACCATTTATTAGGTTAAGTAGTTTCTGTATATTCCTAGTCTAAAAAGGTTTTTTTGTGTGTTTTTTTAAATCAGAACGGGTGTTGAATTTTTTTCTAAATTTTTTACTGTGTCTATTGAAATGATACATGTTTCTCTCCTTTACTCTGTTAAAAAATTACACTGACTGATTTTGAAATGTTAAAAAGAATTCCTGAAATCAGTCCAAACTCATCATTATGTTTTTCATTACATATATGGCTGAACTCAGTTTAATAATAATGTGTTAAGAATGTTTGTGCTGGTGGTTCCTTAGCAATATCGTTCATAATTCTCTTCTAATAACATTCTCATCAGTATTTAACATTAATATTATGATGACTTCATAATATAAATTGAGAGTGTTTTTCTCTTTTCTTATTATCTGAAAGAGTGTGTAAGATGGCTATTATTTCTCCTTTACTTGTTTGGAAGTATTAATCAGTAAAACCATCTGTTCCTGAAGATTTCCTTGTAGGAGGATTTTAATTATGGATTCTACTTCATTAATAACGATAGATATGTTCAAATTTGTTTATAATATATCTGTGTCAGACTGGTGTGGTAATTATATTTTTCTAAAATTTGTTGATGTCATGTAAATTTTTAAATGCATGGTTCCAGTTATTCTAACAGCTTCATATTTTTAAAAATACCTTTATTATCTCTAATGGCATCCCTTTTTATTGTCCTAATCAGTGTTGATAGTGGGAAACTACTTTTAATAGTTATTTTAAATAAAAGTTTTGATTTGTTGAACTTTCCTATTGTATATTTATTTTCTATTTCAAAAATTTCTGCCTTTATCTTTATTATTTTCTTTCCTTTACTTTCCTTGGGCTTAATTTGCTGTTCCTTTTAAAACGTCTTAAGAATGAAGATTAGTCCTTGCTTTTCAGTCTTTTTTATTTTCTAAAATATGTCTTCACAACTATACATTTCCCTCTTTGTGATTTTAGCTGTATCCCTCAAGATTTCCTATTTAGAGTTTTCATTATCATTTAATTCAAAATATTTTCTGATTTGCATTATTAGTTCTTTTTTGACCCGTGGGTTATTTAGAGTATACTAGTAAATTTCCATACACATGCAGGTTTTATAGATATATTTTTCTTATTAATTTCTAGCTTAAAGCACTGTGGTCTGAAAAAATTATTCTGGATAATTCCAGTCCTTCGAAATTTTTATAGACTTGTTTTAATTCAAAGAATATTTGATTTTTAAAAATATTTTCTGTGTTTAATAAATGTGTAAGTTGCAGTTGATACACAGAGTGTAGTGTTTGTGTATATGTATACACACAGAGTGTATGTGTGTGTGTTGTGTTTTATATACACACAGAGTGTATGTGTGTGTTTGTATAAAATGTATATTAGAGCAACTAGTGAATCATGTTTTCAACTATTCTATATTCTTATTGATTATTTTTATTTTCTCTGTTTATTCTTTTGTACACAAGAGGATATAGTATTAAATTATATCTGATGATTATGACTTTATTCATGTTGCTTTCTACATTTTGAGGCTACATTGTTAAGAAAATATACAGTTTTATAATTTCTGCCTCATCCTGCTGAAGTGTATCCTTTTTCTCTAGTAATGCTTTCTTGACTAAAGGGTCATGTTTTCTGATATTAATATAGTTTTTTTTAACGTTTGCATATGAAAAGATTTTTTGTCTTTTCTTTTCAGCATTTATCTATTTTTATATTGTATATGTGTCTCCTCTCAGCAACATAAAGTTTCAATTGAGTCCAGAGTGACAAACTTATTTGTTTAATTGGAGTTTGTATTAGTGTGCTAGGGCTTCTGAGACAAAATACCTGATAAGTACCAAAACTGGTGGCTTCAACAGCAGAAATTTGTTGTCTCCCAGTTTTGGAGGCTATAAGTCTGAGATCAAGGTGGTGGCAGGGTTGCTTCTTTCTGAGGGTTGTGAAATAATCTAAGCCTCTCAGTTAGCTTCTGGTGGTTTCTGGCAATCTTTAATGTACCTTAGCTTGCAGATGCATCCCTGGTCTCTCTCTTCATCTTCATTTGGGGTTATCTCTGTGAGTCTGCTTCCAAATTTCCCCTTTTTATACAGACACAAGTTATATTGGATTGAGCCCATCCTACTCCAGTATGACCTCATTTTAACTGATTATATCTACAATACCCTATTTCTAAGTAAGGTCACATTCTGAGGTTTGGGGGTTAGGACTTCAACATATGAATTCTGGGGGAATCCAGTTCAACTCCTAACAGAGCATTTATTCTATTTAATTTCATGTAAATACTGATAGATTTTGGTTTAAATATACCATAATAGTATTTTTTTCTCTTTCTTCAGTATATTCATTATTTCTTTTTTTTTTTTCCTTTCCACTCTAGTCTTCTTTTTGGTTGATTATTTTCCCCTTGAGATAATCAAAAGCTTTTTATATGATTCCTTTTTTTTCCTCTATTAGCTTCTCCATTGTATCTTATTTTATTTTCTTGTACAGCATGTAGTCTTAATTTATTATAGCAAAACTAAATAAGTTATTTTGCCACTTTTCAAGCAGTAAACCATACAACATTTGGAATTATTTCTCTGTTTTGACTTTTCCACTAATGATTTACAAAATTTTTTTGCGTGTACCATTATTTTAGAACAGCATTATTGATTCACATGCCCTACAGTTTAACCACTTAAAGTGCTCCCTAACAACATACATAAGACACTTGGTTCATATAGTAACACAATCTGATATTATTTATCTAATAATAAGATCTAGGTAATATTCTAGAATCATTAATTGGGATTGTTCATAGATCTTTTGAGAGACAACTTGGGTAGTTGTCTATGTTAGTGTTCTTAGAGATTAAGATAACAATATGTTAAAATAAGGTACATTCACAGTTTATCACTTAAATGCAACCTTTTAATGATTTGATAATTTTAAATTGTGTGATATGCTCCATAAGGGAGCTTTTCTGTTTCATACTGATCTTTCCATATATTGTAATTAATAATATCATGATAGAAATAGCAATAAAATGCAAAACTTTTCCCCCTTTTCTTTTATAATAATAAGAAACCCTGCATGAGGTTATCAGGGCGGGTTGAAGAAAAGAGGCAGCTAAGCAATAATAGTTGGTACCATGGGAGTCTGATAAACCTGCTTATGCAGTTTATTTATATCTCCTGGAAATCCTTGGGCTAAATAAGTTCAGGTATACCATAAACTGGGGTGAAAAGTATTTCCCACCAGAGAGCCAAGAGTAGAGCATTATCATAACCTGGACTTTGTCCTCAGCCATATTTTCCCTGAGCCTGAAAAAGATGAGGAACTCCTTCAAAGGTGCTATCTTTCTGGTCTGCTAGAGCATAAGAAAGCCTATTAATGCAATCTGTAATTGTCAGACTTTCCAGGAAGAGATAAAGAGAAAACATGGAGGATGAATCCACTTCCTTACACGATACACAAAAATCACAGACCTAAATGTAAGACCTAAAACCATCAAACGTTTAGATGAAAACATAGAGTTAAATCTATGTGACCTTCCATTAGGAAGGTATTTGGAATTGTAGCTATACTTTTTAATAGCCCTGTGACTCTTGATGATTTACCTGAAATTTTGTCTCTTAGTTTTACAGTGATTATAATAATACCAACATTATGAAATCTCCATATTTTAACCTACTCACATCTTATTTTTTACTCCTTTCCATTTCTTTCTCCAGAGTGCCAACTAAGTTTTTATCAGGATAAGGGGTCAAGTCTTTTAATATTAACTCACACAGGCATGGGTTTGTACTATATACATCGTCCCAGATAATTCTCAGATAATAACAAACCTGATATTAGCATTTATTAGATGTTTTATCCCTGTTTGTTCAATGATGTATTGACTGAACTCTCTCATATAGACCCTTTATACTTGTTAGCTCTCACCTTCCCTTCCCCACTTCCTCCCTTTCTCTCTCCATCCACCCCCACCCCCACAGGCTTCTTGGAAGTGCTGTCTTACAGTACTCAGATGTATTACTTTGGTGCCTTCTTTGTCTCTGATACATAACCTTTTTATACCTCTCATGCCATTATTGCTAAGAGAACTTTTTTGGGAACTAAGTCTTCCACAGGTCTAGACAGAAAGTGTAGGACAGCTCTCCTCAACTTGTGAAAACTAGAAGTGTTTTACTACAATTTTCTCTTTATATGTACCTTGGAGGTACTGTTTCTATGTCCACGTTTGTCTTTGTGCTCTTTCTCTAAGCCAGAATATTTTCATCATCCTCCAGCATGACAAAAAAAGAAAGACAGAAAGCAAAAACTAAAAAGCAATGGCAAACTAGGTGTGATAGGGTGAATTAACAAAATTTTTATCAAGACATAGAGCTTTGAAAACTCAAGGTAAAAATTAACTTTTCCTTATTTCTCTTTACATTTTCTCTATTTTCTGTCTACCCGTTAATCAGTAGATGACAAGGTTCTAAATAAGTGGACAGGGGAAGGAATGGGCAAGGGAATATATAAAGGGATTAAAGTATTGCAGGACAAAAAAAAAATGTTCGTTGGCTCGTATTTTATACCATCATGCTCCCTCAAGCTTAGCACAGTTCTTGGCATAAAGAAAGCAATCAGCAAATGGTAGCAAGAGCAATAATAGTTCTAATTTTAGTAGTAATAATAGTAGTTGTAGTCATTCACTTATATAACAAAACCAGAATAAGTTCTTAGCCCTTCTGGCTTCTCCCTGCTTTCTCCAAAGGGCACATAAAATAAGTTCCTTCTCTCCAGGTGCTCACCATCTGGGGAAGCATGGCATGAATGGAGTACACCATGCTAGAATGTATCTTTAGAGTACATCCTCCACTCCTATGACATTCCTATTGCCAAGTGGTACCTACTTGGCCTAAAAGAGAAAATGTACTTAAATAAAGACTATTCTTAATCACAAGACACCTTGGCTACTTTTTGATATTTAACCATTTTAAAACATTTTTGGTGGAATAGATTATACTAAAAAGTGCATAAAACATACATGTGCAGTACAATGAGTAATTATAAGATGAACGCCCATGTGGTCTGTTCCTCTGTCAGTCTGCTCCTATTTTAGACCAGATTCCCTCCATCTCCTCACAAATAAACATAATCCAGACTTTTATGTTAATCGCTTACTTGCTTTTCTTTATGGTTCTATCCCCTTTTGAGTATGTCCCTGGTTTTTCAAATTTATGTAGAGTCTATTGTGTTTATTCATGTGTATCTTTCTTCTTTTGTCAACATTATGCTCATGAACAATATGTAGTTCCCTGCAGCAGTAGTCATTTGTTTTCATTGTTTTATAGTATCCCCTTGTTTAAATACTTCAATGTATATTTCCATTTCACTATGGATGGACAACTGGGTTTTTTCCAGTTTGGGGTTACTACACATAACACTAATGAACACATTTTTCTGCATGCCTCCTGAGCACATGTGCAGCCCCCTGATCTATTAGGAAGTCTCTATATTCATGATCAGAAAAATCTCTCAGGACGGAACTGTTTTTGAGAAGTAAACTTATCTCTGTGGGATCTTACATTTCCTAAAATTCAATCTGGTATACTTCACTGCCTTGTTAATTTTATGGAGATTTTTTAAAGCTTTTCATGAGTATTTCATTAAGCTTTTTAAACTATACTCAGTAAAAGGGACCATATAATTTAGCCCAACATTATTAGAATCAGAATTCTATCGAGCATTATTTACAGTTTTAGTTTAGTTTTTTTAATAATTGTGATCATACTGCATATCCAATTTATATCCCAGTCTTTATTATTATTTTTTACATCTTTATTGGAATATAATTGCTTTACAGTGGTGTGTTAGTTTCTGCTTTCTAACAAAGTGAATCAGCTATATATATACATATATCCCCATATCTCCTCCCCCTTGTGTCTCCCTCCCACCCTCCCTATCCCACCCATCTAGGTGGTCACAAAGCACCAAGCTAATCTCCCTGTGCTATGCCCCTGCTTCCCACTAGCTATCTATTTTACATTTGGTAGTATATATAAGTCGATGCCACTCTCTCACTTCATCCCAGCTTACCATTCCCCCTCCCCGTGTCCTCAAGTCCATTCTCTACATCTGTGTCTTTATTCCTGTCCTGCCCTTAGGTTCTTCAGAGCCTTTTTTTTTTTTTTTGGATTCATTCCATATATATGTGTCAGCATACGGTATTTGTTTTTCTCTTTCTGACTTACTTCACTCTGTATGACAGTCTCTAGGTCCATCCAACTCACTACAAATAACTCAATTTCATTTCTTTTTATGGCTGAGTAGTATTCCATTGTATATATGTGCCACCTATTCTTTATTGATTCATCTGTCGATGGACACTTAGGTTGCTTCCATGTCCTGGATATTGTAAATAGAGCTGCAATGAACATTGTGGTCCATGACTCTTTTTGAATTATGGTTTTCTCAGGGTATATGCCCAATAGTGAGATTGCTGGGTTGTACGGTAGTTCTATTTTTAGTTTTTTAAAGAACCTCCATTCTGTTCTCCATAGTAGCTGTACCAATTTACATTCCCACGAACAGTGCAAGAGGGTTCCCTTTTCTCCACACCATCTCCAACATTTACTGTTTGTAGATTTTTTGACGATGGCCATTCTGAATGGTGTGAGGTGATACCTCATTGCAGTTTTGATTTGCATTTCTCTAATGATTAGTGACGTTGAGCATCCTTTCATGTGTTTGTTGCCAATATCTATATCTTTTTGAAGAAATGTCTATTTAGGTCTTCTGCCTATTTTTGGATTGGGTTGTTTGTTATTTTTGATATTGAGCTGCGTGAGCTGCTTGTATATTTTGGAGATTAAACCTTTGTCAGTCGCTTTGTTTGCAAATATTTTCTCCCATTCTGAGGGTTGTCTTTTTGTCTTGTGTATGATTTCCTTTGCTGTGCAAAAGCTTTTAAGATTCATTAGATCCCATTTGTTTATTTTTGTTTTTATTTCCATTTCTCTAGGAGGTGGGTTGAAAAGGATCTTGCTGTGATTTATGTCATAGAGTGTTCTGCCTATGTTTTCCTCTAAGAGTTTTATACTGTCTGGCCTTACGTTTAAGTCTTTAATCCATTTTGAATTTATTTTTTTGTATGGTGTTAGGAAGTGTTCTAATTTCATTCTTTCACGTATAGCTGTCCAGTATTCCCAGCACCACTTATTGAAGAGGCTGTCATTTCTCCATTGTATATTTTTGCCTCCTTTCTCAAAAATAAGGTGACCATATATGAGTGCTTTTATCTCTGGGCTTTCTATCCTGTTCCATTGATCTATATTTCTGTTTTTGTGCCAGTACCATACTGTCTTGATTACTGTAGCTTTGTAGTATAGTCTGAAGTCAGGGAGCCTGATTCCTCCAGCTCTGTTTTTCTTTCTCAAGATTGCTTTGGCTATTCAGGGTCTTTTGTGTTTCCATAAATATTGTGAAATTTTTTGTTCAAGTTCTGTGAAAAATGTCATTGGTAATTTGATAGGGATTGCACTGAATCTGTAGATTGCTTTGGGTAGTAGAGTCATTTTCACAATGTTGATTCTTCCAATCCAAGAACATGGTATATCTCTCCATCTGTTTGCATCATCTTTAATTTCATTCATCAGTGTTTTCTGCATACAGGTCTTTATCTCCTTAGGTAGCTTTATTCCTAGGCATTTTAGTCTTTGTGTTGCAATGGTCAATGGAGTGCTACCTTAATTTCCCTTTCAGATTTTTCATCAGTAGTGTATAGGAATGCAAGAGATTACTGTGCATTAATTTTGTATCCTGCTACTGTACTAAATTCATTGATTAGCCCTAGTAGTTTTCTGGTAGCATCTTTAGGATTCTCTGTGTATAGTATCATGTCATCTGCAAACAGTGACAGCTTTACTTCTTCTTTTCCAATTTGGATACCTTTTATATCTGTTTCTTCTCTAATTGCTGAAGCACAAACTTCCAAAACAATGTTGAATAACAGTGGTGAGAGTGGGCAACCTTGTCTTGTTCCTGATCTTAGTGGAAATGGTTTCAGTTTTTCACCATTGAGGATGATGTTGGCTGTGAGTTTGTCATATATGGCCTTTATTATGTTGAGGTAAGTTCCCTCTATGCCTACTTTCTGGAGGGTTTTTATCATAAATCGGTGTTGAAATTTGTTGAAAGCTTTTTCTGCATCTATTGAAATGATCATATGGTTTTTATTCTTCAATTTGTTAATATGGTGTATCACATTCATTGATTTGCATATATTGAAGAATCCTTGCATTCCTTGGATAAACCCCACTTGATCATGGTGTATGATCCCTTTAATGTGCTTTTGAATTCTGTTTGCTAGTATTCTGTTGAGGATTTTTGCATCTGTGTTCATCAGTGATATTGACTTGTAGTTTTCTTTCTTTGTGACATCTTTGTCTGGTTTTGGTATCAGAGTGATTGTGGCCTCGTAGAATGAGTTTGGGGGTGTTCCTCCCTCTGCTATATTTTTGAAGAGTTTGAGAAGGATAGGTGTTACCTGTTCTCTAAATGTTTGATAGAATTCACCTGTGAAGCCATCTGGTCCTGGGCTTTTGTTTGTTGGAATATTTTTAATCACAGTTTCAATTTCAGTGCTTGTGATTGGTGTGTTTATATTTTCTATTTCTCCTGGTTCAGTCTCAGAATGTTGTGCTTTTCTAAGAATTTGTCCATTTCTTCCAGGTTGTCCATTTTATTGGCATATAGTTGCTTGCAGTAATCTCTCATGATCCTTTGTATTTCTGGTCTCAGTTGTTACTTCTTTTTCATTTCTAATTCTATTGATTTAAGTCTTCTCCCTTTTTTTCTTGATGTGTCTGGCTAATGGTTTATCAATTTTGTTTATCTTCTCAAAGAAACAGCTTTTAATTTTATTGACCTTTGCTATTGTTTCCTTCATTTCTTTTTCATTTATTTCTGATCTGATCTTTATGATTTCTTTTGTTCTGCTGACTTTGGGGTTTTTTGTTCTTTCTCTAATTGCTTTAGGTGTAAGGTTAGCTTGTTTATTTGAGATGTTTCTTGTTTCTTGAGGTAGGATTTTATTGCTATAAACTTCTCCCTTAGAACTGCTTTTGATGCATCCCATAGGTTTTGGGTCAT
The DNA here is from genome assembly GCF_965194825.1 of Balaenoptera physalus. Classification (NCBI taxonomy): domain Eukaryota; kingdom Metazoa; phylum Chordata; class Mammalia; order Artiodactyla; family Balaenopteridae; genus Balaenoptera; species Balaenoptera physalus. The sequence continues at coordinate 57,667,735 of NC_138883.1, read as the reverse complement.
CGTGTTTTCATTGTCATTTGTTTCTAGGTATTTTTTTATTTCCCCTTTGATTTCGTCAGTGATCTCTTGGTTATTTAGCAGTGTATTGTTTAGCCTCCATGTGTTTGTATTTTTTACAGATTCTTTCCTGTAATTGATATCTAATCTCACAGCAGTATGGTTAGAAAACATACTTGATATGATTTCAATTTTCTTAAATTTACCAAGGCTTGATTTGTGACCCAAGATATGATCTATCCTGGAGAATGTTCCATGAGCACTTGAAAAGAAAGTGTATTCTGTTGTTTTTGGATGGAATGTCCTATAAATATCACTAAGTCCATCTTGTTTAATGTATCATTTCAAGCTTGTGTTTCGTTATTTATGTTCATTTTGGATGATCTGTCCATTGGTGAAAGTGGTGTGTTAAAGTCCCCTACTATGATTGTGTTACTGTTGATTTCCCCTTTTATGGCTGTTAGCATTTGCCTTATGTATTGAGTTGCTCCTATGTTGGGTGCATCAATATTTACAATTGTTATATCTTCTTCTTTATTGATCCCATGATCATTATGTAGTGTCCTTCTTTGTCTCTTGTAATAGTCTTTATTTTAAAGTCTATTTTGTCTGATATGAGAATTGCTATTCCAGCTTTCTTTTGATTTCCATTTGCATGGAATATCTTTTTCCATCCCCTCACTTTCCATCTGTAGGTGCCCCTAGGTCTGAAGTGGATCTCTTGTGGACAGTATATATATGGGTTATATGGGTCTTGTTTTTTGTATCCATTCAGCCAGTCTATGTCTTTTGGTGGGAGCATTTCATCCATTTACATTTAAGGTAATTATCGATATGTATGTTCCTATTCCCATTTTCTTAATTGTTTTGGGTTTGTTATTGTAGGTCTTTTCCTTCTCTTGTGTTTCCTGCCTAGAGAAGTTCCTTTATCATTTGTTGGAAAGCTGGTTTGATGGTGCTGAATTCTCTTAGCTTTTGCTTGTCTGTACAGGTTTTAATTTCTCCATCAAATCTAAATGCTATCCTTGCTGGGTAGAGTAATCTTGGTTGTAGGTTCTTCCCTTTCATCACTTTAAATATGTCTTGCCACTCCCTTCTGGCTTGCAGAGTTTCTGCTGAAATATCAGCTGTTTACCTTATGGGTATTCCCTTGTATGTTATTTGTTGCTTTTCCCTTGCTGCTTTTAATATTTTTTCTTTGTATTTAATTTTTGATAGTTTGATTAATATGTGTCTTAGCATGTTTCTCCTTGGATTTATCCTGTATGGGACTCTCTGTGCTTCCTGGACTTGATTAACTATTTCCTTTCCCATATTAGGGAAGTTTTCAACTATAAGCTCTTCAAATATTTTTTCAGACACTTTCTTTTTCTCTTCTTCTTCTGGGACCCCTATAATTCAAATGTTGGTGCATTTAATGTTGTCCCAGAGATCTCTAAGACTGTCCTCAATTCTTTACATTCTTTTTTCTTTATTCTGCTCTGCAGTAGTTATTTCTACTATTTTATCTTCCAGGTCACTTATCTGTTCTTCTGCCTCAGTTATTCTGCTATTGATTCCTTCTAGTGTCGTTTTCATTTCAGTTATTGTATTGTTCATCATTGTTTGTTTGCTCTTTAGTTCTTCTAGGTCCTCATTAAATGTTTCTTGTATTTTCTCCATTCTATTTCCAAGATTTTGGATCATCTTTACTATCATTACTCTGAATTCTTTTTCAGGTAGACTCCCTATTTCCTCTTCAATTGTTTGGTCTGCTGGGTTTTAACCTTGCTCCTTCATCTGCTGCGTGTTTCTATGTCTTCTCATTTTGCTTAACTTACTGTGTTTGGGGTCTTCTTTCACAGGCTACATGTTTGTAGTTCCCATTGTTTTTGATGTCTTCCCCCAGTGGCTAAGGTTGGTTCAGGGGGTTGTGTAGGCTTCGTGGTGGAGGAGACCAGTGCCTGTGTTCTGGTGGACAAAGCTGCATCTTGTCTTTCTGATGGGCAGGACCATATCTGATGGTGTGTTTTGGGATGTATGTGACCTGATTATGATTTTAGGCAGCCTCTCTGCTAATGGGTGGTGTTGTGTTCCTCTCTTGCTAGTTGTTCGGCATAGGTTGTCCAGCACTGTAGCTTGCTGGTTGTTGAGTGGAGCTGGGTCTTAGCGTTGAGATGGAGATGTCTGGGAGAGCTTTTGCTGTTTGATATTACATGGAGCTGGGAGGTCTCTGGTGGACCAATGTCCTGAACTCGGCTCTCCCACCTCAGCGGCTCAGGCCTGACACCTGGCCATAGCACCAAGACCCTGTCAGCCGCATGGCTCAGAAGAAAAGGCAGGAAAGAAAGGAAAGAAAGAAAGAAAGAAAGGATGGAGGGAGGGAGGGAGGAAGGAAGGAAAGAAAGAAGGAAAGAAAGGAAGGAAGGAAATAAAAAGAAATAAACTTATTAAAATAAAAGTAATTATTAAAAATAAAAAAATTAAAGAGTAATAAAAAAAAGAAAAAAGAAAGAAAGAAAGAAGAGAGCAGCCAAACCAAAAAACAAATCCACCAATGATAACAAGCTCTAAAAACTATATTAAAAAAAAAAAACTGACAGACAGATCCCTAGGACAAATGGTAAAAGCAAAGCTATAGAGACAAAGTCACACAAAGAAGCATACACCTACACACTCACAAAAAGAGAAAAAGAAAAAAACTATATATATCTATATATATATTTATTTAAAAAGGAAGAGAACAACCAAATCAATAAACAAATCTACCAATGATAATAAACTCTATATACTAAACTAAGAAAAACATAAAACCAGAAACCAGTCAGTCACACACTTGCAAATGCCAAGTCTACAGTTGCTCCCAAAGTCCACTGCCTCAATTTTGGGATGATTCGTTGTCTATTCAGGTATTCCGCAGATGCAGGTACATCAAGTTGACTGTGGAGATTTAATCCACTGCTCCTGAGGCTGCTGGGAGAGATTTCCCTTTCTCTTCTTTGTTCACACAGCTTCTGGAGTTCGGCTTTGGATTGGCCTGGCTTCTGCGTGTAGGTCGCCTGAGGGCGTCTGTTCTTCACACAGACAGGATGGCATTAAAGGAGCAGCTGATTCGGGGCTCTGGCTCACTCAGGCTGAGGGAAGGGAGAGGTACGGATGCCAGGTGGGCAAGGCTGCGGCGGCAGAGAGCGGAGTGAAGTTGCAGCAGCCTGAGGCGCACCGTGCGTTCTACTGGGGAAGTTGTCCCTGGATCACGGGACCCTGGCAGTGGCGGGCTGCCCACGCTCCCGGGAGGGGAGGTGTGGAGAGTGACCTGCGCTTGCACCAGGCGTCTTGGTGGTTGCAGCAGCTGCCTTAGCGTCTCATGCCCGTGTCTGGAGCTCATTTAGGCGGTGCTCTGAATCCCCTCTCTTTGCACATCCCGGAACAATGGTCTCTTGCCTCCCTGGCAGCTTCAAACTTTTTCCTGGACTCCTTCTTGGCTAGCTGTGGCGCACTAGCCCCCTTCAGGCTGTGTTCACGCAGCCAACCCCAGTCCTGTCCCTGGGATCTGACCTCCGAAGCTGGAGCCTCAGCTCCCAGCCCCCGCCCGCCCCGGCGGGTGAGCAGACAAGCCTCCTGGGCTGGTGAGTGCTGGTTGGCACTGATCCTCTGTGCGGGAATCTCTCCGCTTTGCCCTCCGCACCCCTGTTGCTGCGCTCTCCTCCGTGGCTCCGAAGCTTCCCCCCCACAACGTACCCCCTGTCTCCGCCAGTGAAGGGGCTTCCTAATGTGTGGAAACTTTTCCTCCTTCACAGCTCCCTCCCACTGGTGCAGGTCCTGTCCCTAGTCTTTTGTCTCTGTTGTTTCTTTTTTCTTTTGCCCTACCCAGGTACGTGGGGAGTTTCTTGCCTTTTGGGAAATCTGAGGTCTTCTGCCAGCGTTCAGTAGGTGTTCTGTAGGAGCTGTTCCACATGTAGTTGTATTTCTGATTTATTTGTGGGGAGGAAGGTGATCTCCACGACTTACTCCTCCGCCATCTTGAAGGTCTCCTCCCACTCTTTAATCTAAATACTTTGTATTAATTTTCTATTGCTGTGATGTTACCTTAAACTTGGTGGTTTAAAACAGTACACATTTATTATCTCAGAGATTCCATAGGTTAATCTGGGCACATCTTGGCTGGATCCTCTGTTTAAGGTCTCATAAGGCTACAGGAAAACTGTTGGCTGTGTTGAGTTTTCATCTGGAGGCTTAACTAGGGAAGAACCACTTCCAGGTGCCCTCAGGTTGTTGGTAAAATGCATTTTCTCACTGCTGTAGAATCCTGACAGTTTACTTCTTCAAAGCCAGCAATGGATAGACAGTCTCTTCGACTTGAGGCATCTAACTTCAAGAAAAGCTTGGACCTTCTTTTAAAGGACTCACATGATAGGTCATGGCCCCAGAATAATCCTTCTTTTTATTAACTTTAAGTCAAATAATTAATATATGGAAAGTCCCTTAACCTTTGCCTCATTCTGTTGGTTAGAAGCAAGTTACAAGTTTTAACTGCACTCAATGGGAGGATTAAACAGGAGTGCATACGCCTAGGAGTACTAATAATGAGAACATCTTAGAATTCTACCTACCACATATTGTAACACATATTTTCCTGTTATTTTTAACTATGTACTGTAAAGATGTTTCATGACTGTATTACATTCAAACATGAAGTATATTATAATTCACTTGAACACTAGATTATTGGAATATATTTATGTTTTAGATGCATAGTTTTTAAGGGTTCAAAAACTCTAATCATATCTGAACAATATCTGGGCCTCAGTTTTCTCAGCTATAAATCAGTGGTCCTTAGAAACCGGAAAAAATGAAGGGTAGGCACATTATTAAATAACTACTTGGCGTCTAGCTCAGTTTTCAAAATGCTAAAGGCAAATATTAGACACTAGATTCATCTCATTAAAAAAAATGTTATGTCAAAATCTTTGGCAGGTGACACATGAAAATAATCATGAAACAAAAAATAATCATTATTTTGTAAAATAATAAAATAACAGTGGTTAGATGCTCCCAAATGTAGACAATAGCGTGCTGTCAAGAAATTTAAAATAATGCATTTCCATTGTCTGCAAACCAGCCATATCGATCATAACCTTCAGAGACTGCATGCTCACAGATTTAAATACCAGTATCTTGTTCATTTCAAAATATATCCAGCCTGGATTTAAACAGCACAAATCCCTTCAAAAATAGATTATCTTAAACCAAACTCTTTATCTCTCATCACATCCCAACCATTTTTCTTTCCTGTGTTCTATATTTTAGTTAATGTCACCCTATCCACTCTTACTAAAGCCAAGATTGAGGAAGTAAGCCAATACTAGCACTTACTACAAACATTTAGTCAATGACCAAGACAGAAATCTATTTTTACATTACATTCTCATAGTCAAGAGAATATCTGTAGTTGACCCAATGCCTAATTTTTATAAAATTTTCTTTGGTTAGCTTGAAATAATTAATGAACTTTCATAACTAACTTACTATCAAGCACTGCCTCAGGGACTGAATAAACAGTATCTACCTACTGATATATGGCAGATGTGTGCTAAATGTGTTTACTCACTTTGATCATCATAAAATATTTGTTTTTAGTACTTCTGTGGCATTTGTTATAGCCCAGAGCAATACCTGTCAAAAATCTCTCAATTTAATAGACAATTTTTATCATTATATGACTCATTGCTAACACATACGAATTAATATTAAAAGAATCCAAGTTAGTTTTAACTTTTTGTTATTTTACAGGAAATATGTACTTACTACATACAATGTTTTAAAATATTTGAAATATCTATAGCTATATAGACTTGAATGCATATTTCTTTCTAGGCATTTTTAGAATATTAATTCCTGGTGCTTTAATGTTTTTAAAATTATACTGTAACCAGTTGAGATTAGTTTAGCTGTTAGTAGAAGAGACTTTTCAAAACAGTAGTTTAAACATGCTAGAAGGTAACCCAGGGCTGGTAGAGCAATGCCATGATAATCAAGAAGTCTTCCTCCATCATCCTGACTCATGACTCCCATCTTCAAGGTCACCTCAATGTCTAAGTTGGCTGCTAGAGTTCCAGGCATCCTATTAAAATTATAGTTCAAAAGAAGGACAAGTAAGGGTACATCTCATTTCAGTCATTTCCCTTTAAGGTACCTTCTCTGAAGTTCTTGTCACCATTTTAACTTATACCTCATGGGAAATAAGTGACTCACATGATTATATTTCCCTGCAAAAGAAGCTGGAAAATAAACTGTTCATTCTGGGAAACAATATACCAGGGAAAATTGGGATTCTGTTATTAAAGAAGGGAAGAATAGATATTGAAAGGGGAACTAGTACTTACCCACGTGCATATACATGTACAGATAGCCATACAGACTTGGATGTACATATATGTGTGTGTGTGTGTGTGTGTGTATGTGCATATATATATATATATATATATATATATATATATATATATGTATGATTGCTTATCCTGCTTTTTCTCTAAGCACCTGTCTAAATTCTACTTCTTTGTGATTCTTAAACAAACATTTAATGGCTTGATTAAAAGGTAACTGAACTGATGTATTATAATTTGCCATAAAGTTGATGATAGGCTTTTCAATATTATTATTGTTGTTATCGCTTGCTATGCTGCTGCCATGATGACTGCTGCTGCTGCTTCTACTCATGGAACAGCTATCATAAGCCAGTGGTTTTGTTAAATAGTTTACATATATGTTAGGTGAATAAATTTGGTTCTTACGCTTGTCTTCAGGCATGGGCTAGCAAGGGTAGCATAGGTAACACAAGCCCCAAATGCAGGAGCATTTACAAATCATGCAAATTTTACTTAAGGTTTTCTTTGGGAGTTTTAGAGGAGACTGCATGGCCCCAAATACAATAAAACATCCTATAATGCTCCTAATTCATCATTTCCCTCATAATTCAAGGCTGCTGAATTAATCAGTTCTCTCCCTTGTCAAAGCCTGCCAATACTGGACTTTTCCCTTATTCCTCCATTCTATATTTTATCTATTTCCCTAGCCTCCAGGACCTTTTTCATTTTAGACGGCATAAAATTCTAAATGTCTACCGCCTCTAGCAATGTGTGAGAATATCTCTTCATTGTATCCTCACCAGCACTGATATTATAATTTAAAAAACCATAATTGTTTTACAAAACAGTATTTTTGTTCACATTTCAATTACTAAAAACTTTGAAAACTTTCTCAGACACTTGCTAAATAGCTGGATTTCCAAATTATTCCTTCACCCAATATTTATTGAGAGCCCATTTTATGCCAACCCTTCCTCTAGGTGTTGAGGATACAATGGTGAACCAAAGAGAAAAATCTCTGCCCTCATGGAACTTGCATTTTATTTGGTGAGTCACAAAGTAGACAAAGATAAGCAAAATGTGTAGAAGGTGAGATGATGGTCATTGTTATGGAGGAAAATAAAGTAGGGATTTAAGAACGAGGGCTTATAATTTCAATAGGGTGGGCCCACTCTGAAGGTGACATTTAAGACTGGAAGGAATTGATGGTTAAAACTACACATGCTCTTAAAGATAGATGGTGAGAACCAGAAAAAAGGAAGAGAATGCAAAGTCTTGAGCAAAAGTTTGACCAGTGTGTTTGAGAAAGAACAAAGTGGCCAATCTGGTAAGAGTTAAGTGAACCAGGGCCAGAGTAGTTCTGAAATCAGAGAAGCAGTAGTAACCACACCATGTAGGAATTGGTGTCCAGTATAAAAACCTGAGCATTTTCTCCAAGTGAGATGGGATGCCAGTGGAAAGTACTATAGTAGGAGCAAAGCAGATTTGAGAGAGAAAATTAGGAGCTCAGTTGTAGACATGTCAATTTTGAGTTTTTTTAAAGATCAAGGTGGAGTGGACATGTTGGCAGTTCAATATAGAAAGAGAGCAGGAAAGGTCCAGGCTTCTATGAATCATCTCTTTGTATCCTTTACTCAGCTCTCTGCTATATTTATATTTTTTTTATGTAACTGGACATGAACTTTTTATGTAGTAATATTATTATATTACTGTTTAAAATATGCATAACATCAAATTGAAATGATCATTATGTTGTAAAGGGCCAAACAATGTTAATATAAAAAATAGGAGAATCCAAAAAGACTGAGTAGGGTGGGTGTGTTTGAGAGAGATGGGAGGGAGGGAGGGAGGAACAGAGAAGAAGAAAGAAAGAATGAGAAAGGGGGAGGAGAGAGAGAGAGCGAGAAAACACATAATGCTTTCAGTGACATAAAAGCTTCCATATGGTGTCAGTTTGTCAAAACATTTCTGTAGGAGTACTGCCGGAACTTTCCACCCGCACACATATTTAGTATGTAAACCCTCAGTAAATTCATTACTTCCGCTGTATGTGTATGCCTTTCTTTCCTCTCCCATTTTTTTCAGCTTTTCAACTAGATTTTCCATTGGTGATATCTTGGCTGCCTCAATGCCCACAAAAATATCAAGACAAAGTCTAAACCATATTTTTTTCCTGAAGAATTATCCAGATTTCTAGAGGCCTGAATTGTGTCAAACAGCATCTCTGTGCTGATCGTTCTGTCTACAGTGCTCCACAACTGTGCCTCTTTAATTGCTATGGCAACAGCACAATAGCACCAATATAACCACAGAGACTAGTTACATGAAATGTTAAACACCGTCGGGAAACTGAAACATAATGGATAGCATGACATCTCAAAGACTCAGAGAGTCACCTTTCAGAATTCCAAAGAAGAATGGATAAAACACTAAATCATTTACTAGATTTGAAACACAGATTAATGGCATTCGAATTTGTATTATAACCCTCTTGATGTTCTTTCAAGTTGTCATAAAAGCAAGGTGAATTCTGAGAAGGGCGCTGCCGTATTCTTGGAAATTGGAAGAAAACAGAGGTCATCTACAACTGTGCAATGACAGGATAGTTGATTTCATTGCATTTCACATTTGTGATAATATTCTATATCCTAGACCTTTCTCCCCCGTGTCCATTGAAACCTGATTACCTGCAATAAGATGCAACAGAAAGAGAAACCAGCGTATTAAATCCAGATTGGAGTCTTCAGTGACTAATGTTTTCAGACGTTCACTGAGATTTAATTTTCTCATCATTCAATACCAAGTCAGATGTGGAACATTTTTATCCTGATGTTCTCCACAAAGCATTGATATGGGGGGAAGCACACCTCTTCAGGTTTGAAGTTGATGGGGAGCAGCAATGTGATACCCCAGCTAACAAGATACTCTTTATCTGAGAACTTCCTTATCTGAAAGCCACGTGCCTTTCACCATTTTACATACTCTTCTCCTTTTGTGTGCTTCCATCAGTCCTCTCCCCTCTCTTCTGTTCCACACAGAGAACTTTTATTTTGTCATACATGGAATTTGGCTATCCCTTGTTATTTTTTTTTATTTTTTAAATTGAAGTATAGTTCATGTACAATATTACATAAGTTACAGGTGTACAACATAGTGATTCACAATTTTAAAGTTTATATTCCATTTTTAGTTACTCCAAAATACTGTCTATATTCCCTGTGCTGTATAATACATCCTTGTAGTTTATTTATTTTATACATAATATTGATAGTTTGTACCTCTTAATCCCATAGCCTTCTATTGCCCCTCCCCTCTCCCTACTGGTAACCACTAGTGTGTTCTCTATACCTGTCAGTCTACTTCTTTATTGTTACATTCACTAGTTTGTTTTATTTTTAGATTCCATATATAAGTGATATCATGCAGTATTTGTCTTTTTCCATCTGACTTACTGCACTTAGCATAATACCCCCCCAAGTCCATCTTTGTTGTTGCAAATTGCAAAATTTCATTCTTTTGTATGTCTGAGTAGTAGTCTATTGTGTGTGTATGTGTGTGTGTGTGTGTGTGTGTGTGTGTGTGTGTGTGTATATATATATATATCACATCTTCTTTATCCATTCGTCTTTTGATGGACACTTAGGTTGCTTCCATATCTTGGCAATTGTAAATAATGCTGCTATGAACATTGGAGGTGCATGTATCTTTTTGAATTAGTGTTTTCCTAATTAAACTTAAAAGCTTTTGCACAGCAAAGGAAACTATCTACAAAACAAAAAGGCAACCTACTGAATGGGAGAAAATATTTGCAAATGATATGACAAATAAGAGTTTAATGCCCCAGATATATAAACAGCTCATACAACTCAACATCAAAAGAACAAACAACCCTATTAAAAATGGGCAGAAGACCTGAATAGACATTTTTCCAAAAAGGACATACAGGTGACCAACAGGCACATGGAAAGATACTCAGCATCATTAATGATCAGAGAAATGCAAGTCAAAACGACAGTGAGATATCACCTCACACTGGTCAGTCTGACTATCACCAAAAAGAACACAAATAACAAATGTTGGTGAGGATGTGGAGAAAAGAGAACCCTCTTACGCTGTTGGTGAGAATGTAAATTGGTGCAGCCACTGTGGATAATAGTATGGAGGTTTCTCAAAAAACTGAAAATAGAGCTACCATATGACCCAGCAATACCACTCCTGGGTATATATCCTTTGTTTCATTGCCCCTTTAAAATCCATGCCTTGGAGTACTCACCATTCACACACAAAGTAGGTTATCAAATTTTCTGTGAAACAAATAACTATCCACTCCCCAGATAAATTATACCTGTACCTGTCCCTTATAGGCACTACTGTCTTAATTAGTGCAAGTTTTAAGTATAAATTATTTTGCATTTTTATACACACATCCCCCCTTCCCTTTCCCAAATACTTCCCAGTTATATCTGAACATCCATAAGGAATGCTTACCATCAGTTCATTTTAGGAAACCACTTGTCACCTGTGCCAACTTACTCAACTCTAAACTACTGCTGTTCTGGCATTTTTGTAAACCTTCACAGCCTCTTAGCACTGGCCTGTTCTAGGCTGCTTTCTCTCCCCAGGCTTGTCTGCAAGAGAGAATACATTCTCCTTCAGAGTTACTGGTAGTATTTACTCTCAGGATTCATGGACAGTCAGTGACATTATAGAGTGTCTGCAGGCAGACTCCTAAATGGGCAAGAAAAGGGACAACTCAACCCACTTCACTGGGAGAATACTGAGACCTCATTATGCACAGAAGTCACTCTCCTTTCTGATGTAGAATTTATATTCTTAAAAGAATACTTAGCATTACGGACTTAAGTATTTGGGTAACTTCAGTCATATCTGGACGCACCAAAGAAAAATGAATGACTGGTTAAATGTGTCATTTGGGTTCTCATCCAATATGCTCTTAACTGTCCACCATCGTAATCTGCCAGCACCTTTTAAATGTAATTTGATTATGAAAGAGACAAGGAAAAAAAGTGAGTAAGTCACTTGAAGAACTTTAGGAATCATTGTTGGAATTAATAACCCTTTATGTCCAAGTGCTGCATAATCTGGAAAACACAATATAAGTAATATAAATAAACATCATTTTATCCTAGCAGGAGTATGGGTTTTGGAAGTAAATGTATCGCCATCTTAAAGCTACCTTTTTGTTTACTTTCTGTGTGACCTTGAGGGGATTACTTAAATTTCTTAAATTTTATTTCATCATATAAAATGGGAAGAAAGATAACTGCTTTATATGGAGTTGTGCAAGGATTAAATGGGATTTGGTATGATACGTACATTGCATAACAAGTCCATTTTAGCTTTCTAATGTAAGCTAACAAAATTAATATTAACAAATTTTATAAAAGAAATAAAACATTTCTCTATGTAGCATTCACCTCAATTTCAAAAGCAGAGAAGTGATGAAATATTTGCACATCTACTAGTTAAATAGAGCATGGCAAACATTCCATTTAGTAATCTGGCTTAATTATCATTTATTAGCATCTCAATCTCGTTTCCTCATCTATAAAATAAAAAAAAACCATTACTTCCTTCATGTTTACCTGTGCTCTGTGAATGGTAACTATTATTATTTTTTTTAATTTGGTTTGTCTAAGTAACCAGCCTCTTGTCCATTAGAGTAAATTATAAGTGTTTATATACAAGTATGCCATGATGAGTTAAAAATACATATATGTATACATATACATTTTGAGAACAAAAATTACAGGATGCTTTATTAACTCACAGACCCATTTGAATTGTGTAAATATAAATATCAAAATGTATGGTAAGTTAAAATATTTTACAGTCTGCCTTTTATTATACTAATTGTGAACGTGTTTGTCTAATCAGATCCCAGCCTTCTAAGCTTGTTAGAGTCTAGCAAAGCACCTTGTAGATGGTACAGAAGCTAAATAAATCTTGCTGAACTTAATTTAAAAAATGAGTGAATGGATGTGTGAGTGAATCTTAAAAATGTATTATGTTCAATGTGCTAAGGAATTTTGCTAGCAAATATTATAATCAAAGACCAAAGGATTATTGTTCTAGGTTATATCTGTCATATTTTTAGGCCTGAATTTAACAGGTTCAATTACAATATCCTCAGTACATGTTTTAGCAGAGAATGGAATTATAATATTATCATTTATAGTCCTTCTAGAATAAAAATTAGGGGAAAAACCTAAAATATTTGAAACGAGTATCAAATGTGTTTCATTATCTAAACTACATTGTGAAACATCCTTGGCCATAATGTAACCATTGTGACACATCCTAAAACAACTCACCAGTGTCAGCAGGCATCAGCATCTGTTCCCAGGCCTTTGCCTGGGCAGAGGGGCACTAATTGAATTAGTAGAGCTCTGCTGAAAGATGACAAGGCAGCTCCTGAGGAACCAGATAGCTTTCCTTTAACTCAACATATAAATTGGTACCATACTGGTTTCTGCAGAGAATAGATTATATTCTCAGTTGGTTGTAAGATCTAAATTTGCTTTTATATCCTGTTCTAGTTGCCAAATAAATACTGATTCTCTTGAGCATATGTTATGTAATAGCCATGGGCTGAAAGAAGGATGCAGTACTGGAAAATGATTTTCCAGTTTGTGTGTGATAGACACTTCTTTGTTTGTAAATGTGCCACTTTGTGTCTGAGAGGAACTAGATTGAGAGAACATATAATATAGAGGTGTGTAAATATTATCTAAAGAGCTGCAACTGTATGACTATTTACTGCGTTACAGCCCCCCTCAAATATTATTATTAAAAAGGGATCTTTGTTGTTTGCATTTAACTATTTAGATAAAGCAAGAGATGAATCATGTTTTAAAACAGTTTCACTTAACTAGATAAGAATGAGGATAGTGTCTATACTCAATATCTTGTAATAACCTATAATGGAAAAGAATCTAAAAAAGAATATATATATGTGTGTGTATGTATATATATATATCATACAAAAGAAGAATGAGGATACTGTGTTTGATGGTGTTTATGTTTTTTTAATTTAATTTAATTTAATTTTTTTATACAACAGTTTCTTATTAGTTATCTATTTGATACATATTAGTGTATATATGTCAATCCCAATCTCCCAATCATCCCATCCCCCACTTTCCCCCCTTGGTGTCCATATGTTAGTTCTCTACATCTGTGTCTCTATTTCTGCCTTGCAAACTGGTTCATCTGTACCATTTTTCTAGATTCCACATATATGCATTAATATATGATATTTGTTTTTCTCTTTCTGACTTACTTCAATCTGTATGACAGTCTCTAGGTCCATCCAATGGTCTTTATAAATGTTTAAATTATGAATTCCAGCAAAACTGACAACTACTCTGCTCTTCCAGTCACATTCATTTTCTTCAAGTGGTATTATATTCATCTAAAAAATATGTCAAGGATTAGTTTTTGAACTTGTAGGAAGTGAAACTCTGCTTCTTTATGTGATTCCTATCTCCTATTTTTTACAAACTTTGAAATTTCCACCTTGTCCTAAGATAACATGGGAATACTCATTGATCACAATTCATATGATTCTGTGATTACTTACAGGTCTCACTTAAAAAATAAACACAGAGTTAAGAAAGTGGTACACATTTTATTCTAAACTTATTGCTACTTAGTACATCACCCTATCAGCAGTGAGATGATATTACATCAGGCAGTGTGTATGTTACCGGAGGGAGTAAATCAGATTATGAAATAGGGTGCATAATTTGGGTTGGAACAGAAACACATCTTTGAAGATATATGACAGAGCTAAGAAAATATGTATTTCTAAAATATTTATGACTAAGTTCTGATTAACTACCAATAACTTGTCATTTTATCAATTCTTCTTCCTTTGAAACCAACGTTTGGAAACATAATAGAAAACCCATGTTTCCTCTTTTAAGCTTAACCAACTCTGTTGAGGAAAACTTGCCATAAATAAAATGCACGAATTTTAAGTGTATAGCCAATGAATTCTGATAAATGTATACTACTATTACAAATAAGATATAGAATATTTCCATGACCCTCCCCCCCCAGTCGTTTTGTACTCTTCCCCAATCTACCATCCTCCAACCAGGCAACCACAATCAATAGATTTGATTTCTGTCACTATGCATTAGCTTTGCCTGTTCTAAATACACGTATACAGTTGACCCTTGAACAACAAGGGTTTGAACTGTGCGGGTCCACTTATATACAGATTTTTTTTCAATAAATACGTACTACAGTACTACACGGTTCACAGTTGGTTGAATCCGAGGATGCAGAACCACAGATGTAGAGGAACTGCAGATACAAAAGTCCAAGTATAAGTTATACACAAATTTTTGACTATGCAAAGGGTCGGTGCCCTTAACCCCTGTGTTGTTTTAAGGGTCAGGTGTACTTGGAAGTGTACAATATGTATTGTTTTATATCCAAAATTCTTCTGTTACAGGAAATGGTTTTGAGAGTTGTATCAGTTTGCTAGGGCTGCCATAACAAAGTATCACAAACAGGGTAGCTTTAACAGAAATTTACTGTCCCACAATTGTGGAAGCTAGAAGTCTGAAATCAAGGTGTCTGTCGTGCTTGGTTCCTTTTAAAGGCTGTAAGGGAGAATCTGTTCTATTCCTTTCCCTTAGATTCTAGCAGCCTTCGGAGTTCTTTGGATTGTAGATGATGTTCTTATTGTGCTTCACATTGTCTTCCCTCTGTGAATGTCTGTCTTTGTGTCCAAATTTTCTCTGTTTATAAGGACACAATCATATTGGGTTAGGGTCTACATGAATCACCTCACTTTAACTTGATAATCTGCAAAAAACCTATCAAATAGGCTCACATTCACGAGTATCTGAGGCTAGGACTTCAAAATATTTTTTAATTGAGATATAATTGTCATATAACACTGTGTAAGTTTAAGGTGTAAAAATGTGTTGACTTGATACATTTATATATAGCAATATGATTGTCACTGTAGCATTAGCTAACACCCCTATCGTGTCACGTACTTCTCATTTCTTTTTTGCAATGGGAATAATTAAGATCTACTCTCTTAGCAACTTTGTTGTTTATAGTACAGTATGGTTGTCTGTAATCACTACATTGTGCATACTTATTTATCTACTAGTTGAAGGTTTGTACCCTCAAACAACATCTCCCCACTTTCTCCACCCCTCAGCCCCTGGTAACCACCATTCTGCCCTCTATTTTTATGAGACAATTTCCCTAGGTACTTTGCATTTTCAGATAAGGAAAACATTGAGGTAAATTAAGGAAGGAAAGGAAAATTGAAATGAATCCTCCAGGCAATGTAGACTTTCAGGTTTGGAAGGATGAATAAGAAGCAGAAGAACAGAAAGGAAAAGTCACTCAGGGGTTTTAGCTATGAGAGAGAGGAGGGGGGAAGGGAGAAGGAGAGGGAAGAGAGAGAAAGGATAGTTCAGTCCCTTTCCTCCCATAGAAGTATTTCTGACTTTCAACCACAGAATGCCTGGCATGGCACTGAAGAGATGAGAAAAGCTTATAGGATAGCTCAGTTACAGCGTAAAGCAAAGAAATCCAAAGGTGAAATTAAAGATCAAGGAGATGTCCTTGGCCACCAAGAAAAGCTGGAACCAGAGTTACAAAGCTCCAAAACCACTCTAGTGCTAAGATTCATGTCTTACTGAATAGGAAACTCCCAACCATGCTGTCAAAGCATTTGAAGCTGTGGTGAACTGAATCACAATAATACAATACTGTAAAATTCCTAGAAGGTGACATAAGAGAAAATCTAGATGACCTCGGGTATGGTGGTGCTTTTTTGCATACAACAGATTTGCAAAAGACAAATCCAATAAAGGACTGTTATCCAAAATATACAAAGAACTCTTAAAACTCAATAATTAAAAAAATGATTAAAAATGGATCAAAGACCTTCACAGACACATCACCAAAGAAAAGACATACAGATGGCAAATAAAATATGAAGAGATATCCCACATCATATGTCACCAGGGAAATGCAAATTAAAACAGTGAAATGCTACTACACATGTATTAGAATGACCAAAATCTGTAACACTGACACCAAGTGCTGAAGAAGAAGTGATACAACAGGAACTCTCACACATTCCTGGTACAGCCACTCTGATGGTTTTTTAGAAAACTAAACATGTTCTTACCATACAATCCAGCAATTGCATTCCTTGGTATTTACCCAAAGGAGTAAAAAATACATGTCCACACAAAAGCCTGTACATGGATGTGTATTGCAGCTTTATTCATAATTGCCAAAACTTGGGAGCAACCAAGATGTCCTTCAGTAGGGGAGTAGATAAAACGTGGTATATCCAGACAATGGAATATTATTCTGTGCTAAAAAGAAATGAGCTACAAAGCCTTGAAAAGACATGGAGGAACCTTAAAAACATATTAAATGGAAGAAGTCAATCTGAAAAAGCTACATACTGTATGATTTCAGCTCTATGACATTCTTGAAAAAACAGAACTATGGAGACAGTAAAAAGATCAGTGATTGCCAGGGAAGGGCTGGGGAGAGATGAATAGGCAGAGCACAGAGGATTTTTAGGGCAGTGAAAATATTCTGTATGATTCCAAAATGGTGAATATATGTCATTATATATTTATCCAAACCCAGAGAATGTATAATACCAAGAGTGAACCCTAATGTAAGCTATGAACTTTAGGTGATTATGATGTGCCGAAGCAGATTCATCCACTGTAACAAATGTACCACTTTGGTAAGGGATGTAGATAATAGAGGAGGCTCTGCATGTGTGGGGGCAGGAGGTATATGGGAACTCTCTGTACCTTCCTCTCAATTTTGTTGTAAACCTAATACTGCTCTAAAACAATAATGTATTTTTTAAAAAGTGTGTTAAAAGTTAGGCTGGTTTCTCCTCACCCCAATTTATGCCAGATGGGTTCTTCTATTTACTTTTCTGTTGAAGGGGGACACCTCTGTATATCCTCCCTTTCATCAAGGACTGTCATTATCTGGAATATAGTTCCATTAAGTTAATTTGTATTTTCAGCATTATGATGTTGTTAATTTTAAAAATATATAATTTGTAGCTTATCCAGCATATTTGTCAGGATGTGAATGTTTTTTGTAACTGTTTATATCCACACCAGAGTACTATTTATAAACATACTAAAACACAATGAAATATTTTATACCTAACCACAGGTATACCATTTCTGTTGCTTTTTTATGCATCTATAAAGATTCAAGTTCTTCTGGTAATGAAAATTTCAGTTTGTTTCTCTCAAAACGTTTTTATTTTACTTTCATCATTTATGAATATATAAATCCCCACCCAGTTTGACAGGCCTTTCTTTTTCTGGCAGCTCTTTAAAGAGATTTCTCATTGTCTTCCATCTTGCTTTATTTCCAAAGAGAAGTCAGTGAGGAGTCAGATGTTGTTTTTATTTGTATTTTGTTCACCGTATCTTCTTGTAATGTGTCCTATTTTGGGGACTGCTCTTAAGATTAGTTTTCCTCTTTCTTTGGTTATCTGCAATTTGATCGTGATGTGTCTTTGTGGGTTTTTCTTGTTTTGAGCTTGGATTTTTTGGGTTTTTTTTTATCACAAATTTGAAAAAAAAAGTTGCCTTTATTTCTTCAGATATATTTCTACATTACAGCTTTCTTCTAATACTCCAATTATATATATGTTTGACTTTTTAATATCTTTCCACAAGTCACTGAGTTTTTGTTCACTTTTTTCCCCATCAGTGTTTCAGTATAGTTAGTATCTATTGTCCTGTCTCTATGTACAGAGATTACTGGCATTCTTTCTTTTGATAACTCTCTCATTTCTGGTACTTTGCCCCATAAAGTCAAGCCACCTGAGACTCTGCACTCCGATCTCAGTTCTCTTCAATTGAATAAGACTCTTCATGCTTTGCCTTGTTTTCCCTCCTTGTGCTGTGGTTTGGAGTGTCTCTAGGGCTCAATGATAAGGTTCATTTTTTTTAAATTCACTTTTTCAAGGATCACAGTTCTCTGCTTCCTTTTCTCCAATGTCTGAAACAGACATTTTACATATTTTTGTACAGTTTCTTTTTTTTGTTTGTTTTTTTAAATTTTGCTTATTACGGAAAGGCTAAGTACTAGTTATTCTGTCATGAACAGAAGAGTAAGACTATTTCATTTGCTGAGAATGACAGTTCTTATTCATTACAACCACATTTAATATGACATAAAATAGGCATAAAATAAATCAAACCTATAAGAAGAGGTTTTATTTAGAAAACTAGGTGCATCATTTCTAGAATAATTATGTATTTCATATTTTTGTCAATTAAACATTTAAGTGATTTTCTGCAGCTGTTTTCCCTCTTGGTGTTTAAAATTACACATAATTTTTGAGAATTTTAATCACGTATGCATTAGTATTTTTATTTTTGATGATTAATCTCAAGAGCAAATACTTAAGATCAAGCTAGAAATGAAACTGTCAAGTTTTTAAAAAATAAATATGAATAAATATAAGTGCACTAAGTTTTTTCAGAAAAGGAAAATGGAATATGACATCTTCTTGGACTCACTGTCATGTATTTTGATGACTGCTTTCTATAAATTATCTTCAAAAATCCACATTATATCACATAAAGCATTCTAATAGTTAAGGAGCTCAGAGCATTTGTGGTAAATTTTCAGCCTTTTTTATATTTGAGAACAAGATCCTGTATTTGCAGCTAGGATGTGGAGGTTGTACTATTTTCAAGATAGTTTGTAAAGATGAATAAAATTTAATTAACAATTAATTACTTTCAAGTATCTTGCCACAAGGCTAACAAATACAAATATTGTCTCTTTCTGTTTCTGCTCAGACTAATAAATTGAAATACTTGCAAATCTCTAAATATGTCTAAGCTTTTGAATTTACAAGATGTCTTTTGGGGGTTTAATAGAAATTTTCCTGAGCTCCCACCCTCCAGTCTGGGCTGAATGTCTCTTTTTTGTGAACCCAGGGAGTGCCCTGGGCATATTTCAAAAATAGCACTTAATTGACAGAATTATAATAATCTGTTGATTTCTTGGTTTTCACCAGTTGATTTTAAATCTCATGAGGTCATGAATGGTGTATTTTTTTTTATCCTAGGGTCTACTACACAGACAATACAGAGTTATTATTTTATATTTGGTTAAATAAGCAAGTGAATAAATTGTTTCTGTATTCTAATTTGCATAAAAAAGATTATTTTAGTAGGAATATGAACTTTACTCAAATGATTGGGTGCTAACACTATATTTTGTGTCTTCTCTTACAGGCTCTTAAAACTGATCTACAATGGAAAAATTTCTTTTTTATCTGTTTTTCATTGGCATAGCAGTGAAAGCTCAGATCTGTCCAAAGCGTTGTGTCTGTCAGATTTTGTCTCCTAATCTTGCAACCCTTTGTGCCAAGAAAGGGCTTTTGTTTGTGCCACCAAACATTGACAGAAGAACTGTGGAACTGCGTTTGGCAGACAATTTTGTTACAAATATTAAAAGGAAAGATTTTGCCAATATGACCAGCTTGGTGGACCTGACTCTATCGAGGAATACAATAAGTTTTATTACACCTCATGCTTTTGCTGACTTACGGAATCTGAGGGCATTGCATTTGAATAGCAACAGATTGACTAAAATTACAAATGATATGTTCAGTGGGCTTTCCAATCTCCATCATTTGATACTGAACAACAATCAGCTGACTTTAATTTCTTCTACAGCATTTGATGATGTCTTTGCCCTCGAGGAGCTGGATCTGTCCTATAATAATTTAGAAACAATACCATGGGATGCTGTTGAGAAGATGGTCAGCTTACACACCCTCAGTTTGGATCACAATATGATTGATAACATTCCTAAGGGGACTTTCTCCCACTTGCACAAGATGACTCGGCTAGATGTAACATCAAATAAATTGCAGAAGCTACCACCTGACCCTCTCTTTCAGCGAGCTCAGGTCCTAGCAACCTCAGGAATCATAAGCCCATCTACTTTTGCATTAAGTTTTGGTGGAAACCCTTTGCATTGCAACTGTGAATTGCTGTGGTTGAGGCGTCTGTCCAGAGAAGATGACCTGGAGACCTGTGCTTCCCCAGCGCTTTTAACTGGCCGCTATTTTTGGTCAATTCCTGAGGAAGAGTTTTTGTGTGAGCCTCCTCTCATTACTCGTCATACACATGAGATGAGAGTCCTGGAGGGTCAGAGGGCAACCCTGAGGTGCAAAGCCCGGGGAGACCCCGAACCTGCAATTCACTGGATTTCTCCTGAAGGGAAGCTTATTTCAAATGCAACAAGATCTCTGGTGTATGATAATGGAACACTTGACATTCTTATAACAACTATTAAGGATACAGGTGCTTTTACCTGCATTGCTTCCAATCCTGCTGGGGAAGCAACACAAATGGTGGATCTTCATATAATTAAGCTCCCTCACTTACTAAACAGTACGAACCACATCCATGAGCCTGATCCTGGTTCTTCAGATATCTCAACTTCTACTAAGTCAGGTTCTAATGCAAGCAGTAGTAATGGTGATACTAAAATCAGTCAAGATAAAATTGTGGTGGCAGAAGCAACATCATCTACGGCACTGCTTAAATTTAATTTTCAAAGAAATATCCCGGGAATACGTATGTTTCAGATCCAGTACAATGGTACTTATGATGACACCCTTGTTTACAGGTAAGAAAAATTAAGCAAATTTTTGTACTTGCTGTGCATCTTAGTGTAGGGCTTGATAATCTACTACTGATTTTTTTCAATCAGCAGTGCTACTCTGTGTTGTAATTAAAGTACTCCACTTTTTAAAGTATATAATGTAAGGCTTGTGAAAGGTGAATACATGTGGAGAAATATTTTGAATGCTGTTATTTTCAGAGAGTTCAAATTTATATTTAACATTATGCTTACTTACTTTTTTCCCCTCATCTAAGAGATGTGACTATCAGAGAACAAGATTGATTTATCTTAAAAATTCAAAAACATACCAGAACTTACACATCCACATGAGTGTTCTTTCCTTTAAGGAAGTCACATTGGGAGGCTATACTCTTATCCCAATAATGCTGCCATTGCTCAAAGCATTTTTGGAATTATCTTTAGAACCTTCGTCATACTATTTTGAATATCCTCAGTGGTGGCAAATCTTCGTCTTTTGAGGGTGAATTTGAATTTTGGAAACAAGCAAAAGCCATTTGGAGCCAAGTCTTGTGAATAAGGTGGGTGATCAAGATGGGTATTGCCATTTTTGGTCAAAAATAGGATGTAACTATAAAATAATGAGACTGATTTTTTGAGTGATTGAGTTATGTGTGTGTGTGTTGTCTCATATACACTGGTTCTTAAGACAGTTCCAAAGAGAAAGTTTATAAGTATTTTGAGCAGTGAAAGTATCAGTGGAGTTAAATATATAATCTCTGGGTAAGGATATTGGTGGAGAATTTGCATCTGACTAAAGAATTTCTGGTATGTTTTTCTAAAGTTCAGCCTCATTGATTTATAGTCACATCTTGTCCAATTTTCAGTTGGAAATATACATTTTTACCTCTCCATATAATTTCACTCATGATAGACTATTGTAACTCCTAGGAAATGATGTAAAATCATGGCTTTGAAATATACATATGTATACGTGTGTGTGTGTATATATATATACACACATATATATATATTTTGCCTTTCAGCTTTTCTGAAATAAGATCAAATCAGTTTTTATATACCCAGATGAATTCTGGAAGATAATTTGATTTTTGCTCATGTATGGAAATGAGAGAAAATTTTTTTAAAAATAAGCATGGCTGGTAGGAAAAAACAAAACTGACCTAGCTAACCATGTGACCGATGCTGGGCAAGGTTCTACTTGGCTGAGTTTTAATTTTCTCATCTTTAAAAGGAAGAGATTAGAGTAAATGGTTTCTAATATCCCTCTCATCACTAAATGTATGGGGATGTAGACCGCGATGCGTGTATATTAGCATATAATAGTTTGCTGTTGTCATACTCAGCTTTTCACTTAGGCTATGGATTATTTAACCCATTGTCAAAGATGAGCATCCACCCCTACCCCTTACTTTCCTGTAGCTCCTAGACATTCTATATACTTTAAACATTAGCTCTGTGAAATAGGTCAGTTTCTATTTTCCAAATTCCAAGATTTTAATCCTTCCATGACAAGTAAATTCTCTATGACCCTGAGGAAATTGCTTGAATTCCTGACCTTAATGTTTGTCACGTGTAAAATGGTGATAATGCCTACCTCATAAGTCATTGTAAAAATGAAATCATAATGCATATAAAGTGCTTAGTAATGCCTGGCATTTCTTATGCACTCACTAAATGGTAGTGATCTCAGCCACAATACATACTCTAGCCTAAAAGTTTCTTGGTACATTTAGAACACATTGTTTAGGTTGTATAACAGATTAGCATTGCCAAGTCTTGAAATTTCTAAAACTCTTTCAGAGAAAAAAGAGAGTTTCAAGCCTTTTTTCCAAATTAAATCTTAGTCATATATGGTTGCTACTGAGTAGAAAAAGGTAGTGGAGAATAGGAGCCACAGAAGACTTTAGTGATACAATGGATTCAGGGATGTCTTAAACTCTTATCAAACTTTACAAACTATGTTGTGAAAGTAATTTCATCAGCCCACAATGGGGAGGATAAGGGATTTATGCTCTGGTCAACAGCTTTGCCCTGTTCATGATTCTAGGACAATATTACGCATCAACCTCATTTATAGATAAGAACATACTGGGAACCAAGTGTTGAAGACATAAGAGAGGGTTGAGATCTGTAAATAAAGTACTTTAATCTTAGTAAGTATCTTAGTTATTAAAGATAGATTTACTGGTTACCATTCCATAGTAGCTTATAACTGATTTGAAAAATAAATACTCTGAATTGTATTTCCATTCTGGTTTCTAATGTGATTGTCAGTGTTTTCCCTTCCTTCAAATTGGCTTTTAGTCACAGAGGTGTTGTAAGTGCTAAATGGATTTGTTTAGTAGTCAGATAATGTCACAGTCACACCTTTCAAAAGTAATTTGTCATAAATGATTTTTTAGCAGTGGCTTTTATTAGGAATTCTGCTTTGCCAAGCAATGTAATTAGTCAGCTTGTCAAGACATAGTGCAGGCACCGTTAATATAATGCAGAATCCAACAATGACTTTTAGCCATTTGAACTGGGTAAATATAAGATTAGATCATTTTCTCATATTTCATATGTTATAAATGTGCTTATCTTAATGAGTACTGAAATGAAACAGAACTAAAGTCATAATGACTGTGTGTGTATCTGTTTTGTTTTGTTTTTAATATTAACACAAATTCCATTGTCTCTCAGAATGATACCTCCTACGAGCAAAACTTTTCTTGTCAATAACCTGGCTGCTGGAACTATGTATGACTTGTGTGTCTTGGCAATATACGATGATGGCATTACTTCCCTCACTGCCACAAGAGTCGTGGGTTGCATCCAGTTTACTACGGAAGAGGATTATGTGCGGTGCCATTTCATGCAGTCCCAGTTTTTGGGAGGCACCATGATTATTATTATTGGTGGAATCATTGTAGCCTCTGTGCTGGTTTTCATCATCATTCTAATGATCCGGTATAAGGTTTGTAACAATAATGGGCAACACAAGGTCACCAAGGTCAGCAACGTCTGCTCTCAAACTAATGGGGCTCAAATACAAGGCTGCAGTGTGACGCTGCCCCAGTCCATGTCCAAACAAGCTGTGGGACACGAAGAGAATGCCCAGTGTTTTAAAGTTGCCAATGACAATGTGATACAATGTTCAGAAACTTGTTCAAGTCAGGACTCCTCTACCACTACCTCTGCTTTGCCTCCTACCTGGACTTCAAGCACTTCTGTGTCCCAAAAGCAGAAAAGAAAGACTGGCACGAAGCCAAGTACCGACCCACAGAGTGAAGCTGTCACAAATGTTGAGTCCCAAAACACTAACAGAAATAACTCAACTGCCTTGCAGTTAGCTAGTCGACCTCCTGATTCTGGCACAGAGGGACCCACATCTAAAAGAGCACATTCAAAGCCAAGTAAGTTTCTCACTTTGCCTGCTGAGAGATCCAGAGCAAGGCACAGGTACTCCCTGAATGGAGAATTAAAGGAATACTATTATTATATTAACTCACCGAACACATGCGGACTGTTTTCTAAAAGAAGCATGTCTATGAATGCGATGTTAATTCAGTCCAACAGTTCTGATGGGCATAGTGGAAAAGCAACTCTTTCAAATTCTGAGTGGATATTGGAAAGCACTGTGTAACCTATTATTTCTTTTTAATGAAAAAATTATTTTGAGAACTCACATAGGAAATTGGAATTTGAAATACCAGTCTTATATCTCTGATTCATGGCTAACAGAGCCATAGCGTATAAACCCTCTAGGGTATAGTTACTTCATATATACATGGATATATATATGAAGTAACTTCATATATATATCCATGTATATATGAAGGTCATATATATAAAATTGTTTAGGGAAAAAGCATGACAGCAGTGCCTTCCCCATTCTAGGACCAGCTACCAGGTTCTGCAATAGCAGACCACAAAATGAAAGTTGTCATATGAAAAAAAAGTGTTGCATAAATAATGCTATTTCCTCCAGTCTTACAAAGTACCACCTATGGATGATTGGTATTTTTCAATGAGTAGATTGTATATTTTCTTTCAATGACAGTGGTGTTTGTTTTTAGGCAAATATTTTAGCGAACAGCTCTGTGTTGTCATGTTGTTTAAAATAAAATACTCAAGTATACCCAGACAGTGTTAAAATAAGTACCCTTCTAATCAACATTCTTGGTTCAGGTGCCTTAATGGTTCTAAGATATTTCTCATCTATGACACAGCTTTTTCAGTGGGAAGCAGAAGAAAATGCAATTGATTTTTCATTTGGCAAAAAAAGCCAATTCAGTTTTAAGTCACAGGCCAGTTTTAAGTCATATGCATCTGCCTGGGCATATGAAGGTGTTTTCATTCATTCAGTACACATTTGGTGAATGAATGAGCTTTATATTTTTCTTAATGCAAGTTAAATAGGGAAACAAAAATGCAAAACTGCCTTTATCAAAGGGATATTTATTTTTATCACCAAGTTAAATAGAAATCTTCTAATAGAGTTCTTATTACATTTATAAGCAATATAAAGTCATTGCTCATTAACCAGATAGTAGTTTCGTTTTTGCCTTCTGCCCTGTAATTCTGAATTTGAATGTTTCTGTCTGAGTAAATGTATTTATTATTTGAACCAAAACTTGCGATGAAATTTAATTAGAAATTATACAGCTTAGTGGGAATATGTCATTTAAAAAAGGATTTTTTAATTTAGTCAGACAGTAATATTGCTCCTTGATAATATGACATTCTTGGACAGTCACTGAAATCAAGGTCTACAGAGAAATGTTCTATCTACTCGCTGAAATTTTTCACAATATTATATGGTAACTTAATGGTGTTTTATTAAGATCAGTGAACAGGACTTTGGGGTTTTTTTGTTATTGTTTTTTTTTTTTGGTTTTTTTTTGAGAATAAGGTTCATGTGGGAATGTTGCACAAAAAATTTTAGCCATAATATAAGATATGGACTTTATGTAAATTACTCCCTGGGAGTAAGTTAAACACACAGTAAAAGTTTAGTAACTCTTTCAGATTACTTGAAATACCATTTAAAACACAGGTGAGGAATGTCCGTTGTTGGTTTAATTTCCTCTTGTTGGAAGCATTTATAAAATTTTCAGTTAATTTCAACTTGACCAAGGCACATATTATACATGATTTATCGTGATGACATTCAAAAGTGGATTAGATGAAAGCAGTTAGAGATTACTTTCTGAGCAACTCATGAAAAAATTTGTCTAATGGGCTTTCATTACCTTAGGTGTTTCCTAAATGTCTTCTCTGCCCTGCTTCTTTTTCTGAAGTTTGTCTTTCACATTTCTAAAATATAATCAGCCTTCCTGTGTCAGGTATATAGTTCTTGTGAAGAATAAATGAGATCACATGTGTGGTATTATTTTGTAAAATCAAAGCATTGCTCAAAGTGAAGTGTATTTTCAACACTATTTCTGTAATAATGCTCTAATCCAAACTAAACATTTTTAATTAACACCAGTTACTTAATTCTTCATGAAGTGCTGATTGACAAAAGCATATTATTTTTCACCTTCCTAGTTTTTACCTGCATAGTATCAAAATATCCTGAATATATAAAAGATTTCAAGACTTAAAGAAATGAATCCCCAAACAAGGAATTTCTGGCACAATGAACATTGTGGTCAAGGGGGAGCTGAAATCACACAGAACAGGCGGCAGCTTAGTGTGTCTACTCGAAGCTACTGATTAACTTATGTTCTATTTTCCAGTTGCCTGGATTTTTTAAAATCAATTTCCTGCTTATGTTTCTAATGAAACTTTAATTAAATATCTTTTATTTCTCATAAACATTTAGAACTCTTATAATATCTAATCATGTGAAATTTTATTCTGTTTGACTAAAGCCATTGAAACCATTTAAATTGTTATTGCTTTTACAAGACTCTTTTTAGGGTGAATTAACCAAATGCTTGAACACTTGTTCTACAGGTGTTAAGAAGGCCTGTGTTCCTATCTTTCAAAAAGTTTATATTTGAACAAAATATGTGAACAAAAATTGGCCTATCAAGAGGGTCAGATGTTATTTGGTGTTGTTGATAAGTATATGAAAAATGTTTTGCTCAGGGCAGTTTCAGTGTGAAGTGGCTGAAAGATAAATCTATGGGAAGGTTGGGGGTGATTAAAGGTACCTGGTATAATATCCAAAATGCAGTGGTTACTCAGATGAATGAATGAGCAAATGGATAGATGAATAAATAAGTGAATGGAGCCAGGGAAGAAAGCTCAATATTAAGAATTTTGATTAATTAACACAATGGAGATTTTTGATCCAGATATCATATTACTACAAGCAAGAAATTCTGTCCCTCTTGTTGTTTTTCTTTCTGTCATTCCTTACTTTCCTTATTTAACCAACTACATATATGTGATCCAAAGCATATGGTTTTGCTGTTTGTTGTTCCTGACTGTGTATAGGTTGTATATATTGTTTTTGCTTCCTTGTTCTTAATTATTCTTCTTTAATTTTTAGCCATTTTACACTATGGTTTCAGTTTGTTCACTAACAAACTGACAAATAATATATTTACAGATATTTACTCCAAACTTTTTTTAAAATTATATGTATTTCTGTGTTACTTTTTGTTTTGGATAATTGTCCCCCAATTTGATAATGTCAAACTATTATTAAAGCAGGTCTTTTTAAAGAAAAGTATATGTAATAGATAAGTTCCATAAAGGAATAATGAAGCATCCGAAGTAGGCTCAAAATCCTAAGAAGAAACGAAGTTTGGTTTGATGAATATTATTTATTTTTAGTTTACAAATAGGTTAGCACAGAGGTACATTAAATACAATAATTTAAATTAGATACAATAACACCATTGCTGAGGACAACACATTTTCTACATTTTTTTTCTAACCATTAAATGTATTAGTTAAGTTGAGGTCACAGTAAGCTTTTTTATGCTTTTAGACAGTTGATTTTAGCTACTTTGCAGATATAGTTCACTAAAAAAGTTTTAGAATGTAAGTTTCTGAGCTACTGTAAGCCACCTATAGGCATAACAAGTTTACTACATGAATGATACATACTTTCTCCACAAGAATTTAAAGAATTTTTAAAAATTATATGTCTTCCATTGTCCACAGGAATCTTCTTTTTTTTTCATGAAGTATTTTCTGCTTTGCCTTAAAGCACTCAAAAAGTACTTCCAAACTAAATTTTAACTATTTTATTTGCCTGTATTACTGTAAGGAAATTAATATTCATTTATAAAACTAAAAAATTAATAAAACAATTATCACAAAGTTCACATCAATAGCCTTTTACTTCCTAAATGTTAGTATTTCCCCCTCTGTTTATTCATAATAATAAAAAAGTTAAAAACAATCATTAAAATGCCAGTAGTTTAAAAAATTTCAAAAACATAAAGCATCTTCTTGTACAAGAATTGTGAAGGTAAATGGGGTGTTTCTTCCAAAGAAGACTGCAGATACGAGCCCATTTTCTTCTCAGTGTGGCAGAATTCCAACTCCATTTTATAATGATAAGCAAGCAGTGTTCATTTATTTTAGACGGAATGAAGACTATGTACCCTCCTCTCCTTGCTCAGCCTTCCCTTGAGTCTCAGGAAGAGTCCAGTCTTTCCACTTCAACAGCGTATGTGGATGCTTCTGTGTGAGTGTGTGTAATGTGTTTTGGGGAAAGGACTTCAGCCCAGTGGTGGATTGGATGGGAAAAGGATTTTTCTTATCTTCCTCCATTGGTAATAAAACACTAATAATAATAATAATGACAATTTACCTTATAATGTTTGTGAGTTCAGTGTTAGTTGAGGTAAATTTATGGATAAAAAATATCTCACTTTTAAAATTTCATAGAGGAAAGAGGAAATAACCAAAATTAATGACTGGAATTTTAAATATAATTGTTTCAGAGCTCTGTCTTTCAGATTATTCAGTCCTTTCTCTCCCATGCTAGATAAATACATGCTGAGATTACAAATACAATTAGTTTTGTCAAGTTTGGGGTGGGTTGTTTGTTCGTTTTTTGCAACAGAAACCGTCCTTCTTTTAGCAGTACAGAATAAAGAATGGTAAACGTATTACTGGGATCGAGTCATCCTAATCGTGGTGTTATCTGAAGGGGGACATGGAAAGTAACAGTTTGTAACTGGGAGTATACTAAAGTATGAAATTACCTCTTTAAGGTAATATTAATGCATCTGCAATTTCATCAAATATCATAAATACTCAATATAACAATAATCAGTGTACCACTGTCTTCTGATTTTTTAAGCTATTTCAAAGTCAAAATTTAGGATCTAAAGTTACCATCAACGTGAGGGGACTTATAGAATATACTATGTGGGCTCTACCATAATGTAATTTCCTAATTATTTTTTTTCTTTATAATGCGGACATGTCTTGTTATTGCTGTCATGTAAAACCTAATCTCCAGAAGTCATTGTAAATTTATATGAATATTTATGCTGGAGGTTTTATCAAAAAAGTATTTTGTACTGTTCTCATCACACTCACCTGTGAACCCTTAGAATGACATTTTCCTGAGACACCTAATTTTTTCTTATAATTTTGTCCCTTCTTAATGACTAGAGTATTTGCTTTAAAATAGGACATTTGGGAGGAAATAGAATGTGTACTGTACAGGGCTATTTAATTATATTAAACATTTATAGCCAATTGGAATATACATATGAACATTTGAAGGCAGAATGTTTGCATTTAGAACATTACTGTTTTATATAAGGATAAACTGGTATTCAGCAAAATATGCTATTATTATCTTGGGGGTTATTGAATAATGGTTTATATTGTAAATTATTATTTTGTACTTTGCATGGTAAATATGGTAAAACTACATTTCCTGCTTTGGATTGTTTTTCCTTGATGTATCTTTCCATATTAATCATATGCAACTCTGGTCGAAATGTTAACTTTGAGTAAGGAAAATGAATAGAAGCCTGATTCTCTTATTGAACTCTTGCTGTAAAAGTGCATTCCATATTGATAATTACTCATTTTAGTAACTAGAACAATATTTTTAAAAATTCTGCATTTAGAGTATTATGTATCAGGAAATAGCCATAGAGAACTATGAAGTATTATAAAGTCAATTGCAATTAACCCAAGAACTGGTAAGTTATTATCAAAAAAATGTGTAGATAACTCTTTGTTAAGATGAATCTTATCAAGGTTTCAGTGTGAAGTATTTTAAGGTCTGTTTCATAAAAAATGAATTGTTCATGACACTGAAAATTTTATTCCCAGATGCTTTGCCGACTAATGTTGACCAGACTGTCCAGGAAACACAGGTGAGATTCTTGTTACCTGTCACATGCTTTGGCACTTAAGTGGGTATATTCTTTTATAAATGAATTTTTAATTTTTGTTTTGCTAGTTTATGTAACTTGTTGAAATTTTCCATTAAAACTTACTCAATGCTCAGTGGTGAAGTTCAGTTTGGTTAAGTGAATTTCCAGTTCCTAAATTTAGACATACTTCTGGTTAACCAAATATTTCTGATTCACATTGTAAGAATAAAGGGAATACTAGTGTGACTTTGGAGTCACATTTGTAGTCACACATGATATCATGTGTATTTTTACAAATATTTCCCAACGTGAAGACAGTAGCTTGATAAGAATATATTCACTCCTATCCTTGAGCTCCACATCCTAATAGAAGCTGAGATAATATATTAGGCCTCACCGAAAGTGGATGAACAGAAGTGTTTCATGTATATGAAATGAATGAAGCCGCTATAAAATGGAGCAAAAGACTACACATGAAATATTCATGGTATTCCTTTTGTCAGCAACCAATTACTCTCCTTGGTTTTCTTTTCTTTCTTTTTTTTTTTTTAAGTTTCAAATGAGTATTTGATTCCTGCATTTTAATTGGATCAAAAAGTGTGTTTCCAGAGCAGAATGACACTTTAACAATCTGTTCAAACAGCTGGATGCATCAGCCATTTGCTTAAGATTTGGCACAGAAAAAATATTCTGCTTTTAAAAGTTCTTAGAAAAAGACATTGATTTATTTGTTGATAGTAAAAGTAAGGATCTTTTTTTTTTTTTTTAACATTTCTTATTTAAAAGATAACAATAACTTGGACCATTGTTCTGGGTTTCCCCTAAAGAATTCCATTCCCAAATCAAACAAAATGTTTTTCATCATTTCTTTACTGAATTTAGGGTCCCATTCCTATGCTGCAAAAAAACAAACAGATGGCTCACTGGAAACAATCAATAGCACAAGGTCGGGCACGTACTTGGTGTTAATAGAATTGAACTGACCTGCATGAAGGTGCCTTTGTTCTCTACCACCTTCCCTTTCTTTCTCTCCCTCTCTCCCTTTCTTTCTTCTTCCTTTCTTCCCTCCCTCTCTCCCTCTGTCTTTGATTTGAAAACATTAATTTATCATGTAACTTTGGACACCTGGCTGTTCTGAAAGAGAATATCCTTAGAAAGGAATTAAAAAGTCAAGCTTCCCCTATCAGAAGCATGATCCAGAATGGTTCTAAATGTTCTATCAAGATT
Organism: Balaenoptera physalus; assembly: GCF_965194825.1. Taxonomy (NCBI): domain Eukaryota; kingdom Metazoa; phylum Chordata; class Mammalia; order Artiodactyla; family Balaenopteridae; genus Balaenoptera; species Balaenoptera physalus. Next base: position 57,636,183 of record NC_138883.1, on the reverse strand, counting down.
TGGAAGCAGGAGAATCAATCTGACCATCTTTCAATTACCAATTAAAGCAATTCTCCAAGTATTCATATTTTGTAGGGCATGTTACATATTATTGTGTTTATTTCCTTGTTTTACCACAGTGTTAGAAGTCAAATTTAGAGAAAAGTAATCTCCTTGGGAGTTTGTGTGCTACTTGAGATAGCAAAAGGTTTGCCAATGTGATAACTACATAAGATTTCTAATAACGATTTTCTTTGTCCCAAAGTAATTAGTATTAGAGAACTTTGGAAAATATAGCTTAAAATAAAAAAATAAATGTAAATCTGTCATAACCCACCACCCAGATACGAATACTAATAATTTGGTGCATGATCTTTCAGTGATTTGTCGTTTCTGTATGTAGTAAATTCATGTGTACATATGTGTGTTTGTATTAGATTTCATAGTGAATGTGCATATGTAGAATATGTCACCTATTTTTAAAATTGTATGCTCTTTATTGAGTTCCTTTTTTGAAACATTATGTCATAATGTCATAGCAACTTTCCCTCCATGCTTTGGCTATTTTGTTTTCTTTCTACGAGCATTAGCTAGAAAAATAAATCCACAGGCAAAGAAGAATGTTAACACAATTTAGTGGTAATACATCATTTACTCATTAGCCAATTTCTTGCTACATTTCTGTTATCAGCTGTAAGTCACCATATGACTTCAGTGCAACTCTTCTTGTTATTTGATAAATGATTTCTGCAATAGCAGGCTTATCATTTCTACAACTGTCAGCACAACCAAACAGTAATGTCCCTTTGAAGAGACTGTGACCTGTGTGCTAGTCTTCTCATGGCTTTTCACACTGTCAGCAGTACTTTACCTTGTGAATGAAGTGAGATAGAGAGCTGGCAGAGGTTCCTTGTGCCCACAGCTTCTTATTTTTTTGGTGGGGAGATGGTAGTGGGATAAGGAGGATTATACAATTTTAGTTTAAGTTTATATTCCCTGTAGGATGGTAACATATATGTCTTTTTCCACCCAGTGGCAAAATATATTTTCCAAACATTTGGACACTGCCCATTGCCTTAAATGGAGATCAAAATGTTCCTTATGTATATAGACAATAAAATAAGCAAATAAACTTAAAACACATTTTTTACTATATTAAAAAAAATGTTTCCTAGGTGACAGTAGTAGTTCTTTTAGACAAACTATTAACATATAAGTGAATAAAAAGTTAGTGTGGATTAGAAATAAACAGCAATATTAAAACAACTATGGGAAAACACAGTTTGGAAATCGTATGAACTAAGAGCTGAGCAGCAAAACAAATGTGTGTATATGATTCAGATATCTTTCCAATGTTTTTTGTACAAACAAGAATGACCAATATAAAATATTTGGTTCTGTAGGGTTTCTTCCACCTATGATATTACCTTCAAGTAAATTAAAAAAAAAAAAATAAGAGTAATAGAATAGACATTGCAAATAAAAAATAATAATAAGAGTAATAGAATAGATATTGTAGAAAACATTTAACTATTTTTATAATAAAGCATACTTTTTGACATATTTATTTGAACATTACAGAAAATCAGAAAAAAATATATAGAACCCTAGTGTCAGCAATGACCTTTAGAAATCATTTCCTTCTTTTTAGGTATCCTAATTATATAAGATAAAAAATCTCTCATAGGTCTTAATTACATTCAGAGTAAGAGCAATAACAGTTTCCCAAATCCATTCAATGTCGAGGTATTTTTTTCTTCTTCTAATGTTGAGGTAGCTTTAATTTCTCCTTTTATTTGTAGTACTGTTGATAAGATTGTGCAGTGTTTTGCACGATACCCTTTCACTGTCAAATGAGGACCATTGACAAAACATCCTGAACCTACCCCAAATTCATTATTTTTAGTTCTTATAACGTTTTAGCATAGTTATTATAGTCTATCTTGTTTTTTCTTTGTGATGCTCTTGTAATTTTGTGTTCCATATTTGGATCTTTATGGAATCATTATGCTTGTTTATTGATAAGTAAAAAGTGTTATTTTGAATCTTACATATAAAATTTTTATTCAACTTCATATTATGTCATCATTTCAATAATGGCAGATTCAGGGCAGACAAATTCACACCATTGTTCCCAAAACCGATTGCTATTTCCTAATCTTCAAAATAACAACTTTTTTATAAACCATAGTCCTACAGTTTGTTAATGTTATTATGTAATGTGAAATTGAACCAAAAACTCTTTAAACTATGTCAGCTTATAGAATCATTAACTTGATATTAAAAGAAAGTTTGTTATTCTGGAAGGATTTATTATTTCCAAAGTCAGACTAATTATACTGTCCACTATATTTTTCTTCTAGGTATATTTAGTCTTTTCTATATTACTACTTCCTGAAATGAAATTTGGTGTAGTACAATCACTTTTTTTTATCAAAGGGAACATATTACTGGATATACAAAAATAAATAAAGATCTTGTTGATAACCAATTTCACCAAAATAAACTGTGCTGTGAATCCAATAGCGAGGAATTTAGCTCTTTCCCATCGTAGTTTAAAGTGATTTTTGTAGTGTTTTCCTTAGAATGAATATTCCAGGCAAAGTATGCTAGTGATGTCTATATTTCAGTAGTTTCCAAGTAATTATTTTTTAAAAATCGGATACACATCTATTATCTATTAACAATCTTCAAACATCCAGTAATTCTTTGTTCAATAATTCTCAAAAATTATCGTTTATCTCAAAAATAACTTCACTTATTCCAATTAACTATTTTGAAATATTTTCTTAAGTAAAATATCTCTATAGTATTTTGCCTACCTTTACCACACAAAGTTATCCAAATATGTTCTATATCAACACTTTGATACAGAATATTTGAAGTTAAGAAGCTATTTTTCATCATTCATTTGTTCCATGCATTTTATAACCCTCAACTTGTAAACATGTAGTTGTTCTTGAATGGAAAGGAGAAAAATTACTTCTATTTCATATTATGAAATTGTATATTTCTCAAAAATTATTTTCCATCTTATCGAAGTATAGAATTTATACACATATTTGAAAGCCATGAGTACTGAGAACCCATGTTATAGAAAAAACATTTTCACAGTTTGTTATTTAAATATTGTAAAATTGTTTTTTATATGATTTTCTTTCAAAATCATGTTAACTATGAAATGCCTTTGCTTGTGAATTATTGTCAGTTTTCACATTTATTTTATTTGTTCTGTGGGTGAAGAACTAATTAATGTAGATGAATTTATTGTCTTCACTATCAGTAAATGCATAATTAAATTTTATAAAACCTTAATATGATACAAAGCTTCCAAAAGAATATATTAAAAAAGTAGAGATCACGTAGGTTTTAGATATGATGAGCAAATTTGATCTAAAATGTTCATATTTAAAAAGCCAATGTGAATATTTGTTAAAGCCTGAATAGCATGCATTAATGAATAAAGTAACTTTTTTTCTCTTAATTTGAGAATATAAATGTGAAAATCAAAGCAAGGAAAAATGCCATTCCTCAATTTGGCTCTGACTTGCATAACTATTTAGTCTTAAAACATTTAGATTCCTTTCTAAAATGAGATTTTTTAAATATATTCAATAATTTGAAATTACCAGGGAACATTTTAAGTGCTGATGTGCATGTCTAAATAGTATCCAGAAATATATCTAGTATTTTGTAGCAATAAGCTCCTGCCTGGGTGCTTACAGTTCAGTAACTTCTAGATTGCTAGCCCAGTGATCTTATTAGCTGTGTGTTTTCTTTCTTCTTTTTTTTTTCTTTTTTCTTTTTCTTTTTCTTTCATTTCAGAGGCCGGAGTTAATCTGAAGAGCACCACTTCTCTCTCTCCTGAAAAAACTTGCCACTGATATTTTTACCAGACAAAATTTAAAAATGTTTCAATTCACAAAGGCTAATTGTTGAACTGGTGTCCTAGAAGAAATTGTCCACAGGAGCTGAAGCAGAAATCTCTGATGCCGCAGAACTGGCTCTATCAGACCATGGTTCATCCCCTTTTAAAACCAAAATTTTTTTTCTTCTGACCTGCAAGTATTTTTTTTTTAAAGAAGGAAAGAAAAAAACCTACATTGGCATCGAGTTCTGTATCAATCCATGTTACATTGCCATCCATGATTTAAGACTGTAGAATCTTGAATAATCTATATCACTTTAACAAATAAATGTTTTACTATGACAGAATTTGCACACTGCCTGATTTGTGGAAACCTCAGTTGCTTCAAGTGTGAATGGTGAAGTGATGATTGTAGGAGCTAATAATACTATTTTACATCTATGTAGTACGAAAACCTTAGGGGATCACAAATTGCTTTATAATATTGGAACTAGTTCTTCCATGACTGAAGTGCACCCACTTCTATGGGAGAGCAGTACAACTATTTAAACAGCTTTACGGCAATTTTATGCTTCAGTGTAAGACCAAAAGTGATGAGGGATCTCTTCTTCTAGTGGAATTTCAGAAAGTATCAAGGTAGGCATATTGTAATTAATCCAAATTGATTCATTGTTTTTCTGGAGAGCAAGGGCAAAGAGGTTTTAATAATTTTAGGCCTTATGTTTCATTATAAGTGCCCATTTCTCCAATTTTCCATTGGAGATAAAAATATATATAATTCCAGGATAAACAAAGAAGAACATACATCTTATTTAGCACCAGCATGAGTAGGAGTAAGATATTTTTGATGGCTAATATATGTTAGTACAGTCATATTTAAGCAGTACTCAAACCTAGCAGGCATGAGTTCAAACCCTAGGGATGAGTGAATTTAACCAATTCTCACTCTACTCTTCCATATTCTCAAAGGATTAATATTACTGTAAAATTTGAAAATGTATATAAATGTATCACTGTACTTGGTGTAAGCAATAAGTTCGATTAAAAATATTTTAGTAGCATTGCTTTTAACAATTGAATTCAGATTCTCTCAAACTTGAGAGATTTTATTTCTGTTCCTTGACAATTCTGGTAGTTGTCTATCATTAAAAGCAATATGTAGTTTAAATTTTTAAAAATTTAGTTAAAACTAAAAAATCCAGAAAACTGCCTTTGAGAAATGTAGGTTAATCTGTTAACCATTCCACATCTTTTAGACTTAAAAATATCCAACCATCCAGAGAGGTTACAGAATGTCAGCCATTAGATGGCACTTGGAATCTGTGCTCAGGAGCCGAACTACACTAGACATAATTAAAACCTGTGGGTACACACACACACACACACACACACACACACTCACTCTTACTCCCAGACACACACAATGCACAACTGAAACAGAAGTAACACGTTTGAGTTGAAATGTAGTTAGTTTGTGACCTTGGGCAACTGACTTCATTCTCTGTTTTGTGACGACTCAAATGCCCAGAGCAATCCTGTTTACATGTGTGTTAAGTGTATATATGCATGGATAAATGTTTATGGTGACAAAAAGGAGACAAATTGGACAATAAGCATTGCCTCTGTGAATCTGTTCCTGTCGTACACAAATTTTCTCCTGAAATATAAAGCGTCAGGAACACAAATGGCTTTCCTAGAGTTCAGGGCAGAGTTTAACTTTTTAAGTTCTCTCTTGGGAAAACCTGCAACCTTTTCTTCAAGGACATTCTCCTGTTTATCCTTACATTCCACTTGCCCCAATCTCCACCCCATCTGGCCCAATTATTGTTTTTCTTGATGATGGTAAGAACATAGTCTGACCCCTTCATCTTTTTAGGATATTCATGCTATTGTGTTCTAAGGAACAGGATTTTTAGTGTGTTAGAACTAAAATTGTACTTAATCACTTCAAGTCTTCACTCTGCATCACCTATACCTAAATCTAAAACTTCATTTATGCACAAATTCAAACAACACTCATAGTGTACATATTTTCTCTTTTTTTCAAATATTGTTGAGGAATACTTAGGCACAGTCTCTGATCCTGGAAGTGTGCAATAATCAGTTGTTTTTATGGATAGTTATTTAATTCTTATACTATGAGGTTAAGAGAACACAATTGTGTACCCATAACTAAATAGGATTAATGATCATTCACAAGTAAAAGTTTTGCAAAAATGTGACAAAATAATATTTTTAGAATAAGTGGAAACAGTTTCTTTTAGCTGAGCGTATTATAAAGGGGTGAAGAAATGTATGGTAAAAAGTCTCACTGTAAGGTTCTTGGCCGTGCATTGAAAACCACTACCATTTTTTCTCTTACTCTACATTCCTCAGTAATTTTGGAAGTAAACTAACTGGTAACAATATATAACATAGTATGAATATTTGTCAGTTCAATTTGTGACATCTTACACATAATATAAAGCATATTAAGCACACACACAAGAAAATCAAAAGTGTTTTGAATGCAATATAAACACAGCTTGTGAAGCATGAAAGTTGACTGAAAACCATAATTAAAATTTTGAAAATCTACAATCATGAATTTTGAAATCCATAATCTGTAGAACTGAAGATTAGTAATAAAATACCATTACTGGTTGAAAGGAATAACTTATACATGGAAAGAAAACTCAAATAATTTTAATTTCCTATTTTATTTGTAATTTAATAACTCTCAGATTAGTTTGTACAAGTTTTTGTCTGTTAAAAATACATAATATCCTGTTTCATATATATGGAATGTTTTGTGACACATACTTGGTGTTTTTTGTCCAAAATATATTCAGATTATTTCTTCCTATATTCTGCTTTCTATGTGTTAAGAACTTACTCCATTTTTATTTATTTACTTTTTTATTTCCAAAATATGTGTATCTGACATCTCATGGGTCTACTTATGAAATGGGTGTGTGTGTGTGAGTGTGTGTATCAAAGCATATGAAATTATTTAAAAATGCAAGTGACAGAGAATGTACTATGTCCAACCAAAGTAAAAGTCCCTAGCATATGATTATTTTGTTTGGTATACGAGTATAATATTCAGGGAAACTCTACACTAGATTTTTTATGTGGAAAATATATGTAACATGAAATTTGTTATTTTAACCATTTAGAGTGTACAATTCACTGGCATTATTTACATTCACAATGCTGTCCAATCATCACCACTATCTATTTTTAAAATGTTTCTATCACCCCAAATACAAAATCTGTACCCATTAATCAATAATACCTATTCTCCCTCCCACCAATCCCTGGTAAACTCTAATCAACTTTCTCTGCCTATGAATTTGCCTATGCTAGATATGTCACATAAGTGGGGTCTTACAATGTTTGTCTTTTTCTGTCTGTCTTATTCCACTTATCATAATGTTTCTAAGGTCATCTATGCTGAAGCATATATCAGAACTTCATTTCTTTTTAAGGTTGAGTAATATTTAATCCTATATATAGCACAATTTTTATTCAGTCATCTTTTGATGGACACTTGTGGTGTTTTTACCTCATGGGCACTGGGCATAATACTACAAAGAACATTGGTACACGGGTATATATTTGAGTTTCAGTTTTCAATTTTTTTTGCTATATACCTAGGAGTGGGTAGTAATTTTATGTTGAGTTTTTTGAGGAATTGCCAAACTGTTTTCCACTGTGGCTACACCATTTTACATTCACTACACTAATGTGCAAGTGTGCAAGGGTTCCAATTTCTCCACATTTGTAGTTTTCAGTTTTTTAATAATTATCCTAGTAGGTGTAAATTATCTCATTATGGTAGTGATTTGCATTTCCCTAATCACTAATGATATTGAGCTTCTTTTCATATGCTTATTGACTATTTGTATATCTACTTTGGAGAAATGTCAGCTCAAGTCCTTTGCAAATTTTTAAATTGGATTGTCTTTTGTTATTGAGTTGAAACCATCCTTTGCATATGCTGGATATTAAATGCTTCTCAGGTATATCATTTGGAACTATTTTCTCCCATTCAGTGAAAGTGTCTTTTCACTTTCTTGGTATTATCATTTGATGAACAAAAATGTTTAATTTTTATGAAGTCCATTTATGTATTTTTTTTCTTTTGTGTTTGTGCTTTTGGTGTCATATCTAAGAATTCATTAACCAATCAATGGTCATAAAGACTTGCCCCTATGTATTTCTCTAAGAGTGTTATAATTTTTAGCTCTTATGTATTGATGATGGATCCATTTTGAGTAAATTTTTGTATATGATTTGAGGTAAAGCTCCAATTTTAGATGTGGAAATCCAGTTGTCCTAACACCATTTGTTGAAAAACTATTCTTTTCTCATTGAATGGACTTGGCAGGCTTGTCAAAAATCAACTGACCATAGATGTATGCATTTATTTCTAGACTCTATATTCTACTCCATTGGTCTATATGTCTGTCTTTATGCCAGTACCACAATGTTTTGATTACTGTAGCTTTTTAACTTTTCAAACCAGAAGTGTGAGTCCTCCAGCTTTGTTCTGTTTTTTCAAGGTGGTTTACCTATTGTGACCCTCTTGCAAATGAATATGAGGATTGGCTTTTCCCTTTCCACAGAACAGCAGTTGGAATTTTGATAGAGATTGCATTGAACATGTAGATCACATTGGGTAGTTTTGACATTGTAACAATATCAAGTCTTTCAATCCATGGACAAAGGCTGTCTTTAATTTCTTTCAACAATGTTTTGTGCTTTTCAGTGTACAAGTCTTTCACTTCCTTGGATAAATTCATTCCTAGGTATTTAATTCTTTTAGATGCTCTTGTAAATGGAATTGCTTTCTTAATTATCTTTGTGGATATATTATCGTAGCTGGTATTAAAATAACAGCTGATTTCTGGGTGTTAATCTTGTACCTTGAAACTAGGTGGAATTAGTTTATTAGCTATAGTAACTTTCTTGTGAATTCTTTGGGATTTCTACATATAGAATCATGCCACACGTGAATAGAGATACAGTTGGTCCTCCGTATCCACTGATTCTGAATCTGGATTCAACCAGTCATGAATCAAAAATATTTTTAAACATAAATAAAATTCTAGAAAGTTCCAAGAGCAGAACTTAAATTTACCATTTGCTGGCAACTATTTATATAGCAGTTACATTATATTTACAACTCTTTACTAGCATTTACATTGTAGTATAAGTGATCTAGAGATAATTTAAAGTATATGGGAGGATATGCTTAGGTTGTATGCAAATCCTGCACTATTTTATGTAAGGGGCTTGAGCATCCTTGGATTTTGGTATCCAGAGGGGATTCTGGAACCAATGCCCCAAGGATACTAAGGGACAACTATAGCTTATTTCTTCTTTTCTATTAGAATACTTTAAATTTTATTTTCCTGTCTAATTGCTCTGGCTAGAAATTCCAGTAAAATACTGAATGGCAGTGGTGAAAATGGCATCGTTATGTTATTTTTGACCTTAGAGGAAAGCTTTCAATCTTTCAAGAGGAATATGACATAGATTGTGGATTTTTCAAAACTGGCTTTTATCCTGTTTCTAGGAAGTTCCCTCCTGTTTCTAGTGTTTTTAATCAGGAAAGAGTGTTGTGTTTTTTCCAAATGATTTTGTGTTTCTCAGAGTTGAGATGATCATGTGGTTTTGGGGGTTTTCTTTGTTTGTTTGTTTTGTTCTTGTTGTTTGTATCTTTATTCTATTAATGTGGTGTATTACATTGATTGATTTTCTTATCTTTAGTCACCTTAGCATTCCTGGGGTAAATCCTATATGGTCTTGATGTATAATCTTTTTAATATGCTGTTGCATTTGTTTTGCTAGTCTTTTGTTAAGGTTGTTCGCATCTCTATACACAATGGATATTGGTGTATAGTTCTATGTCCTTGTGATGTTTTTTATCTGTCTTTGGTATCCTGTGTTTGGTAGAATTCACTAGTGAAGCCATATATCTGGTGCTGGAGTTTCTTTGTTGGGAGATTTTGGATTATTGATTCAACTTTTTATCAGTATAGGTCTGTTGAGATTTTCTTTTCCTCTTGAGTAAGTTTAGGTAATTTGTGTGTTTCTAAGAATTCATCAGTTTCACCTAGGCCATCTAATTTGTTGATGTTCCTAGTATTCTCCTATAGTTCTTTCTGTTTCTGTAAGGTCAGTTCTGTCCATTATTCAAAGTGACTTATTAAAGTCTCCAAATAGTGTTATAGAACTGTCTCTTTCTTCAGTTCTGCCAGCTTCATATATTTTGGGACATTGTTCGCTGGTATATATAAGTTAAAATTGTTATACTCTCTTGATGACATGATTGGTCTTAGAATATTTTCAGTATCACATATCTGATTATCATAATTGTTAACTGAATGAACTTATTTTAAGTTCACTAGGCTCATTTGATAAATGTAAACTTGTCACATCTATTTCACTTGCTTCCAACCTAAACTATCATTGGCTTCTCTTCTTACGGTATTTACTAATTCTAATCTTTCATTTCTGTCCTCCTAATTGGAATCCAGTTTTAAGGGTAATATCCATCACCCACCTGAGTCTTATCAACTAACACATATGCCAGTCTCTCTGTTAATAATATACTACCAAACTCTCAGAGGCTGCTCCCACAAACCAGCATTCCCAAATGCCGCCTAATCAAATCACCAGCAAATAATTTTTTCTCTCTGTGGGTTACTAAAGCAAGTCATAAACAACTCTCTAGCTGCCCTTATGATCTGAGTACCAGCATAAAAATTAAAAGAGGCAACAAATGAAATAAATCAATAGTGCTTTCCAAAAGAATTTGTTATTTATCTGCATAAATCCCTCACAACCTGTAGTAGCATAACATTTGTGAATACATGTAAAAGTCAACAATAAATACTTTATATTATGGTAGCACAAATGCAGGTTGATTGTGGTTCATGATGTCTGCTTGAAAGAGTTGTTTTAATCTGTCTTTTTGTTGTTGTTCCTGTTAAAGAAAGAGGCATCAGAGGTACCTATAAAGATATGGCATAATATAGCATTTTATGATCCTTAGGGAGTATGACATGTACAAAGGTTAAAATAAGAAAACAATAAAGTACGTCCAAATTATTTTTCTGGCTTGAGTTAAGAAAATAAAATTGGTGCATTAAGATTCATAACTTATCATATTTAACAATTTATATATGAAAATTTAATTGGATGTGATTGGAAACTTTTTTTTATTTGAATTATGGAGTGAAGTGGCTTAGGAAATGTTCACAGGGAATCTCCCATCTGTTTTATCAAAGGGAAGATTTCAAATTCTTTGACTCCCTTTATTAAACTTGTTCAATTCTGCAACCATTTTTTCAACATTTATTTTGTCCAGGGTCTGTTACTATTCACAGGGGATACAGAAATAGATGACTCAATGGCCTTCCAAATGTTCATATTTAGGTGGTAAGTTAATGTGTAGACAACTTGTGTTAGTCCGTTCAAGCTGCTCTAAAAAATTACCACAGACTAGGTGGCTTGCATGATTGCATTCTGGTTAAGGTCTTCTTCCTGGTTTACAGCTGATTCCTTGTCACTCTGTCCTCATGCGGTGGAAGGAACTAGGATCTCTCTGTAACCTTTTTTCTCAGGTACTAATCCTATTCATGAGGGCTTCACCCTCATGATCGATCTGAACCTCACCCAAAGGCCCACCACATCCCAATACTATTATCTTGGGCATTAATATTTCAACATATTAATTTGAGGTGGACATGGGACACAAACATTAAGACTATAGCACACAAATGTTTACATAGGAATTTATATTGTTAGGAATTTAGGACAACTGTGTGGGAGCAGAGTACAGACCAACATCAACTCAAAACAGTTTCACCAACCTCATGTCCCCTTGTGTTATTTATAGAAATGGATATCTTCCTCTCTAGACGTGAAATTCCTGAGATCAGCTACTATGTCGTATTCAGTTTTGGATCTCTTACAATGGTCAGTATAGTGCTTTGAATATACAAAACAAATCATATATGTTTGCTATATAAATATATTGCAACAACAGCTTTATACAGAAAGAACGAAGGAATGGCAGATTTGGATTCAGCTATAAGGATGCTTGAAAGTCTTCTGTGTTGAGATTAGGGTAATAGCTAACAAACAGAAGTAATAATAAAATACAAAATGTACCAAAAGAACCTACATTTATCTGTTAAATAAACATAATACTTGTTAGAATTATGTGCTTCTAAATCTTTTAGGTGATTGAGATAGAGTAGAGATTAGGTGACCTTTGAACACCTATATGTTCATATTAAATCAATCTACTAAGTATCATAGGAAATTTTGTTCCTGGGCTAAGAGAGCTAATTTTTGTTAGAGTGAATAGAAGTATAAACAGCAATTTCTAAACTAAGACATAATATATGCACTATAAGCATAATAGATATACTGTGAGAAACAAAGAGAATTAAATATTTATAAACGATTACATATTTCTGAGTTTCGTATCAGAGTATGGTGATTAACACTGAGAGTGATGGAAAGATGAGTGGTGTAAAGTGTTACTTCCATTTTAACATGTGTGATATTGTGACTTACTTATAATAAGAAATATATATTTGGTCTTCTTCCCAGTTTCTGGCACAGAACTCCTAAATCCCTTAGAATTCCCTAAGTGATGAGAATAAAAGGGTGTCCTTTGTTAAATTAATGAGTAAGTTTTGGCCAGCAGCTAATGACTGAGGGCTGGTTGCCAGGAGAACCACTTCTGTGATTAGAGGGTTGAAACTTTCAATCCGATCCTCCCTCTCCCACACCTGGCCTTCTGGCAGGAGAGACGTGCTGGAGGTTGAATTGTTTGCCAGTGGCCGATGATTTAATCACTTGATGCCTCTCTAATGAGGGAGGCCTCCATAAAACCCAAAAGAAGTGGTTTGGGCAGGCTTCTGGGTGAACACGCAGAGATCTGGGGAGAGAGGCACGCTGGGAGAGAGCATGGAAACTCCACACCCTTTCCCCACACCTTGTGCTATGCATCTCTTCCATCTGGCTGTTCCTGAGTTATATCCTTTAATAATAAATCACTAATCTAGTGATTAAAGAGTTTTCTGAGTTCTGTGAGCTGCTCTAGCAAATTAATGGCACCCAAGGACGGAGTCGTGGGAACCTCTGATCTGCAGCAGGTTGGTCAGAAATACAGGTAATGACCTGGTTTGGGATTGGCATTCTGAGGTGTTGGGGGGGGGCATTGGAAACTCCAGTTTGAGCTGGTTAGTCAGAAGCTCAGGTGACAACACTGGGGACTGGCGTCTAAAAAGTTGAAGGGGAGGCTGCAGTCTTGTAGGACTAAACCCTTAACCTGTGGAATCTGATGCTATCTGCATGTAGATGAACTTCAGAATTGAGTTGAATTGTAGGGCACCCAGTTGGTCTGGATAGAATTGCTTGATGGTGTGGAGGAAACACCCACCTACCCTTTCCCCCGTTGGAATCGGTAACCGGAACCTATTTTAACATGTAAAAAATGGTGATGATAGCAATAAGGATTTGGAGCTTTGATACTGGCGATGTGTATGTAACTATATACTATATAAAATAAAATTTAAACCATCATTCTCGGTGCTTAGCCACCCTGCTCTTGCTCGTCTTTAGAATAAATGTCTTATTTTCTCTTCTGAACTTACTAAAATCTTCACGTAATATACCTGTCATCCTCTCTATGATTAATTTACTCAATTTTTTCCCTAGATCTAGTTAAAAATTGCTTACCACTTCCTTTTCTATGGTGGCTACACTGACTGAACTAAAGAGTTTGAGTAAAGTGAATTAATCCACACATCCTTGTTATTTTGAATAGCTAAAACTGGCTGTATACATTTCCATATATTTCAATTTTTTGTAGGCTTTTCATAATTTTTTTTACTTACTGTTTTTGTTAGTACTAATTGGCATTTTACTTTATTAAATCAGGAAAGAAATAAACTGCCATTGTAAGACACAAATAAATCTAAACTCATCTTACTTTAAGTGCCTCAAGAATAGGAATTTTTTTCAATAATTTTATGCTGGTGCCCTTTCAGTGCTCTGCTTCTTTCTTCTATTGACCCCCTGTAAATGACTGAATAAACAGCAGTGAACTAGAATGATAATTTTATTTTGTTTATTTTTATTTTTAAGATATAATATCCAATAGTATGGGAAATTAAATGTTGCAAGGATTATTATTTGGATGCAAATACACTATCATTTATTTCTCTGACCTTGTAATCAAAAAATCATTTTACTTGTTTGCATGGTAAATTAAATCTCTAATGACTTAACACCAACACTATAATTCTGCTTTGGGCAGATTATTTGAAACAATGCAATTGGATTACTCTAATTTCTACTTGTAGGCCCAGTTATCCTTTTACTCTCTCTTCTGTTATTCAAGAATGAATATTAAAGGGTAGACAAACCCTTTTTTTGAAAGAGCATTGTCAATTTTTTTTTTTAATGACATTGAATTGTCTCTTACAACCTTTGTTTCTCAGACTTTAGTGGATGTCAGAATTATATCATAAATAAGTTTATTTCTGGCTTTCCCCCCTGCTTCAGGAAATCTGTGTGGAAGCAGAGTATCTTAATAGTTGGCATCCTTCACCCATCACTTACAAGTGATTTTAAAGCAGGTGATCAGAGATCAAGGCTCTGAGAAGCATTGGCCTGTAGGAGTCACAGATAACAGCATTTGGTCTTCATGATGAGTGATTTAAAAAGTTATCTTTACTATTTGGATTGATTAATGTTATATAGATGCAAGCTGAATATTTTTCTTCAAAAGTACATCAATTACTTAAAATGAAATATTTATTTTCAAATAACAGGGAAACTTTTTATTAAAGCTCACAATTCTTTGTGATGCCATATCAATGTCCTATATTAATTCACAATTTGGAGGCCTTTTCTACACTACAAAAATTGTCTTCTGAAGTGACTGTCCTTTTCTAGGCATGCATTTTCAACTGATTATAAAAGAGCAGCTCAGTCTTTTATGCTAAACTGTCAGGGGATTGGTTGCAATGTTTTGTTATATAAATTTAATATTCTGATAAATTCCCAATGCCAAAAAAAAAATTAAATTATTTTATCTCTAAAGGCATTTGTTACAGTGCCTCCATCATTATTCTGAGCATTAGCTCACAGGAGAGGAATATGGAGTTAGCATTAAAGTTTACCAAAGACAAGTATCAAGTTAGTCACACTTATTGCATTGCTTAGAATTTCAAATTTGCTCAGATCCCAAAATATGACCAAAATTGTGATTAATATAAGACTTTGATGCAAGGAAGAGATCAAATCAACATTAGAAATTCAGAAAATAGTCTAATGATAGTAATGCCATCTAGTTTATTAAAATGGTCAAATATTCTAACACTTTCTTTTAAATTAATGAAGTAATATGAAGTTTCTATATCAATAGTAATTCTAATATGTACCTTTTAACACTATATTTTTATAAGCATAAAATCTACTCTAAAAGGTTATATTCTAAAAGCAACATCTGGATGTTAGATCATCATGTTTTTAATGCATCAGGTATCCTGAATTTATATATTTAATTAGCATCAGTGGTAGTCTATACAGGAGCATTTCTTTCCAAAGAGCCCTTGAGGTTGCAAGCAAGATCAAATAGTGAATAATTAATGTCTAGTTATATTAGGGAAATAAATAAGGCAAACTTATCTTTACCTAGAGTGCTAGATATTTGAATTCTGAGAAATATCCTATTTGTACCATCACTAACTTTGTGTTCTTTTTAATCTTTTTGTTTTTACTTTTATTCTGCTTCTGTTCCATAATGTAAATTTTAATGTAATATTCAACAATTTTATTTTTTACCCTAAAGTCTATGAAATTTTCTTTAAATTGTTCTATTTACTCCGTGATTTATAACATATTAAACTATATTTTCTTATTTTTATTTCAAGATATATAAATTTGACTTACTCACATGCTATTTAGTTCTTTGTTTCTTCTCTCATTTGGTTATATGGTTCTTTCTTGGTGTTGATGCTTTTGTAACTCTATTAGTGTTACAATCTTTAATTAATTGTTTTGCCATTGATTTTAATTCTTCTAATTTAACAGTAGCCAAAAACGTAGGCATAAGAGAAATATTAAACGTACTAAACATAGTAGATGATAAAATGACACAAAGATATGCAAAGGTCATTTATAAATAGTAAATGAAAGTAAAATTTTGACTGTCTTATTAAAAATAAACTAGTTAAGAAGAGAAGCCCTAGGCAAGGAGAGCAGGAAGGGAATTGGATCTATGAAGTTATGTATGTAAATATAGAGACAAGGGCAGTGGGTGTGGATAGGAAGAGGAGCTATGTTAAAGAAAGTAAGAGAAGAATGGATCTATAGGATGGATTTGCTTATTTTATGTGGAATCTAAGGGCAAGTATAGATTAGAAAAGTGTCAAACGTTCTTAAACGGGAAAAATGGTGACATAAAGAGCATGATAAGGAAAATATATTTCTAGGCCCAAAACAAATTTCAGTAAATTAGCCACATGACACCTAAATTTTGATAGGAGATAGCCATTTTGAGTAGTCTAGAGATTAAGCCAGGCATGTAAGAACATACACAAATAGGTTTCATTTCCAAAAAGCAACAATATAATAGTACAGGGTACCTTGATGTAGAGACAATAAATGAAGGGCATGCTAAAACTGAAAAAGTGATGAATTTCCCAGGTATCTCTGTGTCTTCTAGAGCTTATTCTTGTGCTCAGATAACAGTAGATATTTTCCACTTGTAATTTTTGTTTAATCTTACATTTCCTTTCCTGAATTTGCCAAAGTGTGGTGTCCTAGAATGAAAAATATTGAAGGTGTGCTGAAACAGATTCCCTAATTTAAAAGCCTCAGTGTGGTATCATCAAACTATATTCAAAGCTAATTATAGTTGACTATTGGTTATTTCACTGATTTCCTAGAAGGTAAAAATAAACAATCATTTACATAGCAAAGAATATACTTCAAGACTTCTGACTCTCAAACATAAACCACTAGACCATACTCTGATGACCTTTTTATGGCACCATAGAAATAATTTATAAAGTTTTAAAAACCACAGTTTAGCATTTTGTGTTTGGAGCCAGGAATCAAGTATATTAGAGAAGTACCTATTTCATCCAATAAGTATGAAATGATTTTAGTTGTAAGTGTGATCTAATAGCACTTAGCATGACTTATAAATGTATTCAGCATTAAATTACAGTTGGAACCTTTGTCTTCAAAAATAGAAGTTTCAGTAGATCAACTATACTTCAATTAAAAAAAAAATAGAACATTAATTTTATAGACATGGAAGTCATAGGTTCACTATGAGGAGATGACACAGCACTATCTTTCCTAGTTTGGTTGGAAAGCTTTATTCAGAATGAGATAGCTGACATATATAAATTTCTGTAATCCCTAATATTATACTTTGGTATTATTTTATTTGCTTCATTTGGTAATAATACATTTATATTGTTATCAGTATCGTGAGTTGAGCCTTATTCTCATTGGTACACATAGACTCATAGGTAGAAATGTTGAGTAAGCAAGTTTATCTCAAATGCCTTCTTGTCACCTTTGGATAATCTCTTAAATCTGACTAGGTGCCACCTCTGTAAGATTCTTGGCAATGCTCCCTGGCAGCTCAAAAAATTCTCTGTGAGAGGGCATAAAAGGCTACAATCTGTTTAAAGCACAGACACGAGGCTGTGTTTTTCAAAATACTTTATTTAAAATTGGAACTATTGTAAATGTCTATATCCAAGAATGGGGACGGAGTCGTCTTTTGTTGTCACTGCCATCTGTTCAGAAGACTACGCCCATTCAGGAGATGGGAGCTAGAGGCCTTACATATGTCCTGCACCAACAAGTAAGAACTTTGCTTTTGGAATATAAAACTGCCTGGAAAATTTGGTAAAAGTTTTAGTCAGATTTTCATGGCCCTAGAGAGACTGTTTTTGATTAGATCTAACACCACTTGTAGATAGATTAGATCCCAGTGGTAGGCTAAATTGAACTTAACCTACTCATTAGTCACCAGATATACAGCAATCAGCTCAGGCAAACAGCTGTTATGTTAATTTAGGGGTATTAAACTGCTTATAATTAGCCACAGGCTAAATGGATGGGGTAAGTAGACATGCATGCACAGGATTCTTTCTGGACACTCTTGGAGAAGGTTTTTCAGATTGAATAAACTTCAATTCAAAATCCAAATCAAAGGTATCACCACCATAAAATAGTCTGAAATTATCTGAGTTCAAACTTGCTAACTTAAAAGGGGAAAGGAAACACTTAATGCTTAATAACTTAATTATTTTATTTCTAAATGAAGCATACATTTTCCCGCATTTGGAGGGCTTGTGACCACAGAAAGCGGTCATTTTCAAAAGAGGGCAAATAAGTTACTAAATTAAGCATAGTGATTAATAACCTGTATAAATGTATGCACGACACAAAGTAGGAACTCTAAATATTTTTGAATGAGTAAATAAAATTAATGTCTTTCAAATACTCAAAAATAAACCATCAAAATTATAAGGAAATAGCATTTTTTGTAGTTTTGGTTGTTTTTGTTTGTTTTGTTTTGTTTTTAATTAGCCTCACTGCACGGCATGTGGGATCTTAGTTTCCTGACCAGGGATCGAACCCGCACCCCCTGCGTGGAAGCGCAGTGTCTTAACCACTGGACCACCAGGGAAGTCCTTTTAGTTTTTTTTAAGTCATCAAAATAACTTCTCTCTCTAAATATCTAACTTACACTAATTAGGCATTTATCTAAAGATAAATTTGGAGAAACAGAACAGTAGTTAGAATGCTTTAAATTAATCAAATGATATAATATCAGATAATCTGATTTTATTTAAGGAAATTGACCAGGTTCTTTGTTGAATTAACTAGTTAATTTATGCAATGAAAATCATCATCATTGTATTTATAAATATAGAGCCCACATACTTGGTAATAATTTCACTTAATTGTATGAAAATCCAGGTGCAAACATAAGAATGTAACAAATCTGTTTCTTAAACACAGGCATCCTCTTTTCCTAAAGTTGGATTTTTACATTAACACTACTCTAAATCAGCAAAACAGAATTACTCTGAAAAAATACAATCTATAACAAGGAAAAGAGATAACATCATCCAAATGTAAACACTACATTATCAAAATGAGACAGTGCTACTGATTCAGGCTGAAGGAAGCATCCCACCCCACCTATGTCCACCTGGAGCCTTTGCTAACCTGTGTCACCTGAAGGCCACCTTTACCCTGCAGGACTTCCAGGGCAACAGCCTAAGTGCCACCTTAAGGCCCTGTTGGCCTCTGGAAGGAAGCTCACTGGAGTCCCTACACCTCCAAAACAGACCCTCTCTCCAGTTTTATCCCCTCCTTTTCTGACACCATGAGAAGCACAGAATAAACTATAGCCCTCAAAGAAAAAAAAATATATATATAATTTCCCTCTCTGCACAAAGTACATTTCCTTTTACTGTATATCATGTAGTACCTGGTTTACCTCAACTCATGAATCAGTGAATCATAAGTATTTCCCCCTTTTATCAAATACTCTTTGAAAATATAAAAAAATATTACATAGAATCAATTTTTTAATAAATGCATTATAGTTAAACTGTACCCCTATATATTTCATTAAGGTGTTTTCTCTTTTTCTGTGTGGTATAAGCAGAACTATGAGAAATTTTGACAACTCCTATCAGTAGCCAAAGAATATTGCCATTTTGAAGTTCTTGACACATATGACCAAAATGGCACTCAGAAGTGTTGGACTAAGTTATCTTAACAGCAGTAAGGCCTATCTTACCAAACCTTCACTGACATGGAGAATTATCGTTAAGGAAAAGATTTTTGATCAATTTCTAGTCTTGAAAATATGCTGTAATTATATGGGTAAATCCTCGAGTAATAATGAATTTAGTCATTATTACATGTTTATTGGTCCTTATACCTGTTGCACATTTTTATTGGGACATTCATTATTTTTTGCATTAATTTGTAGGGACTATTGCACAAAATATCAAAAATTCATTATCATGGATATTGACATATTTCCTAAGCTTGTCATTTGCCTTATACTTTCATATCGTATTTTGCAAATAGTGGAGTTGTAATTTATATGTAGTTGAATATATCAATTACTGTCTGGATATTTTTTTGTTTGTTTTTATGCTTAGAGACTTCTATCTTGATAATAAATATTCAACAATGTTTTCTTTAAATTGCTAAATTATTTAGAAATTTACATTTAACATTCTGCTCCATCTGAAATATGTATTTGTTTCACCATAAATGCTAGAAGAGTATGCTTTTAGTTTTTCAAATTAAAAAATTTCTTTTTTTGCACCATTTACTGAATAATTTCTCCATTCTTCACTTTTTTTTTTAATTAGGCTTCAGAAACCAAATACTGTATATACATACTGACATACATACACACACATTCAATTCCATTGTATCAATTTGACTAATGCCATATCAATTTTTCTGTTCTTGAGACACATTATTTAACTTTATACTACATATTTAAATGCAAGTTCATATAGAAAGCTTATTTATACATTTATCTGCTAAAATTAACTTGTATTTTTCTTAATGAATCAATAAAAGAATTGAGGGAGAAATGTCTTTATATGTTTGAGTCAAACAATCCAGAAACATAATGTGATTTCTTCCAGTCTTCTCTTTTGTCTGTGAGTTAAGATTTATAATTTTTTCTTATGATTCTGTACATTTCTTATTAAATTTAAGGGTAACCTTCAAAATTGAAGATGCTATTATTTTTGTTATTTTTTTGTATTCCCTGTAACTTGATTGGTCAACTTGAACTACAAGGTAATTTCTGCAGATATTCCTAGCCATTGCCTGGCATTGAACGGTGGAACAATACTGCACAACTTTCAGGATGCTGTCTCTGGAATCCAATGTGTCTGAATTTGCAAACATAGCACTTGCTGCCTGTGTGAACTTGGGTGAGATAGATAAGTTCCTTTTACCTCTGTTTCCTTGTCTAATACATGGAGTTATTAACAGAAAATATTTCCTTTGTTTCTTGTGAAATATAAATAAGTTAATAACACTAAAATGTTTATAACAGTGCCAAACAATTGAAAGTGCTCAATTGTAAAATCCCTAATTTTTTTTTAACATCTTTATTGGAGTATAATTGCTTTACAATGGTGTGTTAGTTTCTGCTTTATAACAAAGTGAATCAGCTATACACATACATATATCCCCATATGTCTTCCCTCTTGCATGTCCCTCCCACCCTCCCTATCCCACCCCTCTAGGTGGTCACAAAGCACCGAGCTGATCTCCCTGTGCTATGTGGCTGCTTCCCACTAGCTATCTATTTTACATTTGGTAGTATATATAAGTCCATGCTACTTTCTCACTTCGTCCCAGCTTACCCTTCCCCCTCCCCATGTCCTCAAGTCCATTCTCTACATCTGCGTCTTTATTCCTGTGCTGCCCCTAGGTTCTTCAGAAGCATTTTTTTTTTTTTTTTTAGATTCCATATATATGTGTTAGCATACGGTATTTGTTTTTCTCTTTCTGACTTACTTCACTCTGTAAGTGCTCAACTGTAAGATGTTAGCTTTATTAGTAGCAGTATATCTTACTGCTAAAATTAATGAGACTATCGTTATAATAGATAAGTTAGTATGATGAAGAAATGAAGCAGTGATACAGTCAATGTGTTTGGGATGAGTAGAATTAATTAACAAGTCATTGAGACATCAGATACAGTGAGCCATCCAGAATTTTATCACTCCTGTCAAGACAAGCAAGAACATCATTTGATTCTGGAGAAAAGATCTATGACTGCTAAAGGAGTATAAACTCTAGTGACAATTAATATTTTAGTAAGGTTAAAAAAGTTTATTCAATTACTCAGACATAAAAAGAAATGAAATGGAGGTATTTGTAATGAGGTGGATGGAGTTAGAGTCTGTCATACAGAGTGAAGTAAGTCAGAAAGAGAAAAACAAATACCGTATGCTAACACATATATACGGAATCTAAGGGAAAAAAAAAAAAAAGGCCATGAAGAACCTAGTGGCAAGACAGGAATAAAGACACAGACCTACTAGAGAATGGACTTGAGGATATGGGGAGGGGGTGGGGTGAGATGTGACAGGGTAAGAGAGTGTCATGGACATATATACACTACCAAATGTAAAATAGATAGCTAGTGGGAAGCAGCCGCACAGCACAGGGAGATCAGCTCGGTGCTTTGTGACCACCTAGAGGGGTGGGATAGGGAGGGTGGGAGGGAGATGCAAGAGGGAAGAGATATGGGGATATATGTATATGTATAACTGATTCACTTTGTTATAAAGCAGAAGCTAACACACCATTGTAAGGCAATTATACTTCAATAAAGATGTTTAAAAAAAAAAAGTTTATTCATTAAGATTATAATGACTTTCTCACTATTAATATGTTTCTGTACTATTTTTAAATGTAAATTACATGAGTTCTAAATATCACATCAATTTAGTAAAACCAATGTTTTAAGTGTCTTCATAGGTTTTATTTTATTGAAAAATATCATTTGGAGCAATGACACAAACAGCTAAATTTTGAAGTGAAGTAAACTGACATTTATCATTTTATTTATAAATAATGTAATAATGAAATTATTCAATCCTGGTTCTGGAAGAATAGTGGATTAAGACATTTACACATATTTTAGCTAAAAATGCCTGACTTGCTGAATCAAATATAGCAATTAATATAGTGAATCAAAGAATATCAGGAACAGTTAGAAACTGCTAATTTTATAGAAATAAAAAAAAAAATAAAGTTAAAATGTGGTAAGCCCAGGAACTGTGGTTGAAAATGTAGTTTCAAACTGTCATAGCAGAGGTGGTGGAGTGATCATAAGACCACGTTGTATAAGGGCTTGGGTGTTTACATACACAAGCACAGGTTAAAAGACTTTTGGTCAGAACCAAACAGGAAGCAGGACATGAAACTGCATAATCTAGAACCCTTAAAAGATTGTAATATCAAGAAAGGAAGAACCAGAAAATATCTGCCTATTGTTACAGGCAAAAGACAAAAAGTTGTTTCTCCCTGGCTTGTGGGAAAGTGGGTGGGGGGTAGAGGTGTGTGTATTTCCCTTAAGAAACAAAAACTGAGTTTCAGAATCTTTGTGGTTGAAGAATCTTCAGGATGAGGAAACAACATTAAAAGTGGTCTCAGGATGGTATTGTCAGGGGAGCTCTTGGCTGAATCAAGCACAGAAACTTCAGGAAAAGACAAAATGAGTCCAGAGAAGGATTCAAAAATAAGTGAATAAATAAATCAAGTCATATCCTTACACATTTAGTAAAACTACAAAACAATAATAAGAAAAAAGTATTAACAAAAAATAAGAAAAAACACCAGATTTTCAACAAAGGAACAATTATTGGACTTAATTTTAGGAATCTTTACCTCAAATGTAGGCCAAAGAAATAGAATGATATCATCAAAATAACCAGTAAAAATGTGTCAGCTTAAATTTCTATATCTCATTTAGTTAACATATAAGCTCTATATAAGGTAAAAACACTTTTTTAGAAAAATAATGTGTTGTCAGTCATATACCCATAGAAAAGTGAAAATGAATCCAAATGAAAGAAAGGAGTGCTTGAAATGATATTGTGCAAATTACTTGTTAAGTATATGAGTAAATCTGAGCAATCAAAAACTGTAAAAAACAAGTAATCATAATTACTAATTTGGGAGTAAATGGAGATAAATAAAATAAGACTGAGTTGATTAAAAATAAACATCTCTAACTTTGTTATTCAGAAGGAAGGTAGTAGAGATGGTGATTCAATTAAGAAATTTCCAAAGTCAAAGATAGCTGTGAAAATGTAAACATACTTATTGCAAAAATAAATACACAAAGTTTAATTGCCAAGCAGTAGAGGAAATAATAGAAAATGAAGCAAACATTGTAAATTAAATAGGCAAAAAGGGAAATAAGAGAAAAGGTATATCAAATTCAAAGTTCAAAATAAAATGCTAGAAATGCATCTATATAAGTATGTATAATAATACATGCTATTTATAATAATAATCATAATATGTAGCAGTGTATATTAGGCATAATATATACTTGGAGATAATAGAATAGAGTATAAAATATTGACTACAGAAAACTATATATACAGACTTTTTTGTATATGTGTATATAAACCATTATATATATATACGTGTATGCAAATTGGTGACAAAGAGAAGAATTACTTAGATAATTTCTGTGATTCCACAGAAAGATAAAACTGCTCCGAACCTGTATATCACTAAAATTAAATATCGACATTATAAAACAAACATTTCAACACTGGCAAGTGGAAACTGAAAATTTCACAGTCAGATTTGAGTATTTTAATAGATGCCATTCACAACAGATAGAGAATTGACAAAACTGAGCAATAATACAAAATATTTCAGTAACATAATTAACAAATCTGATCTAGAGGACATATGTAGAAACTTGGACTAAAAATTAGGAAAACAATTTTTTAACCATACATGGAATATATAGAAACATTGACAATGTATTAAAACACAAATGAGGTCTCAGCTAGACTAAATGAATGAGCTTAACAGAATATGATCTTTTATCTCAATGGTATTATTAGAACTCAATAATGAAAAGGTAAGACTTAACGCTTTACTTTTAGAAACTTAAAAATATAGCCCAAAATAATTTATAGAAGAAAATTCATAAATAGACACATGAATACATATACCATTTCAGTATTTCTAGGATGCAACAGATTTGTATATTAGAAAGTAAGGAACACTGAATATTAATGTATATAGTTTAAAAAGTTGCAAAAAGAACAACATGAGAAATTGATAGAAATGCATGGAAGGAGATTAATACGTGAAAATCAAAGCTGTTTTTTTAATAAATGGAATTCAATAGGAAAGTCTCTGGGATGATTGATCAAAAAAGAGGAAGGAAGTTATAAATAATATATAGAATAGTAGAAATTTAAAGTACAAAGTAATATTATAAATCAGTTGTATGATATTGAGTTGAAACTAATGTAATGTTATATGTCAATTATATCTCAATTCAAAAAAAGAAAAAAAAGTTGAAATCTTAAAGAGAGTTGTCACAGAAAAATGCAATTATATAAATTGACTTGATAGGGAAAAATAAAGACAATACAGACCTTTAAGTATTTATACACATGAACTGCACATGATTTTTTAAAAGGATTCTACAAAATTGTTCCAGATAATGGAAGAAGAGGGAACTCTTTTACTCATAAGTTAAGAATAATATGAATAACAAAGTCAGACAAGTAGAAGAAAAAACTGTATGAGAAAAAAACTATAGACTAATTTCAACTATGAATACTGATATCACAAAAACCCAAACATAAATCGGCCTTAAAATAAAACCTCATGTAAAAACACACAGATACCCACCCCTTCTTTTTATAATAAATAATGTGCTGGAAGTTCCAACCAGTGTACAAAGCCAAGAAAAATATAGAGAGACAAAAACCACACTTTCATTATTAACAATTATATTGTCACCTAGAAAACAACTCATGCTATGGGTACATATTTTCTTTTTTCTTTATTCTATTTTTTAAAAAATATTTATTTATGTATTTATTTGGCTGCTCCAGGTCTTCAGCTTGCAGTACACGGGATCTTTGTTGCAGCATGCGGGATCTCTAGTTGAAACATGCAAGATCTTTTAGTTGCGGCATGCAGGCTTTTAGTTGTGGCATGTGGGATCTAGTTCCCTGACCAGGGATAGAACCCAGGCTCCCTGCATTGGGAGAGCAGAGTCTGAACCACTGCACTACCAGGGAGGTCCCTTTTTTTTTAAATTTAATTTTTATGTTGGAATTTAGTTGACTTACAATGTTGTGTTAGTTTCAGGTGTACAGCAAAGTGATTCAGTTATACATATATACATATCCATTCTTTTTCAGATTCTTTTCCCATATAGGTTATTACAGAATATTGAATATAGTTCACTGTGTTATACAGTAGGTCCTTGTTGATTATCTATTTTATATATGGTAGTGTGTATATGTTAATCCCAAACTGCTAATTTATCCCTCCCCCCAACCTTTCCCCTTTGGTAACCATAAGTTTGTTTTCAGAAGTCTGTGAGTCTGTTTCTATACTGTAAATAAGTTAATTTGTATCATTTTTTGATTCTACATATAATGATATCATATGATATTTGTCTTTCTCTGTCTGACTTACCTCATTTAGTATAATAATGATGTTCAGGAAGTTTGCTGCTTATAAGAAAAATATTACAAAAAGCAAGAATGATCAAATATATTCAAATTGTAGGATCCATACTGTCATGATTTGGGTCCTCGTGTTATAAAAATCCCAAGAAAGAATTGTTGTTCTTTAATCTTTAAGTAAACTGTGATTCATTTAAATATCTTTTTTTATATTTTCTATTATTATTTATGACATTGTTAGTCCTGTTTAGATTGTGATACTCTTGTTTTTCAAACAAAATATTCCATGTTTTTTTTTTCCACATCTTTATTGGAGTATAAACACTTTACAATGTTGTGTTAGTTTCTGCTGTACAACAAAGTGAATCAGCTATATGTATACATATATCCCCATATCCCCTCCCTCGTGAGCCTCCCTCCCACCCTCCCTACCCCATCCTTCTAGGTTGTCACAAAATATCAAGTTGATCTCCTTATGCTATGCAGCAGCTTCCCACTAGCCATCCATTTTACAATTGTTAGTGTATATATGTCAATGCTACTCTCTCACTTCATCCCAGCTTCCCCTCCCCCACCCCATGCCCTCAAGTCCTGCCCTGCCACTAGGTTCATCAGTACCGCTTTTAAAAATTCCATATACATGTGTTAGCATACGATATTTTTCTCTTTCTGACTTACTTCACTCTGTATGACAGATTCTAGGTCCATCCACCTCACTACAAATAACTCAATTTCGTTCCTTTTTATGGCTGAGTAATATTCCGTGGTATATATGTGCCACATCTTCTTTATCCATTCTTCTGTTGATGGACATTTAGGTTGCTTCCATGTCCTGGCTATTGTTAATAGTACTGCAATGTCATGAAAAATAAAAACTCAAACTAAATTTGAGTGCATATTTTTACAGTAAACCATGAGAATTGACAGCATTTGCTATTGATTCTGTGTTAAATGCATTTATACTTGTAAACTTTGTTAAAATAATGTCATAACTCTATTTACTAAACATGCCAAGAATAATCTTGAGCTAGGATTTATTTCTTAATTTGGGTTAATCTTAGATTCTTACATTGTTTCCATCTTTAAAATCAATTTGAAAACACTGAAATCTTACCAGTTTCTTTATTAAAGTGTTTTATAAAACACATATAACATAAAATTTACCATCTTAACAATTTTTAAGTGTACAGTACAGTTGTGTTAACTATATGCACATCCTTAAACAACAAAATCTTACCAGTTTTAAACATCACTTTTTTGCAGCAGTTGCTAACCTACTGTGCCACAGGTGAGTTTTATTATATTTCAAGTAGAACTTGTCAACTGGATTCCTAGTATTTTTTGTAGATATAATCTTCAAGTCTGTTTTTTCCTCTTCAGGATTAAAGGTTTATGGCTATAATGAAATCACCTTAAGTTCTTCAGTGACTATGCCTCTTTGCTTACATCATTTTTTAAACAGTCTTCTCCATTTGACTGGAGGACTACTTGACTTTATTCTCCCAGTAAAACTGGTAAACTGCAAAATATATGTATGAAAAATACATTATTTAAAATACCTCATTTAAATATGCCCACAGGCACGACAGTCCTACCAAAGAAATTCATCATATCAGTAATTGATCAATAAAAATTAAAAACATATTCAGAAATACAATTGTAGTGGTTATAAAATATAATGTATTTAGGTTAGTGAAACTATTCTCTTCCATAAATAGTTTTATATTAATAGTTATACTTTTATATCAGCAATAAAAATTAAAAATAGTATAACATTAAAATTTTTTCTTGCCAGGTCATTTGATGTTCATTGGTTCCCATAAGAGTGACTGTTATACTATGCAAAAATGAGTCTTAATTTTATTATTTAACATATAAAATCCTTCCGAAATACCTCTGTTCTAGGAGATTCTAAAAAGTCATTGGCCTTTTGGCTACAGATACATGTACTCACAGCTATGAAAACTAAAATCTAAAGTAGTCTCTTAATTTCGATATTTTTGAAGTTGTGGTGAATGCAAAGGGGCTTATGCAATGAGGTTGTCTATTCTTTTTTTTTTCTTTTTTTAACAATGTAAGTAGCCTGCAGTCGGGGTAGACTTTTATTTATTTATTTATTTATTTATGGCTGTGTTGGGTCTTCGTTCCTGTGTGAGGGCTTTCTCTAGTTGCGGCAAGCAGGGGCCACTCTTCATCGCGGTGCGCGGGCCTCTTCACTATTGCAGCCTCCCTTGTTGCGGAGCACAGGCTCCAGATGCGCAGGCTCAGTCAGTAGTTGTGGCTCACGGGCCTAGTTGCTCCGCGGCATGTGGGATCTTCCCAGACCAGGGCTCGAACCCGTGTCCCCTGCATTGGCAGGCAGATTCTCAACCACTGTGCCACCAGGGAAGCCCGCGGTTGTCTATTATTATTGGATTAATGTTTGCTGTTATAACCAGAGCCCACTTCATGTACTATGTAGACAATCTGACTCATATTGTTTGGGAATGCAGATTGTTCGACTAGGAAGACAAGATACTGGGCATTGGAGAGTGTTGAGCTTAAATTCTAGGACTGAACTTGGTATTTCGATTCTGTGTCTTTTGGCAAGTAATTTAAAGTCTGAACCCTAGTGTTATTAAAGTAAACTGTGAATAATAATGTCTACTTTCCAAGACTATTGTATGGGTTAACTAAGATAATGTATGAAGTTATTGTGTGTGTTTGAGATAGGAAGCATGGCTGTCGGAACTCAAAACTCTTTTTTACTGCTTGATTCCCAAAGCAGTGATTGAGAGAAACATTCAGAAGGAAATAAAATAGTATGTCAGTGCATTTTATTTTAGTTATACAAAATATTCCTAGATGTATTTTTTAGTTTCCAAGCATGTCTTGACATTATTATGTTCACAAAGAATTAGATAAACCAAGATACTAGCTGGCAGAGATAATATCTCATTAAAAGTCTTCTTTTTGTTTTTTTTGAACTTTTTTCTCTTTTTTTAAATTTAAAAAATTTTTAATATATCTTTATTGGAGTATAATTGCTTTACAATGTTGTGTTAGTTTCTGCTGTACAACAAAGTGAGTCAGCTATATCTATACATATATCCCCATATACCCTCCCTCTTGAGCTCCCCTCCCATCCTCCCTATCCCACCCCTCTAGGTGGTCACAAAGCACTGAGCTGATCTCCCTGTGCTATGAGGCTGCTTCCCACTAGCTATCTATTTTACATTTGGTAGTGTATATATGTCAATGCTACTCTCTCACTACGTCTCAGCCTCCCCTTCCCCCACTATGTCCTCAAGTCCGTTCTCTATGTCTGTGTCTTTATTCCTGCCCTGCCACTAGGTCCGTCAGTACCACTTTTCTAGATTCCATATATATGCATTAGCATACAGTATTTGTTTTTCTCTTTCTGAAAAGTCTTCTAACTTTTAAACAATTCAAATATAAGCAGCTCATGTGGAGTAACTCGAATGTTCATGTCTAATTGTGTATGATCTCTGATATTAAGGTAGAAATGATTTGAGATCAAAATAAGGATCTTTGATGGAAATAGATTGTTAGAGAAAACCTGGTGTTATAAAATTCCTTTCAATTTTATACTATAGTTTTACTGATGGATTAAATGGCAAAATTATAATTTAAAAATAACTAAAAGATACCTGGAATGTTGAGAAAAAATAATTTTCATGGCATTATAGTCCCACTTCAGATTTTTGGAAAGATATTACCACATTTTGGTTTAAAATGGTTTATTTACCTTTAAGTGATGGCATGCTTCTCAAAAAAATATTGCCTATAGCTTTAACTCATTGTCTCCTTTTGCTTTTGAAATTTGTTGTTGAAAGAAAGTTGGCATAAAGGAGAAAGTTACTATTTGTATGGCAATTTTCAGTCTGTAAAGCACATAAAAATAAGAATGAATTAAGTAAATTTCTGTAGGAAATCATGGGAATAGAATTTTCCTATATTTAATGTGGCAGTGAATGATCTAATGATGTCCATTAACAATCAGCTGATTAGTATGTTGTCCCTATAATGACAGTGTCCTAATCAATGGCACATTTAGTGTCAGTATCAGTCAAGTCAGGGAACAAAGAGGAAGCACGTAACTACTTTGATCTTTTCAGGATCAACAGGCATTTAACAGGCTTTAACCCATAATAGTGATAGCAGCTGTCTTTTAATTGAATGGACCCTTAAAAATAGGACAGACTATTTCATTTAAATACATTGTAGTCTTTCAGATGGTTGATAGGCCTTTTATTATATGCTATATACAAGAAGAAAGCTGATGTTTTATTGAAGTAAATAAGATGAAAACTATAGAAGAAAATAGGAAAAAATTTGGAAAAAAATTTAAAAGGGGGAAAAATTTAATTAACTGAATGGAAACAGACAAAAAGTCTAAAGTCTCCTTTAGACTTTTAGTGGTGCTCAAAATTTTTATTTTTGAGCTTTTTATTTCAGTATTAACATCTTGTCTATGGAATTCAATTCACTTTTTATCTCTGAGGAGCACGTCTTTTTTAAAAATATAAATTAATTGTGACTGCATTATAGGGGCACAAATTAATTTTTAGAGGAAAAGGCCAAGGAAAAGATTGTATTTGCTTAAAATGGAACATTATTAGCTGCAGAAAAGCAGCTTGCTTTTAAAAACCAGACCAGTGCAGCAATTGTAAGCTCTATTGATTATTCCTGTTTACAAGAGTGATCATTAGTAAATGTTTTGGCCCAGAGATTCAAATTATAGAGCTTGGTGCTGAGCAAGCGGGCATGATTTACTGTGGAAGGCAACAGGGGATGAAGTTTTCAACAGTGTGGCAGCTGGAAATTGGAAAACCATCACAGTCAAGAAATGCAAAAATGTGGCTTCTTATGATAATCATAACTTGCCTACAGCTCCAGACTGTGGTAATGAAGGAAATTCCACATGGAAAGATTATTGCCTTCAATTTTTCAAACAAATATTTTCTTTCTGTAAAAGTTTCTATTCACATTCATACACGTGAATACACATATATCTGAAAAATCTCTATATCTACACATACCCATGTGAATAATGTAGCAAATTTAAGTTTTTTTTCCATTTTACTGAACAATCATTCTTGTTTATTGTAATAACAAAATCAATTATGTTAGTAATTCAAAATGTGAAATTGAGAATGTCATGTATAAATATCTTTCACAAGTATCCTTCTCTCATGAACAGAAAAAGAAGCGTACTACTGTTGCTATTACTAATACAACTACTACAAATAAAACTAACTAGTAAGAGCCACAAATAGAACACATATTGATCTCTCAGAAGATACACTATTGCACTATTTCCCATTATATATAAAAATAAAATTTAAAAGAATTGTGAAAACTGATTGTGTACCTAAGCATAGTGATGCTAATTATAATCACTAATGTTCTAATGTTCTATTATTATACGTATTTTTTACTTTTTGAGATATGATAAATCTAACAGCATTATAAATAATGTAATACTTATACAACTGAAAGAAAGTAGAAGATATACTTTATAATTGAGCTAAGAATAAGTGATATATTGGTTACATTAGGGGACAGAAAATCAGTGGTAACTGATAATTTATGGTCAATTATTTGTTGACCATAATTTGTTGAGTTAATTGTTTATTTTTTCCCCCGGCTGGCTTATTATTTTGTTCTAGGTTATTTGAGCCTTCATTTTAAGAAAATGGGCCTTAAGATATAATCATACCTATACTAACATTCGTTTCTATTTTTTACTTTTCATAATTTTGGTTCACAAATGTTATCCCTAAATACTCTAACACTATTTGTTATTAGTTCTGTACTTTATTTCTCAGAAATTGATGTATATATAGGTTTTAATAGAAAGTCTTAAAGTTTTTCTAAAGACTACTTAGTATATATTTTTGTAATTCTATGCCAGTTTGATTATTTCTTCTCTATGAAGAAAAAATTCAACTTTATATGTATTTTTAATTAAAAAAACAGAAAGTTATAATCCTCAAAATATTACTCTTTATTCATCTTTTCTCTGATAGCAGCCATTAGCTGCTATGTTCTCTGAATCAGCATACACCAACACTACTCATCATTTGGATGTTGGTGTTTCCTTTGTCACCATAGGTAAATGTACCTCTTATTTAATGGATGAATTAATCATTGCTAAACTAGCAACTTATTTTAATCTTTTCTACCCATCGTATTTTCTTTAGAGTTAGGGAGGTAGGATAGTCTGACAAACACTCTATTAGTATCAGAAAGAGCAAAATATCCACAGATATTCTGAGATGGGATTCCTTCTTTATAATTATTGGATTTAAAGCTTTAGGTACATTCTATATTTAGATTACATTTTGACTTCTCAAGATGAAAGGATTTGGGGCATTGCAGATGAAATTAAATGCATTTAAAATACATCCTTACTTCTCTTTCTGTACCTTTTCTTATTCTCACATATTCTGAATGATGCTGAGGATAAACCTGGAGCAATGATTAAATAGATGCAAAAATAAGGACTCGTTGGTAGGATTCCCAGGAAGGTCACAAAATGTAGAGTATGAATGATCCATGAACCTGAACATGAATTTCATGATGCAAAAGGTAGAATCCAGGAAATTCTTGAGTGTTGTGTAGTAGGAAATACAAGAGCAGTAGTCAAAAAAGTATACCTCAGGATACACCCACCTTGTATTTTATTTATTGCCATCTGTTTCCTATTTAGAAAAGAGAGCTATGACAACACAGGTTATAGGTACTTTCACCATAAGCATCTTTACCATAGGCATCTTTGCTGCATAACTAATGAGCCCTTAGGCAGATTTACCATAAAGACAAAGAACAAAAAGATAAAAGAGGGACATTAATAAAATAAGAAAGGACATAATGAAACATGAAAATGAATGACAAAATTAAAAAGACTTTATTGCAAAATACAAATATTTCAATACATTTAGAATAAGTGTAGATTCATGACAATATTTTGCAAATAACTGATTTTACTTTGTGGCTTGGACCTAAGCACTTGTCTTTGAAGTCTTTGGTTCGTAGTATTACACATTTTTTTGCTTGTTGATTCTCCTCCTCAGTTGGCATCACACTTTCTTTCTAATTAAAATTCCTTCCTTCATTAAGAGAGGTATCAGTTTCCAAATACTAGGGTGCATATTTTAACATGGCATTGTGAAAGCCTTCCACACTGTTGTTTGTTCTTAGCATTTTGTCACATGTCCATTGATAGAGGGTCTAAAGTTCTATAGGAAATAATGTGGGTTCAACTCTGTACCTTCGAGGTCCTCTACCTCTTTCTCCTCCAACGTAGTGAGTTTCAAAAAAAAAAAAAAAAAAACACAAAGACTCCTGGGGCAAATTATCACCATCTGTCAGCTCCATAAAGCCATCAGTAGCATTGCTGACAATAACCAGTTGAAGCCAAACTATCAACCAGTTATTGTGTCTTTTATGACAAAATTGCCTTGTAGCCAATTAAGTATGTGACAAAAATTGTTTACCGCAAAAATGCTTGCAGCAAAGATGACTGTGGCAAAGATGCTTAAATACTGGACATGACAAAAAAGACACATGCTCTTTTCCCTTCCCTTGCTTTCTGGCACTTTCGGTTATCATCCCAGAATCCCATATCTCTGAAGTCTCTGCAAGAAACCTTGAGGTTTTCATCAAACTCCTATTATAACAGGTTTTATCAGTACAGAACAGCTTGTTTGTTCCTGATTATATGTCCCGTAAGCCCCAGCTTGTGTAGCTCCTACTCACGCAGTGATTTGTACTTAAGGCTGCTGAGGAAATGATGCAAGTGTGTGATTTGGGGACTGGGAAAATGACCCTCCTTTTCAAGCCTGATAATAATCCCAACCCTGAGATTTAAAGGATTTGTGCTGTAACAACTATAAAGGAAGAGACAGGACTGTTATTTATATTATTTTTATTAAAAGAGCATCCTGGAAACATATGTTAGAAAATATATAATTTCTTAGTTGTGAGAGAAATAAAATTAATAAATGTTGAGACTGTCAACTGTGTCTGTTAAGTTAAAAAAGGAATTCCATGATGCACACAGGAAATTCAGCTTCATTTAGTCTTAGATCAATTTCAACAGGATCACAAAATATGTCTTCCATCCGAATCTTTTCTCTAAGAAAAAGTTTTTCATGTTTTCTAAAAAGAACTAAGGAAACTCAGAAATGTCACTTTATATTTTAAAGGTTGAATGGGGTGTCTGACCTCCAAGTCAGATAGGTTGGCAAAAGGATGTGGGACTGCTGAAAAGAGTTCTTAGACCCCAGATTTTCAATTGTTAATAGTCTTTGCCTCATTGGATCATTGTATTAAAATGAAAGTATGCTGTATATGTCATTTAGTACATAACATGACACACAAAATGCCTGACTATACGTTTTCTTCTAATTTCCCATAATCTCTCCTCTTCTTCTTCCAAGCCAAATGCTTGCAAAACCACATTAAGGAAGATAATCATTTGCATATAAACAGGAGAACATCTACATATGACATAAAAATAGTAAAGTTAAGGCAACTTTGCCTGTTTAGGTCTTATCCATTTTCTGACCCCTCTCAATCTTTCCTCTGATTACACACACACACCACTCAGTTGAGAACTCCATGGCATCATTCTTATCTTCTTAAAATTACTTATTGCACGCCCTTCAAATAGTTATTGTAAGGTCATTGAATTGATCCGTTCTGGAAACTACAAGTAACTAGGAACCCATTCATTATGGAGTCACTCTTATACTATATAGAGCCTAAAGGTTAAGACAGTTTTTTTGGAAGCACGTTTATATCCTAAAAATTTGTTTTCTTTCCTTTAAAAGTTATTATTACTTTACTATATATGAAAAAATAATTTATGAAGAAATTTGAGCCAATAAGTATCGAGACATATAGATACAGAGGGATAGAAGTAGAGTTAAGAAAAATGGGAGAGCTTCAGTTATCAGGTTTTGCTAGCTAGAAGAATAGAGTAAAATAATTGTCTGAAACTGACACATCATTCTCTTAATTGGATGTAATTTTGATTTGTACATATTAGTTTGGGTTCAGGAGAGAAGGCACTTTTTTCCTTGAGACTGGCAACAGTTCCTATAAACATGGGAGAATGTTAAACACATCCTTTAAATAAATCTTGTGGATTTGTGATTTTTCATAGAAGAGACTATGCTAGATATTAATTTTTAAAAATAAACTGTATTTAGATAATTATTAAAGAGCGTATATTATACCCATAAAAATAACTCTAAAGAAAATTAAATTAGAAAATAACTTGTTAGAATTAGAGAATTCTTGAAACTATGACTATATGGAGAAAATACATCTGTTTCACTTGGGGCATTTGAGAAGTGGAAAGGTCTCCAGATATATTGTGAATGCAGATTTTCTTTTCTCAGTGGGAGATAAGAATAAATTGTCTCAACCATGTATAGAGAATTTTTTACATAATATGAATGATAGAGTATTTAGATTGGATAGCCATTAAGCACTAAAAACGAATGACCATGGGAATTTGTTAAGTACTATTTAAATAACTTTTTAAAGTCTCTTCTATTAAATGTATATCCTTCTTAGGAAAAACTATTGAAGAAATTGAATTAAAAAACTTTTTATATGCCCTGAGTGGATCAAATACATATCTTTTTTTAATGCCCATGCCCTATTAAAACAGATAGAGAAATTGTGTTGCAATTTCAACAGTTTAAGCATACATTAATAGATATTTAATTCATGCACACATAAGCAGATCTACAACAGGGCTATATTAGGGTTGAAATCCCTCATTGAATAAGACTATATATACATTTTCAACAGCGTCATCCCAACCCCAAAACACTGGAAAACTGTGTCTCCCTGTTTTTCGGGTACCTTTAAGAATCTTTTGGTTAATATAAATATACACAAATTGACATTTTTTTAAACATTTTATTGGAGTATAATTGCTTTACAAGGGTGTGTTAGTTTCTGCTTTACAACCAAGTGAATCAGCTATACATATACATATATCCCCATATCTCCTCCCTCTTGCATCTCCCTCCCACCCTCCATACCCCACCCCTCTAGGTGGTCATAAAGCACCGAGGTGATCTCCCTGTGCTATGTGGCTGCTTCCCACTAGCTATAAATGAATACGGTAGGCAAATATCAAGAAAGTGGATTTACTGTTGAAAATTATGTTTCCATTAATGTTTTTACTGTTTTTTTTTTTTTAACTTGGTATTTTGAATCCATCACAATTCAGTTATCAGCATAAGAAATCATTGTGTTGTGGTTGTTCAACAAATAGGCTTACTAAGTTCCTTATTTAATATTTTAAAATGTGTGAATTCACTGACTGGAATGCAGAAGAACCTTCTGGAATAAGACATAAATACGGCTTACAGGAATAAAGTTCTTGCTCTTTTTCTCTGAGGTTTCCCTAAAATCAATCCTGTGTATGGAACAGGGTTATGGCCTTGGGCTTACTCTTAGCAACAGAGACTTGTTGAACTCCATCTCTTCTTCCATCCTCCACTCATCTCTCCTCATGCTATACTGAGGGATTTGACATTCATAGACCTAGAAGGTTCATATAGGTGTATTTAACATTAAAACGATTTTCTCTCTAGAAATAGATTTAATGAAATGCCTAACCCTATGCTTCCCAATCCATCTAATTCTCAGCTAAGACATTCAACCTACATACTTGTTGGTGTGCCTGACTTCAATCTTAGTACTCTAATGATTTTTATATATGTGTTTGATTTAATATCCCTCAGAGGAAATTAATTACATCTCCTTTTAAAAATGGAATAGAGTAAGCAAACAAACAAACAAACAGTCAAATAGATTTCTTGAATCACTATTAATGTATTGCAAGAAATTTGTGTTTTAATGAATACAATTTTACAACTACTAGAACAGAGAAAGATAATACAGAAGTCTGGGCAGTTCTTAAGCAAGGTAGAAGTGTTGAACGAAAGCTTCTTATATCTGTAGACCTGAAAGGAAACATTGCATGTTAGTAGCTTTATACTTCAGAATTTTATTTTGTATTGATTAAATTCTATATTTACTCCATGGCCATAGAATCATGGCTAATATATAATGTCCTTAACCTTGAAGCAGAAAATAATATAACTAGGCAAAACAGTGCATTCGTTGTCTCTTCTGATGCAGCTTCATACAGAAATGAGTGAATCAATATATTATAAGCCATATGGGTCCCTGAGACTTCAGGGCATCATGTGGTGTTTCAACAGGGCAGTTTCCATTCATGTCAGTGGAACTTATACTGCTTAATTTTCAGAATATGATTTAGAAGTATACTTTGCAAAGAGTATATTTTAAGAAGATGCAGTAAGCCACACACGCACACACACACATACACAAAGGTCAGCTTTGTGTTAGAGTTTAAATTAAACAATTGTGTGACATCTAGTAAA
The DNA here is from genome assembly GCF_965194825.1 of Balaenoptera physalus. Taxonomy (NCBI): domain Eukaryota; kingdom Metazoa; phylum Chordata; class Mammalia; order Artiodactyla; family Balaenopteridae; genus Balaenoptera; species Balaenoptera physalus. Next base: position 57,598,612 of record NC_138883.1, on the reverse strand, counting down.
CTGTAATTTTACTTTCTAAGTTTTTTAGCTCAAAAACTCAGTGGATTGTGACAATGACTAGTAAACAACACGGAGTAACAGTAGGTAGATGCAAATTTGTGCTAAGAACAAATCCTGGTCAAAATCATTATGTAGAAGTAATTGACAACTATCACTACAATGGTATCTACTGTTAATTTTGAGTCCATCTTTACTGTTTCTAGTAACTTCAGGTTATCAGCCAGTTATGCGACATCTTGGGATCTGTCTCTACTCACATTGAAGCCCTCATTCTCTGCTCATCTACACACATCTGAGCCAGATCATGCACTTTCCTAGAGACATTGGTATCAGAATGCCAAGGTTCAGATCCCAACTCTGACACAATGTAACTCTGTCATATTAAGCAATTTATTTATTCTCTTTGCCCAAATTTTCTTATTTGAAAAAGTGCAATAGTAGTTCCTGCAGTCCAGGTAGAGAATTAAATGAATTAACACATGACGTGGTTAAAATAGTGCCTGGATTTGCTTATTATTATTATTATTATTAATGTTATACCATTACTTCTCTCCCTCCTGCTGTTCCTTCTGCTACTATTACTACACAAAGATATGTAGTAATAATGGGTTTAGTCTCTTTGTGAGATGAAGTTTCATCTTTGAAGTAAATTGTGTTTGATATTTCTTATCTATTTTGTCGCTGCTAAACTTCAGGTGGATACTGTTGGAGAGAAAGAAATTTTCCTCTACACCTCTAGGTTCTTCTGGCTAGTCTAAAAATTAAATTGACATGAAACAGATTAATAGAAGAAAATCAAACAAAAGTTTAATAACAGGTATACATGGGAGAGACTCAGGATAACTGAGTAACTCACCAAAATGGCCAAAACCCTACACCTTAAATACCATCTTTAGGTAAAGACAAAAGTGGATGTTGAAGGTAGTGGTTTGGCACTTCAAAGGGGAGGAAGGCAATTGACATGTAGATGGAAAAGAAACTGTTTGGTAAACCAGTGTTTGGGGGCCTTGCAGAGGCAATGGGACACAGAGTGGAATCTAAATTCTAGGCCCTGCCAAGTGTCCCCCACCACACCTCACCCATATTCTTTGCAGATATCTCTGGTTATAGCTCTGTTCCTGGAATAGGACCTCTATCTAAATTCTTTTAAACATTTAGGGGAAAGTCAAAGTTTCTCTCTGAGTTTTTTGGGCCTTGATTGTTTTCAGCTCAAAATAATCCACATGCCAAAGAAGCATTTTTGGGTGGCAAATTTTACTCCCCTACAATACCAAAATGCTGGATGTGAGGCTACTCCCAATACAGTTAAGCTTAGGAATGATTTTCCAATGCTGATGCCTCAAAATACTTCTGAATATTTCTGTGCAAGCCTTTTAACGCCCCCCAAAATATTTCTTGTGATTATGGTTGGAAAAATGTATAAACCTTCTTAGTTTTATTCACAATAAGATTATCTTTTGTTTGATTGTTATCAGGAACAGACCACCCAATTATTCTGAAACCACTTAGATTAACATGATGTCTAATGTTCTAGTATCCAACAGAGGCAGTTAGTACCTACTAGCTGCTGGGATTTTCTTGTTTACTTTCCAATAATTTAAATGGACATAACATAAACGTATGGTTGTGGAACTCAGAACAAGGAATGATATTGGGCTTGGAAACCCCTCTGAAATATCTCACCTGAGCTGTAGAGACAGAGGTTACTAGATCAGCTGCCTTGACTACAGCTGTCCCCAAATACAGAAAATCTGGTAGCAATGACTGTGTAATTCTCAAATATCCAGCTGCTTCAAGCTTTTGTAAAATAATTGAAGAACATACACACCATCAGTCCTTCCTTTGACTTCTCTCTTTGCCAAAAATGTAGAAATATCACCTCTGCATAGAACCAAGTTACTTTATTTTTGTGGTTCTTCCCCCCCCCCCACCCCGATGGTTATTCTCTTCATCATTACAACCATGTCCCTAAGTGTTAAAATTGAGGAAATAACACTGTTACTTATTGACTCTTAACACCAGAGAGAGGCGTTACATGTACAGAGGACATTTCTACTGGTCTGAAAAATATATCTATCATCATTCCAATCCTTTCTACTCTCCATTTACTATTCTAGACACTTTTAAGTCATTGGGGCTCACTTTGCTTATCCAAGGCATTCTGTCCCTTTGATTCCCTGGAATTCTACATAACATTCCCTAATCACCTCAGTGGACAGAACAGTTGAAGACGTCCTCGTTGGCCTCAATCATGGCTTTGAATGGAGGAGAGGTAAAATCATCTCTTTGCTGATTTCACGGGGCCTTTAGCTTTCCTCCCATGTTCGCCTGTTGCATAGATTTTAATACAATTACAGTAAGAGGGTTTATTCTTTTTATAATGTACATGTGGTTATGATATCCAAAGTGCAATCATTGGGAACATTTCAGATAAAATTTATTTTCACCTTACCCCGTTTTACTTGTTTGATCTTTTTATTGGATACATGACTGCTTAACACTGAGAAATTGAAATACAGTCATTCTCTGTAAGAAAATGAATTTTAGATGCATAATCCCTCAGTTAAGCTAACTCAATGCTAAGTATTCAATAGACTCAACCCCTTTATAAAAACGGAATTCATTAAATGAAATGAGTGTCTTTTGCAAAGAATACTGACACATTAGCAACTGAATACCAAACATATGTAAATGAGCATATATTCTTTTTAAAACCCATTTCACAGACAGTAAACTGAAACATCATTGTTTCTACAACTCAGTCTAGAAAATAATGGTGCAAAACATTTCACTCATGGATGAGATATCCTTCTCCCAACAGAATACTTAGGAGCCACGTATCATTCAACCAAAGATCCACTGAGCTGTTTTCATGCTTCAAAGAGTTGATACGATTGCATTTCTCCCAAGGTGGGTCACTTAGTCTTATACCATATGATGTTGCTTTGGTTTTCCAATGGATATCATACAAGAGATTGATTCCTATCCACGGTTATTTTTGCCTTTCTTGCCATATGTAGGGCTGTGTAACAGGAGTATTTCCTTGGTGGCTAGTCTGATCTATTGCTTGTTGCTGGCTCCAGAGGCCTAGAAAACTAAATTGCTCCCTTAGCAAGCACCCTGCTATTACTCAGGCTGTAACTACCTAGACCTAAACTGTACTGCTCCCTAGGTGGCTTTCTTGTGCCTTGCTCTTTCTGCTGGTAGGCCTTTTGCTGCTCCAGGGATCCAGGAGATTGAGCGTGAACCCTTCTAGAGTTGTCTGATCTTTGCAAAGCTGAATTATATCCAGTGTGTATCCAGAGAAATGCGTATCAAACACATGGACTTCAAGAAACTGAGTAGATCTCATCACTGTCAATGAATACATATTGAACTTCTACTAAGAAATAGTCCATATCTTGTAGAAACAGATATTTAACAAAGCAATGTCTCTTTTTAGGTTGTAGAAATTATAAAAAGAGGAGAGAAAATCACATGTAAAAATAGATATTTTTAAATGAAAATGCTTATGGCCTTATATATTTTAAATTAAAAGCTTTTTTATTTATGGTTTCCTCGAACTTTTCTGATGTTTCTTTTTTTTTTCTCTGATGTTTCTTGAACTACTTTGGGATTATTAAACAAATCCTTTTGCAATCAATCATTTAACTTTGTGTTGTCCTTTTTATAAAATTATTATATACTGATAATGGCAGATATAATATCTTTCTCAGTAAGCATGTTTTTTATTATCTAAATATGTTATTTGACAATTTTAGTAGGCTACAGTTAGGAGTTATAAGTAAAGCTGCAGTAAATTTTTATTTACTCTAATAAACTAAAGTGCTATATAACTATGCCTAGAAGAATCTATTTTGAGGATAAAATCCATATAAGTATGAGCCGGTACTTGTAAGGGAATGAAGATATTAGTAAACAAGAGAATATTTTAGAGCTTATATTAGTTAATTTCCTGTGATCTTAATCTTTTTGCCATGTTTAAATTATTTTCTTCTTAGAGCCCTGTTTCTGCAACATTTTACTTTTTTTAAAAAGACTGTAAATATGCAAGTTCAAAGGTGGGGACCATTAGTCAAATTCGTATTGCTCATGGTACTTACAAGCCATTCCAATAAAATGTGTTTATTAGAACAGTAAGGACATTTGGGGAAAAAATGACAGTACCAGTAAAAAAAAACGAGACTACCAATGTTAAAGACATTATAGAGTGATGACTGCTAGGAGGAAGAAACCTTTCCCCTCACCCTTCTAGGTTCTTCTGGCTGGTCTAAGAATTAAATTGTCATGAAACAGATTAACAGCAGAAAATCAAATTTAATTTTGTATGTATGAGAATGCCACATACATGAAAGATTCAGAGACCCCACATGCATGAGAGGCTCAAAGACAGAAAGGTAAAATACGGTATATATGCCATTCTGAGATAAGAAATGGGATAGGGGCCTGAGTCTTCCAAGGACAGAAAAATCATTCATGGGAAGATAAGAAAAAGAGCAGATGTTTGATAATTAGATGTTTGCCCTGCCATATATAGATGGGGCCAAGTAGATAAAATTTATCTCTGGTAATAACTTTTTCTGGGAAAAATCCCCAATTTAAATTCTCCTAGATAGTTAAGGGAAGGGCAGTAGATTCTCTTATTTTGCTTTTTAGCTCAAAATAATCCACGTGCCAAAGTGGCACATCCTGGAGATGTCTGTTCTGAACCCCTACAACTGAGGTACGTGAATCAGTAATCAAGCGATCATTTCGGTCACAGAGGTTCAGAGAGTGAAGCTGATTAGCAAGTTGGGGAAAAGGCAGCATCTGACAGAAAACAGTGTTTGGCAATGAGATTAAATATTTTGAAACTTCACTGATTATTTTTCATCACTTTTGAAAACTTCAAAGAAGTTAGCCATAAGATACAGCAGATTTTTTATATCTCTCCATGATATTCTCAGAAAAATTATATTTTATTTGCATGCTATTGAAGTTTAGACTTCTTCAGTTAATATCAACCTAGGTATTAGATCGTAAAAGCTTACTACTTCTTTTCCCAGTAGAAGAGCAGTTTCCATTAATGGTTACCAGAAAACAATGGAGTGCTTTTCACTGATTAGCCTGCATTTTTAAAACTGACAATTTTCCTCAACATCATTTGAGCCACTTAGCTCAAACATCTAACTTGAGATGATAATAAAAATAATACTTTTTACTTAATTTACTAAAAACATTATTTAGGTACATTTCTGCATAAATATAAGTGACTCATTTAGGTTTCGATTTATATTCAGAGACAGAATTAACAATATAAGGTAGCTTAAAATCTGTATGTCAAAAGCATTTCTTCCATAAGTCTTTCGGCATAAACTTGGAACTATTAAATCAACTTATAATGTCTAATAGAAAAAGGCAGTCTGTTGAATAGCCCCTCCTGGCTTTACTACTTCAGCTGGGTGCTTCCCTGGAAATGAGTATTTAATTGGTTAATTATGCTCTCCATACTTCATCTGCTGGATGAGTCTCAGGCTAGTGTTTTCTGACTCTGAAAAAAGTCTGAACCATTCTTACTTTAATTGGAGCATTTTCCTTCTAAATGAATTAAATCATAGAAGTTTTGACCTTTTAGCTTTGCTTGTGAATTTGCACTTATCCAAAAATGTGGCTTTTTCTTCTGTTATGAGCTAATGAAAAAGCAATTTTTGAGACAAATGAGGATTTTTCTTGTTCCTTACAAGCTCTGATCCTTGAATGGGTAGAAAACAAGTTGCCCTAGGTATGCTTGCTTTATCTCTCATCTTAAGTATCACCTTGGTCTCTCCAGTACTTTAATTAAAACTCGTCATGTTTCCTAGTAGTCAAGGTGATTTAAATAAAAAAAATTAGTATAAATACATTTTGAAAAATACAGCATTTTAAACATGATTTTAAGGCAGGTTTCATGTTCACTTTTTCAAAAACATAAAATAACTGTTTTTGAAAAAGTGAACATGAGTAGATAAATAGGGCATTTAAACTCGTTTCGTTTTCTTTGTTAATGCGTGCTGCCATTAAAACTCACGATAAAGTGGTAAGTCCTCCGGACCTATTACAGAGAAAACCAACGAACAAACACCTGTGTTCTTTTCCCACAATTCTTATGGGCCTAATTGATCATCGCTGAAGAAGGAAGAGTTGGGTCGGAAAGCGAGTAATTCAGCAAACAGGGACTACCCGACGTGGGATGTGGAGGTGAGGTGTTGTTGATGGTGGGGAGGTGCATTGAAGAGAGGAGGGGACTGCCCATATGTTCTTTAAATGTATTTTAAATAACGTCCTCTTGGCAAGGAAAGAGGGCTCAGGGGTAAATGCAGTGAGGCCAAAAATTTAAGATATAGCCGCTCAACAGTGTTTAAAAATGAGAAGGAAACTATCTTAACTTTTGCTGTAACTGTTGCCGTTGTTTTTTCGTGATTCTGTGCCCTGTGGAAGTACTGAGTATGGATGTCAGCGTAACAGTAGCTCCTGAAGGCAAGAACAGGCAACAGGGGAACATGACCGCCAAAGCACTGTTATCACGTCTGTTCTGGCACTGTTATGTAACTCAAGGGACAGTTTTACAGTTCTGTAAAGAGAAGCAAAAGAGAATGTTCACAACTTGGGTTCCCTGTGACTGACTCCAAAATGGAGCTTATTGTGCAGGAGGTCTGTTGGGAGGTGCTCTTGAGACAATCTGTGGAGGGAAGGAAGGGAAGGAAGCGGGATTAGGCTGAGGAAAAATTAAGGGGCAATGTAGTCTACAGAAAGCCTCAGTTGACCAGGGTGTCTGTAGATGGCCTGACCCTTCAGGGCAGTTGAGGCAAGACACTGGATGCAGGCCGTCCTGGGAAGGGGGTGTGATGTTTGACAGGGTGGTTCCCTTTTACTGAAGGAAACCCCAAAGGGGTCTGAGCACTGAGACTTGTCTGCCTGCAGTGCTCCCAGCAGATGGGGAAATAAATCCTTCATGCCTCAAAGGGGAGCGAGAATGGAATATAGATACCGTTGACGAAAGCATTTGAATTTTTCCTGACACCTGTTTCTCCTCTTTCTGCTTCTTCCAATTCATCTTGCATTTAGCTGCCAAACAAATCTTGACTGGTTTATGAAACTACAAAGTCTCCCAACTACATTTTGAACCAAATTTTACTATTTAAACCCCATTGTCTCTTTTTGTCTGCCCTTTCCCTTGTTATAATAAATTTTTATCCCATCTTCATGTCCTCCAAAAAGAAGTTTATAAAAATAAATTATCTGCTCACTATTCCTGGAGCACAAGTGCTCATTAGGAACTCCTTCTCTGCTCACGCCCTTGAATTTGCCTCACGGCCATTGTCTTCCCTTGTCTTTCCAACCTCACTGTGGGTTTCATATCTCCCATGAAGCATTTCCTGCCAGGATCTACTGAACTCTTTTTCCCTAGCCCTGATGCACTTATATTGTGTACTGCATTGAGTCTTTCTCTGGGTTACGAGAGACAAATCATGGAGGAAAATCCCTGTAATTGTCTTTTTGTTTTCTATCAGAGCTGTTAGCACTTTACTGGGGCCATAGGGGATACTTAAAAACACGTGTTACTTATCTGACTGAATTATATTTATTTTCCAAGGCAACCAATAATGGCTTTGATGTGGTGCAGTATGATTGCCCCTCCTCAGAAGTCCCAGACAACTTTACCTATTTCTCTTTTATAAAGAATAGACGTATATCTTCTAATTATTTGCATACAAGTCATTTCTCTTAATACTTTGTAAGCAACTTTAAAGGGAGGTCATTGCTTATTCCTGCTCCCTCTTTTTTAACCCAAATGTCTAGTCCAGTGATTTTTATGTGGAAGGCATCAAATATGTGTTCATAGAATAGTATAATGTTAAATTTTAGTGGATATTGAGGCTAGAAAAGAATGTATTTTCTGGGGGAAATGGAAGATGATTCACTATCCAATGACAGTGGATTTTTAAAAATTGCCTTAAATATTTGTAGAGGCAAAGGCCATGTCTATGTTAATCTGATTAGACCACTTAGTAAATTTGGTAATTGATGCCCTATTAAATACACAATTTCCCTTGTGTTGTTGACATTTTTAACTGATATCACATAAAGCTTTTCCTATGCATAGATTAAAAAATAATTTACCACATGTTTTCTTTTTGCTAAACAATAAAATTACTGTGACATCCACAAATACATGTAAAACTCTCCTCTTCCAGAGTTTTCCTCAAAAGCACAGTTTTTGGTTAACATTACCAGTCACAAAATCTGCTACCTCTTATGCTGCTAATATGCTACATAAATTAATATATCTGAGAACAGAGAAGATAAAATGAGAGATCATTCATTTTAAGAAATTTACTCAGGGAAATGAAGACTTAGGTTTGGTGTTAAAATTAACTCATTTTCATCTCCTGATTATTTCCCCATAGTTTTTCTATTATATCTATAATACATATTCATTATATTAATAGGAAAGTAGAAAAAAAGCTCCATATATGTAATAGAAAGGTATTAAATACAGAAAATGTAAAAAGTAAGAAGAATAGTCAAATTGACCTTAGGCCCTACCTGCAATGTGAGGTCTTTCTCCTTTTAAGCATGGTAGTATATATTTTAATTATTCTGTATTTTGAATTGTATAGATTAGAAATTCCTGATTCTATATAAAGTGTGGTTTGTGTCTCCCCACACCCCTCCCGAGGTAAGAACATTCAGGATATGGTCACTTTAACTCAAAGCTTTTAAAAATGTGTCCAAGCTAACATCTAGGCAAACTATATGAGATTTTACTATTTTATGAAAATAATAAGGAAAAACAGTGTAATCTTGTATACATCTGAGGTGAATGGCAATAAATGGCCCTTATTACAATTACAGTTATTCACTCTTATAACCATGACCTTTGCTATACAACTTTATGGAACCATCTGTGTATGGGGCTTGGTATTTGACTAGCTTTGGTCAGTGAAATAAGGTGGAAGTAAGTGCCTTTCTGCCAATTCTGTGCCAAGGTCTCAGGAGGCCTTGAGTGTTTCTACATGCTCTTTTGTATTTTTTCCATTGCCATGAGCGTGCCCTGATTTGCTACTGGCAGAGGAAAGACATGTGGAAAGAGATGAGTGCCCCAGCTTTCCTAGCAAACACTCAAGTATATGAGTCTCCTCAGCCAAGACCAAATGGACCTCCCATCCATGCCTAGCCTTAATTGTTAACCTACAGACTCAGGAGCTAAATAATTCTTGTGGATGTATAAACACAGAACTTCTGTGAATGTTGTACAACCTTGTTTTGGCAAAAATATATATATATTCTTTCAGTGCTACTGAGAAAAGTTTGTATCATCCATGGCCATCCTAGGGGACATTTAATTCACAGCAAAACTAAGTTACTATGGAATGTTTACAGTGGAGTAGACTATGTTTTTTTTTAAACATCTAGTATTTCATATATATTTCAAGCACACATGCTCAGTTTAAAAATTGGAGATTCAGTTATAAGAGTTTACTGTAGGTTCATAGGAACCCTGTTATCTAAGAGCTTAAATTCTATACTAATAGCTTCTCTAGGCTGTCTTAAATTTTACCTCTTCAGTTCTTTTACTGCATACCTATAACAAATTTGGGAAAACGATGTACTTCCTTTCATATTTTTAGCTCAAATCTGAAGTGTTTTATCATAAGGCAAAATTAGTAATTTTCTTATTTTAAGAGATAGAAAATATACATTTCAAACTGTTAAAAAAACTTGAAAATACATTAAAATAGTAATAAAAATTTTATATACTTACAAAGTCAGTGTTAAGTACTTATTTGAATAAAAACAAACCTAAAAAGTATCAATGTACTTTGTCTAACAAAAATTGCAGAATTTAGTAGTCTTGCAAAATATACTAAATATTAACATTTTATGGAAGGATCATCAGTAACTTATGCTCTGTTTATCCTGAATACACTCCTTTACACATAGGTCAGAATATCCATTTCTAATATAAAATTCTGTGTGTGTATTTATATTGATATTATGTGCTTATCGTGTGTGTGTGTATAAAGAGAAGAAGGAGTTTAGGAGAATCTCCTATAATCAATATTTAAATATATCATTTTGTTTAGCATCCTAGAGTTTTTTAAAACTCAGGTTAATCTACCTTATTAAAATTAGGGATGAGAGAGGGGTATGCCTATAATTTGTGTACAATGGGAGCAGACTGTGAATTTCAGTTTGTTCTCAGATCAGTTTTAAGAAAGGTATATAAGAATATGAGAATCTAGGGACTTCCCTGGTGATGCAGTGGTTAAGAATCCGCCTGCCAATGCAGGGGACATGGGTTCGAGCCCTGGTCCGGGAAGATCCCACTTGCCGCAGAGCAAAGCAACTAAGTCTGTGCGCCACTACTGAGCCTACGCTCTAGAGCCTGTGAGCCACAACTACTGAGCCCGTATGCCATAACTACTGAAGACTGTGCACCTAGAGCCCGTGCTCCGCAACAAGGGAAGCCACCGCAATGAGAAACCCATGTCTGTGCGCAGCAATGAAGACCCAATGCAACCAAAAATTAATTAATTAATTAACTTTAAAAAACAAACAAAAAGAATATGAGAATCTAGAAATCAATCCCATTGAAACTGTGCATGCTGATCCCTTATAAAGTCTTTATATACTCCAGGATCCTGGGTTGAAGACCTCTGGTTGAGAAAAGACAAAAATAATGTCACTGTAATCCCTTAAACCATATGGGTATTCAGTAAGTTGTCTGATTGAATGATTCTGTACACAATTAATAGGGAAAAGGAAGGAGCTGATTAGGTGCTAAAATAAGCAATCCAGGCCACTTAATGCTAAGGAATTCAGAGAAGGGAAATGAAAACATGTAGAGGTGTAGTATAGCACATTATATAAAAAGGCAGTTTGCATGCCAACAATCTATGAATGCATTCCTAAGTGTTCAGTATTTATGAACATCTATGAAATTGAAAGTGGCCTCAGGGCAGAAGCTTTGTGTTATTCATCTTTGCCTCCTTCACAGTATAACACTAGTGGCAGACCCCCAAGTTGTTTCAATTCAAATCAGTCTAATTCAGTGCAAAGGTCACATGCCTAGTTGTTTAAAGTTTGGGCTCCAGACCAGATTGCCTGGGTCTGAATCTCAGCCCTTCCATTTAGCATACATGTAACTTTGGGAAAGCTGCTTAATTTCTCTGTATCTCAGTTTCCCATCTTTGAAATGGAGTGCATAATGGTACTGACTTCACTCTGTTGATGTGGTGTTAATTTAAATCACATAAAATAGTGCCTGGCTCATACTAAAGAGCTTACAAATGATAAGGTCTTTGAATAAAAGATAAAATGATAAAATATAAAGTAAAATGATATTTTTATTCAATTAATCTGCCTTTCCTGAAGTCACCAATATAAATTTGACCTAACAAGGAAGGAAATGTTTTATTTCCCTTCTCTACAGATACTGAGCATTACCTAATTAATGTCCACAGTCCAGGTGCCTTTATCCATTATATTAACCCCTTATCAGACATATCTTTTGCAAATATCTTCTCCCATTCAGTAGGCGGCCCTTTTAAAATTATTTAAAATAGTGTTAAGATAAACAATGCAGTTTCAAAATGTTGTAAGCATAAATGCCATGAAAAAAGTGAATGATTATTCACTTTTGAATAATCACTTTCGATTATTCACTTTTCAATAATGAAATGATTTTCATTTTGTGGATAGTTTCCTTCACTGTGCAAAAGTTTTAAGTTTGATGAGGTCCCATTTGGTTTTTTTGGGTTTTGTTTTCCTTGCCTGAGGAGACATATCCAAAAAATATTGCTAAGGCTCACGTCAAAGAGTGTACTTCTTATCTTTTCTTCTAGAAGTTTTATGGTTTCATGTCTTACATTTAAGTCTTTCATCTATTTTGAGTTTATTTTTGTATATGGTGTGAGACAGTAGTCCAGTTTGATTGTTTTGAATGTAGCTGTCCAGTTTTCCAACACTATTTATTGAAGAGGCTGTCTTTTCCCCATTGTATATTCTTGCCTTTTTTGTTCTAGATTAATTGCCCATATAACTATGGGTTCATTTCTGGCCTCTCTGTTCTCTTCCATTGATCTATGTGTCTGTTTCTGTGCTTTGAAAATATAGTATAGTTAGAAATTAGGGAGCATGATACCTACAGCTTTGCTCTTCTTTTTCAAGATTGTTTCAGCTATTTGGGTTCTTTCGTTTCCATACACATTTTAGAATTATTTGTTCTAGTTCTGTGAAAAATTCCATTGGTATTTTGATAGGGACTGCATTGAATCTGTAGATTCAATGGGTAGTATTGTCATTTTACCTTGGGTAGTATGGTCATTTTAACAATAGTAATTCTCCCAAACAGTGAGCACAGTATATCTTTCCATTTTATATCTTCAATTTCTTTCATCAGTGTCTTATGGTTTCCTGAATATAGGTCTTTTACCTCCTTAGTTAGATTTATTCCTAAGTAATTTATTATTTTCGATGGGATTGTAAATAGGATTGTTTTCTTAATTTCTCTTTCTGATAGTTTGTTGTTAGTATATATAAATGCAACAAACAACTCATACAATTCAACAATAAAAGAAAAAAACAACCACATTAAAAAATGGGCAGAGGACCTGAATAGACATTTTTCCATAGAAAACATACAGATGGCTAACAGACACATGAAAAGATGTTCAATATCACTAGTCAACAGGGAAATACAAATAAAAACCACAGTGAGCTATCACCTCACACCAGTCAGAGTGGCTATTGTCAAAAAGAAAGAAATGACAAGTGTTAGCGAGGCTGTAGAGAAAAAGGAACACTTGTACACTGTTCGGTGGGAATGTAAATTGGTGCCACCACTGTGGAAAACAGTATGGAGATTCCTCAAGAAATTAAAAAATTGATCTACCATATGACCCAGAAATTTCATTCCTGGGTATTTATTTGAAGAAAACAGGAACACTAATTCATAAAGATAAATCCACCCCTATGTTCATTGCAGCATTATTTACACTATCCAAGATATGGAAGCAACCTAAGTGCCCATCAATAGATAAATGGATAAAGAAGATGTGGTATACATATACAATGGAATACTATTCAGCCATAAAAAAGAATGAAAACATGCAATTTATGATAACATGGATAGACCTAGCAGGTATTATGCTAAGTGAAATAAGTCAGACAGAGAAAGACAAATACTGTGTAATTTCACTTATATGTGGAATCTAAAAACCAAACAAATGAACAAACATAAAACAAAACAGAAACATAGTCATAGATACAGGTAACAAACAGGTGGTTGCCAGAGGAGAATGGGGTTGGAGGAGGAGAGAAATAGGTGAGAAAGATTCAAAGGTACAAACTTCCAGCTCCAAAATAAATGAGTTATGGTATGAAATGTACAGTGTGGGGAATGTAGTCAATAATTATGTAATATCTTTGTATGGTAACAGATGGTAACTAGAATTATCCTGGTGATCATTTTGAAATGTATCGAAATATCAAAACACTGTGTTGTGTACCAGGAGCTAACATAGTGTCAAAGGTCAATTATACTTCAAAGCAAACAAACAAACTTGTAGAAAAGGAGATTAGTTTTGTGATTGTTAGAGGAGGAGGTGGGGGAGAGGGAGGAATGGATGAAGGTGGTCAAGAGATACAAACTTCCAGTTATAAGGTAAATAAGTACAAGGGATCCAGTGTACAACATGGTAAATACAATTAGTACTGCTATATGTTATATATGAAAATTGTCAAGAGAGTAAATCCTAAGAGTTCTCATCACAGGAAATATTTTTTTTCTTTTATATCTACATCATATGATGAACGTTAGCTTAATCATTTCATGATGTATGTAAGTCACATTATATACAACCTAAACTTATACAATGCTGTATATCAATTATATCTCAATACAACTGGAAGAAAAAAAGACCCAATGACAATTGAGTATGTTGTTGGAATATTTCTGCATACTTCAGAACATCTGTTAAAGAGGTTTAGAATCTCCTTAAAAGTTCAAATAAATTGATAATAGTTTTCCTTTTATGTTCTTCCAATGAAGACTGAAGTTCTGATACCCAACGTATATTATTTTAAGACTCTTTGGAATAAAATAGATTGGTGGGAAAGAATTAAGAGAAGAAAGATTTGATTATTCTCTAGACATTTTAAAAGCTTGTCATCATTATCAATACCACCAATAACCAAAAAATGCACACTGAGCATTATACTACAGTTTCGACATAACCATGAAATTTTTGGAAGTATTTATAAATAATTTGAACACTTCTGATTAATAGAGTTTATTCCTTGGAAAAAAATAATTCGAAGCAAAATTAGTTTAATATCATTTTATAGTACCCTAGAACATCCTTTTTAAAAATGTGAAATTTTAATGTTAAAATTATAATAATTGTTATCGGCATACTGTATTCTTTTTGGTCAAATCGTTAAAATAAAAATGAAAACAATTATTTAATATGCTGAATATATTATTTTAGGTGGTACATGTGTAAAACACATTTATGTGTTTTGTGTAATCTCTGTGGTCTATTTTCTATTTATTGCAGAGGTTTGCACTAAATTACCCTTTATTGAGTGACTTTATAATATACACTATTTTCTGGTCAATAATGTAATTATACCATGTTTATTTGGGAAATATGATCAAATCTGTGATGCTCTGCCTATATGAACACACTTTTTAGTGTGATTTATAAATGAAAACACCATTATTTGAAGAGTACTTTGTAAAATTTGTATAATTAACTTGCACCCACCTGGCCTCATTTAAACTGCAATGTAAAGAAAAGCCTCAAAATACCATAACTAATAATCATTCACTTTTTTCATGGCATTTATGCTTACAACATTTTGAAACTGCATTGTTTATCTTAACACTATTTTAAATAATTTAAAAAAATAATTCTAATCCTAAATGCCTTGTCTCCCCTTCCACAGCATTATTGGCAGTGTGTTTTGATGCTGCTCTAAGAATGCAAATTTGATTATAGCGTATCTAGCAGAGATCACTGAAAAAAGAATCTTTGTCTTTAGTCTGGTCAACCTTATATTTGTTTCTGTATAATCTGTTCATCAAGGAGAAAAGAATCATTTCAGTTAATCATTCAGTTACTCATTTAGCAATCATTTATTGAGTGCCTACCATGTAACAGACACTGAGACCCATAAAGTCCTTGTTTCATGGAGCTTACGGTATAGTGGTAGATATAGATGAACAGAATCCGGTACAATGCAGTCTTATATATGCCATGATTTGTAAGAGTGGCTTTTTTTATTTAAAAAGAAATTCAATCTCTGATCCCTCAGAGCTATTGGCATTACCTTTATTCTTAATTACCGTTAGCTTCAAAATTCCTGTTCCTGTAACTTCTTTATCAATTGTATAGTCACTGGAGGAATGTCACAACAGACACAGAACCTAGGAGCAAATGATTGTAGTTGTCTCTGAAACATTCACCCTTACCTCAAACACTAAAATACAAATCAACTACAAATCTATTCGTTTTCTCTGCCAGAACAATGTTTTCCTGAGGAGTATCATCTCTCCATTTCAACATTTCACAAGGAGCTGATATCATGTAGTATCTCTAATTAACTTCCAAAAGTCATACCATGCAGAGAATAACTTACCCATGGTGATATTCAGAATAGTGTCAAGTTCATGAGCTAGAGCATACAAATGTAACTTTCAAGTTAAATTTCACATCAGGAGTACTTGGGAAATGTGTTGCTATGCAATCTAAAGATATCAAATTATATACACCACTAACTTTCTGAGTTAATAGGGAGGAAATGTTTTCCAATCCCATCCATAAACTAGAGCATGCAATCCATATGCAGTATATTAATAGATTACGGGCTCTTACATTGGATGAGAATAGCAATCAATCCGCTACTAATATTTGGCCTACGATATTAGATAGTTTTAGACTTCCTAAATGTTTATACCTTGCTCTGCCACAACTGGATTTGTAATTTTTACTTTGATACCATGTAAAACAGCAGTCTATCCTATGCTAAGTGATATTCAGTGCTAAGGAGATGATATTTGGGAAATTGATTTCATAAGAAGGAGAAATTTTACATATATTTACTCTTTATTATAATAGTTAGAAATATCTTTTTCCAGGTAGTGGCTTATAACTTCATTTTTCTTTGTGGTATCTATTTATTGAGAGGAGTTCTTAATTTGATAGTGTCAAAACATTCAGTCTGTGTTTCTATGGTTATGTATCATGTATCTTGTTAAGATATCCTTCCCATTCCAAAAATCAAGCAGAAAAACCTCTATATTTTCTTTAAAGTATTTCCTTTTTTATTTGTGAATTTACATATTAACATAAAATTCTATAAATGGCATTTCCTAGGCCTTTGGTTTTATTTTCTATATCAATAGTCATTTGTCCCATCAACACATTAAATAATTCATTCTTTCTCCACGTGTAACGACTCCTCTGTCATATATCAAGCTTTTTTACATGTTTGGATGTTTTTCTTAGCTTCCTGTTCTATGCCATTTATTTGTTTCTCCATGACCATGTCTGTATCATAACACATGCTTTTTTTTCTAAGGAGGTAATACTTTAACTGCATAAATAATTATATAATTTTGCTTTAATAATTTCTATCACATCTGAATTTTAAGCCTAATGCAGTGGTCTTTCACCATTTTTTAAATTGAAGTATAGTTGATTTATAATATTATGCGAGCCAGGTATACAGAATAGTGATTCAGTATTTTTACAATTTATACTCCATTAAAAGTTATTACAAGATAAATGGGTATTATTCCCTGTGCTATACGATATATCCTTGTTGTTTATCTATTTTATACATAGTAGTTTGTGTATCTTAATCCCATACCCCTGATATGCCCCTCCTCCCTTCCCTCTCCCCACTGGTAACGACCCATTTGTTTTCTATATCTGTGAGTCTGTTTCTATTTTGTTATCTATATTACCACTGTATTACTTTTAGATTCCACATATGAGTGATGTCATACATACAGTATTTGTCTTCCTCTGTCTGACTTCTTTCACTAAGCATAACATTCTCTGGGTCCATCCACATTACTGCCAATGGTAGAATTTCATTTTTTTTTTAATGGCTGAGTAATGTTCAATTGCATATATATATATATCACATCTTCTTTATCCATTCATCTGTTGATGGACAGTTGGCTTTCTTACATATCTTGGTTGTTGTAAATAGTGCTACTAAGAACATTGGGGTGCATATATCTTTTCAAAATACTGTTTTTATTTTTTTCTGGATATATACCCAGGAGTGGAATTGTTGCTCATATAGTAGTTCTATTTTTAATTTTTTTGAGAAGCCTCCATACTGTTTTCCATAGTGGTTACACCAATTTACACTCCCAAAAAACAGTGTTCAAGGGTTCCCCTTTCTTCACATCCTCACCAACACTTGTTATTTGTAGACTTTAAAACATTTTAAAAAAAAAATTTTATTGGGGTATAGTTGTTTTACAATGTTGTGTTAGTTTCTACTGTACAGCGTAGTGAATCAGCTATATGTATACATATATATCCTCTTTTTTGGATTTCCTTCCCATTTAGGTCACCACAGAGCACTAAGTAGAGTTCCCTGTGCTATACAGCAGGTCCTCATTAGTTATCTATTTTATAAATATTAGTGTATATATGTCAATCCCAATCTCCCAATTCATCCAACCCCACCTTTCCCACCTTGGTGTCCATATGTTTTTTCTCTATGTCCGTTTCTCTATTTCTGGCTTGCAAACCGGTTCATCTGTACCATTTTTCTAGATTCCACATATATGTGTTAATATATGGTATTTGTTTTTCCCTTTCTGACTTCCTTCACTCTGTATGACTATCACTAGGTCCATCCACGTCTCTACAAATGACCCAATTTCATTCCTTTTTGTGGCTGAGTAATATTCCATTGTATATATATACCACATCTTCTTTATCCAATCATCTGTCAATGGGCATTTAGGTTGCTTCCATGACATAGCTATTGTAAATAGTGCTTCAGTGAACATTGGGGTGCATGTGTCTTTTTGAATTATAGTTTTCTCCGGGTATATGCCCAGTAGTGGGATTGCTGGGTCATATGGTAATTCTATTTTCAGTTTTTAAAGGAACCGCCATACTGCTCTCCATAGTGGCTCTATCAGTTTACATTCCCACCAACAGTACACTCTCTCCAGCATTTATTGTTTGTAGATTTTTTTGATGATGGCCATTCTGACTGGTGTAAGGTGATACCTCACTGTAGTTTTGATTTGCATTTCTCTAATAATTAGTGATGTTGAGCATCTTTTCATGTGCCTCTTGGCCATCTGTATGCCTTCTTTGGAGAAATGTTTATTTAGGTCTTCTGCCCATTTTTTGATTGGCTTGTTTGTTTTTTGATATTGAGTGTTATGAGCTGTTTGTATGTTTTGGATATTAACCTCTTGTCAGTCATATCATATTCAACTATTTTCTCCCATTCTGTAGGTTGTCTTTTCATTTTTTGATACTTTCCTTTGCTGTGCAGCAACTTTTAAGTTTAATTAGGTTCCATTTGTTTATTTTTGCTTTTATTTCATTTGCCTTAAGAGACAGATCCAAAAAATATTGCCACCCTTTATGTCAAGGAGTATTCTGCCCATGTTCTCTTCTAGAAGTTTTATGCTTTCAGGTCTTACTTTTAGATCTTTAATCATTTTTGAGTTTATTTTTGTATAAGGTGTGAGAAAATGTTCTAATCTCATTATTTTACATGTAGCTCTCCAATTTGCCCAGCACCACTTATTGAAGAGTCTGTCTTTTCTGCATTGTATATTATTTCCTCCTTTGTCACAGACAAATTGACCATAGTTGTATGGGTTTATTTCTGGGGTCTCTATTCTGTTTCATTGACCTATGTATCTGTTTTTGTGGCAGTACCATGATGTTTTGATTACTATAGTTTTGTAGTAT
Source organism: Balaenoptera physalus (assembly GCF_965194825.1). Lineage (NCBI taxonomy): Eukaryota > Metazoa > Chordata > Mammalia > Artiodactyla > Balaenopteridae > Balaenoptera > Balaenoptera physalus. Next base: position 57,579,623 of record NC_138883.1, on the reverse strand, counting down.
AGTCTGAAGTCTGGAGGCTGATACCTATAGCTTTGTTCTTCTTCCTTTTTTTTCTTTTTCAATATTGCTTTGGCAATTCAGGGTCTTTTGTAGTTCCATACGAATTTTAGGCTTATTTGTACAAGTTCTATGAAAAATGTATGAGTATTCTGATGGAAATTTCATAGACTCAGTAGATTGCTTTGAGTAGTATGGTCTTTTTAACATTACTAATTCTTCCAATCCAAGTGCATGGTATACCTTTGCATTTAATTTATCATCTTCAGTTTCCTTCATCAATGTTTTATAGTTTTCAGAACATAGGTCTTTCACTTCCTTGCTTAAGTTTATTCCTAGGTATTTTATTCTTTTTGATGTGATTTTAAGCAGGATTGATTTTTTAACTTTCTCTTTCTGATTGCTCATTATTAGTGTATAGGAAAGCAACAGGCTTCTGTATATTAGTCTTGTATTCTACAACTTTCCTGAATTCATTATTAATTCTAATAGTTTTTGGATGGAGACTTTAGGGTTTTCGATATAATATTCATGTCATCTGCAAATATTGACAGCTTTACTTCTTCCCTTCCAATTTGGATGCCATTTTTTCTTGTCTGGTTGCTATGGGTAGGACTTCCAATATTATGTTAAACAGAAGTGGAGAGAGTGGGCATCCTTGTCTTTTCCCTGAGTTTAGAGAAAAGGCTTTCAGCTTTTTACAGTTGAGTATGATGTTAGCCATGGGTTTGTCATAAATGGCCTTTATTATGGTGAGATATGTTCCCTGTGTACCCACTTAGATGAGATTTTTACCATGAATTGATGTTGAATTTTGTCAAAAGTTCTTCCTGAAACTATTGGGATGATCATGTGATTTTTATCCCTGATTTTGTCAATTTGAAATATCAAGCTGATTGATTTGCAATTTTTTTTCAATGTTTGAATTTTATTTTATTTATTTATACAGCAGGTTCTTATTAGTTATTCATTTTATACATATTAGTATATATATGTCAATCCCAATCTCCCGATTCATCACACCACAACCCCCCCAGCCACTTTCCCCCCTTGTGTCCATACGTTTGTTTTCTACATGTGTGTCTCTATTTCTGCCCTGCAAACCAGTTCATCTGTACCATTTTTCTAGGTTCCACATATATGCGTTAATATACGGTATTTGTTTTTCACTTTCTGACTTACTTTACTCTGTATGACAGTCTCTAGATCCAACCACGTCTCTACAAATGATCCAATTTCGTTCCTTTTTATAGCTAATATTCGATTGTATATATGTACCACATCTTCTTTATCCATTCGTTTGTCGATTGGCATTTAGGTTGCTTCCATGACCTGGCTATTGTAAAATAGTGTTGCAGTGAACATTGGGGTGCATGTGTCATAATTCATTGGGGTGAATTATGGTTTTCTCTGGGTATATGTCCAGTAGTGGGATTGCTGGGTCATATGGTAATTCTATTTTTAGATTTTTAAGGAACCTCCATACTGTTCCACATAGTGGCTGTATCAATTTACACTCCCACCAACAGTGCAAAAGGGTTCCCTTTTCTCCACACCCTCTCCAGCATTTGTTGTTTGTAGATTTTATGATGATGCCCATTCTAACTGGTATGAGGTGATACCTCATTGTAGTTTTGATTTGCATTTCTCTAATAATTAGTGATGCTGAGCAGATTTTCATGTGCTTCTTGGCCATCTGTATGTCTTCTTTGGAGAAATGTCTATTTAGGTCTTCTGCCCATTTTTTGATTGGGTTGTTTGTTTGTTTTAATACTGAGCTGCATGAGCTGTTTATATATTTTAGAGATTAATACTTTGTCCATTGATCCGTTTGCAAATACTTTCTCCCATTCTGAGGGTTGTCTTTTTGTCTTGTTTGTAGTTTCCTTTGCTTTGCAAAAGCTTCTAAGTTTCATTAGGTCCCATTTGTTTATTTTTGTTTTTATTTCCATTTCTCTAGGAGGTGGGTCAAAAAAGATTTTGCTGTGATTTATGTCAAAGAGTGTTCTTCCTATGCTTTCCTCTAAGTGTTTTACAGTGTCCAGTCTTACATTTAGGTGTCTAATCCATTTTGAGTTTATTTTTGTGTATGGTGTTAGGGAGTGTTCTAATTTCATTCTTTTACATGTAGCTGTCCAGTATTTCCAGCACCAGTTATTGAAGAGACTGTCTTTTCTCCATTGTATATCCTTGCATCCTTTGTCATAGATTAGTTGACCATAGGTGCATGGGTTTATTCTCTGGGCTTTCTATCCTGTTCCATTGATCTATATTTCTGTTTTTGTGCCAGTACCATACTGTCCTGATTACTGTAGCTTTGTAGTATAGTCTGAAGTCAGGGAGCCTGATTCCTCCAGCTCTGTTTTTATTCCTCAAGACTGCTTTGGCTATATGGGATCTTTTGTGTCTCCATACAAATTTTAAGACTTTTTCTTCAAGTTCTGTAAAAAATGCAATTGGTAATTTGATGGGGACTGCATTGAATCTGTAGATTGCTTTGGGTAGTATAGTCATTCTCACAATATTGTTTCTTCCAATCCAAGAACATGGTATATCTCTGTATCTGTTTGTATCATCTTTAATTTCTTTCATCAGTGTCTTCTGGTTTTCTGCATAAGGGTCTTTTTTCTCCCTAGGTTGCTTTATTCCTAGGTATTTCATTCTTTTTGTTGCTATGGTAAATCAGAGTGTTTCCTTAATTTCTCTTTCAGCGTTTTCATCATTAGTGTATAGGAATGCAAGAGATTTCTGTGAATTAATTTTCTTTCCTGCAACTTTACCAACTTCATTGATTAGCTCTAGTAGTTTTCTGGTGGCATCTTTAGGATTCTCTATATATAGTATCATGTCATCTGCAAACAGTGACAGTTTTACTTCTTCTTTTCCAATTTGTATTCCTTTTATTTCTTTTTCTTCTCTGAATGCCATGGCTAGGACTTCCAAACTATGTTGAATAATAGTGGTGAGAGTGGACATCCTTGTCTTGTTCCTGATCTTAGAGGAAATGCTTTCAGTTTTTCACCATTGAGAAGATGTTTATTGTAGGTTTGTCGTATATAGCCTTTATTATGTTGAGGTAGGTTCCCTCTATGCCCACTCTCTGGAGAGTTTTTATCATAAATGGGTGTTGAATTTTGTCAAAAGCTCTTTCTGCATATATTGAGATGATCATATGGTTTTTATTCTTCAACTTGTTAATATAGTGTATCACATTGATTGATTTGCATATATTGAAGAATCCTTGCTTCCCTGGGATAAATCCCACTTGATCATGGTGTATGATCCTTTTGATGTGTTGTTGGATTCTGTTTGCTAGTATTTTGTTGAGGATTATTGCATCTATATTCATCAGTGATATTGGTCTTTAATTTTCTTTCTTTCTTTTTTTTTTTTAATATAATTGCCTATTATGACTAAATTCCAGTCTCCCTGCTCTTTTTTTTAAGAAATTCACGTTCTTTTATTTATTTATTTATTTATTTATTTTTGGGTGTGTTGGGTCTTCATTTCTGTGCGAGGGCTTTCTCTAGTTGCGGCAAGTGGGGACCACTCTTCATCGCGGTGCGCGGGCCTCTCACCATCGCGGCCTCTCTTGTTGCGGAGCACAGGCTCCAGACGCGCAGGCTCAGTAATTGTGGCTCACGGGCCCAGTTGCTCCGTGGCATGTGGGATCTTCCCAGACCAGGGCTCGAACCCGTGTCCCCTGCACTGGCAGGCAGACCCTCAACCACTGCGCCACCAGGGAAGCCCCTAATTTTCTTTTTTTATAATATTCTGGTTTTGGTATCAGGGTGATGGTGGCCTCATAGAATGAGTTTGGGAATGTTAATACTTCTGCAATTTTTTTGGAAGAGTTTTAGAAGGATAGGTGTTAGCTCTTCTCTAAATGTTTGATAGAATTCACCTGTGAAGCCATCTGGTCCTGGACTTTAGTTTGTTGGAAGATTTTTAATCACAATTTCATTGCTTGTGATTGGTCTATTCATATTTTCTATTTCTTCCTGGTTCAGTCTTGGAAGGTTATACCTTTCTAAGAATTTGTTCATTTCTTCCAGGTTGCACATTTTATTGGCATAGAGTTGCTTGTAGTAGTCTCTTAGGATGCTTTGTATTTCTGTGGTGTCTGTTGTAACTTCTCCTTTTTCATTTCTAATTCTATTGATTTGAGTCCTCTCCCTCTTTTTCTTGATGAGTCTGGCTAATGTTTTATCAATTTTGTTTATCTTCTCAAAGAACCAACTTTTAGTTTTATTGATCTTTGCTATTGTTTTCTTTTTTTCTATTTCATTTATTTCTGCTCCTATCTTTATGATTTCTTTCCTTCTACTAACTTTGGGTTTTGTTTGTTCATCTTTCTCTAGTACCTTTAGGTGTAAGGTTAGATTATTTATTTGAGTTTTTTCTTGTTTCTTTAGGTAAGCTTGTATTGCTATAAACTTCCCTCTTAGAACTGCTTTTGCTGCATCCCATAGATTTTGGATCATCGTGTTTTCATTGTCATTTGTCTCTAGATATTTTTTGATTTCCTCTTTGATTTCTTCAGTGATCTCTTGGTTATTTAGTAATGTATTGTTTAGTCTCCATGTGTTTGTGTTTTTTACATTTTTCCCCCTGTAATTGATTTCTAATCTCATAGTGTTGTGGTCAGAAAGATGCTTGATATGACTTCAGTTCTCTTAAATTTACTGAGGCTTGATTTGTGACCTAAGATATGATCTATCCAGGAGAATGTTCTGTGTGCACTTGAGAAGAAAGTGTAATCTGCTGTTTTTGGATGGAATGTCCTATAAATATCAATTAAATCTATCTGGTCTATTGTGTCATTTAAAGCTTGTGTTTCCTTATTATTTTTCTGTTTGGATGATCTCTCCATTGGTATAAGTGAGGTGTTAAAGGCCCCCACTATTATTGTGTAGCTGTTGATATCCTCTTTTATAGCTGTTAGCAGTTGCCTTATGTATTGAGGTGCTCCTATGTTGGGTGCATTTATATTTATATTTGTTATATCTTCTTCTTGGATTGAATCCTTAATCATTATGTAATATCCGTCCTTGTCTCTTGTAACATTCTTTATTTTAAAGTCTTTTTATGCGATATGAGTGTTGCTATTCCAGCTTTCTTTTGATTTCCATTTGCATGGTATATCTTTTTCCATCCCCTCACTTTCAGTCTCTATGTGTCCCTAGGTCTGAATTGGGTCTCTTGCAGACAGAATATATATGGGTCTTGTTTTTGTTTCCATTCAGTGAGCCTGTTTCTTTTAGTTGGAACATTTAACCCATTCACGTTCAAGGTAATTACCGATATGTGTGTTCGTATTACAATTTTCTTATTGTTATGGGTTTGTTTTGGTACGTCCTTTTCTTCTCTTGTGATTCCCACTTAGAGAAGTTCCTTTAGCATTTGTTGTAGAGCTGGCTTGATGGTGCTGAATTCTCTTAGCTTTTGCTTGTCTGTAAAGCTTTTGATTCTTCTGTCGAATCTGAATGAGATCCTTGCCAGGTAGAGTAATATTGGTTGTAGGTTCTTCCCTTTCATCACTTTAAATATACTGTGCCACTCCCTTCTGGCTTGTAGAGTTTCTGCTGAGAAATCAGCTGTTAACCTTATGGGAGTTCCCTTGTATATTATTTGTCATTTTTCCCTTGTTGCTTTCATAATTTTTCTTTGTCTTTAATTTTTGTCAATTTGATTAGTATATGTCTCAGTGTGTTTTTCCTTTGGTTTATCCTGCCTGGGACTCTCTGTGCTTCCTGGACTTGGGTGGCTATTTCCTTTCCCATGTTAGGGAAATTTTCGACTATAATCTCTTCAAATATTTTCTTAGGTCCTTTCTCTCTCTCTTCTCCTTCTGGGACCCCTATAATGCAAATGTTTTTGTATTTAATGTTGTCCCAGAGGTCTCTTAGGCTGTCTTCATTTCTTTTCATTCTTTTTTCTTTATTCTGTTCCATGGCAGTGGTTTCCACCATTCTGTCTTCCAGGTCACCTATCCGTTCTTCTGCCTCAGTTATTCTGCTATTGATTCCTTCTAGTGTATTTTTCATTTCAGTTATTGTATTATTCATCTATGTTTGTTTGTTCTTTAATTCTTCTGGGTGTTTCTTCTTTAATTCTTCTAGCTCTTTGTTAAACATTTCTTGCATCTTCTCGATCTTTGCCTCCATTCTTTTTCCGAGGTCCTGGATTGTCTTCGCTATCATTTTTCAGAATTCTTTTTCTGGAATGTTTCCTATCTCCACTTCATTTAGTTGTATTTCTGGGGTTTTATCTTGTTCCTTCATCTTGTATATAGCCCTCTGCCTTTTCATCTTGTCTGTCTTTCTGTGAATGTAGTTTTTGTTCCACAGGCTGCAGGATTGTAGTTTTCTTGCCTGTTCTGTCTGCCCTCTGGTGGATGGGGTATTTCTGATTTGCAAATATTGAACCATCCTTACCTCCCTGAAATAAATCCAAGTTGATCATGTGTGTATAATCTTTTCTATATATTGTTGGATTTGGTTTGCTAATATTTTGATGATTTTTGATTATTTTTGCATCTGTATTTGTCAAAGATATTGGTCTGTAATTTTCTCTTTTTTAGTGTCTTTGTTTTGTTTTTGTATCAGGGTAATATGAACCCTGTAGAATGAATTTGGGAGTGTTTTGTCCTCCTTAATTTTTTGCAATATTTTGAAAAGAATAGGTGTTAGTTCTTCATCTGTTTGGAAGAATCCTCCTGTGAATCCATCTAGTCCTGGACTTTTGTTTGCTGGAGTTTTTTTTATTCCTAATTCAATTTCACTACTTGTGATTGGTATTCTCAAATTGTTTGTTTTTTCTTGTTTCAGTCTTGGTAGTTTGTATGTTTCTAGAAGTTTGTCCATTTATTCTAAGTTGTCCAATTTGTGGGCATATAACCTGTAATAGTATTCTTTTATGATTTTTGTATTTCTGTGATATCAGTTTTTATTTCTCCTCTTTCATTTCTATTTTGTTTATGTGGGTCTTCTCTCTTTTCTTCACTGTGAACCTGGCTAACGTTTTGTTAATTTTTTTTATATTTTCAAAACACCTTCTCCTAGTTTCATTGACCTTTGTTGTGATTTTTTTCTTTATTTTATTTATTTCCTCTCTGATCTTTACTAGTTCTATCCTTGTGCTGACTTTGCACTTTGTTCTTCTTTTTCTAATTCTTTTAGGTGGCAGGTTAGGTTGTTTATTTGAGATTTTTATTGTTTCTTGAGGAAGACCTCTATCGCTAAAACCTTCCCTCTTAGAACTCCTTTTGGTACATCACATATATTTTGAACAGTTTTTTCTGTTTTCATTTGTCACAAGGCATTTTCTTATGTCCTCTTTGATTTCTTCATTGACCTGTTGGTTTTTAGTAGCATGTTGCTTAGTCTCTAGGTGTTTGTTCTTTTCCTATTTTTATTTCTGTAATTGATTTCTAGTTTCATACCCTTGTGGTCAGAAAAACTGCTTGATATAAGTTCTATCCTCTTAAACTAATGAGGCTTATTTTGTGGCCTAGCATGTGATCTATCCTGGAGAATGTTCCATGTGCACTTTAAAAAAATGTGTATTCTGCTAGTTTTGGATGGATGTCTTATAGATATCTATTAAGTCCAACTGGTCTGTTATATCATTTAAGATCACTGTTGCCTTATTGCTTTTCTGTCTGGATGATCAGTCCATTGATGTAAGTGGGGTGTTAAAGTCCCCTACTATTACGGTATTATTATCAATTTCCAATTTTATGTCTGTTAGTATTTTCTTTATATATTTAGGTGCTGTGTATTAGGTGCATATATGTTAATGGGTGTCGTATCCTCTTCTTGTATTGATCCCTTTTTCATTATATAATACCCTTCTTTGTCTTTTGTTTTAACCTTTGTTTTAAAGTCTATTTATTTATTTCCTTATTATTTTGTCTGATAGGAGTATTGCCACCCCCTCTTTCTTGTCTTGTCTTTTCCATTTGCAGGAAATATCTTTTCCCCTCACTTTCAGTCTATGTGTGTCTTTAGCTCTGAAGTGAGTTTCCTGTAGACAGCGTATAGAAGCATCTTTTTTAAAAAAAATCCAATTAGCCACCCTATGTCTTTTGATCAGAGCATTTAGTCCCTTGACATTTAAAATAATTATTGATAAGTATGTACTTATAGCCATTTAATTACTTGTTTTTAGTTGTCTTTGTAGTTCTTCTCTGTTTATATTTCTTCTTTTTGTTTCTTCCCTTGTGGTTTGATGATTTCTTTAGTAGTATGCTTGGGTTCCTTTCTTTTTAGTTTTTGTGTATATATTATAGGTTTTTGATTTGTGGTTACCATGGGGTTCATATACATTGACCCATAATTTTGTCTACTTGTTTTAAATTGGTAATCATTTAATTTCAAACACATTCAAAAGATCTACACTTTTTTACTCCCCTCCTCTACGTTTTGTGTTTTTAATGTCAAATTTTACATCTTCATGCTTATCACTTAACTGTTTATTATAGTTATAGTTGCTTTTACAATTTTTGTCTTTAGTCTACGCACTGGCTTATTTAAGTGGTTGATACTTAAATAAGTATACATTGGCCTTTCCTATTGGGATTGTCCCTTTCCTGTAGACTCTTACTTCTTTTCCACTTAGAGAAGACCCTTTAACATTTCTTTTAAGGTAGATTTAATATTGATGAACTTTTAAAAAAATTTTGTTTGTTGAGAATTTCTTTGTCTCTCCTTCTATTCAGTTTATAATCCCACTGGGTAGAGTATCCTAGGTTGCAGGTTTTTCTCTCTCAGCACTTTGAATATACCATGCTACTCTCATCTAGGATGCAGAGTTTCTGTAGAGAAATCAGATGATTGCCTTATGGGGATTCCCTTGTATATGACTATTTCTATTTCTCTTGCTGCCTTTAGAATTTTCTCCTTATTTTACCTTTTGCCATTTTAATTATGAAATGTCTTGGTGTGGATTTCTTTGGGTTCAACTTGTTTGGGACCCTCTGTCCTTCCTGTACTGGGATATCTGTTTCTTTCTTCAGGTTTGGAAATTTTTCAGGCATAATTTCCTCAAATACTTTTTTGATCCCCTTCTCTCTCTCTTCTCATTCTGGGACCCCTATAATGTGAATGTTCATATGCTTAATGTTATTCCAGAGACCTCTTAAATTGTTTTCGTTTTCTAAAACTTGCTTTTCTTTTTGCTGCTATGATTGGGTGATTTCCATTATTCTATCTTTTGGATCACTTATATCACTTATGTATTCTTCTGTATCACTTAGTCTACTATTCATCTTAGTCCTTCTAGTGTGTTTTTTATTTCAGCTATTTAATTCTTCATTTCTGATTGGGTCTTTTTAGTTTTTTCTAGTTTCTTATTAAGGTGTTTATTATTATATGTATATCAATTCTTTTCCCTAATTAAGTTAATATTTTTATTACCAGTGCTTTGAATTCTGGTAAATTGCTTATTTATACTTTACTATTTATTTTTTCAGGAGTTTTCTCTTGCTCTTCAATTGAGAGTAGTTCCTCTGCCTTTTCATTTTGATTAACTTTCTCTGCCTCTATGAATTTAGGTGAAACAGTTACCTATTGTGGTATTGAAGGGGTGATATTATGTGGGAACATCCCTATACAAACTTTGTGTGCCCAATGTTTTTGATAGGAAAGATAGATTTGACATGGATACAGGTCACATCTTTCCTCAGGGTGTGCTGATAGCTATCACCTTAAAAGGGGGTGGTGCCAGAGATATAGGGGCTAGAGCTGGCAACTGGTGTGATGCGGACCTTCCCCTCTGCTCAGCGACCTTCACTGGTCAGACCTAGGGTCAGACCTAGGGTCTAATCCCAAGTCGATGGAGCAGAAGCCCTGAGGTTCAGGCCTGAGTTGGCTCTGTTTCCTTTAAGTGTACATTTTTCTCTCTCCCTCCATGGGACACTTGTCCCAGTGCAGGGGAGTAAGGAAGCAAGTGGGGCTTGTGTGGGTTCTCTGCTCATTTTGGTTGCAGAGTTTCAATGAACTACCTCTGCCAACACCTGTGGCTCTGCTCAGACACACCCTCAGGTACAAGTTTCCTTTGTTCCTCATAGTCAATTGTTATCAGTGGACTCTGCTGCCCCCACCCTGTTGTGGAACATCTCTGCAGGGCAGATGAGGTATGCGTGGCTTCTTGGCAAGTGTTGGGGGTGAGCTGTGGTGGAGCTGCCACCATCAGAGATCTAGGCTGTTTTTGAGGAGCTGCTTGAGTAGGTGCCAACAATGGCTGCCACCAGCACACCTCCCCCAGGGACCTGGTCACCTCTGTATCTCACAGTCCAGTCTTTTTACTGGTCATGCCCACCCCACATCCAGTGCTGCACTGTGACAGGGAGTGAGCAGGGTTGGACCATTTGCTAGGATTGTGCTGGGGTGTTTAATGAGACAGTTGCAGGAAACCCAACAGACCTCTCTCAGCTCTTCCTTGGGCGCAAACCTGCACAGACATACTCCTCTGAGTGGAGTTCAAGCTTCCCACAGTCCTTCTATTAGTCCCAGAAGTCCTCCAACCAGCCAAGGAGGTTTTCTTCCTCTTCACAGGACCCCAGGATGGGGCCATCCAATCTGTGGCTTAAACTGCTCACCCCCAAGGCTGGGGTCCTCTTGTGTAATCTCACTTTTCCTTTGAGTCCCCTCCCAGGGGCACATGCTCCAACCTGATTTTCTTCCCCTTCTCCCCAAGTACGTGTGTATCTTTCTTGCAGCCTTGGTTGTACAGGAGTCTGTCTGCCAGTTTCCAGTTAGTTTTCAGTGAGAATTGTTCCCATGTAGATGTATTTTTGATGTGTTCATTGGAGGAGGTGATCTCTGAGTCCTCTTACTCCGCAACCTTGATCCAAATCTCAACATGATGTCATAATGTATTCTTTTTGTAAGGTCTTTATTTCTTCTAGGTCAATTTTTCTTTTTTTTTGGTCTAAAATGTATTGAATATGCTTTGACTTTGGGGCTTCCATGTAATTTTAGTTTAACTTGTCAAGTCAATGAAAATTGTGTTGGAATGTTGGTTGGAATTACAATGACTCTTCATATAAATTGAGAAATATTGACATCTTTATAAATTAGTACAATATCTATAAAAATATAATTATTTTTTACCTCAATATCTTTGAATTAAAAATTTAATAATTTTCTTCTTTTTTACTTTAGCAAATTTATTCTCATGGAAATACCTTATGTTCTTTGTTGTTATTTTAAATTATGACATAATATTATGAATTCTAGAAACTGCATTTTCTATCACTAGTATAAATATAGAGTGTATTTTGTTTACAGATCTTATCTTACAGATAGTAACAGTAGTCATATCTCTTGATTCCAAAAATTTTTATAGATTATTTGGAGTTTTCCAAATAGACAATTTTACCATCTGCCCATAATAACAATTTTGTTTTTTCATTCTAATTTTTACCTTTTTTTATTTTTAACTTGTCAAACTCTGATGGATAGAATTGTATACTTTGAAGAGAAGTGATAGGGGTGTAATTTTATTAAGATTATACTTGCTTTTTTTTGATTAGTACTTTTGAAAATAATAATTTATGCATTCAACTGAAAAAATAGTATGTTTATATTCATTTGAGTTACTAAAATATATGGATTTATTTCTATTGTATGACTTGGGGGTTATCATATTTTGGCGCTTTTTTTTTTGTTTCTATATCTTTTAAATTAGGTTTTTATTGTTGTTATTTGCCCAATTCCCATTTTTCTCTTTTAGGGCTTTGAAAGATGTGTTCTATTTCTACACTTTTCCATTAACTTTTAACATGCCTACTTAAACATTTAAAGTTAGGTAATATTTTTGCATTAATTTGAAATACACTATGCTGTAATTCTGATCACCCTTATTATTGTTATTCACCTTTTAATTTTATCTCTTTTTTATTCTATAAATCAAATATTATTATTGATATATACAGTAAAATTTGCTTATGTTTAACTTCATGTTTACAAAATTTTTTTTTAAATTTATTCATCCTTTTTGCTTCCCAGAACTTTATTTTTGAAGTATACTCTTAGGAAACGTTATTAGTGAGAGCTTCTCTATAGTAAGCCTTTCTTTATATATATATATATATATATATATATATATATATATATATATATATATATATATATATATAAATTGTTTTTATTTCACAATCATTCTTCTAAAATAATTTACTTGGCATAAGGATTCTAGTTTGACATTTTCTCATACGATGTTGAAGAAATTGCCTCTGGTTTTTGCTGTTGCTGTTGAGATGGCTGTAACTGTCAGTGTAGTTCTTTTGAAGTAGTCTATCTTTTTTTTCACCCTATATCTACTTTAAGACTCTTCTCTATGTGTTGTTTTGCAGCACGGCTGCAAATGGTCTGAGTTTATTTTCATTTTCTGTTTGGATTTCTTAGCTTTCCAGAAACAACGAATCTTTGCCATAGAATCTATTCTGCATAATTCTCAGCCATTTCTCTCTCAACATATTTTCTCCCTGCTCCAGTCTCTACTCCATGATCTCATTCAAGAATTCTGAAATATGTTCATATTTTTATCTTGAGTTGTGTCTAGTCTATTAATATTTCCTTAGAATTTTAATTTTTGTTTCTATAGTTTTTATTTTAAAAAGTCCTGATCATTGGTTTTTGCTTGGATGTTGCATTCTCTTTTCTATTTCCTTAAGCATATGAAACATACTTATTTTAACATTTTCTACCTGATCATTTTATTAGGTGAATTAGGTGGGGGATTGGTTCATTTATTTGAAATATCTGCTATTTCTTACTTTTCTTGACTGGCACTTGTTAGGTCTTATATTTTCTTTTAAGTGTGTGTCCTATTGTGTTACAGTTCCCTTCATGAGTACTCCCTGACTCCACAGTCATGTTGTAGAGGGCCTTATTCCATGGAGGATTTGTGTTGTGCCTCTGCCAATCATCTAACCAGAGGTTTATACTTTAAATTCTTTCTTTTTAAAATGGAATTATTTTAAAGGATTCAGGCTACACAGATAATCTGATTTTTGTTTCCCAAACTCTGTCAGCATACTATGTTTCTAGTCTCAAAGGAGGCATTTTTCTTCTCCTTCCACAAAACTAAGACTGAGAAAGAAAATTTTCTCTTCAATCTGGAATTGTTGGGTAAATTTTTCCATATCCCGCCTTTATATGGAGTGTTTTCCATTGTGACTTTGTACTCTACATGGGGCACAGAATATTTAGACCTTCCAGATTTCTGGATATCCTCAGGATATTTTGTCAGAGGCATTGTTGGCTTTTATCCTCTGTTCTTGTATTCCCAGCCTTAGAGAAATCCTATTACATTTTTGGGGTCTTATCCAATCATTTACGATGACTTTATTTTATTTTATGTAGCAAGTTTATCTGTGTTTCAGCTAAAAAAATTTTAGGATATCTAACCCCCATGTATCCTAATATGGAAGTTCATTGTGTCTCTTTATATTTTGATTATATTTAGCATGGATAGCTTTGTTCAGATCTTGTATTGGCTGTGATATACTATCAATTAGTTCTTATAACTCATTTACTTTATTCAGACTCTATATCAAGAGGTCTACTTTGAAGGAGGAATGTTGAAGCTCTAGTTTGAAGACAGGCTGCTGGGTTGACTGAGAACAACTATACTGGGGAAGAAGAGGACTTAATTGAAGCTACATACATAAGTTAGTAGAGAAAGTTGACCTTGCTGTCTCACATACTTTTTAAAGAATATTTATTTATTTGGCTGCACCGGGTCTTAGTTGCAGCATGCAGATCTTTTAGTTGTGACATGCGGTATCTTCATTGCGGCATGTGGGATCTTTATTGTGGCATAATTTTTAAACATCTGGCACCAGATTTCATTCAACCATTTGGAGAGTGAATCCTGTTTCAATGTGAAGATCCTTTGGGTTTTGGATACATTCTCACTTTAGCATGGAACTTTTGATTTTATTCTTCATTAGGAGGGGATAAACTTAGTATAACATTTTCTTCATTTTTAATGAACATTTTGTTTTAGAATAGTTTTAAATGTGCAGAAAAGTTGCAGATGTAGTATAGAGAGTTTTCATATGCTCCACAACCAACTTCCTCTCTTGTTAACATCTTGCATTAGTAAGGAGAATTTGTCACAACAAATGAACCAATACCGATTAAGTAAAGTCCACATTTCATTAAAATTTCCTTACCTTTTACCAAATGTCTCCTGTTCCAGGATCCTATCCCATCACATTTAGTCTTTCCTGTCACCTTAGGATCCTAGTTGCTGTGACAGTTTCTTAGGCTTTTTCTTATTTTTAATGACCTTGACAATTTTGAGAAGCACTAGTCAGGTATTTTGTAGAATATTCCTCTTCTGGGATTTTCCTTATGCTTTTCTCATGATTATATATATTGGGTTATAGATTTGGGGGGAGAAGGCCACAGAGATAAAGTGCCCTTCTCATTGCATCAAATCATGATATGTACTTATTGTGACTTATCTTTTCCCCCTTTCCCATAATATACTCTTTCACTGGAACTTACTATGCACAGTCCACACATAAGGAGTGGGAAATTATGCTTCACCTTTTTGAGTTCAGAGTATCTACATAAAATATTTGGATTGTCTCTGCACAGGATTTCTGTTTATTCTCCACGTTAATTTTATTTAATTATTTAGTGTGACTCATGTATACTTATTATATATGTTAGGTACTTTAATTTTTTTTTTCATTTTTTGAAATCATTGACCATTGGAGGCTGTCTGCTTTATCCTTTGTCCCCGTCATATTTGTGTGTGTTTAGCACTTTCAGATACTGTAAGATACTACAGGCTTATCATGTATATTTCCTGCCCCAGTCCTAAAACCAGCTATTTCTCCAAGAAGTCCTGGTTTCTTTTCTTGGAGAACGGTATTAAGACTACTAGGGTGTTATTGGTTTTAGGCCCTCTCAGCCGCCAGGGTAAGTATATATATGTGTATACTAACCTTTGTATATACACATATCTATAAGTACTTCTATATGTAACCATCTGTATCTATGTTAAGCTAAACATGAATTCATATGGAACTTCAACTGACTTTAACTCATTACCACATTGATGGTTCTAGCCTTCTCCTCTTCCTTGTCTGTATCCTTGCACTTTGACAGTGAGCAACCTGGCTTCAATCATCTGCCATTTATTTACTTAAACTTTAAATTCCAGGATAAATGTACAGTGGTTTCAGAATTGGTAATTGTTCTCCCATAGGGCACAACTTTATCAGTTAGAGTGTTTATGTACAGTTCCTTTTGCCTTAGGTCTTACTATTCCTACTTGTTTCTAAAAGTACATGGGTCAATACATTTTCCCCCTCCCCCTTCAGTGAAATTACTTCATTCATTTGTAATATGGTTAGTTGTTTTTGTAACATTCTGTATTTTATCTTGGAATTCCCTGCTTCTCTATGCTTTACTAAATGATTTTAAAAATATTTTCATATATATGGTTTTATTCTTTGTGTTGTAAGGTTCTGTGGGTTTTGACAATAGCATAGTGTCAGTATTCATGATTATAGTATCATAAATGGTTTCACTGCTCTGAAATATTCTCTGTACTCCACCTATTCAAACCTCCCTCTTCCCAAAGCCCTAGCAATCACTTACCTGTTTACCATTTCTACAGTTTTGTGTTTTCCAGAATGTCAGCTAAATGGAGTGCTACAATATGTAGCCTTTTCAAACTAATTTCACTTAGCAACAAGCATTTAAGAAATTGGGTAATCGGTAGAGTCATGGATGGACCTAGAGACTGTCATACAGAGTGAAGGAAGTCAGAAAGAGAAAAACAAATATCGTATATAAACACATATATGTGGAATCTAGAAAAATGGTACAGATGAACTGGTTTGCAAGGCAGAAATAGAGACACAGATGTAGAGAACAAACGTATGGATACCAAGGGGGAAAGGAGGGTGGAATGAATTGGAAGATTGGGATTGACATATATACACTATTAATACTGTGTATAAAATAGATAATTAATGTGAACCTACTGTATAGCACAGGGAACTCTACTCAATGCTCTGTGGTGAACTAAATGGGAAGGAAATCCAAAAAAGAGGGGATATATGTATACATATAGCTGATTCACTTTTCTGTACAGTAGAAACTAACACAACATTGTAAAGCAACTGCACTCCAATAAAAATTAATTTAAAAAAAGAATCATCTGTGTATTTTCATGGATTGATAACTCATTCCTTTTTCACTGAATAGTTTCCTATTGTATGGATTATACCATGTTCGTGTAAGGATCCACCTCTTAAAAAGTGTTTGCCTCCAATTTTTGGCAATTATGAATAAATGTGCTCTAAATATTTATGTACATGTTTTTCTGTGGACATAGATTTTTCAAACCAGTTAAATAAATGCCTATGTGCACAATCACTGGATGACATTATAACGCTACATTTAGCTTTGTAATAAACTGCTAAACTATATCTAAAGTGGATGTACCATTCTGCATCCCCACCAACAATGAATGAGAGTTTCTGTAGCTCTGCATCCTTGTTAGCAATTGGCATTATCAGATTTTTGAAATTCAGCCATTGTAATAGATGTGTAGTCATATCTCATTGTTGTTTCATTTTGTAATGTCAATGACAAATTACATTGAATATCTTTTCATATGTTTATTTGCCACCTGCTTATCTTATTTGTTAAGGTTATTTCTTTGGCTTTTCTTCCCACTTTTAATTGGATTTTTGCTTTTTATTAATTAAAGTATAGTTGATTTACAATATTGTGTTTCAGGTATACAGCAAAGTGATTCAGTTATATACATATATATATATATATATATACACACAAATATATATATATATACACACATATATATGTATATATAAGTGATGGCATATAATATTTGTCTTTCTCTGACTTAATTTAGTATGATATTCTCTAGATCCATCCATGTTGCTGAAGATGGCAATATTTCATTCTTTTTTATGGCTGAGTAATATTCTACTGTATATATATCCAACATCCTCTTTATCCATTCATCTGTCAATGGACACTTTGGTTGTTTCCATGTTTTGGCTATTGTAAATAGTGCTGCTATGACCATTGGGGTGCATGCATCTTTTGGAATTAGGGTTTTAATCTTTTCCAGTTATATGCCAGGAGTGTGATTGCTGGGTCATATTGTAGCTCCATTTTTAGTTTTTTAAGGAACCTCCATACTATTTTCCATAGCAGCTGTACCAATTCACATTTCCACCAACAGTGTAGAAGGGTTCCTTTTTCTCTGTACCCTGGTGTTTTGTTTTCTTATTGTTGAGTTTTAAGGAGTTCATTATATATTTTGGATGCAAATTCTCTATCAGATATGTGATTTTTAAACATTTCCCAGTCTATTATACCCAGTTCATTTATAAAATCAATGAAATCCCAATCAAAACCCCAGCAAGATATTTTACAGGTAGTCGTTTACTCTTTCTGCCTTCTAAATCCTAACAGGTAGTACAGCAACCAATCTCCTTTTTTATATTAGAATCTTTGTAATAACTTATTACCTCTAATCTCTCTTACCCCATGTTTTAAGCAGTAATCACAACAACAGTTACAACCTGTCTCACATATCTTCTCCCTTTCATTTGCATTGCTGCTGCCCTAAACCAGACCCCTAGTTTTTCTTAATTTATCTTTTGTAAAGTGTCCTACTAAAGTACAGGGTGGCAGAATATACCACCTCAAAATATGTCTCTTTGGCATAAAGATTATTTTGAGCTAAAAGCATATGAAAAACAGCAGGTATTAGAAAAGCATTCCGACCTCCCCTTTTCTTCCTGAAAGCAGGAGATAAAACTCCCATGTGAAAAATGTCCTCCCTGTAGAGGATGAAAGAAACATTCTTATCACCAGAGACAGGGTGTAGAGGCCAAGAGAATTCTGTACAAGCAGATCTTGTTAAAATAACTCTTATCTTCCTTTAGCCAGCCCATATATTTTGGTTACTTTTCAACAATTGCCTCTCTTTATTCAACCTTTGTAAAGGCATATAGGTTTAGCACTTCTTTGGAACTTCATTTCTTTGTGAAGGATCCTGTGTCACCAAAAACTTATGTTAAATAAATTTGTATACATTTTTCCCACTAATCTGTTTTATGTCAATTTAATTCTCAGACGCACCTGAAGACCCTAAGAGAGTAGAGGTAAAATTTTGCAAAAGTAATGGTTTCCTAAGACAACTTGCTGTTAACATCTCTGTTATATCTCTAGCCCATCCATCATACAGCTGGAGTATGATTTTATTTCTCAGAGAAAAGGAAAATCCTCTTTATTGGTATAGTTAAATTCAAATTAATTATAATGATTTTTATGGTTTTTGATTATTTCGGATTCACTGACCTAAACTGTCTGCATGTGCCTCTGTATCCCCCAATCGCTAGTAATTAGTCTATGCCCTCATGTCCTAAAACACTATGAGCTTTCTCTTAGCCATATCTTTGCCTATGCTCCCTTTTTAGCTTGTAATAGAAGTTTCATTTTAGCTCTGAAAATATCCTTCTAAATGATCTCCATTTTACAGCCTGTTGTATCTGATCAAATGAAGAATAGAGATGTCAATGAATATAAGGTTAACAATATGAAGAGACGTCAGTTTCATTGCCAATGGTGTAATAGATAGGCATTATCTTGGATTATCACTGCACATTTGGAGTTTATAGTACTTTAATGAAGAATAAAGAAAGAGAATTGAGTGTAACATCATGAAATAGGTTCATAAGGACAACAACATTAAAGGCTGACATTAAATACATTTATATCTTTGCACAAGAACAAATATTAAGATGTAATATGCTTAAATATAGTGTACTTTGAATTTCATGCTTAAATATAGTATACTTTGGTTTAATAAGTACATAAAATGTTGAATCTGTTACAAAGGTACATATATGTGAGTACCTAAAGGAAAAATTAAATTAACTTCAAGAAAAAAATATTTGAAACATAAGGGAAATATTTTGAAAGTATCACTTCTCAAACAAATGAAAGATATCCAAAATAATCTTTCCTCTGAAGAGCTGTAAGATAAGATCTTTAAAGAAGCCAAACAGATGGATGGTTTAATTCCAATTTTCTTGGTAAATAGGATAAAAAATGACAACTCAAGGGCTTTTTCCACTTCTGTGAATGTTTGCTAAACTTCATTTTATTGTGATCTTTGATGATATTTGCAAATATTAGAAGGGCTAGGCAACAACTGTAAAGATATGTGTGTGTTTGTACATTCACATACACACTATTGGCAAGTCCACTTGAACAAATTATAAGCTCTAAGTCAGCCAAAAATATTATCCTTAGAAATAAGAAGGGGGTCTTCCATGATCTGGTAAAAGACTAATTGAGTGTATTCAATTTCATAATATTTTACTACTACACTGGCATACCACTCCCTTTGTAAAGAAAAAAAAATAGATGAAGACATTTTCTAGTTAACAGGAAAAATAAGTAATCACTTGCATCTGGAATCCCCATGATAGCTTTTCATCCCACATTCACAGTTCAGTTTTCTGCTCTGGGACAGAAGTTCCACAAGAAAGGAAAAAGCCAGTCAAGTCACCTGGACTTATATAACCATTTGACTAAAGCACTTTTATGGTATAGAATATATACCATATATACCATGCTTCTTTCTTTAAAGAAGCATGTTCACTTCTTTAAAGAAAATTGTACATACTCTTCATTAAGGTAAATTATGACAAATAGTATTTGACTGGCCGAAGCTTCATAGGTTTGTTTAGCCACATAGTGCTAACCTATGACAGAGGAGCTAGATGATATCCTGGTCCAAACATGACTCAGAAGGTGAGGAATTCACGATGATTTTTGAGCTCTAGCATAGTCAAACTTTACTAAAATCTCTCCTAGTCTTTCTTCTCATTCCAAATATACCTACCATGTATGGAAAATAGAATATAGAAATGGTAGAAATGTTACATTCTCAAGACAAATGATAGCAACACTGATTAATTTGTGTAATGATACCTCCTTCCTTTATACCTTTTTAGCTAGAGTACCCCATTTGAAAAACACATCTCCTGTCTAGACTTTAGACTCAGTGCCAGAGTCACACTTTAAACATGACTCTAGAGATGAGGATAAAGCATATATCCTTACACTATTTGAAATAAAAATGTGGGTTCTTCAAGACTTGTTAGAGTATCCAATATGTGCAATAAAACCTGAATTCTCTGGAATTTTTGGATGGTTGCCAAACATCACAAAAATGCCAGAGATACGGAAAAAGGGTAGGAAGGGAACTCTCAAGATAAAAACAATATTGCAAGATTTAAAAATGCTGGCAACATGTTTTCCTTCATGATTGAAAGTTTTGTTTTCTTTTGTTTTTTAACAAATTCTTCAATGTATAAAATTAAGAATAGCAGAAGGGGAAATTCATATTAGACAAAAGTGAATTGATTTGCCTGAAGTATCTTAGTTTCAGAATAAGAAATGAAGTCTCCAAACAACCAATCTCATGCTCAATTCAATCTCTCATGCTTAGAGTAGGTGAGCTGACATGTAGCTCAGCGTCATTGAAACTTTCAGAGTAAGTGTCTTATGAAACAATTTTAATGAAATGAGCTTGCCAGTCCACTCAAAGCTGTGTAATATCATTTTCTTTTGATCTTTAATTCATCTATTTCACTTTCTCCTGAGTTGATTTAAAGTAAAACTTTAATAGTTAGTTGCAAGCTCTTTGCGATAGCTCTTCATTACCTAATTTTTTACCCTCTGGAACATATTGCCTTGCCTAAGAAGGAGCATAAATAAGTAGAGATGCAGATGAAATTTGATTGGCCTTGGATGATAACTGCAGAATTCATAGGGACCATAAATGTTTTCTGATTCCCATATAATAATATTAGAAGGCGACAGGGAATCCTAAAGATAGAAATACTGTACAAATTACAGATATGTCTCACATGAGCATAGATACTTCATATATAAAATCCACTATCTGATTGTAGATTGCTGCTATTATTGAGATTAACCAAATTGCTATCATTTAAATTTTTCTGTTTATATAGTAATACTTTATGATATAGAAGAGTAAGAGTGATATATAAAATATTATTATATGTTATATTCTATATTATTATGTAATAACTTACGTTACATAAATGTATATGTATTTTTAACAAAAGTGTAATGTAAGAAAATTATTGTATATTAACATAATCTACTTAGTCGTATTTAAAATTCCAAGTAACTATTAATTTTGAAAAATAGTTTTCTAAATTAATGAAGGCTCTGCTCATAAAGAATGGTTAATTCCATTCCACCATTGAGTATAAAGTTATAAGATTTATAGAGTAGAATAGGAAAATAAGGTGTCAGAGAGTTCATGAATGCATGATACTATTAGGATTCACAATAATAAAGACAAACAGAACCTAAAATTATTGGGTAAATATATGTGATTATAGCTAATATAAAGAAAAAAATTTAATATTGTAATAACTTCATATGCTGTGTAATGTATAAAAATATTGAATCGCTATGTTGTACACCTGAAACTAATATAATTCTGTAAGTCAACTATACTTCAATTAAAAAAAGAAATTCTAAGAAATGTAAAAAATAAGTATGGAGAATTAAGTCCTAAGAATTTTAGTGTCAAAATAACTGTTTTTATACATGATTCTATCTTCCAGATTGATTCTAATAGGAAAGAGAATATAATACATTCATAATATTATTAACATATATAACACATAATGTATATTATACATTATACATTAACATACATAATACATAATATTATTAATATATGATTGCAAGCTGAACAATCCAGTTTAAGAAATTGTGATTAGATTTCACTTTGGCAAAAAATGATATATTAATATGCATAGATTTAAAATAAAAAATACTTTATTCTTGCTTTCCCTTCTGGAAAGTTGATGTGAAAAAGGAAAGCAAACTTACAGGGTTAAAAAATTTGCACAAGTTTCTTCCACTGGCTACCAGCCTATATTTTGTTTCACTTTCTTTAAGCAAACCATTTCCTCAGAACCGAAATCAAAGAAAACAATGAATAGTGTTATACTTGAAAGAACACTGTTTTGAAATTTAGAGAATAGAGATTTTCTTCTGGCTTGTACTACTTACTGGCCATTATAGCTATATTTCGCCCCAGAGGTTCATATATTTTCTTGAGGCTTACATTTGTTCTTGATTCTAATTAATCCTATATGTAGAGCCCTATATTTAAGAAAATCTAATAGTTCCCTTGTGATCTGATCAGTCTCATTAGTTCAAAGTGAGGCTATTCTGTCCCCTAGAACAATATTCTTTTCCAAGATTTCTTCTGGCTACCCTTGTGAAAAAAAAATTTTTTTTTTTTTGTCCAATGCCATTGTTATCAACACTGTCAGATGCTCTTACCCTTCCTTGTCTTAGTTATACTGTTGCCCTGCTACATTATTTTTACAGTCAATAAAT
Source organism: Balaenoptera physalus (assembly GCF_965194825.1). Taxonomy (NCBI): domain Eukaryota; kingdom Metazoa; phylum Chordata; class Mammalia; order Artiodactyla; family Balaenopteridae; genus Balaenoptera; species Balaenoptera physalus. Next base: position 57,557,151 of record NC_138883.1, on the reverse strand, counting down.
AATCACATGGGAATCAATTTTCTATCTTTCCATTCATTGCTTTTAAAGTTGAGGAAGAGTTTTTGTCAATGATATATATATATATTTTTTAACATCTTTATTGGAGTATAATTGCTTTACAATGTTGTGTTAGTTTCTGCTGTATAACAAAGTGAATCAGCTATACGTACACATATATCCCCATATCCCCTCCTGCTTGTGTCTCCCTCCCACCCTCCTTATCCCACCCCTCTAGGTGGTCACAAAGCACTGAGCTGATCTCCCTGTGCTATGCGGCTGCTTCCCATTAGCTATCTATTTTACATTTGGTAGTGTATATATGTCCATGACACTCTCTCACTTCGTCCCAGCTTACCCTCGCCCCTCCCTGTGTCCTCAAGCCCATTCTCTACATCTGCGTCTTTATTCCTGTCCTGCCCTCAGGTTCTTCAGAACATCTTTTTGTTTTTATTTAGATTCCATATATATGTGTTAGAATAAGGTATTTTTGTTTTTCTCTTTCTGACTTACTTCACTCTGTATGACAGACCCTAGGTCCATCCACTTCCCTACAAATAATTCAATTTCATTTCTTTTTATGGCTGAGTAATATTCCACTGTTTATACGTGCCACATCTTCTTTATCCATTCATCTGTCAATGGACGTTTACATTGCTTCCATGTTCTGGCTATTGTAAATAGTGCTGCAATGAATATTGTGACACATGACTCTTTTTGAATTATGGTTTCTCAGGGTATATGCCCAGTAGTGGTATTGCTGGGTCATATTGTAGTTCTATTTTTAGTTTTTTAAGGAACCTCCATACCGTTCTCCATAGTGGCTGTATCAATGTACATTCCCACCAACAGTGCAAGAGGGTTCCCTTTTCTCCACACCCTCTCAAGCATTTATTGCTTGTAGATTTTTTGATGATGGCCATTCTGAATGGTGTGAGGTGATACCTCATTGCAGTTTTGATTTGCATTACTCTAACGATTAGTGATGTAGAACATCCTTTCATGTGTTTGTTGGCAATCTGTATATCTTCTTTGGAGAAATGTCTATTTAGGTCTTCTGCCCATTTCTGGATTGGATTGTTTTGATTTTTTGATATTGAGCTGCATGAGCTGCTTGTAAATTTTGGAGATTAATCCTTTGTCAGTTGCTTCATTTGCAAATATTTTCTCACATTCTGAGGGCTTTCTTTTCATCTTGTTTATGGTTTCATTTGCTGTGCAAAAGCTTTTAAGTTTCATTTGGTCCCATTTGTTTATTTTTGTTTTTATTTCCATTTTTCTAGGAGGTGGGTCAAAAAGGATCTTGCTGTGATTTATGTGGTAGGGTGTTCTGCCTATGTTTTCCTCTAAGAGTTTTATAGTGTCTGGCCTTACATTTAGTTCTTTAATCCATTTAGAGTTTATTTTTGTGTATGGTGTTAGGGAGTGTTCTAATTTCATTCTTTTACATGTAGCTGTCCAGTTTTCCCAGAACCACTTATTGAAGAGGCTGTATTTTCTCCATTGTAAATTTTTGCCTCTTTTACCAGAGATAAGGTGACCATATGTGCATGGGTTTATCTCTGGGCTTTCTATCCTGTTCCATTGATCTATATTTCTGTCTTTGTGCCAGTACCATACTGTCTTGATTACTGTAGCTTTATGGTATAGTTTGATGTCAGGGAGCCTGATTCCTCCAGCTCCATTTTTCTTTCTCAAGATGGCTTTGGCTATTCGGGGTCTTTTGTTTTTCCACACAAATTGTGAAATTTTTTGTTCTATTTCTGTGAAAAAATTCCACTGGTAGTTTGATAGGGATTGCATTGAATCTGTAGATTGCTTTGGGTAGTATAGTCATTTTCACAATGTCGAATCTTCCAATCCAAGAACATGGTATATCTCTCCAAATGTTTGTATCATCTTTAATTTCTTTCATCAGTGTCACTGTTTTCTGCAGACAGGTCTTTTGTGTCCTTAGGTAGGTTTATTCCTAGGTATTTTATTCTTTTTGTTGCAGTGGTAAGTGGGAGTATTTCCTTAATTTCTCTTTCAGATTTTTCATCATTAGTGTATAGGAATGACAGAGATTTCTGTGCATTAATTTTGTATCCTGCTACTCTACCAAATTCATTCATTAGCTCTAGTAGTTTTCTGGTAGCATCTTTAGGATTCTTTATGTATATATCATGTCATTTACACACAGTGACAGTTTTAATTCTTCTTTTCCGATTTGAGTTCTTTTTATTTCTTTTTCTTCTCTGATTGCTGTGGCTAAAACTTCCAAATCTTTGTTGAATAATAGTGCTGATCGTAGGCAACCTTGTCTTCTTCCTGATCTTAGTGGAAATGGTTTCAGTTTTTCACCATTGAGAACGACGTTGACTGTGGGTTTGTTATATATGGCCTTTATTATGTTGAGGTAAGTTCCCTCTATGCCTACTTTCTGGAGGGTTTTTATCATAAATGGGTGTTGAATTTTGTCGAAAGCTTTCTCTGCATCTATTGAGATGATCAAATGGTTTTTATCCTTCAGTTTGTTAATATGGTGTACCACATTGATTGATTTATGTATATCAAAGAATCCTTGCATTCCTGAGATAAACCCTATTGATTATGGTGTATGATCCTTTTAAAGTGCTGTTGGATTCTGTTTGTAAGTATTTTATTGAGGATTTTTGTCTCAATGTTCATCAGTTAGATTAGCCTGTAGTTTTCTTTTTTGTGGCCTCTTTATCTGGTTTCAGTATCAGGGTGATGATGGTCTCATAGAATGAGTTTGGGAGTGTTCCTCCCTCTGCTGTATTTTGGAAGAGTTTGAGAAGGATAGGTGTTTAGCTTTTCTTTAAATGTTTGATAGAATTCGCCTGTGAAGCCATCTGGTCCTGGGCTTTTGTGTATTGGAAGATTTGTAATCACAGTTTCAAGTTCAGTGCTTTTGATTGGTCTCTTTATATTTTGTATTTCTTCCTGGTTCAGTCTTGGAAGGTTGTGCTTTTCTAAGAATTTGTCCATTTCTTCCAGGTTGTCCATTTTATTGGCATATAGTTGCTTGTAGCAATCTCTCATGATCCTTTGTATTTCTACAGTGTCAGTTGTTACTTCCCCTTTTTCATTCCTATTCTGTTGATTTGAGTCTTCTCCCTTTTTTTCTTGATGAGTTTGTCTAATGGTTTATCAATTTGTTTATCTTCTCAAAGAATCAGCTTTTAGTTTTATTGATCTTTGCTATCATTTCCTACATTTCTTTTTCATTTATTTCTGATCTGATCTTTATGATTTCTTTCCTTCTGCCAACTTTGGGTATTTTTTGTTCTTTTTTCTCTAATTGCTTTAGGTGTATGGTTAGGTTTTTTATTTGAGATGTTTCTTGTTTCTTGAGGTAGGATTGTATTGCTACAGACTTCCCTCTTAGAACTGACTGTGCTGCATCCCATAGGTTTTGGTTCATCGTGTTTTCATTGTTATTTGTGTCTAGGTATTTTTTGATTTCCTCTTTGATTTCTTCAGTGATCTCCTGGTTATTTAGTAGTGTATTGTTTAGCCTCCATGTGTTTCTATTTTTACACTTTTTTTCCTGTAATTGATATCTAGTCTGATAGCATTGTGGTTGGAAAAGATACTTAATACAGTCTCAGTTTTCTTAAATTAACCAAGGCTTGATTTGTGACCCAAGATATAATCTATCTTGGAGAATGTTCCATGAGCACTTGAGAAGAAAGTGTATTCTGTTGTTTTTGGTTGGAATGTCCAATAAATATTAATTAAGTCCATCTTGTTTAATGTATCATTTAAAGCTTGTGATTCCCTATTTATTTTCATTTTGTTTGATCTGTCCATTGGTGAAAGCAGGGTGTTAAAGTCCCCTAGTGTTATTGTGTTACTGTCGATTTCCCTTTTTATGGCTATTAGCATTTGACTTATGTATTGGGATGCTTCTAAGTTGGGTGCATAAATATTTACGATTGTTATATCTTCTTCTTGGATTGATCCCTTGATCATTATGTAGTGTCCTCTTTGTCTCTTTTAATAGTCTTTATTTTAAAGTCTATGTTGTGTTATATGAGAATTGCTACTCCAGTTTTCTTCTGATTTCCATTTGCATGGAATATCTTTTTCCATCCCCTCACTTTCAGTCTATATGTGTCCGTAGGTCTGAAGTGGGTCTCTTGTGGACAGCATATATATGGGTCTTGTTTTTGTATCCATTCAGCCAGTCTATGTCTTTTGGTTGGAACATTTAATCCATTTACATTTAAGGTAGTTATCAATATGTATGTTCCTATTACCATTTTCTTAATCGTTTTGGGTTTGTTATTGTAGGTCTTTTCCTTCTCTTGTGTTTCCTGCCTAGAGAAGTTCCTTTAGCATTTGTTGTAAAACTGGTTTGGTGGTGCTGAATTCTCTTAGCCTTTTCTTGTCTGTAAAGTTTTAAATTTCCCCATTGAAACTGAATGAGACCCTTGCTGGGTAGAGTAATCTTGGTTGTAGGTTTTTCTCCTTCATCACTTTAAATATGTCCTGCCACTCCCTTCTGGCTTGCAGAGTTTTTGCTGAAGATCAGCTGGTAACCTTATGAGGATTCCCTTGCATGTTATTTGTTGCTTTTCCTTTGCTGCTTTTAGTATTTTTTCTTTGAATTTAATTTTGATACTTTGATTAATATTTGTCTTGGAATGTTTCTCCTTGGATTATCCTGTATGGGATTCTCTGTGCTTCCTGGAATTGATTATTTCCTTTGCCATATGAGGGAAGTTTCCAACTCTAATCTCTTCAGATATTTTCTTAGTCCCTTTCTTTTTCTCTTCTTCTTCTGAGACCCCTATAATTCAAATGTTGGTGCATTTAATGTTGTCCCAGATATCTGTGAGACTGTCCTCATTTCTTTTCATTCTTTTTTCTTTATTCTGCTCTGTGGTAGTTATTTCCACTATTTTTCTTCCAGGTCACTTATCCGTTCTTGTGCCTCAGTTATTCTGCTACTGATTCCTTCTTGAGTATTTTTAATTTCATTTATTGTGTTGTTCATCATTGTTTGTTTACTCTTTAGTTCTTCTAGTTCCTGGTTAAAGATTTCTTGTATTTTCTCCATTCTATTTCCAAGATTTTGGATCATCTTTACTATCATTTCTCTGAATTCTTTTTCAGGTAGACTGCCTATTTCCTCTTCATTTGTTTGGTCTGGTGGGTTTTTACCTTACTCATTCATCTGCTGTGTGTTTCTCTATCTTTTCATTTTTCTTAACTTACTATGTCTCCGGTCTCCTTTTTGCAGGCTGCAGGTTCATTGTTTCCATTGTTTTTGGTGTCTGCTCCCAGGGAGTAAAGTTATTTCAGTGGGTTGTGTAGGCTTCCTTGTGGAGGTGACTCATGCCTATGTTCTGGTGGTTGAAGCTGGATCTTGTCTTTCTGGTGAGCAGGACTATGACTGTTGGTGTGTTTTGGGGTGTCTGTGAACTTATTATGATTTTAGGCAGCCTCTCTGCTAATGGGTGGTGTTGTGTTCCTTTCTTGTAGTTGTTTTGTGTGGGGTTTCCAGCCCTGGAGCTTGCTGGTCGTTGAGTGAAGCTGGGTCTTAGTATTGAGATGGAGATCTCTGGGAGGGGTCTCACTGTTTGATATTATGTGGGGCTGGGAGGTCTCTGGTGGACCAACGTGCTGAACTCAGCTCTCCCACCTCAGAGGCTCAGGCCTGACACCCAGCCGGAGCACCAAGATGCTGTCAGCCACATGGCTCAGACGAAAATGGAGAAAAAATAAAAAGAAAGAAAAAAATAATAAAATAGAATAAAGTTATTAAAATAAAAAATATTATTAAAGTAAAAAAATTAAAAAAAGTAATCAAGAAAAACGAAGAGAGCAACCAAACCAGTAAAGAAATCCATCAATGATAACAAACGCTAAAAACTATACTATGATAAACATAAAAATCAGAAACTAGTCAGTAGCATATAGCAAACCCCATGTCTACAGTTGCTCCCAAAGTCCACTGCCTCAATTTTGGCATAATTTGTTGTCTATTCAGGTATTCCACAGATGCAGGATACATCAAGTTGATTGTGGGGACTTAATCTGCTGCTCCTGAGGCTGCTCGGAGAAATTTCCCGTTCCCTTCTCTGTTCACAAAGCTCCTGGTGTTCAGCTTTGGATTTTGCCCCACCTCTGCATGTAGGTCGCCCTCTGGTGTCTGTACTTCACCCAGACTGGAGGTGCTTAAAGGAACTGCTGATTAGGGGGCTCTGGCTCACTCAGGCCCAGGGGAGGGAGGGGTACGGAATGCGGGATGAGCCTGTGGTGGCAGAGCCTGGCGTGTCAGTGCAGCAGCCTTTGGCATGCCTTGTGTTCTCCCCGGAAGTTGTCCCTGGATCACGGGACCCTGGCAGTGGAGGGCTGCACAGGATCCCAGGAGGGGAGGTGTGGATAGTTACCTGTGCTTGCACACAGGATTCTTGGTGGCTGCAGCAGCAGCATTAGTGTTTCATGCCTGTCTCTGGTGTCCATGCTAATAGTTGTGGCTCTCACCCATCTGTGAAGCTCTTTTAGGTGGTGTTCTGAATCCCCTCTCCTTGCGCACCCCAAACAATGGTCTCTTGCCTCTTAGGCAGGTCCAGAGTTTTTCCTGGACTCCCTCCCGGCTAGCTGTGGCACACTAGCCGCCTTCAGGCTGTGTTGACATAGCCAACCCCAGTCCTCTCCCTGGGATCTGAACTCCGAAGCCCTCACCTCAGCTCCCAGCCCTCACCTCCTCTACTGGGTGAGCTAACAAGCCTCTCAGGTTGGTGAGTGCTGGTTGGCACTGATCCTCTGTGCAGGAATCTCTCCACTTTGCCCTCTGCACCCCTGTTGCTGTGTTCTCCTCTGTGGCTCCGAAGCTTGCCCACCACCCACCCTCCATCTCTGCCCGTGAAGGGGCTTCCTAGTGTGTGGAAACTTTTCCTCCTTCACAGCTCCCTCCCTGAGATGCAGTCCTGTCCCTGTTCTTTTGTCTCTGTTTTTTCTTTTTTCTTTTGCCCTACTCAGGTATGTGGGGAGTTTCTTGCCTTTTGGGAAGTCTGAGGGATTCTGCCAGCATTCAATAGGTGTTCTGTAGTAGTTGTTCCACATGTAGATGTATTTTTGTTGTATTTGTGAGGAGGAAGGTGATCTCCAAGTCTTACTCCTCTGCCATCTTGAAGGTCCTCCTGTCAATGATATTTTTAAAGACCTCGTTATCATCATTCCGAAAGTCTCTAAATATCCATGTATATGTGACTGGGAATCTAATCAACATGGTTCCTGAAATCTTCCTCTAGACGTTTATTGCTACTCTCTCAGCCTCTGAGGCTGCCATTGCTGTTGGCTTGGTGCCATCATCAGACTCCTTATTGAAGTCACAACTATGTCCAAGTGTTTAGCTTTGAGGGAAGAGTCCCTGGTTGTTAATTGTCCTGCTGTTGTTGATGTTGTATGTGGCATGACTCATGTGGGTTTTCACTCAAAGTTGTTGTCACTCATACTGTTGTAGTCACTCTTTGATGAAATCATTGCTAATGAAGTCTCAAATTTCTTCTACCTTTGGGCAAATAAAGGGCATGCTTTCCAATCCTTATTCTCTAGACTAATTTTGAACCATCTGACCCTCTAAATTTTCATATGTCTATGAATTTTTGAGGTTAAGTTTTATTTTTGTTAGAAATGAATCCAGAAGTCTAACAGGGATGTCTAAAATCTCTGTTGGCTTAAGTGGTAACCCTCCCCTCTTCAGGGATCTGAGGTAGGATTGATTCCATTACTAGAAGTAATCCCTGAATAATGATTTCCATTTGTGCTACTTTTGGGGTAGATTCACATTATCTATTCCTATGTATATCTATACGAATATCTATACGAATGCCTGTGAATATGAAAAACCATGCCTTCAATCATTTTCAGTTATTATTTCTGGTCTTCCTAATAGCCCTGAGAATGGTATAAAAGAAGATCCTTGATATCTGGTTAGAATCTTCTCCTGAATAGGAAGGTTTATTAGGTACTACCAGGGCTCTTAGTCATGCTCATAATGGCCAAATGAGTTTTGTCTACATAATATGTGTAGCAGATGCTATCCATGCTCTGCCCTGATGCCCTCAGGTCTCTTTTACCATCTCTATGTAAATGGTAGTTTCTGTGTTAGTTTGCTTCTAAGGTCTGTACCTTAGAAATATCCAAAAGCTACTTGAACCACTGTGCCTATATACACGGAGAATAAGTTTCTGTGTCATTTTGCTTCTAAGGTCTGTACCTTAGAAATATCCAAGAGGCATTTGAACCACCGTGCCTACATACACAGAGAGTCAGAAGTGCCTGGGGGAGTTATATCACTCATGGGTAGTCCTTAGCCAATGACTGACTGGTGGATTGATACAGAAATATAAAAGGCCAGCACTGTCCAGTGAAGTATAATTTACACTCAAAGTTTCCCTGAAGGATTAGGTGAGGCTTATACTTTCTCCACATGAAAATTCTCTGGACCCAGCTTTGCTATCCACAAGGCTTTGATGATAGTTTCCAGCCTGAGGAAGGAAAATGAAGGAGATCATAGAGAAGGAACACCTTCCTCTAAAACCAGGGACTAACAGATATAAATTCCATTTTTATTCCATTGGCAAAAACCAATTACAAAGCCAGACCTAAATGCCAAAGAGCTGGAAATTATAATACTTTTCTGGGAAAAAACTTCCTGCCATTAACTCTCCTCTATGAAAGGGGAATTATGAACTGTGATGTCTTCCTAGCTCTCTGAAACATCATAGATTTATTTGAATCAGTTATCATCATAATCAGTTCAGTTGGTAAAGTCCATATTGGTTTGTTTTAAAATCTATTATGGAAAAAGTTGATCATGAATTAAATTCTGCTTTGAATGTAAATGTATATATATATTGGGTTGGCCAAAAGATTTGTTTGGTTTTTTCTGTAAGATGGCTCAAGTAGCACTTAGTTGTCTTTAACTTCATTCAAAATAATTTTCTTAGATTGTATGTGACAGCTGTCATATCAGCGTGCATTTAAAAAAAGATATTAAAATTAGTGAATTTTTGTGTAGCCATTTTAATATTGAAGATGGAAGAAAAAAGCAATATTTTTGGCATATTATGCTTTATTATTTCAAGAAAGATAAAAGCACAACCAAAACGCAAAAAAAAATTGTGCAGTGTATGGAGAAGGTGCTGTGACTGATCGAATGTGTCAAAAGTGGTTTGCGAAGTTTCATGCTGGAGATTTCTCGCTGGATGATACCCCACAGTTGGGTAGACCAGTTGAAGTTGATAGCAATCAAACTGAGTGTTAATTGAGAACAATCAACGTTATACCATGTGGGAGATAGCTGACATACTCAAAATATCCAAATCAAGCATTGAAAATCATTTACACCAGTTTGTTTATGTTAATCTCTTTGATATTTGGGTTCCACATGAGTTAAGTGAAAAAAACCTTCCTGACTGTATTTCTGCATGCAATTCTCTAGTTAAACACAATGAAAACGTTCCGTTTTTAAAACAGATTGTAATGGGTAATGAAAAGTGGATACTGTACAATAATGTGGAATGGACAAGATCGTAGGGCAAGTGAAGTGAGCCACCAACCAACCGCACCAAAGGCAGGTCTTCATCCAAAGAAGGTGATGTTGTGTATATGGTGCGACTGGAAGGGAGTCCTCTATTATGAGCTCCTTCCAGAAAACCAAATGATTAATTCCAACAAGTACTGCTCCCAATGAGACCAACTGAAAGCAGCACTTGATGAAAAGCATCCAGAGTTAGTCAACAGAAAACGCATAATCTTCCATCAGGATAACGCAAAAATGCATGATCTTCCATCAGGATAACGCAAGACCGCATGTTTCTTTGATGACCAGGCAAAAACTGTTTCAGCTTGGCTGGGAAGTTCTGATTCATCTGCCATATCCACCAAACATTGTACCTTCAGATTTCCATTTATTTAGGTCCTTACAAAGTTCTCTTAATGGAAAAAATTTCAATTCCCTGGAAGACTGTAAAAGGTACCTGGAACAGTTCTTTGCTCAAAAAGATAAAAAAATTTGGGAAGATGGAATTACGATTTTGCCTGAAAAATGGTAAAGGGTACTGAAACAAAAGAGTGAATACATTGTACAATAAAGTTCTTGGTGAAAATGGAAAATGTGTCTTTTTTTTTTTTAATTAATTTATTTATTTTTGGCTGTGTTGGGCCTTCACTTCCGTGCGAGAGCCCTCTCTAGCCGTGGCGAGCGGGGACCACTCTTCATCGCGGTGCGCAGGCCTCTCACTATCACAGCCTCTCTTGCTGCGGAGCACAGGCTCCAGACGCGCAGGCTCAGTAGTTGTGGCTCACGGGCCTAGTTGCTCCGCGGCATGTGGAATCTTCCCAGACCAGAGCTCGAACCCGTGTCCCCTGCATTGGCAGGCAGATTCTCAACCACTGCGCCACCAGGGAAGCCCGGAAAATGTGTCTTTTGTTTTTACTTAAAAGCCAAAGGCACTTTTTGGCCAACCCAATATATATGTGTATCTATGTCTCTATATATATGTATGTGTTTTTAACAAATAATCTTCAGTTCTTGTCATGAAAAAATTGTGTTAAGCATTATAGGCTATAGAAAATAACTTTAAAATATTATGAGTCTTTAAGTTTATAACATAGGAGAGGAAATTAACACACAAACCCCCAGGTGAATTGCTGAGCTGAATTAGGAAATGCTATATTAGATGTATACATAAGTGTATACACATACATACAAATATATAAAGACATATCACATCAAAGGAAGTAAATAATTATAACTTATAGAAAAGAACATTTTTACAGTATAGGTGGCATTAGAGCTGAACTTTTACTGATGCTATAATTTTTATAGATTGGACATTTTAAGAACATAGTCCATATAAAGTGAAATCTTGGGCAAACTTTTAAAGATGTTTAGGGTGTATTGTGTTTAATGAAGTTATTAGTAAATTATTTATTGACTGTTCCAGAGTAAATATGAATTATGATTTAGAGATAAACAAAATTTAGATCTCAGAGTAATTTGTATGACATGGAGCAGAGTTTGCACTGTAATTTTTAGGGGGAAACAAAGTTCTTCATAGGTGAAACTAAATCTTCAGAAAATTAAACTGAGAAATGTAAATATTTTATTGCATTAACTATATATTCCCTAGGCTGGCTTTTAAAACCCACCATAATATGATAATCTGAAAACATTTGATCAGTTTGTTAACTGAGTTTTTTTTATTCTTTTCCTCTCCTTTTACATTATACAAGCCTTTCCCAGCGTCTATGTCCACCACAAAGCTTTCTTTGGCTATTTCAGTTGTCTTTTGAACTTTCCATCAACTTTCAGTGGAGATAGGAATTGATTTTACCTATCTCTTATCTGTATTCATATGCAGACTTAGTTTTTCAACTAAACTTTAGACATTTGCTACCTAAGATTGCATTGTGTCTTTTTTCTATAGTTGCTGAAAGAGGTAAGACAGTATAAAGCACAAACTACAAAGCACAGATACTGTGTTCATTGATTGGTAAAGAACTTTCTGCTACACAAATGAAGCTGTTTAACTCTGGTAGTAGGACTCGTTAACACAATTGTAGGAAGGAACTAAAGGCATCCTCTGTAAAGATCACAGTGTTTGCTTCCTAGAAGCAAGAGAACTCTATGAAAATATGGTTTTATAAGTCCATCAATGGGTTTTCTAAGCAGTTCAGCGTTTATTATTATTTTTTAAATGAACAGCTTTATTCTATGAGATATTAGTGACTGGGATCCTATTGTGTTGTCTGCTTGTACAGTCTGACCAATTCTGTAGCAGTTGGACATTTTCTAATTAATCATTGTGGACTGAAAAGAAATGTTTATGAAGTATTAAGCTGATAGGGGAACGTTTCAGGGTAAATTAGTTCTAATAGAAAAATATCTGCTCTTCTCATGCCTGATCTGTAAAGTGGGAAAAAAAAAAAAAAAAAAAAAAAAAAAAAGATGATGTAGGCTGTCCACAAAAATTCAGTGAATTTCTGCCCTAAAAGAACTCATGATATTTCTTTGACCTAAATCTCATAGTAATTTAGTGCCAATTTCTTCCCTGGTAACCCGAGGGTAAGCCTGAATTTGAGCAAAACGAATTACCTGTCTCGTCATCTGTTTCAATCTGCAACTTAAATAAAGGCTTGCACTTTGTTATTATTATTACAGCAGCATTGTCTCTGCCAAAGGAGCCAAGGATTAGTCACCTCTTCTGTTATCAGTCCCATTGTGCAAGTGTTTAATAATAATATCATCAATTTTGCATTGGTGTATAAGTTTATATTTGTTGGAGGGCTTTTCATTTTTTCATTTACTTTGCTTGGGTGGTTGCAATAAGCAGCATAATTTTAAATTATCAACCACATGTTCAGAAATACTGGTTTTATCTATCACCTGTGTGCCAGATTCACATATTAAAATTTCTCGTGAATGACACAAGGTGCCTCAAGCTCTAGTACTGAGCTTGTCTTTTCTTTTTTTCCCCACCAAAACAATAATTTGCCATATATTTAAAACTCTGTTTATTTGCACCACTATCCCTCCAATTACCCAAGCCAGATATCTTATTTGGTGGTACAGTCATCCCCTGAATTATGTAAGCCAGGTCTTCCAGATCTCCTTAAATTTCCTTAACTCCCATTCTCTCCATGTTTCCTACAATTATTTAAGTTCAGGCCCTCAACATCCCTCATACAGACAATAGTAGCATAGCTTCGTAACTGTTCTTACTACCGCTAGATTTTCCCCCTGTCCCCACCTCCAGCTCATACACCCCACAGCCACAGAGTAATCCACATATCATTCTCCTCATTGGGACACGGTATGGATCTTTACTGGCTACCGGATAGAGTGCTAGTACCTCCTCACATGTTACCTAGTCTCTTCAAGTTTCTGCAGGCTCATGCCCCGCACCACTACGACCTCCTCATTCTTTACTCTTATACCGAACCATATACAGTGTCCATTGCTCACTCAGCTGTTTCATTCCATCATGTTTTGTAAACACAGTTCCTTCCTCCAATTATGCATAAAGTCTCTGTTGGTTGCTAAACCCATATTCATTTTTCAAAACCTTTCTCATTTGACACACTGCTCAAGTTTCACTGGACCATTTCCCTCTGAGTGCCTGACATGTCCTCCCCAAAACACTCTGTTCTATTCCTGTACTTTTCTATAATTATAGCACGTTAACATTGACTTGCAATATTTTTACAAGCTTTATCTACCCAAATAGATAGCATGCTTCTTGTATGCAGAGACTTTATAATACTCCTGTTGAAAATTCTCTAGTACGTATAGGATATAAGGACTTGAGTATTTAAGTTGAGCATATGTTATCTTATTAGGCTTTTATAAGATAGGTTAGTAGAAATTATACCCATTATCACAAGATATTCTATATCATATGGCTCAATAAATAAAGGCAGCAGGAGATAAGTTTAAGGCTGAAAATATAAAACAAAATACTTGGCACTTATCCAAAATAAATTATATTATTTAAAAAATTTGTATATTAAATATTTAGATTTTTACCTGCTCAGCCAATGAAAGCTAAAATTCAAAATTTAAGGTATTTACATCTAAAGTTATTTGTTATTTTGAATACCAAGACATACAGTTATGAGAGGCAGTACCCTTAGTGGTTAAGAGCATGTACTCAGCTTTAAGACATCTTGGTTTAAATCCTGTTTGGGCACTTTCTATTTGTGTGGCCTTCAGCAAGTAATTCAGTGTCTCTGTGTCTTTTTTACTTTGTTTTTGAAAACAAACGTTTAAAAAATTTTTTTTGTATTGAAATATAGTTGATTTACAATGTTGTGTTAGTTTCAGGTGTACAGAAAAGTAATTCAGTTTTCTGTATATATAAATATATATATATATTCTTTTTCAGACTCTTTTCCTTTATAGGTTATTACAGATATTGAATATAGTTCTCTGTGCTATAGAGTAGGTCTTTATTGTTTGTTTATCTATTTAATATATAGTGATGTGTATGTCTCAGTTACTTTATCTGTAAAACTTGCCTCATGGGATTGTTGTGAGGATTAAATATGTTAGTTAATATAAATAGAATTATAGTACCTGGCACATATTAAATAATCTATAAGCATCATAATTATTACCATCTACAATAAGGAATTATGAAGGAATCCTAGTGAATACACATGCATATGTATATGTATGTATGTATGAGATATATATGTGTATGTATATGTGTGTGTATATATATATGTATGTGTATATATATATGTGTGTGTGTGTGTGTGTGTATATATATATATATATATATATATATATATATATATACACACACACACACACACACACATATATATAGCTACAGACTTTCTCTGACCAAGGTTGTGAAGTCTGAAAGTTTAAGTTGTCTATTTTTCCTTAATTTCTATTTTCAGTTAGTAGTGAACCAACATTAGTGTAGGGCTTAACTCTGGGCACTTGCTCTGGTTGAATGTAGTTCTTTGTTTAGTTATGACAGATTCATAAAATCTTCAAAGAACTGCAGCTTTATGGAGATGCTTTGAGCACACTTACTAAAAGGAACTGTATATGTAACGATGATAAATTAGGAGAAAGGTATTTTTAGTAGACTTCATTAAATAGCAAATGGTTTTTCACCCCATGACTGAACATTTCCAGTATTTGGAAACACATCACCTCTTCAGCTGGCTCATTTAACCCTTGGGCCCATACGAGAGTTAGAAAAACTTTCTATAATAAGAAAAACGTTAATTGAAGTTATCAGAGACTTTGGATATAGTCAAATCAGCAAAGTAACAACTATTCTGAGATTCAGTTACATAGCACCTGGCAAATAGTGAGCAATCTACAAATATTTGCTGAACTTTTTTACTTTATAGGAAGTTAAATTTAGTTTTTTTGAAGATTTTACCTATTAGTTTCTTTTAAAGTTGTACAATATCAGTACCTTATCCACATAAATCCCTTCATTTAAGATAAAGATCCAGAAATTTTCAACTATTTTAATAACGTTTTTCAAGCCTTATAATCCTATTAATTTATCATACTTGTCTGAATTGGTTTCCTTTTATCTTAAATATTTTTTAAAAGGCAGGTTGTATAACAAAAGAAAATAACCTCCGTATGGTAACTCTAAAAAGTATCAAGTTATAAGTGTTTGTTTTTAGTCAAAAAATAAAAAGATGAAATTTGCTTTTATGTTCACCTCACAGCATTGACAACTAATATTGAGAGTATAACAGTTGAAACTCTTAAGGTGCTTTATAATTTTCTACAGTATTTTTGCTGCTAAGCCACATTTCTTTCCAGTCATTTATGTGCAATTAGGTTTTTGGCCCTAAGCTATCCCTTGTGTAACCTTATAATTATCTTGATTATATCCATCTTGTTAAATTTGGCCCATCATTTGAACCTGTCAGGATCTTGGAGCATGATTCTGTCATCATGCCTCCCAAATTCACATGACTCTCACATTTTCTGAGCTTGCCTTGAATATTTTAATGCAAGTCATTAATGAAATGGGAGAAGATGAGGCTCTTTCCACCATCATCAAAATGGGCAGTGATTCTATATTAACATTTGAGTATGGTCAGTTAAGCAGTCAATTCACCTAACTGCGCAAACATTGATTGAAATTAGAAATATAGAAACTTAAAAATAATTCTTGTCCTTATTTAATATCAAGATTTGGAAAAATGGTAAAATACTTTGTATTAGATGTTTATTCCATTTTTATAAATGGAGATTAAGGCTATACTAATATTGAGCTTAACTGGTGGAAGATGAAGTATTTGAGCTAATGGTATTGAGACTCCTATCTTGTAATCTTGTGCTTGGAAGGAATAGGTCAATAGCTCTTCTCTTCTGAATCACCTTCATACCTCTATGCTCCACCCTGGTTTCTCTCCATTTCTCTTACACACACACACACACACACACACACACACACACACACACACACACACACACACACACACACTCTCTCTCTCTCTCTCTCTCTCTCTCTCTCTCTCTCTCTCTCTCTCTCTCTCTCTCTCTCTCTCTCTCTCTCTGCTGAAGAAACTGCCTTGGTGAAGAGGGACCAGTAAGAAATCAGTTCTGATGTGATGGAGAGAAGTTTGGAGAGTCACTATAAATTTCTGAGTCCTAACAATCTTTAAACTGCTGCTCTTTGCCTAAAGCCCTTCTATGGACAGAGACTTGATCTATGTCTCTGATCCTCCAGCTTTCTCTGGAAAGGAGAGAAAGTAGTAGTGCCATAGCAAAGGAGTGATCAACCATATCCAGACCACTGGATAAGCAGGGCTTAGAGGAATGCATTTTCTACCCTAATATCAAGGATATGGGAATAGAAGAATTGGATCCACTCTCATTTTTTTTTTTTTGTCCACCCATCCAATAATAAGGCTCATCTTAGTTTGATTGTAAAGACCTTCATTTAAAGAATGACCAGTCAATAGTCTTAAAAGGCTGTAAATTATCAGTGTTGTCCAACAGAAGTTAATCTTCCAAAAAGTTGATTGGGGCACTCATAGGTGAGTAGTCACGCAAAGAAAAGTCACTGTTAGCATACTATATGTGAAACCAGTACTTAAAACAGAATACTAATTTGTTAAATGTCCAAGCCAGATAGATAATCAGTGTGCATGGCATCTGCTTTCCTAACGTTATGATATTAGGGGAAGCTGAGTAAGTAAGCAAGGTATGAGCATGGATTTGGATCAAAAAAAATGATGAACTGATAGCATTGAGGAATATTTTTCCTAAGTTATGGGGAATTCTATCCTTTCTGCCTTTCAAGAGAGAATCCCTGATGAGACACTTTTAGTTTCTTAGGTCAGTGTCTCTTGTGTCTGCCCATTTCTTAACATAATACCCCTGTTGTACCTCATGGACTGCCAGATTTTCTACTTCTTATTATAGATAATTGTCCTTTCTCACAGTATCTTTTATCCCCTTCACATATACTATTATTAGTAATTATGGCTAATTTGCTATTTTGTGGGCTAGGAAGTACTCTTTGTCCAACCTTTCTGTGTTGCCAATGATATTTTTCAATTGCTTAGTTGAAACATCTTTATCATACTAAAAATCATTCTGTTTCATTCAGATTCTTTTCAAATATTAGCTCATTAAAGAGATCCCCATAGAGTTACATTGATTTGGTAAGGTAATGCTTTATTTTTAACCTTTTTGGATCATTTCTTTGAGTCTGGTTTGAGGCTGATTTATTAGTTAACTTTTTGTGTCCCAGCCTCCTGGGGTAAGTAGTGGTATCTTGTAATTCTAGGAATTTTCAGAGTTGATGTCTACCTTAAATGCAGCAAAAGAGCAGATCAGACCACATAAAATGAAAATAAGTGGAGATCTTTAGATAATCAGAGTATCACTAAATTATCTAAAGAATCCATATGGTGATTACTGCCAACATCACTACACCAAAAATGCTCTCCTTACCTTCAGGGATTATCTTCTGTCAGTCACTAAGCTGTATATCCCACTTACTTTTTGCCTGTTTGTTCAGTTATTGAAAAACCAGTGTTAGAGTCTCTACCTTTCACCTCATTGTGGATTCCTCTATTTCTTCCTTTAGTTAAGTTTGGCTTTATGTATTTCAAGCCCTGTTATTAGCTGTGCTCACATTTAGAATTTTTCTGCCTTTTCAGCATTATGAAAGGTTGCTCTTGCATACCATTAAGCCACATAAAACATTCAGTGGCCAGAAAACCTAGGAGTTAACTGACATTTCAGTCACACTCATTGCATATTCAAACTCCTTCCCCATGTGAATTTTACCTCCTAAATTATCTCACTTCTATCCACTTCTCTTGAAATTCATTCCCACCATCTCTTATCTCCTAACTGGCCTACCATCATCAGTCTTGCTTCCTTCAGAGTGATTTTTATCAAATAAAAAATCTGATTATGCCAGTTCATAAAGCATCTCCATTTTTCCCCATTGGTTTTTGAAGTCTAATTCTTTAATGTGGCCTACATGGTTCTGAATATTCTATTCTTCTGGCTCATCTAGTCATTCCCCCTTCTGTGCTCTACTTAAAACATAATAGCCTTCCTTGTGTTCCTTCTAATCAAGCCCTTGAAGTCATATACCTTTTCATATTCCATTTCTTCTTTAGAGAAAAATTTTAACCTTTCTTTTTACCTAGAAAGCACAATCTGCAAATCTCAATTTAAGACCTACTTCCTTAGGGAAGCCTTCCCTAACTATCCAGACAATATTCTCTCATTTTATACCCTCCATAGTGCCTGTAACTCTCACTCATTAGCACTTATCATCTTTGTAATTTTATGTTTATGTTGGTATTTAATGCCTATATATTCTTACTAGGCAATAGGCTTTTAAAATAGGGACAGTTCTCTTTTGCTCACAAAAGTACATATCTCTTGCCATGGATCTGGCAAACATTTGGTGCCCTATAAATCTCTGCTGGATGAACAAACTGAATGAATGAATAAGATGTATTCATGAGCATATCTATATTGATTAACATAAAGCAAAATAAGTGTAAAGTTTGTTTCTAATTTTTCCAAATAAAACTATAGCATACCTTCCCACAAACTCTTGGCTCTTCTTTCCTATTCTCCTAAGTGGAATTGATGTTTTAAATTCATTTAGTGCTTAAGTGATTGTTCTTTTTAAAACAATGTAAATAACAGTAACTATATAAATTACAACATTTTCATATAAATGAAAAAGTTACTGTATTGTTATTCTTCCCAGGTTATGCTTTTACCGGTGGAAATACCATTTTAAACATTTAAAAAAAAAAAAAAGGTGACCTTTTTTCCTTAGCTGTTGTCACCCACCATTCAAATTCTAAAAGTTCAATGCCTTCAGTGAGATTTATGATTTGATCAAATACCACTTGATTCCTCTGTGCATCCCAAGTTATTAATGCCTAAGTGTGAGTCAGAGATAATTTATTTAGAAAATGTGATATTTTAATTACTTAAAAAATGTTGCTTCTTCTTCAATGAGAAAAGTATATATGAAATGGTTATAATATAGTAGGCAAGGGAGAAAAATAAACATGGTTGTTTTATATCCATATATATGTATGTGCAGGTGTAAATTAATTAGCTTCTAAATATGAAATGAGAAGCTAGGTTATTATGTAGATTAAATGAGATAATTCATGTATTTTCCTTGGCTTATTCTTTGTATGAAATAAGCATTTGTAAATATTGATATTGATATTATTCTTATTATTGATATAAATACTGAAGTTAATTTATTTAAACTTTAAGTTGTACCTCATCCTTTTAAAATAAATGTTCACTATTAGAATAAAAAGCTTTTATTGGCCCAGAAATTTTAATGGCTTAACAATAGACCATTACAGAGAACAATCCCTTCTTGTTGATGTAATCCATAATTCTAAGTCTTTTGATGTCAAAGTTTATTGAATAACAGGCTTTTAATATAATAATAACAAGTAAAGAGTGTACCATATATTAAGTTGCTAATTTATTTTGAACTAAATTATTGTTTGCTCTAGTTCCCCTTATTTTTACTGTAAATGAAAAATACTTCCCCAACTTCTAGCATGGTGTATAGCATATAATAAATAATCAGTGAAAATAAATATTTGTTGAATAAATGAATATAGTCCTGAACACTTGTATATAAAATCAGTTTATATTTTCCTTTGATGAACATGTCATGGTAATCTGAAGCTTGATTGACAGTGATTTCAAAATCTATGAATTTAATATATCTTACATTGGCATTATTTTAAATAAAAATGGTTAACTTGTACCCCATATATATTTAAATTATTAGGGAATACTTAGCACTTAATACTTTAAAGGAACACTACTATGATAACTAAATTGTTGTAGAATGAAGTTAATTTCTGGAGATGAAGTTTCCTGGAGATGGTGGGGTCAAACTGAATCTTAAACAAAGAATGGGATAAAAATGGGATGTAGCCCAACCCTTGAGGGTTGGGGTGGCTAGAACTAGCGAGGAGGGAGAGTGTAGACTACAAGTAGAGGTGGCAACCAAATCCACAAATGCAGAGAAAAGAGGTGGATTTAATAGGTCTCATGGACTACCTGCTCTTTGAATGAATATGCCTTAGCACACTTATCCATGGAATGAGTTTTATAAAAATTAAAAAAAAAAGTTTAAATTTATGTTGCTTTATCTCAACTCTACAATTCTGCAATACTTTTAACAGTTTCTTCTTTTTTAAAAAAGAACAATTTTTAAATGTGGAAAATTATTTTCATCATAGATTTTAAAATACTATAAGGTTTTAGTATTCAAAAAGAATAATAATAATACTAGACCAAGCTTTCTATTGTTTGTGTAAAATGATTTTTAAAATAAATGCATTATTTATACTTCTCTTGAGGTTGGCTGACATCCCATACTGTAACCCAGAGTGATGTTCTGAACCTTTTACTGGACTTCTTTGTTTCTCTTATAGCCTTAAGCATACATACAGCTAACATGAGTGCATCAGAGAGATAGGAAGAATTCTAAACAATTTCCACATTTTTAGGTACTTGACATATTTAAAATATAATAAGTTGCCATAAAGTTGTAAATGTTTACATGTTACAAATAATGCTTATCAAACACAAATGCAAAGTTTGTATATATAATGTAATCTCACTATAAATTATTGAGAATTTAAAGTGTGCAGCCTCAGAGAATTTGAGACCTTGTACAAGTAACTTTCATGTCCACTCTCTCTTTGGTCATCCCTGCCTGTATCTTAATATACTCTATATCCCTTTATAATGACAAATCAGAACTGAACTCTTCTTAACTAGTTCTTAACTAGTTATCCAGTATAATTGAATATAATGCCAATATGTTTTAATGCATTTCCAATCTCTGCTGGCTTTTTTTTTATACCTACGTACATATTATTCTTGAACTTGTTCTTAAAAAGTTTATACACAAAATTAAAAATTAGGCCTTTAAGCTTATGATTGGCAGACAAAGTATTCTGTCAATAAATCTCATACCTAATGAAATTAAAATTATAGGGACACATAAAATAAC
Organism: Balaenoptera physalus; assembly: GCF_965194825.1. Taxonomy (NCBI): domain Eukaryota; kingdom Metazoa; phylum Chordata; class Mammalia; order Artiodactyla; family Balaenopteridae; genus Balaenoptera; species Balaenoptera physalus. The sequence goes on along the minus strand of NC_138883.1, from coordinate 57,536,095 downwards.
TTTTATCAATCATTTAAAAAAATAATTTTTTGAAGGTTGCAATAGGTTACATTGTAAAAAGAAAAATTGGTTTATGATTAAATTAGGTATATTTCTAATAGAGCAGATAGAAAGTGAAAAGTCAATTCTATTTCTATGAAAGTGATTTTCATAAAAGAATGACTAGTCTCAACATAATTGGTTATGATCAAAGAAAGAATTTCATCATGTGGATGCTATGAAAGATTAAAATAAAGACTAAATTCCAAGAAAAAATAAGTATAAAATATATAATGGAATTTAACTATGAGAAATTAAACCATGTTTTTTTAAATTAATTAAATAAATGTTGTGGTCTAAAGAGTGTCCCCTCCAAATTTATTTGTTGACATTCTAACCCCCAGTACCTCAGAATGTGACTATACTTGGAAATAGGGTCTTTAAAGAAGTAATGAAGTTAAAAATGAAATCATTAGGGTGGGCTTTAATCCAATATGACTTCTACCCTTATTGAACAACTATCATGTATTAAGCAGTATACCAAGCACTTTATTTTCTCACTTAAATTGAAAGGTATTATTTTTCCTTATTTTACAAATGATGATCAGAAAATTCAAATGATTTATCTAAAGTCATGCTATGAGCAATTAAGAAGTCCCCAGTTTATCTGTTCTTAATCTCTAGTATTTGCTCACATAATAAAGCTTTTCATATAAAAAAGTTCCCAAAAAGAATATGGGTATATGGCACATAAATATACATAACAAACTGCATACTGAAGTATATATGCTGCACTAATTTCTGTCTAATTTTTTGTAATATGAGAATACTGATAGAATTGGAAAGATTGTGACTATTTTAATATGTGTGTGTTTGTGTGTATGTGTATATGTATACTCTATAACATTTAATAGTAAAACATGGTCTAATTATATAATTAGTTATCTTCATCTTTCATTTACATAAATACACAATTTTATATATTTTATGATAAATATTACTTTTTAATGTTATCATTATAAAAATAATTAATACTTAGTAAAAATTTTAAGTGGTAAATATATGTAGCTCTATATTTTCAATAAGGTATTCAATGTACCTTTTCAAGAATTGCCATATTGTAGTCGTATTTTAGCTTTTAGTAAAAAGCCTTCTTTTAGAACATAAAATTATTCTTCTGGCCTCATTTTTAAAAATTTTTTAAAATTAGTCTCCTTGTTTCCTTTTCTTTCTTTCTAGTCATACAGTTTTCAGGTTTACATCTACGACATCTTTTATGACAGAAGTGAATATATCCTTCATCCACTGCTTAGGTAAGATATCATGCAAAATCAATCTCTCTAATATACAGGGGAAAAATCTTCATAAAAGAACCCCATTAAATAAATTTTCTATAATAAGAATTAGTGAGGAAGAGAATGTAACCAAATTTCACCTTTCTAAGTCCGAGACAGATGCACAGTAATCTCTTATGTCAGTGACCATGTATATATTATTGCAAATATTTTGAAAGGAATTTTTACAATGTACAACTATGGAGATGATAAGATTCTAAAATAACATTAATAACAATATTAAAATAATAGCTATTAAATATGTGCAGTATCCGACATTAATCACTTCACATGTATTTTCTCAATTCTCAAAGTAACCTTACTGGATGCATTTTATCATTGTACTTATGGATTAAAAGCATGGAGGAATAGCACATAGTTGTTGTGTTACACATTAAGTAACACAAAAGCAGGTCAACTGGAAATTCTAACATACCCAGTTTGGTATGATTTCATCAGCTCTCCTGTGGTAGCTTTCAGACTTAGATTTCTCTGGATAGGGGTGTAACATATGATTGACGGTGGAGTTTAGTTGACTAGGTGGACCTTCTTTTTTTTTTTTGACAAATGCTCCAGAACAAGCTTTCTCTCCAGTGGATAGCTACAAAATATTGAGAGTAAGTAGAGATAGGTCTTTGCATAAAAGCAGAACTTTTTGTAGAGCTTGACTTTTCCTATAATCTTTAGTAGAGAGAGCTTCTCTAGAGATGGAGACTGTACAGGTTAGAGATCAAGGGGTCTTTGTTACACAGCAAGGAAGAGGCATATGGTGAATGATGGAGGTGCTTCTCACACATCTTCCTTATCTCTCCTGACGCCATAGAAACTTTCCCAATCCTGAGGAATGTGTATTTAGAACATCTGATTTCTAAGGACAGATAATTTTTTTTTATATTCATGGACTCATTTTACCTGGAAGTTGATAAAAAAGAAAGTCATTTGATTATGTTTCTAAATTATGATTTAATAATACACCAGCCCCTGAAAATGCTTACATAAAATATAACAGTAGCATTTTTACTTAATATATTTTTATACTGATCCTGAGAGTTCAATGGATTAAGATTTTATACAAAGGTAGAACTTTATTTTTTCTTTCAGTGAACACAAACTTGTCACCCATTGATGTTTGGTGGATATTAACAGTAATAAATATTAGGAAGAAGGTGTATTAATAGCAGTCAATATTTTAAAATATGATATCACTTGCAGCTTAATCATATTTCACATGGAAAAGAATAATAACTAATATTTGAAGGCAAACAAAGCAAATTGAAGATAAATCTTAGCCAAAAGGTCCCACTCTAGAGTCAGTATCCTCAAAGGATGAACACATGGTTGGAAATAAATGAAACATTTTTCACACCTTCTGATGAATTTAAGAAATGCTGCCTCTGCTGCTTAGCTTCTCTGCACTCACATCACTTGCCCATACCTAGCTTGGGTTTCTATTTAGTTTGTCTTGTGAAGTTACATAAAATGAATGAACTGCCAATTTTATAGACTCAGATACAAATTATCTGTATGGAAGAGTCTCTTTAAAATTTAGGATTTTAGTGTGGGCACCTATGGGTTAGTGATGGAACCTACATTCAGAACATGTAAAATACTCTGAAGTTGATAGTTATTATACCTGAGTAACTGGCTTTAATTATTTCAACTGAAACTAGAAGTTTCTTCTCTGAATTTCTGTAGCATGTGTAGTTTTTAAATACTACTTATTAGCTATTATTTTTCATTAATTTTCCAAGAATGAGCATTGTCTCTTCCTCACTAATTGAAGAAAGTGATCATATCTTTTAAAAGTATGATAAACATTATGGTGAAAACTACCATTTGTTGAGTGTCTCCTTATTACTTTTGTTGGATCTGGAATGTTACCTTTTTATTTTACCTTTGAATTTCACAGCAAGGTACAATAGGTTTAAACTCAATGAATATTTTTTTCCATCACCTACTTGACAATAGGCTTTATGTAACATACTTTCACCATTTACTTGTAATTCTATCCTCAGCAAGGCTACGTATAATTGTGAATTACAGTAGTCCCACTTATCAGAGATTAAGAGAGGTTAAATGATTTGCCCGAGATCACATGTTAATAAGTAGTAGTACACCACAGCTGTAGCGGCACTATGTTAGAATGGAGTGGCCCCATATTAGGATGTAATGGAGAGTTAAAGCAAGAGAATCAGTAGATTTCCCCCAATATATTGCATCAGGACTCTTGTGGCACCAAAAGATACCCAGTTGCGTGTCCTTTTTCAAAAACTTAATGATCTTTCTTTTTGTGTGGAATAGTACTTGACAGTAACTGATTAATTGAATTTAAGCAATCTATCTTAATATCTTTTAGAAAAGAACATGTTTAATATGATCTATTTTGTGGGCCCTCAATGTTTATCCTTTCAGATTAGTTGAAGTGTGTATGTCTGGGTGTGTTTTGTTCTATTTCAATACATTTTTATTTTGTATTTTCCTTGGTAGTAACTATTGTGGTTTAAACACTGTTCAGTGTATGCACTATTGTGTTATTTATTTATTGTACTTTTAGTGTGTGTGATGGGGGAGGTTTCCTGGCATGTTATATCCTCAGTTATATCTCAAATATGTTTAAGTTTAGAAATAAAATAGTAATTGTATTGTAGTTTTTAGACACTGCTGATCTTTCACTTTCATGCATAGGATCATCAATTTTACATCCCTAATGCAAACGTTTCAATGACAAATAAAATGGTAAAAATGTTTTCTTTTTATACTTGATTCTGCCTTATGAATGTTGACATAACCATGCCTATTTATATCAAAGTTAAGCAATACTGCTAAATGTAGATAAATAGAAACAATTTACTTTCAGGCACTGTACTGTTCCTGTTCGTCTTCAGTTGTATGGCCTATGCTACTTTACATATAGTAGGCTCTTCTTATATTCCTAAATCCTGTCCATGACCACTATTTTCCATCTTGCTTCTGCCATTCCTGGGTGTGTGTGGAAATGTTCTGAAACTGTACAAGGCAAGATGGCTAAACACCACTTGTCACTCTCCATGACATCATTGTCCAGAAACCTCTGTGGGACTTAAATGGCCCTTAGGGCATCCAGGCATGGATAAGTTTATTGGTGCTTTCGTTCTTGCCCATCCTTAGCTTTAAGAATTTAGTTGACAGGGCTCTGGTAGGGTAGAAGGATTTCTGATAGGTGTTCAGTCTTCCATAGTTTTCCTGTCTTGAACATTGAACAAAGCTTATGAAATAAACAATGACACATTAAAGATTGTTTTCAGGTGCTATGAAAATAGAAAGTGACTTCTCTCACTAGAACTTTAAACTCCTATTTAGATATTTTCTTGATTCTGGTGGTGGGTGACTCATGAGGACTTTCCATAACTAAGAACACGGTTTTGATCAATTTTGAAACAAAAGAATTTGAATTCACTTTTCTTGACTTTTAAATGGAGTCAGAATTTTTCTCCCTCTTCAATTTCACAGCTGGAATTTTTAATAATTTTCTTATAAATGAGATTTATTCTGGTTTCAAAACACATCCAGAAATTTATGAGAAATAAAAACATGAATTTCCTGATATTTCAGTGACAAGGCTTTACATGAAACTTTCATTGTCATCTTTCTTGAACCAAGTGCAGGAAAACACAATCGTGAGGGGAATTTCATTTGCATGTTGCTGAACAGCTTGATGCCCTCAATTGGACTCTAGCAAAGTGCACAACGGGCCACCTGATATTTCATGGCAGACACTGAAATAGGAAATGGAAAAGAAAAAAAGAATTTCATTCCAGTCGTTATTTGGTTCATGTTCACTTTGAAAAATATGAAATATTTCATTCAGTTTAATGTATGCAAATAAAGCCTATAGAGGATGACAGAAATAAAATGGCAAAGGCTATCCCAAATGCTGTAACTGAGAGTGAAGCCATTTTAGACCATTTTTGAGGGGGATGCCACAACATATTGTTGAAGTAGTTGGAGACTGTATTGTAGACCTTCATAGATGTAGAGGAGATGAATGATTTAGTGTTCAGATTAGAAGGAGAGTGAGTAATTTAGCCACACATTAGAGGGCTTTCATCTCTTCTAATTAATTTTATTTTTCTTTTTCATCCAAGTGGGAAAGGGAGTTTGTGACTATGTATTCTCTTCATAAATAAGTTTGTATACATAAATAAATTATCCAAATACTTCAGCCTTTAGAAGGCCTTTGGCTTGAAACACCGACATGATTGAAACAAAAGAAGAATGTTGACTGTTTTTTACTCTCTTCATTTGAATTATTGTCACAATATTAGCTCATTTTTCTCTTTACATTTTTTATCGCATTTTAAATAGTAAAATAACAGATGTAGCTGGTCTTTGTAAACTGTGAAGTGTATACAATTTTAGTTGCTATCATTAGTATTGTTATTCTGCCCCTACATAAGTTCTGTATTTCCAGTACAGATGAGTTATGTGTCTCAGTCATGAACATTCATTGACTATTCAATTTTGTTACTACTTTGTCTATACTTAGAGTTGTCCCTTCTTTTGTTTGTGGGTTTGTCTATCAATTGACAGACTTTTAACAATGCAGTCTCTGAATACCCCATTATCTAATGATCTAAAATTTGGCTGACTTTGAATCTCAGGAAGCAATTGAGTCCCGTGATTTTCTGGCGAGATTTATATTTTAAATTATGTTAAATAAAATTTTATTTATTAAAGAAACCTATGCACATAATAATAAATAATAAAAAGGATTTAAACAAAAAAATTATATATGCTATATTATTCAATATAATACTGTCCTTTCTTTAGAGATTCTAATGATTTTTGCTTCTATTATTTACCTCTCTGTTTCAAATTATGCATATAATGATGATATTTCTCAATTTATTAGTTTTAGATGTTTATTAACTTCACTTTATAGTAGATAAGTTTTTAGCTTTTTTGACCTCCCTGTTTTTCTTCCCCTTCCCATTCTCACAATGTTTGATTCAATCAATAGTCAATGTTTAAGTTGGTATAATTTTGTAGATATTCACTACTGAACCAAATAGCATATATATTATATAATATATAATAATGTATAATATGTGCAATTTTTTTATTTTACATTTTTGTTTTCTAGATTTAATAGTTGACCTGTTCTGTGTTTGCTTAATATTCTATGAACATTGTGCTTTACTTGCCCAAATGTGCCAACAGATGTTTAAAATATTACCAATATAATTTTTAAATGCTTAAATTCATCCAATACTTTATCAGTTCAATATTTTTCCTGCACATATGTTCTCAGACCCCTTGGTGCTCTTATTCCCAAAATGAATGCTTATTTACTAGGCCAGATCTCTCATCTTGGGTATCCCTTTTTTTCATTTCCTGTGTTGGAGTTCAGGCAAATATCCACTAGAGGCAGGGCCAGATTCAGGGACAGCCAACTTAGGTAGAACCCTACGTCTTTTCCTCTTTCAAAAATGACTTTGTTTTGTTGAATCAGTCTCCTAATGCTTCTTATTAACTGCCACATAGAAATTAAACGTTTTAAATAAATATCTTTATTTCTTATTCTAGATTGTTTATACGCCTTCAGGTTGTCCCCAGAATTGTGAAGGCATTTCTACACTGTTGTCGAATCTTTGGTGGTGTTATTGCCAAATGTGATATCAATTTCATTCTTAATCATAATATTCCTGTAAAGAAACTTCATTCTTTTAAAATATCTGCCTTGGAACCTTTATTTTATTCCCATTAGATTCTTTTTTTTTTTTTTTTTTTAATTTATTTATTTATTTATGGCTGTGCTGGGTCTTCGTTTCTGCACGAGGGCTTTCTCCAGTTGCGACAAGTGGGGGCCACTCTTCATCGCGGTGCGCGGGCCTCTCACTATCGCGGCCTCTCTTGTTGCGGAGCACAGGCTCCAGACGCGCAGGCTCAGTAGGTGTGGCTCACAGGCTTAGCTGCTTCGCGGCATGTGGGATCTTCCCAGACCAGGGCTCGAACCCGTGTCCCCTGCATTGGCAGGCAGATTCTCAACCACTGCACCACCAGGGAAGCCCCCCCCATTAGATTCTTGTAATGTATCCCAATCAAGGATTTCTTGACAACCACTTGGAAATGTATCACTTGGAACTTTTCACTTAAAACTCAGGAATGGAAAAGGGCACTGAGCACATGCAATTTCATATCCTGTTGGATGGGAAGAGGGGGTGGTGACCATAGAGTAAAATGTCACTTATGTGTCTCTTGTGTCAGGAATTTCCTTGGCATGAAGGAAGCAGCTTACTATGTGGCAACGCTAGCCTTAACTTGATTCAAGCCTTCTCATGGAACCAGGAGAAATATATTATCCTACGTCTAGCACATCTTTCTTTCAATACCATTCTACTAATGCATTTTTTCCAAATATTCCAAATCATCATAAACCAATAATAAGCATTTGTTTCAATGAACAACCTACAGTGCTCCATTCTTACTGTCTTTTGATGTTAGCATAAGAACATAGCAAAGGATCAAGAATAAGTGTGGTATCAGAAGGACTTGGGTCTTGAGTCCTGGCTTACCACTTACTAGCAAAGAAACTTTGGGTAAATTATAAACTAAGCCCATAAAAAAAGTTTTCAAAATTGTATTCATTTTGGAATTGCCTGGTTTAAAAATATATACTAATAATTAGTATGCATTCCAGGTCAAATAAATCTTAACCTCTGGAGTTGGAGTCTGGCCTCACAGAGCTCCCTTTATTCCCCTAACGTTCAGCAGGGGTTGAGAACTGTTGCCTCTAAGCCTCATTTTCTCCTTCTTTAAAATGGATGTAACAATAGCACCAGTACTGTGGGTTATTTTAAGAATTAAGTGAAGAAAATGCATGTAAAGAACATAGCATTATGCCTGGAACATTATAAATAATTCATACCTCCCACTTCCTGGCTGAACTATAAATAGAATTAAAGAAAAGATTGTATCCTTCTTGTTCACTGTTTAATGTGTGGCACATAGAAAGGACTTTTTGTGATTTCAGTGAATCACCTGCACTGTCTTTGAAAAGGGGAGAGAGACATTGACATTGTAGTATTGACTTTTGCTCAGCCTCAGACACTCTTATAAAAGAAACCACAACAAAAATTTTTTGACCAGGCTCTTCTGTAGAATCATTTTTTCCGAAACAGTTAGTCCTAGTTATTCTCTCTTTCAGGCTGATACACTACCTCATCCTAACATATACTTGTGTCTGTCATCCATTGCACCTTTAGAGCTTTCTTTTTAATATTTTCCCCTCCTTTCCTTTCTCCCTCCCTCCCTCTTGCCCTTCTCATCTTCCCTTCCTTCTTTTCTTTTCCCCCTCTCCCCTTATTTCCTCTCCTCTCTCTCCCTTTCCACTCTCATCCCCTCACCCCACATCTCTATTTCTATCTCTATCATGGAAAATCTCTCTTAAAACGTTTAGCTTCAGGATAAATTGCTCATCTCTTGACCTTGCCTGGCAGCATCCTGTCTCCTCTGCTCACCTACCACAGGCAGTGATTGTGAATTTGTCTTCTGAGTAACAATACCCCCCTTCTGCATACTTCATAACAGTAATTGACTACTCAGCCTTGCAAATGACAAAAAAAATACAGACTGTAGCTCCACCATCCGCATTGTTTTTTTTCCGTAGAACCAATTTTAATACATTCATTAAATAGTTTTTATGCATTCATTCCATAAATATATTTTGCTCATTATCATGTGTCAGGACTTCTATTGATACTAAACAGAACAGACTATACCTGGCCTCAGAGAAGGCCACAAGCTTATGGAAAGTTCAACAAATAAGCAGATTATTATTGTATAGCATGATACGTGCTGCAGGGGAAATATTAAGTGCCCTTCTCATACACTAAGGCATGCACATGGCAAGAGTCTTCACTCAGTCCTGGCTACATGGGAGGCAGGGCCAGGGCTCATGCCATCTGAGTTGTGTTTTAAAGAAGGATGGTAGGTGTCAGCTTTGTGAGGAGTAAGGGGTAAGGGGGCCAAGATATGGCTAGGTATTCTAGAGTGTGAGGATACTGGTGAGAAATGAGGCTGCAGAAGTTAGGGTAAGTCAGGTGTTAGGGAGCTTGGGCTTTACCCTTTCACAAGGTAACCCTTCAAAATTGCTTCAGTAATTTAGGTAATGCATTATGGAATATCCTTGAAAAATCAGAGCTCCCTGTCAGTGTGAGAGAAAGTAACAAGGGCAGCTGAAAACATGCAAGGAAAAGGCAGAGAAATAGGTACAATATGATATATTTTTTAAGCCAACCAAATAATCACACTTTAATATTAATTATAATTGTGAAAATTACTGAGTACCTACTATATGTCAGGTATTTTTCTAAGAGCTGTACACATAGTAACCACCATATACGGTAGATTCTATTACGGTTAACTGCTCAGATGTGGAGGCCATGCCACCTGAGGTCAAAGCTCCACTCCACCACTTATTTACTGTGTGACTTTGGACAAATCACTTGATACACATAAATACACTCATATATTTGATAGTTTTGTGTGGCAGTTCAGGGTTTCTTCAACCCATACCTCCCTCTTTTTTTCAGTGGATTTTAATAAGATAGTGAAAAGAGGTAGTAACTAATAGCAAGAGAAATGGATGATCAAATCTGAGTGAAGTCAAACCCAATAGCTCCATCAAAGAAACAAATATCCAACAAAAAAATAGATGAAATGAATTGCCTGCAAACAGGAACTTTGGAATCTGTAACAGGTTAAGCAGTGGAATGGCATAGGTTGGAGGGGATCTGAATAGGCAGATTCCCTGATGCCCTTTGGGGGAAGGGGGACTTCATTTGGATTGTAAAGCAACTTCATAGAAAATGCATGTGTCTCTTTGGAATCCCATTTTTATTGCTTCTCCACAGCTTGACCTTGGGCAGATGACTAAACCTCTCTTTGCCTCAGTTTCCTAGGTAAATAACAGGATTAAATTCACAAGATGCTGTGAAGATTAAATGAGTTAATAAATGTAAAATACTTAAGTAGTGCTGGCATACGATACAACGTATGCGTTTATTATTATTATTATTATAACGTCCTCTGGATTTCATATGTTGGCATGTTTGTTTAATAGTAGGTTGCATATAATTCTTATCTTAAGCTTTTAAAACTGGAGGACCATAGGCAAGAGTTACTGTCTTGGCTTGCTGACCTGTGCCTATTGTCTGCCTTGCTAGAATTAAAGTATACTTTTAATGAAGGTCAGGGAGAGCTTCTAAACTCTTTGTGAATAGTACTCAGGAGAGGGAGTCTGCCAGAACAAGTAGCAATTGCAGTGGACATCCCTTCTCTGTGTAAGATGATGGTCATTTCCAGCAGACCCACTTGCTGAGAATAACATCAAAAATGGATGTTTCCCGCACAGCACAGGAACTTAGGTTCATAGTGTTAGAAATGAGTCCCATGCCAAAATATTGGAGAAACACTGCTGATGGAAGATGATTCACGTATCCCTCTTATCTAATACGAAATGAATGGTTGTGGTTTTTGTTTTTTCCTGCGGAAGGAAAGATCTCTGAGTGATTATTAGTATGACATGGCAGAAAGTTCAGACTTTTTTCAGATGGTTGAGAGGTGTGCTTGGGAAGGAGAAATCTGGGCTGCACACTGAACACCCCTGGGGAAAGGTGAAAGAATAAAACACCTTAGAGATTGAGATACACAGCTGGGTAATACAGAGGTATGTCCTTTAAGTTGGAACATAGGGTGAGAGCTGGGAAGGCTTTTGCACCTGTGCTTTACTGGTTGCTGAATTTAGAACAAGTTTTCTGCAGGATAGAAATTTCTGTGGAAGCATAAGTTTTTCAGCACCCAGCAGAGAAAGGATAAAAGAACTTGCGGTTTTAGGAGATTAGATTTTTTTTCCCCAGTATTGTGGCCTGTACTGGAAATAAGTGACATTAAAACCAAAGATCAAACACATGCTTACATGAGCAGCTTAGGGCCAGGGAAATGGCAGTCAACTTCAACTAACAAAAAGGCCTGATTTTATTCAAATTTCAGTGTAGGAGAAGAAAGTTAAGGAAAATCAACATAAAATACAACAAAATAAAAAATGAGATTGGATGGCTGGGATGAGGTCTCTGACCCACGTTCTCATCTTCACATATAGGGGAGAGTTAGACATTAAGTGTTGATGTGACACAATTGCAGCCCTGGTAAAGACAGTGGGGATTAGAAAATTAGGAGTTTCAAACTGAGATAGAATTGGGTGAAGCTCTGTAGGACCCAGAATGTTACCACTGGGTTTGACTACTTTCTTCTGATACAGACAAAATGAGTGTGTGCTCTGAGTCCATCCAACCAAGAAATCCCTTCTTATTGTTGAAAAAAAAAAAAGTGAACATCCACAGAGTGATGATGCTGGGAAATTAGCAAAAGCTCCAGACCAAAGCCACTGGAACGCTAGGGAATGTGGCTAAAACTGAGTTTGAGCTGTGTCATAGAAGTTTCAGGCACTTTGAAGAGGCTGGTGAAGGCTCAGTAAAAATGTATGAGCAGAAATTATGGGATATTAATTCAAATTGGAACTGGATAATAAATAGACAGTTTCTATCACTTTTAGCCACAGGAGTGACATTTGATCTATGACCTTGTACAAAAATTTACAAAGCTGCAGTTTTTTATACTGACTACAAGCAGATTCCAATAATCTGGGGAATAGTGTGCTAAAACTTGATTTTGGCAGAAGGGACTGTGGAGGCGACTCAATAATCCCACTTCTGCAAATGTGTGTCAGAATTGAAAGGCATGATTGAGTTAACATTCTATTTGAGATCAACTAAAATTTGTTTTTCATGCTGCATATAATCATTGCCAATAGGATGGGTAATAATGTTTTTCCGTATTTGCTAAAAGAGCCCTGTGAAAAACTCCAAGAAGCGCTCAAGTTTTCTGAGACATTTAAGGCATATTCGATTTTGATAATTCCAGAGCCCCTAAGTGTTTTAAAAAGGGTTATTATAATATAGGAGCATTTTTCTATCTTTATAAGTGAGACATGATCTGCTTAAAAAGGAAATCATGCTTAATAGTGTAAAAATAACCCAGAACTTTTGAGAGTGCTGTAGAATGATTGCTTTCCTTGAGATCAATTTTTCTAAAGAGAACATAATAAGGAACTTTTAATTAATGCCATTAGCTTGTAGCCTGGCAGGTATTATGGGTCACTGAATGTAGGAATACATAATAAATCTTGTAATATTGGAATATATGTGGATAAAAGAACACTGAGAAAACAGATGAAGAGTGATCCTTACAGTCTGAGATTTAAAGAGGAGGTGTAACCAGATAGCCAGCATAGGAGAAGAGGCTCTCTTCAGAACCCCATACACATGTATAGAACTAAATGCAGAGTAAGCGTCTCAAAATTAAAATGCACAAAACTGAATTCTTGATATTACCTCCCAATATGGTTTCTCTCATATCTTCTTCATATCTGTAAATGGCAACTCTGTCTTATTTGCTCAGGACAAAACTTTAGATTGATTCTTGACTTCTTCGTTTTCTTTATCACCCCATTTCATTAGCAAAACTTATTGAATCTCTCTTCAAACTTTACCCAGACTTGGACTTCTTGCCATCTATAATGCCCTCTGGTCCATGCCAGGACCATCTTATGCCTGACTTTTTTCAGTAACTTTCTGTATGGTCTCCCTTGTTCCATCCTTGTTCCCAGTGGTATTCATTAGGATCTTTTGCTAATGTCACCTCTCTCACATTGGCCATTGAGTAGGAATTTACTTTTCTCCCCACTTAAACTCACATTTTGGTCATGTGACTTATTTGCCAGTGAAATGTATGAATATTGATATGTATCCTTTCTGGGCAATAGCCTTAAGAACCAGTGTGACTGATAGAGCTGACATAATTCACTCACTAGGGTTCATATGACAAACTCCACTCCACTTTACATTTTGAGTAAATATGTAGGATAAGAGAAAGATAAATTTTGTTGCTTTAAGCCACTCAGACTTTCAGGTTGGCAACCAGATTAATGTTGCCTATCCTGACTGATAAAGAAATTTTTCCAGAAGGTACCAGAAACACAAGAACAAAACCCAAAAATATTTGGCATTAGTTATGGCCATGGGTAGAGGTGTGAAGGAAATATTATTAGACAGATGCTGATTTGTGCTATGTAGTGGTAAAATTCTAACCTGTGGTAACATGGAAAGTGAATATTGAACCCAGTGGGTTTGTAGCTTCTCACAAAAGAATAAGCAAACGACATTAGTAACTTGAGTTTCTCACTTTTGACTTCATTTTGACATGTTACAACAGGAAAGAGATAAAAGAATTGGTTGACTTACAAGAAGGAATGAAAGGGATTAAAGACAGTTCAGAAATGTGGAGCCTTGCAGAATAAAGACCCAACTGGTTTCCATTTCCGTGCAGTAAAATAAAACTGTGAAGGCCTTTAAAAAACAAATACTAATTAAAATCCAGCATAGCAGCAGTAAAGGCCAAAACAAAAATGTGACCATCAGACACATTTTTAAATCTCTGAATGAGTTTATTCACACAGTAAATCTTTTCAGTTGAACCAGGAGACCTAGAGAAAAATACTAGGAATGTGCTTCTCCCAGGGTATCTGTTAAGATTATACACACAAGTCCAGAGAGAAGGGCACATCTGCAAAAGAATTGTGAGTGAGATGACTGGCACACAGAGCTGACTGACTGAAAATAAATAGGAATGAAATGACTATCTTTGAGAGAATTGTACTGTCAGAGAACTACCAGCCTGTGAAACTGTGACTATTAAAGACTTAGAATAGTTCCTGGGTCTCAAACCTTCTAAGGGTAGAGAAAACTTAGAAAGCTGCTCAGGTCTCAATGAAGGCACATTTTCTTACACCTTCTTCAGAAGTATCCAATGAGGATAGTGTATAGAGGTCAGAGCCAAGGGCCCCTGAGAACTATAGGCTGGAGAATACTATCAGGGAGAAAGCCCTCACAATGGCTGTTCAATGGAAGTGTGGCATTTCCATGGTTCAGTGGCTTCTAGGTGCCCCTCTCCTCCCCTCCCTCCATCCTTCCCCTTCCTAAATAGGAATGTTTATTCCAGTCATTCCATTCCTCTTCTGTGAATCCAACAGGTATAGGGTAGTGAGGGTATATCACATTACTTTTTTCGTGTCTTTTTTCTTTTTTGTATTTCTTAGATCTGTAGATGAGAAGTGGCACATCTAGGTTTATATAGATACACACATTAGATTTTGTGCTTTGTAATCTGATAATCATATTGGACAGGACTTTTGAGTTTTCCCTCTTAGGAAGAGAATGAGGGTATTTTGCATGTGGGGAAGGGAGTGAATAAAATATTTGTGACCAAAAGGGAAGAATGTTGGTGAGCCAAGGTATTCCAAAAAATCCATTCTCTTGCTTTGAACAAATTTTAGTGTTGGAAAACTTTACTCAGTTGAATGTAGTCAGGGTTACGTGATTTGCATGGTTCAGTGAAATGTGAGCAGAAGTGATAGTGTCACTCAGGGGCAGAAGGTTAAAGAGCCAATGCATGTTTATCTCGTCTTTAAACTCTGGTTATGGAAGCAAGTCCATTGGTTTGGTTTTCTGAGTAACTGTAATGGTCTTTATCCCCTTTTTGACGAACAGTATATATGTAGAACAAATAATAGCTTTCTGGTTGTAAATCACTGAGGTTTACAGATGTTTATCACTGCAGCATGACTCAGCCTATCCTACTATATGTATATATATATATCCTACTAGCCTACTATAAACCCAAATTCTACCCTCAAGGCAGAATTCAGAAAAATCATTTTAAAACATATCATACCATTTGAGTTCCAACTCTTTTGAGTTCCATGCTAGAATGTAGTCATGCCCACATTCTGACCCCTTCACTTCCCACATCAAGTTCCATATGGTACAGGGAAGGACCTCTTGGGTATTTATATGGATACTTTCACTTGAACACCCAAACTCTGTATTCAAACCCTATAAACCTCTTGGGTCTTAAAGGGACCCCTTGGCTATACCTTGGGCTTAGGGATACACATACATCCTTGGCATGAAAGATTCAGGGGAGAGGCCAGAACAGGTCCCTAGAAACAAGGTTTGGGTCGTTTGTGCAAATAATTCTGAGACCTTCAGTATGCATGGTCTAGAAATGGGGACTGCATTCTTGGGGTGGATACATCCCTTGACCTTGCAACTCTTTTTCCTGTGGAGGTTGGGGGTGCAGAGTTGGTCAGAGGAAGTCCAAAACAAAACTTTCGATACAGCACGGCCCAGACAGTGACCTCTGTTGCTCAAGTCTGAGGGCAATATCATACTAGTAAGGTTGATATCTAGAGGCTCCTTCACAGGATGTATCAACAAGAGCTGGTGTTTTATAACCCCAAATCCCTACTGATCAGAGAGCTCAACGGGATTATTCAGGACTGTAGACAGTAGTGGAAAACAAAAATTGAAACTTCCAGAGGGTAGCACAAGCTCTAACTAAAGACAAGTAATTCTTTTTTAGGAGAAATAGAACATTTAACTCATTAATGGAGTATTTTATGAAGTAATTTGGAGCCTCATAAATGTGCAGTTAAAGCAATTGGTGCACATTTAGAGAATATTCCATGCATAATGACTATGGATATTTGAATCTGGAATTGAAGCTGTCATTAAATAGGGTGTGGTTTTTCTGGTCCATGATGGCAGTACATGGCCAGAAAAGAGTGTTAGTTGTACAGGAACTATTCAGTGCAAAACAGCGCATACCATGGTTTTCTATCTACATACGATATAGATGTGCCTGTAAAACTCTGGAATTAATATGTTTTCATTTTTCTTCATTAAACCAGATCCTCTGATGCTGGATAATTTACTGGTGTTAAAAAAAATCAAATCATTTCATTCTCTGTATGCCTGATATCCTCCAGAGTAGCTTGGCTGTTATGAGAAAATTGTTCTTTTTTAAAGATATAGTCTGACCCAGGAGGAGATGTTGATCACTGATTGCTCCAGGAAACATTTAAAGATGCTTTAGACTATTCCCAGTCATACTCAAGGGATCCCCCAATGCAAACTATCCCAAAACTTTGTTAAACATACAAGGAATTCTTTTCTCAAAAAAAAAAAAAAAAAAAGAAAAAGACTGAAATTATTGGTTTTCTTAGTCTAGTTATTTTCAAATTTCAGACCTCAAGATCCCATTATACTCTTGAAAATTATTGAGGACTCCAAAGGGATTTGTTTGTGTGACTTATAACTTATATTTATTTATATTTACCATATGAAAAATTAAAATTGATAATTTAAAATATATATTTATTTAAATAACTAACACATATGCTAAAATTCTTTTATAAAATATAACTATATTTTTTAAAAGTAGAAACTGGCATTGTTTTGCATTTTTTCTATTGGTTTTAATGTTTGGCTTAAGAAAAAATAGTTGGGTTTTCAGATCTGTTGTTGCATTCATTCTGCTGCATACTACATTATGTAGCCCCTGAAAAATGCCACTGTGAAAGCATGGAAGTAAAATAGCAAATAACCTCTTAGTATTTTTATAAAAAATAGTTTTGATTTTGTGGCCCCATGAAGCGTTCTCCAAGAGTCTCAGAGGTCCCCAGACCACATTCAGAGAATCACTCTCCTAGTTTTTATGCATTTAATGCCTCTAAGACCCGCACTGTCCAATAAGGTGACAAAGAGCCATGTGTGGCTCTTTAAATGCAAACTGATTAAAATTAAATTGTTAAAAATTCAGTTCTTTTTTCTCATTAGTTACCTTTCAAGTGTCCAGTAGCCACATGTGGTTAGTAGCTACTCTGTTGTGCAGCACAAAGTTTGAACATTTCCACCATCACTGAAAGTTAAGTTGGATAGTACTGCTCAACTCTATTTTTCCTGTTTTTTCTTTTTTTTCTCTTTTTTTGTTCCCCACTTAGGAGGGAGTCTTAGCTGTTGATTGTCCTCACACTGGACTAAACAAGAGTGCAGATGTGAAATTCTCATTGTTCCCTGCCCTGAGGAACAACATCTAAACAGATTATGGGCAGGCAATACTTGCTGCATAGTAGGAAATGCAATGTTCAGAAATGGTGCTAAGAGCTACCCAGGGTTGGGGACTGCTCACCACCCTTGGATTGACCTAAACTAGGAGGCACCCATGTTTAGTGCTGTTCAAGTTACTGTACTTAGGTTTCTTGGCAGTTACACTAAAGAGTTTATACTGATTATAGACTTTTATAAGTGGAAAGTCAGGAAAATGATTGTCCATAAGATTGCCATTTTTTCCCCACATTGAAGTAAAAAACAGACATTGGTTGTTTTCTCAGGAAAGGCTTAAAACATGAGCTCTTGCTAATATATTTGACACTGTTTCCCTTCTTTGGATGCCTTGCTTCTGAAGCTCTGATAATTTAGTTGTACAAACACATATTACTCTTCAAATGCTTCCAAAAATAATTTATGTTGGAAATATTTTCTTGTAATCTTATTTCTTTCATTATGTTGTACCGTCAGAAGGTATTGTGGTTGATTTTGTCTCTGGGTTCTCTGCGTCTCTGTTAGACTGTAAAACCTGAGAGAGTAGGAACCTAGCACAGAGCTTGGCGCATAGCAGCCCCTCTGTGTGTTGCTTGACTGATAGACCTAGGCCTCTTAAGGCAATAGCTAAAGGCTGGCCCCACTGTTTCTGATTTGTGGGCTCATCATTCATTTTGGTTTTCCTGGCCCTCCTTTCTACATACATAAATACTCAGTTCAGGATCTCTTGCTCACCCCTTCCCCACATGAATCTTAGATACTTTGAAAATTATTGAGGACCTGATAAGTAGTGATTTGGGGTGTTTCAGAACATAAAGCTCTAACTTTTAGCTACATCCACTTGGACAATTCACTTGCATTATCTGCACCTAATTCCTTCTCTTTACTTGGCTCTAAATCCAGCTAGAAAATGTTATCATCTCTTAATGTCTTTCGCATTATTATATTTTTCACACCCCATAATAATTTCCAAGTTTATCATATTTGCTACTTTCACAGGAAAAAATCTTCAGACCTAAATAACTGTTTCTGATTGATTAATTACCATGCATTTATTTTCATAATATGTATGGTGCTATTACATCTATTAATGAAGATGTGCCCCATCACAACAATGTGTTTTGTTTTCAAAGACTCAATACCAGAAGTAGAAGTAATCTGGAAAGCAAGAAAATAGGTATCATCACTTTAGAAAGAGGTAGAAGAAAGTTTAAAAATCACATTATTTTAAAAAGATCTTTGTCTAGAAGAGGAGAGGGCAAGTTTCCTACAGCTTGGCCAGGCAAAACAGAAAGGTGTGAAAGTCATGACAGGATCTGCATGACACACCTGTGTGAGGTAGACAGCATATGGAATATCCTGGCTGTTGAAGAGGTTGTAACTTAGGTCTTTCAGCAGCTGTGGCAGCCAGAATGGTCTTTCTGAAGCTCAGGCTAAGCTATTTCCTGGTATGTGTCTTTTGGCTGGAAAATACCTTGGAATAACCCATTTTAATACCTTCCCATGGTTGACAGGAATGCTTTAAAGGATTCTATCAGACTTTCCACTCAGGGGTGAATCATTTGAAGTGCACTGTCTTGTTTAGGGAATACATTGGCGGCAACTATTTTATTTAAAAGAAAAATCCACCAATTAACAAGCGAACATGACAGATAGAGTGACAGAATTTCTCTGTGTTCAAAAGAGGTAGCTAAAGAAAAGGGAACACTGGGTATCTGAAGAGGAAAAATCACCCCTGGGGAAGAACAA
Source organism: Balaenoptera physalus (assembly GCF_965194825.1). Lineage (NCBI taxonomy): Eukaryota > Metazoa > Chordata > Mammalia > Artiodactyla > Balaenopteridae > Balaenoptera > Balaenoptera physalus. The sequence continues at coordinate 57,516,993 of NC_138883.1, read as the reverse complement.
AAGAGCCCCCTGAGAATGCAAAAGGCTCACAAGTAGGTCTGTCAGATTCTTTTAGACTTTGATGAAAGACACAGGGCTTGATATTAGGATGACTCTGGGCCAAAGCAATTCTTCACCTTAGATGAATTTTAAGCCCAACTAAAGAGAGAGATTACTACAAAAGGAAAAATGAGCCAAGATTTGGAGAAGATCAGTGCAATGAAGAGTAATTTTGCTTGCTCCATAATTTGCTTAGGATAAGACTTGCCCATCTCCAAACCAGTTTGAAAACAACAAAAACCAGGCATTGAGACATTTTTGTATTGTACGTCTGTATAGGTATGCTATTGAATGCCAATACATCTTAGCAAGACCACCATGGATGTTCACGTATTTGTTTTCAGAAGATTTGTCCCAAAATTTTAATGCAATTTAACAAACATTTACTGTGTGTCTTCTGTGTACAGCAATATGGAGGTGCTATGGGCTAGGCGGTAATAAAAGACAAAGAACTTGCCTTCATAGTTGTAGTTAAGTAGGGCAGCTATGATATAGAGGCAATGTGCATGTATTTAAGTGGGCAACATTTTTATACCTAGAGCTGTACATTTTTATAATCAATAGACTCCTAAACATACAATTCATGAAATATAAGTACTGTAAATTAATGATTTAGTCTCTCTTACCACCTTAATATTTCAGAAAACATACCATATTATTAAGCATTTTCTTGATGATTACCTACTTTTAATTAAAACAGTGATGAAAAGAGTTATTGTTTTGGGTTTTAGGGATTTTTTTATACTTTTTCTGTGATGAATAGAGAAATTTTATAATAACATTGATTTCTTGAACACCCAACCTGTGGTAGGAACTTCCAAAATACCTCATTGATTCTTTTCTGCTAGTATTCACAACATTGTATATTCTCTACCAACTTTGAATAGTACTGGCCTGAGTGAGTAATGGAATATGGAAAAAGTGAAAGAGTGTGACTTCTGAGGCATGGTCAAAATAGCCATTGTAGCTTTTGCCCTGCTCTCTCTTGGACCACTGGCTCTAGAGGAAGCCAGTTGCTATTTTGTGAAAATCCTCAGACAGTCCGCCAGAAAGGTCCACCTGGTAGTAACTAATGCCTCTTGAGGACAGCTGGCATCAACTTACCAGCCATTTTAGTGCGCTATCTTGGAAATGGATCCTCCAGCCCCAGTCAAGCCTTCACATTAGTGGTCCAGGCTAATATCTTGACTACAACCTGTTAAAAACAAGACAACAGGCCCCAAATGGAGTCACTTATGCTTAAGCCCCATGTCATGAAACTGAGACTTAATTACAGTTTTGGGTGTCCCAGAAATAGAATCTTAAACCAGTCAATCAGGAATCGCCTGATCAGCATTAGTTAGGTCATCTGCCTGAAAGACCCCTGCAGTCCCCTAAAGGAAAGCAACCTTGCTCTAACCAACCTGATTTTTTGCAGGTATAACTTCCTGTGCCTCCTCCCTTCTGCCTATAAAAGTCTTTCATAGCTCCTTGGAGCTCCTTTCCATCTGCTAGATTGGATGCTGACCAATTCAAAATGATTTTTTGCTCAAATAAAATCTTAAAATTTTCAATATGCCTCAGTTTATCTTTTGACAGTTCTGGGGTCAGAGGAGAGAACCACAGGCCTCCGATGACCCCAGGAGCAGGGAGGAACCAGGTATAAGTACCTCTTGAACCCCTTGAGCTCACTGTTTTTTTTTACTGCCTCTGGAGGTTGTGAGTTAAATCCCTCTAGCATCCTAGCTTTTGCATTATGAGATTTCAGGCTTTATTTGAGCATTTCTTTATCTGGATGGGGTCTGGAAGTCAGCTAGAGTCAGACTGAGTCCAACATAGAAACTGGACTGTGTTTGGAGTTGGACTGAGTCCAACTTGGAAACCAGATTGGGACTTGAAAAGGACTAAGTCTAAAGTCAGACTGGGTTCGACTTAGAAACCAAACTGGGTCTGGGGTTGAACTGAATCCAATTTAGAAACTGGACAGGGTCCAGGGTTGGTCTGGGTCTGACTTAAACTGGACTGTATCTAGTGTGAAGCCTCAGATGAAGAAAATTTTATAAAGGCTAAACAAGCAGGTTAACCATATCAAAGATAAACTTGAATTACAATGGCCACAGTGAACAACTTTTAACCTAGATAAGCTTATGCATTTACAAAGTGCCCTAGAGAAAAAGGGGTCTAAGCCAGGCACATAGGGGGGAAATTATCTTTTCTTTCCTACAGTTTCTGGTGATCAGAATGAGGCCTACTGGGACACCCCATTCTCTCTGGAGCCTGCAAATGGGATCCTGGGAAAACTGGGCAAAGGGTGAGAATTCTTAACAAAAGTCAGTTTTCCAGACTTTGGTTTTCCAGACTTGAGTTTTCCAAACCTGTGGTTCCTGGCCTGAGAGGAAGGTAAAATTTTATGTTATCCTTTCTTTTCTGAAGTCAGAGTGGTTAGCAAAGAAACAAACAAAAACAAACAAAAAAACATTTGTAAGGATTAGATCTTTGAATTGTGACTTGTGAATTTGCTTTTGGTGCCCATTGGTTGTCAATCCTTTCTCTCCCAGGGACAACAATTGCCTTCTTATTTGTGTTATTTTGTGTCCTGAGAACTTGGCTTGGCAACTGGCAGTTTGGGGGCCCCCAATATATAGGCAGACAGAAATGTAGATTGCACTCCATGTGCAGCTGAGGTCCTACTGGAGACTCAGCTCTCAGGAGAACTGTCCCAAGTCATTCTTTATTTTGATTATCTTTGGGATTGACTCTGGATCTTGGGCGGGTAGTATCCTATATATCCTTTTCGGGGACGACTCTTGCATCTAAATGTTGTTTAATGCTGTCCGGAATATTTACTGTTTGTCCCAGCTGAAAACCTGACAAGGTATTTGTAAGGTGTTTTTTTTTTTGTTTTTGTTTTTCTTTTTCTTTTTAGTAGCTGTATGGTCAGAAGTTGTCTAAATTGGAAGCTAGTGTTTAGAACCTGACAGGAACATTTTTTAGGCCTTCTCCCCCAAGCTAAAATGAAACTATGTACCCAGAGAGAAAGAGAAACATTCTGAAGCCTTTGTGGAAGGATTTACTGAAACATTCCAATGATCCACAGCTCTAAATCTATAACATAGGAAACTTTTGATTTCTGTATTAGTTGAAGATCTTCTCCCTGATATGAAGATTCAAATTGAGGATAATGTAGCTGGATGAGTGTGTCGGCCTCTTGACATCATTCAGGTTGCCAGCTAATTTTTTGTGGAATTAGAAACAACTGTACCTTTCTTACAAATGGGGTCTTTACAGGAACAGAAATGTGGCCCTAGAATCAATTCACAGTCCACCTATCCTTTTTTACTGATCCTCAAACCTTCCCTATTCATCTCAAAAAGCTCCTTTCTATCTGGTAGATTGAATGCTCCCCAATTTGAATCAATTTTTGCTCAAATGAACTCTAAAAATTGTTCATATTTTACCTTTTAACAAAACTTGTAAGAGAAATTGTGCCAGAACCGTGTAGCTAAGCGATTCCAGAATTCCTGTCCCAGAGAAACTGTATAATGAGAAAGGTTTATTGTTGTTTTAAGTTCCTAATTTGGGGGTAATTTTTATGCAGCAGTAGATAACTTTAACCATTCTTTTACATCCCAAAACCAAAGTAAGCTTTGATTTCTACCTCAAGTGAAACACCGGTTGCTTTAGAATATCTGCTTTTTTCTCTATGCATTCAAATCAGGCAGAATTATGGTGCTGCAAATATTCAGTCTCTTCCTTAGGCTCAGCAGTGGCAAATGGACCTTCTTGACAACTATTTCAACCTTTTTAGTTGGCTAGCAAAAGTGTTACTGTCAACTGTAATATTTTTTCCCAAATACTACTTTCAAAGGGCTGATGGTTAAACTAACATTAATTCATTATAAAACTCATACACTTATCTCTTACATAGTTAAGCTTCTTAGACTCAATGAAATACATTTTCTTTTTATCTAGTCTTTGTTCAAAACATATACATGATAAAATAATACATATCCTTGATTATTAAAAAATGAAAGTTTTGAAAGGGTATATCTGACCATAATAAAAGCATCAAAAACAATTTAACGTTGACTTTAAACAAATAGGCTGCCAGTTATTCCTCCAGAAAAGATGGGTTTATTTGGGATCTGCAGAGAATTATAAGTTGAGGTCTGCAACCATGGTGAGCCACATGAGAGTTCCCCCATGGCAAGAGGAAAGAATACTTTTAATTTTTTTATTTTATTTTATTTTTGGCTGTGTTGGGTCTTCGTTTCTGTGCGAGGGCTTTCTCTAGTTGCGGCAAGCGGGGGCCACTCTTCATCGCGGTGCGTGGGCCTCTCACTATCGCGGCCTCTCTTGTTGCGGAGCACAGGCTCCAGATGCGCAGGCTCAGTAGTTGTGGCTCACGGGCCTGGTTGCTCCACGGCATGTGGGATCTTCCCAGACCAGGGCTCGAACCGGTGTCCCTTGCATTGGCAGGCAGACTCTCAACCACTGCGCCACCAAGGAATCCCGAGAATACTTCTTTAAAGAGGAAAAGGAAGTTGGGAGAGCTGTAGGAAACAAAGAGCCCATGGCTTTTCATTGGCTGTGTCCTTGTCAGGAAAGAAGGGTTTTTCTTTTTCCTGTTGGTTTATGTGATAGTCACACCACGTGAGAGCTCTCCCTTCTGGTCTCCCAACTGTCTTTAATTGAGGTTTCTGTTTATTAATTTTTTACATTAGCCACACATAAATGTACTTTTAATATGGCAGAATATATTGTGTTTGAAGAAAATAGGTGAACATATTTTATTTTCAAAGGGTCTGTGCTGCCTTCTGTAGAGAATGTTTTCTGTATTCCAAATGTCATAATACAATTGAGATGAACCACAGCATTTTTATATTCTTATAAATTTATCCTAATACGACCTTCCAAAGCTTGACTACTTCCAATCAAATCTCCTACTTTATGCAACATGTCTGTAAGCCAAAATATAAATTTATATTCAACCTATAAATATATTAATTCTTTCAAATTCAAATATTGGTCACTTACTATTTCTTATGTATAAAATATCTAATTAATTATTACTTTATAATCGTTGAAAACATTTTTTTGTATGTAGTTTTATCTTACTCATCTCTGTCCTGTGTTCCCAAAGGCTGAGGAGATTTTGAAATTTTACTCTCTACTCTGAGCTGATTTAAGTGCTTGGAAATGGCAAGGTATTTTTAATTTACAATATGCCAAATTAATTTTTAATATTTTCTTCCCCTCAATATATTTTAATAAATTCAGTACATTTTAATTGGTATAAACATCAGTTATGATTTCAACAATAATAAAAGTACATTATATGAAACAGTAGTAAAGATTTGACAAATAAAATTAAATAACTGCACAAATATATTTTACTAGTTTGTGGCTGCAAGTACTAAGTCAAATAAAAAACTAAGGCAGTTACCTGCAGATTTTGCCAAGAAGCCCCCTTAGAATATTCATTTGTTGAAGATAGCATTACTTTTATATTCAAATTTTCCAGATGTTTGCCTAATACCTTCACTTTAGTTTGCATGTGTAGATATGGACTTATCCTTAATGTTGGATGGTAAAAACATAATTAAGTTTCACTGAAGCTAATGAACTGAGAGTGTAATGCTCTATTATTCTCAAAAAGGTCCAGTTATGCACATTGTGCTCCAGACCAAAATATATATCTTGCAGTTCAAATTGCCATATGCTCAGAATTTTACCACAAGTGAGCACAGTAACACCAGCTGCTGTTGCCCTAAATAATGATATCATGTAACAAGAGAAGATTTCTTTTGAAAATGAATATATATCACTCTTTCAGATTAGAAACAAGGACATTTGAAAAAAAATGACTACAGGAAGAAGTAAACTGTAAACATTTTATTAACACTGTTCCAATATGTATTCAATATTTATCTAAGTTTAGAAAAGCAGTGGCTCTCTGGCTTTTGTTTATTGGTTGGTTGCTGTAGCTTTCAAAAATTACTTTTACTTTCTTTAAATTTCTTTTTTTTTTTTTTTAAACATCTTTATTGGAGTATAATTGCTTTACAATGGTGTGTTAGTTTCTGCTTTATAACAAAGTGAATCAGTTATACATATACATATGTTCCCATATCTCTTCCCTCTTGCATCTCCCTCCCTCCCTATCCCACCCCTCTAGGTGGTCACAAAGCACCGAGCTGATCTCCCTGTGCTATGCGGCTGCTTCCCACTAGCTATCTATTTTACATTTGGTAGTGTATATATGTCTATGCCACTCTCTCATCCTGTCACATCTTACCCCTCCCCCTCCCCATATCCTCAAGTCCATTCTCTAGTAGGTCTGTGTCTTTATTCCTGTCTTGCCACTAGGTTCTTCATGACCTTTTTTTCCCCTTAGATTCTATATATATGTGTTAGCATACTGTATTTGTTTTTCTCTTTCTGACTTACTTCACTCTGTATGACAGACTCTAGGTCCATCCACCTCACTACAAATACCTCCATTTCATTTCTTTATATGGCTGAGTAACATTCCATTGTATATATGTGCCACATCTTCTTTATCCATTCATCTGTCGATGGACACTTAGGTTGCTTCCATGTCCTGGCGATTGTAAATAGAGCTGCAATGAACATTGTGGTACATGACTCTTTTTGAATTCTGGTTTTCTCAGGGTATATGCCCAGTAGTGGGATTGCTGGGTCATACAGTAGTTCTATTTTTAGTTTTTTAAGGACCCTCCATACTGTTCTCCATACTGGCTGTATCAATATACATTCTCACCAACAGTGCAAGAGGGTTCCCTTTTCTCTACACCCTCTCCAGCATTTATTGTTTGTAGATTTTTTGATAATGGCCATTCTGACTGGTGTGAGGTGATACCTCATGTAGTTTTGATTTGCATTTCTCTAATGATTAGTGATGTTGAACATTCCTTCATGTGTTTGTTGGCAATCTGTATATCTTCTTTGGAGAAATGTCTATTTAGGTCTTCTGCCCATTTTTGGATTGGGGTGTTTGATTTTTTGATATTGAGCTACATGAGCTGCTTGTAAACTTTGGAGATTAATCCTTTGTCAGTTGCTTCATTGGCAAATATTTTCTCCCATTCTGAGGGTTGTCTTTTCATCTTGTGTATGGTTTGCTTTGCTGTGCAAGAGCTTTTAAGATTCATTAGGTCCCACTGTTTACTTTTGTTTTTATTTCCATTTCTCTAGGAGGTGGGTCAAAAGGATTTTGCTGTGATTTATGTCATAGAGTGTTCTACCTATGTTTTCCTCTAAGAGTTTTATACTGTCTGGAATGACATTTAGGTCTTTGATCCATTTTGAGTTTATTTTAGTGTATGGTGTTAGGGAGTGCTCTAATTTCATTCTTTTACATGTAGCTGTCCAGTTTTTCCAGCACAACTCATTGAAGAGACTGTCTTTTATCCATTGTATATTATTGCCTCCTTTATCAAAAATAAGGTGACAATATGTGCGTCGGTATATCTCTGGGCTTTCTATCCGGTTCCACTGATCTATATTTCTGTTTTTGTGCCAGTACCATACTGTCTTGATTACTATAGCTTTGTACTATAGTCTGAAGTCTGGGAGCCTGATTCCTCCAGCTCCGTTTTTCGTTCTCAAGATTGCTTTGGCTATTCAGAGTCTTTTGTGTTTCCATACAAACTGTGACATTTTTTGTTCTAGTTCTGTGAAAAATGCCAGTGGTAGTTTGATAGGGATTGCATTGAATCTGTAGATTGATTTAGGTAGTATAGTCATTATCATAATGTTGATTCTTCCAATCCAAGAACATGGTATATCTCTCCATCTGTTTGTATCATGTTTAATTTGTTTCATCACTGTCTTATAGTTCTCTGCATACAGGTCTTTTGTCTCCTTAGGTAGGTTTATTCCTGGGTATTTTATTCTTTTTGTTGCAGTGGAAAATGGGAGTGTTTCCTTAATCGCTCTTTCAGATTTTTCATCATTAGTGTATAGGAATGCCAGAGATTTCTGTGCATTAATTTTGTATCCTGCTACTTTACCAAATTCATTGATTAGCTCTAGTAGTTTTCTGGTAGCATCTTTAGGATTCTCTATGTATAGTATCATGTCATCTGCAAACAGTGACAGTTTTACTTCTTCTTTTCCAATTTGGATTCCTTTTATTTCTTTTTCTTCTCTGATTGCTGTGGCTAAAACTTCCAAAACTATGTTGAATAATAGTGGTGAGAGTAGACAACCTTGTCTTGTTCCTGATCTTAGAGGAAATGGTTTCAGTTGTTCACCATTGAGAACGATGTTGGCTGGGGGTTTGTCATATATGGCCTTTATTATGTTCAGGTAAGTTCCCTCTATGCCTACTTTCTGGAGGGTTTTTATCATACATGGGTATTAAATTTTGTCAGAAGCTTTTTCTGCATCTATTGAGAAGATCATATGGTTTTTCTCCTTCAATTTGTTAATATGGTGTATCAAATTGATTGATTTGCATATATTGAAGAATCCTTGCATTCCTGAGATAAACCCCACTTGATCATGGTGTATGATCCTTTTAATGTGCTCTTGGATTCTGTTTGCTGGTATTTTATTGAGGATTTTTGCATCTACGTTCATCAGTGATATTGGCCTGTAGTTTTCTTTCTTTGTGACATCTTTGTCTGGTTTTGGTATCAGGGTGACGGTGGCCTCATAGAATGAGTTTGGGAGTGTTCCTCCCTCTGCTATATTTTGGAAGAGTTTGAAAAGGATAGGTGTTAGCTCCTCTCTAAATGTTTGATAGAATTTGCCTGTGAAGCCATCTGATCCTGGGCTTTTGTTTGTTTGAAGATTTTTAATTACAGTTTCAATTTCAATGCTTTTGATTGGTCTGTTCTTATTTTGCATTTCTTCCTGGTTCTGTCTTGGAAGGTTGTGCTTTTCTAAGAATTTGTCCATTTCTTCCAGGTTGTCCATTTTATTGGCATATAGTTGCTTGTATTAATCTCTCATGACCTTCTGTATTTCTGCAGTATCATTTGTTACTTCTTTTCATTTCTAATTCTATTGATTTGAGTCTTCTCCATTTTTTTCTTAATGAGTCTGGCTGATGGTTTATCAATTTTGTTTATTTTCTCTACGAACGAGCTTTTAGTTTTATTGATCTTTGCTATTGTTTTCTTCATTTCTTTTTCATTTATTTCTTATCTGATCTTTATGATTTCTTTCCTTCTGCTAACTCTGGGGCTTTTTTGTTCTTCTTTGTCTAATTGCTTTAGGTGTAAGGTTAAGTTGTTTATTTGAGATGTTTGTTGTTTCTTGAGGTAGGACTGTATTGCTATAAACTTCCCTCTTAGAACTGCTTTTGCTGCATCCCATAGGTTTTGGGGTGTCGTGTTTTCATTGTCATTTGTTTCTAGGTATTTTTTTTATTTCTTCTTTGATTTCTTCAATGATCTCTTGTTATTTAAGAGCATATTGTTTAGCCTCCATGTGTTTCTATTTTTACACTTCTTTTCCTGTAATTGATATCTAGTATCATAGCGTTGTGGTTGGAAAAGGTACTTGATACAAATTCAGTTTTCTTAAATTAACCAAGGATTGATTTGTGACCCAAGATATGATCCATCCTGGAGAATGTTCCATAAGCACTTGAGAAGACAGTGTATTCTGTTGTTTTTAGATGGAATGTCCTATAACTATCAGTTAAGTCCATCTTGTTTAATGTATCATTTAAAGCTTGTGTTTCCTTATTTATTTTCATTTTGGATGATCTGTCCATTGGTGAAAGTGAGGTGTTAAAATCCCCTAGTGTTATTGTGTTACTGTAAATTTCCCCTTTTATGGCTGTTAGCACTTGCTTTATGTATAAGGGTGCTCCTATGTTGGGTACATAAATATTTACAATTGTTATATCTTTTCTTGGATTGATCACTTGATCATTATGTAGTGTCCTTCTTTGTCTCTTTTAATAGTCTTTATTTTAAAGTCTATTTTGTCTGATATGAGAATTGCTACTCCAGTTTTCTTTTAATTTCCATGGAATATCTTCTTCCATCCCCACTTTCAGTCTGTATGTGTCACTAGGTCTAAAGTGGTTCTCTTGTAGACTGCATATATACAGGTCTTGTTTTTGTGTCCATTCAGTCAGTTTATATCTTTTGGTTGGAGTGCTTAATCCATTTACATTTAAGGTAATTATCGTTATGTACGTTCCTGTTACCATTTTCTTAATTGTTATGGGTTTGTTACTGTAGGTCTTTTCCTTTCCTTGTGTTTCCTGCCTAGAGAAGTTCCTTTAGCATTTGTTGTAAAGCTGGTTTGGTGGTGCTGAATTCAATTAGCTCTTTCTTGTCTCTAAAGGTTTTAATTTCCCCGTTGAATCTGAATGAGATCCTTGGTGGGTAATTTTGGTTGTAGGTTTTTCCCCGTCATCACTTTAAATATGTCCTGCCACACCCTTCTGGCTTGCAGGGTTTTTGCTGAAAGATCAGCTGTTAACCTTATGGGGATTCCCTTGTATGTTATTTGTTGTTGTTCCCTTGCTGCTTTTAATAATTTTTATTTGTATTTAATTTTTGATAGTTTGATTAATATGTGTCTTGGAGTGTTTCTCTTTGGATTTATCCTGTATGGGAATCTCTGTGCTTCCTGGACTTGACTAACTATTTACTTTCCCATATTAGGGAAGTTTTTAACTTTAACTGCATTCCAACTGCGTTTAATGTCCCAAAAGTCTCTGAGACTGTCCTCAACTCTTTTCATTCTTTTTTCTTTATTCTGCTCTGCAGTAGTTATTTCCACTATTTTATCTTCCAGGTGACTTACCCGTTTTTCTGACTCAGTTATTCTGCTATTGATTTCTTCTAGAGAATTTTTAATTTCATTTATTGTGTTGTTCATCATTGTTTGTTTGCTCTTTAGTTCTTCTAGGTCCTTGTTAAACGTTTCTTGTATTTTCTCCATTTTACTTCCAAGATTTTGTATCATCTTTACTGTCATTACTCTGAATTCTTTTTCAGGTAGACTGCCTATTTCGTCTTCATTTTTTTGGTCTGTTAGGTTTTTACCTTGCTCCTTCATCTACTGTGTGTTTCTCTGTCTTCTCATTTTGCTGACCTTACTGTGTTTGGGGTCTCCTTTTCGCAGGCTGGAGGTTTGTAGTTCCTGTTGTTTTTGTTGTCTTCCCCCAGTGGCTAAGGTTGGGCCAGTGGGTTTTGTAGGCTTCCTGGTGGAGGGGACTGGTGCCTGTGTTCTGGTGGATGAGGCTGGATCTTATGTTCCTGGTATGCAGGACCATGCCCGTTGGTGTGTTCCATGGTGTCTGTGACCTTATTATTATTTTTAGACAGACTCTCTTCTACTGGGGGGTTTTGTGTTCCTGTCTTGCTAGTTGTTCCACATGTAAATGTATTTCTGATGTATTTGTGTGGAGGAAGATGATCTCCACATCTTATTCATCTGCCATCTTGCTACTTTTATTTTTAGTGAAATATATATTACATAATATATGTGTGTGTGTGTGTGTGTGTATAATACATATATGATTTAAAAATAATAGTAACACTGCTGACTGAAGTTACAAGTATATCCGTGGTCTAGAAAAGAAATTGTTTCCAGTATATATGGAGATTTAGTATATGATAAAGTTAGCCACTCAAATCACAGGGAGAAAGATGGGCTTTGTAGTGAATGGTATGGGGCAACTGGATAACCATTTTGAATAAAAGGTAAATAAATTTTATGCTTCATGCTATGCACAAGAATAAATTCCAAACTTATTAGAATGCTTTTTTATGTATGACTCAAATCTAAAGATATTGATAATAAGTGATAAATTTAATGACATAAAAAATGCAGGGGAAAGCAACTATAACAACAAAACCATTATAAACAAAAGCAAAAGGTACCTGATAAACTGAGAGAAAATATTTACAACATATGGCACAGAAAGAAGACTAATATCACTAACATATAATATATAAAGAACTCTAAAAACTATGGAATAAAGGACAAAAATCACAGAGGAAAATGAGCAAAACGCATGAAAATTCAATTCAATGAAATATATAAAAGTAACTGATCACATGACAAAATTTCCAAACTTGTTAACAATTAGAGAAATACATATCAAGCAATACTGAAATAACTTTTCTTGCCAACAAAATAGTTGGAAATTTTAAAACTATGACCATACATTTTTGGAGGGAAATAAACTGTTTTATAAATTGCTTATTAGAATATGAAACAGCACAGTCCTTCTAAAGGGAAATTTGACAATTGCTGAGAAAACTTACCTCTGACAGAACAATTCTGCTTGTAAGAATCCACCATGATAATACATCTCCCATAACCTGAAGAAAAAAAAAAATTGCTCAATGAAAGGTTATTTATTTCAGCATTTTGAAGTATCTCAAATAATTGGAACAACCTAAATGCTCATATATTGGATAGTGTTTTAATAAACTATGACATATCTACAGAATGGATTACTATGCAACTGTAAAAAAGAATGAGGAAGATTTTTATGAATTGAAATGGAGTGATTTCCAGGATATGATGCTAAGTTGAAAAAAGTAAGGGTTTATATAGAATGTAACTTTTCTTATATTAAAAAAGGGATATAAATATTGAGCAGAAAGCTCATTTATTACAAATATAATAATGTAATACAAATTTATATTATATACACTGAAGGGATTGGTGAAGAAAAGAACAGAACTAAGAAATATTGAAAAGTAGTATTTGACTGTAAACTGTAAGGCTAAAGACAAAAATAACTATAAAAATATTGTGGTCTAGTTATTAAATTTATTTTTCATAGAGGTATGGACTAGCAGTTCTAAAACTACTTTCTTTGTATATTAGGATTTAAGAAATATGTAAGCATAGATAATGAGAACCATGCCTCTACTGTTACAGAAAAAGTAACAAATAAGAAAATGGGGAGTCTGGAATGAACCCTGTGTGTTGGATTGTAATTGGAGATATTCATAGAAATGCAAGCTCCGTCAGTCTGTCTATCTATCTATCTATCTATAGGTGGATTGAGAGATAAATGTAGATGTGTATATGTGCATGTGTTAATATAATGTTCTGTCCACTGAGGGGGCCTAAAAGGCATGAAAACTCATTAGCAATAAACATGCATAGTGCCCAATGATGTTCTCAAATAAAAGAAGCAGGAATCTGTAGAGAAAATACTTGACTCTAGAGCAGAGTCAGAGAAATATAAGATGAGATGAAAATGTTTTATAGTGCCAGGAAGTAACTATGTGTTCTAAAAATGATGAAGGCATGTTTAAAGGACACAGGAGCCAATATGAAGGAGCTACAAATAACCAAAGCTAGGACAATTTTAGAAACAAAATAAATGATAGAGTTGAAATGGAACCCATATAATAAAGTAATTATAAGTCACATTGATATTAACAAGTTGAGTCAATCAACCAATAAATTGTGGAGTAGCGACAACTTTTCCCTACAATAAAATTCCAATTAATAAATGTAGAAATAATTAAAAATAGAAAACAATAATTAGGCAAATATCACAGTAATAATTGTAGCACGCAAAATCCATTGTTGCATAATAAAACTAGTTGGCGAAAATATGATGAGAAACAAGACATTTATATAGTGTCATTGAAACTTCTCACGACTTAATTATTAAATGCAAAGAAAACAATAACTATATAGGTAAATCTTGCAGACAACACCTTAACCAAGTAATCAAATTTGACATTAGCAATAATAGAACATATCAGTATCATGTATTTATGCACTGAGAAGGGTGCATTACCACTAGAGTTCTTGCCAAAATGAACAGTCCCTATCTAATCACAAGAAAACATTATTCAACTCAAAACTGAGAGATATTTTACTAAATAACTGACCAGTCAAGGCCATGAAAGAAAAGGGAAGATTAAAAAACTTTTCTAAGGGAGGTACTACATATCTATCTACTCTCTAAATCTTAATGTTTTATTGCTATTTTATCCTCTTCTGTTCTCTATATCCTTGTTGGTTAATGCCTCATTTTTAACACATGATTACCACTTTTGTAGTTTCAAGAGAAAGTTGGGGCTCATAATTTAACGCTTTATCAAGGACATCTTAAAGTGAATCTAGTATTTAACATTTACTGCTGTATATAAAGGTGAAGAATACAATGGCTTCTAGAACAATTTGGTGTCAATGCCTTGATTTTTGCCAAGGCATCCTCATCATTGCTTTTGCACTATCAATATAATACAATAAGAAAGGTAAAAAAATGTGAGAAAATAGTAAGAGAGTTCTTTAAAATGGTCTCAAGTATCCCAGTATCCTCAGAAATTACTTTAAGAAAATCTGTTCTAAAGGATATATTTTCAGACAAAAATATTAAAATAACTTTTAGAGGATGTACTCAAAGAGGGAAAAATTAAGAAAGAAGATCTGACATGCAAGAATGAAAACTGAGCAAATAATAATGATAGCAGTGTAAGTGAATAAAAATAAAGTTTAAGGTATTAAACAAACGAAAATACAATTCTGTTTTCCCTTAAAAAGGACTCCATTGTAATCTCTTTTCTACCCTCATAGCCATAGCCCTGACCTAGAATTGTATCCCATTTCACCTGGAGTATTATTGTGATAGCCTCTTTCTTTGTTTTTCTTCCTTCTTTATTCAGTGATTCACCTCCTGATTATATGTTGCAATATTTTTTTATTTTCTACCCTCCATTTCATTTGATATTACATTTGGAAACTCTTGTTAGAATTTCTACTGGAATTTTAGGCTCTGAGTTCCATGTTCTTTCCTTCTCTTTCATGCATCTATGTCTTTTACTGATTGCTGTAACGTCTAGAAGTGTTCTTTGGCTTCCCTTTCCTACTCAAAAATTTGGACTAAACGTTAATAAAAACATCATCATTAAAGTTCATGGAACGATGCTAAAGCAATACTAAGAAGAAAATGTATAGCATTAAACACTTATATTAAGCAAGAAAAAAAGAATTTAAATTATTTAAACTTCTTCCTTTAGAATTAGAAAAAGAAGACTAAAAGTAAACTCAAAATAAGCCAAATGGAGGAAATAAAATGAAGGGAGCAAAAGTCAGTGAAAGAAGAAATGGACAAACAGAAAATTAGTAAAAGTAAAAGCTTTCTTTTAAAAGATTATTAAAATTAGTAAAATTCTAGCTAGACTAATCAAGAAAAAAGAAAAGATCAAAATTATCATTATTAGGAATGAAAGGAGGATTTCATCATACATTCTTCATATAGTGAAAGAATAAGAGAATTCTTTGAACATAATAATGTTAATGAATTTCAGTATTAAGAGAATAATGAAAAAATTATATAAAATTTCCATATATATGTAGAAAATCACTTAATAAAATCAACATTCTTTTATGACTAAAATCTCTCAGTAAATTAAAAACAGAAGCTGAATACAGACTTCTTCAAAAACCTGTAACTAAACAAATACTTAGTGGTAAAAAATTGAGTAATTTCTCTGTAAGATAGGAAATTAAGCAAGTATGATTTTTCTTTCCATTTCTATTCAACCTTCCTTGCAGTTAATGTCCTAATAATTTTAATAAGGCAAGAAAATAAAATAAAATGAATACATATTGAAAATGTGTACATATTAAAACTTTGAGGACATGATCTTTAGCATAGAAAATCCTAATGAATCTACAAAAAAACTACTTAGGACTTGTAAGTGAATTTAGCAATTTTGCATGATAAATATCAATACACAAAAAATCAAGTGCATTTCTATATATTATTGCACTGTGATAAATTCCTACTTATATATATATAATTGTACTAATAATGAGCAATTGAATTATGAAACTTAAAAATATTATTTACAATAGCATGAAATAGGAAAAAAATTTAGCACAATATATACAAGACCTTTTGCAGAAAAATACAAAACATTGCTAAAGGAAATAAAGAATGTATCAATATATTGAGAGAAATACATTGATCATGGATTGGAAGACTAAATGTTACTAAGATGTTGGTTCTTCTTAAATTGATATATAGATCAATTTTTTAATGGAAATTGACCAGGTGATTGTAAAGCATAGGTGGCCATGCAAGTAATGTCAAATAGACAAAAAATTTTGGAAAAGGAACAAAGCTAGAGGTTTAAACCACATGATTTCAAGACTTACTATAAGGCTAAAATAATTAACACATTTGGCAGTACTATAAGTATAGACATATAGAATAATGGAACAGAAAAAAGAGTTCAGAAGCAGGTCTCCACATATGTTCTCAATTGATTTTTGACAAAGGTACCAAAGGAATTAAATATGGAAAGGGTAGTCTCCTTAGAAATTGTGCCGGAATATCTGGATACCGATATGTGAAAAACAAGCCTCAGCTCATATTTCACACCATACATGAAAGTTAACTTAAAGTGGAGTATACATTTAAACTGAAAGCCAACATCTAAATCTCATAAGAGATAATATATGTGACTTTATGAGAAGCAAAGATTTTATAAACAGGACACCAAAAACACTAATTATAAAAAGAAAGTTACATTGTACTTTATCAAGCTAAAAAATGTTTTCTGTTTGAAAGATACCCTTAGTATGAAAAATGCATATGTATTTCACATTTCATATTTTCATACACTGTACTTATATGATTAATATTCATTATACATTTAATATTCATTATATATTTAATATTCATTATATATTTAATACTATTTTTATATTTATATTCACTTTCTATTTAATATTTATTATATACATCATATATATCAAAGCATTTCTATTCAAATATAATAAGAATTCTTAGAACTCAATAAGAAGACGCATGATTCAATTAAAAATGGATAAAAGTTTGTACATACAGTTCATAAAAAAGATATAAAAATGGACATTAAACACATGAAAGGTGAATAACCTCATTATTCTTTGGCGAAATGTAAATTAAAACTAAAATACGATACTTCTATACACTCATTAGATTCCCTAAAATTAAAAAGAACTGGTGATAGCAAGTGTTGGTAAGGGTATAGAGCAACTGGGACTCATACATATTTTCTAAAAATATTTTGGTAGTTACTTATATAATTTAATGTGAACTTACCATGACTCAACAATTCCACTCCTAAGAGAAATAAATATCTAAGACATATTAAAGTATTCATCAAGAAAATGTCTTGCAAAATAGGTTCTCTTCTTTCCTTGCTAGTGGCATTGGTTTTGTTTCCCATGCTGTGATTAATTGTTTTCATTTTTACATTTTGGAAGGAACATTCAACATGTTCAATTAGTCATCTTGAACTAGAATTACTACTTGGTAACCATACTTTCATTAACTATATAACTTAAATGTTTTTACTTCAATTTATATTCTCCTCTGCATTATTTAAATGGCTATATGTCATCACATTTTATCAATGTACCTGCCATATTGACTTCACTAATACCTTTCCATCTTTCCTGTCATCAAACCCCTGATATAGAATGCACATTAAGCATTTTTAACATTAAATCCTGCAACTCTAGGAAATTCTGAGAAACCATTTTTTAACCATACATATGCATTTGCTTCATGTTATTTATCTGAACTTCATTCAGAGTCCTGAAATTTAGACAAATTGGTTCTAGATTATATACAGAATTCACTTTCTATTGCCGGAAATACTTGACATACTATGCTTGAAACAGGCATTAGTCTAAGCTATAATAAAAGTTATTAAAATAAACATGGTCAATAAAGGAAATATCTGAATTCAATGCTTCAATGCATCTGCTTTGAAGTTCCACTTCATATGATGCTGGCTAATTTTCACCGCAACACTTTCTCATACTGACTTCCAAGAATATTAGCGTAACAATTGGAAAAACATATTTAAAGGATGATAAAGTCTTTTAAAAATCAACTTTAAGAGTAAGATGAACAAAAACTATAATGCAAGTAAAAAGTAAAATGAAGTTTTCTTGATTCATGAAACAGAGTTGAGACCATGACAGTCTTCCATATAAAAATCCTCAAAAGCTTATCACTTATGACTTTCATGACAAATTTTGATTATTTTTTCTGGGTTTTCATGAATCATAATAAACAAAATCTGGAACTTTAACTCTTTTCTTGCCAGTCAGTTTTTTTAAATTTGCTTTATTTCCAGTTGTTGTAAGCCAAATACAATAGTACAAAAATTAGTTGAAAATTTCAAGATAATGATGTTCCAATAACAGTCCTCTAAAGTAATACAAGACCTTGGATTCAGAAATGATAACCTTTGAAAGGTAAGTTATTTGAGAAAATTTAGAAATAACTTCACATGAAAACACCTCAGGTGTGTAAATTAGAATTAAAGTGCTTTGTGTAGCCAAGGACTGTTTGATGTCCAAATTAATCAACATTAGTATGACCTAAAAAACTTCAAAGCCTTCATCCAAACAGAGGCTGAAAAAGTTAAGTAGGTGTTTTGTCCTTAGGCCTTGTCTTTTTTCTCATTACTCTACCCATATGTGATTTTCATCTAGTCTCATGACTTTAACTGTCACTCCTTTACAGATGACTTTCATCTCAGTCCCTAGGTAGAATCATTGGACCTATATTTCCAATTGCACAATTTGACAGCAACATTCTTTGTTCAAATAGTACTTCAGATCCAACAAACTTGTTCTTTCCCAAGTGTCTCTACATCAATCAACTGTTCTATTCTTTTAATCATCCAGATTATAAAAAACAATTTAAGTTATCTTTCACTTCTCCAACTTCTTCACATTCACTCTATAAAAAATATTCTGTTTTCCTACATGATAGTTGCTGTACTCACACTTTTTCATCACTGTGGTCTTTGCCCCAACCCACTTCTACTTCCCTCCCTCCTCCCTATTTCTGTATTTTGCCACTAATCTCTTTGTCACAATTAACCAGAGATTTTAGTCTTAAAACATAAGTGTTAAGATCTTTCTATCCTCAAAAACCTTTAATGTCTTCTCTATTCATGGCCATGGTCATTTATCAGAAATGTTTACAAAACAGTATTTCTCACTACTCATGTGACCTTGGCTGTTTCCCATCAGAACCAGTCTCTTTAGCCACTTGAATCTAGTATGTATTACAGCTTTGACCCATCGGATAAGGTAAACTTGATGCTGCACTGCTTCCTGGAGAGGCCCTTAACTGGCCTGTAATTTTATACTTTTTGAGTCTTGAAAGCAAGTTGTTTTGTAAAAAGTGTAAATTGCCATGCTTTGTGAAGCCCAAGGCATGTGAGGAGACCTTGGATGAAGGATACCATGAGAGAGAGAAAGACCATCAAGGCTCCAGACATATGAGTGAAGAAGATACACTGGAACTGCAACCTGCAGTCTAAGCTGCTCCATCTGACCCCATGTTGATCAGATATGAACAAACAAGCCAAGTCCTTCCCAAGTTCCTGCCTCCTTAAATTGTGAACAGAACAAAATGGCTGTGTTGAATTTTGTTGTAGTTTATTTCACAGCAATAGCTAACCAAAACATAAGATTAAACCATAGCAAAGAATTTAAATATTTTAATATTTTTGCTATGATCTGGACCAATCATGATTTCTAGCCATGTTTCTCTACTGTACTGAACTTATCCCAATTGTGCACACAAATATTAGTGTACTTGTCATTTCTTCCTTCTACTATGAACTCACATACTATACCTTTAGAAAGGCTGTTACCTTGAACTGAAACTCTTTGTAGTGACAAGAACTCCAAAGCTTAATCATTCTTTAAGCTACAGCTAAAATTTATCACCAAGTTTGTGTAATGTTACTGGGTCCCTGTAGGTTATTTTCTTATATGGTTTTCTCTCCCTCCCCCATATTTGTTAGGTAGGCTAGGCTATGCAGAGGTAACAATAACGTGCTAAATGTTAGTGATTCAGAAAATAACTCACTCATACCGCAGCCCAGGGGACTGTTAGTGAGTGGATTTGCAACCTGGTGGTGGTGATTTAATCTATCAGTTCTTTAACGTCCATCTAGCAGGCTCATTGTATCTAGTAGTTTTTAAATCTTTCACTGGATCTTCTGCATCTGTCCTGTAAATGAGCAAAGAAAAAGCAACCAAAGGATTTCATGAGCAGTTTAGAAGCCATGTCAGTAGGTGTTGTACAGCACTTTTACCTACATTCCTGTGGTTATTTAGAATAAGTCACATAGTTTCATTTCAATGCAAGGTGAGCTGCAACTATGTAATAAGCAACTTATACATGTCCTCTTAAGGTGCTATGTAGGAATTTCTTGAGGAAAAATATGCCTTGGTAAAGAGTTGATGGGCCATAGCATATGCTTGTATTTAATTGGATCACGTAGGTCCAGATTACTCTTCAGAATGGCTGCCTAGGGTCCATGAGCAGCAAATCGTAATAATTCCTATAGTTTTTCATCCTGCCAATATTAGACATTTCCCAGTGTTTTACTTTAACAAATCAAATAGGTATAAAATGATATCCCATTGTTAATTATTTAACAGTAATTAACTTGATAATGATTTTGAATTTATTTTCATATACTATTAGCTTTTTTAAAAAAGGAATCCTCTTCTGTACTTGCCTTTTTATAATGTCCTTTTTTTGCACAGTGAATGCTGTATTTCCCCTTTGATTGGCAATGTGTACAGTAATTTCTCCTATAATTGTCTCTCTATAATTTTGATAGTGGTGTTTTAATGGAACAGAAATAATTATGATTTGATGAAATTTGACTATTTTTAATGATGTGTATATTTGAGTTTGCTAAAAAATTTTGATCCAGTACTTTCTTGCATTTTTCTATAAACATTATAATTTTAAATGTGTCTATTTTTAATGATTTGTATATTTGAAAATTTATTTAAAAATTAACCAGATTCTAGATATTTCTTGCATTTTTCTATAAGCACTATAATTTTATCTTTCACATTAGGTCTTTGGTCAATCTACAGTTCACTCTGGAATGTGGTATTAGATAGCGGTTTCGTTTTATCTCCATGTAATGAGTCAGCTTTCCAAATGCAGTGCCTTGAGCAGTCTATACATTCATCATTGGATTGTTGGCTCATTTTAATCATATATTAAGGTTCATTCTTTCAGGTCTCTATTTGTCTAATTAGATAACTTTCTGTTTGTGCACCAATACTATACAATGTTTATTATTATGGCTTTGTAGTATGTTTTAATGTGTGATAAAGCAATTCCTCCTGTTACTCTTCTTTTTAAATTTTCTTAAGGTTAAGTTAGCTCTTTGTGGATCTTTATTTTTTAAAATAAATTTTATAATAAGTTTTTTTTAAATCCTTAAAAATATCAAACTGCAATATTGAATGGGATTGCATTCAATGTAAGGCATATCTTGGGTGCTTGGCCCTCTTTGTATTCTTTTCATGATCTTTCATGTCCTTTTAGAGTTTTAAGGTCTTTTAAGATCCCTATAACTGATATTATAAAAAACATTTTCTACTTGTTATTCATGGTGTAAAGAGATACTATAAAATTATATTAGTTGATTTTATTTCTAACAACCCTGCAGAATTATTTTGTTGGTAATAAAAAAATTGTTGAACATAGATTTCTATAAAGATTTTCAAGTCATTTGTTAATTTAATGAGTCATTTTATTTTCCAATATTAGATATTTATATATTTTCATCTGTAATATTGGTGCTCAGGGATAATGGTACTATGCTAAACAGTAGTGATGATTCTGGGCATCTTATATTTGCTATGCTTTTGTTTAGTAAATACTCTTAAGTTAACATTCCTTTCTATTTTTAATTTTTAAGACTTTTCATCATAAATATGTGTTGGAGCATATAAAATACTTTGTCCACTACTATTGAGGTAGTCATATGATTTTAAATTATTAATGTGGTAAATTGTCATTAGATTTATTCTGATGTTAAGATGTCCTTGCATTTTAAATGTAAAGGTACTTGATTCTAAAGTACTATTTTTTTAGAACACTGTTGGTTTTAGTCAGCTAATATTTAAATTTTTAATGTAATATTTTATTTATTTAATCAATAATTAAATAATATTAATTTAAATTTATTTATGATTTTTGAATTACAGTTCAAAGGTAAAATGGGTCTATAATGTTCTTTTCTTTACATTGTTCTTACCTGGTATTAGTATTACGATTATTCTAGCCTCATAAAATGAGCTTGGTTTCTTTAATTCTTTCTTCTATTTTCTCTATAATCTTAATTCTTATCAGAGTCCTTCAAAACAGGCATTATCATTCTCAATTTATAGTTGATAAAGTTGAGGATCAAAAGTATTATAATTTTCCCAAAGACCTGTGGTAGAACCAAAATTACAAAAGTCTGTATGATCTGAAAGTCTATTGACCTTTCCTGTAATTTCCTATAACTTGTAGATATTCAGTAAATATTTGTGGAAATATATTCAAAGTCAGAAAGAAGTTTTTGAAAGAAGACAGGAAAGAATTTTCAGATATCTAAGAAGGTAGGTCCAGAGAGTACCCAAGATAAGAAGGGGATTTATTGGGACTCCAGGAAACAACAAAAGATCAAGAACAGCAAAGCCTTAATTTTAGAAGATTTGGCCCTGGTCAGGCGCCAGATTGTCCATGTCTGTATCCTGACTGCGTTACTTGCAGCCTGGCTGATGTTGATTTCTACATTAGTTTGAGCCATAGAAAATTGCTGATATTTGGATTTTTTTAATTTACAAAATAATATCATATGGCTCAACCTAACATTTAATCATTTGTTTTCCTCACTTTTCTCATCTGTACTAGTATATAAATAGCATGCATGTCCCACTTTTTTTAGGAGAATTACAAAGCAATGCAGGTAGATTCTTAGAGCAGTGCTTGAAGTAGAATAAGAACTTGAGGCATAGTAAAATAATGATCATTTCTTATTTGTAAAAGTGTATATCCAAAAATATCACCTTTGTGTTAAATTTTTGTGTGTCATATGGGATTATAATTTTCAGAAAATGATGTTGGCTGGAGATAGTGTAGTGAATGTAATTCAACAATCAACATTCAGTTTCCAGGAAGGAATGAAAATTTCTTGCAAAATTCTGGGATTTGAAGATAGATCATATTTTAAAATTCCCACTTTTATATAGTGAGTTTTCCTACCCACAATGTGTATTGTTTTAATCATCTAACTCATCATTACTGGTCTAAAGAGACAAAGCATTAATTATAATTGTTCCACAGTGCCAGCTTTGCATACTATTAGACCATTTCTGTATTTTATAACTGAAAGTGTTTATTTTCTAATTTAGGAGATTAGTGTTTTGCAGTCAGGATACAGGAATGACAAGGCAATCACAGTCCAAACACAATGAGGCGGCTGCAGAGATTTATAGCAAAGTCTGGCAAATACAGCAACAGGCAAAATCCCAGCGCTGGATATTTTGTTGACACTGTAGAACCAGATTATAATAACTATAATTAAGATAGGAGAAATGTCCTAGTCCCTTCAAAATGTAGGATAAAGAGTATTTATCCTTAGCAACAACTGGAATCCAAATTCATACTCACCTGCATTGTACCTCAATGGAATAGAATGGCCGCGTACATAAATATTTTTCACAGATCATTTTCCTCAGCTTTACACAGAAACAGTTTCTCTATTATGATTTATTCAACATTAGCTAACACAAACTTCTAATAAAAATTCAAACTTTTTTATAGACCTGTTTTGTTTTCTGATTTTTCAGAATCTACAACCCCTATTTTCAAAACCTATAAATTAATTTTAATATTCAGATATGTATAATATCCATTCAGGATTTACTTTGGTCTAAGAATAAATGACAACCATAGAAGCACAAAGTTAGACTCAGAGCCTGATTCAGACATGCTTTAAGGTATAGAAATGTCCCTTGCCTCTTTTCAGAGAACTTACCCTTTCTGCCACTGAGAACAACTCAAGAAGTGGAGTAGGTGGCCACTTGCATGGCGGTCTGCAAGACAGTTTTTTTTTTGTTGTTTTTTTTTTAATATTTATTTTATTTCTTTATTTGTTTTTGGCTGCATCGGGTCTTAGTTTCGCGTGGGCTTCTCTCTAGCTGTGGCAGCGGGTTTTCTCTCTCTAGTTGTGGCGTGCGGGCTCCAGGGCGCGTGGGCTCTGTAGTTGCTGCACACGGGCTCTCTCGTTGAGACGCACAAGCTCAGTAGTTCTGGCACGCGGGCTTACTTGCCCCGTGGCATGTGGGATCTTAGTTCCCCGACTCGGGCTCGAACCCGTGTTCCCCGCACTGGAAGGCAGATTCTTTACCACTGGACCACCAGGGAAGTCCCTGCAAGACAGTTTTAAGACATTTTGCCAACTGGGCAAAAACAGTGTTTCAATGAAAGAAGTCCCCCCTTCTGGATAAAACATTGTCTCCAGAAGGCATCTGTTAAAATCAGAAATGAATTCTTTGGAAGGAAGACTGCACTGAACAGAAGGCATTGAGATGTTGGTTAAACTGACGCACATCACCCCGCAGATTGCGCGGATCCACAGGAGCAGAGATGAGGATATTACACAATGAAGTTTTTACCTGAATAATTTACCAGGCATTATAAGCTCAAAATGAAATTCTAAAGTATAGGATGGTCCCATTTGAAACATACAGAAAGGAGTTATCTAGGTTTGTTCAGAGGGGTTTTGTCCTGAGTTACATGCCTTCTCTTGGAACTCCTTCCTGGATGGACTGTATGTCTTTGTTGGTAAGGTCAAATACAGGATAGAGCCAAGTCTAACACACAACACATTGAACTAGAGGTAGAAATGAGGAGAGGTGACCTCATTTGTATACCTTCTAGAGCATTAGATACTTTTCATTTCCAATAGCTAATTATTAAATATAATATTAACAGTATAATACCAGCAAGATAACCAATAAACATAACTATGATGCCTGCTTTTGCCTCTATTTTTTAAACATTGTTTGGAAAGTACAAGCCAACAGAATTAGAAGAAAAACAAAATAAAAGTTATGATCTTGTTTCTGCATGTTAGCAATCTACTGTATGACTGTTAACATAATAGAAATAACAAATCTGTGGAATAATTATTTTTGTTGTGCAGACCATGTCTATACTGTCCTTGAGAATATACAAATACATCTTGAGACATACAAAATTGATCTCAGAGTTTTAACTCTCCAAATAGTCCAATTATTTCCATGAAAAATCATTAGATTAGTATCTAGATATTATTAAACCATTCTTCATTTGACCATATTGAAATGCAAATGAGGAACAAGATGTTGATCTTATATTGTATAAAATTGTTAAGTAGTATTGTTCACACAATTCTAAATCAGTATAATCAGAATGAATGTGGCCATATTCCCTCACAGTAGCATCTTCAGAGGACAGAATTCATTTTTGGTAGTCCTATTAGCCAAAATAAAAACAAATTCAAAAAATTTTCATTGCCTTGCATTGAATGAGTACAGTTTCAGCTTATTCAATGATAAAACCATAACTGTTTAAATTATGGCATAGTGCACTGTAGAAAATATCTTGCTTTTAAATATGCATTTTGCTCACTATCAGTTGCTATCATTTCAAAGTTAAAGAAGACAAAAGAATAGTTATGTTTTCTATTAGAAATGTAAATAGAGATATTCAGTCAGAACATTGTCGTTATTTTTGTCCTCTCAAAAATAGAATACAGTAATAGCTTGTTTTCAAAATGGAGAGATTAAAACACAAATCTGTATTTTTTCCTGGACAATTCAAAAGGAAATGAGCATCTTAATGAGTAACTTGGACAATACAAGTAATCTTTTTAAACTATCTGTGTCTACTAAGACGAGAGAGGTATTGCTAGTAATATGAGGACAAGATAAAATCATACTTTTTAACGCTATATATTTATTGAACATCTATTTTAGATCAGATTATCTTTACCTATCTATCCCAAGAGCATACTTGCAAATTTCTATTTTCTCCTTCCCTGTCTGTTTGCACTTTCTGTCTCTCTTTCCTTCCTTTACTCTCTTTCTCTTTGCAATATTAATATATAACAATATGATATGAGAACATTTGTAGAAATTTATTTTATTTTATTTTTGGAGCAAAAGTTGTGTTATTTGGGTTGTTTTAGTTTACAAGGTATGGAAGAACACACTTTTTTGTTAAATTGAAGTATAGTTGATTTACAATATTGTGTTAGTTTCAGGTGTGCAGCAAAGTGATTCAGTTATATATATATATATTTTCAGATTCTTTTCCATTATAGGTTATCATAAGATATTGAATATAGTTCCCTGTTCTATACAGTAAATCCTTGTTGTTTATGGAACACACATACTTTAAAAAAAAATTTAATTGGAGTATAGTTGATTTACAATGTTGTGTTAGTTTCAGGTGTACAGCACAGTGAATCAGTTATACATATACATGTATCTACTCTTTGTTAGATTTTTTTCCCATACAGGTCATTACAGAGTATTGAATAGAGTTCCCTGTGCTATACAGTAGGTCCTTATTAGTTATCTATCAATATTTTACATAAAGTAGTGTGTAGAAATTTATTTTCAATGCAATCTTTCAGCTATTATAAAAATAGGATAAATATTTCATTGATTTTTATCTGCTACTAGAAGGTTAGTACATATTCACATCTGTGAAACTATTGCCAGTGCCTATTTGGTCACTCCCTCTATCATCTGCTAAATTTTTTAACCTATACAATATCTTTAACTTCCACATTAATTCTGTGGGGTACATCTTCTTAGTGCTATTTTATTATTTAAATAATGAAACGAAGCATCTTAGTGCCTAAGTTACTTGCTCAAGATTCCACAGTAAGGAAAGGCATAAGTAGAAGTATTACATATCTTCTGATTCCAATTATGTTGTTGGCTTTCCCCTCTACTCCCCAAATAGCAGATAGACTAATAATGACCTATGGGTTTAATTTTATCTTCTCTTCTTAGAATTTACCTAAGCAGAATTGGTATGATTGAAGTGTTTTGCTTTGTATAGCATTTTGTATCCTGTGACATATGGTATATAGGTAGATATAAATATGCATGTAAGTTACATTTGTAAATATAGATATATACATGTTGTATATAACACCATTCATTCATTCATTTATTCTTCCTTTTATGATTATAACCCTCTGATCAAATTTTTATATTATCTTCAAATGCCAAAACCTCTTTGAAACTTTAACTTACTCAATTCCAAAGATCTCTCCATTATTTGATAACATTAATGATAATGATAATAACAAATATAAAAATTTAATGTTAATAGTATAGGATATTTATGGAGGCCTTATTAATGCCAGTCACCATTCCATGTGCTTCACAAGTAAAACTTCATTTGAACCACAAAACTCTATGGTGTAATTACTGCTACTATCTCACTGATAAGGAAACAAAATCACAGGAAAGTTCATTAATTTGTTCAGAGTCACAGCTAGTAGTTACGGCACTAGAACTCTAAACACACTCCTAACCAACAGTCTGTACATGTGCTTTGATAATACTTTACATTTATTTTACTTATAACATTTGCCTTGCGTTATAATATTTTGTGTAGGCTCTTTATTCTGCATAATCCTTGTATTTAATCTTTACTGAGTATTAATCTCACACCAGAAACTGCTTTAAGTGCCAAGAATACAGAAACGAGAAAGACAGAAAGGGTAAATGGAAGAGACAGAATTTCAGTAATTAAAACAACTAAATGGACAAAATGATTTAAAATACTGTTAACAGTTATAAGCACAACAAATATTTGTGTTAGAGAAGATGTCTTAAAGGGCCAAATTAGATTAAATGATCACGGAAGGCCTCTCTAAACAGAAAACATCTGAGGTGAGATGAGCCCTGAGTGAAAGAAGTTGCCAGATTTCTGGCAAATATTAGAGGTCAGAATGTTCCAGGGAGCGGGAACGGCAGAGTAAAATGACCCTAAGACTTTCCATGTGAGAGAAATAAAAAGAAGAGGATGTTACGAGATTCGAGATTAATTTAATTACGAGATTAATTCTGAGAAGAAGATTAATTCTTCTTCTGAGAAGAAGGCAAGACCAGATTATTGGTGCTCTTTAGGTCATAGGATGGTGATTGGATTTTATTTTAAATATAATACAAAATAATTGGCAAAATTAAGGGAAAGAAGTGACATAACCCAAATTGCTTCCTCTTTCCCCCTTTTTAAAAAGAACACTCTTACTGCTGTGTGGAGAATAAACTGTAAAACAGTGGAACCCATTAGAAAGCTATTGCAGATTTTTATATGAGTGCTGTGAATAGAGAAATGGATAGAGAGTGAAATAGATGAATGTACTCTGGAGATAGAAAAAAAAAGAGTCGATAGTCTTTTAAAGCAGAAAAAATTTATTATTCACTATTATATGCCCAACAGTGTCCTGAATACAGTAGGTATTCTTTCATATTTTGATATATTGAGTGTACTTAAATAGCAGTTCTAGCAGCTAAACTATTTCAAAGTTCTATTTTATGTGTAAAATTATAATAGCAATTTTAGAGGTAGCATGTTGATGTTTATTCATTGAAAGAGTTGCTTTGAAAATCTTTCTATAAAATTGAAATAACTCTTGCCTGTTTTTTCTCCATTATCTGAAAGGGAAATATATAGCAGTAAATTCATATATTATAAAAGAAGAAATGTCTCAGATTTCCATCTATTATCTACCTCTTATTTTAAGTAATTAGAAAAAGAAGAACAAGGAAATAATAAAAACTAGATATCAATCAAATGAAATTGAAAACAAGGAAACAAAAGAAACAAATGAGTGGAATAAAAAATGTCTGGTTCTTTAAAAATATCAATAAAATTCATAACCTTTTAGCAAGACTGACAAAGAAAGAAAGGAAAGACACAAATGTGTACCAATATCAGGCATGAACATAGGATATCATTACAGACCCTACAGACATGAAAAGATTAATGAGGGAATACTGAAAACAACTCTATACACAGAATTTGTCAATTTAGATGAAATAGACCAATTCCTCTAGAAGCACAAGCTATCAGTGATGTAAGCAACATAAAAAAAAATACTTTGAAGAGCACTAGAACTATTAAAGAAATTACAGTCATAACTAAAAACTCCTTAACAATAACTCTCCAGGTTGAGATAGTTTCAGTGGGTAATTGTATGAAAATTTAAAGAATTAACATCAATTCTCCACAATCTCTTCCAGAAAATCCAAGAGAAGGGAACAATTTCCACCTTATTTTTATGAGGCCAGTATTACCCTGATATCAAAACCAGACAACAGCAGTACAAAAAAGAAAACTAAAGACCATTTTTCCTGAATAATCCATAGGTAAAAACCCTCAACAAAATATTAACAAATTGAATTCAGTAATATTATATTTTATATAGTATTATAAAAAAAGAACGATATACCACGACCAAATAGGGTTTATTCCAGGGATGAAAGACTGGTTCAATACTCAGAAATCAATGTAATCTACCATGTTAACAGGCTAAGGAAGAAAAATCATATGGTTATATCAGTCCATGTAGAAAAAGCATTTGATAAAATTCACCATCCGTTTGCTATAACAATTCTCAGAAATCCAGGAGTGTAGGGAAACATTCACAATTTGATAAATAAAGAATATCTACAAAAAACCTCCTGAACTCTATTCTTGTCTCTCAGGACCACAAGACTTCCAACATTTTTGTTTTGCTCTCTTAAGGTTTTCTGTTTGGCTTCTTAGCTTTGTGTATCGGACAGTTTCAGAATTCAGTACAAATCTTGTTACGGAAAACCAGATGAGCATTGGGCTTAGGTGTTCTCTTCTCCTTTCCACCTCAATCTGGACACTTCAAGTCTCTCATTTTTGTCTCCTTAGCCCTGTGACACTGCCAAAGCTCTGCTGTCTTCTCTGTCTCTTAGTATAATCCCTCTTCCTGGGCTCATTGCCCAGATCCTCGGACTCTTGCCTCATGCCCAGAATTGGTGAATGCGAGGACAAAATACGTGGCTACAGATTTTTACTCACCTCTTCATGGCTTCCTCTTCTTTAGGATTCTGTCTTCCCAAATTCTGACAGCCTCAGAGGCACTCCCATATAATCAGATTCACTTATTTTTTTTTTTATCATATTCAGTTTTTCTAATTGTTGTCTAGTCCCCCTCCCCCCAGTGCTCTCAATCTCTCTCTGTTTCCAACAACATTGTTAGAAGTCTTGTGGTACTGGGAGGACAAGAATAAAATTCAGTAAGATTTTTGTAGATATTCTTTATCAAATTGCAATAGTTCCCATACACGCCTAGATCTTTGGCTTGCTGCTGGCTGCTTTATCTTAGCTGGAAGTGGAAGTCTTAAAGCAGAGGTTTCTGAAAGGGTAGAGGATCATCTAGAAGTGACATTGAGAAGTGAAGAAGACACTGATCCTATTATCAGATCCTGAAGAATGCAAAATGTTGGAGAATGAGTAGCCTCCAAGAGAGTGTCACAAAGGAAAGCTGAGTGTCAGTTTATGCAATGAGAAAGAAGGAACAGTGAGCAGTCATCCTAGAGAATTCTATAAAATGGAACCCCAACACAAAGGTAAAGCACATTTAAAGGACCTACTGTAAAGAAACAGAGAACTATACCCAATATCTTGTAATAACCTATACAGGAAAAGAATCTGAAAAAGAATCTATCTATCTATCTATCTATCTATCTATCTATCTATCTATCTATCTATCTATCTATCTAGCATCTACATAGAAAACAAACTTATGGTTACCAAAGGGGAAAGGGGAGGGGATAAATTAGGAGTTTGGGATGAACATATACAGACTACTATACATAAAATACATAACCAAGAAGGATCTACTGTATATAACACAGAGAACTATACTCAATATTGTGTAATAACCTATAAGGCAAAAGAATCTGAAAAAGAATATATATACATGTATAACTGAATCACTTTGCTGTACACCTGAAACTAACACAACATTATAAATCAACTATACTTCAATTAAAAAAAAAGCAAAAAAAAAACCAAAAAAAGCACACTTAACTGTTTCTGCCCCACTGCTTTGTTTCATTAGGCTTGCTGCTTCCATGGCTTTAGATTACCCTTAATGCAGTTTATACCCTGGTCAATTAGACACAGTGGTTTGTTTTCTAGCTACGAATTAAATTATGTATTTCACAGTTTAGATCCAGTCATATTCCCTATCAGAAGTTCTGAACACTCCTTATTCAAGAAAATTATGCTCAGTGAAAAGAATTCATTGTTGAATTTGAAAAAAAAAGTCTAAGAACTATGCTGTTTATAGGTGAGAATGAATGACTTCCAAAAGGGATTTTTGCACTTTTAAAGAGTAGTCTCCATTACTAAAAATTAAACCTACTTAAAACACGTATACATTTTTTTTTTTTAACATCTTTATTGAAGTATAATTGCCTTACAATGGTGTGTTAGCTTCTGCTTTATAACAAAGTGAATCAGTTATACATATACAATATGTTCCCATTTCTCTTCCCTCTTGCATCTCCCTCCCTCCCACCCTCCCCATCCCATCCCTCTAGGTGGTCACAAAGCACCGAGCTGATCTCCCTGTGCTATGCGGCTGCTTCCCACTAGTTATCTATTTTACATTTGGTAGTGTATATATGTCCATGACACTCTCTTACCCTGTCACATCTCACCCCACCCCCTCCCCATATCCTCAAGTCCATTCTTTAGTAGGTCTGTGTCTTTATTCCCGTCTTGCCACTAGGTTCCTCATGGCCTTTTTTTTTTTTTTTTTTTTTTTTTTCCCCTTAGATTCCGTATATATGTGTTAGCATACTGTATTTGTTTTTCTCTTTCTGACTTATTTCACTCTGTATGACAGACTCTAACTCCATCCACCTCATTACAAATACCTCCATTTCATTTCTTTTTATGGCTGAGTAATATTCCATTGTATATATGTGCCACATCTTCTTTATCCATTCATCTGTCGATGGACATTTAGATTGCTTCCATGTCCTGGCTATTGTAAATAGAGCTGCAATGAACATTTTGGTACATGACTCTTTTTGACCTATGGTTTTCTCAGGGTATATGCCCAGTAGTGGGATTGCTGGGTCGTATGGTAGTTCTATTTGTAGTTTTTTAAGGAACCTCCATACTGTTCTCCATAGTGGCTGTATCAATTTACATTCCCACCAACAGTGCAAGAGTGTTCCCTTTCCTCCACACCCTCTCCAACATTTATTGTTTCTAGATTTTTTGATGATGGCCATTCTGACTGGTGTGAGATGATATCTCATTGTAGTTTTGATTTGCATTTCTCTAATGATTAATGATGTTGAGCATTCTTTCATGTGTCTGTAGGCCATCTGTATATCTTCTTTGGAGAAATGTCTATTTAGGTCTTCGGCCCATTTTTGGATTGGGTTGTTCGTTTTTTTGTTATTGACCTGCATGAGCTGCTTGTAAATCTTGGAGATTAATCCTTTGTCAGTTGCTTCATTTGCAAATATTTTCTCCCATTCTGATGGTTGTCTTTTGGTCTTGTTTATGGTTTCCTTTGCTGTGCAAAAGCTTTTAAGTTTCATTAGGTCCCATTTGTTTATTTGTGTTCTTATTTCCATTTCTCTGGGAGCTGGGTCAAAAAGAATCTTGCTGTGATGTATGTCATAGAGTGTTCTGCCTATGTTTTCCTCTAAGAGTTTGATAGTGTCTGCCCTTACACTTAGGTCTTTAATCCATTTTGAGTTTATTTTTGTGCATGGTGTCAGGGAGTGTTCTGTTTTCATACTTTTACATGTACCTGTCCAATTTTCCCAGCACCACTTATTGAAGAGGCTGTCTTTTCTCCACTGTATATGCTTGCCTCCTTTATCAAAAATAAGGTGCCCATATGTGTGTGGGTTTATCTCTGGGCTTTCTATCCTGTTCCATTGATCTATATTTCTGTTTTTGTGCCAGTACCAAACTGTCTTGATTACTGAAGCTTTGTAATATAGTCTGAAGTCAGGGAGCCTGATTCCCCCAGCTCCATTTTTCGTTCTCAAGATTGCTTTGGCTATTCGGGGTCTTTTGTGTTTCCATACAAATTGTGAAATTTTTTGTTCTAGTTCTGTGAAAAATGCCAGTGGTAGTTTGATAGGGATTGCATTGAATCTGTAGATTGCTTTGGGTAGTAGA
This sequence comes from Balaenoptera physalus, assembly GCF_965194825.1. Classification (NCBI taxonomy): domain Eukaryota; kingdom Metazoa; phylum Chordata; class Mammalia; order Artiodactyla; family Balaenopteridae; genus Balaenoptera; species Balaenoptera physalus. Next base: position 57,483,911 of record NC_138883.1, on the reverse strand, counting down.
GTCATTTTCACAATGTTGATTCTTCCAATCCAGGAACATGGTATATCTCTCCATCTATTTGTATCATCTTTGATTTCTTTCATCAGTGTCTTATAATTTTCTGCATACAGGTCTTTTGTCTCCTTAGGTAGGTTTATTCCTAGATATTTTATTCTTTTTGTTGCAATGGTAAATGGGAGTGTTTTCTTAATTTCACTTTCAGATTTTTCGTCATTAGTGTATAGAAATGCAAGAGATTTCTGTGCATTAATTTTGTATCCTGCTACTTTACCAAATTCATTGATTAGCTCTAGGAGTTTTCTGGTAGCATCTTTAGGATTCTCTATGTATAGTATCATGTCATCTGCAAATAGTGACAGCTTTACTTCTTCTTTTCCGATTTGGATTCCTTTTATTTCTTTGTCTTCTCTGATTGCTGTGGCTAACACTTCCAAAACTATGTTGAATAATAGTGGTGAGAGTGGGCAACCTTGTCTTGTTCCTGATCTTAGTGGAAATGGTTTCAGTTTTTCACCATTGAGGACAATGTTGGCTGTGGGTTTGTCATCTATGGCCTTTATTATGTTGAGGAAAGTTCCCTCTATGCCTACTTTCTGCAGGGCTTTTATCATAAATGGGTGTTGAATTTTGTCGAAAGCTTTCTCTGCATCTATTGAGATGATCATATGGTTTTTCTCCTTCAGTTTGTTAATATGATGTATCACATTGATTGATTTGCGTATATTGAAGAATCCTTGCATTCCTGGGATAAACCCCACTTGATCATGGTGTATGATCCTTTTAATGTGCTGTTGGATTCTGTTTGCTAGTATTTTGTTGAGGATTTTTGCATTTATGTTCATCAGTGATATTGGCCTGTAGTTTTCTTTCTTTGTGACATCTTTGTCTGGTTTTGGTATCAGGGTGATGGTGGCCTCGTAGAATGAGTTTGGGAGTGTTCCTCCCTCTGCAATATTTTGGAAGAGTTTGAGAAGGATAGGTGTTAGCTCTTCTCTAAATGTTTGATAGAATTCACCTGTGAAGCCATCTGGTCCTGGGCTTTTGTTTGTTGGAAGGTTTTTAATCACAGTTTCAATTTCAGTGCTTGTGATTGGTCTGTTCATATTTTCTATTTCTTCCTGGTTCAGTCTCGGCAGTTTGTGCATTTCTAAGAATCTGTCCATTTCTTCCAGGTTGTCCATTTTATTGGCATAGAGTTGCTTGTAGTAATCTCTCATGATCGTTTGTATTTCTGCAGTGTCAGTGGTTACTTCTCCTTTTTCATTTCTAATTCTATTGATCTGAGTCTTCTCCCTTTTTCTCTTGATGAGTCTGGCTAATGGTTTATCAATTTTGTTTATCTTCTCAAAGAACCAGCTTTTAGTTTCATTGATTTTTGCTATTGTTTCCTTCATTTCTTTTTCATTTATTTCTGACCTGATCTTTATAATTTCTTTCCTTCTGCTGGCTTTGGGGTTTTTTTGTTCTTCTTTCTCTAATTGCTTTAGGTGCAAGGTTAGGTTGTTTATTCGAGATGTTTCCTGTTTCTTGAGGTAGGCTTGTATTGCTATAAACTTCCCTCTGAGCACTGCTTTTGCTGCGTCCCATAGGTTTTGGGTCGTCGTATCTCCATTGTCATTTGTTTCTAGGTATTTTTTGATTTCCCCTTTGATTTCTTCAGTGATCACTTCGTTATTAAGTAATGTATTGTGTAGCCTCCATGTGTTTGTATTTTTTACAGATCTTTTCCTGTAATTGATATCTAGTCTCATAGCGTTGTGGTCGGAAAAGATACTTGATACGATTTCAATTTTCTTAAATTTACCAAGGCTTGATTTGTGACCCAAGATATGATCTATCCTGGAGAATGTTCCATGAGCACTTGAGAAAAATGTGTATTCTGTTGTTTTTGGATGGAATGTCCTATAAATATCAATTAAGTCCATCTTGTTTAATGTATCATTTAAAGCTTGTGTTTCCTTATTTATTTTCATTTTGGATGATCTGTCCATTGGTGAGAGTGGGGTGTTAAAGTCCCCTACTATGATTGTGTTGCTGTCGATTTCCCCTTTTATGGCTGTTAGTATTTGCCTTATGTATTGAGGTGCTCCTATGTTGGGTGCATAAATATTTACAATTGTTATACCTTCCTCTTGGATCGATCCCTTGATCATTATATAGTGTCCTTCTTTGTCTCTTGTAATAGTCTTTATTTTAAAGTCTATTTTGTCTGATATGAGAATTGCTACTCCAGCTTTCTTTTGATTTCCATTTGCATGGAATATCTTTTTCCATCCCCTCACTTTCAGTCTATATGTGTCTCTAGGTCTGAAGTGGGTCTCTTGTAGACAGCATATATATGGGTCTTGTTTTTGTATCCATTCAGCCAGCCTGTGTCTTTTGGTGGGAGCATTTAATCCATTTACATTCAAGGTAATTATCGATATGTATGTTCCTATTCCCATTTTCTTAAATGTTTTGGGTTTGTTATTGTAGGTGTTTTCCTTCTCTTGTGTTTCTTGCCTAGAGAAGTTCCTTTAGCATTTGTTGTAAAGCTGGTTTGGTGGTGCTGAACTCTCTCAGCTTTTGCTTGTCTGTAAAGGTTTAAATTTCTCCATCGAATCTGAATGAGATCCTTGCTGGGTAGTGTAATCTTGGTTGCAGGTTTTTCTCCTTCATCACTTTAAGTATATCCTGCCACTCCCTTCTGGCTTGCAGAGTTTCTGCTGAAAGATCAGATGTTAACCTTATGGGGATTCCCTTGTGTGTTATTTGTTTTTTTTCCCTTGCTGCCTTTAATATGTTTTCCTTATATTTAATTTTTGACAGTTTGATTAATATGTGTCTTGGTGTGTTTCTCCTTGGGTTTATCCTGTATGGGACTCTCTGTGCTTCCAGGACTTGATTAACTATTTCCTTTCCCATATTAGGGAAGTTTTCAACTATAATCTCTTCAAATATCTTCTCAGTCCCTTTCTTTTTCTCTTCTTCTTCTGGGACCCCTATAATTCGAATGTTGGCGCGTTTAATGTTGTCCCAGAGGTCTCTGAGACTGTCCTCAGTTCTTTTCATTCTTTTTTCTTTATCCTGCTCTGCAGTAGTTATTTCCACCATTTTATCTTCCAGGTCACTTATCCTTTCTTCTGCCTCAGTTATTCTGCTATTGATCCCATCTAGAGTATTTTTAATTTCATTTATTGTGGTTTTCATCATTGCTTGGTTCCTCTTTAGTTCTTCTACGTCCTTGTTAAATGTTTCTTGCATTTTGTCTATTCTATTTCCAAGATTTTGGATCATCCTTACTATCATTATTCTGAATTCTTTTTCAGGTAGACTACCTATTTCCTCTTCATTTGTTAAGTCTGGTATGTTCTGACCCTGCTCCTTCATCTGCTGTGTGTTTTCTGTCGTCTCATTTTGCTTATCTTACTGTGTTTGGGGTCTCCTTTTCACAGGCTGCAGGTTCGTAGTTCCTGTTGTTTTTGGTATCTGTCCCCAGTGGCTAAGGTTGGTTCAGTGGGTTGTGTAGGCTTCCTGGTGGAGGGAACTAGTGCCTGAGCTCTGGTGGATGAGGTTGGATCTTGTCTTTCTGGTGGGCACGTCCACGTCTGGTGGTGTATTTTGGGGTGTCTGTGGCCTTATTATGATTTTAGGCAGCCTCTCTGCTAATGGATGGGGCTGTGTTCCTGTCTTGCTAGTTGTTTGGCATAGGGTGTCCAGCACTGTAGCTTGCTGGTCGTTGAGTGAAGCTGGGTCTTGATGTTGAGATGGAGATCTCTGAGAGATTTTTGCCGTTTGGTATTACGTGAAGCTGGGAGGTCTCTTGTGGACCAGTGTCCTGAAGTTGGCTCTCCCACCTCAGAGGCACGGCCCTGATGCCTGGCTGGAGCACCAAGAGCCTTTCGTCCACACGGCTCAGAGTAAAAGGGAGAAAAAATAGAAAGAAAGAAAGAAAGAAAGAAAGAGGCTATAATATAGTGAAGTAAAATAAAGCTATTGTAAAGCAAAGCTATACAGACAAAATCGCACCCAGAAGCATATACATATACACTCACAAATAAAGGAAAAGGGGAAAAATTAATATATCCTGCTCCCAAAGCCCACCTCCTGAATTTGGGATGATTCGTTGTCTATTCAGGTATTCACCAGATGCAGGCACATCAAGTTGTTTGTGGGGTTTTAATCCGCTGCTTCTAAGGCTGCTGGGAGAGATTTCCCCTTATCTTCCCTGTTCGCACAGTTCCTGGGGTTCAGCTTTGGATTTGGACCCGCCTCTGCGTGTAGGTCGCCTGAGGGCGTCTATTCCCCACACAGACAGGACGGGGTTAAAGGAGCAGCTGCTTCGGGGGCTCTGGCTCACTCAGGCCGCAGGGAGGGAGGGGTACAGAGGAGGCGGGGCGAGCCTGCGGCGGCCGAGGCCGGCGTGACGTTGCACCAGCCTGAGGCGGGCAGTGCGTTCTCCCGGGGAACTTGTCCCCGGATCACGAGACCCTGGCAGTGGCGGGCTGCACAGGCTCCCGGGAGGGGCGGTGTGGAGAGTGACCTGTGCTCACACACAGGCTTTTTGGAGGCGGCAGCAGCAGCTCCAGCGTCTCACGCCCGTCTCTGGGGTCCGTGTTGATCGCCGCGGCTCGCGCCCGTCTCTGGAGTTCGTTTAGGCGGCACTCTGAATCCCCTCTCCTTGCGCGCCGCGAAACAAAGAGGCAAGAAAAAGTCTCTTGCCTCTTCGGCAGCTGCAGACTTTTTCCCGGACTCCCTACCAGCCAGCTGTGGTGCGCTAACCCCTTCAGGCTGTGTTCACGCCGCCAGCCCCAGTCCTCTCCCTGCGATCCAACCGAAACCGAAACCCGAGCCTCAGCTCCCAGCCCCGCCCGCCGAGCAGACAAGCCTCTCGGGCTGGTGAGTGCTGCTCGGCGCCGAGCCTCTGTGCGGGAGTCTCTCCTTTTTTTCCTCTGTGCCCCTGTTGCTGTGGGGTCTGCGGTGATCGCCGCGGCTCGCGCCCTTCTCTGGAGTTCGTTTAGGCGGCGCTCTGAATCCCCTCTCCTTGCGCGCCGCGAAACAAAGAGGCAAGAAAAAGTCTCTTGCCTCTTCGGCAGCTGCAGACTTTTTCCCGGTCTCCCTCCCAGCCAGCTGTTGTGCGCTAATCCCTTCAGGCTGTGTTCACGCTGCCAGCCTCAGTCCTCTCCCTGCGATCCGACCGAAGCTGAGCCTCAGCTCCCAGCCCCGCCCGCCCCGGCGGGGGAGCAGACAAGCCTCTCGGGCTGGAGAGTGCTGCTCGGCGCCGAGCCTCTGTGCGGGAACCTCTCCGCTTTGCCCTCCGCACCCCTGTGGCTGCGCTCTCCTCCGTGGCTCCGAAGCTTCCCCCCTCTGCCACCCGCAGTCTCTGCCCGCGAAGGGGCTTCCTAGTGCGTGGAAATCTTTCCTCCTTCACAGCTCCCTCCCACTGGTGCAGGTCCCATCCCTATTCTTTTGTCTCTGTTATTTCTTTTTTCTTTTGCCCTACCCAAGTACGGGGGGAGTTTCTTGCCTGTTTAGAAGTCGGACGTTTTCTGTCAGCGCTCAGTGGGCGTTCTGTAGGAGCAGTTCCACGTGTAGATGTATTTCTACTGTATCTGTGGGAAGGAAGGTGATCTCCGCGTCTTACTCTTCCGCCATCTTCCCGAGGACCCACGTATACATTTTAAAATAGTGTCAATAACACTACTGTTTTAAGAATTCAGGCTAATGCAAATCCCAGTATTATATTTGTGTGATCTCTTTACTTGAAGACTATAAAATGTATTCATTACATATGGATATATCCTAATTTTCATATGTTTTGAATACATATTTTTGCTAATATAATGTACTACTTCAGATGTTTGTGTTTTCTAAAACTGTTTTCACACAATATACATCTTTTTTCATTTTTTATTTAATTTATTTTTAAATTGTTTTGGCCGTGCCACCTGGCATATGGGACCTTAGTTCCCTGACCAGGGATGGAACCCGCACCCCCTGCAGTGGAAGTGCAAAGTCTTAACCACTGGACCACCAGGGAGGTCCCCAGATGTTTGTGGTTTTAGGTTGGTAAAAGTACATTCCATTTCAGACTGGCTTACACAAATAGGAAATGTATTATTTTATACAACTTAAAATAAAATATGGTACAGTTATGTCATTAAAGTCCCAAGTTCCTTCCATTTGTCCATTTTAGCAACCTCAATAGAAGTTCCATACAAAGATGCCTCCCCCTGTGTTTACAGTATTACTACCCCTCCCCCCAATCTAGGCATTTCATACTGAATCAGCACTGCTCAGAGGCAATCATTTCCAATGTATCCTTTTTAAGAATGAGTAAACCATTCCTTGGGACTTCCCTGGTGGTGCAGTGGTTAAGAATCCTCCTTCCAATGCAGAGGACACGGGTTCAATCCCTGCTCCAGGAAGATCCCACATGGTGTGGAGCAGTTAAGCCTGTGCACCACAATTACTGAGCCTGCACTCCAGAGCCCGTGAGACACAACTACTGAGACTGTGAGCCACAACAACTGAAGCCCACCCCCCTAGAGCCTGTGCTCTGCAACAAGAGAAGCCACCGCAATGAGAAGCCCGCACACCACAACGAAGGGTAGCTCCCACTTGCCGCAACTAGAGAAAGCCCACATGCAGCAACAAAGACCCAGTGCAGCCAAAAATAAATAAATTAAAAAATATAAATTTATTAAAAAAAAAAAAGAATGAGTAAACCTTTCCTAGAATTACACTAACATGTCACTGTACAGATTTTATTCCTCACTCCTAGCCAATCCAATCACTGACAGGTAAAATAGAACTCCATGAGTGCTTCAGATCAATCAGAAATCTCTCAGGAGGTTAGGGATGGAACTGGTCACTTGGCAGAAAATGTTCAAAGGCAGGGAGTAGAAAAGTGTGGATATCCTAATAAAGCTAGATTTCTGTTAGGGAGGATGAAAACAAGGGAGTAGATAGATGTTGCTTAATTACATTATGCTCAGTAAATAACCATTGTTTTATATCATGTATTGTTCTAAATACTTTACATGCTATTTTTTTTTACACTTTCTTTACAACACCCTATGATTTACAGCTACCTTATTATTTTATAGATTAGAAAAGAGGTAAAATGTGGAAAATGCATTTTACAGGTAACTTGCTCTTTTGTCAAACCCTTTATAGTGAAACTGGGAAACTGATCTGTGCCTTCCCTCATATTACTGCTTCATTTTTTTCTTCACTCTTCTGTACACTTTTTGAAAAGAAATAGTCTTCATTCACAGAAGCTTTTCAGTATTACTCCTATTCCACAGTAGATGCTTGAACTTTTTTATCATGATAATTTCTCAGCATTATTGGATAAAAGAAAGCTAGCTACAATCATTTGGGCTAGGATTTGTGGAAACGATTTTCTCATTTACATCAGCTCTTCCCTGAAAACCTAAGTAGTTGGACTCAAAGAAATAAGGAAGGATAATTTACATTTTATAAACTTTCTTGTTTTTAATAATTTAATGTGCTCTTAGCAGAACGCATTTTTCCTCAAACAGAAAATGGTTTTGGAAGATTATGATTTTATAATCTTCTCAGGTGTTTCTAACTTTAATGATTACATGAATTTGTGAGAAGTTGTATATATAGTTACTTTGTCCAAAAGAATCATTTTAAAACACAGTTGGGTACTTCATTTACAAAGTAAAAAGCAAATAATTTTGAGATGTATGTAAACTATCCCTATTGTTTTATTCTGAAATCTCTAAATTTATTTCTTTTTTTTCCAGAAAAAAATTTATTTCCTGTCAAATCAGGGCAAAAGTTTTGTTGTAAAAATGACCTGATATTTTAGTTACAATTTTTTTGTGTGTGATTAGAACTTTAAGATCTGCTCTCTCAGCAGCTTTCAAATATTCGATATAGTATTTTTAACTATAGTCACCATGCTGTACATTACATCCCCATGACTTACTTATTTTTTAACTGCAAATTTATATCTTTTGACCCCCTTCACTCATTTCTCCCACTCCCCACCTTCCCACATCTGGCAATCACCAACCTGTTCTCTGTATCTATGAACTCCGTGTTTTGTTTTATTTTATTTTGTTTTAGAGTCCATATATAAGTGAGATCATAGGGTATTTTCCTTTCTATGCTTGGCTTATTTTACTTAGAATAATGCCCTCAAGTTTCATCCATGTTGTTATAAATGGCAAAATTTCATTCTTTTTTTTTTATTGGCCAAATAATATTCCGCTGTGTGTGTGTGTATGTGTGTGCGTGCGTGCGTGCAGGCATACCTCTGAGTTATTGCTGGTTCAGTTCCAAACCACTGCAATAAAGTGAATATCGCAACAAAGCAAATATCACAGTAAAGCGAATATCTCAATAAAGCAAATCACATGAATTTTTGGTTTTCCAGTGCTTATAAAAGTTATGTTTACAATGTACTATAGTCTATTAGCAGTGCGATAGCATTGTGTCTAAAAAACAATGTTCAGATCTTAATTAAAAAAATACTTCATTGCTAAAAAATGCTAACCATCATCTGACACTGCAGTGTTGCTACAAATCTTCAATTTGTAAAAAATACATTATCTGTGAAGCACAATTTATTGCACAGTTTAAAGTGTAATAAAACAAGCCGTGCCTGTGCCACACTATTCATTCATCCATCGGTAGACACTAAAGTTGTTCCATATCTTAGCTATTGTAAAAAGTGCTGCAATAAACATGGGGGACCACATATCTTTTTAAATTAGTGTTTTCATTTTCCTTGGATAAATAGTCAAAAGTGAAGCTGCTGGATCATATGGTAGTTCTATTTTTAATGATTCCAGCAACTTCCATCCTGTCTTCCACAGTGGCTCCGTCAAGTTATATTCCCACCAATAGTGCACAAGGATTCCCTTTTCTCCCCATCCTCTCCAACACTGTTATTTCTTGTCTTTTTGATGATAGCCATTCTGACAGGTGTGAGGTGATATCTCATTGTGGTTTTGATTTGCATTTCTCTCATGGTTAGTGATGTTGAGCATATTTTCATGTGCCTGTCAGCCATCTGTATGTCTCCTTCAGAAAAAAAAAAAATATGTCTATTCAGGTACTCTGCCCATTTTTTAAATTATTGTTTAGTTTTTTGCTATTGAGTTGTATGAGTTCTTTATATACTTTGGATATTAACCCCTTGTCAGCTGAATGATTGCAAATATTTTCTCCCACTCAATAGTTTGCCTTTACATTTTGTTGATGGTTTCCTTTGCTGAGCAGAAGCTTTTTAGTTTGACGTAGTCCCAACTTTCTTTTCTTTTTTTTTTTTGCTTTTGTTGTGTTTGTTTTTGGTGTCAAATCCAAAATATCATTTCCAAGACTGATGTTAATGAGCTTTCTACCTATGTTTTCTTCTGGAAATTTTATGGTATCAGGTCAAACTTATTTCTTAGTTGGCATGAACATGTTTGCTTTGTTTTATTTTAGGTTTGTTTTTTTTTTCCTTTTTACTTACATCACCTATTTCCCATAAAGTTATATTTAGAAACTTTTTTTTTTTTTGGTTGTTCTCTCTTTCTTACTAGACCGTAAGATTAAGAAAGCCAGGAAACCTGTGAATCTTGATCATCAGTGTATCCCAGGCATAAGCACTTAACACAAGTAAGTGTGAAATAAATGTTTGCTAAAAGCTACAAAAATGTTGTCTTGTTGATCCACAAATATTTTGTATTCAGTGATGTACTTGCCAGTTCTGTTATATCAGTTGCCCTTATTTCTTCGTGTCTTGAAATAACTTCATTTATTTTTATGTCTTAAAGTCATTTCTAAGAAGTTACATCATTGTTGGAAAAAATAAGCTTTAAAATATATTTTTATTTGAGATTTCATTTTCAAAGCTTTCTTATTGCTGGGAAAGTAAACCCACTTTTAGTCAAGTTTTGAAGAGATTTATTTAACTGATTTAGGCAGGACCCTTTCCACAGATAATCTAAAACAATGCATCTAGTCTGCCTTTGGGTGAGATTGTTGGAGTGTCTTCAAGTTGTTTGTTTATGTATGACGTGTGTGTGTGTGTGTGTGTAGTACAATCAGGAAACATGTATAACCTTTCCATGTTGGTGCCAAGACAGATGGAGTGATCTTCCACTAAATACCTCCTGCTCAACTACCTCACAGCTGGTGTACTTACTGTTATTTTTTTTAAAGTACCATGACTAAATTAGCTCTTTGAAATTTATATACATAAATTATATATATATATATGTTGTATTTAAGATAAGAGGTAAGTTTTATTGACAACTCATTTCAAAATTTGAATCTATGGCAAATGATTAATATTCTACTTTTATTAGTATTCAATTTGATAGCAAGTAACTCAATTAAATTTATTTAATGAAAAAGAAATTAATACATTCTGTGACAGATATCAACTCCAAATAATCTGTCAAGGCCTGGCATCATATAATAATCAGTGTATCCAAACTGGCAGTAAAGCATTTTGGACGGAAACAAAATCATTACCTTCATATTATCCTGAAATTGCCTGAAATCCTACTGTCTGCAGTAGCTAACTCCTCTTGGCTGAAGGTGTTGGGAATGTAAAAATTGGTCACTGAATGGGTGTATATGCAGAAATGTTATGTGCAGTGAAGAAGAAAAGGGATTTGTGAGAAATAATTGTTACATAATAGTAAAAATACTTTTTATACAAACATTTAAAACTATATTTCCCATTAGAAATAGAGAAAAAGGGGGTGGGATGAATTGGGAGATTGAGATTGACATATACACACTGCTATGTATAAAATAGATAACTAATGAGAACCTACTGTACAGCACAGGGAACTCTACTCAATGCTCTGTGGTGACCTAAATGGGAAGGAAATCCAAAAAAGAGGAGATATATGTATACATATAGCTGATTCACTTCACTGTACAGCAGAAACTAACACAACATTGTAAAGTAACTATACTCCAATAAAAATTAATTAAAAAAAAGAAAATAAACAGGCCATTTCATACTGATTAAAAAAAAGAAAAAAATGTGATGATGCCACTCACAATAAAAGATTCTCTCAAATTTCTTCAGACCTTGTTACTCTGACTGAGACGGAGTGTGTGCCTCTGGGGTGTGGAGGTGACATACTGTTAGAGATGTGGCGGTGTTGAAGGAGTGCTTGTTGGTGTGATTAGGTACAGCACTCACACTCCAGGAAAACATGAAAATTCCCAAAGAGAGCAGACCTCAGGGGTAGAAAATCCTTACAAAATCAAACTCATAGATATTGTTGCCTTCTTAATCTTATTACCTAACCTGGATGATTTTGTGTTATTCATTTGCAAAGGATGATAAAAATATTTCACCAAGCTATCTTAAATGAATGCTAAATCATTGCCATCATATATAATTATTTCTAGACTCAAAATAACGAGTCTTTTTGCTTACAATTGACACTGCCTGCCTGTTGCTGAAAAATAGACAAATAGTTGTTCAAATTCTGGCACACTGATTCTTGTTTAAACTGTTTTATTTTCAAAGCCTATCTTAAATTTAGACATAGAATCCTGTACCATATTTGTGATGTATAATGCCATTACATCATTGATTAAAAAGAAAAATAATTATACTATGTTGTATCATTCAGTAAAGACATATTGGTGAAGAGAAGCACTGAGCTCCAAGGGCTCTGTGTGTCAGAACTGAAGCATTTCATCATTTTCCTTATAATTTATAAAACTAACTTCATTCTACTTCCCAAGGATGGAGCTGATCAGCTGGTCCTATAGTTTTGTAATTGACCTGCTTGATTAATTTGAAATTCAACTAATTTTATTATAATGAGAATCTGTTGCTTCAGGAGGAAGCCACATAAATCATTTAAATCTTGTTGAATCTGGGTATTTAATTAATTTCATTCTTCATCAGAATTCAAGTTTCAGGGATGCTATTGCAGATATTCCTTACCAGTTCTTCAATAATCTTATGAAAGGTAGCCTTTCAAATGCCAGCCTATGAGAAGGACAGAGAACAGGGCTTGGCTAGTTTTTTTCACACTTTGTGCTGAAGCACATAACTTCATACTTCCTGAAAGAAAACTAAGACCAAGCGATTGAGCCAGAAATTACATATTTAATCTGGTCTGTTCAAGCTGGGACTAATCACCTGTAAGGATACAAAGTTTTTTTTTCTTAGAATTCCCAGTGGCTAAAGAGAGGGAGATATGCAAAACAAAAAAAACCTATGGTATTAACATTTATCTCAATTAATTATATACAAATGATATTGTTTAGTTTATACTATTTTACTGCGTTATTTTCATAATATATTCTTTTATATTATTATTTTACATATGTTTGAAATTTTTACTTATTACGTTACTTAAATTCATTCATATGTTTTTTTACCCATCACATTTATTAAGCCTTATTCTAGACCAGTGGTTCTTAAATTTCAGCAAGCATGAAAATAACTTGGAGGGCTTGAGACAGCACACACTGATTACTAATCTTCCCTAGAGGTTCTGATTTAGTAGACCCGGGGTGGCACCCACAAATTTGCATTTATAACAAGTTCCAGGTGATATTAATGTTGCTGGTCAAGATAGCCACTGGTCTAGGCATTGCGGGTATAGCAGTGATCAAAAAAATAGTCCTTGTCCTCATGGATATTATGTTTCTTTGGGAGATATAGACACCAGATAACTAAACAAACAAGGAAGATACTGATGGTCATTGTTGTGGTCTGAATATTTGTGTCCCCTCAAATTCACATGTTCAAATCCTAATACCCAATGTGATGCTATCAGTAGATGGGCTCTTTGAGAGGTGAGTATGTCTTGAGGGCTCTGCCCTCATCAAGATTAACACCCTTATAAGAGGGTCCTGAGTGGGTTCCCTTGCCTCTTCTGTGAGAAATCTGTGACCGACCAGAAGTGGGCTCTCGCCCGACCATGCTGGCACCCTGATCTCAGACTTCCAGTCTCCAGAACTGTAATACATTTCTGTTCTTTATAAACTACTCAGTTTTTGGTATTTTGTTATAAGAGCCCAAACAGTAAGAAGTCATGAATATTGTGGAAGAAACCATGGTCATAGAAATTAAGCAGAGTGGTAGTTAAAGATTCTATTAATCAGCGTGTCCAGAGAGTCCCTCTGACCAGGTAGTGGTCATCTTGAGGCCTGAAAGCTAAGAAGCCAGCCATGGTGTAGGCCAGGCGTGTTAAAAACTGTACAAAGAGGTTTGACATGATTTTGACTCGGGACCTAATCCTGGCTCTGCCATGCGTTAGTTGTGACCTTGAGTATAATTTCCCTTTTCCACATCTGCAAAAGGAGTGAACATACCTAGCACATAGAATTTTCATGAGGGTCTAATGGTCTATTCTAGTGTCTGCCAGGATACTCAATACATCTTTCCCCTGCTCCTACTATATATAACAGGTCATGGATATATTCATACCGATTATTAAAATTTCAAACGTGTAGAATTTGGTGATGATTTTAAATTTAAATTCTGTATCATCTGTTACCCTGGTCAGGAAGAAACACAACTTGGGTCCATTTTGGCTAGCTTGTATTATCATTATTTTACCTTTGTCACAGTAATAACTTCAAATTTGGTTACAGTTTTTGAACTAAACTCACAGAAAATAACTTACATGGGAGCTTGTGTATAAATTAAGCAGACTATACTTCTAATACAATGTCTACCAATTTATAGGTGTTGATATAAGTGTGTTTTCCTCCACAATAAAATGCTATACAAAATTTAATGATCTGGAAAAAATCCTTAATTAATAATACTAAGAAACTCAGAACCCCTACTCAATGTCCATCAATCTTTTCATGCCCAGATATTTGCTGGCATTCTAGAATACAGTTTTCTAGTAGTCCTGATAAACCTTTATCATTGACTTTTGAGTAGATGCACAACACTGAACTAGGCCTTATGTGAGATATAATACAAATCTGGGTAAAGCAGGATACCTTTGTTCCAGGAGCTTACAGTTTAGTTGGGGTGGACTAAAGCAATTGTGCTGATAGTTGGATTAAAGAGCAGAATATGAAACCCTCTTTAAGAGAGATGAAAACAAATATCTATCAGAATAAAAAGGAGGGTTATCCATAGGCAACAATGGACAAAAGGCAAAAAAACAGCTTCCTGAAAGAAATTACACACTAGCTGCAGCTGCAGGATAGGTAGGGTCAATTACAGAAGGAGTGGGTAATCATTCCATTAAGGAATTCCACTGCAAGATTAAAAGGTTGAAATGAATAGGGTATGACCAGTGAATACTAAGTACATGAGGTCTAATAGTGGAAATAAGATTACAAAGTGAATTGTAGCTGTGTAGAGCAGTGAATGTTTGGTTGTGGAGTTCACTCAAAGGAACACACAATGGGGTAGTCATTGAAGTTTTGTCAGCAGGTGGATAACATTTTTCAATGACAATAGTTTTCAGCTGGTGTTAATTGTAATAAGAGCTGTATGGAGAAGGAAAGAGTAAGAGTCTCTTCAACTTCCAATTACTTGCCCGTGAGAGTTTAAATGTGACCCTTAATAGTGCTGAGCCTTTTTTAGCTGATTAATAATTAGCAAAATAGTCAACAGTGAGGCAGGTGAGCTCATGCGTATTATGAAAAATTTTATTTCAGCGTGAAACTTTCTGTTGTATATGTTTTGCAATGAATCAACAACCTAAATAAGACTCATGATGCCATACTTTGATTAAATGCCAGTACTACATCTTGCTAAGTATTTCAGTATAGGGTTCATTAAGCAATAATACATTGAACTGATGTCTTCAGAATGCAGTTATATCTTTCTGAGTTCTAAGAATAATGAGATTGTCTCTTAAGTATATATGGATTTTTTGGAACTGGAGTTCGTTAAAACAAATGCTTCTCCAAAATAATAAATGACTTTTGAAATGAGAGTTCAATTTGCTTTAGAAATCCATGCATGAGAGTATTTTTAAAGGTGATAAATATGTTGAGTTTGAGATATAAGATACATACATGGGACATAAAACAAAAAAGTAAAAAACCTAAGCGTGGCAAAGGGTAAGTGAATACAGAGGTCATTTGATGCATGTGGTCATGTTATACTTCTTAACAAAGCTTTAAGTGTTTTTTAAATAGAATCCAGAATTTAAGATTATAAGATCAGACTTATCTCACTGAAATAACTAAATTCATTCTTTGGAATGAAATTGTATATTATAGGAACATCATATAAAATAATAAGTATATATACATAAAAAACATGTCTGAGTGAGGTTTAACAAGTATCAACTGTTATTCATTACAATACTGATGATAATTTTATGATACATGAGTGAATAGTTTTGTTATGTCCTCATGATGAGTCTTTATCCTTGTCTGCTGGTTTTGTAGTGTTTGATATGCTTTTTATTTTCTGTTAGTCCATGTTTCTTATTGATCTTTGCAATACATTCATTTACTGGTCATTTCACTTAAAATATATTGATCAAGAGTATTCCTTTGAAGAAGGACTTCAAAGATCACCTGGTAACAACTAATTTTTGATATTAATGTTTATATTTCTAAGCCTACCTTTCTCATCTTTAAAATTTTTTAAATGTCATGCAAATATACACACATGCTTTCAAAAATGAATCATACATTCCGTGTTTAGGTACATTCATTTTTCCCTATATCTATTTCCACCTCTCTCCTTACTGTTTTGCCATATCAGCAATCCATTTACCTTAGCAACTCACCTCCAGATACACCTCTATGAACCATGTTAATGTAATATGCATACTACCCTATTAACTCCATATTTATATAAATATATATAATTGGTATCATATATGACATACATTATATATATACAACACTTATACACAAATGTATGCATACACACACACACATAGGTTTTTAGCCATTAATCTACCAAACTTAAATTATATGTTTCTACATCTTATTTTTCTCAACAAAGACTCATGAAAACTCTATCAAGTCAACTTGAGTATTAAACTCACATTTCTTAATGGCTGCAGAATATTCTGTGGTGTGGGCCTACCAAGATATATTCATATGTTCCCTTATTAATATTTACTTCTGGGTTTATCCTCCAAGGATAACAATGTGCATGAATACATTTGTTAAATATTTACAAAGTGACTTTACTTCCACAGGATAGAATTGAAGGGATGTCGTTATTTGCTGACTACACTGCCTTTACATGTTGTTTCATAGGTTTAATTGGCCGTTTGTGCTAATCTATGAATTGCTTATCTATAACTTTTGTCCATTCTCTATTGGACTGGTTTTATTTTTAATTTGAAAATTTTCTTTGCAAATTGTGGCTATTAACACCTCAGCTATCTCCTGAGTAAAAGTCAAATTTAATGTTTCTTAATTTAGCTTATGGGGTTGATGTCAGAAAATCTTTAATATTTATGAGGCCAGAAGTTTTATTTCTTTTATAACTTGAGGTTTGAAGTCTAATGACAATCATGTTCTATTTTCCTAGGACATACAGATATGTAGATGTTCATATTTTCTATTCTTGCCTTTCCCTTTAAAACCTATATGGAATTTATTTTGTAAATAGTAAATATGGGGATAGGTATGATGAGTGCAGTTCTATATTGGGTTGTTACAGTAGGCCTCCTTGAGAAAGTGGCATTGAGATAAACCTTAGAGGAGGTGAGGTAGCAAGCCATGTTCATAACTGGAAAAAAGGTAACACAAGGAAACAGTTGGTAAATGGCCATAAGATGAGAAACTACCAGAGGTATCCCAGTGAAGCTTAAACAGAGTGAATAGAAGATGAAATCAGGAGGATAATGAAGGAACAGAAGGCCACATCATCTAAGATCATTAAAGCATATTGGGTTCCATGTCTCAGTTATGGGAAGAATGATATGATTAGTGAGATTATACTAGAAAATTTCCTAATAAGGGAAAGGAAATAGTCAGTCAAGTCCAGGGAGCACTGAGAGTCCCATACAGGATAAATCCAAAGAGAAACATGCCAAAACACATATTACTCAAATTATCAAAAGTTAAATGCAAAGAAAAAATATCAAAAGCAGCAAAGGAAAAGTAACAAATAACATACAAGGGAATCCCCATCAGGTTACCAGCTGATCTTTCAGCAGAAACTCTGCAAGCCAGAAGGGTGTGGCAGGACGTATTTAAAGTGATGAAAAGGAAAAACCTACAACCAAGATTACTCTACCCAGCAAGGATCTCATTCAGATTTGATGGAGAAGTTAAAAACTTTACAGACAAGCAAAAGCTAAGAGAATTCAGCACCACCAAACCAGCTTTACAACAAATGCTAAAGGAACTTCTCTAGGCAGGAAACACAAGAGAAGGAAAAGACCTACAATAACAAACCCACAACAATTAAGAAAATGGTAAAAGGAACATACATATCGATAATTCCCTTATATGTAAGTAGATTAAATGCTCCAACTAAAAGACATAGACTGACTGAATGGATACAAAAAAAGACCCGTATATATGCAGTCTACAAGAGACCCACTTCAGACCTAGGGACACATACAGACTGAAAGTGAAGGGATGGAAAATGATATTCCATACAAATGGAAATCAAAAGAAAGCGGGAATAGCAATTCTCATATCAGACAAAATAGACTTTAAAATAAAGAATATTACAAGGGACAAAGCAGGACACTACATAATGATCAAGGGATCAATCCAGGAAGAAGATATAACAATTGTAAATATTTATGCACCCAACAAAGGAGCACCTCAATACATAAGGCAACTGCTAACAGCCATAAAAGGGGAAATCGACAGTAACACAGTCATAGTAGGGAACTTTAACACCCCACTTTCACCAATGGACAGATCATCCAACATGAAAATAAAGAAACACAAGCTTTAAATGATACATTAAACAAGATGGACATAACTAATATTTATTGGACATTCCATCCAAAAACAACAGAATACACTTTCTTCTCAAGTACTCATGGAACATTCTCCAGGATAGATCACATCTTGGGTCACAAATCAAGCCTTGGTAAATTTAAGAAAATTGAAATTGTATCAAGTATCTTTTCAGACCACAATGCTATGTGACTGGATATCTATTACAGGAAAAAATCTGTAAAAAAATACAAACACATGGAGGCAAAACAATGCACTACTTACTAACCAAAAGATCACTGAGGAAATCAAAAAATACCTAAAAACAAATGACAATGAAAATACAATGACCCAAAACCTATTGGATGCAGCAAAAGCAGTTCTAAGAGGGAGGTTTATAACAATACACACCTACCTAAAGAAACAAGAAACATCTCAAATAAACAACCTAACTTTATACCTAAAACAATTAGAGAAAGAAGAACAAAAAAACCCCAAAGCCAGCAGAAGAAAAGAAATCATAATGGTCAGATCAGAAATAAATGAAAAAGACATGAAAGAAACAATAGCAAAGATCAATAAAACTAAAAGCTGGTTCTTTGAGAAGATAAACAAAATTGACAAACCATTAGCCAGACTCATCAAGAAAAAAAGGGAGAAGACTCAAATCAACAGAATTAGAAATGAAAAAGGAGAAGTAACAACTGACACTGCAGAAATACAAAGGATCATGAGAGATTATCACAAGCAACTATGCCAATAAAATGGACAATGTGGAAGAAATGGACAAATTGTTAGAAAAGCATAACCTTCCAAAACTGAACCAGGAAGAAATAGAAAATATAAACAGACCAGTCACAAACACTGAATTTGAAACTGTGATTAAAATTCTTCCAACAAACCAAAGCCCAGGACCAGATGGCTTCACAAGCAAATTAAATCAAACATTTAGAGAAGAGCTAACACCTATCCTTCTCAAACTCTTCCAAAATATAGCAGAGGGAGGAACATCCCAAATTCATTCTATGAGGCCACCATTACCCTGATACCAAAACCAGACAGAGATGTCACAAAGAAAGAAAACTACATTCCAATATCACTGATGAACATAGGTACAGAATTCCTCAACAAAATACAAGCAAACAGAATCCAACAGCACATTAAAAGGATCATACACCATGATGAAGTGGGGTTTATCCCAGGAATGCAAGGAATCTTCAATATATGCAAAACAATCAATGTGATAAACTATATTAACAAATTGAAGGATAAAAACCATATGATCATCTCAATAGGTGCAGAAAAAGCTTTCAACAAAATTCAACACCCATTTATTACACAAACCTTCCAGAAAGTAGGAATAGAGGGAACTTACCTCAACATAATAAAGGCCATATATTACAAACCCACAGCCAACATCATTCTCATGGTGAAAAACTGAAACCATCTCCTCTAAAATCAGGAATAAGACAAGCTTGTCCACTCTCACCACTATTATTCAACATTGTTTTGGAAGTTTTAGCCACAACAATCAGAGAAGGATAAGAAATAAAAGGAATCCAAACTGGAAAAGAAGAAGCAAAGCTGTCAGTGTTTGCAGATGACATACTATACATAGAGAATCCTAAATATGCTACCAGAAAACTACTAGAGCTAATCAGTGAATTTGGTAAAGTAGCAGGATACAAAATTAATGCACAGAAATCTCTTGCATTCCTATACACTAATGATGAAAAATCTGAAAGAGAAATTAAGGAAACACTCCCATTTACCATTGCAACAAAAAGAATAAAATTTCTAGGAATAAACCTACCTAAGGAGACAAAAGACCTGTATGCAGAAAACCATAAGACACTGATGAAAGAAATAAAAGATGATACAGACATATGGCGAGATATACCATGTTCTTGGATTGGAAGAATCAGCACCATAAAAACGACTATACTACCCAAAGCAATCTACTGATTCAATGCACTCCCTGTCAAAATACAAATGGCATTTTTCACAGAACTAGAACAAAAAATTTCACAGTTTGTATGGAAACACAAAAGACCCTGAAGAGCCAAAGCAATTTTGAGAAAGAAAAGCAGAGCTGGAGGAATCAGGCTCCCTTTCTTCTGACTATACTAGAAAGCTACAGTAATCAAAACAGTATAGTACTGGCACAAAAATAGAAATATAGATCAATGGAACAGGATAGAAAACCTAGAGATAAACCCACACACATATGGTCACCTTATCTTTGATAAAGGAGGAAAGAATATACAATGGAGAAAAGACAGCCTCTTCAATAAGTGGTGCTGGGAAAACTGGACAGCTACATGTAAAAGAATGAAATTAGAAGACTCCCTAACACCATACACAAAACTAAACTCAAATGGATTAAAGACCTAAATGTAAAGCCAGACACTATAAAACTCTTAGAGGAAATCATAGGCAGAACACTCTATGACATAAATCACAGCAAGATCCTTTTGGACCCAACTCCTAGAGAAATGGAAATAAAGACAAAAATAAACAAATGGGACCTAATGAAACTTAAAAGCTTTTGCACAACAATGGAAACCATACACAATATGAAAAGACAACCCTCAGAATGGGAGAAAATATTTACAAATGAAGCAACTGACAAAGGATTTATCTCCAAAATTTACAAGCAGTTCATGCAGCTCAATATCAAAAAAAAAAACCAACCCAATTCAAAGATAGGCAGAAGACCTAAATAGACGTTTCTCCAAAGAAAATACACAGATTGTCAAGAAAAACATGAAAGGATGCTCAACATCACTAATCATTAGAGAAATGCAAATCAAAACTACAATGAGGTATCACCTCACACGAGTCAGAATGGCCATCATCAAAACATCTACAAACAATAAATGCTGGGTAGGGTGTGGAGAGAAAGGAACCCTCTTGCACTGTTGGTGGGAATGTAAATTGATACAGCCACTATGGAGAACAGTATGGAGGTTCTTTAAAAAACTAAAAATAGAACTACCATATGACCCAGCAATCCCACTACTGGGCATATATCCTGAGAAACCATAATTCAAAAAGCGTCATGTACCACAATGTTCATTGAAGCTCTATTTACAATAGCCAGGACATGGAAGCAACCTAGTGTCCATCTTCAGATGAATGGATAAAGAAGATGTGGCACATATATACAATGGAATCTTACTCAGCCATAAAAAGAAACGAAATTGAGTTATTTGTAGTGAGGTGGATGGACCTAGAGTCTGTCATTACAGAGTGAAGTAAGTCAGAAAGAGAAAAACAAATACCATATGCTAACACATGTATATGGAATCTAAAAAAAAAAAAGTTTCTGAAGAACCTAGGGTCAGGACAGGAATAAAGACACAAGATGTAGAGAATGACTTGAGGACACGGGGATGGGGAAGGGTAAGCTGGAAGGAAGTGATAGAGTGGCATGGACATATATACACTACCAAATGTAAAATAGCTAGTGGGAAGCAGCCGCGTAGCACAGGGAGATCAGCTCGGTGCTTTGTGATCACCTAGAGGGGTGGGTTAGTGAGAGGGGGAGGAAGAAGCAAGAGGGAGGGGATATGGGGATATATGTATACATATAGCTGATTTACTTTGTTATACAGCAGAAACTAACACACCATTGTAAAACAATTATACTCCAATAAAGATGTTAAAACATTTGTTTAACCATAACTGTGGAAAATACATCATAAACAGTTTTGAAAGAACACTTACACATGTTCACTTTGTAGCTTATAATTTTGTAGTGTTGAAGTAAGGTACTTATATTATAAATTTAGTATTCTAGTTTTCTATGCAAGATTTTTTTGCCCAATTTTTGGCATCTAATTCATTAAACAGACTGGAATATATTTTTCTATCTGATGGAAGATGAAAGTGTTCAGTTTCCCAATGTTTTACTATTCTTTGGCCCTGATCAAGCGATGAAAGTGGCTTCATAAGGTGTGTTGACACATGACAAACTGACCCTCACTGTTGTTTTAATTTCTTAAAGCTATTTGGGGGTTAAGATCTTTAAGGTCATTTAACCCAATTCTAAGAAACTCAATTGCAATTGAAATGGAAATTTTACTAACTTCGTATACTAAAAGGATAAAATGAAAATTTTATATTTAGACTTTTCATCCAAGAACATGATCTACCTTTCCATTTGTTCAGATAATGTGTTGTATCTCTTAATATCATTCTTCATATAGGTCCTATATCTTCTTTGTTAAATTAATGCCCGAGAGTTTTAACTTTTGGTTGTTATTTTAATTGAATGTTTTCCTTTGCCATAGTTAGTGTTTTTTGCTAAAATAGTGAAGAACAAAAAATTTTTAATACTTATCTTGGAGCCAGATACTTTATCAAATTATCTTATTAATTCTAAGGTTATCATAGTGTCTTCTCACTTAAGATACTTGCTTTTTATTTTTAAATTAAGTGTATTCATTTTCTATTTGTATTTTAAGTAGAATTTTTCTTAGTATGGGTCTTGAGTTTTATCACATGGTCTATTGATATTGTGTGTGGCAAAAATATTCCTTTTTAAAATAAACTAAAAACTGACAGCTGGACAGAATTGCTTTTGAAGATTTGAGAAATATAGCTATTAGTCAAACATCTAAATAGTGGCAAATTTCTTTTAAACGACCCAAATGAAAAGCAATGTGTGTTGTTGTCAAAGACACACACAGCTGCATGATTATGATGGAGTTTGAGGAGGAAACAACCACAGCAAACAAGTGCAGAGTCAATACTTCAGCTTTGCTGGCCATCATGAGAAATATACGCTTCAGAGGGCAAATCATATTTTACAGTCATGAATAAGTGTAAGGGCTTTAAGTCCAGTTATTTCTGGTTGCAAAATGAAGAAGAGCAAGAGGAGAGATGATTTGTGCCAAATTTTTAAGAATCATACTTGGATTTAAAATGCAAAGTTATAGGCAGTGTAAGCAAAAATCCTATTTCAGGTGTGTGTGTGTGTGTGTGTGTGAGTGTGTGTGTGAGAGAGAGAGAGACAGAGAGATTATATCTATAACTCTGAAAAATTCTTTTAAAATGAAGCAAAGAGCCCAGAGAATTAGACTCACCCCCAAGTGATGTTCAGAGTCAAGGTTGTTTTACTTGTATTAGAAAGCAGTTTACCCCATGCCGTTTTTGAGAAGGTGTCCTTTCAAAGGCTCAGTGATAAAGTCCTGAGCAGCAACGGCAGGAGGTAGAATTGATTTTCTGTCTTCAGTTTGGCAGACATGACTATTGAAACTGCATGAAACTAAACGGTCAAGGATTATATGATCCAAAGGACCAAGTGGTGTCTTTTTTACCTTCCTAAGGTAGTAGGATGTATGAGTTTTTTCAGTTTGGTATTTGGAGACGAAAATATGAAGTACGGGCAGAGTCTAATTATTGCAATATAAAAGATTTAATTTTATAAATTGTCAGATGAGTATAATTTGTATATTTAACATTAAAAGAATGATCTATACTTGTTTCAATTTTTTTTCATTCAGAAAATATCTTCCAAGACAATTCTTTAAAATGTTTTGTTAAAACGTTCACTATTTCAGAATTGGAACCAATAGACACTATCACATTGCAATACCTTTTAAAATTCACTTACTCATACAGTGCTAATAGAGAACCTAACTATGCCAAGTGCAGGCCAGATCCTTGGGCTATGTCAAGGAACCAGATCAGAATTCTTGCCCTTAAGAAGCTTACTATGTCTCCTCAGTTACAATGTAAAATATTAAACTATACACTTGATAGTATTTTGCAAAGTAAGTGCTAAAAAGACCAGGGAAATGCTATGGGATAGTAGGTGCAATGTTACATATGATGATTAAAATGATAGTATTTAAGCAAAGACTTGAAGAAGGTGAGGAAATTAGCATCTGGATATCGGGGAGCAGAGTGGTACAAGCAGAGTCAGTAAGTGCAAAGGCCTGAAGACAGAAACACGCTTGGCAGGTCCCAGGAAATGTAAGATAAGCCATTATGGCTGGAACACAGAACCCTTAAGAGAGTAGTAGGAAATGCTATCAGATGGAAGGGAAGGAAAGATCAGGGCCTTGAAGTGGCTCTTATTCTGACTGAATTATGGAGTAAGGGTGAGTTGTATGCAGAGGAGTATCCTAATCTGATATACATTTTTTTAAAGGATCACTATAGCTGTTCTGTTGAAGATAGACTACAGTGGAGACCAGAGTTGTGAGAAGTGTTGGGATTAATGGATACATTTTGAATATAGAGTCCCCAGTATTTTCTGATAGAAAGGGTACAAAGTGTGAGATAGAGACTCCAAGGTTGACTCAGATTTGACCTCAGCAAGTGAAAGAATGAATTTGCCAATAACTGAGATGAGAAAGACTGTAGGTGGCTCAGGTCTGGGGGAGCAAATGAGGAATTCAGTTTTATACAAGCTTTTGACATTTACTGTTTTCAACTGGAAGTGTTTTTATATCTATACCTATGTATATAATCATATGTATATATTACATGTGTATTCACTATTTATATATTTAACATACTTGTATATGTAACATAGTTTTCCCTCAAGGAACAACTATGTAGGTACAGAGATAAATTTGGAAACTGTAAGCAAAATAGAGTGTAAATAAATAATTAGTATCTAGAATGGTGATAATAGTTCAATATAAATGCTATGAACTACTCTAATTTTTATGTAACCTTGGTCATAGTATCCAAATTCCCTGATACTCATCTACCTCATTTGTAAAGCTGCCATGATAATACTTGTTCTCTTTGGTTTAATTCCAAAAATGAACATGTTAAAATATCAAGGCTGATATCAGCAGATAATTCTAAATGAAAAAGAATTGAAAATAGAATAAAATTAACATTCAATTTTTCACAGTTAAACTCTCAGATAACTAGAGTCTTAAATTTTATTACGGGAAAAATATTACTATACAATTTTACTGTCAGTTAATCAGCCATATTACTGTGAACAGTACAGCGATGGCACATACAGCTTAAAACAGGATGGATTCAAGGAAAAGTTTCCTATACCTTCCGGCTCTCCTGCTGGTCCAGGATTAGAACCATAATCTGAGATGTATTATCAGTGATGTTGATCACAGCAATCTGTATTGCAGTTGTCAAGTAGCCTGTGAATTTCCTGTGAGAAGTGACAGTTACTTTTAACTGAATTTGTTGACCGTCTTTGGCTTATGATCCGAGTTCTGTAAATGCTTGCTGAATAAAATAATAGAGGTATTATTCTGTCCCCCTGTGAGCTCACATTTGAACTAGGACAGCATTTAAAATTAAAGATCAAACGTAAATATAAATGTTTTGCAATAGAAATGGGTGTCCATAAAAGAGTTTCTCTACAAAGCTTACAAAAATCACCATTGTGTTCACTATTATTTATCTTAAACACAAATTCTAAAACAATAAGGTATAAAAATAGGTAATGCATTCAGATTATCATTCAGTAAGTAACAGTGCATATCTAGAAACCAATAAAATGTGAAACTGTCAAAATTAAGGCATCTGGTAAAGTGGCTAGATATAAGCCAAACTGTAGACATCAAAAGCTCTTTTTTACAGTAATATTCAATTTGGAGTTTATTTTATAGTCTTTATTTTGGACAACAAATTATTTCACTTGACTAACTGTAACGTACATAGTTTAATACAAAATATAAGTTCAAGAAAATGTTGATCCTACATTTGTAATTATACAATGATTATGTCCTCTATAGTTACTGAATTTGAGTTGCAACTTAGATATAATCTTTCATGGTGGATAAAATGAAAATGGAAATATGATCACTTGGAGATTTCTTGTGTGCAAGAGATAACAAAATAAACCCCAAGCAAAACACAGTCCACACCTAACAAGCACACAATTACAGTGCCAAAAGAGCAAAACTTCCGTAGCAATGAGAGAGCAAGACAAATTCCAATGGCACATGCAGGGAAAGTTTGCATGAGTTTATTTCTTATAGTCTACCTCACTTAAAAAAATGCAAAAAATCAAATCAGTGAAAACAAACAATGAGAAGGCTACAAATCTACCTTGTAATTACAAAACTTTCTGATGGTCTCATTTGATCCAATAATAAAATCTAGCATATAAATAAAACCTTTCTAACATTTCTCTACAAATTTTCTTTACAATGACTATTTCCTCTTTATAGAACTTTTAAAATGGCATAGGTTATATTTTAAGATGAGCAATAAAAAATTGAAATTTATGAAAAAATACCTTCACTGTATCAAAAAGTGCTATCAATTCATTCATTCAAATATTAGTTACCCTCAATGTGTATTACATTTTACTGGGCATTGAAAATAAACTATAGAATGGAGAAGATCTTGCTTCAGAGCTTACCATATTTTGCTTGGTGTTGGGAGATGGGTGCATTGAAAAGCAAGTAGGCAATTAGTATAACGGATGTTAATTGCTATGATGGTAGAAGTATAGTGTGCCTTCAGAGCACTTAGGCAGTACCACTTAATGGAATGGAATTAATAACACAGTGTATTCATTTCCTATTGAGCCTGTAACAAATTGTCACAAGTTTGGTGACTTGAAACAGCTTATTCTCTTTCTGCTCTGGAGTTAATAAGTCTGAAATAGGCTTCCAGGCCTGCCTGCCTGGCTTGAGGGGTGAATCTGTATCATTCATTTTCTAGCATCTAGAGGCTGCTTATATTCCTTGACTCATGGCTCCTTCCTCTGTGTCTGTCGCTCTCTCTAGTTACATCCTTCTCTTTATTATTAGGACCTTTGTGATTACATTGGGCATGCCTGGACAGTCAATGATATTCTCCTCATCTCAATATTTTTTTAACTTAATTATCAGTCTCTTTTACCATGTGAAGCAACACATTCACAGGTTCTATGAACTGACATCTTTGGGGGTCATTCTTGCCCACCCAGGAATGAACCTATTTTATATATATGTTTAATAAAAAATTGTGTTTATTTTATGTTTAACAAGAAAAAGTATTATTCAATAAATGATTCTGTGATAGTTGAATATCTATTTGGAAAGAAATTGACCATTTAGGTGTTCACCTCACAAATTAATATCAGAAGGAATTCCATGTTGGAATTATCTGTCTCCAGTGGATTCCACTGAAATAGACCATAATGGGAATGACTCCCCCTAGAGTTTTATAGTATCACCTTACACAACTGACCACCACAGCACTTTCTTAGGGTAGCAGTGGAAATTACAAAATTTTTCAGAGAAGGAATTGGCAACACATATCAAGATCATTCAATTATGCATACTCTGCTGGTAACTTAGCTTTGTTTTTAAGCACGTAGTATACTTTTCTTCATAAGAAACCCTTTACGTACAATAATAACCAACCTAATGTCACATTTAGTGGAGGAGTTTACTAACAGTCAAAAACTTCCAACAGTCAAAAACTTCCAACACTAGTAGCTTAAGTACTGAAATATTTTATACCCATTTGATGTAATATTAAAGTGATTAAAATTATCTTACAACAAGTTTTTTATTGATAATAGAAAATATTTAAATGATAAGGATAGAAACTTCATATATTGGAGACTGTTTAATTGTAGTTATCTCCCATACATACTTATTTCCTTTGTCTACCAGTACCCCACCAAAATGCAATAAAAATATATTAATTTACTACGACAAAGAAAAGGGTGGAATTGATAAGCATGCAATAAAATTTCATGAATGGAAGACAGAAAGGAAGTAGAAGTGTGACTAACTCAGAAGGGAATGCAACTCAAGGGTATGACTTTTTGAACTTTCTTGTTTCTTTGCATGGTTTCATTCTTTATTTAGAATCTCCAGTGGAACTTTCAATTCCCAAGTTTATGACACAAAATTTAGGAAAGGGAGGAGGGAGTCGTAATATCTGA
This sequence comes from Balaenoptera physalus, assembly GCF_965194825.1. Lineage (NCBI taxonomy): Eukaryota > Metazoa > Chordata > Mammalia > Artiodactyla > Balaenopteridae > Balaenoptera > Balaenoptera physalus. The sequence goes on along the minus strand of NC_138883.1, from coordinate 57,456,196 downwards.
CCTCCAGTGAGTTCTACAGTAGGATGCATGGCTCTGCCATACCTAACACCAATGTGAGGCAGCCAGAGAAAACAGAACTACAATCTACGTATCAAGCAATTTTCTATTTTCTCCCTTGGCTACTATCTTTGCTTACCCAAGAATGCACTTCTGCTTGTTAGAATCTGATAAATTAACTCGTAAAAGAAATTGTTATTTTTCATTTTTTTAAACATCTTTATTAGAGTATAATTGCTTTATAATGGTGTGTTAATTTCTGCTTTATAACAAAGTGAATCAGCTATACATATAAATATATCCCCGTATCTCCTTCCTTTTGCGTCTCCCTTCCACCCTCCTTATCCCATCCCTCTAGGTGGTCACAAAGCACCGAGCTGATCTCCCTGTGCTATGGGGTTGCTTCCCACTAGCTATATATTTTATGTTTGGTAGTGTATATATGTCCATGCCACACTCTCACTTTGTCCCAGCTTACCATTCCCCCTCCCCGTATCCTCAAGTCCATTCTCTAGCAGGTCTGTGTCTTTATTCCTGTCTTGCCCATAGGTTCTTCATGACCATTTTTTTTTTTTTTTTTAGATTCCGTATATATGTGTTAGCATACAGTATTTGTTTTTCTCTTTCTGACTTACTTCACTCTGTATGACAGACTCTAGGTCCATCCACCTCACTACAAATATCTCAATTTCATTTCTTTTTATGGCTGAGTAATATTCCACTGTATATATGTGCCACATCTTCTTTATCCATTCATCCGATGATGGACACTTAGGTTGCTTCCATATCCTGGCTATTGTAAATAGAGCTGCAGTGAACATTGTGGTACATGACTCTTTTTGAATTATGGTTTTCTCAGGGTATACGCCCAGTAGTGGGATTGCTGGGTCATATGATAGTTCTATTTTTAGTTTTTTAAGGAACCTCCATACTGTTCTCCATAGTGGCTGTATCAATTTACAGTCCCACCAACAGTACAAAGGGTTCCCTTTTCTCCACACCCTCTCCAGAATTTAATGTTTGTAGATGTTTTGATGATGGCCATTCTGACCAGTGTGAGATGATATCTCATTGTAGTTTTGATTTGCATTTCTCTAATGATTAATGATGTTGAGTATTCCTTCATGTGTTTGTTGGCAATCTGTATATCTTCTTTGGAGAAATGTCTATTTAGGTCTTCTGCCCATTTGTAGATTGGGTTGTTTGTTTTTTTGATATTGAGCTGCATGAGCTGCTTGTAAATTTTGGAGATTAATCCTTTGTCAGTTGCTTCATTTGCAAATATTTTCTCCCATTCTGAGGGTTGTCTTTTCGTCTTGTTTATTGTTTCCTTTGCTGTGCAAAAGCTTTTAAGTTTCATTAGGTCCCATTTGTTTATTTTTGTTTTTATTTCCATTTCTCTAGGAGGTGGGTCCAAAAAGGATTTTGCTGTGATTTATGCATAGAGTGTTCTACCTATGTTTTCCTCTAAGAGTTTGATAGTGTCTGGCCTTACATTTAGATCTTTAATCCATTTTGAGTTTATTTTTGTGTATGGTGTTAGGGAGTGTTCTAATTTTATACTTTTACATGTAGCTGTCCAGTTTTCCCAGCACCACTTTTTGAAGAGGCTGTCTTTTATCCACTGTATATTCTTGCCTCCTTTATCAAAGATAAGGTGACCATATGTGCGTGAGTTTATCTCAGGGCTTTCTATCCTGTTCCGTTGATCAGTATTTCTGTTTTTGTGCCAGTACCATACTGTCTTGATTACTGTAGCTTTGTAGTATACTCTGAAGTCAGGGAGCCTGATTCCTCCAGCTCCGCTTTTCTTTCTCAAGATTGCTTTGGCTCTTCAGGGTCTTTAGTATTTCCATAAAAATTGTGAAATTCTTTGTTCTAGTTCTGTGAAAAATACCAGTGGTACTTTGATAGGGATTGCATTGAATCTGTAGATTGCTTTGGGTAGTATAGTCATTTTCAGTGTTGAATTCTTCCAATCCAAGAACATGGTATATCTCTTCATCTATTTGTATCATCTTTAATTTCTTTCATCAGTGTCTTATAGTATTTCTGCATACAGGTCTTTGGTCTCCTAAGGTAGGTTTATTCCTAGATATTTTATTCTTTTTGTTGCAATGGTAAATGGGAGTGTTTTCTTAATTTCACTTTCAGATTTTTCATCATTAGTGTATAGGAATGCAAGAGATTTCTGTATCCTGCTAACTAATTTTGTATATTGCTACTTTACCAAATTCACTGATTAGCTCTAGTAGTTTTCTGGTAGCACCTTTAGGATTCTCTATGTATAGAATCATGTCATGTGCAAACAGTGACAGCTTTACTTCTTCTTCTCTGATTTGGATTCCTTTTATTTCTTTTTCTCCTCTGATTGCTATGGCTATAACTTCCAAAACTATGTTGAATAATAGTGCTGAGAGTGGGCAACCTTGTCTTTTTCCTGATCTTAGTGGAAATGGTTTCAGTTTTTCACCATTGAGGATGATGTTGGCTGTGGGTTTGTCATATATAGCCTTTATTATGTTGAGGAAAGTTCCCTCTATGCCTACTTTCTGGAGGGTTTTTATCATAAATGGGTGTTGAATTTTGTTGAAAGCTTTCTCTGCATATATTGAGATGATCGTATGGTTATTATCCGTCAGTTTTTAATATGGTGTATCACATTAATTGATTTGCATATATTGAAGAATCCTTGTATTCCTGGGATAAACCCCACTTCATCATGGTGTATGATCCTTTTAATGTGCTCTTGGATTCTGTTTGCTAGTATTTTGCTGAAGATTTTTGCATCTATGTTCATCAGTGATATTGGCCTGTAGTTTTCCTTCTTTGTGACATCTTTGTCTGGTTTTGGTATCAGGGTGATGGTGGCCTCGTAGAATGAGTTTGGGGGTGTTCCTCCCTCTGGTATATTTTGGAAGAGTTTGAGAATGATAGGTGTTAGATCTTCTCTAAATGTTTGATAGAATTTGCATGTGAAGCCATCTGGTCCTGGGCTTTGGTTTGTTGGAAGATTTTAAATTACACTTTCAATTTCATTGCTTGTGAATGGTCTGTTTATATTTTCTATTTCTTCCTGGTTCAGTCTCGGCAGGTTGTGCTTTTCTAATATTGTGTCCATTTCTTCCAGGTTGTCCATTGTATTGGCATAGAGTTGCTTGTAGTAATCTCTCATGAAACTTTGTTTTTCTGCTCTCTCAGTTGTTACTTCTCCCTTTTCATTTCTATTTCTATTGATTTGAGTTTTCTCCCTTTTTTTCTTGATGAGTCTGGCTAATGGTTTATCAATTTTGTTTATCTTCTCAAAGAACCAGTTTTTAGTTTTATTGATCTTTGCTATCATTTTCTTCATTTCTTTTTCATTTATTTCTGATCTGATCTTTATGATTTCTTTCCTTCTGCTAGCGTTGGCGTGTTTTTGTTCTTCTTTCTCTAATTGCTTTAGGTGTAAGGTTAGGTTGTTTATTTGAGATGTTTCTTGTTTCTTAAGGTAGGCTTGTATTGCTATAAACTTCCCTCTTAGAACTGCTTTTGCTGCATTCCATAGGTTTTGGGTCATCGTGTTTTCATTGTCATTTGTTTCTAGGTATTTTTTGATTTCCTCTTTGACTTCTTCAGTGATCTCTTGGTTATTTAATAGTGTATTGTTTAGCCTCCATGTATTTGTATTTTTTACAGATTTTTTCCTGTAATTGATATCTAGTCTCATAGCGTTGTGGTCAGAAAAGATACTTGATACGATTTTAATTTTCTTAAATTTACCAAGGCTTGATTTGTGACCCAAGATATGATCTATCCTGGAGAATGTTGCATGAGCACTTGAGAAGAATGTGTATTGTGTTGTTTTTGGATGGAATGTCCTATAAATATCAATTAAGTCCATCTTCTTTAATATATCATTTCAAGCTTGTGTTTCCTTATTTATTTTCATTTTGGATGATCTGTCCCTTGGTGAAATTAAGGTGTTAAAGTCCCCTACTATGATTGTGTTACTGTTGATTTCCCCTTTTATGACTGTTAGTATTTGCCTTATGTATTGAGGTGCTCCTAAGCTGGGTTCATAAATATTTACAATTGTTATATCTTCTCTTGGATCGAACCCTTGATCATTATGTAGTGTCCTTCTTTGTCTCTTGTAATAGTCTTTATTTTAAAGTCTATTTTGTCTGATATGAGAAATGGTACTCCAGCTTTCTTTTGATTTCCATTTTCATGGAATATCTTTTTCCATCCCCTCACTTTCAGTCTGTATGTGTCCCTAAGTCTGAAGTGGGTCTCTTTTAGACAGCATATATTTGGGTCTTGTTTTTGTATCCATTCAGCCAGGCTTTGTCTTTTGGTTGGAGCATTTAATCCATTTACATTTAAGGCAATTATCAATATGTATGTTCCTTTTACCATTTTCTTAATTGTTTTGGGTTTGTTATTGTAAGTCTTTTCTTTCTCTTGTGTTTCCTGGTAAATGTGTTTAGCATTTGTTGTAAAGCTGGTTTGGTGGTGCTGAATTCTCTTAGCTTTTCCTTGTCTGTAAGGGTTTTAATTTCTCCATCAAATCTGAATGTGATCCCTGCTGGTTATAGTTATCTTGGTTGTAGGTTTTTCTCCTTCATCACTTTAAATATGTCCTGCCACTCCCTCTGGATTGCAGAGTTTCTTCTGAAAGAGCAGCTGCTAACCTTATGGGGATTCCCTTGTGTGTTATTTGTTGGTTTTCCCTTGCTGCTTTTAATATATTTTCTTTGTATTTAGTTTTTGGTAGTTTGATTAATATGTGTCTTGGCATGTTTCTCCTTGGATTCATCCTGTATGGGACTCTCTGTGCTTCCTGGACTTGATTAACTATTTCCTTTCCCATATTAGGGAAATTTTCAACTGTAATCTCTTCAAATATTTTCTCAGTCCCGTTTCTTTATCTCTTCTTCTTCTGGGACCCCTATAATTCGAATGTTGGTGCGTTTAATGTTGTCCCGAAGGTCTCTGAGATTGTCCTCAATTCTTTTCATTCTTTTTTCTTTATTCTGCTCTGCAGTAATTATTTCCAGTATTTTATTTTCCAGGTCACTTATCCGTTTTTCTGCCTCAGTTATTCTGCTATTGATCCCTTCTAGAGAATTTTTAATTTCATTTATTGTGTTGTTCATCACTCTTTGTTTGCTCTTTAGTTCTTCTAGGTCCTTGTTAAATGTCTGTTGTATTTTCTCAATTCTATTTCCAAGATTTTGCATCATCTTTACTATCATTAGTCTGAATTCTTTTTTTTAAATGCTTTTTTATCATTTGTGTTGTACGCATTAAGTTTTGTGGCCCTGTGAATTTTTAATATTCTCTGTTTCCAAAATTTTAAAGTATATAGCTTATTTATAAGTCTTCACAGAATTCCTATTAGAAATAATGCAATTTTGTGAATACTGTTAACTATATAGGCCAAGTACAATTTACTCTCTGTATGTTTACCTGTAAAACATAGAATTTATTGGATATCTATTGGTAGGAGTATAATACAACTTCAGGAAATAGGTATTAAATATTCTGTGTAATAGGAACATTCCTATGTTTATTTGATATTGTCACAGAAAAACAATTCTTTATATTTTTATTCAGTAAGTTATGTTCTAAACATTACGTTGATAACTCACTATTTAGTGAAATCCTCTGAATAAAATTAGTGAGAGTGAGCATCTTTGTCTTGTTTCTGAACTTAGATGAAATACTTTCAGCTTTTCACTCTTAAGTTTGTTTTAGCAGTGGGCTTGTCATACATGGCCCTCATTATGTTGAGAGATGTTCCCTCTATACACATTTTGAGAGTTTTTTCATAAGTAGATGTTAAATTTTTCCAAGTGAGTTTTCTGCATCTATAGTAATGATTTTATTTTTTATTTTGTTGATGTAATATATCACATCAATTTGTGGATGTTGAACCATCCTTCCATCCCTGGATAAATCCCACTTGATTGTGGTGTATGATTCTTTTAACGTAGTGTTGGATTCAATTTGCTAATATTTTGTTGAGGACTTTTGCATCTATATTCATCACATTTCTTGACCTAGAATTTTCTTTATGGTGTCCTCATCTGGTTTTGGTATCAGGCTAATTCTAGCCTCATAGTATAAGTGTGGAAATGTTCCCTCTTCTGTTCTTTGAAAGAGTTTGAGAAGAATTGGTATTCTTTTTTAAATGCTGGGTACAATTCACCAGTGAAGACATCTGGTCCTGTACTTTTTTTTTGTTGAGAGATTTTTGATTACTGATTACCTTATTTTCTTAAAAATGTAGTATTACAAGTCTATAAGTTATTTTCAGCAACCCACATTATATAATAATCCTGTAAGTCCAAAAAAAATGCAGACTGCTGCTCAGTAGCACAAGCCAGGACCATACAGATGGATGTGTGAGATTGACAAAGTTGTGAAGGAGGCTGAAGTAGCATCAAAGAGTATATTGTTAAAAAATCAATAGTACAAAACTAAAACAAATATTGTACAGCAATATCACAAGGGAATATTCCCACTGTGGATCACAGAATTTTGGCATTTACTTTATGCTCTCTCTAGTGACGTTTTAGAACATTTTATTTCAATTAGTATTTAACATTTTCTTTTGAATTTTGGCATGTCATTTGCTATTTTCTTGACTTAACACAGAGACAGAAGTAACCAAGACAGAAGCCAGTCTTTATAACCTAATCTTGAAAATAAACATATATCACTTCCATTGTATGCAGCTGATCACACGGACAAATCCTGGTACAGTGTGAGGAGGAACTACAAGAGAGTGTGAATGCCAGAAAGGGGAAAATTTGGGGCAGGGGGGATTTTGGAATCTGGCTATTAAGTACTAAAACCACTTAGTACAGATTCACTGTAAAAGTCAAATATGGTTATTGTTATTACTACATAAAAAAATGTATGGTTTTATATTCTTTGGCCAGATCATTTAAGTGAGGGACAGAGGTTTAGTTTCATTTGTGGTCACAAAGTTAATAAGTGTTAACTAATGATAAAGTTTAGCATTTTCAATTCAAAGCTCATGATTTTGCTAATGAACACAAAAACAAAAAACAAACTTTCCTCTCCAGTTTGTGTCTGAATATGTACGTACTTATGTATATACATGTCTAATATTGAGCTCCTGATCTCCCTGATCCAAACCTATTCATCCACCTATCTGTTCTAAATTAATGGCAATTTCATATTTACTTTCTTGAGCCAAAACTTGGAGTCAGTCTTTCTCTTACACCCCACATACCATCTATAAACCCTTCTGAGCTGGACTTTCCAATCACTTCTCTTTACCTCTTTCATTGGTCTAAACTCCTCGTGGTCCAATATACCATCACTTCACTCAGATCATTGCAGTAGCTCACTTCAGTGTGTTCTCTGTGCTCTAGCCCAAAAGACTGTTAAATGTTAAATCGTCCCATTTCCTGACTAACGTATATCCCATGACTTCACGTCATTCCCAGTTAAAGCAAAGACTCCTCAAGGCCCTACACGTAAATTTTACGTTTCTGATGACTCTCTTATGTTTCTTATTCATTGTATCTCCTATTTCTGTCCATTCAGGCCAGGCTTACCTCACTTGTTTGGACTCCTGTCAATTTATCAAACACTCAGGGCCTTTTTACTTGCCTTTCCCTCTGCCTGGTATTCCCTTATCTGAAATTCATTCCTTCCATCAGATTTTTATTCAAATAAAAATTCTCAGTGATACCTCCCCTAACCACCCTGTTTATATTGCTTACGCTTTCCCTCCCCAGAACTCTTTCCATCTTTCCTACTGTACCTTTTCCTCAGTAATTAGCAGCCTCCAGTCCATTATACTATCTGTCTGTTTTTTCTGTAGTCTCCTAATCATAACTTGTCTACACTTGAACATAAACTCTATGAGGCCAGGATTTTTATGTTTTGAGTTTTATGTTTTATGTTTTGAAACAGTTAAGAATTTCTTGGTATTCTTTTTTTTTTGATTCTTATTCCCACTTTATTTTGAGGCTTACTTCAATAGTGCAATTGTATCCACCCATTAGATTGTAATTTATACGTGTATACATATATACATATTATGCTATGGTTGCAAATTCACCAAATGAAGAAATTCTTCACTGATCTTTCCAGCGAACTGCTTAAGGCCATTTGGTAAATAAGGAGCTCAATCTTTTGAACACGTCCTTCTTCATTTTTCAAAGATGGCATTGGAGAATAGGTAAATATTTTTTACAAAGTTTCTTGGTATTCTTATTAGAAATGATACCAATGTCAGTAATCTTATTGTTACTTTGGTAGACATTCTGGAAGGGAGGAGTGAAGCAAAACAAATACACCTGACTCAATTTATTGCATGGGGTCACAGTAAACTTTAATCATTTGAGCGTGCTTCATTCTACATCAAAGAATTTCTGAGATACAGCAGTGAAAACTAGGCAGTAGAGGTCTATCACTTCTATTTTTTTTAAGCTAGTTACCTATCCCATGGTATTTTATTATATGTACACATATGTATATATATATATATTTTTTGTTGTTGTTGTTGCATTCTCCTTTATTTTTTTTCCACATCTTTATTGGAGTATAATTGCTTCACAATGTTGTGTCAGATTCTGCTGTACAACAAAGTAAAACAGCCATATGTATACATATATCCCCATATCCCCTTCCTCTTGAGCCTCCCTCCCACCCTCCCTATCCCGTCCCTCTAGGTCATCACAAAGCATCAAGCTGATCACCCTGTTCTATGCAGCAGCTTCCCACTAGCCATTCATTTTACATTTGGTAGTGTATATATGTCAATGCTACTCTCAACTTCATCCCAGCTTCCTCTTCCCTCCAGTGTCCTCAAGTCCATTCTCTACGTCTGCGTCTTTATTCCTGCCCTGCCACTAGGTTCATCAGTATGGCTTTTTTAGTTTCTACATATATGTATTAGAATAAGGTATTTGCTTTTCTCTTTCTGACTTCCTTCACTCTGTATGGCAGACTCTAGGTCCATCCACCTCACTACAAATAACTCAATTTCATTCCTTTTTATGGCTGAGTAATATTCCGTTGTATATATGGGCCACATCTTCTTTATCCATTCATCTGTAGATGGACATTTAGGTTGCTTCCATGTCTTGGCAATTGTAAATAGTGCTGCAGTGAACATTGTGGCACATGTATCTTTTTGAATTATGGTTTTCTCAGGGTATATGCCCAGTAGTGGGATTACTGGGTCATATCGTAGTTCTATATTTAGTTTTTTAAAGAACCTCCATACTGTTCTCCATAGTGGCTGTATCTACTTACATTCCCACCAATAGTGCAGGAGGGTTCCCTTTTCTCCACACCCGCTCCAGCATTTATGGTTTCTAGATTTTTTGATGATGGCCATTCTGACCAGTGTGAAGTGATACCACATTGTGGTTTTGATTAGTATTTCTCTAATGATTAGTGATGTTGAGCATCTTTTCATGTATTTGTTGGCCATCTGTATGTCTTCTTTGCAGAAGTACCTATTTAGGTCCTCCACCCATTTTTGGATTTGGTTGCTTGTTTTTTTGATATTGAGCTGCATGAGCTGCTTGTATATTTTGGAAATTAATCCTTTGTCAGTTGCTTTGTTTGCAAATATTTTCTCTCATTCTGAGGGTTGTCTTTTTGTCTTATGGTTTCCTTTGCTGTGGAAAACTTTTAAGTTTCATTAGGTCCGATTTGTTTATTTTTGTTTTTATTTCCTTTTCTCTAGGAGGTGGGTCCAAAAGGTTCTTGTTGTGATTTATGTCATAGAATGTTCTGCCTGTGTTTTCCTCTAAAATAATAAAATACCTAGGAATAAACCTACCTAAGGAGGCAAAAGACCTGTACTCAGAAAACTATAAAACACTGATGAAAGAAATCAAAGATGACATAAACAGATGGACAAATATACCATGCTCCTGGACCGGAAGAACCAATATTGTAAAAATGACTATACTACCCAAAGCAATCTACAGGTTCAATGCAATCCCTATCAAATTACCAATGGCATTTTTCACAGAACTAGAACAAGAAATTTTACAATTTGTATGGAAACACAAAAGACCCCAAATAGCCAGAGCAATCTTGAGAAGGAAAAATGGAGCTGGAGGAATCAGGCTCCCTGACTTCAGATTATACTACAAAGCTACAGTAATCAAGACAGTATGGTACTGGTACAAAAACAGAAATACAGATCAATGGAACAGGATAGAAAGCCCAGAGTAAACCCACGCACATATGGTCACCTTATCTTTGACAAAGGAGGCAAGAATATACTTCAATAAGTGGTGTTGGGAACACTGGACAGCTACATGTAAAAGAATGAAATTAGAACACTCCCTAACACCATACACAAAAATAAACTGAAAACAGATAAAAAACCTAAACGTAAGGCCAGGCACTGTATTATATTTTAATATATTTTATCACCTAGTAATGTACCGATGTTAATTTCTTTTTCAAAAAATTCATTGTGGAAACACAACATGAGATCTACCCTCTTAAAATTTTTCAAGTGTACAATGTGTTATTGTTGACTATAGGTACAATGTTGAACAGCAGATCTCTAGAGCTGATTCATCTTGCTTGACTAAAACTTGTTCATTGATTAGTAACTCCTCCTTTCCCCCTCCCACTGTTCTAGATACCTCATATAATAGGAATCATGGAGAATTTGTCTTACTGTAACTGGCTTATTTCACTTAGCATAATGTACCATGGTATTTTTTTAACTTTTTATTTCATATTGGAGTATAGTTGATTAACAATGTTGTGTTAGTTTCAGGTGTACAGCAAAGTGATTCAGTTATACATACACATGTATCTATTCTTTTTCAAATTCTTTTCCCATTTAGGTTGTTACATAATATTGAGCAGAGTTCCCTGTGCTATACAGTAGGTCCTTGTTGGTTATCCATTTTAAGTATAGCAGTGAAGGGTGGGGGGTGGGAGGCATAGTTATGGAGTTTGGGATTGACATTATATCACTTCTATTTTAAGGCAAAAAGAAACATTTCTATTTTGAAGTTGAAAAACTATGGTCAGAAAAAAAAGATGAATGCAACATGTTATGGCCACATCTGAAAAGTTGATACATTACCACCCACATTGAAAATCCTAAAATCATTCCCACTGGACTTCAGTTATTGACTCCAACAAAATTAATGTACTGTCTGCAATCATTACAGTGGTTAAAAAAATTAAAAATAAATCTAGTATCAACTGTCAATAGAAATTTCAAAGCAGATTGGATTCCTGAGATGATAAAAACAAGGAGTCAATGATTCTATTGATCTTTTTGGGGGGGGGGTGAGGGAGGAAAGGAAGGATGAAAGAATAAATGAATGAAGGCACTCATTAAATAGATTAATAATACATTGAAAAACTACTTAAATTCTACTTTTTAGATTCAATATCTGATACTGAAATCATAAATAAATACAAAATGGACAGGTGCCCACATTTCTTAACACCATGGTTATTTACTCTTAAAACAAATCAGGTAATTGATGATGAAATTAAATTCATCTTATAATCACTTATTGGTTAATTGAGACTCTTCATCCCTTGCTAGAAATGTTTCAGGGAAGAGAAAGGAGGATATACTGTAGAAAGGCAATTTTTGGAATACCTGCTATGTTTCATGTTCTTATAGATAATAACATACTTAAAAAGCCATATTTGAGGGGTTTTGTGCTATCAGTTTTAATGATGAAATGGGGTTGAATTCATTTATGTAAACTGCCTAAATCTAGTAAGTAGCAGTTAGAATTTGATAAATTATGTTGAATTCCCAAAACTATTTTCTACCCGTACTGCATTATCTTCCATGTTAAGATTAAAAAGAAGCAGGAATGATGTGACTAATAAAAGATGAATTTCCAAACTATACAAAACAGCTTAAACAGCTGAATATCAAAACCCAACAACCCAATCCAAAAATGGACAGAAGACCTAAGTAGATATTTCTCCAAAGAAGATATACAGATGGCCAAAAGGCACAAGAAAAGATGCTCAGCTTCGTAATTATTAGGGAAATGCAAATCAAAACTACAATGAGTTGTCACCTAACACAGGTCAGAATGGCCAACATCAAAAAGTCTACAAATAATAAATGCTGGAGAGGGTGTGGAGTAAGGGGAACCCTTCTACACTGTTGGTGGGGATGTAAACTGGTAAAACCACTATGGAGAACAGTAAAGAGGTTCCCTAAAAAACTAAAAATAGTTGCCATATGACGCAGCAATTTCACTCCTGTGGCATATTCCCAGAGAAAACTGATTAGAAAAGAAGATACATGTACCCCAATGTTCATAGCAGAATTATTTACAATAGCCAAGACATGGAAGCATCCTAAATGTCCATTGACAGATGGATAAAGATGTGATATATATACACATTGGAATATTATTCAGCCATAAGAAAGAACGAAATAATGCCATTTGCAGCAACATGGATGGACCTAGATATTATCATACTAAGTGAAGTAAGTCAGAGAAAGACAAATATCATATAATATGGCTTATATGTGGAATCTTTAAAAATAATGCAAATGAACTTATTTACAAAACAGAAATAGACATGCAGACATAGAAAATAAACTGTGGTTACCAAAGATGAAAAGGGGGGGAGGTGTAGGGATAAATTCGGAGTTTGGGGTTAACAGGTACACATTACTTCATACAAAATAGACAAAAAAACAACTGTATAGCACAGGGAACTATATTCAATATGTTGTAATAACCTGTAATGGAAAAGAATCTGAAAAAAATATACAACTGAATCACTTTGCTGTACCTCTGAAACACTGTAAATCAACTACATTTCAGTTAAAAAATAAAAACAAAAAAAGAAGCAGGAATTGCATATTTGATTCTTTCTACTGTTTGTATCCACATCAATCTGTAGATTGGGTGAAATGCATGAAACCAAAATTTGTAATTTCTGTAAGAAAAAAGTAGGAATTCATTTTTCACTTTCATTTTCCCAAAATGTTTACAGTGGGGTCTAATTTATGCTGTATATTAAATATCTAAATAGATGTAAATCGTAATCATATGCTTAATGAATCCATAATTATCAACCAAGACATTAAATATAATCAAATAAAATTGAATTAAAAAATGCATGAATGTTAAAGGCTTTTATCAGTTATATGAAACCTATAACCTTAACACATGTGACTTCTGTGAATTTAACACTTTATTCAAGGGTGAAATATGCGTTGAGAAAAGCAAACTTGAAATTTAGATGAGGTAAAGATCTTGTTCTTCCCATTTTATTAAAACTCCTGAGAGAAACAACAACAAAAATAATAACCTAAATTTTGATCCTTTTATGTATAAGAAAATATAAAAGACAATAAATGGGTTAAAGTTATATAACAAAGTATTCTTTCAAATCAATATGAAAAACAAAAATAAAAGATAATTGGGGGGAAATTGAGTAAATATGAGTAAATTCAACCTCAAATCATCGTCACTGAAATTTAAAACTGAAATGTTCAAATATTGAATTTTTAAATTCTAATAATTAGTAAGTGAAAAAAAATACAGTGAGAAAGAACTTCTCATTTCATGTTGGTGTAAGAAAAGTCAGGTACTTCCAGGAAAGATATTTAACATGTATATCACTTGCCTCCTTTGTGTATAATTATTTTGCCTGGATAATTTGACTTCTACAAACGTATTTTTAATCTTCAGTGTGAATAATCTTGAAGTCTAATCTTGAATGTAAACAAATCATTTTGTACAAGATTTTCATTAGTGTTAATGTTAGAAGGGGAACATGGCTTATTAAACCTCAATATGTAGAAATATAAGGCATGGTTACAAAGAATTATTGTGGCAGGCTTAAAAAAATAAGTAAGCCAGTTACAAAATGTTGTATGACTTTATATTAAAAGTTATGCCTAGAAAATAGCTAGATTAAGTATGTTAACATTATTTTAACCATCATGACATTTTTGGGGGTCAGGTTATCCTTATTTTCCTTTTATACTGTATATGTTCAACATAGGACAAATTATTTTTATAATCAAAAGTCTATCTAAAAGTGATTTTATAATCTTGTCCTCACTCTTCTTTCAGCAAGCATGCCTTCATATTTTTCTTCTGTTAATTGGGAGTAGGTAGGAAACCTCAAGTATCTTTTAATCTTCCTTGCTGCTCATCCCCAGTATTCAGTCAGTTACCAACACAGTTTGAATCAAGCTCAAATACCTCTTTAATCTATGTTCTCTGCTTTCTTTTTTTTTTTTTTTTACTGTTATATATATATATATATATATATTTTAATTAATTAATTAATATATTTTTGGCTGCTTTGGATCTTCACTGCTGCACGTGAGCTTTCTCTAGTTGTGCTGAGTGGGGGCTACTCTTCGTTGTGGTGCGTGGGCTTTTCATTGCGGTGGCTTCTCTTGTTGCGGAGCATGGGTTCTAGGTGCACGGGCTTCAGTAGTTGTTGCACATGGGCTCAGTACTTGTGGCTTGTGGGCTTTAGAGTGCAGGCTCAGTAGTTGTGGCGCACGGGCTTAGTTGCTCTGCGGCATGTGGGATCTTCCTGGACCAGGGATCGAACCCGTGTCCCCTGCATTGGCAGGCGGATTCTTAACCACTGCACCACCAGGGAAGTCCCCTATGTTCCTTACTTTCTATTCCCACTGCCATTGCTTTGGTTCAGTGCATTCAGTTTTTCATGGGAATGTTAAAATAGCCTCCAACTGGTTTCCTTGGTTACAATCCAGCTCCACCTCCTGCTTTTCCCTCAATTCCTCTTCCAAGCTGCTGCCAGAAGGATATTTCTACAACACAGTCTTGGTCATGCCATTGTCCTGACTTTAAAAACTGATAACTTTCCATATTTTGACTCGATTAAACACTTTACCATGTCATTCAAACTTTCAACAATCGGGCTTCAGTTTACCTCTACTGATTTCTTCTAAGCCTAACCTCAGCACACATACACACGTATGCATGCACGCACAAGCACACATCATAGACCTTATAGAGGGTCCAGCTATACTAATTGCCATTTTCAAACACTCCATGCACTTTCATTTGTATGCATTTGTTTTTTCTTGACGCGTTCTTCTAAGTCTTGCAAAAATCTTATTCTTCAAAGCACAGTTTAAAAATTGCCTATTCTATAGTACACAAAAATATTAAGCACATTTTTCAATGCTCCCAGAGTATTTTCTATATAGCTATTTTACACTGCATAATGAACTGCTCTTTGCTCATCCTTACCACTGATAGCTAGCTATACAATTAATACCTAGGAGGAAGAGACTTTATCTTATTCATCTTTGTATCTTCATGTCCTGGACAGTATATAACATATAGTAGATGTTCAACAGTTTGAGTGAAATCTGAAAAAACACAACAATTTGTGAGTCCACTCTGAATAAACTAGTGCCATTAGGCAACAACTCATTTATAAAAATTCTATGATAAGTTCTTTATTTGAACTGAATATTGCCATACATGTTATATAGATTGCTTTTTAAAATTTTATCTATTTTATTACTTATTGCTCTTACTCTCATTCACTACTTGACACCCTGCAATCTGCCTTTTAGTCCCCCAATTTGATGGGCAATACTCTCCTTAAGGTGTCCATTCACATTGCCAAATCCAGTGATCCCACTTACCTCATTTTGACTAATTTCTATTATTTTTTGGCCATTTTTTCCTTACATGAACATGCTTCAGCATTTGTGTCTCTTAAGCACTTCCTCAATTTTGAAACTGTACATCCCTTTGGGGATTCCCTACCCCTCACATACTGGCATTTTTCTAATACTCTGGCCATTAATTCTCTGCTTGCTTTGAGGACTCCACTTTTCCTTTCAGTCCTTAAAATATTGGTTATCACTTGAGCTTCTATTTTAGGTACTCATTATCCCTTGTCTTCAATGTAGCCTCCTTCTAATTAGTCTTCAGTATTGCAGGTCAACAATTTTTTATAAAATATAAACTTGATAGAGAACTGAACCAATTGACAAACCCTAATGGTAACCATAAATTTGTTTATGTAAACAATTTTCTTATGAAATGTGTTACAACAAAAGAAGATATGTAAGTGATAAACAGTAGGTACATCAGCACTTAAGATTTAACCCAGTAGTCACAGTTTAGGAATTACATTAATCACAATACATAGTGCATTGCCCCCAACACTTCTGATCCCTTTCTTCACTTTTTTCCTTTGACTCGACAGCATCTAAAATGCTCTGGATTTTACTCTTTCCTTTTTTCATCTTTTTTTGTTTATCTCCTACAACTATAATTTCCATGAAGGTGGGAATCTTTTTCTGTTCTCATCTATTTTATTCACTGTCATACCTAAGATTCTAGAGTGGTTCCTGGCACATGGTAGGTATTCAATTCACCTCTTTTGAACAAATAAATGTATGAATGTAACACCTTATACCTCAATTCTTGAAACTATAAAGCTTTATTGGCCTCCCTGTGCCTTAGTCTCTTCACAATATTTCACAAAATTGAATTAACTCGGAGCAGAATTTTGTACTGCTATTAAGGAATACGGTCTCTAGGGAAATTCATTGAAGCTGAGGCTCTGCTCTCTCATTTCACTTTCCTCATTCCGTAAGGAAATCATGAGCCCCACTAGCCTAGATCTGATGTTGCCTGGTACTGCTCCTCTATTTTCATTTCTTCCACTACCCTGGGTATTCAAGTCAGTACTGCATGCCTCTCTCTCTGCCTGGCTGGACTCAAAGATAATGAAATCCTCGGTCCCTGCCCTAACAGTGTTACTATTTTTGGGGTGTGAAAGGGCAAATCGTATTTCCTTTGATAATAATAACTGGTCAGGGAAATTCAAGGAGGTAGCATAAACAATCAAAGGGGGTTAGGTTTTGGGGTGATGAAATGGCAGAGAATGACAGAAATAAACTTACCTTTTAATCATTTTCTTGATTCATATAATTGAATACTATAGCAATTTAAATTTAAGACTTTATATGTTGAAAAAATAATGAAACATACAAACACATCTAAAAGATAAAAAATGGTCTGATATTTATAGCATTGCCTTAAGTAGGAAACAACAGTAAAAAGTGTTCTCAACAGCAGTAAATGAGACACAGAAACAGGGAAAAATCTCACTCCTACATTACTCAGGAAACATTAGAAAGACAAACACAAACACCAGAATGGAGGTAAAAATCGACTACTATACCAATGACTGGAACTTTTGAAAGAGGAGTACAAACGACGAAGAATTCCATCCACTATAGGGCTACAAGGTGAACTATTTTAAACACTCAATCATGATAGTAAAATTCAGATGCCAGCTAAGATACTCTTCCTCAGTGTCCAAATAAATCACCTTAAATCATATTGTGTGTTGATGGGTGTCTGGAGATCTTCCAGTCATGCTGGAGATTGTATAGGGAGGACAGAGAAGGGTGAAGGTTTCTTTGAGTCAATTCTAGGTTTAAATGTCTGCTTCTATAAAATTGAATCACTAAGTGCATCACTTAATCCCCCCAGCTGTGTACCATTCTGCTACTGATAGCTCCAGAGGAGACATGAATCTTGCCTTTAATTTCCCTTGGCAAACATAACTCATCCAAGGTGTTTGTGTCTTTGCGTGCGTGTGTGTGTGTGCATGGCAGAATTTTCTTGAGTTTTGGGGCACTGTGGATTTATCCATTATTAGATTGCTTGACTTTCTTTCTTCTTTTAAATACTCCCTTCACGTATTTCCTTCCTCTATAATTTTCTGAATACTTATCCCTCTGAAGATCCCTGAAACTAGATTCTACATCTTCATTTCACAATTTAAATTTCTACTCCTACACACTATGGCTGCTCACTTCTGTGTATCCTTGAACTCATCAGTGGGCTATACTAATAATCACCAATCACAAGATACAATAACTATTAAAGATTTTGAAATATCCCACTCTCCATTCACCAATATGCCAGAGAGAAGGTGAATAAATACAGATTTTTATATCATCAATCTTAATAATTACAACGTTCCCCATACATGGCAGAAGTAACTACATATGTTAAACTTCTTTTTTTTTAAACATCTTTATTAGAGTATAATTGCTTTACAATGGTGTGTTAGTTTCTGCTTTATAACAAAGTAAATCAGCTATACATATACATATATCCCCATATCTTCTCCCTCTTGCGTCTCCCTCCCACCCTCCCAAACTCACCCCTCTAGGTGGTCACAAAGAACCAAGCTGATCTCCATGTGCTATGTGGCTGCTTCCCACTAGCTATCTATTTTATATTTGGTAGTGTATATATGTCCATGCCACTCTCTCACTTTGTAGCAGCTTACCCTTCCCCCTCCCTGTGTCCTCAAGTGCATTCTCTACATCTGTGTCTTTACTCCTGTCCTGCCTGTAGGTCCTTCAGAACCATTTTTTTTTTCTTAGATTCCATATATATGTGTTAGCACACGGTATTTGTTTGTCTCTTTCTGACTTACTTCACTCTGTATGACAGACTCTAGGTCCATCCACCTCACTACAAATAACTCAATTTCATTTCTTTTAATGGCTGAGTAATATGACATTGTATATATGTGCCACATCTTCTTTATCCATTCATATGTCGATGGACAATTAGGTTGCTTCCATGTCCCGGCTATTGTGAATAGAGCTGCAATGAACACTGTGGTCCATGACTCTTTTTGAATTATGGTTTCTCAGGGTATATGCCCAGAAGTGGGACTGCTAGGAAGTATGGTAGTTCTATTTTTAGTTTTTTAAGGAACCTCCATACTGTTCTCCATAGTGGCTGTATCAATTTACATTCCCACCAACAGTGCAAGAGGGTTCCCTTTTCTCTACACCCTTGCCAGAATTTATTGTGTCTAGATTTTTTGATGATGGCCATTCCGACCAGTGTGAAGTGATACCTCATTGCAGTTTTGATTTGCATTTCTCTAATGATTAGTGATGTTGAGCATCCTTGCATGTGTTTGCTGGCCATCTGTATATCTTCTTAGCAGAAATGTATATTTAGTTCTTCTTCTGCCCATTTTTGGATTGGGTTGTTTGTTTTTTTTGATATTGAGTTGCATGAGCTGCTTGTAAATATTGGAGGTTAACCCTTTGTCAGTTGCTTCATTTGTAAATATATTCTCCCATTCTGAGGGTTGTCTTCTTGTCTTGTTTATGGTTTCCTTTGCTGTGCAAAAGCTTTTAAGTTTCATTAGGTCCCATTTATTTATTTTGTTTTATTTCCATTTCTCTAGGAGGTGGGTCAAAAAGGATCTTGCTGTGATTTATGTCATAGAGTGCTCTGCCTATGTTTTCCTCTAAGAGTTTTATAGTATCTGACCTTACATTTAGGTCTTTAATCCATTTTGAGTTTATTTTTGTGTATGGTATTAGGGAGTGTTCTAAATTCATTCTTTTACAAGGAGCTGTCCTGTTTTCCCAGCACCACTTACTAAAGAGGTTGTCTTTTCTCCCTTGTATATCTTGCCTCCTTTATCAAAGATAAGGTGACCATATGTGCGTGGGTTGATCTCTGGGCTTTATATCCTGTTCCATTGATCTATACTTCTGTTTTTGTGCCAGTACCATAATGTCTTGATTACTGTAGTTTTGTAGTAGAGTCTGAAATCTGGGAGCCTGATTCCTCCAGGTCTGTTTTTCTTTCTCAAAATTGCTTTGGCTTTGTGGGTTCATTTCTGTTCCAAACAAATTGTGGAATTTTTTGTTCTGTGAAAGATGCCATTGGTAAGCTGATAGGGATTGCACTGAATCTGTAGATTGCTTTGGGTACTATACTCATTTTCACAATGTTGATTCTTCCAATCCAAGAACATGGTATATCTCTCCATCTGTTTGTATCATCTTTAATTTGTTTCATCAGTGTCATATTGTTCTCTGCATACAGGTCTTTTGTCTCCTTAGGTAGGTTTATTCCTAGGTATTTTATTGTTTTTGTTGCAATGGTAAATCGGAGTGTTTCCTTAATTTCTCTTTCAGATTTTTCATCATTAGTGTATAGGAATGCAAGAGGATTTTGTGCATTAATTTTGTATCCTACTACTTTACCAAATTCGTTGATTAGCTCTAGTAGTTTTCTGGTAGCATTTTAGGATTCTCTATGTATAGTATCAGGTCATCTGCAAACAGTGACAGGTTTAGTTTTTCTTTTCCAATTTAGATTCCTTTTATTTCTTTTCCTTCTCTGATTTCTGTGGCTAAAACTTCCAAAACTCTGTTGAATAATAGTGGTGAGAGTGGACATTCTTGTTTTGTTCCTGATCTTAGAGGAAATGGTTTCAGTTTTTTACCATTGAGAATGATGGTGGCTGTGGGTTTGTCATATATGGCCTCTATTATGTTGAGGTAAGTTCCCTCTATGCCTACTTTATGGAGGGTTTTTATCATAAATAGGTGTTGAATTTTGTCGAAAGCTTTTTCTGCATCTATTGAGAAGATCATATGGTTTTTTTCCTTCAATTTGTTAATATGGTGTATCACATTAATTGATTTGCATATATTGAAGAGTCCTTGCATTCCTGGGATAAACCCCACTTCATGGTGTATGATCCTTTTAATGTGCTGTTGGATTCTGTTTGCTAGTATTTTGTTGAGGAATTTTGCATCTATGTTCATCAGTGATATTGGCCTGTAGTTTCCTTTCTTTGTGACATCTTTGTCTCATTTTGGTATCAGGGTGTTGGTGGCTTTGTAGAATGAGTTTAGGAGTGTTCCTCCCTCTGCTGTATTTTGGAACAGTTTTGGAAGGATAGGTATTAGCTCTTCTCTAAATGTTTGATAGAATTCGCCTTTGAAGCCCTCTGGTCCTGGGCTTTGGTTTGTTGGAAGATTTTTTTTTTTTTTAATTTTATTTATTTATTTATTTATTTATTTATTTATTTATTTATTTATTTATTTATTAATGGCTGTGTTGGGTCTTCGTTTCTGTGCGAGGGCTTTCTCTACTTGTGGCAAGTGGGGGCCACTCTTCATCGCGGTGCGCGGGCCTCTCACTATCGCGGCCTCTCTTGTTGCGGACGGAGCACAGGCTCCAGATGCGCAGGCTCAGCAATTGTGGCTCACGGGCCTAGTCGCTCCGTGGCATGTGGGATCTTCCCAGACCAGGGCTCGAACCCGTGTCCCCTGCATTGGCAGGCAGATTCTCAACCACTGCGCCACCAGGGAAGCCCCTGGTTTGTTGGAAGATTTTTAATCACAGTCTCAATTTCAGTGCTTGTGATTGGTCTGTTTATATTTTCTATTTCTTTCTGGTTTAGTCTCGGAAGGTTGTGCTTTTCAAAGAATTTGTCCACTTCTTCCAGGTTGTCCATTTTATTGGCATATATTTGCTTGTAGTAATCTCTCATGATCCTTTGTATTTCTGCAGTGTCAGTTGTTACTTCTCCTTTTTCATTTCTAATTCTGTTGATTTGAGTCTTCTCCCTTTTTTTCGTGATGAGTCTGGCTAATGGTTTATCAATTTTTTTTATCTTATCAAAGAACCAGTTTTTAGTTTTATTGATTTTTTCTATTGTTTCCTTCATTTCTTTTTCATTTATTTCTGTTCTGTTCTTTATGATTTCTTTCCTTTTGCTAACTTTGAGGTTGTTTTGTTATTCTTTCTCTAATTGCTTTAGGTGTAATGTTAAGTTGTTTATTTGAGTTGTTTCTTGTTTCTTGAGGTAGGATTGTATTGCTATAAACTTCCCTCTTAGAACTGCTTTTGCTGCATCCCATAGGTTTTGGGTCCTCATGTTTTCATTGTCATTTGTTTCTAGGTATTTTTTAATATCCTGTTTGATTTCTTCAGTGATCTCTTGGTTATTTAGTAGTATATTGTTTAGCCTCCATGTGTTTGTATTTGTTACACTTTTTTTCCTGTAATTGATATCTAGTCTCATAGCATTGTGGTTGGAAAAGATAGTTGATATGATTTCAATTTTCTTAAATTTACCAAGGCTTGATTTTTGACCCAAGATATGATCTATCCTGGAGAATGTTCCATGAGCACTTGAGAAGAAAGTGTATTCTGTTGTTTTTGGATGGAATGTCCTGTAAATATCAGTTAAATCCATCTTGTTTAGTGTATCATTTAAAGCCTGTGTTTCCTTATTTATTTTCATTTTGGATGATCTGTCCATTGGTGAAAGTGGGGTGTTAAAATCTCCTATTATAGTTGTGTTACTGTTGATTTCTCATTTTATGGCTGTTAGCAGTTGCCTTATATATTGAGGTGTTCCTATGTTGGGTTCATAAATATTTATAATTTTTATATCTTCTTCTTGGATTGATCCCTTGATCATTATGTAGTGTCCTTCTTTGTCTCTTGTAATAGTCTTTGTTTTAATGTCTATTTGGTCTGATATGAGAATTGCTACTCCAGCTTTCTTTTGATTTCCATTTTCATGGAATATCTTTTTCCATCCCCTCACTTTCAGTCGGTATGTGTCCCTAAGTCTGAAGTGGTCTCTTGTAGACAGCATATATATGGGTGTTGTTTTTGTGTCCATTCAGTCAATCTGTGTCTTTTGGTTGAAGCATTTACTCCATTTACATTTAAGGTAATTTTTGATATGTATGTTCCTACTACGATTTTCTTAATTGTTTTGGGATTTTTATTGTAGATCTTTTCCTTCTCTTGTGTTTCCTGCCTAGAGCAGTTCCTTTAGCATTTGTTGTAAAGCTGGTTTTGTGGTGCTGAATTCTCTCAGCTTTTGTTGTCTGTAAATGTTTTAATTTCTCTGTTGAATCTGAATGAGATCCTTGGTGGGTAGAGTAATCTTCGCTGTAGGTTTTTCCCTTTCATCACTTTAAATATGTCCTTCCACTCCCTTCTGGCTTGCAGAAATTCTGCTGAAAGTTCAGGTGTTAACCTTACGGGGATTCCCTCTTATGTTATTTGTTGTTTTTCCCTTGCTGCTTTAATGTTTTTTCTTTGTATTTAATTTTGATACTTTGATTAATATTTGTCTTGGCATGTTTCTCCTTGGATTTTCCTATGTGGGACTCTCTGTGTTTCCTGGACTTGATTGACTATTTCCTTTCCCATATTAAGGAAGGTTTCAACTATAATTGCTTCAGATATTTTCTCACTCCCTTTCTTTTTCTCTTCCTCTTCTGGGACCTCTATAATTTGAATGTTGGTGTGTTTAATGTTGTCCCAGAGGTCTCTGAGACTGTCCTCAATTCTTTTCATTCTTTTTTCTTTATTCTGCCGTGCAGTATTTATTTCCACTATTTTATCTTCTAGGTCACTTATCCGTTCTTCTGCCTCAGTTATTCTGCTATTGATTCCTTCTAGAGAATTTTTTATTTCATTTATTGTGTCGTTCATCATTGTTTGTTTTCTCTTTAGTTCTTCTATTTCCTTGTTAAACGTTTCTTGTATTTTCTCCATTTTATTTCCAAGATTTTGCGATCATCTTTACTATCATTACTCTGAATTTTTTTTTCAGGTAGACTGCCTATTTCTTCTTCATTTGTTTGATCTGGTGCGTTTTTATCCTGCTCCTTCATGTGCTGTGTGTTTCTCTGTCTTCTCATTTTGCTTAACTTACTGTGTTTGGGGTCTCCTTTTCACAGGTTGCAGTTTCGTACTTCCCGTTGCTTTTGGTGTCTGCCCCCAGTGGCTAAGGTTGGCTCAGTGGGTTTTGTACGCTTCCTGGAGGGCACTGGTGCTTGTGTTCTGGTGGATGAGGCTGGATCTTGTCTTTCTGGTGGACAGGACCACGTCCAGTGGTGTGTTTTGGGGTGTCTCTGACCTTATGATTTTAGGTGCCTCTCTTCTAATAGGTGGGGTTGCGTTTCTGTCTTGCTAGTTGTTTGGCATAGGGTGTCCAGCACTGTATCTTGCTGGTCGTTTAGTGGAGTTGGCTCTTAGCATTTAGATGGAGATCTCTGGGAGAGCTTTTGCCATTTGATAGTACATGGAGCCAGGAGGTCTTTGCTGGACCAGTGTCCTGAACTCGGCTCTCACTCCTCAGATGCACAGGCCTGACACCTGGCTCGAACACCAAGACCCTGTCAGTCATATGGCTCAGAGAAAAAGGGAGAAAAAAAGAAAAAAATAAATAAAATTAAGTTATTGAAATAAAAAAATTATTATTAAAAATAAAAAAATTAAAAGTCAGTAAAAAAAATAAGAGAAAAAGAAAGAAAAAAATGAGAGAAGGAACGAAGAGAGCAACCAAACCAAAAAACAAATCCACCAGTGATAACAAGTGCTAAAAACTGTACTAAAAAAAAAAAAAAACGGACAGACAGAACCCTAGGACAAATGGTAAAAACAAAACTATACAGACAAAATCACACAAAGAAGCATACACATACACACTCACAAAAAGAGAAAAAGGAAAATATATATATATCTATATATTAAAAAAAAAGGAGGATGAGAGCAACCCAATCAATAAACAAATCTCCCAATGATAATAAACTCTAAATACTAAACTAAGATAAACATAAATCCAGGAACAAGTTAGATGCAGAAAGCAAACCCCAAATCTACAGTTGCTCCCAATGTCCACCGCCTCAATTTTGGTGTGATTCATTGTCTATTCATGTATTCCAGAGATGCAGGATACATCAAGTTGATTGTAGAGATTTAATCCGCTGCTCCTGAGGCTGTTGGGAAAAATTTCCCTTTCTCTTCTTTGTTCGCACAGCTCCTGGGGTTCAGCTTTGGATTTGGTCTCGCCTCTGCGTGTAGGTCGCCTGAGGGCGTTTGTTCTTCACTCAGGCAGGACGGGTTTAAAGTAGCAGCTGATTAGGGAGCTCTGGCTCACTCAGGCCGTGGGGAGGGTGGGGTACAGAATGAGGGGCGAGCCTGCGGCAGCAGAGGCAGGCATACTGTTGCAGCAGCCTGAGGTGCACTGTGTGTGCTCCAAGGGAAGTTTTCCCCTGACCACGGGACCCCAGCAGTGGCGGGCTGCACAGGCTCCCGGGAGGGGAGGTGTGGATAGTGACCTGTGCTTGCACACAGGATTCTTGGTGGCTGCAGTAGCAGGCTTAGCGTTTCATGCCCATCTCTGGTGTCCGCATTGATAGCTGTGGCTCGTTCCCATCTCTGGATCTCATTTAGACGGTGCTCTGAATCCCCGCTCCTTGTGCACCCCGAAACAGTGGTCTCTTGCTTCGTAGGCAGGTCCAGACTTTTTCCCGGATTCCCTCCCGGCTAGCTGTGGCGCACTAGCTCCTTTCAGGCTGTGTTCACGCAGCCACCCCCAGTCCTCTCCCTGGGATCTGACCTCCGAAGCCCAAGCTTCAGCTCCCAGCCCCCACCTGTCCCAGGAGGTGAGCAGACAAGCCTCTCAGGCTGGTGAGTGCTGTTTGGCACTGATCCTCTGTGCGGGAATCTCTCCGCTTTGCCCTCCGCACCCCTGTGGCTCCGAAGCTTCCCCCCTCTGCCACCCGCAGTCTCTGCCCGCGAAGGGGCTTCCTAGTGTGTGGAAACTTTTCCTCCTTCACAGCTCCCTCCCACTGGTGCAGGTCCCATCCCTATTCTTTTGTCTCTGTTTTTTCTTTTTTCTTTTGCCCTACCCAGGTATGTGGGGAGTTTCTTGCCTTTTGGGAGGTCTGAGGTCTTCTGCCAGTGTTCAGTAGGTGTTCTGTAGGAGTTGTTCCACATGTAGTTGTATTTCTGATGTATTTGTGTGGAGGAAGTTTATCTCCATGTCTTACTCCTCCACCATCTTGAAGGTCTCTATATGTTTAGCTCTTGATTAACACTTTCTTTTTTTATAGCAGGCCTTATATTTGACAGATACAGTCCTATTAGTAATGATGACTAGAGCAATTATCAGGCACCTCCTTTGGGCCAGCCACTGCTAAGTACACTATATTCATAAGTACAACTACTATGAGCATTTTGCAGATATGAAAATCTTGCTGATTAAGAAATGTGGAGATGATCACTTTTTTGAGATTTCTGATCACACAGTGTTTTAAAACAAAACCCTTAATATTCTTAATCTTGTTGTTTTAGCCATGTTCACTGTACACTGAGCATTTAATTGCTAAAACTCTAGGTTTGTGGACATCTCTCGTTCAGTAAAGGTGAAGTTTAACTCTGTCTCTGCTCAGTCTGGGTAAAAGATGGAAGTCGAATTTAACTCATTTTTCTCCTTTCTGAAAATATCACCATGTATTTCTATTCTACCTACTGTTCTCTTGTGTTATTTCTGGGCCTCCAGGTCTTTAAATCGTTAGGCTATAGGCTTAAGGTAGGAAGAGCTATGATTTAGAACAGTGCTGTGAGAGAAGGAACCAGTAAATAGTCTGCAAGACATTCAACCAAAGGTCAATCAATATTTTATTTTTTGACCTGTTTAAGTCACAGGAGCTCAAGATTCATGGTCCTCAATATACATTAGCTATCACATGTTTCCTTTATCCTCCAATGATGTTCATTTTGCTTGCTATAGTCTCAGTCTAGGATCATGTATAGTTCTTGCTAATAAAAAAAAAAAAAAAGCAAGCTTGCTAAACATGGAAGATGTTAGCCAACTGACAGAGTCATTTTTTTTTCTTGACTGCAGTTTCATATTTTACTCCTTTTGCAAGCAGCATTACTTCAACTATTTTTGGTCCTACAGTTCATTGATACATAGTAATCAACATTGATCGAACACAACTTATTTTTTCTTTTTCTTTTCTTCTTCCTTTTACCCAGACTTACCCAATTTGTACATTTTCTATGCTGTCTACATTAAAGAACTTTATTTGATTTTATACATATGTGCTTAAAATTATTAGGTAAAGTCAGTTTATATTTTTATTGATTTTCATTTTTAATATTTCATATATCTTGATAGATTAAAAAGAATATGAGAATTCCAGGCACAAAATGAGGCCCTGGGTCAGGTTTACCACTGTATAGCTGTGTTTCTATGGGCAAGCCATTTCCTGACTCAGTCAATTTCCATTTCTAAAATGTGATTAATTATAACTCCATCAAAAGTTTGTTCTGACCAATGGGATAAAAAAAGTGAAAGTGCTTTTTTATAAATAGTAAAGTGCCTGGTAAATATTACATTTTTAAAGTTTTACATTTACATTTTATAGACTATCATGCATATTTTATAGTTATTTAACTTTTAAAATAAGAATATGTGCAAATTCCACAAAAGTTCAAGATATAGATCACTCTGAAGCACATGTCCAAGGCTATGTTACTATTTAATATGTAATTTTAAAACCTGTCTATAATTTCATATTCTTCTTTTTTTGATCATTTACAATTGCATCTCTGACTTTAATTATCATGTGTTTGCTCCCATTAGGCAAGAAAATAACTTATGACTTACTGCCATAGATACTCAGTTGAAACTTACATGTGGCTTATTTATTTCAATTTTGAGACAGTCATTTACTGAGAGGGAAACAAAGGTGGTATAATTTGCATCTGCTCCTTTAGGTGAATTGGAAGTCTTCAGAATTTACAAGAAAAGCAGCAATACTGAAAAAGATTTCTAAATCTATCCCATCTAGTGGCTTATGATTCAAGGTGCTCAGATACTTACAGCTTGATCTGTGTATGTCTGGCAAAGGGGCTGACTTCCTTTCAGGGGACTTGGCCATCAACACCGTTCTGATTCTACTAAGAAATAGGCACCTGATCCATCATCTTTCCGACCTCTTCACCAAGAGCAGGCTTTGACTGTCACTGTTTCTCCTAGTTCTTGGCATCTAATTTTATCTCATAACTTAATTCTGGATTTCATTGCAACGATCCAGGGTTTTAAATCTTGCCATCCTAGGCAACTAACGGCAGTCTCCTTTTGATTTGGGTGCTAAGAATAAGATAAAACTTAAAATCCAATAAAAGTTCATTTTCTGGTTTTATCATTATCTAAAGTGCTTGTACTAAAGAGAGAGGTGTTTCAAAAATGATTTGGATATTATCAAATTACCAGATATGAAAAAAGGAGAATGGATCAGAAAGGAGATAAGACAAGCTAACCCATTTAATATGTATCTCCCACTCTTCAGGGAAAATAGTTATCAGACAAAAGGGAATTTTATTAGCATTTTTGGTTTAAAAAATAGTTTTATTTTTGCTTTCTATTTTAGCAGCAAATTCTTTTTTCACAATATATCTTACATGTAAACTTTATAAACACAAATTCTTTGTTTACAATATAAAGTGGTGAGAGTTGGAACCCTGAAACTCAATCCATCTTTCTGAGATGCTCCAAAGACCATGTAGGTATCAAAGAAAAACAGTTTGAAAATCAATGAGTTAGGAAAATACCTAGGAGTCAAGATACATAAGTCATGCCCTCATAGTACTGAAAGTACTTAAAGCCAAAGGACTAACTGTGAAACCAACCAAATGATATCCATTAACCAATCAGGCAGAAATGGTGACTAGAGCAGTGTCTGGCACTTGGGAAGTGCTCTACAAATGACTAGTGAAGGCCAACTGCTAGCAATTGACACACACTGGTATTCAGTATCAAATGAAAGCAGATATTTTGTTAACATGCTTTATGCAGAGATTTACAAGACTTTATCTTAGGACATTTATAAGGAATGCATAATTCCATAGGGAAAAATTTATTAATTTTCTTATTTTAAACTATTTATGTACATAGATTCCTAGGAAGCTGCAAAGACAGGACAGAGAGGTCCCTTGTACCGTATCCACTAATGGTTACAGCCTACGTAAATACAGAACAATGTAAATAGTAGTAAATTTGGTACAGTGTATATATAGTTCGTGTTTGTGTATATATATATAAATGCCGTTTTATCATGTAGTGATTTGTGTAACCACCACAGCAATCAAGATACAGAACAATTTCACAATCACAAAGATCTACTGGTATCAGCATTTTACGAGTTTGTGTAAAGTGTTGAAATGTTGTATCCCTTTGATTCTCTTTACCCTGCACTTCCAATAATATAATGGTTTTTGCTTTGACCGTCAAACATAATTTTAAAAAATAGAGTGAAAATTCATTGTATTTACCCTTATATTTGCTATTCCCATTTTTCTTCTGACCTGACATTCCAAGACTCCTTATTTTATCATGTGCTTTCTGCTTAAAGAACTTCGTTTAGCCATTCTTATAGAGTTGTTTGATGACAAACGAAGTTTTCCTTCATTTGAGAATGTCTTTATTTGACCTTCACTCCTCAAGGATAATTTTTTCAGGTATGAAATTCAAGGTTGCTGCAACTTTTCTTTCAGCACTTAAAATGCTGTGAAACTTCTATCTGACTTCCATAGTTCATGATGAAAAATCCACTGCAACTCAAAAAATTTTCCCCTTGGTAAATTGTTGCTTCTATCTGGCTGCTTTCAAGAATTTGTTTTGTCTCTAGTTTTCTGAAGTTTGATTATAATGTCTTGACACAGATTCCTTCAGGTTTATCCTGTTAGTGTTGGCTCAGCATTTTGAATATGTACATTTATGTCACTTGCAAAATTTAGACAATTTTATGCATTGTTTCTTTGAATGCTTGTGCAATAATACCTTCTTTCTCCTCTCCTTCTGGGTCTCTGATGACATGAATGGTGGATCTTTTATTTTTCAGCAGGTTTCTGAGGGTCTTTTTTTAATGCAATCTATTTCTGTTCAGTAATTTCTATTGTTCCATCTTCAAGACCACTCATTCTTTATGTCTTTAAACAATGTCTCTTCACCAGTTTTAACACTCACTTTTAGAATTTTACTAGTTTTAAATCTACTATTGGCTGTTTTTATTATTCTAATATACTGCTATTTTTACCTGACTTTAGATAATACCACCAGACTCCCTGTTATGTAAAATGAGGACATAATCACCCCTCAACTTCAACTTTCTTCTGTCCATTTTTTATGCCTTCTTACTGCTCTTGGCTGTACCTTCCTTTTACATTATCAAGGTTCATAATATTTTAAATCTGTACATTGCATGCTTTCTTTTTTATTATAAGTATTTCAATGTATTTTTATTGAGGTGTAGTTGACATATATTAGTTTCAGGATATGACATATGATTTGATATTTAAATATATTGCAAAATGATCACCAAAATAAATCTAGTTATAATCTGTCACTATATATACTTACAATTTTTTTCTTGTCATAATTTTTAAAATGTACTCCTAGCAACTTTCAAATATAAAATTCAGTGTTATTAACTATAGTCATCATGTTGTACATTACATGCTCATGACATATTTTATTTTTTATTTTTTTTTATTTTTTATTTTTTTTGGCTGTGTTGGGTCTTCATTTCTGTGCGTGGGCTTTCTCTAGTTGCGGCGAGCGGGGGCCACTCTTCATCGCGGTGCGCGGGCCTCTCACTATCGCGGCCTCTCTTGTTGCGGAGCGCAGGCTCCAGACGCACAGGCTCAGTAATTGTGGCTCATGGGCCTAGTTGCTCCGCGGCATGTGGGATCTTCCCAGACCAGGTCTCGAACCCATGTCCCCTGCATTGGCAGGCAGATCTCAACCACTGTGCCACCAGGGAAGCCCATGACATATTTTATAACTGGAAGTTTTTACGTTTTGACCTCTTTGACCCATTTTTCTATCCCTCACCCCCACTTCTGGGAACCACCATTCTATTCCCTGTATTTATGAGCTTAGTTTCTTGCTTTCTGTTTTTTAATATTTCACATAAAAGTGAGATCATACAATACTTGTCTTTCTGTCTGACTTATTTAATTAATAGTGCCTTTGATGTCCATCCATGTTGTCACAAATGTCAAGATTTCATTCTTTTTTATGGCTGAATAATACTCCATTCATACGTACATAAATACCACATATATATGCCAAATATATATACCATATATATAAATACCACCATATATATATCACAATTTCTTTATCCATTCATCCATTGATGGAAACTTAAGTTGTTTCCATATCTTGACTATTGTAAATAATGCTGTGATTAACATGGGGAGGGCTCATATCTTTTTGAGTTAGAGTTTTCATTTTTTTTTACAAATATCTAGAAGTAGAATTGCTGGATCATACAGTAGTTCTAACATAACTTTTTGAGGAACCTCCATACTGTTTTCCATAGTGGCTGTACCAATTTACATTCCCACCAACAGTGCACATGTTCCATTTTTTCTACATCCTCACCAACACTTTTTATTTCTTGTCTTTTTGATGATAACTATTCTGACAGGTGAGAGGTGGTATCTCATTGTGTTTTCTTTTTAATAAATTTATTTATTTATTTATTTATTTATTTATTTATTTATTTATTTATTTTTGTCTGCATTGGGTCTTCGTTGCAGCGCATGGGCTTTCTCTAGTTGCGGCGAGAGGGGACCACTCTTTGCTGCCATGTGTGGGCTTCTCATTGCAGTGGCTTATCTTTGTTGTGGAGCACAGGCTCTAGGTGTGTGTGCTTCACTTTTGGCATGCGGGCTCAGTAGTTGTGGCTCGTGGGCTCTAGAGTGCAGGCTCAGTAGCTGTGGTGCATGGGCTTAGTTGCTCCACAGCATGTGAGATCTTCCCAGACAGGGCTCGAACCCGTGTCCCCTGCACTGGCAGGCAGATTCTTAACCACTGCGCCACCAAGGAAGTCCCTCATTGTGGTTTTGATTTGCATTTCCCTGATTAGTGATGTTGAACACTTTTTCCATGTACCTGTTGGTCCTCTGTATGAATTCTTTGAAAAAATGTCTATTCAGATCTTCTGCTTATTTTTAAAATGAGATTGGTTATTTTTACTATTTAGTTTTATAAGATATTGATATATTTTGGATATTAGCCCCTTATCAGATATATGATTAGCAAATATTTTTCTCCCATTTGGTAGGTTATCTTTTCATTTTCTTAATGATTTCCTTTGCTGTGAAGGTGTAGTCCTACTTGTTTATTTTTGCTTTTGTTGCTTTTGCTTTTGGTGTCAAATTCAGAAAAACTGTCACCACAACCTATGTAGAAGAGCTTACTATGTTTTCTCCTAGGAGTTTTATGGTTTCAGATCTTACATTTAAGTATTTAATCCATTTTGAGTTAATTTTTGTGCATGGTGTAAGATAGTTACCCAGTTTCTTTCTTTTCCATATGGCTATCCAGTTATCCCAACACCATTTATTGAGGAGATTCTTTAACCCATTGTATATTCTTGGCTCCTTTTAAAAAAATAGACCATATAAGAATAAGCTTATTTCTGGGCTCTCTATTCTGTTTCCTTGATCTGTGTGTCTACTTTTATGCCAATACCATCCTGTTTTAATTACTGTGGCTTTGTAATACAGTCTAAAAACAAGGTGCATGATACCTCCAGCTTTATTCTTCTTTTTCAAGATTGTTTTGGCTATTTGGGGTCTTTTATACTTCTATACAAATTTTAGGATTGTTTGTTCTGTTTGTCAAAAATGCCACTGAGATTAATAAGCATTGCACTGAATCTGTAGATTCCTTGGGGTAGTGTGGGTAGTTTAACAAGATTAATTCTCCCAATTCATGAGCACAGAATCTTTCCATTTATTTTTCTCTTTAACTTCTTTCATTAATGTCTTGAAGTTTTCAACAAACAGATCTTTCACCAGCTTGATTAAATTTATTCCAAGGTATTTTCTGTTTGATACAATTGTAAATGGGATTATTATCTTAATTTCTGTTTCTGATAGTTCATTGTTGCTGTATATAAATGGAAGTTTTCTGCATATTGATTTTTGTATGATGCAGCTTTAGTGAATTTGATTATAACAGTTTTTTTAATAGAATCTTTAGAGTTTCTATGTATATAATGTATATAATGCCATCTGGAAACAATGACAACTTTGTTTCTTCCTTTTCAACTTGGATGTCTTTCTTCTCTTTTCTGATTTCTGTGGCTAGAACTTCCTAATAATATGTCAAATAAAAGTGACAAGAGCAGGCATCCTTGTTTTGTTCCTCATCTTAGACAAGGATGCCTTAGCTTTCAGCTTTTCAACACTGAGTATGATGTTAGCTGTGGGCTTGTCATTTGACCTTTTACAGTATGAGGTACATCTCCTCTATATTCACTTTATTGACTGTTTTTATTACAAATGAATATTGAATTTTGTCGAACTTTTTCTAAATCTATTGGAATGATCATATTGTTTTTATCTTTAATTTTGTTAATATAGTATATCACATTGATCTGCAGATATTGAACCATCCTTGTATCACTGGGAGAAATCCCACTTGATCATGGTGTATGATTCTTTTAATGTATTGTTGAATTTAGTATGCTAATATTGTGTGGATTTTTGGATCTATGCTCCTCAGGAATATTGGGTTGTAACTTTTCTTGTGACATCCTTGTCTGGTTTTGGTATCAGGGTAATGCTGTCCTCTTAAAATGAGTTTGGAAGAGTTCCATACTCTTCTATTTTTTGGAAGAGTTTGAGAAGAATTGGTATTGATTCTTTAAATTAATTCTTGATAGAATTCACCAGTGAAGCCATCTTGATCTTGGACTTATGTATGTTGGTAGGTTTTTGATTACTGATTCAATCTCCTTACTACTAAATGGTCTATTCGGATTTATTTCATCATCATTCAGTCTTGATAGGTGATGTGTTTCTAGGAATCTTCCTATTTCGTGTAGGTTGTCCAATTTGTTGGCATATAGCTGTTCATAATAGTCTCTTATGATACTTTATTTTTGTCTGGTATCAATTGTAACACCTCCTTTCACTTATAATTTTGAGTCCTGTCTATCTCTTTTTGTTGGTGAGTTTAGCTAAAGGTCTGTCACTTCTGTTTATCTTTTCAAAGAACCAGCTCTTTGTTTCCTTTATCTTTTTTATTTTTTTTGTCTCTGTTGCATATACTTCTTCTCTGATATCTGTTATTTCCTTTCTTCCAGTAACTTTAGTCTTTGTTCTTCCAGCTCACTGGAGTGTGAAGTTAGGTTGGCTTAGACTTTACTTGCTTATTGAGGTAGACATTTATCAGTATAAACTTCCCTCTTGGAACTGTTTCTGCTCCATCCCACAAATTTTGGTTTGTTATATTTTCATTTTCATTTGTCTCAAGGTTTTGGTTTCTTCTGTGACCCATTTTTTTTGTTCAGTAGCACATTGTTTAATCTCCAGATATTTGTAAATTTTCCAGTTTTCTTTATGTAATTTCTACTTTCATACCATTGTTTTCAGAAAAGATGATGATATAATTTCAGTCCCCTTAAATTAAGATTTGTTTTGTAGCCTAATATGTGATCTATCTTGAAAAATGTTCTGGCAATTGAAGAAAGTGTATTATATTGCTTTTGATTAGAATGTTCTGTAAATATGTTAGATCCATCTGTTCTGACATATCTGTTAAGGCCAATATTTCCTACTGACCTTGGGTCTGGATGATCTATCCTTTGATGTGGGAGGGATATTAAAGTCCCCTACTACTATTGTATTGCTGTCTACTTCTCTTATTTGGCCTGTTAATATTTGCTTTATATATTTACATGCTCCTATGTTGGGTGCATAAATACTTAGAAAGTTTATATCTTATTGGATTGACCCTTTTATCATGAGATGCCTGTGTTTGTCTCTTATTACAGTCTTTGGCTTTAAGTCAATTTTGTCTAATATAAGTATGATGATCCCAACTTTTTTGATTTCCATTTGCATGCAATATATTTTTCTATCCTTTCACTTTCAGTCTATGTGTGTCCCTAAAGCTTATGTGATTCTCTGATAGTCAGCATATAGTTGGGTCTTGCTTTTTTTGTTGTTATTGTTGTTGTTGTTTTTTAATACTTTCATCCACTCTGTCTTTTGATTGGAGAATTTAGTCCATTCATGTTTAAAATGAGTGTTATTAGGTATGTGTTTATTACCATTTGTTAACTGTTTTCTGGATGGTTTTGTAATTCCTTTTTCTTCTTTCCTTGCTCTCTTCCTTTGTGGTTTGATGACTTTATTCAATGGTATGTTTGTATTCCTTTTTCTCTCTTTTGTGTATTTAGAATAGCTTTTTGCTTTGTGGTTACCATGAGGTTTCCATAGAATATCTTATATTTATAATGGTCTATTTTAAGTTGATAACAACTTACATTTGATCTCATTGTAAAGATAAACATGATTACTCTCCTTCCTCACATTTTGTTTTTGATGTCACATTTTACATTGTTTAATCTTGTGTATCACTTAACTGATTATTGTAGTTATAGTTCTTTTTACTACTTTTGTCTTTTTACCTTTATACTAGCTTTATAAGTGATTAATCCACTACCTTTACCATATATTTACATTTACCAGCAGGATTTATTCTTTCATATGTGTACTTGTTATTAATTACTGCCTTTTTCTTTTCATCTTATACATGTCCCTTTTACATTTTTGTAAAGCTAGTTTAGTGGTAATGAACTCCTTTAGCTTTTACTTGTATGGAAAACTCTTTATGTCTCCACTTCTGAGTTATATCATTACCAGGTAAAGAATTCTTGGTGGTTGTTTTCTTTCAGTGCTTTGAATATATCATGCCACTGCCTTATGGCCTACAAGGGTTTTGCTGAGAAATCTGCCCATAGTCTTATGGAGATTCCCTTGTGTGTAACAAGTTGTTTTTCTCTTGCTGATTTTAATATTCTCTCCTTGTCTTTGTAATAAAAACATCAAAAGTTAATGTCTTGGTGTGGGTCTCTTTGAGTTCCTCTTATTTGGATGTCTGTTTCCTTGCCCAGTTTAGGGAAGTTTTCAGCCATGATTTCTTCAGATAAGATTTCTGCCCCTTTATCTCTCTCCCCTCCTTCTACATAGTCCCTTAAGCTACTTTTTCTTTCTGTTTTAATTGGGTGAGGTTCACTGCTCTTTGGGTTGACTGATCCTTTCGTCTGTTTCATCTTGTCTGCTGTTGAGCCCCTCTAGTATATTTTTCAGTTAAGTTATTGTATTCTGTACCTCTGTGACTTCTATCTAGTACTTTCTTATGTTTTCTATCTCTTTGTTAAAGTTCTCACTGTGTTCATCCATTTTCCTTCCCCATATGATGAACACCGTCTTGACCATTACTTTTTATTCTTTATCAGGTAAATTATTTTTGTTTCATAACACTCTTTTCTCCCTGAGGTTAATCTTGTGTAATTAGGAACATATTCTTCTGTTTCTTCATTTAGTTCAACACTCTGTGTTGGTGTCTATACTGTAGATGAAACAGCCATCTCTCCCAGTCTTGAAGGAATGACCTCATGTAGGAGGTGAACCTTGTCTTCAACCCTTCCTCAGCTCTTGGTTTTCTCTCAAACCTTAGTGCTAGTCCAAGCAGCCTTTTATATTTGTAATAGCTCCCAATAGTTGAGATTATGCCAAGACCAGTAATTTGTCCCAAAGGGGAGGATCTCAGCACCTAGATTCAAGATGACTGGAAACCAGACCTTTAGACATCAGCTTTTAAAAGTATGCAGATGCATACTGTTGGACAATAAGCATAAGCCCTGCTGTCCACCAGAGCCAGGTGATCTAGAAGTATCCCCTGATAATAGAAGGAAAACTCAGGTTGCCAGACAGGGGTGTGAGCTCCTTTCTGGGTGACACCCATTATTTTAGCCCCAAGAGACCAGGAAAACAAGTTTCCAGCCAGGATTCAAGAAGTGTCACCTAGGCAGAAGCAGCAAAAATTGGGGCACCAGACATGTGTAAAAGCTCCCTTCCAGGAGATACTGGTGCTCTGGAGTACGGCAAAGGGAGAGTGCAAATATAGGGCCTGCAAGTCTCTATCCCTGGAGAGTGTTCCAGCAGGCTCCTAGATGTGCGTGCCCCTCAGGCTGACACTTTAACATAAGCAGTTCAGCCTCCTTCAGTTAGAGTCTGGGCACAACCAGCTGCATCTGGTGAGCTGTATGAGCAAGCCTTTTAGAGTGGTTTTTCAGATTACTACAGTCTTGTGCATGTTGGACAGGAGCCCCCTTGGTTTTCCAAGTTATATTTTTAGAAGTTCATCTCTCAACTGTATGTTTTAAAAGTTGGAATATCCAATGTTGGGTTCAAATCCTCAGCTTCTAAGGGAGGGGCTCTG
Source organism: Balaenoptera physalus (assembly GCF_965194825.1). Classification (NCBI taxonomy): domain Eukaryota; kingdom Metazoa; phylum Chordata; class Mammalia; order Artiodactyla; family Balaenopteridae; genus Balaenoptera; species Balaenoptera physalus. The sequence goes on along the minus strand of NC_138883.1, from coordinate 57,419,263 downwards.
GGTTTGAATTCCCTCCCAGTTGTGGGTCACTGTACTGGGGGTGAGGTTTATGGTGAGATTTTGTCCCAGACTCTCCAGTCAGCTTTGATGGGTTTTTATTCTTTGCCTGATGTGTAGTCATCACTCAGCCAGGCTTTAGTTTAAGAGGACAATTTTCCATATGTAGCTGTAGGTTGAGTGTGTCCATGGGAGGACGTGAGTCCAGGATTTTTCTACACTGCCATCTTGAACCGGAACCCACTGGAATTTATATTTCTCTGTGTCCTAAACAATGCCCAGCCAAAATTTTAGCATAAAGTGGCTTAAATTTCCAAACAGTAACAAATCCTCAGTGGAGTTATCTCACATACAGGCTTTAAAGAAACCCACAGATAGAAGTTTAAGGAAGATAAGGTTCACAGTAAAACAAACAAAAACCATATGGGAATATAAACCACCTTGACAGAGTCCAGAGAAATAACCAACTGCACAATCATGCACAAGAGATTGCATTTCTATTATTGTATAATACTATAGAATTCACTTGTAAATGTATTTCATAGTTTAATAAAATAAAATGAGTTTAAATATAAAATGGCAACTGAAATAGTCAAGCATATTGGAAAAAGAACCAATTTCCAGAACTAAAAATATAATTAGAAAATAACCTCAATGGCAGATTATGATAGTCAAACTGCAGAACATCAAAAGTAAAAAGATCTTTAAAACAGTCAAAAAGAAATGACTAATTTTCACTCTTCGTAGGCAAACAATTGATTTCTCAATGGCAATGATAGAAACAAAGTCATATTCACCATTCAACTAGAGGGAAAAAAAAGTGTAAAGTTAGAACTGTATACCAAGAAAGCTATTTTAATATTGTAGTCAGAATAAGGCTAATTTTAGATTAACTGAATAAATTCTCAATACAGGATCTTCTAAATAATGTTAGGAAGAAATATTATTGCATGTGGAATTTCTTTGATGCAAGGAAAAAAATAGCAAAGTTTTAGCAATTACATGGCCAATCCAAATATTGACTTTATAAGATCATAATATAATGATGTTCAATTGATGGCTTTGTAAACAAAACAAAAAAAAGAACTAGAATATTGGACAGTTTCAGCTTATACATCCCACATGCCCAGAAAAATAACTTTCATTGTTGAAAGAATGAAGGGAGCCATTAAAGAAACCAAGTCACTCTAATGTGTTTGAATAGTTCAGGAGAATGATATATTGATTAAGGCTAACAAACTAATAAAAAAGTCTTTATTGCAAGAATCTGAACAGTCCAAAGTTAGATTATTTGTAGAAGGTCTGCATATTATAGACCTGATACTTCAACTTTCTAGCCTTCCCATTGGCGTCTGAAATTGTCTTGCTTTCCTGATATGCTTCAGCTCTTCCCTCTTTTGCCTCCCTCATCTCTCCTTTTATGATACTCTAGAGCATGTCTTTGTAATATTTCCTGTCCCTTTGGAATTATACTTGAACAGCTGTTTGTGCTGAGAACAACACTTATTGCAGTTTTTTTTTTTTTTAACATCTTTATTGGAGTATAATTGCTTTACAATGGTGTGTTAGTTTCTGCTTTATAGCAAAGTGAATCAGTTATACATAAACATATGTTCCCATATCTCTTCCCTCTTGCGTCTCCCTCCCTCCCACCCTCCCTAGCCCACCCCTCTAGGTGGTCACAAAGCACCTAGGTGATCTCCCTGTGCTATGCGGCTGCTTCCCACTAGCTATCTATTTTACGTTTGGTAATGTATATATGTCCATGCCACTCTCTCGCTTTGTTCCAGTTTACCCTTCCCCTCCCCATATCCTCAAGTCCATTCTCTAGTAAGTCTGTATCTTTATTCCCATCTTGCCCCTAGGTTCTTCATGACCTTTTTTTTTTTCTTAGATTCCATATATATGTGTTGGCGTACAGTATTTGTTTTTCTCTTTCTGACTTACTTCACTCTGTATGACAGACTCTAGGTCCATCCGCCTCATTACAAATAACTCAATTTCGTTTCTTTTTAGGGCTGAGTAATATTCCATTTTATATATGTGCCACATCTTTATCCATTCATCCGATGATGGACACTTAGGTTGCTTCCATGTCCTGGCTATTGTAAATAGAGCTGCAATGAATATTTTGGTACATGACTCTTTTTGAATTATGGTTTTCTCAGGGTATATGTCCAGTAGTGGGATTTCTGGGTCGTATGGTAGTTCCATTTGTAGTTTTTTAAGGAACCTGCATACTGTTCTCCATAGTGGCTGTATCAATTTACATTCCCACCAACAGTGCAAGTGTGTTCCCTTTTCTCCACACCCTCTCCAGCATTTATTGTTTGTAGATTTTGTGATGATGGCCATTCTGACCGGTGTGAGATGATATCTCATTGTAGTTTTCATTTGCATTTCTCTAATGATTAATGATGTTGAGCATTCTTTCATGTGTTTGTTGGCAATCTGTGTATCTTTTTTGGAGAAATGTCTATTTAGGTCTTCTGCCCATTTTTGGATTGGGTTTGTTTTTTTGATATTGAGCTGCATGAGCTGCTTGTAAATTTTGGAGATTAACCCTTTGTCAGTTGCTTCATTTGCAAATATTTTCTCCCATTTTGAGGGTTGTCTTTTCGTTTTGTTTATGGCTTCCTTTGCTGTGCAAAAGCTTTTAAGTTTCATTAGGTCCCATTTCTTTATTTTTGTTTTTATTTCCATTTCTCTAGGAGGTGGGTCAAAAAGGATCTTGCTGTGATTTATGTCATACAGTGTTCTGCCTATGTTTTCCTCTAAGAGTTTGATAGTGTCTGGACTTACATTTAGGTCTTTAATCCATTTTGAGTTTATTTTTGTGTATGGCGTTAGGGAGTGTTCCAGCTTCATACTTTTACATGTACCTCTCCAGTTTTCCCAGCACCACTTATTGAAGAGGCTGTCTTTTCTCCACTGTATATTCTTGCCTCCTTTATCAAAGATAAGGTGACCATATGTGCATGGTTTATCTCTGGGCTTTCTATCCTGTTCCATTGATCTATATTTCTGTTTTTGTGCCAGTACCATACTGCCTTGATTACTGTAGCTTTGTAGTATAGTCTGAAGTCATGGAGCCTGATTCCTCCAGCTCCATTTTTCATTCTCAAGATTGCTTTGGCTATTTGGGGTCTTTTGTGTTTCCATACAAATTGTGAAAATTTTTGTTCTAGTTATTGCAGTTTTGATTGAGTGTATCTCAAGATATTTTTTTACAAGCAGTGAAGTGTTTTTAATAGTAGAGTTTTTGTATAAGGGAAAGTTAAAATAGTTTTCTCACCATTCTATATAAATATTTGGTCATGTATCATCTAACATTACAGGGGGGAAATGTGGTAAAATGGAAAAACACAAAACCAGAAGAATTTATTTCTAATTTCTCTACTAATTTGCTCTGTGATGTTCTCAGTTCACCTAACCTCTCTGGAAATAATACTTGTTCTTCTACCTTGAGGACAAAAAGAGATAATAGATATTAAATTGCTCTGAAACAGTTCAAAGTGCTACTATTACAAAGAACAGGTCACTTATCAAAGAAAAAAACACAGCTAAATCCTGCAGTCACTTGACTTATTTTTTGTCATGTCCTAGGGAATTATTCAATCAGATGTTGAGCTATCCACTTTAGAATCCTTTGAGCCCTAAAATGATCAATACTTGATTTGCTTCTCTTTCTATTTGTCCCATGTAGCTTTGATATGTGTACAAGGTTAAGAGGAAAAAATCAGAGTTTGGATGTGTTTTCTACATAAGGTCTGATGTTAACTACAATGTATCTGTGGAACATTCAATACAGAATATTCTAATTACTTATATATATTGTTTTGATTTGGAAAGGATTATTCAGGTATACCGAAGAAATTTTTTTCTTGAAAGTGTTTATAAAGTAACCCAGACTAAATGCGTAGAGTCTTATGAAAGCAAATAAATGGACAACACTCTATATGAATGTTTTTCTTTTATACAACTATATTTGAAAATATCATTCTTTTGCTTCAACAGTGTTGAATTTCCTACTTTGATTTTCACTTATCAAGACATGCAAGTCATTCCCAAAACTTTTAATATCTTATTTTGTGCTTTAGCTACCTATTTACCCAGACCAAATAAATTATTTTACATATCCTGGAATACATAGCTTTTTCTAAGAATAATTATTTGGTCATTGAGCTCTTTAAAATACTTATTTTAAGGTTGTACTTCTGACAGTGGCAGACAATGTGGTTTTTTTTTGTTTGTTTGTTTTTTGACAATGTGGTTTTAACCAACTCTCCCCACTGAGAGCAGCTAGGAAAGTTGGAGGAAATTATTTTTTTTTAATTTTTCTTAAAGGTGTTGAAGAACTACTATTATGGAGACAAGGTATAAGAAAAAAGGAAAGAACTCTGACATTTAGTGTTACTTTTAGTTCAAGGCTTTTTTCAGTTCCAAAATCATGGCTGAGAAGTAGAAAACCTGAGTATTCTTAAGGATTCAAGCACTGGGGGCAATATTTGCAGTTGAAGGCCTGTCAAGGAGGAGGAGCCACGGTTAACCACTAGGCTTAATGTGTGCTGTCATTGTTAATCTCTACTCTTCCACTTGCCCAAAAATATGAAGATAACTTCATCTAAAACCTCAAATTATCTCTACATTTAAAAAATATACAATGGCTGGTACTCAAAAAAAATCAGGCATACAAAGAAACATGAATTTCAGTTGTAAAATCAGAGAAATTTAGGTTTAAAATGCTTAAAATGATCAAAGAAATAAAAGACATAATTGAGAATTTAAGTCAAGAACTAAAAACTATTGAAAAGAACCAAATGGAAATTCTAGAACTGAAAGCTACAATAACTGAAATTTAAATTCAATGAATAGGTTAATTAACAGAAAACTAACCATAGCTGAAAAGCAAGTAAGTACTGTGTGAGACATATCAGAAGAAAATATCGAAAGAAAAAGGATAAATGATACAAAAAATTGTGCAAAAGACATACAGGGTACAGTGTAAGTCTAATATGTATGCACTTAAGGTCTTAGAAGAGGAGAAAGAGAATATGGTAAGGAAAAACTTTAAACAATTAAATATCAAGTCAAAGAATCAATAAATGCCACAGATCCTCAAAATAAATAAAAATAAAACCACATAATGGCATATAACAGTTAGGAAAACCAAAGAGCAAAACCAAAGCATAAAAATCTCAAAGCAGGCAAAACAAAATTATGTATTCTGAAGGTACAGAAATGAGACTGGACTGAGGCCTTAAGCAATGGAGATCAGAACAGAATAGGTTGATATAAAGTGCTGAAAGAAAATAATTGACAATTTAGGATTATATAACCCATTAATATATCCTTAAAGAAACTAAGTGATTAAAATACCAAGAGCTCAAAGGCTGTGTTGACAGATATTAGGCATTATGAAGAGTAAACTAGTGAGTTAAAGATCAGAATAGAAGCAATCTAGATTTAAATGGATGAAAAGTATTTAAAAATGTAAGAAATGCATGGAATTCTATTAGTTATCAGTTATCTGGTACAGTAAATTACCACAAAGGTGCCTTTAAACATTTATTATCTTTCAGTGGCTAGGAGTCAAGAGTGTGAACATCACCTCACTGGGTCCTCTGCTCAGGGTTTCACAAGGTTGCACTCAAGGCATTAGTCAAGTTGTGTTTTTTCTATAAAGCTTGGATCCTCTTCCAAGCTCATGTGGTCACTGGCAAAATCCAGTTCCTCTTTGCTATAGGCCTGAAGTTGTATTTCTTGCTAAATGTTGGCTCGAGACTGCTCTCAGGTTCTAGAGATCTTCTGCCAATTCCTTACCACGTGGCCCTCTCCCAGCAGACCACTCCCTCACAATATGGCAGTTTAATTTTTCAAGGCCAGCAGAAGAATCTCTTGCTCTCGTCCCCTAAGGTGAAGTGTTACATAATGTAACATCATAATGGGAGTGACTATTCCATCACCTTTGCCATATTCTCTTGTCTAGAAGGAAGTCAATTTCCACTTCCATTCAAGAGGAAGGAATTACACAAAGATGTGGATAAAAGGAAGTGAGAATCACAGGGTCATCCTAGAAGTCTGTTTATCACAGGAATAGTAGAAAAGCCTGAAACAGGTGTAATTGGAATCTGAATAGGAGAGACTGTATAGCAAGGACGTAGATTAAGAATGTTTGGCAACCAGAACTCTCACGTGTTTCTGGTGGAAAGAATATTGTTACAGACACTTTGAAACACTGAGAAGATCAGTTAAAGCTGAACATTCGGATATCATATAATCCAGAAGTTCCTTTTTTAGCAATATATCAAACATAAATAAGTATATATGATCACCAAAATAGGTAAAAGAATGTCCAAAATGCAGTTTGTAATATACCTCTTTTTATGGACTGAATTGTGTTTCCTTCAAAGAGCTGTGTTGAAGTCCTCATCCATAGAATGACTGTATTTGGAAACAGAACCTTTACGGAGGTAATTAAGGTTAAATGGGGTCATAAAGATAGTGCCATAACGTGATATGGCTGCTGTTCTTACAAGAAAAGGAAGAGACATAGGGGAGTATACACAGAGAAAAGGACATGTGAGGTCACACCTAGAGGATGGCCATCTGTAACCCAAAGAGAGAGGCCTCAGGGGAAACCAAACCTGCGAGAACTTTGATCTTAGATTTCTAGCCCCCAGAACTGTGAGAAACACATATCTGTTGTTTAGCCACCGAGCCTCCATTTTGTTATGGCAGCCCTATCAAACTAATACAATATGCAAACTGAAAACTGGCCAATGTCCATCAGCAGTAGAGTAAATAAATAGAACTATAATCATACAATGAAATACTATATAGCAATGAGGAATGATGATCCATAACTACATACACAATATGAGTGAATATACAGAGGTAGTTTAGAGCCAAAGAAGTCAGTTGTGATACATTTTGTGTATGATATATTAGTTTGCTTTTGTTGAACTTCATAAAAATGGTGTGAGAAATTAGCACACTGATTACTCTTAAGGATAGTAGCAACTGGAAAAAAGCACGATGTAAGGCTTCTGGGATGTTGGCAATGTTGTTTTTTAACCTGAGTGCTGGATGCAAGGAAGTATCTAGTAAATTAAAATTAATCAAAATGTATATCTATGAGATATTATGTTTTTCTTTGTACAAATTATCTTGATTTTATCCTTTTAAAACTTAAGTATAAAGTTATTTTTGGACAAATGAAACAACTGTTATCCCCAACCAATCCTCACTAAAGGAAATAATGAAGAGTATTCTTCAGCTGGAAAGAACGATCCCTGATGGAAGCTCAGAAGTACATTAAAGAATAAAAAAGTTGAATGTATTGGAAAATGTAAAAATTATTACACTGATAAAAAGGAAACTGTGTGATTATTTTATAAAATGTATTAAAGGACAAATCTAGTATGTAAATCAGGAGGCCTGAACTTAAAGTATTCTAAGTTATTTGCATTTGATTGGAAGTAAAACATTGATTATATTAGACTTTTATAAATTAAAGCTGCAAATTGCAGAATCTAGAGAAACCATTGAAAGAATAGTAAATGTGTTGATATCAAACTAAGATAAGGGAAGATACACTAAAAGAAATATTCAATCCAACATAAGACAAGAAAGGAGAAAACCAGAAATGCAGACCAGGAGGAACAAATAAAAACAACAAACTAGATATAAAGTATAATACACTTAGAACTACATTAAGAGTAAAATGCTAAGCATTCTAATTAAGACAGATTGTCAGAATAGGTAAAACACATGTGCTAGTGTATAGGCATGCACATATAGAAAATAGGCCACTATCTAGAGACATATGTTAAATATGAATATTCAGAAAAGATTGAAGTATAAAGGTAAAAGGAAACTAATGACAATAATCCAAAAGAATGTTGCTGTCACTGTACCAATATCACACAAAGTAGGTTTCTAAAGAAAGAAACATCATAATAAATAGAGAGGTAATGATAGTTGTTTTTATTCACCTAATAACATGGTCTCAAAATACATAAGATTTATATAACAACAGTAAGGAACTTTAGCAAATCTCTCTCTGCCAAGAGAGTGACTGCCAAGCATACAAAGAGTAAACTTGGTAAGAATATAGATTTGAACAGCCCAATTTGAAAAATTGACATAATGTACACACAATAAATACCATCCAGCAACTGACTAAAAATGGTCAAGAGTTCTGAATGCATGTGTAGTAAGTGAGGTTTATTAAATGAGTTGATTTCATATGCTGATTCACCAAAGTCATTACTAATTTTAAAAACTTCATTTAAAATTACAAAATATATTTAAAAGGACAATTCCAGGTGTTTATGGTGAGATGGAGGATACAGAATTATACACTGCCAGGGGGATTGTAAATTGGTACAACCATTTGGAAACCGCATTCCCTTGGGAGCCTACTATGATGTGGACATTTGTGTGCGGGAAGTCTATTCAGGATTGCTCTCGGTATCAACATTTGTGAAGAAGCAAAAGAAACAGGTACAGGCAGAGGAAGAGCTGAACTGCAATCTATTCGCAACAAAAACCTCCACTTCACCCTATGTGGAGCTCTGGATGTGCACCGGCCTTTCAGAGTTGTCCAGAATTTGAGCTCTATTGCCAGGATTTTATAACCACATGTGATCTAATCACTGGATGCAAGCTGCTGATGAAAAGTAGACCTGACCTCACAGGAGGCAGCTCATGTCGATGAATGGCGAGTTTCCAAGAAGAGCTCATCTGATAACTGTTCATTGTCAATTCTTCCAGCAATAAGCAGAATGAGTGCTTCAGTCTTTGGAAGAGGGGATCTGGGCAGCAGACCACACCAACTACTGTAATACCCAGTAGACATTTATGTACATGTGCACCAAAGACATATAAGAATGTTCATAGCAGTATTATTTATACTTAACAAATTTACAATGAACCCAAATGTTCATCAACTGTTAAGTGGATAAATTGCTATGTGTTCATACTAAACAGTATTTAGCAATGAAAATCAATAAACTAGAGCTAACTCAACTGCATGAATAAATTTCACATATAATACTGAGCCAAAGAAGTGAGACATAGTAGGAAACACACTATGTTATTCCTTGTAGGTAAAGTTCAAGAAAAGTAAAACAGTAGCGTCTTCTAGGGTTCTGGTAACATTCTATAAATTCACCGAGTGATGCTTACAAGAGCCTCTTCACATTATAATTCATTGAACTGTACTATTATGGTCTGTACATACTTTAGGTTATGTACATTTTTATTGACAAACATTTATAATACAAAATATTTTACATTTGTCTCTGGTCATTAAAATGCAGACACATACATTCAACTTCTAATATTAAAACTAGATGAATTTGACTGTCTATACCTATTTTTCCTCTATGTATTATCTTTAAAAATTAACCTTGCATGTTAAAATGTTTTCTGAACTTAAACTTTTCCTTTTAATTATTTTCTCTTATTTCTCTTATTATTAGTGCCATACTTCCCAGAGTGAATAGCCTGATTCCCTGTCTATAACTATTATTCACTCTTTCATTTCAGGAATGTTTATAGCTTACATATCTGGGGAAATGAATGCATTAACTCTGAGGAGAAATAAAATGCATATATTTCCATTGTCTTCATGGACTTTCAGATCTAGTAGGAAACCTATGATTTGTAAAGATATTAAAATAACATGAAACTGTGCTACATACAGGTATATTTTTTATCTTAAATTCTTCCCACTGAATAACACTTTTCCTCTTATAAAATTGCTAAAACACCTCAAGTTTAGAAAAAAAATCTGACTGAAAACAGCTCATATATAGTCTTTCAAAACTGTCTTTTTTCTTCACATTCCAAAATGCCTTTCATAGGTTGAAATTCAATCATCATCTAGACACCTGAGTAATACTTCTCTGGCTATAATTCAATAGATTAGGAAGAAATCTGGGTGGGGAAACATGTTTGCAAATATTTTAGTTTTGTAGATTTTGGCAGTGATTCACATTTTAATTCAAGTATTTATTGATTGCCTACTATGTGCCATAGAATGTGTTATGGAAGTATCACTGAGCCAATAGACAGATTTTTGCCCTTAGGTAACTTACATTCTAGCAAGGGAGACAGAAAAGCCACCACTGTAATAAATTGTTCAGTATATTGGATAAGTGGTATGGAGAAAAAGATAAAAGAAGTAGCATAAGAGGAATTTGTATCAGTAGTATTAGGGGAAAAGAATGTAATTTTAATAGTGTTCAGGGTAGGCCTCATGAAGAAGGAGGCATTTGAACATTTCTTGAATGTTAAGAATTAATGTTGTAAGTATATAGAGGAAGAACATTCCAGGCAGAGAGAAGAGTTGGTGAAAAAGCCCTGAGTTCCAAATGTGCCAGACAAGTTTGAAGACTATTAGGGGGTTCAATAGGACAGGAACAGAGTGAATGTGGGGAAAATAAATACAATCAGAAAGGTTGGAGTGGGGGATAGCTTATATGAACTTTCTAAGCCACTATAAACTTTGGTTTTTGCAGTGAGATTTTTGGGAGAAGAGTGACATTATGACTTTTTTACTGAAAGGATGACCCTGACCGCTGTGTGTTGTGATTAGACTGCAGGGGCCAAGGGTAAAAGCAGGGAAATTAGTTAGAAGGCTATCATAGTAATCCAGTGTAAAGATGATTATGGTTTAAGACAGGATGTTAGCTCTGAATGCAGAAGAAAGTCGCTGGAATTTGGATACATTTTGAAAATAGAGGCAGAAGAAAAATCTCACAGATTATAGTGTGAGAAATTAAAGGCAACAGAGAAAAAAAAAAATAGTTGCCATCAACTGAGATGAAAAGTTCTGGGTGTGGAAGCCTGGGGAGAAGATTCTGTCTTGAGCATGTCACATTAAAAATGTCTCTTAAGCATCCAAATGAGAAGGTACTTTAGGCATCCAGATAAGGTTACTGATTGCTCCATGAATAACACCCTATATCATGCTGGCTTAAAACAGTCTTTTGATTATTTTTCATAATTCTGAGGAATGACTGATCAGATGTACGATTTTTGGACTGTCATGTTTTGAGTTTCTCCTAAGGATATAGGCAAATGATGATTGGGGGTGGTATGTCCAATATGGCTTTACCCAAATGTCTAGTATTTTGGTATGGGTGGCTGGAAATCTGGGACACTGTGTTCAGGTGTGCTTCTCTCTATGTGGCTTTCTCATGTGGTCTCTCTACTTAGTCTCTTCAGCATAGTAGTTGGACCACTTGATTGATGGTTTAAGGCTCCAAAAGCACAAAAGCAGAACTGGCCAGGCCTTCATAAGGCTCAAGACTTGAACTAGCACCACCTACTACTTCTGCATTTTTTGGATTAAGCATATTGCACAACCCCACCCAAACTCCATGTGGCAGGGTTCTCCAAAAGCATGAATAATGGGGGTGTGATTCACTGGGGACAACTTTGGTGACAAATCTGACCACAAGCACGTCAGATCTGAGAGGTCTGTTAGGCATCCAAATGTAGTGTGAAATAGACACTGCGATTGATATACGAGTTGAAATTTTAGTAGTGTAGTCTGGTTTCGAGATACCAATTCTAGAGTTTTTGTCATGTCGAATAGATGAAATCACCAAGAAAGTGATTTACAGGAGAATCAAGGAATGGAAATGTTTCCATTATATTTTTATAAAATTTTAGTAAACTTGAGACATTTCACACTAGATATAAAGTACGTAGATTGACAAGTGTGTGTGGCCGGGGAGAGAGCATGTGTATGTATTAGTTACATGACAATCCTGTGCTCATTGTATTACTTTGTCTTGTGAGTTTGTTGTACTACTTAGCTGACATAATTAGAAATGAAAAACAAAGTGGTGTGTAACTTCGTTGAATGTACAGTGTGGCCTTGGGGTAAACTAAATAGAAAAAAATACCGTGCTCTGATCCATTTTTAAGGTCTCTGAAAATAAAACATTAAGATATTGTCAAAACATCTTGAGAGGCTAAATTTTTCACCTCATTAGCCTCAGCTGGATACAAAGGCTCAGAGGAAGTGGCCTCAGGAAGGTTCAGTCAAGATATTTCTCTCTCTACTGCGTTCCCTCCCCCCACCTGTTCCATCCCACACTCTGCAAGTAATACAGCAACAACCCTGGTTAAATCAGACCTGTTACCCATTCTAGTTCCAACTTCCCATACCTTCTCAACCCAACTCTATCTGAAAGATTTAGTAAAGTCCAGGAACGTGTATTGAGCTAAGGGGTAAACTCTCCCTTGCATTTGATACTTAGGAAATTAGATTGGTCGCTATCACTGTTTTCCCAAATGTAGGTGTGGCAGTGGGAGGAGAGCAGGGCCTCTCCTGCTTGTGAGAAGATGCTTTTGGCAACGCTTCTCCTACCCTCCCCCTACCTCCTCAGAACATCAGGCAAGGGCCAGCCTAGCTAAAGAGTGCCTGGAACAGATATGTCAGCTCTGTTTTTGCTTTCCTTTCCTTTGCTATGAAAATACTAAGATAGGCAGAGCCACGGTTTTGATATGGGCCTAGTGTATGCAGGTAAAACCAGTCTCTTAATCTACGCAGTGCTTTAAACATTTGCCAAAATTAGGCTGGGCCTAAGCCGGTGGGGGTCAGGGGTGGGAGAGCTTGAAGCCCCTGAGGTATAACTGACTCATCAGTAAACTGGGCCAGAGTTGAGGGCAAAGCCATTTTAGTAAGAGAGCATTCATTTGCAAGGTGTTGCTTCTTCCTGTCTCCTTGAGGAAACTAGTTTAAATGGTAGGTGTTTGTTTAAGAGTTAAGATACTAGACAATCTGGATAGTCCAAAGAATACGATCCTAGTATTCTTGACAGCTGCCTCAGACCGTGTGCACTGTAGAGAGTTCTTTATGAGTAGAACCAAATCATTTAAATTTCACCTTCTCTCTGTGCATTGTAAACACAGGGTAAATAGACTAGTCGCTTTTCCTATGTTCCTGTCAAAACTACGCTGAGCAACTTGCTGGTTGCTTGTGAAGCTTCATACGCACCACTGAGTTGAGAAGAATTTGGCTCAAGGGAAGTGCGTGCTGATTGGGTGGAATTCCCTTTGTACTTCATAATCCTTACAGACTTACAACAAACTTTGCCCCTTAGAAGTCATCTGTACCTGCCTCTTTCTTACCATGCTAATTTTTTTTCCCCTTCAGCTGTAGGCACAGTATTTGTTTCATAGAATGCTTTGTTTGTTTACTCATTTTGGGGTGAGGAGAGATCACCCCAAAACAGTGTTTGCCAGTAGAGTGTGTGTGTGTGTGTGTGTGTGTGTGTGTGTGTGTGTGTGTGCGCGTGTGTGCCCACGTGCACGTGCGCATGAGCACACATGTGCTCTTGTGTGTTGCTCTCCTGGTTCTGATTGCCAACCACTCATGTATATTTGAAATACAAATTGATATGCACAGCTCCAGTTCAAATTTTCAATCCTGTTACTGAAATCTATCTTCAGTAAGGATTGATGTAAAGATTTTTCTCTACATCCACACACAATGACTTCCTCCCCAGAATGCAATAGACCCACCTCTGTTAGCTGTTAGAATTTTCCCATCCAGGGACTTCCGTGGTGGCTCAGTGGTTGAGAATCCGCCTGCCGATGCAGGGGGCATGGGTTCGAGCCCGGGTTGGGGAAGATCCCACATGCCACGGAGCAACTAAGCCCACGAGCCACAACTACTGAGCCCACTTGCCACAACTACTGAAGACCTCGTTCCTAGAGCCCATGCTCTGCAACGAGAGAAGCCACCTCAATGAGAAGCCTGCACATGCATCGAAGAGCAGCCCCCGCTCACTGCAACTAGAGAAAGCCCGAGCGCAGCAACGAAGACCCAATGCAGCCTAAATCAATAAATCTATTTTTTTTAAAAATTCCCCATCCAGTTTTTGTTTCTGAAGTTTAAGGAATATTTGGAGGTGGGACTTCTGGAGGAAGTTAGGGAACAGTGGTTGAGAATAGTATGCATATAACCTCACATTAAACTAAATTCATAATATATGTAAAACTGCTAATTTTCTTGTGGATTGTTGATCACAAAGCTTAATAGTATTCAAGTAGTTGGGGAATGGAATGGGAGGACTAAATATATTTTTACCTTCTTAGGGTGAAATGAAGCATAATACCAGTCATTTTCATAAACTCTGCTACAGTTTAGACATTGGTTATAAATAAAAGGTTTTAGTTTGTGTCATTTAAAAACTTTTATGTCTTCATACAAATTTCTCTTGAAATTTGGAAAATGTTCTGTCCAGGGCTGCTATTCCAACTGTTTGAATTACAACTAGATTCTTGGAATCCTTCTTTAGTCATTTTGGCTTTAATTCCTATCCTTCATCCTGATTTATATCATGTCATAATTTGACCTGCTTCATGTTTAGAGCTTCTTATAATTCTCTTCTCTGAAAAAAAACTAATGTCCCATCTATGACTAGGGAACAGATAATTACAATCTCAATGCCAGGTATATACAGCATTGAGCCAATATATTCCGTTCTTATGGACACATCTATCAATACACCTTCTAGTTTCAAGCTCATAATTCCCCTGTGGATTCTGTAGGAGAGTAAACCTCTCAGGCAGGTGTTAGACCACTAGCTAGCAGAGGTAAATGCATGACTAAGTAGTTCTTTCATTTCACTAAAAATTGAGAACTAAGGCTTTGCCTTGATGTTATTCTTTTCCTACTACTTGATCCTTCATTTTCTGGATATGACCAAAGAAGAGGTAGAATGGAAGAAAAGAAATGAAATTTAATATCTAGGAACCAAAGTAAAGAATATAGCAAACCAGACTGGAACTGAGAAATGAGGCCTAGGGGTTAAAACACCTGAGAACTATGTGGATTCCTGATTACAAAATCCCCAACTAGTCTATATTTTCTGAAATTCTCTAGTTTCCACCCTCCAAATGAAAGCACGTCTTTCCTTACAACACCTTCTCCAGAAAACTCCTGAATCTCTATGCTCAGATCCATGCTTTTTTTCCCTTTAATTTTATTTATTTATTTATTTATTTGTTTGTTTGTTTGTTTGTTTGTTTATGGCTGTGTTGGGTCTTCGTTTCTGTGCAAGGGCTTTCTCTATTTGCGGCAAGCGGGGGCCACTCTTCATCGCGGTGCGCGGGCCTCTCACTATCGCGGCCTCTCTTGTTGCGGAGCGCAGGCTCCAGACGCGCAGGCTCAGTAGTTGTGGCTCATGGGCCTAGTTGCTCCGCGGCTGAGACAGTGTTATCTAAAGCTTAGCCCTGGGAAGCAGCTGCTCATATCCTTATTCTTCATTGTACCTGTTGTCTTTTCCTGATACGACATCAAAACTCTTCCAGAATTTACTCTCTTGGGGTCCACATTTGTCAGAAGGAAAGAAATAAGTCAGGGCTCTGTAACTTCTAGATAGAAATCTAAGACCTAAGGCTTTACAGTTAATTTCTTGCTTCTGCAATACATCTCTTGTACTCTTGATCACCTAGGGTCCTGTGAGCTGATCTCACTTCATTTGGCCCTAGGTGGACTTGAATCGATGCAGATTTGGCAGTTTCCTTTTAAATGTGATTTTAGGGATCCTTGGAAAACTCTAATCAGAGATGTCTGCCACTTCTCAGTAAAATAATCAAACAAACACTCCACCACTCTAGGGTAAGGATATGACCTATATTAAAATAAAAGCCAGGCATCACTAACTTGCATATTCCTGAGAATAAATGTATCATATCCTTTCTGAACAAAATGATAAAGAGTGAATTGATACCGCATAGCCTGTATAGAGAAGATTGCTGAAAAAGTTGTAGAAGACACATGTAATCAATTTTTATCATTTTGCCTAAATTCAGCACTGGTTAGGCCATATGATAACACCAGACTTTCAATCACAAAAGGTATTAGGGGAACAGGTTAGATATGAAGGCTTTCTGTAACTGAAGTTTTCCTCAGAGTTCTAATAATTTTTACTCAAACATTCTGGGAATTTCATCTCTTTGCAAGAAAATTTCTGCAACTAAAATCATGTGTTTTTTTGCTACCCCAGAATAACTTCTTTATGTGCTATATTAGTTTCTTATTTCTGCTGTAACAAATGACCAAACTTAGTGGCTTAAAAAACATATATTTATTATCTTACATTTCTGGAGACCAGAAGTCCAAAATGAGTCTTATGATGCTAAAAGCAAAGTATTGGAGGGCTGGTTCCCTCTGGAGGGTTGCAGGAAAATCTGTTTCCTTGTCTTTTCTAGCTTCTGGAAATACCTGCGTTTTGTTTTTTTTTTTTTTTTTTGCTCATGATCCCTTTCTTGAATCACATTCCTCTTCCTCTTCTGTAGTCAAAATCACTCTCTGCCTCTGTCTTGTAAGGACAATCGTGATTACGTTTAGGGCCCATTTAGATAATACAGAACTATCTCTCCATCTCCAGATCCTGAATTGAATCATACCTGCAAAGTCCGTGTCTGCCATGTAAAGTAATGTTCAGAGGTTCCAGGAAGTAGGACCTTGATATCTTTGGGGGACATTATTCAGGCTACCATATATGCTATTAGTAATTATTTTTTAAAATTTGTATTTCAATAGTAACTACATTAGCAAATGTTTATTAGGTGTTAGTCTGGAGATATTACCACTCAAGTGTATTTATTTGGTTAAATATTGGCTGAGCTGGAAAAATTATCATGCATTCATATGCAAACTCCACAGATCTTACATCATCATGTAGATTTGATTGTATTTAAAATTTTCAGTACATAAGAGAAAGCTTTCAGGAAGAAAAACTTACCCAACCCAAAATTTGATTTGAGTTGCTATAGATGAAAGTTATTATTTTTATCATCTTGAAATTTTAAAAAGCTAGATTTTTTCTAGTCTCTTTTGCATTTGTATGGAAATATACCCAAAATGTAAATACAAAAAAAAATAGTTTATATATGTGCTAGAGAACAAATTGAAAGGACAATACTTTTTCAGAATGACAATCTCATAAAACCAGTTGAGAAGCCTTCATGAAAAATAAAGAAATATTTAATTTGAGTCCTCCAAAGGTCATCTTTGTGCATTTGTAGGTTATTGATATTTGCTTTGAGGTTTCAGAAGGTTGGAAAAATATTTGAAAAGGAAGAATTTTGACAACGAGTCAATGTATCTTTTAGTGCTTTTGAGAAAGAAATGGAATCAGTAGCCACCTTGGTGAATGGCACTGCAGGAAGTCTATTTCTATTATAGCAAATGTTAAACTACACTTTAAAAAAAGAAGTAAAAATCTAGGTCTCCTAAGGAACAGCTACTTATGCTTTTGAAACAGTAACCAAAGTAGGTCCCAGCTAGTATAAACTCTCTATAGCCATCGATGTCTTGGAAAAGTAGATAGAAGGAAACTGTTTAAGGTAAGATCACTGCTGCTGTTGGAAAAGGAAGCAGAGAAATTTGGTAAAGGTAAATTCAGATATCAGTTTAACCTGGAATTCCAAGGTAACCACAGGCAATGTGTGATTCCCATTTCAGCAGGTATGCTTAGGGTTAGATTAACACTTCTATACTGATATAGCTACCCTGATAATCTAATACAGAAATGGGCTGGGAATAATGGTCTCTATTTCTAGATGGACTCAGGACATGTTTGTGTGGAATCTGGAATTTCAAAAAAAATTAAAGCCAAAAATATATTTGTATTCATAAGCAGAGAAGATTATATATGTTATTTTTATCAATATTTTGATGGATTAGAGGAAGAAAAATCCCCAAGGCAAGGCGGTGTTTACACTGGCAGGTTTTAGGAAGCAGTATTATTGACTATAGCAGATCTGGTCATCATCCTTAAACATTTCCTTGCACACTGATCGAACTTCTAACTTTGAGCACAAACTTTGATATGCCTGAGAATTTTCTCTCCATTCCAGAGCTTTCTCCCCAAGCTTAGTCAGCCCAGAGTGCAGAGAATTAGTGATGCCTGGAGCAGCTTTCAAGCAACTGCCCCTCAGTGGGATAACCTGAATCCTGTGTTCTACACAGGCTCCCAGAATTTCTCTATTGGACTGAGCTCCATGCCCATAGAGGTAACTTGTTTGTTAATCCATTCTTTACTAGCTGCCTTCCTCTCCCTTCCCTGTCTCATTTCCCGGCTCCTACCCTGGGTGTTTCCAGGGACCACTTCCCAAATAAACTACTTGCATTTAGATATTTGTCACAGGGTCACCTTCTGGGGGAACCCAAGCTAAGATAATTGTTATTGAAACTGAAGGTAGGACGCAGATTCTTAGGATGGAATTCTGGAATGGCCTCACTTCACTACCTAGCCAGAAGGCTGTAAGAACACCACAGTGTGATAAGCCCTGGCATGATGTTCTACCAGAATTAAAATGCTGACACTTGTGGCTACTAGTAAATGAGGTGCACTAGCTTATTCAGTATGTCTGGCATTTGAGGGAGAAGAGGACAATGGTGTATATTAGGACTGAACTATTTTGGTTGTTAAATGTCACTGAAGCCTGGATGGAAGGAACTGACAACTTAGGGCATGGTGTAAAAGCCAGAAGGCCTTGATGACCATGTTGAAAGAAAATGTCTTCCCTTGTATCAGAGGACAGACTGAACTGGAAACCACAATCAGCCTCTCACTTAAGGTTGTGCCTCCCATCCCTTATATTTTGGTCCCCCTGAACCAGAGTCCTAGTTGCTGGGGCAGAAGTGTTGCCTCTATTATGTAGCACAGCAAGGATCTCACTAATTTTAATTGTCTTTTGCCTAATCTTTTTGGATACATTGTGGCAGTAGATAAGCAGAAAAAGGAGTTGTCACATAAACCCTCCAAAGTCCTTTTCTTTTTTTCAAGAAATTGTGCTTAGCCACTACCTTGAATAATCAATGACAGGATAGAGTAAAGGTAATGTAGGGCATGAGTGGAACTAAATGTTGCACGTGCCTTTATTATTTTCATATACACTGGCCTGTCTTCCAAATGTCAGCCCCTGAAATTGGTTTGCCTCAGGGCTTTTTTTGACCTGGGCGCCTAATCCATAAACCACAGGTCAGGCCACAAGGGGATATTTACAATACTGTCCCTTCACCCATGAGCTACCCTCAACAAAAGACTTGTACAAGTTGGTAGATAAATATCATAGCACCTATCAATCCCCCTTAGGTGGGAAAATTCTGACATACATGTTCTCTATCTTGATTTCTAGAATTTGAGTGGAACTGAGAATCAGTTGCCCATGATGGTAACCAGCTTGGTAATTTTAATGGGCAAATATGGGATTCATTACTACAATACATTTGTTTCCTATTGCTTCTGTAACAGATTACCATGAATGTAGTGGCTTGAAACAACACAAATATGTTATCTTACAGTTCTGGACATCTGAAGTCTGAAATGGATTTTGTGGAGCTAACCTCAAGGTGTCAACGGGGTTACCTTCCCAATGTAGGCTCTAGGAGAAAATCCATCCCCTTGCTTTTTCTAGTTTCTAGAGACTGCCTGTATTCCTTGGCTCATGGCGCTTTCTAACAATCACTCCAACCTCTCTTACTTTTTATGTCAGGTTTTATAAGCGGAACTCAGCTTATTAAAAACAATTACATCATTATGAGGATCGGTATTTTTTTAACTTATTAGGTTTGTCTTCCAGTACTGCTTTTGGCTCTCATTTTATGGCTATTTGGCAAAAGACCCAGTTTTTCACTTTAAATAAACTCAGTGAGTTTATACTGCCCTTGTTTGAGCCACCCCTCTTTTGACAGATCTTTTAAATAATGTATATACACTTGAGAAATTAAGATAAATTTGTTCCACACTAGTGGCTTTGTTGGCATTATATGTTAAATAACCCAGTGGCTGGGTGGAGAGTTATAAAATTGTCTGGAACCCCTTAAAGCAAAAGAAAAGTATGGCTTCTTAACATATGTAGCCAAGATGAAATAGGACTTTTAAAATTCAGAAGTAATCCTCTAAATTTATGGATTCTACCTCTTATTTATCAAGTGGTAGGGACATGTAAAGATGTGCATACTTGCTGTTCAGGTAACCTACATTTCTTTCTATAATTATAGTAAGAGTAAAATTTCTCTCTGCGGATGACAATTTAAAGTTGTTGGTGTGGCAGCATCACGATAGACAGCACCAACTGTTCTGCTTTGGGTAAGATGAAGTTGAGTCTTTTGTAATCAGTTATTGTGTGGGAATAAATATGAAGATCTATATGCACTAGAAAACTTTGTATGACTTTCCATTTCCATTACTTTCCCACATTCTAAAGTTCACCTGTAAAGTTGGCAGTATGTGGAATTTTACTGCCATAACTCATAACCAATGGACGAACAGACCTGGGCCTAAGTATGTCTGTCCATTGTGTACTATTACTGTGAGCATTAGGTATGCGCATTGGAGATTGGGGAGCTCATGTATGGAACAGAGGCTTAAAGTTGGAAGAAAAGTGATGAAACAGGAGGGAACAATTCACTCTAGGGGTATCACTTCTTCCTGTGGTTGAGGAACCTGGTTGAGGCAATCATGGTGACTGGAAAGCACGCTGGAGTGAGAATCGGGGCCTATCCTTTCAGAGAAAATCACTTTAATCCTCTGGTCCTTAGTTCCTTCATCCATAAATGATGAATTTGTACCATATAATTGGTCATTTTTCTCTCAGTTCTAAGAATGCATTTTTCCCTGTAAGGGCAAATCCACATAAAGAGGCATAATTCTTCCTGTTAAGAATAAGGAAAAAGACCTTCCTTCCATTTTCTTAGAGCATTTACTTTAGAAAACTTCTAAGTTCTTTCCTAGTTTTTAGAAATGTATGAAAATCTTTTTAGAAGCTAAATAGGTCTCTGGCTAGTTCTAGGACTCAGAAGTGTCTTTCTCAGCAGCCTGGGAGCCAGTTTTTTGAAATCATCAAGGCTGTTCACACCCCCATCTCCCCTACCTCCAAGTCTCTATGGGAGGATAGAAGCCTAACTTTTGTAGCCCCCTTGCTCCAAGTGAAAAACTACTTTTTGTCATAAAGATATGAAAAGTTTTTTGTCTTTTTTCCCTTTGGTTGAAGCCAATTAACACAGATGGTCACCTCAATTACCAAGGGAATTTGGGATGAACTGTGTGAGAACTGGTGCTGTGAAATTCTTACTTGAGGACTAGTTTTGTATCTTGAACGTACACGTAATGAGTAGTGTCTGTTTGGATCTATAAAAGGGTATGCAGGACTCCCGAGCAGAGCAAGGCTTTCTGTCTTTGCAATCTTTTAGTGGATTGCCTGTGCTGGGCATCACATTCAGGTTTTAATGCTTATTCAATAACAAAACATCTTTTTCTTTTACCTTTGTGGAATTTTCAGGGTCATAAGATTTTGTTTTTAACTATATTTCCCCAACAACCTGGATATATCCTCTAATCATTAAAAAAAATATGACCAAATTACACTGCCTTTTGTAAAGAATTTTGAAAGTTGTCATGTAAGATATATAAAGAATCATATATTTAGACTTTCTTTAAATTCATTTTATTCAAGTATAGTTGATCTACAGTGTTGTGTTAATTTCTGCTGTATAGCAAAGTGACTCAGTTATACATATATATATATTCGTTTTCATATTCTTTTCCATTATGGTTTATCACAGGATATTGAACACAGTTCCCTGTGCCATACAGTAGGACCTTGTTGTTTATCCATGCTGTATATAATTGTTTGCATCTGCTAATCCTAAACTCCCAATCCATCCCTCCTCCACTCCCTCTCCCCTTTGGCAACCACAAGTCTGTTCTCTACATCTGTGTCTGTTTCATAGATAAGTTCATTTTTGTCTTATTTTAGATTCCACATATAAGTAATATCATATGGTATTTATCTTTCTCTGTCTGACTTACTTCCTTAGTATGGTAATCTCTAGGTCCATCCATGTTGCTGCAATATCCTTTAAATATTGAACTCAGAACAAAAGAGTCAAAACTCACAACATTTACCAGAATCTTCAGTGTTGCCTTCTCGCTTCCCAGGAGAGGAGTCTAGGTCCTCTGTTCTGCTCTTGGTCCCACTCTTACAGCCCAAAGCTCATTTTGCAAGGTAGAAACAATACATGTAAATTGTTCTCTGAAAAGTGAATCATTTGTTTCTTAATCCTTTCTTCTTGGTCCATGTAATATAGACCCTCAGTTTGCAATGTCACATTTAGAGGGAAGAAGCATTTACAATGTTTTATATATTAACACCACGATTTTTTTATTTCATGATTGACTTAAATTTTCATCATTTTGTATTGTGTAACTGCCCTTCTCATACAGATTATGAGGGAAGCAAAGTTTAGAATACAAGGGATAGTCCAAGACTAAGAGCAACTTTTAAAATGAAGAACTCCTGAGTAACGCTTTTAGTCATGAAAACTCCGTTTTGAAAATAACTCCATAGCACAAGAGGTAATTATGAATATGGCAGTCAACTAATTATCTCAACTTGTCAAATGTAACAAACATAGAAAAAGAGGCAATACCATTAAATTTTAAGTTTGTTAGGAGCACTTCATAATGAGGTATTATTTCTGAAACCCTTTGAAGTGATTTTAAATTTTTGATATTTTCCAGAAGATGAGGGATATTGTCCAGGAAAATCATTTTTATAGTCATGTGTGAAATGATGATTTATTAATCATACCTGAAATAACATAGTCCCCTCATAGTTTGGGTCACCTGAACAGATACCTTGGTTTCTGCTGAATAAATCTGTGAGAACCACAGATGCTACAGTTACTTTAGCTGTGTTTCTTCAGTTCAGTTTGCTTTTTAAATCCACAGAATGCTTTCAGCTGGTAGCGGCAACCATACTCTCTCTATAATTAGAATGTTATTAGCCTTAAAAGGCAGATCTGGAGGGAACTTGTGTTCTCCCGTAACTTCAGGCACACCGGCCCTGACAAATTTCCTCTGAGCTTTTTCTCCAGAGACTTAGAATCTGTGTCTTTTTAAAGAGTTAAATTAGTCACAGGGCACCAGCAGCAGTTGCATTACAAGATTTTTGCTTATTCTCCGTCTTTAACTAATTGCCCCACTTAAATGGCAGCCAACTTTTAAAAAAATCAATAGTTGCTTTGCTCAGATGTTGGTTGCATTGTAAAAAATCCACTCGATAGAACACTTTGCCATTTGACAAAGGATAATATTCTTTTAACCACTTTTTAAAAAACTCTAATTGTACAGTCTGCCAAGTCCTGTGTTGCTTGATCTCCAACTAATATTATATTTAATCTTCTGTAATCAGTTTAATGTTGAAAGAAACAAAACAAATCCTGCCTTGCAGGATTTCTAAATGCCAAGTATGCATATCTCACCGTCAGTAACACATTATTTGCTTTGAATGGAAGTGAAATTCAAGACAACCGATGTCTCAGCTGCTGAGGAAGCAGAGGAAGCATCAGGTGATAGGAAATAGCTTGCTCAGTAAAACTGCTGCCCGCTGAGGAGTCCAACCATCAGGAACTCACTGAAAATCCTGCTTCAGTGGACTGAGCATCGCTGTTTAGTGACTCATTTCAGATGAAACAGAATTTCTAAACGACGATGGCTTGTGGATTTTCACAATCTCACATTTTCATTGTACTAGCTGTCTAATCCTATAACGCTGATTGGTGTCTCAGAGGTAGTTTAAAAACATGTCTGCAAATTCTTTAACCTTCCTTCCATCAAAAGGCACGAATGTCCCTTCCCCTTAAAACTTAGTGAACCCTTTTAGATAACCTCAGCAAACAGAATACAGTGGAAGTGATGCAGTGTGCCTTCCAAGAGCAGGTGAGGTAAGGTCATGAATGAAGAGTCTGCTGGTCCCTCTTGGGACACTTGCTCTGGGATCCTTTGGCTGCCACATGGGAAATCCAGCTACCCTGAAGCTGCAAGGAGTGGTAAGACCATCCAGAGATAAGAGAGGTGCTAGAGAGACCCCAGAAGTACAGTTGTTTCTTGGTATCCACGGATTGGTTCCAGCAGCCCCCATGGATACCAAAGTCTCTGGATATTTAAGTCCCTTACATGAAATGGTGGATATACAGGGCCCACTGTACTTGCTGCCAGCTCTTTGATCTTCCCAGATCAGGTGCTGGAAATGAGTGGGAAAGTTTTCAACATCTCCCCAACTCCAGCCACCTTTGGATGGCAATTGTATGAGCCATCCTGAGTGAGAAGTGCCTAGCTGAGCCCTGTCACCCACAGACTCAGGAACAAAACAAATGATTGTTACTGTTTTAAGCCATTGAGAAGGAGTGCATTTTTATATAACAAGAGATACCTGGGAATGTTTCATTATAGTACACTTTTCAGATTTATAGGCTAAAAATAGTTGCCTAAACACATTTATTTCTCTTTCAGGGGTTCTGTCACATTACATGAAAACATTTCCCCACATGATTTCTCTGACTCTATTTATTTTATTTAGCTTCAGATATTATGTTAAGTCCAAACTGAATCATAAATTCAACATAACATAAGTTATGATATAAAAGATTCTTAAACTGATAAGTATAAAACAGATAAAATGCAATTTGGCAGGTCTTTTGTTGATCTTTTTCTCCCATGTTGAATGTGAGATATGCTAAAACTTCACTCTTTTCCTTAGAAAACATATGGATTTTTGTGAATTTTAATAGCTTTTTTTTTAAGGTAGCTAATACTCTCCATGATGTTAGAAGAATAGGGACTTGTTCACGCTTAGACTTATTCTTTCCACAGATTAGATGTATTATATTAATCTCTTAAAGTTCCTAAGATTTGAAAGATATTTTATAAACATTAGAGGAACAGATAAGAGGGCTCTGAAATATTTGTTTTTATAAAAAATTATTTAAGAAAGGAAATCACCTAAGACCATTACAGCAATTTTGATAAATCATTGTAAACATTATCACCTTAACACACCCACTTTCATTTTGGTAAACTATCTTCTAATATGCACACGTGTGAATTTTTAATTTAAGTATTACTCTACAATTTATATTTTAGAAAATAGAAATATACATTACCAAATATAATTATGTATTTTTTCAGCTTGGACTACTATTCAAAGTAACATCTTAAGAAAGACTAAGCAGGGGGTCTCCTTGCTTCCCAGAGTGAAGTAAACACATGACCTTCACAGAGCAGGAGTTCAAGTCCTTGGAATCTGTATTTGTAGCCTTTTTCCTAAATCCATGTTTGTCTTCCCCCATTTCTTTCTTTAGAACAAATTTAGCTCATACATCTCAATGAGGTTAAAAATACCAATTGATGATAATTAATAATCACCAAATGCCAGGCACTGTGATAGAACCCCCTACTAACCGCAGGCATCAGCCTTAAAACTATCTTTGGAGGGAAACACTTTTTCTTATACTATTTTTACATATCAGGCAACAAAAACTCAGAGTTTCAGTGATATATTTGAGGTTTCTCTACTGTTAAGTTATAGAGTGGCTATTTGATACAACCTCTGACATCAGAACGCAGATTATTAACTCTTAGTTTACTATACTTCACAAAATATAAGCAGACTTTATAGAATTAAGTTAGAATGAATAAATGGATATTTTAAGAAGATATGTATTTTTAATGAATACCTCTTAAAAATAATTATCTAACATTGCCTATGTTGATCTTGTTAACACAATCGAATTATATTAGATGGGAAAATCAGTTGACTCATTATCTAAATGTCAGTAGATTAAAACCCAAGGTTTAGCAACGTTATGATATGGACATTTCTGTTCAAATGAATTCTAGTATAATTAAAGGATCTTTCTTATGAAAACATAACAAAATTTGTAAACAATTAAATCATGAAGGAGAGTTATTGAATTAAAATTGGAGAATATTCTAATCATTGTTCCCCTTAGAAGACATGATAGACATATGATACATCACATAAAGTAAATGGAAAATATTTCCTACATGTTGGTGTTTGGGGAAAATTTGTATTTTTCATGTTTCTTTTATATAAAATAAAATGCCATTAACTACAAAGCAGTAAGAACAAGATGCAACTTACTATAATCTTTGGGTTAAGTCCCATTCCATTTCCTCACTTTCCTAATTGAGAATATGTGATTAATCTATCATAAGAACACACTGAATTTAAAACATCTCATGGTCTGTTTCATTCTGCTGTAAGACTCTATCATGTTAGGAAGCTATAAGTGTGATCAGTTTACTTATTAATAACTCTGTGCTCTTTATCCTTTCACCTGTCTAGGTAGGATGTAAAGATGGTTAAAGATTATTTCCAACAAGTTAATTGTAAACTCAAACTATGTTGCTTTCTCTGCCAGGATGGTAAATACTGAGTAGTTCATGAATGATTAAGGAAGGTCCAGTGATCTTTTGAAAGATGATAGAACAGCAAAAATCTATGTTTCTTTTCACTTATTCACAGCAACATGAAGCATGAATTTGAAAAAAAAAAAAAAATCAGACCTTGAACTTGAGAACCTGGTAGGTGGTAGAAAGGAAATACATAATTGACCTTATACAGAAAAAATTTTGCCTTAAAAGTATTTTAAATTCATTCCAGGATTTTTTTCACTTTGATTCATTTATAGTGTTTTTGTGAGGTTTGATCATACTGGATAATGACCTCGATGGTTTTAAAATTCCTTATATATAAAAATTCACCACTGTGACCCTTACTATCAACTTAATTGGCAAGAACCACTGAAAGATGGCATTAGTGCTGCTTTACCACACTATATTAAATACGGTGTGCTCTTCTCCAAAATATCATGTTTAAATGATCCCTTTTTATCCATTGCAGACTATAAATGTGTTATTGGTAACAGTATATTAATTTCAAAGCCACTGAAGTCAACAAGAACTATAGAAGAACAGCTTTAGGGGTGACAGCCCAGGTTGCTGGACTAAGCAATCTGAATATCCAGGGCACTAAGTAGATTGGTTTTCTATTACAGCAATAGGCAGTATTCATCTCCCGGGTTTTCCTTTGGGAACAATAACTTGACACATGACTCCACAACATCAATTGTACCTTCTCCAGATAAGTTTCTGATGGGTAAGAGGAATTCCTACTCCTGCTTAGATTTCAGGCCTTCTGATAAAGATATTTTTTATTTGTAAATTGTTGCCCAATTTGTTGAAATTTCTGAAATTTCAGAAATTTGTTACCCAATTTCTGTAAATAGGAGCAAAACATACACAATGGATAAAATAGATATGCAAAAGTACTGAATTGTGACAGGGCAGAAAGTCTCTAGAAGGAAATAGAAAAATAGAAGGATGATTTAACTCCAGACTAAAGGAAGCAGGAGTATGTGCAACTAGGTAATGGAGAGAGAAAGAAATTTTTAAAAAGTGAATTAAATCAAAAAATTTGCGTCTATCAGATTCATGTCATCTGGCCATTGGGTCAAAGTAAATGAGAACAATGACTTTGTCATATCTAAGAACTGTCAAGTGAGCATTTTCAGCATCAGTCTAAGAACTCTACCCATATCAACAGAGGACAAGGGGCTTAGGGAAAATTCTTACTTAAAAATTCTTAGCTAAAAGTCTAGCAACTGCTAAACTCTGAGACAGAGGAGACCCTCACTTTGCAATACTGCTGTCTGTACTGTGCCAACCTCTGTGCAATCTGCATTCACTGATTTTCTACACTTTTGATAGAAAAAGACATTATCTAGTTTGAATAGTTGACAGAATGTATAATGTACTAAAATTGAGATGCTAAAGGAGTATGTTTGTATGAATTACCTGGGGAGCTTGATAATATTTCAGATTTCCAGGCTTTACCCCCAGAATTCTGATCAGTGGGTCTGGAGGGGTGTATTGGGTAACTCTTAGGAACCAGTTCACTTATCCTCTTAATTCCACATCAAGAACTGTGAAGGGTCTGATATCTTACCTTACTTGCAAGCTAACAAACCCACCTGCCACAGTTTCATGGATATTGGCATAAGGGACAAGATTCCTGGGTCAGAGACTAAGAACTTTGTTATTCTAGGCACAGAAAGCGGTGTAATCATCGGCATATCTTCAGCAGTTCCCTTTGCCCCCAAGTCCCACAGCCTGATGCATTTGGGCTCAGATATTCATCTGCACATGCACTGGGCTGTGTTATAAGAGAGGGGTGATAAGTTCAGGATATCTTTATCTTATCAAAACTGGAGATCTTTATCAAAACCAAACTCTGGGAACTTTCTTTCTAAAGAGTCCTCTGACTCCAGTCACTTATTTTTGACCAGAATCTCTTGAAAGCATGAAAACTGATACATACATTCATTTTAAATTAGAAGTAAGTAAGCATGATTTTGAGTACCGTCCCCTAGGCCTTGTGCTTTTTGCCATCAAGACAAACCTAAGTACATACCTTTAACTCATAGTTGTGGTTATTTTTGTAACCGTCTATCACAAAAATATCCCCTTACTCCTGTTTTTGATTTTCTTTGCTCATGTGACATCTTTTTTCATCATGATCACTCTATACAGCAGTGGAAACAAAAACAAGAAAAAGTACATGACTAGAGAATGTATTTTTATTCATTTACAAACTACATGAGAAACCTCATTTCTGCTTTTGTCACATTTCATTTTTGACCAGAGAAGCTCCACCAAGCTAGAATTGGCTCTGGTTCACATGGCCATTTCTTTAAAAAAACAAAGACAATATCTAGCAGTACAGGCTTGCTACTATTAATGATACTCTAGATTTTATTTTTCTTATCCATATTTCTGTTCATATAGCTTTTCTACTTAAAATTCCCTAAATAATTACATCCACATATTCTCCGGTACACTTCACCAATGCCACGCTCCCTGTAAAAATCTTCCATTTTTCAAGATAAATTATTTTACCCTATACCCCTCTCCTGAGGCCTTGGTTTACTTTTCTATGTCACTTAGCACATCTACCTTGGGTAGCTGAACATATGCCTGTCCTTTCTCTGCAACAGCTAGAGCTCCAGGGTCATAGATCATGTATTATTCATGGCGTGTTCTTCCTAACGCCAAGCATGGTTTACTTCCTTGTGTCATCTAGTCTTTGAAGATCACCTAAATAGCCAACCCAGCATCCTGGCACTCTCCATTCAGTTACCAAAATTATTGTGAGATAATCTCTCACTACCTGTCTATATATTATCTCTATTTTCTGACACACTTACCTAACTCCAGTGACAGAGACTCTCTATTTACTCTCAAACAAAACAACAGCAAAAAAAACACCTCATAACTTTCAAAACCATCTACCTAACATGACTCACATCCCTATATGCAATTAATGCGTTTATTGTAAATTATTTGTATCAATCCACTAAACAATTATTAAAATGACTTCTACTTATAGAATCACTGATTCCAAAAATTATCTGTTGCATTCTTCTGACTTTAGTTAGGTAATATGTCATTAACAGCCCTTTATGAACAGTGAAGAATCAAATACCTAATGATTAAAAATTAACAGAATTAGGTGAGGAGGTAACTAGTACTGGAATTGATTAACTTTGGGGGCAGTGCATAATGTTATTTATACTTCAAGATAAAAAAAATGTATTAATTACAAATCATTCTCCACTGGTATCTTTTTATTGGTTCAGACTTTTTATTCTCTACAGTATCCAAGTTAGTGTATCCATATATTTGTTTATTTTGTTAAGGAAAATATGTTCATGCTACACAAGTCATTTCTGGCACACTATTTTCTTCAGTAGTTTTTTTCTTTTCTTTTTTTTTTTTTAATAAGAACTAGTTTCATTAGATTCCTTGAAAAATGAACTGTGGACCGTCAGAAAAGTTATTTATCTATATGGAGTTCCCAGTAATTATTCCCACATTAGAGGAACATAAATCAAATTTAACATCAGCTTAATTTTCTTGCATTTGACTTGTCTAGTAAATATTTTTCCGTGTTCTCCTCAAATTTTCTCCACAGTAAATCTACACCAAAAATGCTTTGTATGCTTTTTTATATTTTTGTACTTTTATGTATTTTATATTCTTTTTTTCTTTTTTGTATTCTTACAGTGACAAGAAAATTCTAGATCAAAATAATTTATATTTTTGGAAGAAAGACAATCAGTTCCTTGGAAGTAACGGGCTCCAATTTTAGTCTTATTTTCAATTCTATGTGTATAAACAAAATCAAATATTTTCACAGCTCATGAAGACCTGGGGAAAGTTTTATTTTGAGGGATTAAAATTTAAGTCTAAACATTTTATCAAGGAGACTAGGTCTTCAATTTTAAAAGTAGTGGTGCAAAAACAAATACAAAGCAAAAATGAAATAAGATCATAATTATTTTCAAACTCTTTTTTAAGGAAGGAGTTCTGCCTGACATGGTAAGTGGACTTTTAGGTGACAGGGAAATTGGCAAATATTGTTATCTGGTAAAAATTAGAATTCTAGCATGTAGATGGTTACCGATACTGACAAATATTGATTTGAAATATACAGACAAGGATAAAATTAGACCACAACTATGTCTTGAAGCAAACAGAAATAATGTAGCTGATCCTTGTATTAGGAATTTTGTCCTAAAAATCCATGTCTCTAGAGCTTATTAATTATCAGGTAACTACAGAGAACAAACTCAAATATACTTCAAAGGGTGGTATACTGCAATCTGTATATTTTCCAAAGTCAGGCATCAAAACATTTATGAAAATGATTTTCAGTTACCAACGTATTTTTGAATTAGTATTAGCTGCCTACTTTTCTACATGTGACTGAAAATGTTTTCTCTAGAATAACACAATGTGCAGCAAATAATATCAATTTAAATAAGTATTGAGAATTCAGTCTCTGTGTTCATGGAGAGAATCAGTACAGTATGGAAGCTCAAAGATGATGATTGATGACAAATTCAGACATTTTGCTATAACATGATTCTGGGTTAAATGCCTACAGGCAGTGGTTTGGACAATAAAGATAAATAATTGTTAATTTGAAAACATTTTACACTAGGTCATTAATAATGATGAGTTCAATGTCATTTTTAAAGATATCTTATTTTTGAAATCATGGTAAACGCAATCAGCATATGCTTTCAAACATAATCTCTTCCTCTTCCTATCTCTTTCTGTTGTAGATTTCATTATAACCACCTACAAAAAAGGTTCAGGCAATATTGAAATCTATGCCTTTTAGTACAACTTCTCTCTATTTGCCTCATTGACCTTCCATGTATTGCATATCTAATCTCACTTAAAAGCGTTCTAACACTTTCTTGCTTATATAACTATTGCCTTTCCCCTCTCTATTTTTCATTGCTATTTAATTTTACTGCTGTATTATTTTGATGTTCCTCTGAAATGAAATTTAGAATGAAAAACTTCTGAGAATCTCAGTACTATGATAACTAAGCAGATACTCTCTGTCACATGTATGACTATTTTGGTATTTATGCGTAATGTAGGTGATGAAAAGCTGTTAGCAAATTTTATGCTCATTTTCCCATAACATAGTGTTGATTTCTAATCACTTTTTGTAGCTTCTCTTTGTTTTTCATCCAATACTGTTGAAAAATATAAACTCTGCAATATTAAAAAATAAGGCATAGTTTCCTAACACTGGACATGGTGCATATTTTTCAGAGGGAAAGCTTTAATTCAGCTGATATTTTACAATATGTATCATCTGAATTGTAAACATCTCTCACATAAATATATAACTGCCTAATAAGGTGAGACAGCTTCCACTGGTGCATCCAGGGAAACTCTTCCTCCTTCTTCCCTACCAAGGTCATCAAGATGGTCCCTTTGAAACAACTGCTGACACAAGAGATGACTCTTCCTGCCTTCAGCTTTTTGTTCTTCTTTCTCTTTTTCTGATCTGGCAATTGCTGCTGCTGCTTGCTGAAGCAATTCAGTCTGCCTCTCCCTATTTCTCCACCTCCTCCTTCCAGACTTTAATTACTACACAGTTAAAACATGGGATGATGGTGATATTGCTGGAAAAAGACTTGAAGTTGCTACTATGTCTCTCTAGAATATCAAATTTTAATTATGTTCTTCATATACAAGTATGTGTCATTTACAAGTGTCACAAAACTTTACTAATAATAAATAGCAAAGATACTTTTTTTTTTTTTTTTTTTACAAACATTACATATCTGAGAGACTCAAGGTCATCCCTAATTCAGTACCTCCCTCATTTGTTTTCCAATATACTCTTTGAGTAGATGGAAGTAGTTTGTGTGCTATGAACAGAATGTAAGTCTGAGGTACTCTAAACTTTGTGTAGTGAACATGAATATTTCTGATGGTAAGAAATCCTTTCTTTTGGAGAACGACTACTGCCCTCCCACACCTATTCCATGATAACTTTAGACCGTGTGGTTTTGTTAGAGCATCTTCCATATCCCTATCTTTAACATAATCCACTCGTGGTCCTGTGAGCCCATGTAAGCTCCTGGCACATGATCCAAGCCTAATTATCAGGATTTCCCACTCTGCCACAGTGATAATTTCAGGGATAGGTGGGGAAACTTATGTGAACTTGTCAGAGTCTTCCCCAGGACTTTGACAGAGCTATAAAGATTGTTCAGAGTAGGCCAGTCTGAAAATGTGACTTGCAGAGAAGGTGAAGCCAACAACTGGGAGGAGAGAGTGGGTGAGCCCCGTCCCAGGTTCTCTGAGCGCATCTCTTCCTTCCGTCCTTCCAGCCTGAGTGTGGTGGTCGAGGCTCACTGCGGTAGCTATTCAGTCCCTTTCTTCCCTGAAACCGGTTTGATTTCTCAGGCTCTTCCGTCACCTGAGTAATACCTAGTCTTTTTGTTTTAAATACTAAAAAGTTTTTCTTTTCTTATTTTCCTGTTTGGACACTAACAGATACACTTTTTGGATCTTATTTATTTTTTATTTTTTTGGAAACTATATCTTTTTCTCTAAATAAAGCTTACAAAGAAATCTAAAAGAACAAATGTAGAGGCATTAATAGATCTGTTTCAGTGACATAATTTTAATAAAACTGATTCGATTTCTTTCTAGTTCTCTGACTTCCCAAATCCCTAGAGCACTACTTAATACAACTAAAAATACACTGCTATATTCTTTTCAGTTGAGAATATCTAGATACATTATTAATATATAGATGTCCTGTTTGAGTCGTATGTGTTCTTTGTGTGTTTTGGATGTTAACCCATTACTGGATATATCATTTGTGATTAAAAAATGGGCAGAGGAGAGGAATAGACATTTTTCCAAAGAAGACATACAGGTGGCCCACTGGCACAGGAAAAGACGCTCAACATCACAAATCATCAGGAAAATACAAATCAAAACCGTGAGATATCACCTCATGCCTGTTAGAATGGCTATTATCAAAAAGGTGGGATCAGCCATAAAAAAAAATGAAATTGAGTTATTTGTAGTGAGGTGGATGGACCTAGAGTCTGTCATACAGAGTGAAGTAAGTCAGAAAGAGAAAAACAAATACCGTATGCTAACACATATATATATGGAATCTAAAAAAAAAAAAAAATGGTTATGAAGAACCTAGGGGCAGGACAGGAATAAAGATGCAGACGTAGAGAATGGACTTGAGGACACGGGGAAGGGGAAGGGTAATCTGGGACAAAGTGAGAGAGTGGCATGGACTTATATATACTACCAAATGTAAAATAGATAGCTAGTGGGAAGCAGCCTCATAGCACAGGGAGATCAGCTCGGTGCTTTGTGACCACATAGAGGGGTGGGATAGGGAAGGTGGGAGGGAGACGTAAGAGGGAGGAGATATGGGGATATTTGTATATGTATAGCTGATTCACTTTGTTATAAAGCAGAAACTAACACACCATTGTAAAGCAGTTATACTCCAATAAAGATGTTAATAAAATAAAATCCTGTAAGAAAAGGCAAAAAATAACAAGTTTTGACAAGAATGTGAAGAAAAGGGAACCCTCCTGCACTATTGGTGGGAATGCAAGATGATGCAGCCACTATAGAATACAGTATGGAGATGCCTCAAATTAAGAATAGAACTACCATATGATCCAGCTATTGCAGTTCTGGGTATTTATGCAAAGAAAACAAAAACTCTAATTCAAAAAGACACATGCACCCTTATTTTCATCACGGTATTATTTACAATAGCCAAGATATACAAACAACCTACATGCCCACCAAGGGATGGTTGGATGAAGATGTGATGTATATATACAATGGAATACTATTCAGCCATAAAAATGAATCTTGCCATTTGCAACAACATGGATGTAACCTGAGGGTAACATGCTAAGTGAAATAAGACAGAGAAAGAGAAATACCATATGATTTCTCTCATATGTGGAATGTAAAGACAACAACAACAACAAACCAAACAGAAACAAACATGTAAATAGAGAGAACACAATAGTGGTTACCAGAGGGGAAGGGCTGTGGCGGGAGAGGGTGAAAGGGGTGTGGTGACAAATGGAAACTAAACTTTTGGTGATGAGCATGCCTTAGGGTACACAGAAGTAGAAATATAATGTTATACACATGAAGTTTGTCATAATCCAATGTTGCCTCAATAAAAAATAAATCTAAAATAAAGTTAAAATTTTTTAAAGTAAAAAACATACATGTAGATGTCTTATAACAAAAATAGAAAAACCATAGAAATATTCTGGATATACTTCATCATATAGAGGATGAGGAAGTCCCTATTTCATTGTGATAAACATCTTTGAATACACTTCTCTCATATCTACTAATGGCTCTAGAAGTTTAGTCCAGCCTTAAATTTATAATTTGATTATGCATCTTTTCCTAATACTGTCCTTTACTGGAGACTTTACCTTTTCTGTGTCTTTCCAACATTTAAGAATTTTCCATTCTGAGACCTATTTATGGACAATTCTACCACTCACCTTCCAAAACCCATTCCTGTTTTACTGCCACTGTATACCTCTCTCTCTGTCTTTCTCTCTCTTTCATCTCACACACAAACATGCAGACGTATTTCAGCATTGCATGTGAATAAACTGTAAAACTTTTAGATGATTCAGTTTTGTCCTTGTTCTGAACTCTCACCAACTAATTCTGACCATAATGGAACCTGACTTATAAGGATCAAATCCACATCTCTATACTCTACACCAAGTTGTAAATGTGGTATTTTAGAGAAGGCTTATATCAGAGGAAGTACATTATAGGATGGAAAGATTGAATCAGGTAATATATGTAAAGACAATATTAAGTAGGAAATGCTGAAACAATTACACAGGATTAAGAGATTGCTCCAAGCAACAATTTGCAATATCAAACATCCTTTCTAGTCTAGACCTGCCAGGGGCAGCCCGCATCCCTCCACAGTAAATCATCATCCTTGAGGAGACACAGTAATTCACTCAACAATTATTTATTTAACAGCTGTTCTTTTCCCGGCCAATGTATCAAGAACTTGGGAGCACGGGGATGGCAGGTAGGGAACATATCTTCAAGTACCTTGTGTTTTCACGTAAAGACAGGAATATAAATGACTGCAATGTGAAGTAATATAGCTACAGTGAAAGACTGGATAAGGTACTGATGAAGTGAAGACAATTTGGATGTAAGATTGCATGAGGAGGCCGTGCAGAGTAGCATTCAAGTTCAGATTCTCAAGTAACTCCGTGTGACTGATGCAAAGAGGGAAGAGTGTGGTTGGGACTGAGGCCCTGACATGGGCATCCAGCCAGTTTCCCAAAGATACATGAATTATTTTGATTAAAAAAGTGGCAGGCACATTGCCTTAATCAATACACAGTACATGGTTTATATATATGGACAGAGATGGTGGGTTCTAGTGTAGTGACAGAGGCCCTGGGAACAGACAGAGTCAGGGTCATTCACCTTTATAAACCTTCATTTTGAATATACTTACAGTTCTCATTGATATTGCAAGGTACATCAGGGACAAAGTGTGTTAAGCACTTAGCAAAGTATTTGTCACATTAGAGGCACCAGAGAAGTGGAGGTTATTTGCAATAGCCTGAGTATTAATGAAAGCAGTGGTGGTGGCTGTGTTGGCAGAGTGATAATAGATGGTCCCTTGGAATTATTCTATTAGCCAAACCATGTCATCATTCTATGCCTGCCTGATACTAGAAGGAAAACTAAACTTAGGAAATTCAAAATATATTTTTTCTGGTGCCTGGAAAATTAAAGAATGATAATAAATATTTCCCCGCAGTAGAAAATGAGCGTAATTTTTAAAAGGCATGCAAAAGTCCTAGTTCTCTTTACTTTGTACATCTGGGACTTAATTTTAAAGTCCATCATAACCTACTGCTGTGGCAGGGTCAAATTTGTCCTTCTACACCCATCCCTAGCCCCATCCCTAGCCTAGGTGAGTGTCTACTACTGATTAAGATAAATGTAAATAATGCCCTTTACTTAAGCTGTCCAGACCTATTTTTTTCAAACAAGGACACAGAGACTGAGATAGCTGGGCATTGAGTTCTGGCTTTAGTGAAATGTGGCTACTCTTGAGACTAAGGAATGGCTCTAACTAAAAGTTTAGGCACTGCCTCTTAGAGGAAGAAGCAGTTTTTTCAGGAATCAAAAGTCTCCTCAATAATTCTTGGAGCAAAAAAACAGAACTGCAACCACAGCTCTGATGTAGCTCTGATGTAGCAAGGGACCAATTCTTCTCTGGTCCTTGGTGAAATATGCATTTATTAGCAAACAGGAACTCTTGAGAAACATCTATTTTGTCCATTTACACAAAACAGATTTACAGTTGGGCCTACCCTAGGGTTGTCCTTATATGAAGAGCCAGTAGAAGTGGCTAAAAATTGTAGACAGTACCCCTCATCCTGACTCTTTAATAGTAAAATATTATCTGCAAGTTTTATCATTAATTAATCAGGAATATTTTAATTGCAGTTCACTGTTATGTACCTTAATTTTACTTCAAAGTACCTTATTTAAAGGGATTTATGTCAATTTTATGAGCTGTATTACTTTTTTCCATAGGAGATTTTTGAACTATATATCTTGAGATATTTTATATAGGTGTATAAATGATCAGTAAAACAAACTGATCTTAATCATATTCTTTGTATTTTAAAAAGTTTCTATTATTGAATCCAACCTTAAATTTGAGTATTTAGACAAGAGAGGATTTAATGATATGGGGAAATGTCCATAATCATTTTGTTCAAAATACACTGTTAAATTTTTTTTAAAAGACTGAAAGTAGTTTCCAAAATGTAAGTCAACTTTTATTGTATTTTTTTAAAATTAATTTTAGTCTAAAATAAGTATATCAAATGTATGTATTTAAGTAAAAATGATAAATCTAGTATGTACCAATTTTCTTAGGTTTAATTATACAAATTTAGATACATACATTCTCTCTCTCTCCCTCTCTCTGGTTTTTGTGTGTGAAGATTATTTCTGCTGTAAAAATGAGAGACATTAGGGCAATGGCACTGTTTACTTATTGGTCCATATTGCTTTGTGGTAGTAAGGCAGCATATTTCTTACATATGTAGTAAGAAATTCATCTGAAAGGAATATTTTCATTCATTGAGTCTCTTTTCTGGATTTCAGATAATTGCCCCATACCATCCAACATTAAACAGTAACAATAATATCAAT
The DNA here is from genome assembly GCF_965194825.1 of Balaenoptera physalus. Taxonomy (NCBI): domain Eukaryota; kingdom Metazoa; phylum Chordata; class Mammalia; order Artiodactyla; family Balaenopteridae; genus Balaenoptera; species Balaenoptera physalus. The sequence goes on along the minus strand of NC_138883.1, from coordinate 57,381,749 downwards.
ATTTAATGACTTAAAGCTTTTATCACATGATGAATTCCATTTATGACTACTGCTTGGAATAATTCTACAGTTTAGTTCTCCAAAGACATTTTCATGGGAAATTACCTGTTTTGTTGATTACCGAACACACTTTTCACGGTATCCTTCACTAGTTTGAGGAAACAGTAGTGGTGGTGAAGGGACGGATGTTGGAGTATATTTTATCGTCAGTAACTTTAGAGAAAGCATGCAAGTACAACGAGGAGAAACAGTGGAAAAATGTCTTAGAAACATCTAAAAAGTGATCATTATTGATTATATTTCTAGGCTTAACATGTTAAAAATGGGACTTTAAACATAGAAATCAGGAAGAATTAGTGAAAAGATGTTATCCATCATAATGAAATTGCAAGATACTGGAAATAGTGCAAAAGAGTTTGATAGAAAGTAGTGATAAATGTCATGGAACTGTGTCACTGAAGGGGTTGTGGAGCAAACATTTTAGAGAAATTTAGAGTTCTGTGACTAAATTCTTCACTAAATTGCAAACAAAATTGTCTTGGCTAAGTGAACTATAGTGTGCATTTACAGCAAAATTGTATGTAGCCATTAGACAAGATAGTATTTAAAGATATGGGGAAATGTCCATAAACATTTTGTGTAAAATACATTGTTAAATTTTAAAAAGTTGAAAATAGTGTCTAAAATGTAAGTCCTTTTTAAAATGCAGATGCATTCGTAAGGAAAAGTCTATAGAAATAATTCAAAATATTAGCATTTATTAACAGGATTTCTTATTGATTGGTAGAATAATAGATTATTATAATTTTACTTCTGTATATTTTCTAAGTTGTCTACAGTAAATACATATTGCTTTGGAAATAAATCAGTGTTTTAAATGTTTGTATTTAAAATAGTCCTCTCACGTTTTAAACACATGCATGTAACTGGAACATGACATTCTTTACCTATGCATCCTAACACAATGCTGACTGCTTACCATATAAGAGGATTCCTTAATATTTGTTGAAAAAATGGAAATATATTTGGAGAAGGAGCTGCTATTTTTTCTGAAAAGGAATACGTAATTGGAGAATGTGAGACACAATTACCAGCCTAATGATTCCTGGAATGCTCTCTTACTTGGGCGTACACACAATGGCTTTATTTTTGATTAACTGGAGATATTGAATTTCAATCCTGACCTTAGTGAGGTTAATTTTCAAAATTATTAATGTCATTGGGTATGTTCTGCTACTTACTGTTTCTTGATTTCCGGGTTTCAGTTCATTATCTTCATCTCCAAGTTAGACAAGGATCCCATAAAAGAGTTCAACTTAGAATTCCAACCTAGTATAACACAAACATAGAAGAGATTTCCATGACGATGGAACTGGTTATTTTGTGTAGTTTGGCAATGAAATCTGTTGGTTAAGAGAGTCCCATTTTATATGCATTCCTGTATTGCCAATTAGATACTCTTCTGATTTTTCAGTTTCTACTTTATTATGCATCTTTGATATCCCGTTCAGAGCCTCCTCACTTTCTTCTACTTTTCAAAGTTGCGTTATTTTTACATACAATCTCTTTTACTGTGATTCTTCCTTTTGTGTCAGTATTTTCAGCCTTTCTCGGCCGTTGGTGCAGCAAACATGATCAAGCTCAGTGGCCCATTCTCCTTGTTCTGGGGCATTCTTTCTCTTGTCTTTAAGCTCTCTTTTCTATGGTGTTTTGGTACTGTCACTACTTAACTGAAAGTAAGAGTTTAATTCACTAAATGCCAGCTGGCATGATTGTATATGATTGTAGAGATAAAATATGTCTCTAGCTCCTTTCTTCATTCTTTCCTTCTCTTTTTCAGACCACAAATACTAAATTGCAGTTGTTAGAGGCCCAAACTCTGAAGCCAAACTGCCTGTGTTTAAATCCAAACTCTGCCTCTAGTTAACTGTGTGAACTTGGACAAATTCCTTAACTTCTCTGAGTCTCAATTTCCTCATATGTAAAATGAGAAAGAGGACAGTAGTCATGGTAGGCAAAATAATGGCCCTCTGGCCATGTACCCATGTCCACAAGTATGCTACACTACATAGCAAATGGGATTTTGAAGATATGGTTGAGACTCTTGAGATGGAGAGAGGATCCTTAAAAGTGAAATAGGCAAAGAGTAAGAACAGGAGATGTGACGAGAGCAGAGAGCCAGCGTGATTCGGCAGACGATAAGACAGGACTGGCCACTGATGGCTTTGAAGATGGAGGAATTGCGGTATAAACCAAAAATGTGGGTGTCTTCTAGAAGCTGGGAAAGACAAGAAAACAGATACTCCTCTCAAGCCTCTGGGAGGAACACCTTGATTTAGCCCAGTGAGACCAACCCATTTGAAGAATTATAAAATAATTTATGTTCTTTTAAGCTACCCTGCTTATGATGATTTGTTATAGCAGCAAAAGGATATAGTAGGGCTTCTAGGAGCATTTTGTAATATTTGTAAAGCAATTAGGACACTATCTTATAATAATCACTGTATATACTTTTGAAAAATATGTAAATATGTACCTAAGGAAAGAAGTATTGAATGCCTTCTAGAAACACTTAGCATGCAGTTAGATGGAAAACGTATGTAAAGAATTGTCCCTATTCTTCAGATGTAATGCACCTTAAAGGAGACTACTTAAACACGTACTTTAAAGATACTTATATTAGAGCTGCTGAGGGCTTTGACCTGGTAATAATGAAGCAACAGTGCTATGAAATAAGTGCTCTGTGTAGTTGCTTTAATGATGTACTCTAGTACTCAGATATAATGCTGTGAACATAATACTTGCCTCTGAATGTCTAAATACTGAGAAGAAAAAGCCTTCGCTAAAACTGCTTTCAGTTAAGATGACAGAACTTCAGTTCAGAAACACCCAATTTATTGATAGTTTCAGGGGAAAAAAAACCCCAAAAGTATTAACATACACAGGGGTGCTTGAATAGCAGAAGGCCTTGACTTGTGCAAGGGAAGCAGAAACTGCACTTTCGAAACCCAGATAAACACCGATCCTCTCAGAAGATTCTGCATCGGGAACCCGATGCAGCTGGCCCACTTAAGACTGACTTTTCTGATGTTTTTCTTCAGTGAAGAGGTTGCAGCTGTCGGTATAATGACAGCAGCTGGCGTCCAGGCTGGCACTCGGAGAGCAGTGCTCTGAGACTCCCTGTCTGCTACTTGGGCTGATTCAGTACTTTGGTGACTCCAATTACTGGACCTCTGCAGCATCAGACCACATGCCTGACTCTTGGGAGAGAAGCTGTTCTCTTCCCTGACCTACTTGAATGACAGTCCAGAAACACAGTCATGAAATATGTCTCATGCTAAGAGAGAGATTAAAAGTATTTCCAACCCTCCCCTACGGAATAGGACACATTTAAACGCTGGAGGTGGGGCTGTATTCTCTTTTGAAAGATGATCAAGGGGATTATCCCTATTTTACCAGTAGAACGCATGGTCTTTTCCAGGCCATCAATAATTTGGGGTAACTGGAAAACCTGTGGGATGGTCATCATATGTTTTATAGAAACATCGATCTATATACTATTAGTACAGTTTGATTTTCAGATAATAAAAAAGAGACATCTGCAGTTCTCCAGTATTGAAACTAAAGAAAACTAAAAAAACAAAAAAACAAAAAGAAAACTTCTATTTTAAAGAAAACCTTTGTGCATCACTAACTTAGGTCCTTAATGTATACTGAACACTGTGTTCTACATGCAGTCCTTTAAACCTCATAATTCTCTGATATATATGTTGATTCAATCACGTACTTCATAGATGAAAACAAGATATACAAGATAAATAGTTCAGTATACAGAGTCCAGATTTGTCTGACTCCAAATCCTGTGCTTGTAGCAACTCAACGCTTCTGCCTTCAACAGCATTTTCTGGGGACTGAATGATGACCCACAAAATATAGGGCAAAATTTTCAAATATGTAGCAAACACACACACACACACATGTATAATCCTATGAGTCTGGCATTTCAGATTTTCTCTGTGACCTTATCTGTTACATCCCTGGATATTGAACTTGACTGTACACAGCTGCTTTACTAAATATTAAAAACCCACAGGAAGCACAGAGAAGCTTGCACCACAGAGAGCCTGGCAGTGCCTTTACCAGAAGGCCATAGCACTAAATCAATGTAACCGAAATGTACTTTCATCCCAAAGTGCTCCAATCCTAGAAGTTACCTGAAAGATGCAACACATTTATCTTCCAGACAAGATTCCTGGTGGGTTACTCCTCAGTTCTCCAAATCGGTCTGATGTTCTTCCACCAGGGGGTGCCAGAGCAACAACAACAGTACTGCAATTCCTAATGAAAAATTTTCTCCTAGTTATGACTCATTTATAGAGATAGGGTGGTGGCACCTATTGGAACAATTCCTGATCAACCAAAGCTTCACAAGAGTCCACGGTATTAATTTTAATTTAAGGAAGGATAAGATCATTTATGTATACAGAGAACTCTGAAACCTTATTTTATCTATTTATTAGAATATTCCTCCTGCCAAAAATACATGAGCTGTTACCAAGAGGTAATTTATTTTGTTTTCTGCCTACTACTTTTCTTTTTAATGGAAATGGGTCTTAGAAGAAAAGCAGAAAGACCTGCTAAAAAGATGAGACAAGTAGTAAAAATTAGCTACTTAACAATAGAAATAGTGGCATTTGGGTAAAGAAAGCACTTTTTTTTTTTAACTTGAAAACTTCTTACAACTCCACAAAGTAAATATTACCTCTAGTATTATTGCTACAAAATCTTTAAAAAGTGCAAGTTCCCATTCCAAGTATCTCATTACATCCCTCAGAATAATCACTAAGATTTTTTGTATGTTTTTATTCCCATGCTTGTGTATATGTATGTGTACCATGTGTCATATATATTATACAATATACATGGCATATATACTTTAACAATGGACTCATAGTGTGTGTGTATAATTGTCAGTTTCCTTTTTTTATTCACTTCATATATCAGAACATTTTTCCACATTAGGGCATAAATATCTAATTCATTTCTAGAAGTCTAAATTACTGAGCTAGCAGAAATACATAAAGCTATATAATAATGATTTTTTAAAAAAATCATTGCAAAAGCAAGTTCAAAGTAAATTCTGTACTAATTTAGTCCTAGTATTTAGTTGGCATGCAGTAGTTCATTTGAATAAATAACTGGATATTTCTCCATTCTTTGGGGGAAAAAAACCCCTGCATACTCTATACCCGTCTGAAACAATGGCAGTACACATGACCTCAAACAAACTATCAGTCTAGCAGTAGAAACTGCTGCTTATTTCATTTAGTCTGGCATTTCACAGACTTACTTAAACATACCACTTTTAAAATAGATACCAATACAAGCATATATCTTGGCAGACACAGATGGTGATATCCCATTCTAGGTCACTTCTATTTTACCTTGGTCCTAGAGCAGTGGTTTTCAAATTCTGACCTGCATACTAATCATTTAAGGATCTTGTTGAATTACTGAGTCCGGTTCAGTAGGTTTGGAGGGGGGCCTGAGATTCTGCATTTTTAATTAGCTCCTGGGTTATGTTAGCCTGCTGTGAATAGCTTCAACCAGTAAGAACTCAGATTAGAAGACAGGATGTAATTGACGTAGAATGAAGTTTTAATCACAGGAAATGGCAGGAAGCGGAAATTAGAATGGCATTTTAAATTCATAAAAGGAGTTTTCCCCCTTTATTTTGTAGTGATTCATTTGTTGGTGCTTTACATTTGAGTGAATTTTTAATGCTATCTTTGAACATGGGTTAGGAAATATATCTAAGGGAAGTAGCATGCTTAATATTTTATGTGAGATATTATTTAACAGCAGTATATTAGCCAGATTTGGTAGTGAGCAAGAGAAATGAGCTAAGAAAGAAATATTGTTGTTTTATTCCCCCTGCCAAGTACCACTGCCCCTGCCTGATATGTGTGGAGCTGCATGGCAGCCTTTTTAAAGTGGGTAAGCTGTTCGACATACATAACAGATGGGGTCATAACTTCCCAATTCCATAAACATGGCCTCCACTCCTGGAGGCAGTAATGCTTTTTCAATGTGTTTATAGTAGGTGCATTGCTGGCATTTTACAAGTTATTGAAGCTCAGGGCAGCAATAACTTGTAATGTAGTTTTCAACATAGTTTCAATGTGTTTTTAGGGGTGAGGTGCGTTAGATAAGAAATAACTTAGTAAATTATTCTTTTTTTCCTGTCAGTTGGTCCAGGAGTGTTATGCCCTGGCATTTGAGTGGGAATTTGCAATTGTTTTGGCATCATTATTTTCATATTTTGTCCTTTGTAGGGTCAGTGAGGTTTTCAGTTACCTCTGGTAAACCGCCTCCCTCTATAAGACACTCTTCACGTTGCCCCACGCTCTTCAAGATCGACAGCAGCACGCTACGCTCTAAAATCCTGTTAGCCTCAGTGGAGACACAGCACCCCCAAGGGCAAGAAAAACAGGACTCCAGGAGAACACAGAGAAAATATATTTCAGGAGGGAAATTTATATTTTAAGGTCTTTCTATGAGCATTATCTTCATCCATTGAACAAGCGTGTATGTAAAATATCTAGCAAGTGCGATAGGCAGTAGGTACATGTTAATTTTTGTGTCTTCATCATTCCAATTTCTAAAACTCGATTTCAGAAAACAATGAAACAGTGATAAGAAAATAATTACTACTATCCAGGCACTCAAAATCTAGTGAGGAAAACAGAAAAGTAAAAATTTGGAATATATTAATACATTATAGCAAACATGTGTGTGTGTGTGTGTGTGTGTGTGTGTGTGTATGTGTGTATATACATATATAGTGACAGAGAAAATACCTTATTTCAGTTTGAAATGTATCTGTTGATGGGAGAAGTGAGTGGGTAGGGTAGCAAAGATATTCTTACTAATTATTATTACTATCATCTGAAGATTGAGTTCTGAAAATTCATCACACCACCTCCACTCCTTCCTATTTCCCACATAAATACTATTCTGTGTTCCATAGACATAAATATTACATTTTTGTTTATTCTCTATAATAGATATTACATTTGTGTTTATTCTCTATAATAGTTGATGCATGTTTACCCTTTATTACAGTGTTATACATGATTGATATAATGTACAAGATTTAAGGTCACTGACCAGAAAACTAGAGTTTGCTTATTTACCACTATATCCTTGTCCCCACCATTTGCCTTCCACCTTCAATCCTAAGTAGACATTAATGGGCACTATAAATGCTCACAGTTAAATATGGTGTTATGTCTGGTTTTATATATTGTGATCAAACACATAAAGAAATGGCTACAGAGAACAGACCTGTGATATTATGCATCAGTTTCCTATTTGCAAGCTTCAATCAGTTTAATGGGGATAGCACTTCTCTCTATAGCACTTTATAGAATTTTGGAGGTTAGTGGATTGAGATGAAAAATATTTTTTCATTGGCTCACAGTAATTGTTGTTTCTCCTTCTCTGGAGAATCCAGACTAACACAGTAAATATATGGTAAAACTTATAAAGAGATGATAAAGGCCGTGGGTAGTCAATTTTGGGGAGAATCTGAAAAGTTCAGTTTTGGACATGTTGAATTAGAGATGTCTGTTAAACAGACTAGTGGAGATATCACAGAGGCATGTATATTTTTGGAGAGTCTGGCCTGGAGATAGGCATAAAGCTGTGCAATTATTTTTATATTTATAGTAAAGAAGAGGATAAAAGATTGAGGTACTTCAATCTTAAAAAGCAGGGATGAAGAAGAGAGATCAGAAAAATTGACTGAGAAGAAAGTGGGGTAGGAGGTATGTCAAGAGAATGTGAAGTCCTGGAAACCAGATGAAAAAAATTTATCAAAAAAATGGTAGTAATCACCTGTGTTGAATGCTGATTACCAGTCAAATGAGATGTGTAATGAGAGAGATAAACATTGAATTTCACAACATGTTTGTTGATTGCATTAACAACAAGAGTTTTAATCATATAATGAGGCCAAAAGCCTAATTAGAGTTTGGTTAAAAGAGAAAAGAGGGGAAAAGGAGAGAGGGAGAATGTATGCTACAGCTGCTATAACAAAACATCACAGACTGGTTGGCTTAAATAACAGAAATTTATTTTTTCAGTTCAGGAACCTAAATATCCAAGCTCCAGGTGTTAGCAGGGTTGGTTTCACTCTTAGGCCCCTTTGCTTGCTGGTAGATGGCCATCCTCTCCCTTTGCCTTCTCCTGGTCTTCCCTCCCTATGTCTGTCTGTGTCCTAATTTCCTCCTCTTATAAGGACATCAGTCCTATTGGAATAGGGCCAACACTAACCACCTCATTTTAACTTAATTACGTTTTAAAAGACTCTATCTTCAAATATAGCCACATTCTGAGATACTGGGGATTACAACTTCAACATGAATTTTGGAGGGAAATAATTCAGCCTATAACACTCCACTCTTTGGCCCTTCAAACCTCATATCCTCATATTCAAAATACATTCACCCTATCCCAGCAGCCCCAGAAGTCTAAACCTATTTCAGCATCAATGCTAAGTCCAAAATCTCATCTAAATCAGTATGGTTGAGAATCAAGGTATGATTCATTCTGAGGCAAAGTTCCTCTCTAGCTGTGAACCTGTGAAAGCAGACAAGTTATCTGTTCCAAAAACACAGTGGTGGGACAGGCTTAGGATAGGTACTCCTATTCTGAAAGGGAGAAATTGGAAAGAAGAAGAGGATCACAAGTCCTAAGCAAGTCTGAAAACTAGCAGGGAAAATTCCATTAGATTTTAAGGCTTGAGAATAATTCTCTTTGGCTCAGTACTCTGTCCTCTGGGTGGCGCCACTAGGGTGGTGGCGGTACTTTATGTGGCCACCAGTGTGGTGGCCCCATCTCCTAACTGTAACTTACTTAATCTTTAAAGACCCTAAATATCCCATCTTTAGTTACAGTAGCATTGTGAGGTACAGCGATTAGGGAGGGCAGACACAACTCAGCCTGCAATAGATACTACAGACAATTCTGAGGATTAATTTTCAAAGGTCAGCAAGGATATATGACAGTATCTTATGGAGAAATGTGAGTGAAGTAACATGATGTAATGACAATAAGATAAAGGATCCAGTAGAGGGATGTTTTGATGTTGTAGAAGAGAGGGGGGAGATTGCTAGAATAATGTCCTTAAGTATACAAGAGAGAATGGAAACAAGTATAAAATTGGAGGGCTTGGCTTTAGATGGGAACACAAATTTAGGGGACAGGCATAGATATCATTAGGTGGATTGATGTGAGATGGAATATGTAGAAGTTCTCATCTCTTCTTTGTTTTCTTTTTTTGATTTTTTTTAACATCTTAATTGGAGTATAATTGCTTTACAATGGTGTATTAGTTTCTGCTTTATAACAAAGTGAATCCGGTATACGTATACATATATCCCCATATCCCCTCCCTCTTGCGTCTCCCTCCCTCCCTCCCTACCCCACCCCTCTAGGTGGTCACAAAACACCGAGCTGATCTCCCTGTGCTATGTGGCTGCTTCCCACTAGCTATCTATTTTACATTTGGTAGTGTATATATGTCCATGCCACTCTCTTTCAACAAGTAAAAGGGAAGGTCATAAGCTCTAAGTGAGCCTGGCAAAGTAGAGAGAAAAAAAATACGTAATAGTCATTTGGGATAACTTTGTCATAAATCTATAGTGGGAAGAGTCATTCTGATTTTAAGCTTATTTTTCTAGTCACTTTTGGTAAGAGCAAAAACTGGGAATGATGAGTGTTGTTTTTTTCCAGTTTTTAGGTTTTTCTTATACAGTATGGTAAAGGAAGAAAGGGGCAAGTGAGACTAGGATATTTGTAAGGGAGTGATTTTAATAATTAAGCATATAGTTTAAGCTGTGTAAGAGTAGGGGAAAGACAAAAAGGAGACAAAGGATAGTGAAATAAAATAGAGGTCTTTGCAGCGTCAAGAGATTGTTGGAGTCCATGTTCTACAGGAAGTAGTCTGAGAATAGAGGACGTGATCATCAATGAGAGTCACCTTTTGGAAAAAGTGATCACAATAAGCACTACCACTTGCGGCAATTGAATTATATGCCTCCTTCATTTGTAGCTGCTGTGTTTAATGTGGCTTAATGAAGCGTTAGAAACATTTGAAGAGTTCATTCTATATTCAATATAATTATGCTTTCTATGCTACCTTAGAAATTACCACAAACTTAGTGACTTAAAACAGCAGTTGTTTATTATGAAACAATTTCTGTACATCAGAAGTCTGGGGACTGCATAGCTAAGTTCTGTACTCAAAGTCTATCTGAAATCATGGTATTGAAGACTAAAATCATGGTATTGGCCGGCTGCATTTTCAACTAGGCAAAAATCTACTCCCAGCCTCTCTCAGGTTGTTGACTGATGTCACTTCATTGTGGAAGATTTCTTGGCAGTTTTTTTTTTTTTTTTGGTTCATTTTTCAAAGCCAGCAATAGAGTCTCAGACTTCTATACCACCTTTTAAATGACTTACCTAATTAGATGAGGGCCACGAGAATAATTCCCTTTAGATTAAACTCATTAGGGTATTTAATTGCATGCAAAATCTTTTACTTTTCCTATTTTCTGTTGATTAGAAGCAAATTACATGTTCTGCTTGCACTCAAGGTGAGGAAATTATAAAAGGGTGTGATTCATGACTGAGGTGGTGGTGGTTACTTTAGGCTATATCCACCACGATAATGAATATGTTGAACTACACATTATTTAATTAAAGATGCTTTTTCAAGAGTTTTGCTTTCATCCATGGAGAATTAATTGCAAGTGAGAATCACCCTGCTACTATAAAATACTAGAAAACCCAGGGGAGTGGAGGAAATAACTGTTTTCAGACATTGGATCAGGCAGCACATGTCTGTGATTCATGAGAGAAGAGAAATAGCAGTATGATACCTAGGATTTCCATCAGACTACCTAAAAAGATTCCATCCATGCCTTAGAAAAAAAGCAAGGGGAACCCAAGCATAACCCAGCTGAGTTGGGAAGATGTTGTTTGTAGAGACTATAATTTTCAGGGAGGAATACCAGAAATGGAGGAGATTGATGATTGATAGGGCAGGACAGAAGAGGAGAAAAGAAAGGAGAGTATGCCATGGAGACCTGCAGAAGGATCCCCTCAAGTATTTGGCTAAGTATTGACCAACCTTCCAAGGAAATCAGGGATGGGACTACTAGAAAGTGATACCAAAACAATTCATGGAGATCACATAGGGCTGAGAACTGGAATTCTCATCAGCTAGAATAAGAATACTTCTTAATACATAGGGCATCATGTAGAGTGGTCAAAACAGTCACCTCTTGGTTACTAGACTAAACTAATCCCAGAGTAAAATCTGCTCTGAAACTGTCCAAACTGAAATCAAGCAACTAAAGGAAGAAAGTGAAAGAATGTAAGCTAATTGTGTGCTAGAACAAAGTTCAATAATCTTTATTAAAAAAAAATACAAGAAAATCCAGCATTCTACATAGTATGACTCACAATTACTAGCATACAGTCAAGATTACTAGGTATATAAATAAGTAGAAAAATATGCACCATTAACAGGAGACAAATCCATCATTAGAAACAGACACAGAAAAATCAAAGATGGAATTAGTATATAAGAATATGAAAAGAGCAATTATAAATCTGAGTCTAAGGATTTAAAGTAAAACATGAACATGAAGGAATACGATCTTTCCTGTTCCTTTCCTTTACCCAACGACATTCTCCTACCAATTTTTCTTTACCTCTAGAGCTAATTTATTTCAGTGGCAACAATTGATTCTAGTGTAGAGTTTTCTATAACACTCTTTGAAACATCATGGCCTAGCTCAGAGGCAATCATATCGGCCAGCCAAATGATCTCAATTATGGATCAAGTGGTATAATCACACTGAGACAAATTTATTTCACATGACAGTCTACAGGACAATATTTGCTTCTTAAAAAAGTTAATAGCATGCAAAATAAAAATTGAAAGTTATAGAACAAAAAAACTAGAGAGATAACTCAAAGAAGAGGTGGACAGTCCAACTGTAAAAAGGGAGTTGTGTGAAAATTAGGAAAATGTGAATATGGACTATGTATTGGATGATATTAAGAGATTAATTTTAAAACTTTATGTATTTATTTTACCTCTAAAATGTTTTTAATGTGTGCATTTTTTGACCTAGCAATTCCAGCTCTAAGAACTGATCCTACAAGTACTTGCACAAGTCAACACAGATATACACGTACGTACACATTTACATATACATTCACATAATCTTGGTACATCTGCTGCAATGAAATGCTATTCAGCTATTAATGGATAACAAGGTAGATTTGCATGTACTAATGTAGAAATATATGTTAAGTGAAAAAAAGTAAATTTCAGAACAGAATGTATAAGATGAAGATAATTTACTTTTTAAATATATGTGCATGTTATATATTGGTTATATTACGTACAGGTCATTAAGCATAGAAATAAATCCAAGATTTGTGTGGTTTACGTTAGAGAAAAAAAAAAAAAAGTCTTGTCAACAAGATACATACTTCAGGTATTTACGGGTGAAATGGTATGGTATCTTAGATTTGCTGAGAGGATTCAGCCATAAAGTGACAAGAGGTAAATGATACAAGAATAGTTATTAAATGTTGAATCCAGTTAATAGGTACCTGGGGTTCATTATATCACTTTCTACTTTGTGTATGTTTATAAATTTCCCAAACAAAACATTATAAAGGGGAATGTTGCAACAGCATATCCTTTTTTCCTAAAGTTTTAATCATTTCACATAATCTCTAATTTTTCTTGAAGCTGTGATTCAAAAAGGCCTTGTAGTTTAAACCCTCTTGATAACATCCTATTATTAAATAAATAATAAGCTCACAAGTACTGTAAGCACACCTTACCATCTTAGAGAAAACTTTGCAAACTAGTGATAACTGCTTTAGCCACTGTAGATAAGCCAGGCCAAAATCTCAGTAGCTAAACAGTGTAAGGATTTTATTTTATTTTTTTTAGAGTTGACTCAAGTATTTTTAAAAAGAAAAAAATCTACATTATTGAAAGCCTTAATATTTTTCCCAAGTTTTTAAAATGTTCTCAATCTTATTTTGAAAGAAATATGCTGAGTGATAATACTTCCCTATTTCTAACAAGCAGGTCTTGTTCTTCTAGAATAGAAATTCTTCTGACTTTTTTTTAAACACACAAAGTTTCATCCCTTGTGTGAATCAACATCTAATGCAAGTTGGTGATAGTGATGGGAGACTCTACATGGTTATTAATATATTTAAACTCTTTTCCTTTCATCTGTCATGGAAGCACTGAGAGGTTGTGAAGGATCAGGGGGAAGTTTTAGAGGCCAGGTCTGCAAGTGGCATATATCACTTCTGCCCACATTCTATTCACCGCAAATCAGTCTTATGATACCACTCAACTGAAAGGGAGGCTGGAAAATTTAATTTCCTGTTTGCTAGAATCAACTGTGAGATTTATGGAACCCCAAATATTCTCTTTGCCACTAGAAATATTTGGTTTAATAAATATGTTCATATGTTTACACTTATAAACAATCCATTTAGCCTACTTTAAGCTATCAAAAGATAAACTGTCATAACAGAAGTACGAATGGAAAGCTTAATTTGTGAATTTGATTGGCAGTAAATGCTGTTGAGCCATAGGCCAGAATTAAAATCCACCATTCATGTATTCATGAAAGAGTGATTGAGTGCCTAACATAAGGTACTACACTAGGCACTGGCAATGCCAGTCAGAGATCCTGCAACCTAGGATCTCTTATTCTACGAGGGAAAATAAGAAAGAATGCAGGTAATCACAATAGCGTGTGCTCTGAGAACAGGTGGAAGGGACACCTACTTAAATATTGGTTGGTCAAGGCAAATTCCACAATAAAAAGTGAGGTGATATCTTTAAACTGAACCAGACTAGCAAGAAACGAGGAGATAAAGAGGTTAGCCAGATGAAAATGGGGTTTTCATGTGTACCCCAACCCTAGGCTAAGGGAATGGCACATGTAAAGCCTTGAATGTTGGCAGAGTGTCTGAACATTTGATAAACAATAAGGGCTCAATGTTTCTGGAGTCTAGTACATTGGAGAAAAACCAAGAGATGAGGCTGGAGAGAAAGTAAAGCCAGCGGGTTAATTGTTTATTAGGATAAGAATGTAAATGAGGTGCAAATCTAAGTTATGGATAAAACTGGCTGTTTTCTAAAATTTTAATTCATTTTGTAGAATCTCTAATTTTGCTAAAACTGTGTCTTGAGGGTCTTATAATTTAAAATTTTTTGATAGTGTTCCATTAAATATCACCTTTTCCTTACATAGCAGACCTTATTTTCTTAGAGAAAACATAGATAGGATAGAGAGTTTACCTTTTTCCAACAAGTTTATAAAGATTAGGACTCTGTGCCTGTTCCTTACCTAAGGGAAATAAAATACAACATTTTTCAGTGAAAGTGATTCTACAAAAATCATTTCAGCTTCTCTGAAACAAGTAAATTCTGGTCTTTTACTTGTATTTTTCATTCAAACTTTTCTGTTGAGATTAAGAATTTGAAATTAATTTGATACAAAGCAAACAATATAATTTTATAAGTAGTAATCTTTGTAATAGTTTAGGTAATATAATGATTTTCTGTTAGATTAAGAATTTTTTTATAAGCCTCTTGGATTTTTACATAGTCTTGTAATAATGGCGTATCTACATTTACATTTCCTGTAATTTCTTACCTGAACCGAAATCACATAACACACACCCCCCACATCTATACATAAACATACATATATTGAGCTTTTTTATGCCAGATTTTAAAATATCACAGTATATTAAATATACTTTAAGTTGCCACTGATACTGCTTGATTTATAGATATTTGAGATTTACAAAAAGTAATGCCAATATAATTAGAAAATAGAAAATACCATTTATAATATATAGTAAAAATGTTTAATTTTGTTAATGTTTAATTTTTATTTTACTTGAACATGATTATTACTGCTTATTGTCAAGTGCAAGCAGTCTTAAATACCCCCAAAAGGTTTTCAGAAATTTAGTATCATCATGTAGTGGAGACGTAAGTAGGTTATCCATTGAGTGATGCTGAATATTTTTTTCTAATACAGTTTTCAAGACATTTGAGAAGATGTGAGTGCCAAAATATGCCAGTGTCAATTCAGATGATATGTTACTGATAACTTTTAGAAAATATTTTTCATAATGTATTATAATTATGAAAATCAGATAAGCCAAAATTATACCTGACTTATATCTCTTGAGACATTTACAATAAAATATCTGCATGTAATATGTACATACAGTAAGTATACATGCATATACAAACATATACTACATATATATATTTTTTGGGGGCGCTATAGTTGCTTTTACAATGTTGTGTTAGTTTCTGCTGTACAGCTAAGTGAATCAGCTATATGTATACATATATCCCCTCTTTTTTGGATTTCCTTCTCATTTAGGTCACACCTGAGCATTAAGTAGAGATCCCTGTGCTATACAGCAGGTTCTCATTAGTTATCTATTATATGCATATTAGTGTATATATGTCAATCCCAATCTCCCAATTCATCCCACCCCACTTTTCCCCCCTTGGTGTCCATACATTTGTTCTCTACGTCTGTGTCTCTATTTCTGCCTTGCAAAGGTTCATCTGTACCATTTTTCTAGATTCTACATATATGCGTTAATGTATGATATTTATTCTTCTCTTTCTTACTTCACTCTGTATGACAGTCTCTAGGTCCATCCACATCTCTAGAAATGACCCAATTTTGTTCCGTTTTATGGCTAATATTCCATTGTATATATGTACCACATCTTCCTTATCCATTCATCTGTTGATGGACATTTAGGTTGCTTCCATGACCTGGCTATTGTAAATAGGGCTGCAATGAACACTGGGGTACATGTGTCTTTTTGAATTATGGTTTTCTCAAGGTGTATGCCCAGAAGTGGGATTGCTGGGTCATAAGGTAATTCTATTTTCAATTTTTTAAGGAATCTCCATACTTTTCTCCATAGTTGCTGTATCAATTTACATCCCCACCAAAAGTGCAAGAGGGTTCCCTTTTCTCCACACCCTCTCCAGCATTTATTGTTTGTAGATTTTTTGATGGTCATTCTTACCAGTGTAAGGTGATAACCTCATTGTAGTTTTGATTTGCATTTCTCTAATAATTAGTGATGCTGATCATCTTCTCATGTGCCTCTTGGCCATCTGTATGTCTTCTTTGGAGAAATGTCTATTTAGGTCTTCTGCCCACTTTTTGATTGGGTTGTCTTTTTGATATTGAGCTGCATGAGCTGTTTTGTATTTTTCAGATTAATCCCTTTTCTGTTGCTTCATTTGCAAATATTTTCTCCCATTCTGAGGGTTGTCCTTTCATCTTGTTTATAGTTTCCTTTGCTGTGCAAAAGCTTTTAAGTTTCATTAAGTCCCAAGTTTTTATTTTTGTTTTTATTTTCATTACTCTAGGAGGTGGGTCAAAAAAGATCTTGCTGTGATTTATGTCAAACAGTGTTCTTCCTATGTTATCTTCTAAGAGTTTTATAGTGTCTGGCCTTACATTTAGATCTCTAATCCATTTTGAGTTTATTTTTGTGTATGGTGTTAGGGATTGTTCTAATTTCATTCCTTTACATGTTGCTGTCCAGTTTTCCCAGCACCAGTTATTAAAGCAACTGTCTTTTCTCCACTGTATATTCTTGCCTCCTTTGTCATAGATTAGGTAACCATAGGTGCATGGGTTTATCTTTGGGCTTTCTATCTTGTTCCATTGATCTATATTTTTGTTTTTGTGCCAGTACCATACTGTCTTGATTACTGTAGCTTTGTATATACTACATATATTTTTAACAAAGAGCAAAATATACATTACTGTTTTGTTACCAGTTTTTTAAAAACTTTAGTGACATATCACAAACATATTTTCATGACAATCAATATTAATCTATAACTTCATTTTATTGACCAAACAAGTTTCTATTTTATGAGGATGACTAATCCTTTTACTGATGTTCACGTAATGACCAAGTGATGGTCAAGCCTTATTCTCTTTCTCCAACCTCCATTCCAAAATTAACACATGAACACATTCAAATACAAGTTTTCAACAGTTTCCCATTGCCTACTAAATTTAATTCAGACTTGAGATCTTGCCATTTAACAACAGAAAGGGCAGTTTATGTTACCTTTGTCTTATTATTTATAATTCAATTTCCTGCATGCTTAGTATGTGTTGGAACAAATAATTTTGTGTACTTAATTTATTTTAATCCGCAAATCTATGGAAAATTTACTCTATGAAGTAACATACCTGTAGTAAAACCTAGACTTTTTAAATTGGAATTTTGTGTAATTGATTAAACAAGAATACTTGGTGCAGACCTTTGAGACCATATTCTGACAAAAGAAATATTCCACATCCACATGCATACTAAATATTGTACAAATTATATACCCTGATTCAGATCTCAGTATCCAATTCTTTCTCACTTTGAGGAATTTCTAGCAATATTTTTAACAGTGAGATTAACAGAGTATTCTCTACACTTCCAAAACCCCTTTGTTGTGAGCCGCAAAATCTGTGTTAAGATATCCACTTTCTACTTTCCCTTGATTACTGAACTCTTACTTACATCTGGAAATGGTTAAAATGATCTCAAAATACACATCCTATGTAGGCTCTATCTCCATCCAATATATTCTGGAATGTTTTAGTTTTATGTAACATTGCCTTGGCACATATAGTAAAAGTTGGCTTAGCCTAATTCTAAGGTATAGGGGCAAAATTCACATCCTCCAATCACTTTCTGTGACTTTGACATGAGAATGCATAAATAAAAGTAAAGGCAAATTTAATTGCTGATTATATGATTTACTTACATTATGGAGTGTTTTTTCTCCTTCTAACCTAAATACATCCTGTCCTCATGAGTATCTTTCTGCCAATCCATTCTCTGCTACAGTTAGAGTTTTGTGTGATAGGACAATGAGAGTAGAATTTTTTTTTTTAAAATTTATTTATTTGTTTTTATTTTTGGCTGTGTTGGGTCTTCGTTGCTGTGCATGGGATTTCTCTAGTTGAGGCGAGCGGGGGCTACTCTTCATTGCAGTGCGTGGGCTTCTCATTGTCATGGCTTCCCCCATTGCAGAGCACAGGCTCTAGAGCGCAGGCTCAGCAGTTGCGGCACATGGGCTCAGCCACTCCGCGGCATGTGGGATCCTCCCGGGCCAGGGCTCGAACCCGTGTGCCCTGCACTGGCAGGCGGATTCTTAACCACTGCGCCACCAGGGGAGCCGGGAGTAGAATTTTAAACTCTCCCTTGAGGGGATGAATTATTTCTTGTTTGGAATCTGAGTAGAAATCGGATTGCTTGTTTTGTTGTGCCATCTCATTTCTTGGCATTGAACTTTCCTTTGGCAGCAATATATATCAGGGATATAAGTTTTAACCTCTTCCTGTCTAACTTAATGAAAAGTACTGTCATTAAAACTGCTGTTTTGAAGACAAGTAAACTGATATTTACAACAATCAAATAATATTCTTTCTAAGGCAAAATGGCAAGTAAACAATAGATTGTAACCCAGGAATCCTATTCTAAGTCCAGTTCTTTTTCTGCTACAAAAAAATATGACCCTGTCTAGCATCCACTTTCCATTATTGAGCACTGGGGACAAAACAGATCCTCCTTCTTAAAGACTTAATGTCAACAGAATTTCAGGGATTAATGTTTCTCCTATTCAGAATAAATTAACTAGGCCCTTGGCTTTAGGCTCAGCGATTTTTTTCTGATTTGCTTTCAAATATGATCCTCACCATAGTGGTTAGACTAAGGACTCAGTTCTTGGGACCAAATCCCTGAGCTTTACCCCAGTTCTAGTAATAAAACTAGTATACTTATATTTATTAATCACCTTTTGCATTTAATACGCTGTGCTAGGATAATTATTTTGCATCTATTTATAATACCTGACAAGACATAAAACAAAGGAGAAATAAAAATTGTTATTGATTTTAAATGCATAAACTGTCTCAATACTCTCTAGGTCCCAAATTCCTTAATTCGAAACTGCTTTGCTGCTCTGCTCTTACCATTCATACATTCATTTGATGAGCATGAATGGAGTACTTAGAATTCTGACATTGAAAACCAGAACCCATTACACAGGAGATGGAAAAGTATCTCAATACTTACACCCTTCAAATACCCATATTCTACCTACTCATAAAAAATGTTACCCTAAAGTGACATTCCTCACTCTTGCCTGCCTGCCTTATATTTACTGGGACATAAGTGATTATCTAATTTTGCTTCTCTGGAATGCCATATTCTACAACTCTGAAACGTTGTCTCACTGGTAAATCTCTGCTTTTTAAAAAAGAGCCAGACTATCCTATGTAAGTCTAACCTTTATGAATTTGATTTTTTGGCATGTGTTCCAGTACATGACTGTGTCACACCAATTTACTAGTACCTTTAAACCCAGTTCAAGTAGCAGAGATCAAAGAGTTGTCACCATTTTATTGGGTGGACCAAAGAGTGCCTTTGGTTTTTTAAGTAAAAATAAAAGACACATTTTTCATTTTCACCAAGAACTTTATTGAACAACGTATTCACCCTTTTGTTCCACTACCTTCTGCCATTTTTCAGGCAACTTTGTAATTCCATCTTCCCAAAATTTTTTATCTTTTTGAGCAAAGAACTGTTCCGGGTGCTTTTTACAGTCTTCCAGGGAATTGAAATTTTTTCCATTAAGAGAATTTTGTAAAGACCTAAATAAATGGAAATCTGAAGGTGCAATGTCTGGTGAATATGGCGGGTGAATCAGAAGTTCCCAGCCAAGCTGTAACAGTTTTTGCCTCATCATCAAAGAAACATGTGGTCTTGCATTATCCTGACAGAAGATTATGCATTTTCTGTTGACTAATTCTGGACGCTTTTCATTGAGTGCTACTTTCAGTTGATCTAATTGGGAGCAGTACTTGCTGGAATTAATTGTTTGGTTTTCTGGAAGGAGCTATAATAGAGAACTCCCTTCCAATCCTACCATATACACAACATCACCTTCTTTGGATGAAGACCTGCTTTTGGTGTGGTTGTTGGTGGTTCATTTCCCTTGCCCCACGATCTCTTCCATTCCGCATTATTGTACAGTATCCACTTTTCATCATCTGTCACAATTTGTTTTAAAAACGGAACATTTTCATTACGTTTCAGTAGAGAATTGCATGTGGTAATATGGTCGAGAAGGTTTTTTCGCTTAACTTATGTGGAACCCAAACATCAAAGCGATTCACATAACCAAGCTGGTGCAAATGATTTTCAACCCTTGATTTGGATATTTTGAGGATGCCGGCTATCTCCCGCTTGGTATAACGTTGATTGTTCTCAATTATTGTTTCCATTTGATCACTATCAACTTCAACTGGTCGACCTGACCGTGGAGTATCGTCCAGCGAGAAATCTCAAGCACAAAACTTCACAAACCACTTCTGACACGTTTGATCAGTCACAGCACCTTCCCCATACACTGCACAAATCTTTCTGTGTGTTTCAGTTGCATTTTTAACTTTCTTGAAATAATAAAGCATAATATGCTGAAAATGTTGCTTTTATCTTCCATCTTCAATATTAAAATGGCTACACAAAAATTCACCAATTTTGATATCTTTTTTTAAATGCATGCTGATATGACAGCTGTCACATACAATCTAACAAAATTGTTTTGAATGAAGTTAAAGACAACTAAATGCTACTAGAGCCATCTTATGGAAAAAAACCGAACTAACCTTTTGATCCACCCAATAATATCAAACAATTACCTACCATTTTAGTCAAAGGAAAATGTCCAATATTGTGCTAAGGTATTTGTAGATTCCCCCAAAACCTATGGTGATTGGAAGCATCAATCTCTCTGATTAAGTTATATAAAATATTTTAGACTGAGGAAACCATAGAGATTAAAGCCTTTAAATTAGGGCATGGCACAGCCTTTTATCTCGACAGTCACATAATATTTCCTGAGGTTCATTAAAAGGAGTCTTAGGACTTTCTCTATCCATGATCTTCATGTATACAAGGAAAACAAAGGAAACCTCACATGCACATTAATATATATCCAGTGACCTCATTTCTATTCCCAGATTTTCTCCTGGTTCTCTGTGTCAAGTCTGTTAACCTCTTAAGCTTCTTCTTCCATCTGTAAAATAGGATAATAATAACCACATCCCACATCACAGAAAAGGCAGATTAATGAGATGTCTAAGAAATATTTTAGCCATTTAGAAAATGTGTCAAGGAAAGGTACATTTTGTAGAAGCATTTTGAAAAAGTGGCATTTCCTATGGAATCATGGAAAGACTCCTTTACTGAAAATACAAATATAAAATTTTTGAGAAAATGCTTAAGTTAAAGCTACTTTTTATAAGACTATCAACATGTTTATATTTTATCTGAAATATGGTCATTGACATTGATAAGTTCAAAGTTTTAAAAACAGTTTCTGTTCTTTGAGTGTTAACAAAATCATTGAAAAGGAGACAATATTATTGGAGTGAAGGCTTGTGTGAATGAATGAGTGAATAAAGAATGATGAGATGGATGGAGTAGTGTCTAAGAGCTAGTAGAAGAGTGGCTATTGTTACTTAAAATAACCAGCCTGAATGATTCACCATGATGAGAGTGTGCTCTAGAAAACAAAGGGTTATATGGACACTGAAAATGTCATCTATACTTAGAGTGCAAGCAGCTCTCTTGAGGGATCTTCTGAGGAGGGAGAGGCCATTTCATACCCCAAAGATGATTGCCAACCATTCATTACAATGTGAATATTGAGAAACTATAGCTTAGCAGAGACACCAGCCACTAAGGGTCCCAAAGAAGGCAGTCAAACCTCACCAGTGATTGTAGAGACTGCAACATTTGAAGTGAAGAGGCCCTGCGAAAATAGCTGATGTCCTGCAAGTCCAAAAAGCTAAAATGTATTTTCATTTTGGTGTTAAATTTCCATACACCTTCTGGTGAATTCCTGGGAGATTTGGGATGTTTGTAGGTTATTTTTAACTATAAAATTATTAGTGGAAGATTGTTGTAGAATTGGGGGAGGGGGGAAGTTGTATCATTGGTATAAGTAATCACAGTCCATAATTGATGTATTAAAAGAAATGACCAAATGAAACCTATATATTGGATATTTAAGGGTTAGAACTGTGAATTTAGTATTTATTTGGAAAATATTTATGTAACTCTGGCTATGTTGGGCATTGAGCTAGTTTTGTGGAAGCCCTCAATGAGTTTATAGTTTTAGGCCAGTTGAAAGCCAATAATGATAAGACCATATGATCATTACCAAATTAAATATATGTAAGCAGTGTTATGGAAGAGACAAAAGTTTGCCAAGAGACTTCAGAAAGTATGCAAAAGTTTAAAGACTCCTGCAAAATTTGGTATTTTTAGGTGGTAAGATACAAGAAACCACAGGGATGGGATTAAAGAGGCAGAATGAATTTATATCTTGATGAACCTTGTATGTTTCCCCTGCTTGGTAATTGGGAGACATTAACTGATCAGATTTGCATTTTTAGAGTGATCCTAAATTAAGAATTAAGACAAGAAATCTGTATTACTTTGTATTGCTGCTGTAATATATTCTTAGTAATACATATACTATAATAAAGTATCAAATTTAGTGTCTTAAAACAACATAAATGTATTATCTTACATTTCTGGATGTCAGAAGTGCAATACCAGCTTCACTGGGCCAAAGTCAAGATGCTGGCACCTTCTGGGGGTGTTTGTGAGGTGACTCCATTTCCTTGTCTTTTCTAGGTTCTGGTGGCTGCCTATTTTGCTTGGTTTGTGTTCCCTTCCTCTGTCTTCCAAGTGTATCACTCTAATCTGCTCATATCACATTCTCCAGCTCTCCCACTGCCATCTACTTATAGGGACACTTTTAGAGACACATTATATTTATGGTATACCCAGATATTCCAAGATTATTTCTCCACCTCAAAATCCTTAAAATAATCATATTTGCAAAATCCATTTTGCTATATAAGGTAACAGGTTCCAGGGATTAGGACCTAGATATCTTTAGGGGCCATTATTCACCCAGAGCTTATGTTCGATTATAAGGAACCCCTTTCACATATCCCACTACAAACATGCATACACATGCACACACACACACACACACACACACACACACCCCAAAAACATGCAAAAAAAACAAACAAAAAAACCCACCAGGACAGGTACCTGCGCTAAGTCACTGGCCATCATGGATTTGGTGAGTGAGTGGTTGTACAGAGTATGGAAAATGGAAAATTAGAGTTGAAATCTAGATGTATGGCTTGCGTACTAAAATGTATGATAGTGCAATTAATCAAAATGAGGAATTTTACTCAAATGGAACTATATATGTTCATTAAAAAAAACCAAAAACTAAAGTATAGCTAGGCATTCAGTCAAATTATCTGTATGCTGGTCCTGGGGTCATTTCTTTTAAAACCACTTCCCCAATAAATGTATATATTGAACGATCGCTCCCACCATGACAGCTACTTTCCGTACAAGTAATGATGGAGGAAATATTTCTAACTGCTCTGTCTCCATGGAATACAGTTCTACGTTCTAAAAAGAGTAGTGATTAATTTCAGATCAATGTATTTCAACTATGTGAATGTGCTTAATGTTATTACAATTTTTGAACCATAAAATACTTAGGTTGTGGATTTTTACTGTTATATTTAAGTTATGATAACCATTTAAAATTTTCATGTGCTGTGTCTTTATATTTCATATAAAGCAAGGCCCAAAGATGAATTACTACCATTTCAAAAAAATACCTAATCATTTCACAGCAGAAAACCAATAATATCATATTTAATGTAATTTTTCCTCAACTCAGTCCTCTACAAATACCACTTTTTCATATATTTGTCTGGTAAAAATATCAGTTATAGCTTAAGTTTTTAAATAATAAGATACTAGAGTTTTGGGGTTTTGAAAAGTAATCATTTCAAAGGAGAAACAATATAAGATACAGTGTAAGTTTTTTCTGGTAAAAATAGAAATCAAATATTTCTTGTTTATGATATGTGGTTTAACATGAATCATTTATAGATACCTGTCTCTTGTAATTCTGTAATATTTTAACCTACAAAGATTCATTTGGATTTTCTTACAATCTTGTCTTAGAATTTTTATAGAGAATTATGGTATAGGAAAGAAAATGTCATAATTTCAAATATACTAAAAAAAGGAATCCAAATGGGGAATACAGAAATGAAAAAGTCCATGTTTTTCTTTCCCCATAAAAATCTTCCTATTTCTTACTTGTTTGATAATTCTGAACTAAAATCTATGTTGAATTATAAGGGTTCAAGAGTTCTACGTAGCTAACTTTAACCATATTTTATACACTCCAAATTAAGGCATGTGGCTCAAACCATGACTGACAATAGAGAAGAACTTTTGAAACCAGTAGCTACTGGGAATGAAATGGCAAACATATATCTACTTTTTTGACAGAAATCTTTTAAGCTGTAATTTGGCCTCCTCAATAGTCTTAAACCTGTCAAAGAAATGATCATATGGAATTCATTAGCTTCTCTGAGTTTGACTATTTTAGATACTTCATGTAAGTTGAATAATGCAACATTTGTCCTTCTGTGTCTGTCTTATTTCACTTAACATGGATAAACTTCCAGAACATTATGCTGTCACATAAGTGATGATTTCCTTCTTTTTTGAAGCTGAGTAATATTCTTTTGTATGTATATACCATATTTTCTTTATCCATTCACCCATCCATCGACATCCATTCTACATATCTTGACTATTTTGAAAAATGTTGCATGAACATGGGAACACAAATATTTCTTCGAGATCCTGATTTCAATTCTTTTGGATAAATACTCAGAAGTGGAATTGTTGGATTATATAGTTTACGAGGTTTCTTTATTGAGAAAATTTTTTATTGTTTTCTATAGCAGTTGCACCATTTTGCATTTCCACCAACAATGTATAAAAGGGTTCCAATATTTCCACATCCTTGATAACACTGGTTATCTTTTGTTGGTTACTTTTTAAAAAATAATAGTCATCCTAACAGGTATAAGGTGATATCTCACTGTGGTTTTGATTTGTATTTCCCTGATGGTTAGTGATGTTGAGTGGATGTTCCTATATCTTTTGGCCATTTACCTGTATTCTTTGGAAAAGTGTCTTGTCTTCTCAAGTCCTATGCTCAATTTTAATCAGGTTATTTCTTTTTACCTATTGATTTGTAGAAGTCATTTATATATTTTAGACATTAAATCTTTATCAAAAATATGGTTGGCAAATATTTTCTCATACTCCGTAGGTTGCCTTTGCACTCTGTTAATTGTTTCCTTTTCCATGCAGGAGATTTTTAGTTTGATACAGTCCCACTTGTCCATTTTTGTTTTTGTTACCCATGCTTTTGGTGTCATATCCAAGAAATCATAGACAAGACTAATTTCATGAAGATTTTCTTCTATGTTTTCTTCTAGTAATTTACAGTTTGAGGTATTACATTTAAGTCTTCAATCCATTTTGAGTTGATTTTTGTGTATAGCCTAAGTGTTGAATCTCCTTCTTTTGTGGGTGGATATCCAGTTTTCCCAATACCACTTGTTAAAGAGACTATCCAGTTACCATTGTGTATTCTTGGCTCCCTTGTGGAAGGTTTTGTGAGTTTATTTCTGGGTTCCCTATTGTGTTCCATTTATCTCTGTGTCTGTTTTTATACCATTACCATACTGCTTTAATTACTATAACTTTATAGCATATTTTGATGTCAGGAAGTGTTAGGCCTCCAGCTTTGTTCTTCTTTTTCAAAATTGTTTTGTCTATTGTGTTTATTTATGATTTTATATAAATTTTATAATTTTTTTCTATTTCTGAAAAAATACCATGAAGATGTTGAGAGGGATTGCATTGAATTTACACAATGGGTTGGGTGGTATGGACATTTTAACACTATTAGGTTTTCCAATCCATGAACACATAATTCTTTTCATTTCTTTGAGTCTTAATTTCTTTCATCAATGTGTTAATATTTTTCAGTGTACAAGTTTTTCACCTCCTCAATAAGTTTATTTCGAAGCATGTTATGGTTATTAATGATATTGAAAATGGGATTATTTTCTTAATTTCCTTTTCAGATGGTCAATTGTTACTACTAGAAAAAATGATTTTTGTAAGTTGATTTTGAATCCTACAGCTTTAATGAGTTTGTTAGTTCTAAATTTTTCTTCTAAAAATTTTTAGGATTTTTTACATATAAGATTGTGTCATCTTCAAACAGAGATAATTTTACTTCTTCCTTTCTGACTTGGATGCCATTCATTATGTTTTCTTGCCTAATTCCTCTGACTAGAATTTCCAGTACTATCGTGAATAAAAGTGTCAAGAACGGGCAGCCTTGCCTAGTTCCTGATCTTTTAGTTTTTAATCATTGAGTATGATGTTAGCTGTGGGCTTGTTATATATGGCTTTCTATTCCTAGTTTGTTGGAGTTTTATCATGAAAGGCTGTTGTGTTTTATCAAATGCTTTTTCTGTAACTATTGACATGACCATGTGATTTTTATCCTTTATTTTGTTAATGTGTTATAGCAAAGTAATTGAATTTCCATATGCTGGACCATCCTTGAATCCCAGAGATAAATCCCAACTTGGTTATGGTGTGTGCTCTTATTTATGTGCTATTTAATTCAGTTTGCTGGTATTTGGTTGAGAATTTTTGCATTTATATTTATCAGGGATATGAGCCTGTAGTTTTTATTTTAATTGTAGTACCTTTGTCTCTTTGTCTTTTGGGGAGGTTAATCCACTTTTATATAAAGTAATTATTGATAAAAAAGTTTACTATTGCCATATTGTTAATTGTCTTCTGTCTTCTACTTCTTTTCTCTCTTTCTCTCTTTATATCTTCCTTTGTATTTCATTGATTTTTTAAATTGATATGCTTAGATTCTTTGCTCTTATTCTTTTGTGTATTTTCTTTATATACATTTATTTATTTATTTATTTATTTATTTATTTATTTGGCTGTGCCAGGTCTTAATTGCGGTACGCAGGATCCTTGTTGCTGCGTGAGGGATCTTCATTGTGGTATGTGGGATCTTTTCAGTTGCGTCATGCAGGATCTTTAGTTGTGGCACACGAACACTTAGGTGTGGCATGTGGGATCTAGTTTCCTGACCAGGGATCGAACCTGGGCCCCCTGCATTGGGAGTGCAGATTCTTAGCCACTGGAACACCAGGGAAGTACCCTGTGTATTTTCTATATGTATTTTCTGTTATCATAGGGCTTGCTTAAACATAGTTATCACAGTGTATTTTAAGCTGTAACAATTTAACATCAATAGCATACAAAAAGTCCACACTGTTACTTATCCCCCCTTCATGTTTTTGATGTCATAATTTATATCTTTTTATATGGTATATCCATTAACATACTTTTATAATTAGTTATTTTAATTTTTTACCTTTTAACTTTTATATTAGAATTGAGTGATTTACCCTCCACCATTACAGTGTTTACAGTACAGTTATCCCTTAATATCTACAGATGATTGGTTCCAAGACCTGCTGCGAATACCAAAATCTGTGGGTGCTCAAGTCCCATAGTTGACCCTCCATAGCTGCAGTTCCACAACCACAGATTCAACTAACGATGGATTATGTAATACTATATGTATTTACTGGAAAAAAAAAATCCATGTATCAGTGGACCTGTGTGGTTCAAACCCATGTTGATCAAGAATCAACTGTATTTTGTATTTATCTATGTATTTACCTTTATGAGCAAGTTTTATACTTTCATATGGTTCTGTATTGTTGTTTTGCTTCTTTTTGTTTCAATTTGAAAACTTCCTTTAGCGTTTCTTATAAATCAAGTCTAGTGGCAATGAACTCCCTCAGCTTTTGTTTGTCTAAGAAAGTCTTTATCTCTTCATTTTTGAAGAACAGGTTTGCCCAGTATAGTATTCTTGGTTGGCAGGTTTTATTCTTCCTTTCAGCACTTTAAATTCATCAACCTGCAAGGTTTCTGCTGAGAAATTGCTGATAGTCTTAGTAGGAGTTCCCTTGTACATGACAAGTCACTTTTCCCTTGCTGCTTTTAAAACTATTGTTGCCTTTGACTTTTGACAACTTAATTATAGTATATTTTGGATTTCTTTGGATTCATTTTATTTGAAATCTATTTGGTTTTCTGGATGTAAAATGTCCATTTTCCTCTTTAGATTTAGGAAGGTTTGGACATTATTATTTTGAATAATATTTCTGCCCCTTTCTCTTTCTTCTCCTTTTGGGACTCCATTGTGCATATATTGTCCACTTGATGGTGCCTCATAAGTCCCTTAAGCTTTCTTCACCCTTTAATTCTCTTTTCTTTTTGTTCCTCTGACTGAATAATTTCCATTAATTGGTATTCAAGTTCCCTGATCCTTGCTTCTGCTTGATCTGGTCTGTTGAACCTCTCTAGTGAATGTTAATTTCAGTGTTGTATTCTTTAGTTTCAGAATTTCTGTTCAGTACTTCTAAATATTTTCTTTTTCTTGAAATTCTTACTTTGTTCATTCATTGTTCTCCTGACTTCATTGCACATTTTTATGGAAGTTATTTTTCTGTCAGGTAAATCATTTATTTATGTTTCATTAGTGTTTGTTTCTAGAGATATATCTTATTTCTCTGCTTGCTACATATTTTCCTGTGTCTTCATTTTTCTTGATTCTTTGTGTGGCTTTTCTCCCAGTCTTCACAAATGGGCCTTGTATAGAAGACCCTCCCCAATCAGCCTACTTAGAGATTCTGGGGCTTCTTAAAACTTTGTGCCAGTCCACACCACTGCTTTTATTCTTAGTAGCCACCAGGAGTCTAGAGTATGCCAGGTCCCATCAGTACTTGGAGTCAGGCAGGATAGAAGTCAGTTCCTTTGGGCAGCCCCTGGAGATGTTGGAATATTGGATTTATGGTCCAATTCTTTCCCTTCCCACAGAGAAGAGGTGATCTGAGGTTTTTCACTTACTGACTCTGCATTGAGTAGGAGAACAGGCTGTGGTGATGGCTTGCATGCTAGATCAAATTGCCATCTTTGTTCTCAGTCATCCCCAGGCATTGAGAGTATAGCACAATAAAACATAAGTAAAGAGGAAATATAGAAGCAACTCCCTTGGACAGCCTGTAAGCTCAAATTTTTCCATCCCCAGGGAGAAGCTGGAAGCTAGAGATTTTCTCCCCATTGTATGACACTGTGCTCTGGTGGCAGGGATGATGCAGAAAGAGAAAGGGTGTCTTGAGTTTTCCTACTAGCTTTGATGTGGCTGGTTTCATGTTTGTCCAGGATGCAGGGGTCTCTCAACTAGTTTCTAAATTTCTCACAAAGGAAATTTGTCCATGTATTGTTAAATTGGTGTGTCCATGGAGAGAAAGAGAGTCTAGGAATTACTAGTTGAGGAGAGTGACATCCACAATATGGCCAAACTGTGACTTTTGAGCAGATATGCTCTACTATCAAAAGTACTAATAAATTGTGCAGATTTGGGGTCAGTTACTATATTTGTGTAATCTCCCACAAATAAGACTTTAATGGCAAATGATCATACTACTATCTCTTTGCTTATATATGAGCAAAAAAAGGTGGTAATAGAACTGCAATGTGAATAGTGCATAGGGATAGTGTTTTCCTTGTGGACTTGGGAAAGTTAAATGCATGAATTTTAGACTGATTGATTTTGGAAGCTCAGAAATCTTGCCATGTTTTCTTCAGACTTACATTAGAAGTAAGAATCACCTAAATAAAATAATGCAAATGGTAAGCATCAATAAATAATAATTATTAATAAGTTTAGTATTGGTTAAAAGAATTTCTAATACATTTCCTCAGTAAGAAATTTTGAGCTCTATGAAGATCTGATTTCTCTTTATATCCATTATTCTCAGACCTAGAAGACCCTTATACCTGGTGGGTGATCAGTAGTTTGTTAAATAAATGAATGGTCAGAGGTGCATATAAAATCAACCGTCAATGTCCTCTATGTGTATAATTTGAATAACCAAAAAATAACCATTGTGACCTTTCAATCCTTACATGAGCACTCCTTACACTTTCAATTTTAAACAAATATATGTTAGTCTCCAAACATTTTGGCAATAGTTTGTGAGTAAAATACAAAATTAGATAATCAAGTGACATCTGAATCTGAGGTTATAAAATTTTTATTTTAAGTTCTTTTGAATAAAAATTGAAAAAGAAATCAAGCATGATGAATAACAAAAAAGTCATTTCACCATTTTTAATAAAAACAGAGTCTGTATTTATCCTATTGAAGAAAAACTGAATTGGATTCGAAAATGAAGTTAAATGAGGAAAGCAGTTTCTCATCAAATTAAATTTAAATTGAACATAATAATATAATATTTTGCAATATGGGTATGGAGATTTCTGTAGTGAAATCCTATTATGCACATAATACTGAAGAAACGGAATGCTGAAAAACTCCTGCCTGCTAAAAAGCACCATGTAGAACCACATCCAGTAAATATCCCCATCAGTGTTCTTTATAGGATAAGCAGTCCCTATTGTTCTGAGGGAAAAATATAAATTATTGTCTGTTAAAAATAACACAAAAGACCTCCACTGCTATATAATACTCCCTTGATATATTTTCAGTTCCTTTAAATATTAAGGTAATAACATGAAAATATTTCTAAACTTTTAACATCATACAAGAAAACAGAATATAGTTTTTAGTAGATTAATGGACTATATTATAGTGGCTTTTTGATAGTATATTCTAAGTTGAAGAGAAAACATGTGTGTGCAGTTATGTTTTTAAATGAGTGGGAACACTTACCGTCTGGTAAAATTAAAATTCAGTTTATATGATATACTTTGGTTATGTGTAAATGACAAGCCAGCTCTTAGAAATAGGATCTGAAGAAAGCTAATCCATATGATATAACCAGATTGGTTAAAGCACTGATTTTAATAAAAGCAATCTTTCCCTGAAATCATTTAATTAGATATGATAATAAATAATTACGTCATATATTTTTAATTAAAGGGTACAATTTCCCAATGAAAACTTTGAGAAAATTAAAAATAATAAACATATAAAAATAAAAGGTATTACTTTGGGATATCATCTCTGCCTTTGATAGAATCACTTGCATTACACCAGTGCTCTTACTGAGAACTAGAAAAGTTGGATGAAATACAAAAGAGTTCTGCTTCAGGGCACCAAAAACCTGCCAAGTTAGGCAGAACTTCATGGGCAGACATCATGGAGAGAAGGGAATACATCATAGAGAGAAGGGAACTTGTGAAAGGAGAACCAATATTTTGAACTGTCACTTTCCTCTCTATGACATTTCATAGGACAAGTATCTGCTGATTATTGGAAGTGGGCAAGAGGACCACTCTAAGGAAAACAGAAAGCAACAGAGCTTTTAACAATCTCATGAGGCTAGAGAAACAAAAATTGAAGTTGGTGACTGACTGTGCTGCCAGGACTTGAGAATCCATGATCCCAGAGAGAAGGGAGATATTGAGAAGTGAGCATGAAACTCAATTTCCTTCAAAGCATTGCTGAATTCATAGCAGCATAAGATATCAGTATAAGAAGCCAAGTTAAAAGGGGCTGAAAAGCAGAGTAGAATTTTCTACAGTATTCTGTTACTGTGGAGACAAAAATTTGAGTGTAGGGAATCAAAGTTGGACAGGCCCTATGATACACTCTAGGCTGTAGGTTTGTTTCCCTGGAAGGATGGGAGCAAACCAAAGACAGATGGAGCCTTAAAAAGACTGAAAACAACCATCAGGTAACTCATTATTGATTAGATTAAGGTGGTCTGCTCCTACTTTTATAGCCTACCTAAGGATTGATGAACTTACTCTGGAAGAAGGTAATAGTATTCAGAGGCCTTACAATTTCCTATACACAGTTTCTAGTATTCAATAAAAAATATACACAAAAATCTATATTACAAACCACCCCCAAGCTCTGTAGCGTACTACAAAAATAGCTTATCTTTTTTCATCCATATGAGGCTCGACTGGGGCAAAGATGCTTCAGTATGATGTTTGGATAGAACAGCTCTACATCATGTGTGTTTATTCTGGAGTCCATGATAAAGAAGTTTTATCTACCCAAAGGGAGTTTTTCTTATGGGAGATGTAGAAAGTTACCAGGAGATTAGGCAGAGACCCAGAATGCCTACTAAAGTCTAGGCTGAAATACTGTAAACTGTCACATCCACTGAGAATATATTAGCTAAAGAGAGTCACAGAGTAAGCCTACTCTCAGTGGGTGGGGAAATGCACTCCATATGGAGTGGGAGGAACTGTGAAGTCAAGCGACTAAGGGCATGGATTCAGGGGAGCAAAGAATTGTCAAAGCAATGCCATCTACAACAATCCACCATTTTAGTGATTCTTCCCGTACCTACCATAATCAAAATTTGCTTAAACCCATCATCAGATCCTCAAATGTCTCATCTAATTGTTATTATGCGTCAAGCCCAGAATGTTGTGGCTTATGTCCGGTCTGGATGAGGTTTCTCAATCTGTAGAACCAGTAACTAAAAAGGCAAGTTTTTTATGACTTAAACACTCCAGAAAATAGATTCTGAAATAAGGATAGGGTAACTGTAACAAACACTCTGATTTGAAAGAGAGAAGCAGGTAATAGTCATTGAACCCTAGCAATTCTTAAACCTTGCTGGGAAAATATTTTCTTGTCCCATAACCTGGAGTTAAAGAATAGATCTTTTGCTCCCTGTGAGTTTCTCTGCAGTTTACTGTTTTCCCAGAGCTTTTCTCTCCATCCACTATTTCTTTTCCACCATCCTAGTCTACTTCTGAAGATATCGTGGGAGAAAATGGCTTACTTGGTAGGTTGCTATAAGTCAGTCTGCTGCCTGCCTGTAAAGAGGTGGGGCCCCAAAGGTCTCTTTATATGTCATATTCTTTTCTTAGGTAGTACCATTATAAAAAAAATTCCTGAGATTCAAGTTAACTCCATGTCCAGTTCTTGGCAAGCTGCCTTTCTCTCTAGATTTATTTGTGGATATTCTATTTGGGGCATATAATGATTATTTGTGACCATGTCTTTGTCTTTTTAGAAGCTGTTTATTTAGCTAAAATGTTCTAAACACCATTTGCATTTTCTCAAAGGTATTAATAAAGAGATTTATAGCCACACACTTAATTTAGTACTCACCTGTTTATCCTGAGAACATCTTTCCATGATGGAGCCCTAGATAACCCCTCCCTTTGCTGAAGCTGTCAATGCATTGATTTGGTGATAAACTGAGTAACTTTCCAATGCATCTACTGGGCACAGTTTACTCCTTCTAAATTTCATTTGAAATTGAATAGTTTATTTTCCTTACCTCATCCATTTCTTATAGTTCTTTATGAAATGAAGCTAGCAACAGCCAACTTATACATTCAACACTCTGCCTCAAATTCTTCTTACCCCATATGACACGTTAACTAGGTATATTTTCTGCCTTCCAATTTATCACATGTGACAGTTACACCAAATATTTGACAGTACATAATAGAGATCATTATATATAGCAACCATCTATAACAATTTCCTTATAGCATACACTTTTCCAAATTCCAAGAATAGTTTCTTATGGTTGCCTCCTATGCTAAAGTCACAGCCACATATTTTAGTGTTATTTTTTCCTTCCAGCTACATCTTATTCCTAGGTATTAATTTCTATCTTAGTCAACTATTGCTACAATAATACTGCTTAACTAATAACCTTAAGATTTCAGTGGCTTAAAACAACAGTTATTTCCCTCATTCATATGTTCATCAACTCTGATTCGGATGATCCCGGCTAGAGTGGGCTCTGATTGGTTTTAAGCTGGAGATTGGGTCTATATCACCTTCATGTGCCCTTCATTTTTTAGAATGAGGGCTTTTTCTTTCTATAATGGAATT
The DNA here is from genome assembly GCF_965194825.1 of Balaenoptera physalus. Classification (NCBI taxonomy): domain Eukaryota; kingdom Metazoa; phylum Chordata; class Mammalia; order Artiodactyla; family Balaenopteridae; genus Balaenoptera; species Balaenoptera physalus. The sequence continues at coordinate 57,347,686 of NC_138883.1, read as the reverse complement.
CAGAAATTCCCAGAGGGACAAGTGGATGTGTGATGTTTCAAGGCCTAGGTTGAGAATCCACAGAGTCACTTCTTCTGGCATTCTATTGGCTAAAGTAAAGCACATGGTCAAGCTCTAAATCAATGGAGTGAGGACACATAATCAACTTCTAGTAGAAGGAAGTTCAAAAGCACATGACAAAGTGCATCATTGTTGACAGGAGACAAGTGTTTGGAACAATAAAGCAATCTCATAAATAAATAAATATATACAACCCTACCTACACCTTGCCACAACAGAAAGCAAAATAAAAGGGGCTAAGTGGACAGAGCATTAAACAGAAACAGACCAACATATTAGAATTTATCAGATAGTATAACAAAGAAAAAACGATGAAGTAAGTATGTTTATCATAAAACAAGAACCTATACTTACAAGCAATGGAAATTCCATAACTAAAAAAACTGAAAGTATATACTCAATATGTAAGTTCGACAGTATATTTGACAAGACCAAAGATAATTAATAAAATGTATATATAAAAATGAATCAGTTTAAAATTCTATCATAATGTATATCATGAGGTCCAATAGTAGGAAGAGATGACAATAGTTCAGAAGTAACATTTAAGGACATAATGCCCAAGAAGTTTCAAAAACTGAGGAGCCATGAAACCACAGGCTCTGGATGCACAATGAAACTCAAGCAGGATAAAAACAACAACTGTAATTACCAATACAACAACAGTAACAGAAAACTCCCCTAGGCACAGCAAAGTAAAACTATTGAAAATAAAGCACAAGAAGATAATCTTGAATCTTAGGACATTCTAGGAAAATAAAACTTTCAAAGGCAATTTTAAGACTTTCAGCTATTTTTTTCCATGGAAATTATGGGAACCATTGAATGTCATCTTAAAGTGTGAAAGGAATATCAACGTGACCTATAAGTTGATACTCAGAAAAAATTATTCTTGAAACTGAAATGAGAAGAGATTTCCAGAACAAAAATTGAGTTAATTCAGTGCTATCAGACACCTACTAAAAGAATTTTAAAAGCAGCTTTTCAGGGAAAAAAATATGATCACATATGGAAAAAAAATTTTTTAATGCATAGTAATAAAAAATATTCATTTTTAGGTAAATCAAAATGAATATTCACCATACAGTATGGTGATGATAATGTGCTTTGTAGCTCAAAATAAATGAAGAAATAGAATCCCCAAGCAATAACTTGAAAAGCAGAGGGGAATGAATGGAATTAAGGACAATCTAAGATCTTTCTATTGTTTTGGAAATTCGTTAATTTAATATAATCAGGAATGCAAGCCATAATTTCTGGTACAATCACTAAAATTATAGTGTATAACTAATAAGTTAGTAGAGGAGAAAAATAATAGAAAATATTTCGTTAATAGAAGAAGGAAAACTGGAAAAATAAAGCAACATAAAAGAATGGACACATGGTTGACAATAAAATGGTAGACATAATTCAAATTTAGTTATATTTATGATAAATATAACAATACTTTAAAGGCAATATTTACCAGAATTGATAAAATATAAATGTTATTATCACATATAACTCCTGCAGGATTAAAGTTCTGTATTACTGCTTTTGCCTATAGCCTAAGTCCCTGACATGAGCAAAAATAAATCCTTTCTGGCACTCAACGAAAATAGCTAAGTATGAGTAGATAAGAACACATTAATAGCTAAGTATGAGTAGATAAGAGCACATTAATAAAACCTAATGGCAAAAAAAAAAAAAAAAATAGAAATAGATGTGATAGATAACTGTATTGTCAGATGTGTACTTTAAAATAATATATGTTCACAGATTAAAGATATTGAGGATTTTGTCACAGAACTAGAAAATGCATTCTAGAAATAAATGATAATTGGTAATTTTTAGAATGTAACCAGGCATAGCTAGAAAGAAACTTAATGAACTAGAATATATTTAGAAGAATGTATTCATGAAGAAACAGATGGGACATGGTCAAAACAACATTTAAGGTTAATTGGAATCTAAGAGGGTAGAGAGAGAAAATGAGGAGGAAACAATAATTAACTGAAACTAAAAACTAAATAGACTTATTATTTAAAACTTAGCTATAACAGTATTATTTGTTAATATTCAAATACTTGGAAACATGCCAAATATCCATTAAGGATAAAATACATATATAAATTGTGTAATAAGCATTCTATAGTGTATTATGTGGTAATAATAACTAACTACAGCTATATGCAACAACATGGATGGTGTTGCAGAACTATAATATTAAAAGAAAACAAACAAAATACTATATATCTTATGATCCATGAAATGATATTTAAAAAGCAGGGAAAACCCTGCTATGATGATGAAATTTAAGGTCAGGATGGTCATTACTTCGGGAATAAGAAAATGTGCAGTGTTAGGGAAGGGTGTGACATGGGCTTTTTTCTTTCCTTTTTTTTTTTTTTGGTGCCAGCAATGTTTCAGTTCTTTATATGTGTAGTGATTGCACAGCTATTCTTACTTTCAAAAATATTTTTAAATATTCTGATAATACTAAGGTTTTAATGCATAGAAATATGAAATTCATGAGTATTTATTATAAGCACTTGAACACTTAAAAGTACTTGACACCTGAAGTGAAGAGGTACTCAAAAAACATTGGTTGAATTAGTGAAGGTAAACGATTGGCTACCAAACAGACTTTAAATGCTGACATCTCACTTAAAATTGTAGTATAGAACCTCACACAGAGAGCTCATTTTTAAAATTTATATAAGAATAATACTCTATTTCCAAAGAAAAGAGAGTCATTCAGGTCCCTTACATTAAAAAGTTTATTGTTAAATGCTAAATGAGTCTCTGTTTCTTTAGAAGAAAAAAAGAATTCATTTGTCTCCTCCCTTTTCATCCTTATTGTAAATCAATAAATTTGCATGTTTGGTTTATAGACTCTAATGTGCTTAAACAGACTAAGTGAATTGAAACTGGGGCTGGAAGTTGGCTAGGATTCCATGCTCATCTGGGGATTAGCTACTCTCTTTTGCATAGTGCCTGGCACTTTGGGTAATGCTCAAAAACTCTTAGTGGTTATTTTTGTTACTATTTGTAGTCATATGCCTTAATTACATATTGTATATTGTCATTCCCACTGGGCCTCTTTTTCCTTGGAATGTCTAATCCATTAATTTTAAACACATAACTTCTTCATCCTTTCTGCCTTTTCCATTTTAGATATAGGAGGTGGAAAACCTGACTGTCTTACTGAAAGAGCATCACCTCTAGCATCCCTAGTACACATAGTCTTTTGTAATTGGTTGCTTCCTGGAATACTAACCATCCTGCCTGTTGATGGCTGCCCTAACTCTTCTGCAAACTGTAACAGATTTATGCTTCACTGACAGGTGACTGCAAATAGGAGATTTGCAGTTAGAAAGGGAATTTAGTTTTTGATTGGAAGTGTAGCTAATATTTCTAAGACAATTCTCAAGTGAACCAGATACTTTCAGAAATTGAAAGCTCTTTCTCTCCCTATGATTAAACTCCACAGGAGCCCAAATATCAACATGTCGATTTTTTTCTTTTTTTTTCTGACAAATGTATATATTAGAATTGCTATATGCCAGGCACTGTGCTAGGTGTTAAGGAGGTAAGAATCAAAGAACAATCTCTAATCACATAACGCTTATGTTCGAGTAAAGAGGACAGATATTAATTTTAAATGCACACACACAATTACCTCTATAATAAAAGTAGGGCATTACAAAGTGTTAAAATCAGAGATTTAAGTAACTGGGGAAGCCAAAGAAGGTATTCAGGAAGAAATGAAGAAGCTAAGAAAACCTAGTTAGCTAGGGGAGAGGGGAGTGGGTGTAATTATTTTAGGTAAAAGGAAAATAACATGTGCATAGGTCTTGTGGCAGAAAAGAGTTAGAGGAACTGAAAAAGGCCATGGTTGCTGACGTGGAGAGAGCAAAGGGAAGCATGGGTTGAAAGAAGGCAGAATGTTATGAATTTTGATTTGTGTACTAACAAAACTAAGCTTTTGAAGTCTTTGCAGTGTTTTTAACTGTGGGAGGTGTGGTGAGGTAAATTTGAGAAAAACTATCTGGCAACAGTTCAGTTTCTTGGAGAGTGTGGAGCTAGAAAAAAGGAAATTAGGGGAATATTTCAAATTTTAATGATATCACATTAAGTTTGGTATACACATTTCCACAGCAGGAGGTGCTATCATCGAGATAATGGTCAGATGGGCTCATATGTGGAAGTTGTTATTTATTCTAAGTGTGCTTGGAAGTTACTGCTGTGTGTCAAGCCCAGGAGAGGTTTGATCACATTTGTATTTCCATATGATAATTACAGCTATAGTATGGAGTTCCACAAACTTGGATGATTGCCTTTCTTACTTTTACTTTTGAAAGATCCTGTACTCCATTTATGATTGAATGAAATATTCTCCAGATTTATATTGTATTCAGACATATCTCATGGACCTGGAAAATATTCTATTTCTCTAAAATTACTTTGCACATCACTAATATAGTCTATTTAAATATCAAAGAGAATCCTATATCTTGCTAATTAATTCATTAATTTTTTCATTTACTAACAGAAATTTATTCTGTGCTTAGTTTACACCAAGTTCTGCTTTAGGCTCTATGGATATAACAATGAACAACACTGTGCCACCTGGGCTTACATTACATTTATGTTAAGAATGGTAAATAGATGTCAAGCAGCTACATAAGGATTTATCTAAATATGTGCCATGAGAAAACACTGGATGTGAATCCAGCAAATAACAGGAAATAGTAAAACAAAGACTTGCTGTGGTCTGAGAGGGATGGGAAAGGGAAGACTTCTCTCAGAAAGTTGTATTTATGACCATACCTGAACAACTGGATTTATCCAGGGTAAGAAAGTTCCAAGCAGAAAGAATAAACATGTACAAAGAGCCTAAGGCAGGGAAAAGATGGAATAGTCATAAAGCAAACAAACAAATATGATTACTTGTGGTCGAATCTGGAGCAGGAAAAGAAAGTTGAGGCTGATGATGTAAGCAGAGGACCATGTGCCTTATAGGCAATGTGAGGGATTCAGGTGACATAATTAATGATGGAAAGGCAGTGAGGTATTATAGAATTTTCCTAAATTTCAGTTTTAGAGATCTTTGATTCAGTTTCAGTCTTTGTCATTAATTGCTTGTGTAACCTTGAAATATTTATTAAACGTTCTAAGCCTCAGTTTCATCATCTGTGAAATCTAAATAATTATAGAATTGTTTGTGTAGAATTATTAGGATTAGTTAGAAAATACATTTAAGTATTTAACTCTAAAAATTTTAACATATATTAAAGTCATAGCTAAATTTTATTGAAAGGTTTTGTAGAGGGGTAGTATATAGATATGTTTGAAATTTTTATTATAATATCCGATGTTTTATTCAGAGTGCTAACAACTGACAATCTATTTTTTAGCTCTAATTGATAAACATATATCCATTATGTGGATATGTTTACAAATCCACGTTTGTAAAATTCATACAAAATCAGGTTTGGAGTATAAATTCGTTTTTTACTTGGGATTGTGGATGGCATTGGATTAAATTAGAAAAAAAATACAAAATTATATTAATGCACATAAAAAGGGCAAGAACAGAATACTACTGGGGCAGTTACTATGGTAAATATTTCCCCAGTATGTTTTGTTTGGTTCTAAATTTTTAAAACAATTTTTCTATATTAGAAATAAGTTGTAAACAATTTTGTCTATGTGACAAATCATTCCTGAAAAGTTAACCAGTTTCTTTCATTCTCTTAAAAGTTTTTCTGACCTTTACTTAAATAGCTCTTTGGTAAACCAAGCTATTTGTTTTTCCCAAATAATTGAACTATTGTCATGTCTCTACTAGGAAAAGTATCATCCCAGATGTACTTGTGAATTGTGTTCTCATTTATCACTTTCTTATAATTGGAGAAAGGGATAAAATTTTTGTTTTCTGTGACCAAATTGATGAAAAGCCTATAAAAAGAATTGACAAAGAATAGGGATATTCAATGGTCTGGAGACTATCTTGCCATGTTTAGATAGGTCCTGCGTTTTATTCCACCCTGCATCCAAATAGGACTGTTGCCTGGATAAAATGCTGGAGGAATTCATTAGTTTTACTTTTTAAAACATGGATGCACTAAGGGTCGTATGCACCTTTGATAGACAGAAATGTGTATGTGATATATCAGGATTATCACCAGCATTTCAAAATGCTCACATGGAATAAATGCTGTATATTTGTATATGTGTGTGAGTATGAGGAGGGGGTTGTGGTAGAGGTTGCAGAAACGGAAGTGAGATCCAGATAAAAATTCATATAACTTATTGTACTCATTATCACATCAGGTCTAATACTATGAACACTGTATTTTTAAAATCTTTTACTATAAAATTCAATATATATTTATGACTCAATATCTTATATATATTTATGTATTGTATATATACAAATGCTTATTCATATATATAATATTGATGAGCCTATAGTTGTATACAGATATATTTGTATGAATTTGCTTGTGTCTTTGGTTGTTTTTCCCAGTTGTTTTAGAGATTGAGAATTTGACTAACCTGTGTTAACCATATGTCCTAATACCCAGCCTATGGGTCAGAGGTATACTTTCGGTCTGTCTCCTTGTGCTTTCTCTATTCAGCCAAATGATAAGGGGGAGATGCAATTCTTTCAAGGAAAGCTAATTAGGTATTTTTATGGCCAGTTAGATTAATGAACATATACATTGCATACTATTATAAATATTAAATTCTCTCAATGAAAGAGTCTCGGATTTTCACTTAAATAATAAATTTTATCCTTATATTATTTCCTAATGAGATTTATCCTTATGTCTGTGATTAGTTTGTAGTCTAGAATTTGGGGAGGATATATTGTTCCTGGATGTAGGAATACTGGGAATGTAAAAGTAAGTGCTGATATCATGAAAATATTGGACGAGAAACACAGGTTATAAAATACCATATAAAATTTTCAATAGTATCACATAAATGTTTAAGGTCATTCATGGAAGGTACTTGATAACCTCAATAAATGGAAATGTTAATCACAACTATAACCATAAAATACCTGATGTTTAAAGTGATAACGTTTAGCTACACCTTCTACTAGGTATTTGAGGGATAGATTACTGTTTGGAATCTCTAAAGCTTACTCTAGTTTACACTCAAAGATTCTAGGATTAAAAAAGCAACCAAGTTACTTGAAGGGACATTTTTAAAAAAACAGAACTAAGTAGAAGTCAAAACTTGAAACCACTGTGAACTTGAGGCCTAGACTAAAAGATGCTGCTAACCTAGTTTCCATTTTATAGGACCTGAATGTATCAACAGTTTATATCTTCATCTTTCTGCATATAAATAATGATTCATTTCTGTTTCTCCCCACCTAATGTGACATAGCATGAAAAAATTGGGAAGGTGGTATTCTTGGTTATTGATGGTAACCTTTCAATGATACCTCCAATCATTCTGTGGTTTCTTAAGATGTTAGTTTCCTGTCATCCAATGCATCTAATATTAGATGCAATAAAATAAACTGAGGGCAATCTATAGAACAGAGAATACTTTTTGAATCAGAAAGATGATCTTGTGAACCAATAAACAAATCAGCCAGTTTATAAGGCCAAAATATAGGGAACATAAGTGTTAAAGCTAGGCTGGTATAACAAAATGAATCAAGGAGGCTATTAGAAGGGCATGTTGAGTAAGAAGTAATAGTCACTTATCTAGAATGAAAGACCAGTCCAGAGTAAGGCCTTTGAACTCTAGACTCTTGTATTAATGTTCGTTATTTTTGCAATTGTCTAAATTCATCAAACTTGGGATGCCATCTTGAAGGCGCAAGTCTCCGCTGGATACCCTTGGTTTCACAAAATCTCATGGTCTTGGTGTACTCATTAGATAGCTCATATTCTCTATTATTACCCATTGCTTAGGAATATTGACTAAATCTTCTGTTGATCTGCAGATTAATTCCTTCTTTTCAGTTGTCCTAATTTCCCATCTTAGCCAATATTAACTAGGTCTTTCAGATGCTGGAATTTGTGCTTCAAAATCTCTAGGAGATGTTGGAAGCACTGAGCTTACTGAACTGTTTATCCTCGACTTTGGTGTTTAAAGCTCCTCCATGAGGAGAATTGCTTCCATTCTTACAACCAAAAAAGCTAGAAAAACTGAAAATCAGTGACTTTTTTTAGACCCATAAAAGAACTGAGGTCACAGGGAAATCACCACCCCAAACCTGGAAAAACAGTTCCACCCAGAGAGAGACAGATGAAACCTGTCTACCTAGAGCAGAAGACTCTGGAACCATAAACTAGTTGGGATGTTTAAATAGTCATTTTGATGAATTTCTGGAGGGTAAGTTTGGAGCAGCTTGAGTCAAGCACTCCTGTGTTCCTAAGTTTTAGGGACCTCCTCATATCCATGAGCTTTACCTCCAGGAATCCCATCAGAATCTCACACTGAAAATCCAAGAAATAACCCTTTCTGTCTCTGGCAGAAGAGGACAAGTAATCCTTGTGAAATACACTAAACCTTTTCCATAAAAAAGGTCCACTCTCTAGTGTTGGAACCTTATCCCAGCTGGGAGAAGGGAATACCCCCGGCTCAACCTCCTTTCCAGGCTTCTTGTCTCATCTCATGGAAAAAACAAAAACAAAAAACCAACCAAAATCATAGTCAACCAACGACAGGGCTTCATGGAAACAGATTAAGAACACTATAGCCAGGGAAGGTAGTAGGGGACTAGGAAAAAAAAAACAAAACACAGCCATGCCACTAAAAAAAAAAAAAAAAGTGTGCAAATTTGATATCCCCAAGATACAGGCCCTGAGAAGCCATCTGACATTTTTAAAATTATAGAACATTCCTTTTTCCTCACACAATACCAACAGGCCTCCAGTATGAAAACAGTGGGTTACAGCTGAAAGAGCCACAAGACTCAGACTTTTTTTGAGGAGGAATAGTTAAAGCCCAAAGTTAAGGGACAAAAACAAGGACACTAGAAGAATTCAAGCCCCTGGCACCTATAACTACAACAAGCTTTAAACATAGACCAGCTCCTAGCTAGATTACCATAAATCCTCAAACCAAATATCTGTTAACATCAGCTCTTATTACCTAATACAGCATGCTTGGGTTTCAACCAAAAAATAACAAGGCATGCCAAAGACAAGGAAAAGAAGAGTCGGAATAGATCATCAGAAACAGACTCAGAAATTGGAGTTATCAGAGAGGAGATCTACCATAATCATGATTAAAGCCTTTAGAGCTCCAAATGAAAAAGTAGATCAAATGTAAGAACTGATGGGTAATGTAGGCAGAGTGATAGTAACCCTAACAAAGTATCATAGGAAATGCTACAAATCAAAAACACTGTAACAGAAATAAAGAATGCCTTTGATTGGCTCTTTAGTAGATGGGCCACAACCAAGGAAAGAATCAACAAAATTTGGTAAAAGATAAGCAGAAACTTCTGAAACTGCATGCCAAGAGAAAAAACTACCAAAATCAGAACACAACATCCAAGCACTTTGGGACAATTTCAAAAGGGGCAACATACATGTAACTGGAATACTAGAAGGAGAAGAAAGAACAAAGCAGAAGAAATGTTCTGAACTTTCTAAAGCACTTCCAGAAAATTCTTTAATGAAGGAATCCTTCAAAAGCTTCCTAGAGTTTCTTAGGGAAATTAGCAACTTATAGTTCAGTGATTTCCACCACCCCTTCTGATACCTTGTGCCTAAACACAGATCCACTGATATTTTTTTCCTTTTCCCCAGTTTTAGTATTTGGAGTTATTCCAACAAAGAGTGACAATGTAGAATACAGTTACGCTCTATGTTTGATGAAGAAAGTATCTAACACTTTCCAGACTTAAAAAATCTGTTTAAAATATCATTTTGCTATTTAGTGATTTTTTTGACATTTAAAATTGTGTAGGAACATGTTATATAGAAAAATGCAATTGAATAAATGGTTTCCAAACATAGCTGACCGTACAAGCTAGTATTAGTTGTAATGGCTGTGCTTCTAACTACAGAACTTAGTATAGCAAAATAAAGCAATATAGACACTGCTTACTTATAAGAAGTCCTTTATTTTTTATTGAGGTATAGTTGATGTATATTATTATGATTCAAATATTTTAAAGGTTATACTCTATTTATAGTTATTGTAAAATATTGGTTATATTTCCTGAGTTGTACAATATATCCTTATAGCTTATTTTATAGATGATAATTTGTACCTCTTAATTCCCTACCCTTATATTTCCCCTCCCCACCCCTCTCTCCCCACTGGTAACCACTAATTTGTTATCTATATCTGTGAATCTGTTCTTTTTTGTTATATTCATTAGTTTGTTGCAGTTTTTAGATTCCACATCTAAATGATATAATCTAGTATTTGTCTCTCTCTCTGCCTGACTTATTTTGCTTGGCATAACACCCTCCAAGTCCATCCATGTTATTGCAAATGGCAAAATTTTGTTCTTTTTTTACATCTGAGTAGTATTCCATTGTATATATACACCACCTCTTCGTTATTCATTCGTATGTTTATTGACATTTGGGTTGCTTCCGTATCTTGGCAATTGTAAATAATGCTGCTGTGAACATTGGGGTGCATGTATCTTTTTGAATTAGTGTTTTTGTTTCTTTCATATGTACACTCAGGAGTGGAATTGCTGAATCATATGGTAGTTCTATTTTTAATTTTTTGGGAAACCTTCATACTGTTTTCCACAGTGGCTGCACCAATTTATATCCCCACCAACAGTGTACAAGGGTTCCTTTTTCTCCACATACTCACCAACATTTGTCTTCTGTGTTCTTTTTGATGATAGCCATTTTGACACGTGTGGGGCAATATCTCATTGTGGTTTTGATTTGTATTTCCCTGATGATTTAGTGATGTTGAGCATCTTTTCACATGCCTGTCAGCCATTGTATGCTCTCTTTGGGAAATGTCTATTCAGGTCTTCTGCCCATTATCTAATTGGTTTGTTTGTTTTTTGACGTTTAGTTATATGAGTTGTCAATATATTTTGAATATTAACTCCTTATTTTTCATATCATTTAAAAATATTTTCTCCCATTCAGTAAGTTGTCTTTTTGTTTTGCTGATGGTTTCCTTTGCTGTGCACAAGCTTGTAAGTTTAATTAGTTCCCATTTGTTTATTTTTGCTTTTATTTCCTTTGCTTTAAGAGACAGAGACAAAAATCATTGTTATGATTTAAGTCAAAGAGTGTTGCACAAGTTTTATGGTGTCATGTCTTATATTTAGGTCTTTAAGCCATTTTGAGTTTATTTTTGTATATGCTGTTAGAGAATATTCTAATTTCATTATTTTACATGTATTTGTCCAGTTTTACCAATACCACATTGAAGTGATTTTATTTTCTCCATTGTATATTCTTCTCTCCTTTGTCATAAATTAATTAACCATAAGTACCTGGGTTAATTTCTGGGCTCTCTATTCTATTTCTTTGATCTCCATTTCTGTTTTTGTGCCAGTACCATACAGTTTTGATTACCCTAGCTCTGTAGTCTGAAATCAAGGAACTTGATTCCTCCAGCTCTGTACTTCTTTCTCAAGATTATTTTGGCTATTTGAGGTTTTTTGTGTTTCCATATAAATTTTAAGATTATTTGTTCTAGTTCTGTGAAATATACCTTTGGTCTTTTGATAAGGATTGCTTTGAATCTGTAGATTGCCTTGTGTAGTATGGTCATTTAAACACTATGAATTCTTCTAATCCAAGAGCACAGTATATCTTTCCATCTGTTTGTGTCTTCAATTTCTTTCATCAGGGTTTTATACTTTGTGAAGCACACGTCTTTTGCCCCCTTAGGTAGGCTTATTCTTAGGTATTTTATTCTTTTTGATGCAATGGTAAATGGAACTGTTCCTTAATTTCTCTTTCTGATAGTTTGTTGTTAGTGTATAGAAATGCAACAGATTTCTGTATATTAATTTTTTATCCTGCAAATTTACCAGATTCATTCATGAGCTCTGGTAGTTTTCTGATGGTATCTTTAGGATTTTCTATGTATAGTATCATGTCATCTGTAAACAGTGACAGTTCTACTTCTTTCTTTCCAGTTTGGATTCTTTTATTTCTTTTTCTACTCTGATTGCTGTGGCTAGGAGTTCCAAAACTGTGTTGAATAAAGGTGGTGAGAGTGGGCATCCTTGTCTTGTTGCTGATTTAGAGGAAATGCTTTTAGCTTTTCACTGTTGAGTATGATGTTAGCTGGGGGTGTGTCATACGTGGCTTTATTATGTTGAGATATGTTCCCTCTATGCCCACTTTCTGGAGAATTTTTATCATAAATGAATGTTGAATTTTGTCAAAAGCTATTTCTGCATCTATTGAGATGATCATATGCTGATCACATGGTTTTCATTCAATTTGTTAATGTATCACATTGATTGATTTGCAGGTATTGAAAAATCCTTGCATCCTTGGGATAAATCTCATTTGATCATGGTGTATGATCCTTTTAATGTATTGTGGATTCATTTTGCTAGTATTTGGTTGAGGATTTTTGCATCCATGTTCATCAGTAATATTGGCCTGTAGTTTTCTCTTTTTATGATATCTTTGTCTGGTTTTGGGATCAGGGTGATGCTGGCCTCATAGAATGAGTTCAAAAACACTTCTTCCTTTGCAACTTTTTGGAATAGTTTCAGAAGGATAGGTGTTAACTCTTCCCTAAATGTTTGGTAGAAGCAAACCTGTGAAGCCATCTGGTCCTGAACTTTTGTTTTTTTGGAGTTTTAAAATTACTGATTCAATTTCAGTACTGGTAATTTATCTGTTCATATTTCCTCTTTCTTCCTGGTTTAGTCTTGGGAGATTGTACATTACTAAGAATTTGTCCTTTTCTTTTAGGTTGTCCATTTTATTGGAGTATAGTTGTTTGTAGTAGTCTCTATAATCTTTTGTATTTCTGTGGTATTGATTGTAACTTCTGCATTTTCATTTCTGATTTTATTGATTTGTGCCCTCTCCCTATTTTCTTGATGAGTCTGGCTAAAGGTTTATCAATTTTATCTTTTCAAAGAACCAGTTTTTACTTTCATTGATCTTTTTTATTTTTTTAGACTCTTTTTCATTTCTGCTCGGAGCTTTGTGATTTCTTTCCTTCTACTAACTTTGGGTTTTGTTTGTTTCTCTTTCTCTAGTTCCTTTAGGTGTAAATTTAGGTTGTTTATTTGAGATTTTTCTTGTTTCCTCAGGTAAGCTCTTATCACTCTAAACTTCCGTCTTAGAACTGCTTTTGCTGCATTGCATAGGTTTTGGCATTGTGTTTTCATTTCTATTTGTCTCTATGTATTTTTTAAATTTCTTCTCTGATTTCTTCACTTATCCATTCTTTGTTTAGTTGCATATTGTTTAGCCTCTACTTGTTTGTTTTTTGCAATTTTTTCTTGTAATTATTTTCTATTCTCATAGTGTTGTGTTTGCGAAAGACTGATATGATTTCAATTTTCTTAAATTTACTGAGGCTTGTTTTGTGGCCTAGAGTGTGATCTATCCTGAAGAATGTTCCATGTGCACTTGAAAAGAATGTGTTCTGCTGCTTTTGGATGGAATGCTCTATACATATCTATTAAGTCCCTCTTGTCTAATATGTCATTTTAGGTCAATGTTTCTTTATTGATTTTCTGTCTGGATGATCTGTCCATTGATGTAAGTGGGGTGTGAAAGTCCCCTGATGTCACTGTTACTGTCGATTTCACCCTTTGTGTTCATTAGTATTTAGTTGTTCTAGTATTGGGTGCACATATATTTAAGATTGTTATATCTTCTTCTTTGATTGATCCCTTGATAATTTTGTAGTGTCCTTATTTGTCTCTTGTAACAGTCTTTAGTCTACTTTTTTCTGATATAAAAAATATATATTTACTCCAGCTTTCTTTTGATTTCCAATTTGCAGGGAATAACTTTTTCCATCCTGTCACTTTCAGTCTATATGTGTCTCTGGATCTGAAGTGAGTCTCTTTTAGGCAGTATACATACAGATCTTGTTTTTGTATCCACTCAGCCATGTCTTTTGATTGTAACATTTGGTCCATTTACGTTTAAGGTAGTTATTGATATGTATGTTCTTATTGCCATTTTGTTAATTGTTTGGGGGTTGTTATCATAGGTCTTTTTTTCCTTCTTTTGTTCACTTTTCTTGTGATTTGATGACTATCTTTAGTATTATGTTTGGATTCCTTTTTTCTTTGTGTGTGTGTGTGTGTGCTTGTGTATCTATTGTAGGCTTTTGGTTTGTAGTTACCATGCAGTTTTTATATAGCAATCTGTATACGTGATTGTTTTAAGTGGCTGATCTTTTAATTTCAAATGCATTTTAAAGACCCTGCATTTGTACTCTTCTCCTCTCATGATTACTGGTACTGATATTATATTTTACCTTAATTGTTTTCTGTATCCTTTAACTGATTATTGTGCATATAGATGATTTTACTACTTTTGTCTTCTTACTAGTTTTGTACATGGATGATTTCCTACCTTTACTTTATGTTTGCCTTTACCAGTGAGATTTTTCATTTGGTAATTTTCTTGTTTCTAGTTGTGGCCTTTTCTTTTTTGCCTAGGGAAGTTCCTTTAATATTTCTTGTAAAGCTGGTTTGGTGTTGCTGAACTCTTTTAACTTTGCTTGTCAGTAAAGCTTTTGATCTCTCCATCAAATCTGAATGAGAGATATAGACAGAATATCTCTGGACAGAATATTCTTGGTTGTAGGTTTTTCCCTTTCATCACTTTAAATATAGCATGCCACTCCTTTCTAACCTGCCTGGAAATTTCTACTGAAAAACCAGCTGATAGCCTTATGAGACTTCCCTTGTGTGTTATTTCTTGCTTTTTTCTTGTTGCTTTTAATATTCTCTTTTTATCTTTAATTTTTATCATTTGGATTACAATGTGTCTTGGTGTGTTTCTCTTTGGGTTAATCCTGTATGGGACTGTCTGTGCTTCCTGGACTTGGGTGACTGTTTTCTTTTCCAGGTTAGGAAAGTTTTCAGCTATTATGTCTTCAGATACATTCTCAGCACCACCACCCCTTCTCCTCCTGGGACCCCTATAGTGTGAATATAGTGTACTTGATGTTGTCCCAGAGGTCTCTTAAACTGTTCTCATTTCTTTTCATTCTTTTTTCTTTTTTCTATTCATCTTCAGTGATTTCCATTATTGTCTGCCATTTCACTAATCTGTTTCTCTGTATCATTTAGTGTACTGTTGATTTCTTCCAATATATTTTTTATTTCAGTTTTTGTATTCTTCACTTCTGTTTGGTGGTTCTTTATATTTTCTAACTCTTTGTTAAAAATTCCTAACTTCTTGCTCTGCTCATCCATTCTTCTCCTGAGCTCTTTGGTCATATTTAAGACCATTACCCTGAATTCTTTCTTTCTTTCTTGCCTATTTTCACTTTGCTTAGTTCTTCTTGGTTTTTTCTTGTTCCTTTTCTGAAACATGTTCCTCTGCCACCTCATTTTGCCTAAGTTGTTCTTTATATTTTTATGTATCTGGTAACTTAGTTATGTCTCCCAACCTTGGAAAAGTGACATTCTGCAGAAGACATCCTGTGCATTCCAGCAGCACACTCCTGCCTTGTCACCCAAGCTATATGCTCTAGGGGTTCCCCCATGAGGGCTGCATAGGTCCTTCTGTTGTGGGAGACTGACTGTGTGCGTGGTCTGGTAAGCTTGGTTGGCCCTAGTTCATTTGGTTGCCAGGACCCACTTTGTGTGGAGGCCGGCAGCTGCTGGTTGGTGGGTCCTGGTCATGAGGCAGCTGACTGCAGAACCCCAGGAGGCTCCAGAGCTAGTGCTGGCCATGTCCTGAAGTCTAGCTGCAAGGCCCAGGGATCCCAGAGGTGGTGTCAGATCACTGGCTGGGGGCAGTTCCTGACACAGTTGGGTACAGGATCCAGGGTGTCCCAAATCTTGTGTTGGTCTGCTAGTGGGCAAGGCTGGGGCCCACGGCAGGATCTGACCTGCTGTGAGATTATGGTTTTCTTGAGTCTGAAGTCTTCCCTCTGGTTGGTGAGGCTGATCCAGAGGCAAGAGTAGGCTTCCTGGAGAGCAAGGTTGGTGTCTGCTCACTGGTGGGTAGAGCTGGGTCCTGGCGTTCAGGTGAGCAAGGTTGTGTCCAGAGGGGTGTCTAGAGGTGGCTGTGGGCTCTGGAAGTCTTTAGGCATCCTGTCTGCAAGTTAGTTGCTTGGCCTGAGGCATCCCATCACTGGAGCTTAGAGGCTGTTGCGTGGGGCCAGGTCTTGGCACTAATGGGCTAGAGGGAGGTTTGCACAATGGCTCCCACCAACACCAGTGTCCACTCAGAAGAAGGATCTACCAGGAATGGCTGCTGCCAGTGTCTATGTCCCCAAGGTGAGCTGCAGCCACCTCCTGCCTCTCCAGGGGACTCTTTGAGACCAGCAGGTAGGTCTGGCTTAGGCTCCTATTAAATTACTGTTTTTGCCCTGGTTCCTGGAGCATGTGAGGTTCTTTGTGCACCCTTTAAGAGGGAAGTCTTTATTTCCCCCAGTCCTGTGAGACTCCTGAAATTAAGCCCCACTCGTCTTCAACCTCTGGGGACTTATCTTTCCAGTGCAGCACCCCTGGGCTGGGGAGCCTGATGTGGGGCTCAGAACTCTCACTTCTGTCCGATTTGTGGGTCACCCACCTGGGGGTATGGAACTTGATTTATCATGACTCCGTCCCTTCCACCTATCTCAATGTGGTTCCTTCTTTAGTTGTAGATCTTTTCTGGTAGGTTCTGGACTTTTTCACCAATGGTTGTTCTCCAAATAATTCTGATTTTTGTGTGCTCCTGAGAGGAGGTGAACTCAGGGTCTTTTCACTCTGCCATCTTGGCCAATCTCTCAATCCTCTAAAATAAGGTTATTATAATATAAAGAAATCTAAATTTTATATAATTTATAATTTTTTCACAGAATTTAATATCTTAAATTTATACATTTTATTCTGATGTGAAACACAATATTGCTACATCAGAGATCAGACCAACTCTTTACTCTTAGCAACAATAGTGCCAGTCTCCCATGATCTATTACTCCATGTGGCAAATGATGAAAACACATGTCACTTGCATGTGCAAGAGAGGGTTTTGCACCACAGTAGAGGAATCTGGAAGTATGAACACTGAAACTTCTATAGGGCAGTTTGCATAGCTACCCCAACATTTGCTCCCTAGTATAAAAAACTTATCTGGAGGGAGGAAGGGAACATTTTTACAACCATTTAGAATGTAAAGGAATGGGCCTGGGAGAATGAAAGAAAGGCCTCTTAATATCTCTCCTGAGAGTTCTACCTTAGGGTTACTCTTGAGTCATCCTTTAACCCAGATCCCAACAACTTCTGCTCAGAAAGCCCTGACCATGCAGAAAAATAAAAATATTCACATTGGTCCCCAAAAAATTTAGTATAAAAATGTTTAAAATAAATAAATACATATATATATAGAGAGAGAGAAAGATGATAATAGGGATATTATTTAACTATTAAAATACAGTTGAATGGTCAGTTTTACAGTTTCATAAAATTAATCTCTGCCTCATTATTTCTATATAATATCCCAGAAAGGTATCATGTAAAATAAAATATGTATCTTGTATATTAAAAGACAAATGAGAACATAGAGGAGAAGGGCTTACGCTTGAGGGTCAAGTACTTAGGCTTTTGAAGATATGAGAGAACTTGTCAACTTATAGCAAGAAATATACATTAAAATACTTGAATTTTTCTTAAATACATTTGTAAGCCTTGGCTTTTCCACAAAATTCCTGAAATGTGTGCCTTAGGTACTAAACATAGTTATTAACAGAAGAAGTATTTGGCTTAATTTCCTTGGATGACATTTGTAATATAAAGTCTTTTCCATTGTGAATAAAACTGGGGTTAAAAGTAGTCTGTTTCATTGAGGTGTATGTGTGCAACATTGTTCTAAGACTTTTTGTAAAAGCAAAGACTCTGAAATAAATGTGTTTATTATATCTCAGATATGCCTCAAAGAAAATAAGTAACTAGAAAAGGTCAGCTGTAGGAAACCAGCCTACAAACACCCCAGTGTAATTAATTATAACTTCTGCCTGCTGTAGATGCAGAGGATGACTCCTTTAATATCTGAAAACATGTGCCTTGAAGTTTTCAATTACTCTCAGGAAACTGAACATTTCTTCTGGAAAATATTTAATAAGTCTGGCTGAAAAATGTGATTCTGCAGAAGGAAATGCCATTGAATCACTGGAGTATATTTGGAAGAAAAGCAAAAAGCAGGGTCCTGGCTCCTCACAGATGAAAAAGTTACTACTCATGGTATCAAGTCCCTGGAAGTAAAACTCCTGAGCCCTTTATCCTGGCATCAAATGACATTTAATGCCAGAAAAAGAAAGCAAGGATCACTGTCTTAAATGAGAAATAAACACATTTTATAATTTACAACTTTCAATTTAAAAGTATGATATATTTATGATTTCCTATATATAAAATTACATAATAACAGCTTTTAATAAGCAGAAGTTACAGAAGATTCATGGAGACATAGACAGAGACATAGCCAAATCAGGTACAGAAGAAATTAGAAGAGAGGTGTCCAACTAAAATTACTAATAACTTAGACCTGAAGTTCCTCAAACATCATTCCAAGAATGTCACTTGTACATTTTCTCAGAAGCCAACTACATCCCCACCTTAACAGAATTTTTATCCCCATACAAAACCTCACAGTAACTTTATATAATATATAACTTAAATTTCATGCACTCCTGAGCAAGGGGAATCAGTGGAAGCTTGAATCATCTTCTAATACAGGGAAATCTGGAGTTGTTCCCAAAGCTAGAATGCCATCCCATGTTCATTCAGTGAAAGTATATTCTACCCATTTTGAAAACACAGTGGAATATAGTCAGTTATGTAATATTTTTATATGGTGACAGTTGGTAACTAAACATCACGGTGATCATTTTGAAATGTATAGAAATATTGAACCACTATATTTTGCACAGGAACTAGCATAGTGCTGTAGGTCGATTATACTTCAAAAACAAACAAACTCATAGAAAAAGAGATCAGATTTGTGGTTACCAGAGGAAGGGAGTGAGGAGATGGGGAATTGGATGAAAATAGTCATAAGGTACAAACTTCCAGTTAGAAATGGTACGATTTTTTAAAAAAGATAAATAATGCTAGGGATAAATTGTGCAACATGATAAGTATAATTGACACTGGTATATGTTATATATGAAAGTTAAGAGAGTAAACGCTATTTATCACAAATAAACAGATATATGATTTGTTGTTAGTTCTGTAATAGTTTCTTTCCTTATAAATGCAATTTTCTTTGAAACTTTGTTTTTCTTTTATTTGGAATATAATCTTCATGACTAAGACATTTGCTACACTAACTTTTCATTAATAAAAAAGAAAAGAAAATACAGGTCAAAATACAAATGCATCTTTTTTTGTGCTAAAGAATGAAATACCTTCTATTTCAGCCTCATCTTACCTTTTGGTTTTATTTCTTTTTACCAAGAGTAAACAGTACTAATGATTTTTGTCCTAATGAAAAGAAGTGTTTATCTTTTTGTTTAATATCTTTAAACAGGATGGTTTTGAATGAATATCTACTAAAATCTTCAAGTTTTTTAAAAATAAAAGTTAAAGTATATGCTAATGACTAATTACATACTAACCAAGACTACCTAATGACATATTGCTCAAAAGGAAGGGAAAAAACTTAATCTAAAACAATTTTAAGAGTGTCTCTTTTCATCTTGGGGATACATCATAAATCTTATAGCCTTTCTACTGGTTTGTGTGTAATAGGAAATTCAATGCCACTGAGCAACTAGGTCACAATTGGCTTATTGATATGGTTAAAGAAAATTCCCAAAGAGACTGCAGCGAAATACAGCATTGAACTAACTGTGGAACAATGAGCGGCATTTCAGTCATCCTCTTTTGTCCACGAGATGAGAAAACATCCTGTATTGTCACTACCTGGGACTGGGATGGAAAAAATAGGAAGATACTCATCAAAGAATACAAGCCTTCAGTTAGAAGATGAATAAGTTCTGGGGATCTAATGTAGAGCATGGTGACCAGAGTTGTTAATATAATATTGTATACTTAAAATTTGCTGAGAGTAAATCTTAATTATTTTCAACACACACACACACACACACACACACACACACACACACACACACACACAGAGTAGTTAGGTGAGGTGATGGATGTGATAAATTAACCTCATCATGGTAATCATTTCACAGTGTATACATATGTTCAGTCATCACATGTATAATTTATTTATATATATGTGTGTATATATATATATATATATATATACACACACATAAACACACACACATATATATAAATTTTATTTTTCACTTATAACTCAAAGCTTGGGAAATTTTTTGAAAAGAATCTGTATAGAAATAAGTGATTATTTCCATCTTATATTAAATCTTTACCTAAAATGTTTATTTTTGCAGGTTAACATTATTAGAAATTACATATGCTGTTTAATCACACCACTATTTGTTAAGAATTCCCTGTTTAGGAATAATAAGTGTGATTCTGTTGCTTTATTGGATTCTTTATGCCAGGGTATGCCCTGTTTATGGCATGATTATATTGTTCTAGCTTTTGAAACATTATTACTTTATATAACTACATAAAAACAGTGCATATAATACACCACTAGATATTCTTAACTATTGAAAAATCTATTTAGGAAATTATTACTAAAGTGAGGAAATAGATATCTTTTCTCTCCATTTAATATTAGTAGCCAGAATTAACATAAATGTTAATTCAGTGAAATATTATCTCCTTACAAATATACTTTTTATTGCATCAAAGAAAGAATAAAGTGCCATCTTTTTCAGTTACAGTCGGCCAAACCAAATATAATTTTGTCTTCCTGACTTAAAAGCATATATAATTTTCAACTTGAAGAAGTAAAAAACACTTCAAATCTACCATTTTGCTTTATTTCTCAGGGTAACTGACAAATCAAAAAGTGACCTACTTTTTCTGGAGGTTATAAAATAAAAATCATGCCTTTGCACATGTTAATGTGATTGCTATGCATTAGAAAAACCAAGTTAAATTTTATACTCATGATTTAGATTGATTTCTTACCAGGCAAAGGAGATAAACTATAATCACTACCCTTGATGAAATGAAACAAATAACAATGATGATGTGCTAATGTATACAGATGGACTGACGTAATAATTTCAGTAACATACTATAAATGTGAAGCATGCCGGTACATGGGAAATTCCTCTTCATTCATTCAAAACAAGTGAAATAATCCTCATTGTAGACTATCCAGATGAGATGATAGTACTGAAAGAAAAGTTAAACTATTTTGAGAACTTTATTAATTGCATTTAAATTGCATTAATTCATATCAAATTATCCAACTAAGCCTTGCTTGGTCCTGAAAAGATTACAAACACATAAATTACTTTTATATGCATCTCTTAAGACAATAGTTAAACTAGAACTGGAAATTGCTGGTGGTCCAGTGGTTAGGACTCTGTGCTCCCACTGCTGGGGACCCAGGTTCGATCCCAGGTGGGGGAAATAAGATCCTGCAAACCACATGACATGGCAAAAAAAAAAAGCCAAAAACAAACAAACAAAAAAGTGGAACTGTTTTATTGAAGTTCATTGTAAAAGAATGATGCAAAGTGTTTTTGTGACTAGAGTCTTTCAATATTATATTTGTAACATACATGTTCTTTTATATAGTTATAGTTGATTTCTTTTCATTGGTAAGGATTTTTCCATCATATGAATATATGGTAACTTATTCTACTGTTGATCAATATTCAGGTTGTTGGCAGTTTGGTGCTATTATGGAAAATACTGTGGTAAACTAGCTTGTACATGTTTCTTGGTCACCTGTGTATGCATTTCTGTTGGAAATATACCTAGAAATGGAATTCCTGTGTCATAGGTTATACATAGATTCAATTTTAGAAGTTAACGGCAAATGATTTCCTGAAGTAGTTGCACCGATTTATGTTCCCAACTGCCCCTAGTGTATGAGAATTTCTGTTGCTCTGCATCATCACTAACACTTGGTACTCTCAGTCATCTTAACTGTAGACATTCTGGACTAAATATTGCATAATGTGTAGTGGTTTCTTAACGGGGTTTTAATTATGGTTTACTCAAATTAAAATATATTCTTCACCTTTTCATGTATTTTTGGCTATATGGAAATCCCCTTCGTGAAGTACCTGTTCAAATCTGTTGTTTAGTTTTCTTTAGGGTTTCTGATCTTTATAATATTGGCCTGTTGTTCTTTATCTAGTTTAGATGTGAATACTTGTTGTTTAATACATTGTCAACTTCCACTTGGCAACTTTCTTTTCATCCTTTACTGGAGTCAATTGATTAATACAAGTTTGAAATTTTGACATAGTTCAATTTATCAGTCTTTCTTTTTTGGTTAATTTTGCCCCCAAATATACTTACCTAACTCAAGCTAGTTATGATATTCTCCTACATTATTTCATGGAAGATTTGTTGTTTCTCCTCTCAGAATTGTACCAACAGTAGACATGGAACTGATTTTTGTATGTGGTGTGAAGTAGGTATTAATACAGCTTTCCTATATAGACATAATACAGTCCCAGAACTGGTATTGAAAAGACCATTCTTTCCCTCACTTCTCTGCAGCACTAAATTCTTTACAACTGAGGTGCTCAAACATGAATTGGTAAGCATCTAGCCTCTCTATTCTGTCATGTGTCTCTTTGCCTATCATTGGACCAATAACACCCTGTCAGTTACTGTAACTTAAAGCTGTTGGTACCTGTTCTTTCTCTTTCTTTTTTTTTTTTTTTTCCAATATTGTCTTATCTGTTCTTGGTCCTTTGCATTTCCATATAAATCTTAGAACTGGATTGACATTTTTGGAAAAATTATTAATAACATCAAGTCTACAAATCAATCAGAATTTTAAGAGAATTGATATTAAACTCAATCCAAGAGAAAGTCATATCATTCTTTTTTATCTTCTTTAATTTCTTACAATGCTGTCTTTAAACATTATTGTTTAAAGATATAACACATAGAAATCATGTACATCTTTCATTAGTTTTTATGGGCTCTTTTAAGCTATTTTAAATGGTATCTTTTCAAGAAATGTTTGTTGCATGTGTATAAAAATACAATTGATTTTGTCTATAGGGCTTATACTATCTTGTCATCTGCCATGGCATCTCCTTATAATCCTTTCATTTTATTTTTTCTTATATCATTGGATAAGACCTTCAATACAGTACGTACTAAAAATAGTCATTGTGAGCATATCTTACTTGGTCCTTGACCCAGAGAAAAAGCTTTTAGCATTTCATTATTATGTATGATTACTACAGGTTTTTGTTGTTGTTGTTATTGTTTTGTTTATCTATATGTGAACTGTATCAGATTAGGTAATTTGCCTTTCCTTCCTACCTTAATAAGTATATCTAATAAAAACTAACTAAATATAATTTACTAAGACTTTTAAAAATTCATGGATGTTGGATTTCATCAAATTCTTTCTCTTCATATATTCAGATAATCATATAATTTTTATTATATTTATGTATTAAGTTACACTAGTTGATTTGGGACTATGAAATTATCTTTGCATTTCTGAGGTCATTGGCCTTGAGCCAAAGACCACCATGAAGACACCTGTATTTGGACAATTTGGGTTTATTGATTCTTCCAGCAAGGGAGAACAAACACAGTGGAGAACCACAGGATGCTGTAGTAAGGTGCTGTTAGAAAGAACATAAAGGATTTGGGTGGGTTAGGTGATTTTTCAGGAGTGTACCAGGAAACCAGAACTTGTTATGTATTGGATGGTTTCAGGACATGGGGACAATTTTATGATTGGATATTTTAATAAGTCTAATTTATAAAGTGAAAGGAATGAAACAAGTCTAAAGCCGTCAAGCTGTCATTGTAATGGAATGGTAAATACTCATATTAACCAATCTAGGGGAATGTTTGGCTATTCTGTGGTATGAACAATTGTCATTTTTTAAACCACTTTATTGAGGCATCATTGACATACAAAAGCTGTATATATTTAATGCATACAACTTGATGAGTTTGGAGATAATTATCTGTCAGACATGACAATGGAGTGGGTTTTTTGGGGGTTTTTTTGGGGTTTTTTTTTGGTCTTGATTCACCATGATCGCCGAGTGGCCTTTGTTTGATGTTGGTGTGCTGTGAAATTATTTATATTTAAAAAAAAATAAAAATCTAGCTCTTAGCAATATCAAGTCTTAGATGACAATGCCAAGCCAGCTCCTGGATGGCTGAGGCTGCTTTTCTCTTTCTCACTAAAATTAATTGTGTAGTCCCGTTTAAAGAGTACTGAATTGGTTTGCTGATTTCATTTAGGGTGTTTGCATCTGCATTCATGAATTGCATTAACCAGTATTTTTTAGAATGTGCTTGTCAGGTTTTGGTATTATGCTTATGTTGGTCCTTGAAAAATAAGTTTGTGACATTTTTCCTTTTATTTTGTGGAAGAATCAGTGTAAGTATCTATTACATACCTTCTAGGTACATTTATATATTACATCAAAATATAAAATTTTCTAGTAAACAGTAAGGATAATGTATTATAAATAACAAAGTGAGTTAATAACTATAAGTAAACATGAATTGGTTTAAAGCAATACATTAAAAATATCCTCTATGTTAATTTCCAGCAAGTAAATCCCATGTATTTCTCTCTGTGTCATATATTTGTTTGAATTGACTTTACATGCATTTTACTCTCAATTATAGCTGTCACACTGCAGCTAGCAAAATCTGGAAATACTCTATTTGCAGAATAGCTACTTGTTTGTTGGTCATTTTGCTCAGTCTGACAGAAAATACGATTGCTCTCAGAATTTACTAATAGAAAAATCTGTAAGACTAGCTTTTACCAAACCTATCTTCTAACTAATCTGTGGTAGGATAATTCTCCTAATCAGTTAACAAAATGACTGGAGGAACATAACTGGAGTTCTGCAAACTCCCTGGTGTGATTGTCTTTCGGTGAGGATATTTTTCAGTTGATCAAGAATAACAACCCCCCCCCAAAAAAAAAAAAAAAAGAATAACAACCCCAAGCAACCTCAACACCAAGGCTTTTGTTTAGTTACCAAAACATAATATATTGTATATTTCAGCTGTGAAATAATCACTCCAAAATTATTTGCTTTTGAAACCAAGAGTGAGGAACTGCTAAATGATACCTATTAATAAGCAATGCCACGTAACACACTGGTTATGACAGGCTCAAGTAAGATGACACACACAAATACATATATGCAAATGAGTGCATTGTTAACTGGTGAAATCCTTTTAAGGTTGATAAATTGTATCAATGACAATGAAAGCTGTAGTTTAAAAATGACCTCTGAATCCAAGAGTTTTGACTCTATTTTGTAGTTAATTTGAATAAGCATTTAGTGATATGACCCTTCAATATTCTTTTACTTTTTTCATCGTATCATTTGCAATGTTTACCTCAATTTAAAAAACATATCAACTATCTATATGGTAATTGACATTAACTGTTCAAAAATTTGGTGGGAAAAGCAGGAACAAAAATGTTCTTGAGACCCCAAAATATATGACATAGAGCATATTATATATATAATGTGTGCGTGCACATGTGTGTATAAAAATGTCTAATGCATTTTTGTTTAAGGGATGGAGTCTCCACTTGAAACTTTCTCTTCTCTAGTATATTATTTTAACAAGTATAGTTTTTTTTTTTTTTCAAAATGCACAGTATAATAGAAGGAGAAAAATAAATGTCATAGAAAGCAGGTTGACAATAGTAAAATGTGAAAGCCAAGAGTGGGATAGCAAGAGCAAGGGAGGAAAAGTCAGAAAGGCAAAACTAAACAGCCTTTATTATAAAGGCAAGTAGTCATTAAAGGATGAATGAGAACATCAACTTTACAATGTGGTAAAGTTATGCCCACACTGTTGATCTTACATTATTAAAAGTTTAAATCATGATTAACAACTATTTAAGAAAACAAGTAAAATCACCTTTTTTGTGTAATACTTTTAATAATGACAAAACTGTACAAAATATCTCAGTAATTTTTTAGTGCTTTTTCATTGTGTGCATATTATGTACCAGGAAGTTTCCATTTTTTTTGGCCAAAACAACTTTTTAAGGCAGAATATGCAGATATTCTCACTCATTTTGAAGAAAAAAAAAAATTGAGAGAAGTTGTTCCACAAAATAACCCAGCTGAAAAATTGAAAAACTGGAAATTAAATTATTTATAGATATAAATGTGTGTCAAATTAAAATTTTTAAATAGTCTTATTTTTCTTAAAGTACAGTGCTTCTGCACTGCTTGAGATCTCACACCTGCTTGTTTTGGTCTTGGTATTAGTGCTTAAAGCTTAAAAATTCAGTTTAGTAGAAATTTTTATTCCAGTTATTTCTTATGATTATGGTCTTTGCTTTTAGTAATTCAGCTGGAAACTATGTCTCAATTCATCTTGACTTTTTGTGTGTGATGAGAGCCCCCATGGCTGAGACAGTGTTTAGAAAAAGATTACCCATGTATGTAAGATTAGTACTAGATTACTGAGGAATGGGAAAACTGAAACAATTTAGTTTGAGTCTGAGGAATCATACTCAGCATTCCTGATAATCCACAGACTCCAGTAGGTTTTACGTGGCCTAGGCAATACTATATACTCCATGATACAAAGCCAGACCAATGACTGGAGCTTTGCCTCAAACTGTTACATTGTGAGCTTTTTAGAAAGAGAAATATCTTTCCTTCTTGTTTATGGTTTCCTTTGCTGTGCAAAAGCTTTTAAGTTTCATCAGGTCCCATTTGTTTATTTTTGTTTTTATTTTCATTACTCTATGAGGTGGATCAAAAAAGATCTTGCTGTGATTTATGTCAAAGAGTGTTCTGCCTGTTTTCCTCTAAGAGTTTTATAGTGTCTGGCCTTACATTTAGGTCTTTAATGCATTTTGAGTTCATTTTGTGTATGGTGTTAGGGAGTGTTTTAATTTCATTCTTTTACATAGCTGTCCAAGTTTTCACACTACTATGTATGAAGTAGATGGCTGGCGAGGGCCTACTGTATAGCACAGGGAAAAAAAGAAAGAGAAATATCATCTCTGGTGAGGTAAGAGAGGGATTAGTATTTCAAAAGCAAAGAGGAAAAGAGCAAAGCTTTCACCTAGTCTTGAATGAATGTAGCAAGAAAGAATTATAAGAATTGAAACACTTCCAGACTGATAATGACATTCCTGCGGAGAGTGTCAGTTTCTGGAGTGTGCAAAGGAACTAGGAAGAGTGGTCTCTCAGACAAGAAGATTGATTCTGTAATTCTCCATGAGCACTACAGGCTGTCAGCATGATTGCACTTGTTTCTCTAAAAGCATTAGCAAGGCAATTACCAATTATTTCACCACGGCATTTACATGTTTGTGTCCATCTATCCCTGGAGCCCAGGAAATTGATTATGCACTGCAGGACATTTTTGCCATCCTATGTAGGGTATCAGGTACTCAAAGTAAGATCTGATGGCACGAGGGAAAATCAAGTGCTGTGAGCTTATGAATTATGTACACAATAAAGGAGAAATCCATGAAGTATGCTTGGCAAAGTTTAAGAAATCAGAGTAGGTTTTTTTTTGCTTAGAAGAGAACAGTGTTTTTGTCAAAAGGGAACAAAAGAACGTGCAGTTTCATATCTCATTCTTGTTAATGGACTAAACATTATAATCGCGTGTATTATTTTTTCTACCTAATTTTTCATTCTTTATTCTTTTTTAAACTACCAATTGATTGCCCAGCTTTTTCATACTGATTTGTTAGAAATGTGTATATATTTAGTAGATTAACGTTTTAGCTATTTTTGTTGTTTTTTGCTTTAACTATTCATCATTAAATTTGACATTAAAATTTAATGTGTATTTGTGACATCAAATCTATCAATATTTTCATTAATAATTTCTTTGATTTTATGCTTACAAAAGTATGCCCTGTGATATACATTGATAAATATTCACCTATATTTTCTTGTTGTTTTAGTTTTTTTATGTTCAACCCCTCAATGTATCTGAAACTTTCTTAGCTTACGCTATGAATAATCTAATTCTTTTCATATACGTTGTTAACAATGTGACCCAGTGCCATTTACTAGGAAGTCCATCATTTCATTAATTTGTCTTGTTCACCCACATTCTTCCATTATTGCTACTATTCATTTATAGTCAGCTACTGAATCAAAACAGTAAAGAAGTCCCCAGAACTGCTTTCAGATGATTAACCAATGCTCAGGGCTGAGGACTCACTCAGCACAAAGACTGGCAAATGGCCTGGAAGGAGCTGTGCCAGGCAACGAGCTGGCTTAGGCTTCCAAGGAGAAAAATAAAATAAATGTTAAAAATTAAATTACTCCTATTGCCTACAGATGGACCACAAACACTCAATTCTATATAAGATAGAGGGGACTTACTTAGTTCCCACTGGCCAGTATGATGCTGAACATTGAGAAGTGACTGAATGGTGGCCGTATGTTGAAAGAGAATCACCCTGTCATCCACACTGACACCCAGAGTATCATAGAAGCAACAACTTGTCTGGAAGTGACAGTGCCCAGTTTTATAATGCCACATCATATCATTACTGGTTGGGGCCTTCCTAGGTTACATGATTAGATCAATGTAGATATAGATACAGAAATATGTAGATATAATTGAAACTGGCATTCCTGTCTTATACCTATTATTTCTAGTATAACTGTTACTTGGTTGTTACTTTTTAAAAAATTTATTCTGGAAAGGATGTCCAATTTTATCAAATTACTTTTTAGCATCAGTTACAATTGTATTTCTGAATTTATAGTAAATACTATTTAATTTGCCAGCTCCTGTGTGCAATACAACTTGTACACTGAATCTTTTCTTCTTCCACATACTGAGAACTTCGCCCTTCCAAATGATCTCCCCTGACTTTATCATCTAGTTTTCTCTTAATACTGTGTGTAGAAGCTCTAGCTGACTAATACACTGTTATTTTTACCTTAACAACATCATGCTGTAATACCTTCCATCTTAAAATTAAAAAAAAAAGCCTTTGACACTATGTCTCTTCAGCTTCACATTTGTCTATCCTGTTTCACAAAGTTTTCAAAAAGTGTTTGTAATCATTTTATTTCTTCATTTTCAATCTTTTTATATTTAAAAAAGAGTAACAATAAACATAGGTTAAACAGTTATGTTTTACTGCAAATCTTAAATTGAAAGCAGCTATCTCCTTGGTTATTACTCCCATTTCTCAAGTCCCATTTTCAGTAGCCACAGTCTATTTCTGCTAGTAAGTTATCTCCATAATTGTGTATTTAAATAAACAGCTAAGCTTGTTTGGTATGTTCCATATTCACACATGAACTCAAGATTACTGCCAAAATATTTATGGGAAGAGTTTGTAAAATCAAAAAAGAACCTCAGCTTTCCCTAGGCTAATTAATACAGGTAAAATACCATTAATATAAATTCGTTACAGGAAGGATTGAAGGTCCCTGGAGAGGTGGCGATGTCCTTGCTGTCTTAATATGTTCTTGTTCTCAAGATAAATATTGGTCAAATCCTCATAAAATAAATCCCAGAAGATTATTTTACATTTCTTCATTTGATACTGTTGATCACTATAATGAGTTAATGAGTGACTCATATAATAGAGTCACTTAATGACTCTAAAGTCATTAAGTCTTATCATTAACAGTTGGTGTTTATTTTTTTCTTGCGCTTGCCTGAATGTTCTGCTAAAAGCTGTAGGCTAGAAATTAAGTCTTCAACAAAGTGATACAGTCTCAGAAGGACTGCATCAGGTATCCTTAACTATTGATAACTGAAGAAATAAAGTCTTGGATACAGGCCTTGGGGTTCAAAGTGGCACAACTTAAACAACTCTCAGGCTGTACCACAATACAGACTCAGAATTTCCAGGATTCTTGTTAGTTTAGAAATTAATAACCTCATGCAAGCAGATTGCAAGCAGATTGCAAGCAGAATTAATTACACAGGACTGAAGGGACTGACAAACTGATGAGATATTGCTAGTTGTGGCTATTTGCTTTGGAATATTTTTTGTCATATTTTTAAATACTGTATTTTCTGTGTGGGGGAAGCCTGCTCTCATCCTCCTTCACCTATAATTACACCTCAAGTCAGTAGGCTATGTTTACTCAAACTACAGTGGAACTTCCTTTAAATGATAAATGGTTACCACTGACCCCTTAATATTTTGGAACAAATACAGTAGTCCCTCATTATCCACAATTTCGCTTTCCATGTTTTCAGTTACCCATGGTCAAGTATGGTTCAAAATATTCAATGGAAAACTCCACAAATAAACAATTCATAAATTTTAAATTGCACACTGTTCTGAGAAGCATGATGAAATATCTTGCTGTCCCACTCCATCCCCGCTGGAATGTGAATATTCCCTTTGTCCAGTGTATCCCACCCGTTAGTCACTGAGTGGCCATTTCAGTTATCTGATTGGCTGTCATGGTATGTCAGTGTTTGTGTGCAAGTAACCCTTATTTTACTTAATCGTCTCAAAGTGCAAGAGTAGTGATGCAGTCAATTTGAATATGCCCAAGAGAAGCTGTATAGTGCTTCCTTTAAGTGAAAAGTTGAAAGTTCTGGACTTATATAAGGAAAGAAAAAAAATTACATCTGAGGTTGCTAAAATCTATGATAAGAACAAATCTGCTATCTGTGAAATTGTGAAGAAGGAAACATAAATTTGTGCTAGTTTTGCTAGCATAAAACTGTAAAAGCTACAGCCACTGTGTGTGATAAGTACATAGTTAAGATGGAAAAGGCCTTAAATTTGTACAAGATACTTTGAGACATAGAGAACACAATCACATAACGCTTATTAGTTGATTGGTATAATTGTTTTATTTTATTACTAATTATGTTTTTAGTCTGTTACCATACCTAATTTATAAATTAAATTTATCATAGGTATACATGTAAAGGAAAAAACATAGTATATATTGGGTTTGGTACTATCAGTGGTTTCAGGCATCCACTGAGGTTCTTGGAACATATCCCCCATGGATAAGGGGGGACTACTGTACTTTGAGTTCTATGTACTTTTTGTAGCAATGTGGTTTTTTGCACAAGTTCATTAAGAAACTGTCCTCCTTTAATGTGTTAAGTATATATATGCACACACTCGTACATACATGTGTATGTATACACACACACTTGAAATTAAGAGTCTGATTTTATGTTTGTATATAAAATCAGCCTCTCAGTTTCTACTTTGAACCAATTTTATTCTGCTGATTTAAAAAATCTTTGATACATACTCCTAAAATTTTTGTGTAAGATTCATTTAAAAATTTTAGAAAAATATGCATATATTCTTTCTCTATATGTTTTCAAATTTCTTAATTCTGTTGATGTTGATGAATGTGTGAAGAGTGTATGATAGATATTGTCAATGTATGATGTTGGTGAAAAAGAGTATATATATGTATATATTTTTTCTATATAATGTAAATAATATATATGTCATGTGAAGGGATCTATTTAATTTTTACTTGTGGACTCATTTCTCCTAGAACCTTTCTACCCTTTGTAAACTGGTTTGTCTCTGGGCCTGCAGCACAGCTGTCACTGTTCTAGGAATTTTCTTTTCCTCTCACTGGAGTTAGATCCCTTGTTTCCTACATCTTGTATATTCATCTTTCATTTTGATGGAGGAAATCTAATTAATCTTTCAGAGTTTCCTAAGAACAAGTGAATGGAAAATATTGTTTCCTTGAGAAATTAATATAAAACATCTATCCAAATGCTTTATTTGTACTTTGGCTTAGTATAGATCATATTCAATAATTTTTTACTCAAAATTTTAAATTACTTCTAGATATTTTAGTTATAGTGTCTAATGCTTCTGATCCTTAACCATAGAAAGTTGAATTATTTTTCTTTCTAGGAGCTTTTATGTTCTTCTCTTTATCTTTGGTGTGTATTCTGAAATTTCATGATCTCTGTGCCTTGTGGTGTGTGTCTTTGTATATGTGTGTGTCTTTTTTAATTGTAAACTTGGTAGACCGTTTAAGTCTATTCTGTCATTCATACATGTAATCCTCCACACTTACCTCTACTTTTTCTACAGCATTTATCACCTTATAATATAATTTTTATTACACATATAATATTTGTGTCTGTGTCACTCAGCGCTAGACAGTAAACTCAACAAGATGGGGATATCTGTCATTCCCTCTACTATAACATTAGTTGGAAAAATAGTGGGTACTCAATAAATGTGTATTGATTGGCTGAGTAGCTTCTCAACTTACCTCCCTGATTTTATAATTGTTCCCTTACAATGTATTTTACTCAAATTCACAATAAATTAACTTACCATTTAAAAATACAGAACAAAGATAGGTCATTATTATTTCCAAACTCCAATGAATCCCATAAATCTTAACACTATCCACCAAATACTATACATATAGTACTTTACTTGGAAGTTACCACTTGCCTTTGTTAGGATATAAGTTTCCCAAAGGCAATGATGTGTTTTGTTTTTTTAAACTTAGATATCACACATACTTGGAAAAAGGCCTGACATGTTGCAACTCCTCCATATTTTTTTTGAGAAAAGGAAAAAAAAGAATAATATATACAATTTAATACTTTAAGTAATTCCCTCCTTTTGGTCTTGTACTGGTCATAGTAGTTTTAATTCTACAGGAGAGAATTTATTGACCTAAAAATGTTTCCTGCTATAATCCTGTGGAATAAGTGTGATTTTCTGTTTATTTTAAATATCTGAATACCATTTGTAGAATATTGGATCTCAGTTATCACTTGATCAATGAATGCAGAAAGTTACTAAGGACGTTGAATGAATACTTATGTAGATAATTTAATGGGAACAATAACTGATACCTGATTTCTTTAAACAAACAAATGTTTTGCTTAACTAATTATGCATTTTAAGTGCCTAGTTTAGGCTTTGTTGCTGATCCTTATTCTTTAGGATTTGCTAAAAGACAGTTTATTGATCAGAGAAATAAAGTCCATGCCTGAGTTTTCCAGGTCTGTGAATGTGTCTCTGCCTTAGTTTGTGGACTTTGAGACAAAGACTTGAGTAGAAATTGTTTGTTGGGAAGTGCTAGTAGGGGACTGGGACAGTGAGAAGGAATTGCAGGAAGCCAACATAGAATGTATTATCAGGCAAGTATCCATTGTGGGCACCTGGAGACTAGTCTCTCTGTGGAACTCTGTGGGTCTATCCTCATAGCATCAATTCCCAGTTAAATCTGACCTGTGGGCCAAGAGAGAACCCTAAGGCAAAGTCCCAGATGCTGAAGTCAGAAGTGGACTGCATGTAGAGATATGTTATGCTGAGCAGACTTAGGCAGGGCACCTGCTGCTGCAATCCCCTGGAGTACTATCCACAGTTTAACATAATACTTCAGAATACTTTTGTTCTAGACATGCTATTTTAATGATTATCAGCTGGGGCCATAGAGCACAAAGAAGAATCTAATCAGTGCTATACCTTAAGTGGGTTCAAGTTGCACATTGGCAGGACACACAAGATAAGGCTCTCTCCTTCATAAGTAGGGGATGTTAGATCAGTCTTTTGAGCATAATGTTTTTGACCTTAATGTATGCCAGTTTTCCTGAATTCATGTCATTGGCATATAAGCACTATTAAGTTTAATAGTTTAATCTTTGCCTTTACTATACTTCAGACAGCTTTATACTTTTAAACTGCCATACTATTAAATGGCATCATTCTTCCAAATTCTTTATTGTACTACTTTTGTTTCTTTCTTTTTTTTTTTTTTTGGGGGGGTGTGCCACATGGTATTCAGGATCTTCCCCCACCAGGGATCAAACCTGTGCCCCCTGCATTAGGAGTGCAGAGTCTTAAACACTGGACTGCCAGGGAAGTCCTATTCTACTACTTTTTGTAAGTGTAGCATAATCAGAATAATAATTGTTTGCAGAAAAACAGATGGTAAGCTCATTACAGGACTATTAATGTTAACATTTATTTGAAAGATCAGATGAATGTACCTGTATTATTTTCTTGGTTTAGGCATCCACACAGTTTGTACTAGTTCTCATTCAAAAAAAGAAAAATGTTGAGGGGGACCTTCAAGATGGTGGAGGAGTAAGACATGGAGACCACCTTCCTCCCCACAAATACATCAAAAGTACATCTACATGTGGAGCAACTCCTACAGAACAGCTAGTGAATGATGGCAGAAGACCTCAGACTTCCCAAAAGGCAAGAAACTCCCCACGTACCTGGGTAGGGCAAAAAAAAAAGAAAAAGCAGAGACAAAAGAATAAGGATGGGACCTGCACCTCGGGGAGGGAGCTGTAAAGGAGGAAAAGTTTCCACACACTGGGAAGCCCCTTCACTGGCGGAGATTGGGGGTGACAGGGAGGAAGATTCGGAGCCATGGAGGAGAGCGCAGCAACAGGAGTGCAGAGGGCAAAGCGGAGAGATTCCTGCACAGAGGATCGGTGCCCGACTAGCACTCACCAGCCCGAGAGGCTTGTCTGCTCACCCGCCGGGACGGGTCGGGGCTGGGAGCTGAGACTCAGGCTTTGGAGGTCAAATCCCACAGAGAGCACTGGGTTTGGCTGTGTGAATACAGCGTGAAAGGGGCTAGCATGCCACAGCTAGCCAGGAGGGAGTCCAGGAAAAAGTCTAGACCTGCCTACGAGGCAACAGACAATTGTTTCGGGGTGCACGAGAAGAGGGGATTCAGAGCACCACCTAAACAAACTCCAGAGATGGGCGCGAGCTGCAGCTATCAGCTTGGACCCCAGAGATGGGCATGAAACACTAATGCTGCTGCTGCAGCCACCAAGAATCCTGTGTGCAAGCACAGGTCACTGTCCACATGCACCCCCCATCACAGGAGCCTGTGCAGCCCGCCACTGCCCGGGTCCTGTGATCTAAGGACAACTTGCCTGGGAAAACACATGGCATGCCCCAGGCTGTTGCAATGTCATGCTAGCCTTTGCTGCCACAGGGTCACCCCGCATTCCAATTATAACTACCATATCCCTCCCTCGCCCCGGCCTGAATGAGCAAGAGCCCCCTAATCAGCTACTGCTTTAACCCCGTCCTGTCTGGGCAGGGAACAGATGCCTGAGGGCGACCTACACGCAGAGGTGGGGCGAAAACCAAAGCTGAACCCCAGGAGCTGTGCAAATAAAGAAGAGAAAGGGAAATTTCTCCATGCAGCCTCAGAAACAGCAGATTAAATCCCCACAATCTACTTTTGTACCCTGCATCTGTGGAATACCTGAATAGATAACAATCATCCCAATATTGTGGCAGTGGACTTCGGGAGCAACTGTAGCCTTGGGGTTTGCTGTCTGCAACTAATTTGTTTCTGATTTTTATATTTCTCTTTGTTTAGTGTTTAGCGCTTATTATCACTGGTGAATTTGTTTATTGGTTTGGTTGCTCTCTTCTTTTTCTCTTTTTTAATCATTATATATATATTTTTTATTTTAATAATTTTTTTAGTTATTTCATTTATTATTATTATTTTTTCTTTCTTTTTTTCTCCCTTTTGTTCTGAGCCGTGTGACTGACAGGGTTTTGGTGTTCCACCCTGGTGTCAGGCCTGAGACTCTGAGGTAGGAGAGCCAAGATCCAACCATTAGACCACCAGAGACTTCCCAGCCCCGTGTGATATCAACTGGTGAGAGCTTTCCCAGAGATCTCCATCACAATGCTAGACCCATATCCACCCAATGGCCAGCACACTCCAGGGCTGGATGCCGCATGCCAAACAACTAGCAAGACAGGAACACAACCCAACCTATTAGCGTAGAGGCTGCCTGAAATCATAATAAGGTCACAGACACTCCAAAACACACTGCTGGATGCAGCCCTGCCCACCAGAAAGACAAGATCCAGCCCCACCCACCGGAACACAGGCACCAGTCCACACCAACAGGGGTCCTACACAACCCACTGAAACAACATCACCCACTCAGGACAGACACCAAACACAATGATAACTACAAACCTGCAGCCTGCCAAAAGAGGGCCACAAACACAGTAAGTTAAACAAACTGAGAAGACAGAGAAGTATGCAGCAGATAAAGGAGCAAGGTAAAAAACCCAGCAGACCAAACAAATGAAGAGGAAATAGGGAGTTTACCTGAAAAAGAATTCAGAGTAATGATAATAAAGATGATCCAAAATCTTGGAAATAGAATGAAGAAAATACAAGAAACATTTAACAAGGACCTAGAAGAATTAAAGAGCAAACAAACAATGATAAACAACACAATAAATGAAATTAAAAATTCTCTAGAAGGAATCAATAGCAGAATAACTGAGACAGAAGAATGGATAAGTGACCTGGAAGATAAAATAGTGGAAATAACTACCACAGAGCAGAATAAAGATAAAAGAATGAAAAGAATTGAGGACTGTCTCAGAGACCTCTTGGACAACATTAAATGTACCAACATTCAAATTATAGGGGTCCCAGAAGAAGAAGAGAAAAAGAAATGGTCTGAGAAAATATTTGAGGAGATTATAGTTGCAAACTTGAAAGGAAATAGTTAATCAAGTCCAGGAAGCACAGAGAGTCCCATACAGGATAAATCCAAGGAGAAACACACCAAGACACATATTAATCACACTATCAAAAATTAAGTACAAAGAAAATATATTAAAAGCTACAAGGGAAAAGCAACAAATAACATACAAGGGAATCCCTATAAGGTTAACAGATGATCTTTCAGCAGAGTTTCTACAAGCCAGAAGGGTGTGGCAGGACATATTTAAAGTGATGAAAGGGAAAAGCCTACAACCAAAATTACTCTACACAGCAAGGATCTCATTCAGATTCGATGGAGAAATTAAAACCTTTACAGACAAGCAAAAGCTAAGAGAATTCAGCACCACCAAACCAGCTTTACAACAAATGCTAAAGGAACTTCTCTAGGCAGGAAACACAAGAGAAGGAAAAGACCTATGATAACAAACAAAAAACAATTAAGAAAATGGTAATAGGAACATACATATCGATAATTATCTTAAACGTAAATGGATTCAATGCTCCAACCAAAAGACATAGACTGATGAATGGGTACAAAAATAAGATCATATATATGTTGTCTATAGGAGACCCACTTCAGACCTAGGGACACATACAGACTGAAAGTGAGACGATGGAAAAAAGGTATTTCATGCAAATGGAAAACAGAAGAAAGCTGGAGTAGTAATTCTCATAACAGAAAACATAGACTTTAAAATAAAGACTATTACAAGAGACAAAGAAGGACATTATATAATGATCAAGGGATTGATCCAAGAAGAAGATATAACAATTGTAAATATTTATGCACCCAACATAGGAGCACCTCAATACATAAGGCAAATGTTACCAGCCATAAAAGGGGAAATCAACAGTAACACCATAATAGTAGGGGCTTTTAACACCGCACTTTCACCAATGGACAGATCATCCAAAATGAAAATAAATAGGGAAACACAAACTTTAAATGATACATTAAACAGAATGGACTTAATTGATATTTATAGGACATTCCATCCAAAAACAACAGAATACACTTTCTTCTCAAGTGCTCATGGAACATTCTCCAGGATAGACCATATCTTGGGTAACAAATCAAGCCTTGGTAAATTTTAAAAAATTGGAATCGTATCAAGTATCTTTTCTGACCACAACATTATGAGACTACATATCAATTACAGGAAAAAAAACTGTAAAAAACACAAACACATGGAGGCTAGACAATACACTACTAAATAAACAAGAGATCACTGAAGAAATAAAGAGGAAATAAAAAAATACCTGGAAACAAATGACAATGAAAATACAACAACCCAAAACCTCTGTGATGCAGCAAAAGCAGTTCTTAGAGGGAAGTTTCTAGCAATACAATCCTACCTCAAGAAACAAGAAACATCTCAAATAAACAACCTAACCTTACATCTAAAGCAATTAGAGAAAGAAGAAAAAACCCCCAAAGTTAGTAGAAGGAAAGAAATCATAAAGATCAGATCAGAAATAAATGAAAAAGAAATGAAGGAAACAATACCCAAGATCAATAAAACTAAAAGCTAGTTCTTTGAGAAGATAAACAAAATTGATAAACCATTAGCCAGACTCGTCAAGAAAAAAACAGAGAAGACTCAAATCAACAGAATTAGAAATGAAAAAGGAGAAGTAACAACTGACACTGCAGAAATACAAAGGCTCGTGAGAGATTCCTACAAGCAGCTCTATGCCTATAAAATGGACAACCTGGAAGAAATGGACAAATTCTTATGAAAGCATAACCTTCCGAGTGGAACCAGGAAGAAATGGAAAATATAAACAGATCAATCACAAGCACTGAAATTGAAACTGTGATTATAAGTCTTCCAATTAGCAAAAACCAAGGACCAGAGGGCTTCACAGGCGAATTCTATCAAACATTTAGAGAAGAGCTAACCCTATCCTTCTCAAACTCTTTCAAAATATAGCAGAGGGAGGAATACTCCCAAACTCATTCTACGAGGCCACCATCACCCTGATACCAAAACCAGACAAAGATGTCACAAAGAAAGAAAACTACAGGCCAATATCACTGATAAACATTGATGCAAAAATCTTCAACAGAATACTAGCAAACAGAATCCAACAGCACATTGAAAGGATCGTACACCATGATCAAGTGGGGTTTATCTGAGGAATGCAAGCATTCTTCAATATACGCAAATCAATCAATGTGATACACCATATTAACAAACTGAAGGGTAAAAACCATTTGATCATCTCAATAGATGCAGAGAAAGCTTTTGACAAAATCCAACACCCATTTATGATAAAAACCCTCCAGAAAGTAGGCATAGAGTGAACTTACCTCAACATAATAAAGGTCATATATGACAAACCCACAGCCACCATCGTGCTTAGTGGTAAAAAACTGAAACCATTTCCTCTAAGATCAGGATCAAGAAAAGGTTGCCCACTCTCACCACTATTATTCAACATAGTTTTGGGAGTTTTAGCCACAGCAATCAGAGAAGAAAAAGAGATGGAAGTAATACAAATTGGAAAAGAAGAAATAAAACTGTCACTGTTTGCAGATGACATGATACTATACACAGAGAATCCTAAAGATGCTACCAGAAAACTACTAGGGCTAATCAATGAATTTGGTAAAGTAGCAGGATACAAAATTACTGCACATAAATCTCTTGCATTCCTATACACTAATGATGAAAAATCTTAAACAGAAATTAAGGAAACACTCCCATTTACCACTGCAACAAAAAGAATAAAATACCTAGGAATAAACCTACCTAAGGAGACAAAAGACCTGTATGCAGAAAACTATAAGACACTGATAAAAGAAATTAAAGATGATACAAATAGATGGAGAGATATACCATGTTCTTGGACTGGAAAAATCAATATTGTGAAAATGACTATACTACTCACAGCAATCTACAGATTCAATACAGTCCCTATCAAATTACCAGTGGCATTTTTCACAGAACTAGAACAAAAAATTTCAGAATGTGTATGGAAACACCAAAGACACCAAATAGCCAAAACAAACTTGAGAAACAAAAACTGAGCTGGAGGAATCAGGCTCCCTGACTTCAGATTATACTACAAAGTTACAGTAATCAAGATATTATGGTACTGACACAGAAACAGAAATATAGATCAATGGAACAGGATAGAAACCCAGAGATAAGCCCATGCACATATGGTCACCTTATCTTTGATAAAGGAGGCAAGACTATACAATTGAGAAAAGACAGCCTCTTCAATAAGTGGTGCTGGGAAAACTGGACAGCTACATATAAAGAATGAAATTAGAACACTTCCTAACACCATACACAAAAATAAATTCAAAATGGATTAACGACCTAAATGTAAGGCCAGACACTGTAAAACTCTTAAAGGAAAACATAGGCAGAACACTCTATGACATAAATCACAGCAAGATCCTTTTTGACGAACCTCCTAGAGAAATGGAAATAAAAACAAAAATAAACAAATGGGACCTAATGAAACAAAACTTTTGCACAGCAAAGGAAACCATACACAAGACGAAAGACCACCCTTAGAATGGGAGAAAATATTTGCAAATGAACCAACTGACAAAGGATTAATCTCCAAATTATACAAGCAGCTCATGCAGCTCAGTATTAAAAAAACAAACAACCCAATCCAAAAATGGGCAGAAGGCCTTAACAGACATGTCTCCAAAGAAGATATACAGATTGCCAACAAACACATGAAAGGATTCTCAACATCACTAATCATTAGAGAAATGCAAATCAAAACTACAATGAGGTATCACCTCACACCAGTCAGAATGGCCATCATCAAAAAATCTACAAACAATAAATGCTGGAGAGGGTGTGTAGAAAAGGGAACCCTCTTGCACTGTTTGTGTTAATGTAAATTGTTACAGCCACAATGGAGAACAGTATGGAGGTTCCTTAAAAACTAAAAATAGAACTATCATATGACCCAGCAATCCCACTATTGGGCATATACCCTGAGAAAACCATAATTCAAAAAGAGTCATGTACCACAATGTTCATTGCAGCACTATTTACAATAGCCAGGACATGGAAGCAACCTAAGTGTCCATCAACAGATGAATCGATAAAGAATAGGTGGCACATATATACAATGGAATATTACTCAGCCATAAAAAGAAATGAAATGGAGTTATTTGTAGTGAGGTGGATGGACCTAGAGTCTGTCATACAGAGTGAAGTAAGTCAGAAAGAGAAAAACAAATACCATATGCTAACACATATATATGGAATCTAAAAAAAAAAAATGGTTCTTAGGAACCTAGGGGCAGGACAGGAATGAAGACACAGGCATAGAGAGTGGAGTTAAGGACAAGGGGACGGGGAAGGGTAAGCTGGGAGGAAGTGAGAGAGTAGCATTGACATATATACACTACCAAATGTGAAATAGCTAGTGGGAAGCAGCCATAGCACAACAAGATCAGCTCCGTGCTTTGTGTCCACCTAGAGGAGTGGGGTAGGGAGGGTGGGAGTGAGACACAAGAGGGAAGGGATATGGGGATATATGTATATGTATAGCTGATTCACTTTGTTATACAGCAGAAACTAACACAACACTGTAAAGCAATTATACTCCAATAAAGATGATTAAAAAAAAGTTCCTTTAACATTTGTGTCATTTACACTACACCACTTTGAATACAAAGTGACATAATAAAAATGCTTTATAGAAGCACTGTTTCCAAGCCATCTTCAGTATTCTCCTCGGAGACCATCCTAATTTTTCCCAAATTAGTGTCATGAATCCTGAGAGAACATCTCATATGTGCTCCAAAATCTCATTTTAGTTTTTTCTACATAGCATCTCTGTGTTCCTTCTCTGCAGTTCACTGGCTTATGTCTCTTTTCATCAACAAATCCAAGTGTCAGTTATGCTATTAATAATCAAAGAGGGTTCCAGAACTGCCGCTCTTGTCTATATTGTCTTGTACTCTTGCTGATTGCCTATGTTGTGGGTCCACTATCTATACCATCTCCTGTTGTTGGTACCATTGACTAAAGTTTAGAACCTGTTATGTCCAATATGGTAGCCACCAGCCAGCCCCAAGTGGATACTGAACACTTGAAATGAGGCTACTCTGACTGAAGCTCTGATTTTTATTTTGAAATTTTAAAACTGATCTTTGAGTTATTAGAAAACTCTTAAGTATGGAATAACTTGGTTATATGAATTTATTTTTCACTTGTACATCTAAAAAATCTAAATACAATTATTTCCATAGAAAATTTAACATTTGATTTGAGAAATGCTGTAAGTGTAAAACACAGACAAGATTTCCATTTCTTTTCTTCTTATTTTTGTGGCTACTATAAAGTTTAAAATTACATATGTGGCTAGTGTTACAATTCTGTTGGATAGTGCTGTTTTGCACTAAGACTTTCAATATCCTTTTTAGCTCACTTTAAAAATAATGTTCTGTTGGGGAAATATAATTAAAAACAGCCTCTTGCCAACCTCTCCACAAATATAGAAGAGAAGGAAAACAGTTTTATTTTTAAGTAAGCATGAAATCAAAATATGATGTATTAATATATCATAGGCAATTGGCTAAAGAGATTGCAAGATAGAAGTCTCATTAGTTCACACAGTGGAGCATATGCAACCCATTCCACACATGTTCTCAAAGTAAATGATAACTAGTCCTTAAGTAGGGAACTTCATGGAAACATTTGTGATACACTGTCATTCTAAATTCATCTGCTAATTGGGATAGTCTCATGTATTTGCTAATTGCCTTTTTCTAAAAGAAAAACAAGTTTCTCATCTCTTAAAACAGTAGGTAGGTTTTCAACCTACAGCACAGCACAGGCTAAAGTTAGGCTCCTACCGTCCTAGGGGCAATGGGAGATATGGGTACAATCCTTTTTGATTACTTCTCAAAAAGATGTTTCCCAGGTCCTTGAGAAAAAGATTTCTGGCTTATAAAGCTAGCTGGGGATCTATTTAGCCTTTAAAAATATTTATATACACCTCAAAGGGGCACAGAAAGCATTACAGTTACAGGTTATCTAAAGTAAACGTTCAAAGAAAAAGCCCTGCGAGGGAAGCATCTTTGCTGTCTTACACCAGAGAAGCTCAATATTTTTCTGTTTTTAGATTTGTGTTTACACTTACAGTTCTTATTTCATGTGAGTTATAACAGTAATATTAGTACATACATATTGTAAAACAACTTAAAAATAGGAATACTTAATAATAATTTGCAATATTATTTTTTCCCTTATTCCTAATTCCTCGCCTTCTGTTATAGTTAAATCACTTGCTTTCCCAGAGATTAATAATGTATTGTTTATTTTCCCCTTTTACATATCACAGAGGACATTTCTTTCTTCTGGCCTGCCTGCCCTTTTGGCATGTGCAATTCACTCACTCCATGTTTGGGTGGGGTTTTTTGTTGTTTTTTTAATTGTTTTTTAAATCAGTTGGCTCCATCTTTCTTCTCCAGAGATGGCACAAAACTCAAGCTGTAGTAGAGTTTGTTGGTTTCCCCTAGGACTAATATGAATTCTTGGAAGAAATTACACTTCATCTATGAGACTACAAACTCTAAGGACAAGTTAACCTATAACTGAGGGAACTGATTTTGCAGCTTCTTGGAGAGTTTACCTAAGAATGAATTTAACCCAGAGGAAAGCAGAGCTGAGCTGAAGGGAGAAAAAGAGAGGTCCATGTGTTATGGCTGAGCTCTTGGATTCAGCAGGGCCTGTAGTCAGACCCCATTGTGCATTGCCTAGGTAAGAGCTTCACATACTTCACCTCTGCTTAAGCTGGCTGAGGTTGGATTTTTGTTTTCTCAAGCACAGATTTCCAGCCTATACACATATATGTGAGACTTTGTCTTAATTTAAGGAGGCACACTCTTAATCAAGAATGCGATGTATTATATAAGACAAATGATCATTTTAGAGTGCTCCTTTATGTCCAGTTTACAACCACAGTTTTTTATTGGTTTGACTGTCCAGACATAAATTTCTAGACTTTAGACAATTTCAACATTCTATATAATTGTTATGGTCAGTACAGACTCTTTAAAAGGGGACCTTAAAAATAAGCTGTGGGTTTAATTGAATTAGTTTTATTATGATAATATTTAAAAATACAAAAAAATAGTATATAAACTATTATTATAGTAATAGTTTAATACTACTTATAACAGTATTAAACCAAAACAATTCTGATGCAAATTCAAATTCTAAAAAGCCCAATAGGGCTTCCCTGGTGGCGCAGTGGTTGAGAATCTGCCTGCCGATGCAGGGGACAGGGGTTCGAGCCCTGGTCCGGGAAGATCCCACGTGCCGCAGAGCAACTGGGCCCGTGAGCCACAATTACTGAGCCTGCGCGTCTGGAGCCTGTGCTCCGCAACAAGAGAGGCCGCGATAGTGAGAGGCTCGCGCACCGCGATGAGGAGTGGCCCCCGCTTGCCACAACTAGAGAAAGCCCTCGCACAGAAACGAAGACCCAACACAGCCATAAATAAAAATAAATAAATAATAAAAAAAGATTGACACCCAGTGGCCAAATTTAAAAAAATAAATAAATAAATAAATAAATTAAAAAAGCCCAATAATACATAAATTATCTGCATATATTATGTATGTTTCTGGGGTGGGGATCCCTAATCATAAGAAAAGTCCTCTGCTTTGTTCCAGCATTTTCATAGATTTGTCTCTGTGTGTTTTGGGTGATATCAGTAACTAAGGTTGATTTATCTGAGTTATAAAGTAGAGATTGTTTTTTTTTAATTAGACACCCAATTGTCCCCAAGGCATTTATTTACCAGCCTACTCTTCCCATTAATTTGAAATAGGCACCTTTATAAACTTTCAAATATAGCATTTCCCCCTTAGTAGTTTGAAAACATTTTGCCCTATTTTTCTTCCCAGACCAGCAAACTTATCAAAATCTTCTTCATTATATACTTACTACTCTGTTTACTGC
Organism: Balaenoptera physalus; assembly: GCF_965194825.1. Classification (NCBI taxonomy): domain Eukaryota; kingdom Metazoa; phylum Chordata; class Mammalia; order Artiodactyla; family Balaenopteridae; genus Balaenoptera; species Balaenoptera physalus. The sequence goes on along the minus strand of NC_138883.1, from coordinate 57,302,983 downwards.
CAATAAAATATTCCAGTTTTGTTTGTATAGATCAGAATCTCTTCAACATACCTACCTTCAAGTTGAATGTATTACTTACTAGTATGACAGAAGTTTAGAGTTTGGCATATCTGTGCTATTCTCGGCCAAGTGATAACTCAATTGGTATTATTCAGATTCATCTGACAGTAACTTGGCACCTCCTGTGCCAAACTTTTCTCTTTCTCTCTTCTCTCAATGGATAGAAAGGTAGACAACATCTCTTTCTCTTTCTTGAGCTCACCTTTGAAATTTTCTCATTATCATTATTTGTTTTGTATTCTTCTATGAGATGGTCATTCAGGTGCAGCCACGAGATGAGACACAGAGGCTCGGGAAAACAAGTTTAAATACTCACAGGTCCTCAAGACAGCAGGCACTGCACGCCATGCAGGTCCACATGAAAAGCATCAGGGTGGTCAGGAGGCAGAATACAGAGGGAGGTGAAAGCATTAGGCCAGAGCCTTCACTGGGGTTTCCAAGAGAAAGGCCAAAAAGGGCGGGGTAACAGTTTATGATTGGCTAGTTTGAATGATTTGGGCAGGCTCTAAGCTATGGGGGGTGGGGGGATGGTGCCTAATTGCCTGGTCCCTGGCCCTGGAATGATTAAGGCAGAAGAATATTGGCTCTTGGGGTGCATGGGACAGATTGAGGAAGTATGGCTCTGGATTGGTTAGGCTGCACATCAAAGGCATACTCCAGAGGCCCTTTGCCCCTGGAAGGGCAGACTCTCCCAAGCCAGAAAGGTTTTTTTTTTTTTTTAAATATCAAAACACAATAATATACACCATTTAAAAAAATACATTATTACCTCCAAATTTAATGAGGATATATTTCATACTATCAATTTTATTTTTTTGCAGCCTAGCTGGATGTTCTTTCTGCAAGAGTACATTTTTTGTTATTGTTACCTTAATGATGAATCAGCTTCTCTGTGTGTTTATGAGTATGCTTGTGTTGGGGAAGGTGGTCATAGGGAAGGGGTTTTAAGCCCAGGGTAATTAAGTTAACCCTTCTACATGGGATTTCAAATAGTCTGTATCTGTTGAGTTTTAATGGAATGTTCCTATCTGCTTTATATGTTACAGAAATTGTTCTAATATAGTTATATCACTGCTCTGAGCCATAACTACTTTCTGATACACACACATATATATGTATATGTATATATGTGTATATGTATACATACATATGTACATGGCAAAATATATGTTCTATATTTAAACATATATAAGTATACCCTATAGTTGAGCATACATATATGGAAGTAAAGTATTTGTGTGTTTAAATACTTTTTTACCAGAAATTCCAACATACTATGTTTGTTGTACTTAGATTTTTCACCTCATATTGAACCAGAAACTTTTGTAGTGTTTCTTTACTTCAGAAAGCTTTTGTCTTCTAAAGAAACCCTAGTGTTTCTGCCCATCATCCTCCAGACTTGCAGGAAGGTTTGAAATATAGCAGTTCCATATTGTGGCTCAAAGTTGGATCACTGATATCCTCTTCATTACATAGAAGTTACAAAAATCGTTGAGCATTGTTTTCGATGTTTAATAATATTTTGACTGATGCTTTTGTACTTCCTGTCAAAAACATTCGTCTGCTCTGTCAATATTCTGAAAAAAACTCAATTATTTTATTTTCATTTATTGATGTAATTTAAACAAACATTTTAATAGGCACATATAATTCACAATAGATTTGTTTTGAACTTTCTACCTTGCTTTTGTATAGATTATATGGAAGTGTGTATTCTAGGACACACATTCACAGGACATTCAAGGTGGTATTTGTTAGTCCAGGAAACATGGATTTTTATAAAAATTTAATAGCCAATAAATGTAATACCATGAAAATTTGGGAAGAGGATAAAATATTTATGTAACCTTTTGTGTGCCATGGAGATAATCTATTTCCTGGTTTCATATATCATGACGTGATTTTTTCCTCAGATCTTTCCTTAAGCATAGATTTTTTTTTATATGATGATTTTGCCATCAATTATGTCTATGGTCTATAGTCATAATATAGTCAATATCATTATATAAGAACAGATAATATTTTACATAATATTTTGCACTCATTTTAATAAAGTTTAGTGATTTATCCTTGAGTTAACCATTTTCCATATAGTTAAATATAGGATGACAAGTAGTATAATGTATATGCATCACAAAAATGGATATCATACTTTAAAAGTTTATAATCTATAGGAATAGACTGAAGGATGGAAGAAAGAGTTTTTATAATTTCTAAAGAAATCACAATAAAGCAGCCTGATTTCAGATAGCATGGAGCATGAAAGATAGTTTCAAAATAAAAATAAAAAGTATATGCAGTAAAAATTCTATAGAAATAAGTTATAGATTAGTTAGAAATGTGTGAGAAAATAACTATACCCTTCATAAGAAAACATTGCAAATAGGAGGGGGTATTTAAACACATATTTCTGATTGACTGAGCTGATTTCAGGAGTAATAACTAAATTTACAGCTACTTTTTCATACCCATATTTGTTAGGTATGAACAGTATGGGCACTAAGAAATTACCTTATCATGGTTTTCATACATATACTCTGCGCCAGTGAATAAAGAAATCATCTTTGTATCAATCTAAGGCAGTAAGTTCTGCAAAAATGTATCTAGTAGAGTTATACTTTTCTGGGATTAATATTTTTCTTTTCAGATAATTTTTATTTTTTATTAACATATAGTTGATTTACAACATTAATTACTTTCAGGTCTACAACATAATGATCACATATTTTTATAGTTTATATTAAACTCCATTTACAGCTTTATAACATATTGACTGTACTCCCTGTGCTGTACAATATATACTTGTAGTTTATTTATTTTATATATAGTAGTTTGTACCTCTTAATCCCCTACCCCTATTGTGCCCCTCACCCTTCCTTCTCCCCACTTGTAACCAGTAGTTTGTTCTCTATATCTGTGAACCTGTTTCTGTTTTGTTATATTCATTCATTTTATTTTTAGATTTCATACATGTGTTAACATACAGTATTTGTCTTCCCTCTGTCTGACCTCAGACAGATCAGGTCACCTTAGTGACCTGATTTCACTAAGCATAATGCCCTCCAAGTCCATCCATGTTGTATAAATGGCAAAGTTTCATTCCTTTATGGCTTAGTAATATTCCATTTTGTGTGTGTGTGTGTATGTATGTGTGCTTGTGCGTGTGTGTGTGTGTGTGTATGTATGTGTGTGTATATATATATATATATATATATATATATATATATACCACAACTTCTTTATCCAGTCATCTGTTGATGGACACTAAGGTTGCCTCCACATCTTGACTATTGTAAATAATGCTTCTATGAACATTGGAGTGTGTGTATCTTTTCAAATTAGTATTTTTTTTTTCTTTGGGTATATACACAGGAGTGGAATTGATGGATCATATGGTAGTTCTATTTTTAGTTTTGTCAGGAACTTCCATACCGTTTTCCATAGGAGCTGTACCAATTTACATTCCCACCAACAGTGTAGGAGGGTTCCCTTTTCACCACATGCACTTCAATGTTTCTTGTTTGTGGTCTTTTTAATGATAATCATTCTGAGAGATGTGAGGTGATACTTCATTGTGGTTTTGATTTGCTTTTCTCTGATGATTAGCTATGTTGAGCATCTTTTCATGTGCCTGTTATTCATCTGTATGTCCTCTTTGGCAAAATGTTTATTCAGGTCTTTTGCTCACTTTTTATTGGGTTTTTTGGTTTCTTGATGTTGAGTTGTATGAGCTGTTTATATATTTTGGATATTAACTCCTTAACAGTCATATCACTTGCAAATATTTTCTCTCATTCTGTAGGTTGTCTTTTCATTTTGTGGAAGGTTTCCTTTGCTATGCAAAAGCTTTTAAGTTTAATTAGGTCCCATTTGTTTATTTTTGCTTCTGTTTTCTTTTGCCTTAGGAGACAGATACAAATAATATTATTGTGATTGATGTCAGAGTGTTCTGCCTGTGTTTTCTACCCTTTTCACTCTGGGACCCCCATTATGTGAATGTTAGTATTCTTGATGTTGTCCCACAGGTCCTTTAAAATGTTCTCATTTTTTAAAATTTGTTTTTCTTTTGGCTGTTTTGTTTGGGTGATTTCTATTCTATCTTCCAAATCACTTAGGCATTCTTCTGTATCACCTAGTCTGCTGTTAATTCCTTCTGGTGTGTTTTTCATTTCAGTTACTGTATTCATCAGCTCTGACTGGTGGTTTGTATTTTCTGGTTCTTTGTTAAAATTCTCACTGTATTCATTTATTCTTTTTCCTAGTTCAATTAGCATTATTATACTAATGCTCTGAACCCTTTACCTGGTAATTTATTTATGTCTATTTTATTAGTTTTTTTAAAGTTTTTTTTCTTATTCTATTAATTGAAACAAATTCCCCTATCTTATGTTGCCTACCTTACTCTGTCTCTATGAAATTCAGTGAAACAGTTACCTGTCCTGGTTTTGAAAATATATTCTTGTGTGGGAGCTTCCCTCTGCAGTGTAATTGTGCCCACTGGCTTTGGGGGGAGCGCTAGATCTGAAATGGGCATAGGTCACATCTCCCCCCAGGGTTTGCTGACAGCTGTTACCTTCGTGGGACATGGGGCTGGAGATAGAGAGGGGCTAGAGCTAGAACCAGGTGTGAGCCAAGGCTTCTCCTATGATCATTGGCTGACAGTGTCCTATTGGGGGTAAGAGCAGGACCCAAGGTGCTGGAGCTGAAGAGCTGAGGGTTAAGTCTGAGCTGGTTCTGTTCCCTCTAAGTGTACACTCTATTTCCTCCCAGCCTCAGCACCTTCACTCCAGAGGGGATCAGTGCTAGAGCATAAGGGGTCTGAGCCAGCACCCGATGCCTGCTGGGGCACACACTGATGCAATCCCAGCACACCAGTCAGAATTCCAGACCACTCCCTGTCCACTGCCTCTGAGAGCACCAGTAATGGCCACTTGTGCCCAGTTTAGGTGCAGTGTCGGGTCCAAGCCAGATTTAGCCCCCACAACTATGCACTGTCCTCAGCAATGACAGCCTTCACCCTAGGGGGGAGCTGCACCAGAGCAAGAGGGGCTGGAGTGGGCTTTTGGTGTCAGCTTGTGCACAGGCTGGGATAATCCCAGCATACCTGTGAGAGCGTGAGACAGCTCCAGATCCACCGCCTCTGCAAGTGCCAGCAGCCACAGCCCCCACCCTGTTCAGACGCAGTGCCAGGTCCGAGCCTGCTGCATCCCCTTGACTGCAAACTTTCCTCTGCAGTGCAGCCTTCACCCCAGTGGGAAGCCATGCCAAAGCTGGAGGAGCAGGGAAGTTGCAGGAAACTGGCCAGAGTCTTGAGCAGTCTCAATCTGCTCCCTCCACCTTGTTCCTGGGTATGAGCAAGCAGGTTCTTAATAAGCAGTCTAGGTTTCTTATAGTCTTCCTGTTAGTCCCACTGGTTTTCAAGCCAGCTAAGGGGATTCATCTTCCTGGTGTTGGATATCAGGGCTGGGGTGCCCAACATGTGGTTCAGACTACTTTCTCCCAGGGAGGATCTTTGAACCCACGCAATTCCCCTTCTTTTCTGTGTTCTCTCCTAGAGGAACAGGTCCTGAATTGATTGCTTGTTTTCCCTTCCTACCTGGCTCCATGTAGATCATTCTTTATAACTTTGTTGTGTAAGGGTCTTTATGCCAGTCTCCAGTTTGTTTTCAGTGAGAATTGCTCCATATGTAGGTGTATTTTTGATGTGTTCATGGGGGAAGGTGAGCCCAAGGTCCTCCTGCTCTGCCATCTTGATCTCCTCCTCCCAGATTATTTTAAAATCTAACTTAGGTTTCTGCATATAACTATATTTAAACATATTTGGAAACATGCTGAGCATCATTTCCTAAATCATTTTAGGCTCCCAGGAATTGATTCAGTGCTCATAAATAAATGCTATTGTTAGAAGAATATTCCAGTTCCATATTAGTAAAAATAAATTCAATGATCACCAAGCAAGTATTTCCCATTTGATCCTGATATTTGTGTATCTTCTAGTAAGCTGTTTGGAAATTAAATTATTCTATATGAGGCATTCTAGAAATTTAATAAGAAAAAGCATTCTTTATTTTTCTGAGTAACTAGAAAGCTATTTCAAGTATCAAATTCTCATCAATTTCAGCTTTGTTCCAAGATGAATAGAGAAAGCTAAAACATCTCAAAACTGAAATTATAGTAAGCTACAATTTTATAATGAAAGTGAATTATCTAAAATAAATTCTTTATACTTCAGATTTTCAAATAATTTTCCCAAGCTCTATCTTCTTCTCATAATATACTTTAAATGCATAGTTTAATTCTCCAGCATAAATTAATTAAAATATAGCTTTTGAATGTCTAGGTCATTCAATACTTTATAAAAAGCAATGAAAGATGAGAAGAGCATGTTCAAAGACAATTAAGACATGTTGTTTGGATTAAATGAATTTCCAAATTAATAACAAGAAAAATAACTACACAGGTAGTAAATAAATACAAACGTAATATTGAAGGAGAATTGCCATCAGTGTATCAAGTACTTTGAGAGTACTGAGGATAGAAAGATTTCTTCTGGTTCAAGGAGAAAGTGGAGGGTTTTTTTGAGGAAAAGGCATTTGATTCAGACGTCCCACTAAAGGTCCCACTAAAAATGGCATTTCTAGTGCCATTAAATAGGAGAAGGAATTGTAACAAAGAAGGAATATTTTGAATCAAGAAAAGAAAACAGGAGAGTTTAGAGGACATTGGGGCTATTACATTTTTCATTTTTGCTACATAAGTGTTTCAGTTGTCATTTTGGGTCAGACAATTCTTTGTATGCTGTCCCGTGCATTGTAGGATGTTTAGCATCTTCCAAGATCTCTACCAGTAGCACTCATCCTCCAGTCTTGTCATCCATGAATGTTTGCAGACATGCCAGGTACCTCCTAGGGAAAAATTTGTCTCCAGTTATGAACCACTGGGCCACAGTGCAAAATGCATGAGGGATTGTGCTAAAATATAGGTTGCAATAACTTTTAATGAGTACCTTCTCTGGAAAGTCATTGGCTAATCATTTTGTGTTCATTATCTTATGTAATCTTCACCCTGACATTATGCCATTATTACAGAAACTAAGATGAGATGTCTAATGACTTTTCTAAAATCTCACATCTAATTAGTAGTAGATCTTGGCTTTAAACAGCCTTTATTTGCCTCCGTAACCTGTGCATTTGGATATAATGATATATTCTCAACAGACCGTAAACCTTGACATTCCTCCCATCAAGAGATGGGGTTGGCTTCCCCACTCTTTGAATTTGGGAGGGCTTTATGGCTGTTTTAATCAGTAAAATATGGAGTAAATGAAGTTGTGCTAGTTTCTGGGCTTATGCCTTGATGGAATGGTTTTCATTTTTATTCTATAAACTCTGGATTTTTGTAAACAGTGGCATATAAATTATGGCTTTATTTTAGTAAGAATTTTGGAGGCAGGAGCTTATATTTGAGAATTGAAATGGAATTGAATACAAGAAAGCAAAATACTGTTGTAGTTACTATGAACAAAATTGATGACTGAAATAGGAAAGAGAGAATTTGGAAAAATTGTAATAATGCCATCATATCTTGAATAGATATATTGTAGGATTACAGGAGGAGCAAACTGATTCAAAGCCCCTATTAAATTTGAGTTCATGGAAACTTGACTCTGTATGTTTCTGTTTCCATTTCCCTAGTGACACATCTCCAACTATATCCCATAGCCATTCTCCTTCCCAGGAATACAGGCATTTGAGGAACAGAATACTAAATAACTGAGCAAGGGGAGAATATGCTTGTAGAAGGTCAGAAGGTCATTAATTGTACTGGAATCTCTGTTGTCTTTGGTCTCTTGGCTTTTCTCCTCAGCCCAGCCTGCTTTTCCAGTAATTTTCTCACTCGTGATGATTTTCATCAGGGGCTATCATTTGTGCTTATCATCACTAGCTGGTCAGCCTTGTCAGTACACATTTGATCCCTTCTTATGGACAGTTTTAAATTTTTCTTTTTCCCACAGAGGTCCTAGGTTCTATGTAGAACTGAGGACATATCAAAACAGCTGCTTTAAGTGTTCTTGAATTTTTGGTAATGGTAGTTTCTAAAATATTATATTACAATAAGAATCTTATCTCCTCAGAGATGAAGAAAACCTTTAGATGCAAATGTTGCTTTATTTCACACACATTTTATCCAAGGCATAACTCTGACCTAATCAATATATATTCTTAGATTGGAGATAATGGTATTAAAACTTAAGGGAAAAAAGATAGTTATGAATTAGAAAATCTTATGAATATAAGTGATAGGAAATGTCACCATTTCCTGTGTTTTCAATGATGACCTATCCATGCATTATACAGTGACATAAGTTCTAGTTTTCTCTGGACAATGTCAATTTATGCCTATTTCCTGGTATGATCAATAGCACCCCTCTAATCTCAATAGAGGACATTATTTGGATAATAAATTATATGGAAACCATATAATAAATTATAATAAATTATATTAACCAAAATTATATAAGTGTGCAAGTGACTAAGGGATCTCATATAGGGGTTGTCATAGGTTCAACCCACCCTTCTTTTGCTGTGCAGAAGGTTTTCAGTTTGATGTAGTCTCATTTGTTGATTTGTGCTTTTGTTGCTTGTGCTTTTTGTGTTATATCCAAAAAATCATTGCCAAGATCAGTGTCAAGGAGCTTCTTCCCTATGTTTTCTCCTAGGAGTTTTATGGTATCAGGTCTTAAACTTTAAGCCTTTTATCCAATTTTGAGTTAATTTTTGTGAGTGGTGTAAGGTAAGTGTCTAATTTTATTTTTCTGCAAGTGTTTATCTAGTGTTCCCATTACCACTTGCTGAAGAAACTATCCTTTCCTCATTGGGTTTTCTTGGCTTGCTTGTCAAATACTAGTTGACCATATATGTCAGGGGTTAATTTTGTGCTCTCTATTCTGTTCCATTGGTCTATTTTTTAATGCTAGTACCATACTATTTTAATTAATGTTTTTTTCTATTTCTGTGAAAAATGACATTGAAATTTTGATAGGAATTATGTTGAGTCTATAGATGGCTTAGAGTAGTGGAACTTTTTAACAATATTAATTCTTCTTTTCCATGAACATAGGATGTCTTTCCATTTGTTTGTGTCTTCCTGAATTTTTTCCAACAAAGTCATATAGTTTTTGTTGTACAAATCTTGCACTTCCTTAGTTAAATTTATTCCTAGGTATGATATTGTTTTTAGTGCCATTGTGAATAGGATTGTTAATTTCTTTTTCAGATGTTTCATTATAAGTGTATAGAAATGCAATTGATTTCTCTATGTTGATTTTATATTCTGCAACTTTAGTGAATTTGTTGATTGTTTGCAACAGTTTTTTGGTTGAATCTTTGGAACTTGCTTTAGACAAAATCATATCATCTGCAAATGAAGAAAATTTTACTTCTTCCCTTCTGATTTGAGTGACTTTTATATCTTTGTCTTACCTAATTGCTCCAGCAAGGACTTCCAGTACTATATTGAATAGAAGTGGTGAGAGTGGGCATCCTTGTTTTGTTCCTGATCTTAGAGGAAAAACTTTCAATTATTCTTCATTAGGTATAATGTTAGCTGTGGGTTTGTTGTATGTGGCCTTTATTATGTTGAGGCTCATTCTTTCTACACCCAATCTGTTGAGGGTTTTTGCTGTTTTACCATAAGAAGATGTTTTGTTAAATGCTTTTTTGCATCTATTGTGATAATCATGTCATTTTTATCTTTCATGCTATTAATGTGACATCTTATGTTTATTAATTTGTGTATGTTGAATCATCATTGTATCTCAGGCATAAATCCCACTTGGTCATGGTACATAATCCTTTTAATGTGTTCTTAATTCAGTTTGATAATACTTTGTAGAGAATTTTTGCATCTGTATTCCTCAGGAATATATTGGTCCATAGTTGTCATTTCTTGCAGTTTCCTTACATGGTTTTAATATTTTATCTGGCTTTAAAGTAACGCTGGTTTCATAGAATGAATTTGTAATTATTCCCTCTCTTTAAGTTTTGGGAAGAGTTTGAGAAGAATTGTCATTAATTCCTCTTTAAATGTTTGTTGGAATTTTCCAGTGACGCCATCTGGTCCTGGGATTTTCTGGTCTTGGGGTGGTTTTTGATCACTGAGTAAATTTTCTGACTCATTATTTGTCTGTTCAAACTTTCTATTTCTTCCTGATTCAGTCTTGGTAGGTTGTGTTTTAAGGATTTTATCCATTTTTTCTAGGTTATCAAATTTGCTAGCATATAATTATTCATAGTATTCTCTCATGATTCAATATACTCTGTAATATCAGTTGTGATGATTTCTATTCTAATTTTTTCTGACTTTTTTCTTAGTCTAATTAAAAGTTTTTCAGTTTTACTTATCTTTTTGAAAATCCAGCTCTTAGTTTTGCTTATACTTTCTATTGTTTTTCTTGTCTCTATTTCATTCGTTTCCACTCTAATTTTTATTATTTCCTTTTTTTTCTGCTAATTTTGGGCTTAACTTTTTCTTTTTCTAGTTCCTGAGGTATAAAGTTAGGTTGTTTATTTGAGGTCTTTCTAATTTCTTGATATATGCATTTATCACTATAGGCTTTCCTTTAAAGACTGCTGTGGCATCATCCTATTGTATTTGGTATGTTTTCATTTTCATTTGTTTTGGCATATTTTTTATTTCCCTTTTGACTTCTTTTTTGACCCATCGGTTGTTTAGAAGTATTGTTTAGTTTCCATGCATTTGTACATTTTTGACATCACTTGTGTTGCTGATTTTTAGTTTCATACGTTATTGTCGGAAAAGATAGTTGGTACGATTTCAATCTTCTTAAATTTGCTAAGATTTGTTTTGTGTCTTACTATATGATCTATCCTTGAGAATGTTTCATGTACGCTCAAGCAGAATATGTATTCTGCTACTGTTGAATGAAATGTTCCATATATAAGTACATAAATTCCATTTGGTTTACAGTATGGTTTAATTCTGTTTTCTTGTTGATTATTTGTCTGGATGATCTATCTGTTGCTGAAAGTGGGGTATTAAAGCCCTCTATTAATATTGTATCATTTTCCATTACTCCCTTCAGATTTGTTGGTATTTGCTTAATGTATTTACATGCTCTGATATTGGTTATGTATTTATTTACAGTTGTTATATCTTTGTGATGTACTGACACCTTCATCAATATATAATGACCTTCTTTGTCTCTTGTTGCCATTTTTGGCTTCAAGTCTATTTGTCTGATATAAGGATGGCTACCCTCATTCTTTTTTTAGTCTCCACTTACATGGGATATCTTCTTCCATCTTTTTACTTTGATCTTATGTGTGTCTTTAGAGCTGAAATGAGTCTCTTGAAGGCAGCATATAGTTGAATTGTGGTGTTGTTTTGATTCATCCAGCACTCTGTGCCTTTTGACTAATGAATTTAATCTATTTACATTAAGAGTATTTATTGATAGGTAAGGACTTACAACTGCCATCTTATTAATTCCTTTCTGGTTGTTTTGTGTTTCTGTTGTTGCTTTTTCCCTCTGTTTATACTCACGTTTTTAAGTTGGCTAGATATTTACTCTGTGGTTACCATGGGGCTTACATAAAACATCTCACAGATAAAACAGTCTGTTTTGTGGTGATAACAACTTATCTTTGCTCTCCTATGAGGCTCCACCCTTTACTCCTCCTCTTTTTTATTTTTGACCACAATTTACATGTTTTTATGCTGTGTATCCTTTAACAAATTATAGTAGCTAAATCATTCTAAATACTCTTTTTTTGTTAACCTTCATACTATAGTTAAGTGGTTAACATACCATTCTAATACAGAGTTACAGTTTTCTGATTCTGAATATCTATTCTTTACCTTTGCCAGTGTGTTGTGCACTTTCATATGTTTGCATATCACTAATTAGCATTTTTTATTTCAGTTGAACTCCTTTAAGTATTTCTTGCAAGGTAGGTCTAGTGATGGTGAACTTCCTCAGCTTTTGTTTGGCAGGAAAAGCCTTTATTTCTCCTTTCTATCTGAATGATAACTTTGCCTGATAAATTATTCTTGGCTGGCATTTTTATCTTTTAATACTTTGAAAATATATATATATATATATATATATATTTTTTTTTTTTTTTTTTTTTTTTTTTTTTTTTTCCTACCCTCTCCTGACCAGTAAAGTTTCTGCTGAGAAATCTGCTGGTAGCTTAATGGGGTACCCTTGTTGGTTATTTTCTTTTTTCCCTGGACTGCCTTTAAGTTTCTTTCTTTATTGTGGATTCTTGACAGTTCTTTTATAATGTGTCTTGGAGAAGGTATTTTTGCATTGAAATCCTAGGGCCTCATGGACTTTTATGTGCAAGTTCTTCCCCAGATTTGGAATGTTCTCAGCTACTATTTCTTTAAATAAACTATCTACTCCCTTCTCCCTCTTCTCCTTTGGAATTCCCTTTATTCTAATATTTGCTTTTCTGAACAGCACTCGTGGGTTTTATTTACTTTTTAAAAAAACATTTCCTTTCTTCTAACTGTTTTCCTATATTCCTATTCTTGAAGTCATTTATTCATTCTTCTATCTAGTTTACCCTGCTACAGGTGCTCTCTACTGCATTCTTCATCTCATTCATTAAAATTTTCAACTCCAGAACTTGTTTGGTTCTTTTTTTTATAATTTCTATCTCTTTGATAAATAACTCCTGTCCACTAATTTTATTCTGGATTTTATTGAATTGTCTTTCTGAGATTTCTTATACCTTGGTGAATTTCTTCATAGCAGTGATTTTGAATTCTTTATCAGTCAGATTGCAATATTCTATGCCTTTGTTTTTGATTGTTGGAGAATTATCTATTCTGCAATATCATATTTCCTTGATTTTTCATATTTTGAGGTGTGTACTTCTGCTTTCACATTTGAAATAGCAGATACCTCCTTAACTAAGCTTTTATGTTTTCTTTGGTTCTTATAATTCACTAGGATGACTATTAGAAACCTTTTTTTGTATTCCAGAAGGTGGTGATATATAACTTTCAAATATAAACAAAGGTGACTCAGGTAAGAGAAACCAAAAACTTGTGTGAAACACCACCAACCAGAAAACCAAAAAAAGGAATCTAACTCCTAACCTGTCATTTAATATCAGATACACATGCAGAGGAACAAATACACAAACACATAAAGAACCATAGTATACTATAAAAGGATAATGACAGTTCTCCAGAAACCAAACTTGAAGTCATGGGATATTGCAATCTAACTGATAGAGAATTCAAACTAGCTGCCATGAAGCAACTCATTGAGATTAAAAAAAAAAAACAAAACTTCAGAAAAGGCAGTTTAATGAGCTCAGGAATAAAATTAATAAATATAAGGAATACTTTACCAAAGATATTGAAACTCTAATAAAGAACCAAACAAAAATTTTTGAGCTGAAGAAAACAATAAATAACATGAACATGTTAGAAAGCATGGGAAATAGAGCAGACCATATGGAAGAGAGAATTAATGAGCTCAAAGACAGAAACCTAGAAATGATAAAATTAGAAGAGGAAAAAGAAATAAGATGTAAAAAAAATGAGGAAATTATATGAGAGTTATCTGACTCTTTTAGGAAGGGCACTGTTAATAAAACAGGTATCCTAGAAGAAGGAAAGAGGGAAAGGGAGCAGGGAAATTATTTAAAGAAATAATAATTGAGAACTTCCAAAACTCAGGAAAGGAACTAGATATACAATTCCATGAAGCTAAAAGAATACCTAATTACCTTAATTTTAAAAGTCCTTCTCTAAGATACATGACATTAAAATTGTCAAAAGGCAATGACAAACAGTTTTAAAGGCAACCAGAGAAAAAAAGGATGGTAACCTACAAAGAAACCCCCATTAGTCTATAAGCATATTTCTCAGCTGAAACCATACAGACCAGGAAGGACTGGAATGATATTCTCAAAATACTGAAAGATAAAAACCGTACACTGTCACCCAAGAATACTCTATCTAAGAAAGTTATTATTCAGATACAAAGGAGAAATAAAGATTTTCCCAGACAAACAAAAGCTGAGGGAGTTCATCAACATTAGGCCTGATTTACAAGAGATTTGAAAGGAACCCTTCCACCAGAAACAAAATGGCCAAAATACACAAACCTTTGAGCAAGGTCAAAAACAGACAGAACCAGAAAATTGGAACTCTATCAGAATAGGTTTTTAAAACACTTTTATAAAGGTTAAAGGTAGGAAAAAGAAAGCAGGAAAATAACTATAGCTATCTCAGGTTGGTAAGAAATTCACAGCATAAAGAGGGATAATATAAGACAACAAAAACATAAAAGGGGAAGAGGAAAAGAGCAGAACTTGTATAGGTAAATGAGGATAAGATTCTATCAGCAGAAAAAGGACTACTTTATTTATGAGACATTTTATACAAATCCAGGGTAACCACAAAACATAAACATAAAGCAGAGACAGGAAACATAAGAAAGAGGATACTGAGAAAAATATTATAGAAAAACCACCAAACCAAAATGGCAGACAGAAACACAAGGAAAAAAACCAATGGAGATATAGAAAACATAAGATAAAATGGCAGTACTAAGTCCTCATCTATCAATAATCACCCTAAATGTTAATGGATTAAATTCACCAATCAAAAGACCCAGAGTAGCTGGATGGATTAAAAAACAAAACCCAACTATATACTGCTTCCAGGTGACATACCTTAGCTCAAAAGACAACCGTAGACTAAAAGTGAAGGGATGGTTGATGACACTACAGTAAATAGCAATCAGAAGAAAGTGGTTGTAGCCATACTCGTATCAGACAAAATACACTTCAAGCTTACACAGGTAAAAAGAGACAAAAATGGACAGTATACAATAATAAACAGGACAGTTAATTCATCAAGAAGACATAACCATGACTAATTCATACGCCTAACATAGGAGCAACAAAATATATAAAACAATTAACAAGAGACCTAAAGGGAGAAATTGAAAGCAAAACAATAATAGCAGACTTTTACACCCCACTTACATCAATGGATAGATTATCCAGAGTCAACAAGAAAAACAACAGTCTTAAATGAAACATTAGACCAGATGGATTTGATAGATTTGTACTGAACACTCCATTCAAATGCAGCAGAACACACTTTCTTCTCAAGTACACATGGAACGTTCTCAGAGACCATACGTTGGGGCACAAAACAAGTCTCAGTAAATTTACAAAGATTGAAATCATATCAAGCATTTTCTCTGATCACAGTGGAATGAAACTAGAAATCAACTACAAGATGAGAGTGAGAAAACTCCCAAATATGTGGACACTGAACAACATGCAATGGAACAACTATTGAATCAATGAAGAAATCAAAGGAGAAATCACTAATTACCTGAAGAAAAATGAAAATAAAAATATGATACACCAAAATCTATGGGATATAACAAAAGCAGTAATAAGAGCAGAAGTTTATAGCAATATAGGCTTACATAAGTAAACAAGAAAAATCTCAAACAATCTAAAGTTACACCTAAAGGAACTACAAAAAGAACTACAAAAAATAGTCCAAAATTAGTAGAAGGAAGAAAATAATAGAGATCAGAGCAGAAATAAATAACATAGAGACTAAAAGGACAGTAGAAAAGATCAGTGAAACTCAGAGCTGGTTCTTTGAAAAGATAAACAAGATTGGCAAACTATTAGCTAGACTAAGAGAAGGACCTGATAAATAAAATCAGAAACAAAAGAGGAAGAATAACAACAGATACCACAGAAATACAAAGGATTGTAAGAGAATATTATGAACAGCTATACACCAACAAATTGGACAATGTAGAATAAATGGACAGTTCTTAGAATCATACAACCATCCAAGATTGAATCAGGAAGAAATAGAAAATCTAAATTGACTGTTCATTAGTACAGAGATTGAGTCAGTAATCAGAAAGCTCTTCCAGAACAAAAGTCCAGTACTAGACGGCTTCACAGGTAAATTCTACCAAACATTCAAAGATGATTTAATACGTACCCTTCTCAAACTCTCCCAAAAAATTGAAGAGAAGGGAATACTTCCAAACTCATTTTATGAGGCCCACATCACCTGGATATCAAAATGATGCAAAGACAACACACAAAAAAGAAAACTATAGGCCAATACCTGATGAGCATAGATGTAAAAATCCTCAACAAAATATTAGCAAACTGAATTCAACAATACATCTAAAAGATACACCATGATCAAGTGGGATTAATTCCCAGGAATGCAAAGATGGTTCAACATCCACAAATCAATCAACATGATATACCATATTATTAAAATAAAGGATAAAAACCATATGATCATTTCAGTCAATGCAGAAAAAGCATTTGATAAGACAACACCCATTTATGAAAGAAGCTCTCAATAAAGCATGTATAGAAGGGATATACCTCAACATAATAAAAGCTGTATGACAAGCTTACAGCTAACATCATAGTCAATGGTGAACAATAGAGATATCCCTCTAAAATCAGGAACAAGACAGAGGTTCCCACTTTAACCACTTTGGTTTAACATAGTATTGGAAGTCCTAGCCACAGCAATCAGACAAGAGAAAGAAATAAAAGGCATCCAAATTGGAAGGGAAGAAGTACAAGCGTCACTATTTGCAGATGACATAATACTATACATAGAAAACCCTAGAGTCTCCACCTAAAAACTTTTAGAAATAATAAATGAATGAAGTAAAGTTGCAGGCTATAAAATCAATATACAAAAATTTGTTGTGTTTATATATGCTAGCAATAAACTATCAGAAAAAAGAAATTAAGAAAACAATCCCATTAACCATTGCAAAAACAAGAATAAAATACCTAGGAATAAATTTAACCAAGAAGGTGGGAGACCTGTACGCTGAAAACCATAAGATACTGTTGAAGGAAATTGAAGAAGACACAAATAAAAGGATATGTGCTCATGAGTGGAAAGAATTAACAGTTAAAATATCATTATTACCTAAATCAATCTACAGATTCAATGCAATCCTATCATTCCCTCAAGAACATTTTTCACAGAAATAGAACAAAAAATTCTAAAATTTATATGGAACCACTAAAGACCTCCAATGGCCAAAGCAATCCTGAGAAAAGAGAACAAAGCTGGAGGTATGACACTCCCTGATTTTAAACTATACCTACAAAACCATAATAATCAAAACAGCTTGTAACTAGCAGAAAAACAGATACATAGATCAATGGAACAGAACTGAGAGCCCAGAATAAACCTACACATATATGACAATTAATTTATGACAAAGGAGAAAAGAACATACAATGGAGATAAGATAGTCTCTTCAATAAATAGTGCTGGGAAAACTGGACAGTCACATGCAAAACAAGAAACTAGACCACTGTCTCACACCATACACAAAGATGAACTCAAACTGGATTAAAGACTTGATTGTAAGACCTGAAATCAAAAAATTGCTAGAAGATAACATAGGCAGTATGCTCTTTCACCCCAGTCTTAGCAATATCTTTATAGATATGTCTCCTCAGGCAAAGGAAACAAAAGCAAAAATAAACAAATGGGATTACATCAAACTAAATTCTTCTACCCAGCAAAGGAAACATCAATAAAATGAAAAGACAACCTACTGAATGGGAGAAGATATTTGATATCTTATCCAATAAGGGATTAATATCCGAAATATATATAGAACTCACACAACTCAAAAACAACAAAAAATCAACCTGATTAAAAAATGGGAAGAGGAGCTGAATAAGCATTTTTTCCAAAGAAGAAATACAGATGGCCGATAGGCACATGCAAAGATGTTCAACATCACTAGTTATTAGGGAAATACAAATCAAAACCACAATATCACTTCCTACCTGTTAGAGCGGTATTATCAAAAAGGCAAGAACAAATGTTGGTGAGGATGTGGAGGAAAGGAACACTTATACACTGTTGCTGGGAATGTAAATTGGTGCAGCCACTGTGGAAGACAGTATAAAGATTCCTCAAAAAATTTAGAGTAGAACTACCATATGATCCAACTATTCCACTTCTGGGTATTTATCCAAAGAATATGAAAACACTAATCTGAAAATATATTCACACCCCCATGTTCATTACAGCATTATTTACAATAGCCAAGATATGGAAACAACCTAAGCACCCATAAAACGATGAATGAATAAAGAAGATGTGATATATATATATATATATATATATATATATATACATAAAATTATATAATGGAATGTTATTCAGCCATGAAAAAGATGAAACCTTCCCATTTGCAACAACATGGGTGAACCTTGATGGCATTAGGCTAAGTGATATAGACAGAGAAAGACAGATACCATATGAATTCCCTCATATGTGGAATATTAAAAAACTATTAAAAAAAAAGGAACAAACCAGACACACACTTAGATACAGAGAACAGATTAATGGTTACATGAGGGGAAGAGGCAAGGGGGAAGGTGAAATGGGTAAAGGGATCAACTGTATGGTGATGGCACTTTGTAAGGTATACAAAAGTACAAATAAAATGAAACATATGTTATAAATCAGTGTTACTCAATTAAAATAAATTAAATTTTTAAAAAAGCAAGGAACAAGGACCCAGTAGAGAGGAAAAAGTTAAGCATAGTGAAGAGAGAAAAAGAGCCATGGTAAAAAATGGGCACCGAATGAGTAGAAGCAGAAGTGGAATTGTTGAAGTTAAACTTCACTTTATAATACCCAACTTTATAAACATATGTGTATCTTAAAGAGCACATTAGGATCTCAAGTGTCATGTAAATAAAACACTAGCATTTATTAAAAATACTAAAAGTTACCTTTATTGCCCACTTATCAAGTATACATATAAATTATACATATAAATTATATGTAAACTGCTATTACTAGCAGTTTACATATAATTTATATATAATTATCTTGTTTAATCCACACTCAACTAATGTGGCAAGCATATGACAAACTATGGTGCACAGGGATTAATTATTTGTCAATAATTGTACAGCCAGAATTTGAATTCAGAGACAAAGTTCCAGCACCTGCACCCCAAACTGCTCCCTCTCCAGTCTCTCACAAAGGCAAGAGCTTGTGTAGAGACCAAGGGACAAGATAACATACTGTGAAACTTACCAACTGCTTGATGTGAACTGGATCATGGAAAAAGAAATGAGAAATTGCCTAGAGGTGAGAGAGTGTTCAGGAGATTAATTGTTAAATAAGGAAAGAGACAGTATTTTTAAATTTCTAATTGTGTGCCTTATATAATAGACTCCATATACAGTGCATTAATTTTCTTGTTCATAAATGTGAGGTAGTTGCTATAACTCTTATTTTAAGAACAGAAAATTGAGACTAATAAAAGAGAAACAACTTGCCCAAGTTCCCAAATTTATATACCAGAGTTGAGATTTGAACCCAGGCCTCTCTGATTTTACTAATTACACCTTTTCCCTTTTCTTCACTTAAATATATGATTCTGTCATGTATTTTGGTATATGCATAAGTCTAAATGATACTAAACAATAGCAACATTACCAGTACTAACTCTTAAAATACAAATTTGCTGTTATTCTATCAATGGTCCCAAAAGCTTTTTCTAATTTTTTATGTAATTCCATAATAATTCTCAACTTTGAATTCTTTTGTGAAATACTTAGTTCCTGATATATTACATGTGTTTACTGTCTAAAATCACAAGCCAGATTTTGTTGATTATATTTCATGGATTCACTTTTGGACAATCTGGTTCCTGGAGTTACATAGCTACCTTACTTCCACTTACACTGAATAAGTGCTCTGTAATATATGTAATAGCTAAATTCTCAATGATTATTAGTATGTACAACTATAATGAAACTAAATTTTTCTTCCAAGAAGTCTCTGCTCAATTTCATTCAAGTTGAAATGGAAAGTATAAATCATTCTGTGTTGCCACTCTTGTCATTTGACACTCATTTTTTGATAAACTCTGTAAATGTAAGTTTCTCAGAATATTTTGTGTTTACTGCAGTTTTCTAATCTACAGTGGAAATAGCCCAGCAAATGCCAAATTGGTTAAATTTCTACATTTTCTGAAAGACAGCTGGATTGGTATTTTTTCTTTTTCCTGACACTTGGATATAAGACTATCATTTACATATATTAAATAAAAGCAACAGTTACAAAACAGTATGTCAACATGTTCTAAAATATATGTGGAACAGTTGATAAGTGGGTTGGCCTGGCTGAGGTTTAGAAACCATTGTAGTAAACATGAAAAAGCAGAGTTTTGATATATTACAAATTTAATTTTGGCAATATCTGTGAAAAATATAACACATTTATTTTGAGCTATAAGTTACACACATTTATTTTGAGCTTGATACATGTTAATAATGCTTTACAATTCACACTACCATATTAGAATTCCAAATTGAAAATCTTGGTAATAGAAAGTCTTAATTACTGAACTACTTAAAAATTGTAATGGCCCAATACTAAGCTTAAAATAAATACATTAAAAATGGTCACCTTTATAACATATACTAGGATGCAGGATTTCATAAAAAAAGATAGAAATACATATCTCATTTCATGAACATTTTCATTTGTTGGATACCCTCCAAAATATTGTTTATTTTTTCTATTATATATATACTGGGATAAAAGTTTAATTCTAGTTGTAACATTCAGAAAATTGAGTTTAAGTCATCATAACCTAGAAATGTAAGTATTTGTCTCCCAGAGAACACTATAAAACTATATTAGAGTAACATTAAACAAAATAAATTTTTGTTTTTTGTTAGCTTTTGGGAATATGACCTCCATTTCTGTATTTAATACTATGGGCATTTCATTCTAGCAGTGACTCTGACAAACATGAAAGGTTGAACATACCTTCTGATAGTGTTATCTAACTAAGTAGAATATTATTTAATAGAGTGACTAAAATGTTTAAAGTGTTGCATAAGATCTTGGAAGATAGTGTAACATACTGATATGCCCAGTTCCAGCAATATATTGAAAGCATCCATCTAACATCAATAGAAAAAAATGGAGGACTTGGAAACAGGTCATCATAATTAGTGAAATGTAATTATAATTTTGAGCTTATTGTTAGTTGAAAATAGGGCTAAAATAAGGAATATGACTAGTGGAAACAACAGGGAAGATTTCCGAAAAAATGTATCAAGTGGCATCAGAAATAAATATTAATTAATGTCTACTGCTACAGAATAGAGAATGATTAAAGAGAGTTATGGAAATAAGGTCACAAAGAGAAAGTGAATTTTTTACTAAATTCTTGAAGGAGGTTATGGATCTGCATTGAAGGAATATATAGAAAATCCTTTTCAAATGATATATACCATATCACCAAACTATGAACTGGCAAACATTATGACCAGATGTACAGGTTTAGCAGGTATGTAAGAGCCAGAATGAGAGCTTAGAAGAGCAATGAATGGAGATGTGGTTATGTAAATGGATCACTCACTTGACTTCATGCTTGGAATAATAATAACAACAACAACCATAATTTTGAAGAACAATGATTTGGTATATAAAAATTAATAATTTCCAGTACTCCAGAATTGATCAAATGATATCTATAAGTTTTCATAGTTAATAATAAAGTAGTTCTTGCCAGTCCACTATGAATACCTGGGAAGATTCTGTTTCCCCAGTCAAAATTACCTTTTACCATTAAATAAAGGATAATAAAATCTCCTAAAAGATTGGTAGCACCCTTGGATGATGATTTCCTGAGAATATAATAGCCAACTTGTCTGTAGTCTGTTGGCAGACAGAGCTATCATTTTTCTGTTGTGCGGTCTAATATGTACAGAACAATAGATTATCCAAAGTACATTTCGATTATCCATAAAACCTAGAACAATACAGTTTTTATTACAGGAAATAATTCTCTCATCAACAATGAAATATATTAATCATGAGGACAGAAAACCGGTTTCACTTTTTTTATGCTATTTTTCCACTTTTCATCTGGAGAGGTTTATTTCATCAACAGGTGAAATATGTTTGTTATCAGGAAGAAAAGTTTTATTTTTGCTTTATAAAATATCCCTTGAAAAAATTTGGTAAAACATAAAAATTTATCTCTTTGACATAAAGGATACATGATAATTTTTTTTTAAATACGTTGACATTTTCCAATTATTTTTAAGGCAGAGTGGCTAAAACTGGCAAATTTAATAGTTGTATATCAGATTGTAAGTTTGGCCACATCTGGATAAAAACATTTTTTTTAAACCTGTTTATTTCAAAACCAGTTGTTCAAAGAAATATGAAAGAGAGAATCACATATATAGCAAAAGTGTCTACAAATGATTATTTAGGAAAAGATGAATGTGTTGCAACAAAATTAATGTGTTTTTAAATAAAGGGTTGATTAGATTGTATCTGCATGTCTGCTGTTCAGTTGTCACTTTTGATTTGAAAATATATATTCTTAGGCAAAGCATCCCAGGCCAATTACTATTCTTCTTTTGACACAGAATGAAGATAGGCTTTGTAATTTCTATTCCAGTTGTGTAAACTTTTTCAATCCTCTACTTGTTTATTAAACTTGAGGTTAATTCTCCATGTAGACTGCTATCTTCTCTTGTCAATTGTGACCATTTCTTGCTTACTAAAGTAGATAACTCTTATCTTTCTCAAGCCCATTTATTTTATCTTTATTACTATACAGCCATGCTCTCAGGCTTTCTTGCTTACTTTATTACAGTTTTCTTATTACTGGATTTTTCTCACACTAGTGATGGATTGCCACTGGCCTTTTGTCTTTCAATTCTCTGTTATAATAAAAAGAAAATACCTCTAAAAGAGTCACATTGAAGAGTGTACAGTAAGATTGACAGTTTATAATCTTGCACCTTTATTTCTGTGTAAAATAATACCACTTAGTTTCATGTTTAGTAAAGTAAATTGGTGCAAATGGATTTCAAAAATCTTCAAATAAATTATAAAGACAAAAGACAATTTTTTAACATGGTTTAAAATAGTTATTTTAAAAATTGTCACCAGTTTATATACTGATACAGTTTCTCGTGATATTTATGATGAACTCAGAAACTCTTCTGCCTCCTACCATCATTTTAATTTTCCTCTTACTCATATTCCTTTCTAAAATGCAAAAATGTGAAATTATTAGTTAATTGAAAGTAAGAAGTTCAAATGCTAGAGTAACACTTTCTATGAGGTAGACAGGAAAGAAATGAGATGAGGCCAAGTGTTGGAGAATTAATGATAGCTTATCTATAACCCTAAATGTGATCAATGCTCTGCATCTGAGGAGGCTACTTCTTCCAATGTTTCTAATAAAGTTGTCTGACACTTCCACAAGTTACTACCCTCAGAGTCTACAGATATTTTCACAACAGATATAGTAAAAATGCTATTTATCATATACTACTAATGAAACATTTACTAAAAGTGTTCTGAAAACATTTACTATATACAAGAACATGTGAAGGTATAAGCATATATACTATACACAAAAATGAGTGTATGTGTATATATTTGCATTAGTTTTCTATTACTGCCATTTAAAAATTACCACAAACTTAACCACTTAAAACTGCACAAATTTATTACCTCACATTTCTACAAATCTTGTATAATTTTCAAAAGTCTAAAACCTAGGTGTTGGCTGGGCTGCCTTCCTGTCTGGAGTCTCTAGGGGAGAATCTGTTTCCTTGCAGTTCAAGTTGTTTGCAGAAGTCAGTGCTATGTGGTTGCGGGACTGAGGTCCTATTTCCTTGCTGGCTGTCAGTGTGAGGGCTGTGCTCAGCTTTCGAGACCACTCACATTCCTTGGCTCATGATTTCTTTCCTCCATCTTCAACGTGAGAAGTGGTTCTAGTTCCTCTCCCACTTTGTTTCCTGCTACTTGTTCTGTATTCACATATTTTCTGACTTCTGTTCTTCCATTTCTTAGAGGCCAAGTGGGTATATCGAGTTTACCTGATAATCCAGGATAATCTCTCTATTTAAAATTAAAATCATAATTATATCTGCGAAGTCCCTTTTGCCATGTCAGGTAACGTATCCACTGACTCCAGGGGTTAGGGTGTAGAGCCATTTTGTGGGGTCATTATCCTGCCTATTGCAGTTCACCCTCTGGCCCCCAAATATTCATATTTACAGCACATGAAAAATATATTCGCCCCAACCCAGAGGACCCAAAAGTCTTACTCTATTACAGCATCAACTCAAAGTCTGAAATCTTAACTAAAAGTATGACCAGTTTTAAATTCCCAAGCTTTATTATCTAATCCTCTAAAGCAGGTATGAGTGAAGCTCTGGATATAATCCATTCTGATTATAATTCCATTCTATCTTTGGACCTGTGAAACTAAAGAAACAGATTATGTGTTTCCAAAATGCAGTGGCAGAGCAAGCATGTGAAAACAGTTATAGACGTTCTGGCTCAAAAAGGGAGAAAATTGAAGGAAAAATGGAGTCACTGTTGTCAAGCATTTTGAAATCCAGTCTTGAAAACCCCATTAGGTTGTGAAGCCTGGGAATAATCTTCTGTGGTTCTTGGTTCCACCTTCAGAGTGCTCTGCTCCATCTTCTGAGTCATCCTTCCTTTTTCATGAAAGATAGAGGGGTTTTGTAGCAGAATAGTTTTATCATCCTATTTCCTTCAAGGAGAATTTCTGGAGTCCAAAGACCTTTCATTTTGTGCTGTCTCTGTCCCTTTCAGTCCAAGCCGGCAGTGTTTCTGTTGCTTTATAATTCTCCATAACTTTGTGCATCTCCTGGTATGTGATGGGGATGCATGACATGAAACAAAAAATCTTTCCTAGGTCATATTATCTCTATTTTGGCTTTTACTGAGGTGACGGAGGGATAATGACCCAAGTTTCCTAAGATCCCTGCTTAGATTGAGGAAACAGGAAAGCCTCAAACTAAACTTCCCAACAAGCCTTTGAAATAACTGTATACTCTGTACTTTTGATCTTTCTGAAGTACTTGCAAAAGGTAGTACAGCCACATCCTTGACTTTTTTCTAGAACATCCTTTTTTGACAGTGAATTTCTTAATATTAGTGTATTTTGTCATGTGGGTAGGTTGAATTTTCAAAATCATCACTTTTTATTTTTTGTTTAAACTTTTTTTTTCCCTTCAATGTATCACTTTCCTCTTAATAAGGCACCTCTTGCTTTGTCCACAAAAGGTAAATATGAGTCTCACTCTTAGATTGATGCACTTAAAAAATCCAGTAAGATTCTCTATGCTCTTATATTTTCTTTTTTTTTTTTTCACTTTTTCAGTTTTATTTTCCATTCCTCCCCAGTACAAATCTCTCTTCTCCAGCTATTTTTTTTTTAACATCTTTATTGGAGTATAATTGCTTTACAATGGTGTGTTAGTTTCTGCTTTATAACAAAGTGAATCAGTTATGCATATACATATGTTCCCATATCTCTTCCCTCTTGCATCTCCCTCCCTCCCACCCTCCCTATCCCACCCCTCTAGGTGGTCACAAATATGCTTTTATATTTTCATTGTAAAAGTTTGTGTTGAGAAGTTACTTTTACAAATGGGTAAAGCTTCCATCAACCTGGGACCCTACCAGCTTTGTGTGAGAATTAAACTATTGTTAATTTAATCTAATGAGTATTTGTGATTATTTGTTACTGCGACATAATGTTAGCCTATGCTGACTATCAGATAAGGAATTCTAGTGGATTTCTGTTGATTGATGATTGATTGATTGCAGTGGTTAAGTGAGTGGGAAGCTAAGAAAATATTGGTAGGATAAAATCTTTTTTCCTTTTTTTAGAAGCATGGCTATAAGGAAAAGAAAATAAATTGAATGGGACTGTAAGTAGGCCAAGCAAAGGCTACTTAAATATGGGTGAGTTTTGTTTTATACTAAGTATACCAGAGAAAAAATATTCTGTAATGGGACAAAATCCCTAGAGAGTTGAAAAAAGGATGTGAGGCAAAAGAGAAGAGTGATTTGCCTTAAGTAGTAGAATAATCTAATTTTATAAATAGATTTTTAAAGACTGGCTTGTGCCAATTATGTAATGGCAAAGGAGTCTAGTCTTGATATTTTCATGGAGCCAAAGATGAGAATGGTGATATAACCACGTTTATGGTTTTCACCTTCCTGCTCTGTCTCTTCTTGATCTTTTTTCCAAACAGAAGATAAGAACAACATTGACCAGAGAAGAAATAAGAGTAAACATGGTATCACATTACTTGGTTTCCACATACAACTTTCTTCAAGTCAGCATCAATTCAACATAAGTTGAAATAATATGTTTGATGGAATGAATTTGTGATACCATGTATCCTTTTCTTTAAAGGAATTATTAAGTGTTCAATATAATACAGGCATTGTTAAAAGATATCTTTGGAAATATTGATACTTCACATTTAATATGTTGACTTTTAATTCATGAATGAAAAGGAATAATGACTATTAATTCCCAGCTCTGGAACTATGAAAAGTTACAGAAGCTATTGCTTTCTGTATTTGTTGGACAGCTGATACAAAATCCATTTAAAAGTTTAGAATTGCTGATGGAAGGCTTTTCTTCTGACATTCAGTGATAGAAAACAACCAAAGCAATAGTATCTGCTTAGTTTTTATTTCAAAGAAGTTCAATTTCTTCTCACCATTGAGACCTAATACATCTTTCTATTCCCACCTACTGAAAAAGAATCAGTTTTATACTTGCTTGCTAAGTTCCTTAACTCTGCAAGCCTCAGAGAAACCTAATTAAAAGTGTTGGCTATTACAAAATAATTTCTCTCTATTTAACCTTGTAAGTTTCCCAGGTGTTTGAACATGGAAGAATGTAGTAAAAGAACAATTATAATTCTGCAATTTGTTTTAGATTGAATTCCATCCTTCTTTATTGTCATACACTTAGAAATCAAGTTTCTCTTAAGATGTTTTTCCTATGTGCCTAATTGGGACCATACCAAACTATAAAATGGAATATTTTATATGAAGACTTTTTTTTATATATAAAATTAGGTAAGAGTTAAGATTTCTGGCTATCTCAGTTATCTAGGAGTAAGCTCAAAATCTTACAGTACTAAAATTTTTCCAGTCTAGCTCTTCATTTATAGAAACTACATGTTAAAATTTAAAAATAAAATAAAATTGTAGAACTTTGATAAGTATGCGTTAAAATGTACATTAAAAAGTGAGGACAAGTCTGTATAAAATGACTATCAGGGAATAGAATTGTTAAAATAGCTGTATGTTATAATTTTTTTAAAAATTGCAATCATTCATTAAACTGTTACTGGGTGAAGCACTATACTAACACATTTACATTTAATTGCTCGTGTTATCCTCACAATTCTGTAAAGCTGAGTTTACATAAGAGGAATTTGGGCTTTGGGTAGGTTAGGTAAATTTCCCAAGATCACATGGTTAAGAATCAGCAGGATCCACATTTAAACCTAAGTGTGCCTGATCCTAAAGCCTGTGCTCTAGCAAAGGCATCAACAGTTCTATAGAGCTGTGTCCTGCTTTCATGCGCGTCAGAATCACTGGGAGCTTTCTAGTCAGTAGATCTGAAGTGGGGCCTAAGATTTAGCTTTTCAAAAATTTCCCAGTTGCTGATTCTGCTGGTCTGAGGACCACACTTGAGAACCACTGCTGTGTTAAAATTGTAGAAGCTACAGTTTTTATTCATTAGTATTTGTAGCCGTGAAGAAATATTTAAATTATGTTCAGCATACTCTATGTAAGAAAACAAGGAAACTTGTAATGCTTTTAAGAAAAACTTCCATCAAAATATATATTGTTCAAGAAATTAACCTCTAGTTATATGGAACAATTTTACAAGTGAAAACCTTGTTTACAAAATTTGTCCAAACTAATGTGTTTCTCAGTTAAGAATTGATCTTATGACATATGCAATATTATTCATGTGTGGCCAGTGTGATTATGTCAGGACATCCTTGAGCAAGGTCAGTGAGGCATATAACTTCAACCACCAGTCTGAGACCCTAGAAAATAGAATCATGATTCTGTTGAGTCAGTCTGTATTCTCAAGTGAATGAGAATCCATGTTCCGAACTCCTGCTACTCTCACATACACCACCATGTCACTGTTTATTGGCCTGAGTACATTCATGCTTTTGTAATGATAAAATTATTCTTAACCAAGCAGTGAATGGTAAGTGATAATTCTAATTAAGTTAGTGGTAGCTGACTACTGAAAGCACAGGTTGTTTGACCCAAAGTCTACAGTCCAATGTAGATATGTCAAGCCATCTTTTCCTTAAGAAATAAACTGCTGAGTGTGTCACCAGCCTTCTTGAAAATATCTAAAGTGAAAGTCCTGTGTAGGGTCAAAATGATGGAAATGCTGCAGTGGAGTTGGATTTCCTTATCTCCCTGAGAATGGAATAAGGGAACAGTAGAAGCCAGGTAGACACAGTTTATATTCAGAGATAGGATGGGCACAGTTACCACAATAGTGATGATCAGAGTTTTTATATGCAAAAATCTGTGGTGATATTCACTTGATTAGAGATGGAATAGCTGGATTACCCTGTAAAGGCATTTATTTGACATTTATAAGCAACATATTCCAGTTCTGATAGAAGAAACCTATCCTGAGGTAATACACTGTAGTGGAAATTCACAGTGGTCAACCCAGGACAGTTGACAGGCACTGTGCCCTTCAATAATGGGGGATGGGGCTGTGGGGCGTCCACCTCTTTGAAATACAACACTGCCATTAATCCACAAGTATGTGCATGTAAATCTTCCCGTAATCCGCAGCCACTTGTTAGGATGAATGTGCCCTTAGGAAAGAAAAATTCTGACTTTTTGTGGGTAATTTATTTTGGCTCTTAATCGATACTAATCCTTAGAGACATAATTCACCATTGTGGTTCCACTTCAAAATGAAGCTTAAAGGAGTTTAGGCAATGGATTCTTAAATCTAGTTGATCTCATATTGCTCTTTTTTTTTTTTAAGTAGAATATAGTTGATTTACAATGTTGTGTTAGTTTCAGGTGTACAGCAAAGTGAATCAGTTATATATACATATATCCACTTACTGTTTTTTAGATTCTCTTCCCATCTAGGTCATTACAGAGTACTGAGTAGAGTTCCCTGTACGATATTGTAGGTCCTTGTTAGTTATCTATTTAATATATAGTAATGCGTATATGTCAATCCCAATCTCCCAATTTGTCGCTCCCCCTCCCTGTCCTCCGTGGTAACCATAGGTTTATTTTATACATCTGTGACCCTATTTCTCTTTTGTAAATAAGTTCATTTGTACCATGTTTTTAGATTCCACATATAAGTGATATTATATGATATTTGTCTTTGTCTGACTTACTTCACTCAGTATGACAATCTCTAAGTCCATTCATGCTGCTGTAAATGGCATTATTTCATTCTTTTTCATGGCTGAGTAATATTCCATTATATATATGTACCACATCTTTATCTACTCATCTGTCAATGGACATGTAGGTTGCTTCCATGTCCTGGCTATTGTAAATAATGCTGCAGTGAACATTGGGGTGCATGTATCTTTTCAAATTATGGTTTCCTCTGGATATATGATCAGGAGTGGGATTCCTGGGTCATATGGTAGCTCTATTTGTAGTTTTTTAAGGAACCTCCATACTGTTCTCTATAATGGTTGTACCAGTTTACATTCCCATCAACAGTGTAGGAGGGTTCCTTTATCTCCACACTCTCTCCAGCATTTATTATTTGTAGATTTTTTGATGATGGCAAGTCTGACTGGTGTGAGGTGACACCTCATTGTAGTTTTGATTTGCATTTCTCTAATAATTAGTTATGTTGAGCATCTTTTCATGTGCTTTTTGTCAATCTGTATGTCTTCTTTGGAGAAATGTCTATTTAGATCTCCCACCCATTTTTTGATTGT
Source organism: Balaenoptera physalus (assembly GCF_965194825.1). Taxonomy (NCBI): domain Eukaryota; kingdom Metazoa; phylum Chordata; class Mammalia; order Artiodactyla; family Balaenopteridae; genus Balaenoptera; species Balaenoptera physalus. The sequence continues at coordinate 57,273,017 of NC_138883.1, read as the reverse complement.
TTTTTTTTTTTTTTACGTTGAGCTGCATGAGTTGTTTGTATATCGTGGAGATTAATCCCTTGTTGGTCACTTCATTTGCAAATATTTTCTTCCATTCTGAGGGTTTTCCTTTTGTTTTGTTTATGGCTTCCTTTGCTGTGCAAAAGCTTTTAAGTTTAATTAGGTCCCATTTGTTTATTTTTGTTTTTATTTTCATTACTCTAGGAGGAGGGTCAAAAAAGATCTTGCTACTCTTTATGTCAGAGAGTTTTCTGCCTACGTTTTCCTCTAAGAGTTTTATAGTATCCAGCCTCTCAGAGACCTCTAGATCTCATATTGTTCTAGTGAGACTACAGCTGAATTTTTGGTTCTTTGACCAGCATCAAAATACAGTGTGAAGAGAAATACTTGGTACCAAAGAGAATCCCCACGTGATTCCCTGACCTGTAGAAGAGATTTTACAAATCTTTTTGAAAGGGTAAATAGGAGCCACTGGAACTCCCCATTCTTCCAATATGTAAACCAAAAGCAATTCTCCACATTTGGGGGTATTGCAGAGATTTAGTGCTACCATCAAGTCTTGAAAGTTGCAAGTGTGGTGACTGCTACCACAGCCCATATTACCTCACCTGTTTACCTGGCGTAACAACCAATGTAATCATAGAAAATGACAGTAGGTTATCCTAAACTTAATGAGATGCTGATGTTAATTACAGCTGTGATTCCAGAGTTATATATTTAATCATTGACCCCCTGTCTCTGGTAATGGTATAAAGCTTTTGACCTGGAAAATGATTTTATATTTCCATCCTCAATCAGTAAAGAAAGTGATATAAAATCAGAAGTTTATTTATCCTTGATGTGACCACAGGGTAACTTTACTCCCTGTCATAACATAATCCGGACTCCTTAGTCAGCTTCATGTACTGCACAATACCAAGCTGACCCATTACATATGCTAACTGGACCCAGAAAGAAGGAAGTTGCAAATATTCTATCTGCCTGATTAAGACATGTGTGCCAGAATGTAAAAGATATGCCTCAAGGAGGTTTGGCCAAAATCATCAATGAAGTTTTTAAGGTCTGAAATATGTTGGGATGTATCTTCTAAAGTGAGACAAGTTGCTGGGCCTCTGAATATTTTTGGCTACAGGTAACATATTAGGGCAAGCTACTTCAATTATTTATCTGGAAACTTGTACGACTACCCATTTTAAAGAAGCCCAGATCTGTGGTACCTGTTGCCCAATAAATTGAACCTCTTTTTCTATCAGCTGCAATGATAGTAGAAGTGTCTGGGACAGACCAAGGTGATCTGTGAAGCCTCTACAACCTCAATAGAGAAATACTGTTCAGACCTTTCAATTTTGGAATAAGGCCAAGTCCTCTGTTGTCTATTACCAATTTCTCTGTGAAAAATATCCCTTGGCCCTAGTAAATCTGAATGGCTGACCATGGCTATTAAGGGACTATGCAACCCCAACTGTCATCATGAGTGGGATTTATATAATTTATCAAACCTAAAATTAGATGTATATAATTACAATTCATTATAAAAGGGAAAAGATACATAAATAGAGGGCTATAACTGGCTCTGAAGGCACAAATTTGTAGTTCACTTACATGGTATCTAGTTCTACTGCTTTGCTATATCTCTGTCAACTAGACTTATGGCGTCTGATCAGTTAATGGAGGAGGAAAATAACAACCCTAGTTTAAAGAGGGATCTATTCCATATGCCATCTATAAATGGAACTGTGTAGCTACTTCATCAGTGGCCCTGAAAAACTGTGGTAAAGTGAAATTCTCCCATTGAGAAGAATTGTAAATGATACTACTACTTATTTTGTGTGAAAGGTAAAATGGGAGCAAGAATGGAAAATAGGTGACAAGTCTTTTGGAGAGTAGGCATGTGACTGGACCTCTTGTAATGAGCACATAGTGAGAAGATATTCAATACATTTATGAGCTGCATCTCTGAAATATACTGCCTAAATGAATCTCTTTCTTAAAATTTGAAAGAACTGTGTATAAATGAATATTTCTGGTTCCTCATCCATAAATCTTAGTTATTTCTATTTTGTCCAAAATTCCCTGGAGTTCTGTCTGAAAACTGTATATACAGACTACAATATATAACTATGACTGATTTGTTGAAAGAATATTTGGGAATATAATCAAAAGGCTTGCATCTAAATATGTATTAACATTCAGGGATTCCCATAATTTAGTACTTTTATTTAGCAAAATCATCAAGCGACAGGAGTTCAGGAAATAGTAACTGTTAAATGGGGAAAGTAGCAAGGCCATTTTAGACATTTGCAAGACAGTCATGAAGAGGGAACCCCCATATCCAGAGTGTCTCTGCCACCCAGAGAAAACCATGACACTGGCCTCTGAGTGAGCCAAAAGAAAGCTGGAGTGAAACCCTCCATAGTGGCTACATCAGGGATGATGTAACATTAGCCATACCAGAAATATTTTTCAATTCTTTAAGTGGCTTTTCAACACAGGTAGAGGTTGCCAAAGTGAATTTATTGATAGAGTGTAAGAAAATGCTTTGCAGTATATAAATTATATTTTGGTTTGAGTAAAACACATATCCTCTTGAAAAAATTAATGAGGCTTATAATGCCTTGAGATTTAGAAACAACAAATAATCATGGATATAAGAATAAAGGCTAATTCTCATTCTTCTCTGGGGTTTAATGATAAAATTTACCATTCATTCTTATATTTAAAAATACCATTTCATTGTATCTTCTGTTTTTCAACACATATATTTTACTATTTTTCTCACAGTGCCATTGGTTGCATGATTTTAGTCCAATGATGAATGAAAGAGTGTTAGCAAGAACTGCCTTTCAATTCAAACGTATTAACATAACTTTTATTTGAGTGAATTAAGGTAGAAATAAATCAAACGGATACTTCTGGCCCCATAGACGAGGAAAGGCCAGAGTAAATGTTATTTATTATCCATTTTAATCTTGTTTTGCACTTAATTAGGACAGCTTCATTCAAGAGCAGTGATCTTACATTAATCTTGTTTTCTGAATATAGATGAAATATGAGCTTAATAAAAATTTTGTAACTTATCATCTTTAATTCAAACAAGATTTCTTACCCCTTACAGTTTTAGATTTTCCCAGCAGTATGGTAATGTCAGTTATCATTTGTCTCTATAAAGAAATCTGAGAACATAAGGATCCTTTTTTTTTTTGCATAAAACTATATTTGAAAAGTTTCATCTATTTTCTGGCTTAGCCAGAAAGCTTCACATAAAGTGTTACATTTGAGAGGTTTAAATGTGTTATGTATGCATAAAGAAGGACATTGTGAAATTATTTTTATTTTTGCAGGAAAAGCAGATATACAATATGGAGAATAATGTGATTTTGGACTTGAATTTTAGAAGTAATTTTTACTAAATTGATATTCTTAATTATTTAGATATTTCCATATTTTGTATAGCTACTCAGAGTCTTCTGTCTGTGGAATTACCTGTTTCTGAACAGATGTTGGGTATAGTACTTTTACTCCATTTGTGCAAATTCTATTTCTCAGAATAAAAATGACTAGTTAAATTAAGGGAAAGATGAGAATGCACTTTTTTCATTTACTCAGACCACAAAAGATTTATTTATTCAACATGAATATTTCATTGAATTTGTTACTAAAAATTAGATCACGTTTCTGTTTCAAATTAACAGAAATTGGAATCACTTTCATGCTATCTCTGTACTGTTTCTTGTTATCTACAACCTAAAATGACCCTTCACAATCTTTTAAATAAAGTTCTGGCTTATCAGAATGTCCTGAGATTGCTTTTGGAGTGTTTATCACTGGTAAAATCACTTTCCTCCAGACTTCTACCGAAGCAAGTTTGCTACTTTTTTTTCCCTGTAAGAAATATTATAGAATTGACAGAGACTAGTATTTGCATATTCTTCCTCTAAATAAACATATTGACTTGTTATATAAATATTCAACAGTCATGCTCAAATAAGGTCTACAATATCAGTTATAGGAATAAGATAGTGAACACTCTTCACAAAAAAGCACCCAAGTTTGTAATCAGAATTTAGCTTTTATGCTTAGTAAGCTTGAATCTTTTGTTTCATTAATGAAAACTGCAGGTTTGAAAAAAATCTACTAGAGGTTTCATACATGATGTAAACTGAAATATAACGTTTTACTAAAAGCTTCTCTAAAACGTCCTCCTTTAAGTAATTGTTCCTTCTCCTGAGTGGAATATTTTCCTCTGCTTTACAACATACACAGATCTTAGACAACTTCTGTGATAATTTTAACTTTTACCTGGTGTTTCTTTTATGTGCTTTGCAAGTAAACTCTGGTGCAGCTGATTCTAGTCAGCTCAGGTGCAGCCTGACCTAGTTCTATCTTTTTCAAATACATTCTGACCAAACTGGTTCCGTGCTGTCACAAATGGTGCAAATAGCTTCTGACTGATTTATAACAACCTATGATACTTATATCAATAAAAAAATCTTCCTTATTTTAAAAGAATATGATTAAAACTCTAAGCTTTTACCCAGAATGAAGGCCTTCTTAATTTTTTTCTGATTAAAAAATAATCCATACTTAAAATGTTCAAGCAAAACCAAAACTATCAATAGGAACAAAACTGCCTCAGATATCTCATCACTCAAAACTAAATTGACCTCTTTTAACACTTTGATAAGCAACCTTTTAAACACAATGGGTTCGTACACATGACAGGTTCACACATAGTACAGTATCAGTATAGTACTGATTACTATCTTGAAATATACTTTTGCTTCTCCAATACCATACCACAAACCATTTTCTGTATTTGTGATTATAGATGTGCTTCATCCTTAAAGTTTTATATAAAATCTGATGTAATGTACACAATACAGTTTATCTTGCCAATCTACTATTTATGGTATTAGGTTTACAATTTTGTTCTACAGGTTGAATTTCCTGTATCAGGAGAGGTAACAACTGATGTCCTTGACATTGGACTTAACGTGTAAATAGCATATAATTCTGTTCCATTGCTCTATTTGTCTATCCCATGCCACTATGACACAATCTTGAACATTATAGCCTTAAGATTGGTAAATATGGTATTATAAATCCTCCTACATTCTTAAAGTCTTTAAGATTGTTTTAGCCATTCTTGTCTACCACATTTCCATAAATATCTATGGTGAGCTTGTCAGTTTCTACATTTCTACCTGATGCCTGGTGTTTCTATGGGTTTTGCGTCAAAATAAAAAATTTGCCTACTATTAATGTTATGATGTGCATCTTTCAAATCTTTCTCTCTCCAACTATGCGTGTATGTTTGCCTGTGTACATATGTATATCTATGTATTTGTATATATGTGTATGTGTGTGTGGTAGGCAAAATAATGCCCCCTTAAAGGTTTCCACATCCTAATGTGGAAATACGTATGCATGTATACATTTCCATTTGTATATATTTTTATTTATTTATATAAATGTGTGTATGTATATATATATATATATACACGATGTATATATGTGTGTATATACATTAGATGGATTCATTATATATACACAAATATATGCCTCACTTTTATTTTATATATATGAAAACATATGTGTACAAATAACTCATTTACCTCTTTCCTGGAATTTTTAGTCTGTGGATAATACATTATACATATTTAATTTGTCCTGATCAATCTGCAAATATTATATTCCTTTATGAACAATGTAAGAAACAAGTGTAATTCCTTTACCCCACACACACTTTGTAAGATTGTTGTTGTTCCATATTTTACATATCTTATAAACACTTAATATATTGTTTTTACTTTGTACAGTCAAATGATTTTAAACAAATGATAAGATATAATTTTAAATGCTTTTATATATAATCCTCTTGGTTCTCTATTTTTCTTGCCAGTCTGGGGTACAAGCAGATAATACTTTGCTTCAGCCCCAAAACTTATTTAAGCAATTTTATATTTCTGGTCTAATGGAGATGAATGCTTTAAAAAAACAAAACAAGTATTTTAAAAAACCCAACACTTAATACTGTTTTAAATTTGAGGCTAAATCTTCTGTCTACAGACACATAAACTGTACCTACATGTTTTATAAGTTAGTTGAATCATTTTAAGTCAGATTTACTTCTGTAGTTTCCTAAAAAAAAAAAAAAAGAAAGAAAATAATGCTCAATCATCAGCCAAAAGCAAAAGAAATATATTAGATTACTAATCAGTTCTTTGGAAATTAAGCTTTGAGTCCCAAATCATTGACTGTAAGCTTTGAAATGAATATCTCCTGAAGTGTCAGCCAATTACAAGGTAAACGGCATGAAGGTCTGAGTGATGAACAATTTCCCAGTTTGCTTTCCTTGCTTAAAGAATCAAAGAAAATCACTTATTCTTTGTCTTTTTGTTCTCTGGCCCATACAGAATGGGTAATGATCCAGTCATTCTCTTAGAGACTTTGTAAGGAAAGACTATAAAATTTTAAGGCCATTAGAAAACTAAAATTTTAAATGATATTAATGAACTATTGACTAGGGTATGTGTGTGTGTATGTGTGTTGATTTTTTTTTTTTTTTTTTAACTTTTGAGTTTATTTATTTATGGCTGTGTTGGGTCTTCGTTTCTGTGCGAGGGCTTTCTCTAGTTGTGGCAAGTGGGGGCCACTCTTCATCGCGGTGCGCGGGCCTCTCACTATCGCGGCCTCTCTTGTTGCGGAGCACAGGCTCCAGACGCGCAGGCTCAGCAACTGGCTCACGGGCCCAGTTGCTCCGCGTCACGTGGGATCTTCTCAGACCAGGGCTCGAACCCTTGTCCCCTGCATTGGCAGGCAGACTCTCAACCACTGCGCCACCAGGGAAGCCCATGTGTGTTGATTTTATGCTAACAAATAATTGGAATCTCTTACATTTAGAATGGTAGTGGGATTATATCAAAGTAGACATAGTACTTCTATGTTTAATTGTTGGATTACTTAAGCAGAATTTGAGATGAATGGGAGTATGTAATGCTTATGAATGCCTCTGTGCTTAAGAAGCTTTTATTCACACACACACACACACACACACACACACACACACACACTGAACAGTTTTTATCTTTTCAAATGCATTTTATATAGTATGGTGTTCTTGCCTAACAGAGACCTTACAAAAGTACAATTCTGTTTTATTAGAGTATTACAACTGTTTCATGTGGATACAGTTCAGAATTAGTATATTGTGTTCAGGTTCAGCTCTAATTTGCATAAGAGTTTCAGAGACAATTTAATAACACCATCAATAGCCTCAGCAAATCTTGTTGAGATTCAATTAGATTGTAAAATGATTTAATATTTATTTTACTGTGTTCCTACAGTGTGTTTGTTTTTAATCGAAGGAATTAATTTGCAATCATTAGCGTTCACTCTTCTGCATTCATTTTCTTTTGAATGCGTTACCTGGATGATTTCAGTCATGTAACACTGTTACATAAATGGATTTGTCAAAAGTTTGCTTTTATTTTACTTAGTGGACTGTGCCTAGGAATTCTTTGCAAATTGATACCTATGGCGGTGGGGAGAGAAAAGAAAGAAGTGTGGGGGACTAATTGACATCTTTAACCATATTAAGAATATTAAAGATTTTTGCTTCATAAAAAATGTGGCATTAACATAAAAAATGTGGCATAATGTACATTGGGGAAGACTTCCTATGGCGATATTCTTCATTTCCAAATGACCTGATTTCTCAGTTTTATTACAGATCCACCTTAAATATAAATTCTTAAGGAATGAGCTTGCCCCATTTAAGGGTTACTACTACATGCTCTTAATATGCCTTAAGGATACTATTTATCATGCCTGGATATAGGGTGTGAGAGTGAGTGTTACCAGGATAAAAAGTGGTAACAATTGAGGTAGGAACTGACAGAAGGTATACTAAGAATAAAGGCATAAATATAATTCTCATGCTTTTCTGAAATGAAGTATACTTTAAAATATTAGATAATATATCCAGGCAAAAAAGCAGTTGTTCAAAGGAATCTTATACATTGAATTAATTCACTGGCCCTGTAAGAATTAGTTTATTCATATTGCTGTAAGTATATAACATATAATAAATTTCTGGAATATTCATTGCAGTATATATGAAATAACCATTTTGTTGAATACACATTGTATTATGATTTTTATATAAGGTAACATATCCAATATCTTTCAGCAAATATTATTTCTGTGATAAATGAGATGACCAGTTAAAATAGTATTTCATGGTTTAAAGGCATTTAAAAAATGCTGGGTAAAAGAAATTTTCAAACATCCCCTTACTGAAAAACTTATCAGAACTTAAATTATAAAGTTTATTTTAATTATTCAAAATGTATAAATAAGATACAATATTTTCCTTACATATTCAACAAAAAAATGTTTAAAAATACACAAAAATGCATAATGAGGTTTGAATTAACTTGTCATTTATGGAAAACAATTTGTTAAATATATTTTCCTGTGTGTTTATAATAATATGCTGAAAAATAAATCACATGCCATATATTTACTTTATGAGCAGTACCCTATGTTTTAAAATTTCAAAAATAGCCTTTCGATAAGGCTATTTTAGTGTTATCCAGCTTAGTGAAAGAAGGCTCTTCACTGAAAAGCAGAATATTAAAATTAATATGCTGGTTCTAGATATAATTTATCCCATTTTGCTTTTTACTATGTTATTAAAGTGAAGTTAGGATTAGGACCAGTGATTAGTATACACAATTTTATCAAGAGATTTCAGGACATATATTTTTAAGTATCCACTCTGTGTAAAACTCTTTGTTGGAAACGTACATAGACAAGAATAATATGAAGACCCAGATCTTAAAATATTACATTCTTGTAGAGAAGCAGACCTGTACAGAAAAAAATAAGTGAAGATAAACAAGCAAATAGAAGATTAATAGAGAAAACATGAAGTGTTATCTTGGTAAAGAGGAAGTCAGTCTCAAGTTTCCAAATTTGAGAAACTTGACATTTTTTGACATACAGTAGAGTTCTTAAATAAAATGATTTAAAAAAAAGCAGTGAGTTTAGTGACATAAGGAAAAAGTCAAGGATAAAACTTAAAAAAAAAACAAAAACAACATTTGGTTGGTGAAAGGGGTCAACAAAGGATATAGAAGAAACAATAAGAAAGGAATAATGATAATGCCCAAGATAAAAAGATCTTCTAGAAAAGGGACTATTCAACAACAATTTCTAGGGAGATTTTCAGGAAGATGAAGTATATGGAAAAAACCTTTGCATTTTTCATTTCAAGGAATGGTGATGCTTTAAAGAAAACTCTCAGTAAGTAGAGTAATGGGGTCAGTGGGCATTTTAAGTTGTTGAGCAAAGTCTGGTGAGTGAGGAAGCTGAGTAGTGGTTACAGATTCTTTTTAGTAGAATTTTTCTGTTAAAATTTACAAAAGAATAGAAATATTGAAGGGATATTACTTTGGGAGAGCTGAGATTTTTGCCTAAGTAGAAGTTTAGAGAGAAAGGGTGAAGATATGGAAAAATCATTGATGACTTAAACTCCTGGAGATTTTATGAAAGAATAGAGTCAATGTCCAGGTGAAAAAATTATCCCTGGAAGGGAAGAGTAGTTTTCTTCCTCTGAACGACAATGTGGCAATTGGTTAACTATGAAGAAAATGAGGTGTAGGCTATAGAGAAGTTTAGGAGATTTGCAATAAATGGCATTTAACTATTTTATAAAACCAAGTAACTTTTCCTGTTAAAAACCAGGAATAGACAAATTGGATTTGGTACTTGACGAGAATATAAGAATTCTAGTAAAACATATAAAAGAAGTGAATTAAGATAGATTTAAAATTCAGTAAATCAGTTTTATGGATTGGATTTTGTCCCTTAAAAAATGTTGAACTTCTAAATTCCAGTACTTCAGAATGTGATTTACTTGGAAATAGGGTCATTGCTGATATAATTACTTAAGATGAGGTCATATTAGAGTGAGCCCCTAATCCAATGTAACTGGTGTCCTTATAAGAAGATGTTCATGTGAAGACAGAGATCCAGGGAGAACATCATGCAAAGGTGAAGGATTGGTGTGATGCATCTATAAGCCAAAGAATGCTTAGAACTACCATATAAGAGAGGCACAGAATATGTTATCCCTCAAAGCCCTTAGAAGAAACTAACCTGCCAGCTCACATCTTGATTTTGGACATCTGTCCTCTAGAACTGTGAGACAATAAATTTCTACTGTTTTAAGACACCCACTTTTGAGGTACCCTGCGGCCTTAGGATTAGAAATACATAAAAGAAATGAATTTATATAGATTTAATTTTCGGTAAATCAGCATTGATGTTTTAGTATCTCTAACAGCTCTTTAGGAACAAAGCAGAGAGAGTCATTTACCCAAGGTTAGGGGTTGTAAATATGTGTATAATCTATGGTTAAAATGTCAGAATATTTGATTGACAGAAGAAAGTGTAAAGTATTAGCATATTTTATGTTATTTGTTTTATGTTTGCTAGAACTAAATTTTATGATTATTGATTATTCTTTCAAATCTGTGTCATCATTGTCATGAAATATGTCAGTATCTGACATTGATATGAAAAATAAAGGGAAAAGCTCTTAGTACTAGAGAAATTTGCATACCATTATGAATTACTTTGGCAAGTTTAGTTAGTTTTTGTAACCTGTTGTTAATGTCTACACCAAAAATATTTATGCAGTTAGAAAATAGAATACTTTTACATTGTACAATTTTCTGAAATGGCATTTGGAGAGAAAAGAATTGAACTATTATTAGATTATCTTCAACATATTATTTCTCAGTCTAGAATATAATTAGGGATAAAACAATACATTGAGGTTGAAGAATATTTCATTTTAAGTACTTGAAAAATACGAATCTATAAATGAGAGGAAACTGAAATGCAGTTATAAGAATAATTATCAACCTTATAACTACGCAATGTTATTGCATTAAGATTTAGGTGAGGCTCTAGGAACCTAATTTCCATCATGTGAAAATGTTTTTAAAGAATATTAACTTAAATAATAAGGACATTTAAGAAAACAACACATAGGTACTAAAAATGAGATTGCCAATATGTTCGAGATGAAGTAAGGTGGGAAAGGAGGGTGGAGATTCATAAGGAGGTCGGCATGCCTAGATGTTAACAGGAAAATTTCTGGTAGTAGTGATGGAAAGTAGTATGAAGCTTGTATTTACTATAGGCAAAGCATTTGTTTGAAAATATATTGACTCCCAAAGGTAATTTGATTGTTCCCTGCCTGCAAATACTTAGAGATTATGGAAATCTAATGTATCTTGTATTTATAATACTCAAAACAAAATTTCAACTGTTACTGGATCTCAAGGAGGGAAAATAGCTGTTAGAATTTTCAGGATCATCAACAGGAAGCCAATATTGTAGATTATTAAAATGGTTGTTCTCCCCAGTTCTAGTTTTTGTTGTGTATTTTTATATCACTTATTGATAGTGGAGATGAGGTACCGATTAAAGAATGTAGGAGAAGAGTATTATTCTTTTCATCCCTTCTGAAAATGAATAGCAACTTCAGAAAACTGAATTACCAATGAAAACTCCTAGCTACTTTTTCTTTGTCCTAAAGTTGTATAAAAGATCACATGAAACATTCATGATAAGATGTTTTTAACTCTTTAGTTTACTTGCTGAGTTATTACCAAGATTTGAGAGTATGAGTGAGATTGGGTGAAAGCAAATGTCAAGAAATATACTTAAATACTTATCTATGTAAAAATAGAAAATATTTAAAATTTATATTTTATCTGAGATATAATTTGGTGCATTTTCAGTAGTAGCTCTGGATTTTTTTTTTTTTTTTTTAGCATGTCTCTGACTGTGGTGGAATGTTGGTTGGTGGAAAACATTTATCTCATTTAAAATCCACTAACAACATTTGGGAAACTAATAACTTAATGAGAACCTTCAATGGTTTAAGTAACAGGTAGAATGTAGTTGCATTCTTAACTATTTTCTCTTAGGCATACTACTTGAAGTCTGATTCCTAGTATATTCTAGACCATCCCAATCCTCATATTTAAATTGATTGTTAAGGAAATTCAGTCTTAAAATCATCTAGCCAGATCAGCTAAAGCTAATGTGATCAAGCAAATGATTTAAACATGCTGTATGTGTGTGTGTGTGTATGTATATATATATATATATATGTTTGTGTGTGTGTGTATATATATATGTGTGTGTGTGTATATATATCTATATCTATATCTATCTATATATATATATATATATAAAATATATGAAGTCCACTCAAAACCATTCTTATTATTCCCAAGATATTCCCATAGGAAGTTTTCTGGTTCTTTCGAAATCTATACACATTATTAGTTTTTCCCTTCTCTGTTTGTTCACATAGGAAAATGTAAGGAAAATAACTAATGACTGTCAACTTGATTTTTTTCATAGCATTTAGAATGTGCAATAGTAATTCAATGTATAAAAAAATAATATTCCTGGAAGCTCTTAGTACATTTCTCCCACTCTTAACTAATTTGCTTCTGAAAATCTTTCATGCATTCTTATTACCCAATGAATAATTAAAATGATCATCTAAGATTTATTACTAAATATAGAGGAATAAGAAGAGGAAAAAATATTTATGCAGGAAGATAAAGGGGAAACACATAAGAAATGTGAAATGGAAAACTTTAAAAGAATTACTAGGATGGGTTTGTTTCCATTACAGAAAGATACATTTCATTTAAAGGATGTTTTTATCTAGAGAAGTGGAGAGAAAACAGGAAGAGTTTGAGAATGAAAATTAAGTTATAGTGAAACTGTAAAATAACTGGAAGCACTTATATTTTATACTTTGGATTTGACTCATATATAATACAGTGACCTCTTTCAGCTATTTGATATTTTATAAATTCATAAATATAAGGGGGTGGAATCTTTTAAGGCTATATCAGAACATTGTTTATAACATCTATTTGTTTTCAATATTTCATTGCTATGACCTGCAGAAAAAGAAAAATTGCTTTAAAAATATAAACAAAAACATGGCCTTCAGGTGTTTTATAATCTTACCTAATCTACCTCTTTCTTTTCATTTGTTGCTCCCAAACTTCCATTACCCTGAATGTAAACTTCTCCCATTTTATTTCTTCAAAATTACGCATCTTCTATGATTGTTCAGAAAATTCTCAAACTCTTTGTCCCAGCTCTAATGTCACCTTCTCCATAATTTAATAGTCTTTGACCATTTTCTTATGATAGTATTTATAATTTTGAATTATAATTCTTCTTTACACATTTGTTTCCTTCATGAAGAGGGCAATATCACTAATCTTTGTATCGTGAGTGCTCGTGTAGTGCCTGACAATACATGATCAGTAAATATCTTTTGGGTGAATAAATTAAGTAACACCACAATCTTCTTCATGTATCCCTTCAATTTTTCTGTGCTACTTTTGAGCTTCATCTCGAAAATCAGAGATATAAGAAACTTCAAAAGCCCCTGTGTGTCATTGAAAGTTACAAAGATCTCTGTTTTACTACTCTACACTTTAATCTTTCTTTTCAATGAATGTTCAAGCACAAACACCAACTATATTGGTGTTTGGATACTCATCACTATTTTTAAAATGTTACCTTGATGAAGTAGTGCTTGTTAAACATATAGCCTTTTTCGTCTTCCTTTTAGTTCTACAGGGTAAATGATAATTGTATATCTCTTTTCTGCTTTTCCCTGTTCTTTTACATGAAGTACTTGCTCATCCTCTCAGGTTTTAGGTGATTATACAGCAAGATTAATTTTGTGCAAGGATTCCTACTTCCAGTTGCAGAAGTAATTGTATCTCTTTGCGGAGTACTTGACTTTTCTTTATGAGGCTATGACTGTGATATAGGTCAATCATTTGGGTTCATTACTGTTAGGAAATCATTTTGTCTCCATATAAAGAAGAAAGTTACTTAATAGCTGTGAACAGAATAATCTATGTGAGAAAAATATTCACTTAAAAATTTAAGAATATAAATGCTTTTCTCAAAGAAATGAAAGCACTTATTTTTCCCTTAATTCTATGAGCAACATTTTAGCTATTTCCTATTTTCATTTGTCCCTATCTTTCTTTCTCAAATTATTGAGCACCTACTCCTACCAAGACTAAACAGATGAAAAAAGTTAAAAAAAAGACAAAAACTTAAGAGAAGATTTTTTTTTTTTTAAGATTGAAAAGAAAACCATGTGCTGATTGAATTGGCAATAGTTATTAGAGTTTCAAATTGGATGTTGACAAAGTTGAATTCCTAAATATAACCATTCATTCTTTTGACAGTACGTGAAAATGTCCTCCTCTGTAAATTAGTAAACACTCATTCTGGTTATACATTTCAGTTTCTTTTGAGTTTGATGAATTAGTACCATAAATTAAGTCAATTTCGGAACTCACTATTATATACATGAGTGTGTGTGTGCGTGTGTGTGTATAAAAGTTTTTCCTTAATAGGATTCTGACAAGAAACAAATGTTATGTTATAGTCAGAAGAGTAATTAAAGAGAATTTTAAGAAGTGATGAGGTGTTGGTGGAGTTAAGAGAGCTAATAAGTTTTGATGATGCTCCCAGGATTTAGCAAGAGTAAAGCTATTGCCACCACTATCCTGACAAAGCAAGAGGAGGCAGCTGTTACAGCAACCTCAGAGGGTACTGAAATCATGGGGACATCTAAAAAGAGCTGTGGTGTTTGATACAGGTAAGACAACCACCTGTCCAATGATTGTTGGCTGTGGAGGAGGTTTCTGAAGCAATAAATACCAAACCCTCTCTCTCTCTCCATCTTCTGCTAAAGCCTCCTACAGGCCAGAGTCTACTGGCAAATAGTCTATAGAGGTCAGCCTCCTGAGACACACAGCTGGGAGGGGAAGGATGATGAGTTGAGCTAAAATATCCCATAGAAGTTTATAGGCATACACTCTTACCTTACAAAGAAATACCTTAGAGGTAAGGTAAGGTAAGAAATACCTCTTACCTTACCTTACAAATACACTCTTACAACAAAGAACACATTTCTCATGTTGAAAATGTTAATGATTTTCGGATTTAATTTCCGTCTCCTTGGCCAGTCCTTAAGTTGATACTTTTGTACACTGTAGGTCAGTGATAAAAGGTGAATAAGGACTGCTTTACCATAAATCCTTCAATCAAATTTTAAATATGTCCCTTCACATTTGAAAGGTGTAGGCACTGAAGTTTGGCAAGGATAGGAATGTCTCCATCAGATAATCTTTAGATACAAATGTGACAAATTTAGAAAAAACTTTCTTCAGAGCTAGATTGGAATGGGGGATTTAAAAACTCCTAAAATGTGCAAGTTGATGGTCTCACATAAGGGAGGGTGGTGAGCTAAATTTATCTATTCCTATATACTCATACTCAGAAAAGTGCCTGGCATACACTAAGCTTACAGTATCTGTTACATTTAACATAATAAAATACTGGTTTTTTCAGTGCTCTCACTAGCTTTCTCTGTAGGCTTAGGCAAGTCACCTTCTATTCAGCATCAATTTCTTTGTCTACCAAGTGGGATCATTACCCATCATGTAAGGTTATCTTGAGAATTTCTAACGATTTTAACTTGAATCACACGGCACTGCCATTTTTTAAGATCACAAATATCAGTGATTTCATGTGGCTCCACATAATTTATTGTGAATCTCCTTTGTAAATTCTAATGTGGAAAAGTTAAAACTTAATAGGAGCTTTCATTTCATTTTTAATCTTTTCAAATAATCTTAGATATCAGAATTTTAGAGGCTAAAAAGCAAATATTATTTCCTTTTTTCATTCTTCTATTTATAAAAGCTATTAATCATTAACATTAATTGAATATTGTTTATGTGCTATGCCCATTGCTAGAGATATCAGTTTTTATTTTTTCATGATACAGGAAATTGAAGTTGTAGAAAGATGTTTTCTTTATGAATCAATAGGGGATTTTACAGTTGAATAGAAAAAAAAAAAAAAAAATCACAGCATCTAAACATTTTCTCCCTCACCTGATGCAGGAAAATGTTGCCCAGTATGCTCACTAACGATCCCCTTTCTGCTAGGACTTAGGTCTCCAAACCTGGTACATTTCAATTCATTGGAATTTTACTCACTAAATGTAATTGTCGTAGTCATGCTTCCTTGAGATTACAGTTTAATTGGCATTTAGGTGTTTTTGAACTATTTAGCCACAAATTTACAGAAAGATCTTAATTTACTCTCATGGAAAGAAATTTATATTAACCATGACTAGACCAGTAAATTTATTTATTTATTTATTTTAATTTATTAATTTATTTTTTGGCTGCTTTGGGTCTTAGTTGCAGCACACGGGATCTTCATTGTGGCATGTGGGATCTTTCGTTGCAGCACACAGGCTTCTCTCTAGTTGTGGCGTGCGGGTTTTCTCTTCTCTAGTTGTGGTGCGCGGGCTCCAGAGTGCTTGGGCTCTCTAGTTTGCAGCACATGGGCTCTCTAGTTGAGGTGCGTGAGCTCAGTAGTTGTGGCGCACGGGGTTAGTTTCCCTGCGGCATGTGGGATCTTAGTTCCCCGACCAGGGATTGAACCTGCGTCCGGTACATTGGAAGGCAGATTCTTTACCACTGGACCACCAGGGAAGTCCCTAAACCAGTAAATTTAGCTTTGAGACAGAATCTTTAGTTTCTAATTACTTTCAGTCACCTTTTCCGCATCATCAACCTTCTGCAAATGCCTGCGCAAAGTGCTATGAGAGCAAGATTGGTGGTATTTTCTGGTTAAAGAAAGGATGTGATGTGACAGTGTTTCTAAAAGTTTACTTTCTGCAGAAATGAAAGTGATCTCATTCTTGCTATTGGGATATTTTTAATAATATAGTTTCTAATTTGTAAACAGAAGGACATTGTAAAATTTTCTTCATGCTCAGTTGCTTTTGGATTACTTAAAGCATAAGTTGTGTTTCTACAGCCCATAGGCCAGATATTGTCCACTGCCACCTGTTTTTGTAAACAGAATTTTACTGCAACATAGCCACATGCCTCTGTTTATTTATTATCTATAGCTGCTTTCACACGACAATGGCAGAGTTTAATACTTGTGACAACCAGACATGGTATGGCCCACAAAGCTTAAATTAGTTACTATTTGGCTGTTTACAATAAAAGTCAAACTCTGTCTTGAAGTTGTGAGTTACAAAGATAAGAACAGGAGTAAGGTCTTTGACAGTTTAGAGCCATCTTAGGAGCTTTCGTTCACACCCAGATCATATTCAGAATTCTGATTTAAATGTTGAACAGCAAAATTATTGTTGATCCACAAAAACTTGCTGCATTTAGAGCTATTTTTAATTTTTAGGAGTCCTATTAGGTCAAATAAAGTATCATTAAATAATTGAAGTCTAGCATGGTGCCTTACGTATATTTACTAATGTTTCATTCTTGAGTCCATATTTGAGTGCTTATATGTACTAGGTACTGGGAATATATAAGGTGAAAAACACACCTCCATCCCTCAGTATTTTCACTGCCTTGGTGAGATGAAAAAAAAAAAAACAATTGAAAACTGTGATTAAATACTACACTAAAGATAATTACAAAGGGTTCTACAAGCCCATACAAAGTGAATCTAACTCAGTCTGCTTGGGAATGGTAAGGCCTGGTGGGAAATGAGAGTCAGCAAAAGTGTTTGTGCCTGAGCCTTCAAAGAGGATGTATCCTAAATATGTTTCAGACTTTCTTCACTACATAGATAATATAATTTTCCAGAACATATATAATTTCTTAGTGTAAATCCATTGGTGAGTTCTCATGTTGGAAAGGTCTCCTGTATCTATGGTCTGTTGGAATTCCAGTATCATGTTTTCCTTTTCCACCTTTGGCTTTTAAGCAGCATGATGGTTAATTTTATGTGTCAACTTGTCTGGGTCATGGGATACACAGACCTTTGGTCAAAATTATTTTTAGATTTTCTATGGGTGTTTTTTTTTTGGATAAGATTAGCATTTAAATTGCTAGATTGAGCAATACTGATTGCTGTCCTTTATGTGCGTGGGCCTCATCCAATCAGTTGAAGTCCTGAAGAATAAAACCCTCCCTCCTTTGAGTATGAGAGAATACTTCTGCCTGATTGCCTTCAAATTTGGACTATAATAAAGGTCTCTCTCCCTCCCTTGTCCTCTCTCTCTCTCACAGATATACAGAATACACATATAGAGTGAGAGATAGCTCTATGTATCTCCTAGTGTTTCTGTTTCTCTGGAGAATCCTGACTACTACAGGTAATTACAGCTTTCTTATTTGGTATTTGAATATGTTTTGAATATGTTGTATGCCATGAATCATGTTGTTTCAAGTTGTAAATGCTCTTTTTACTGAGCTCAGATTTGGCTGCTCACTGCTCAAAAGCCAATAATTCGAGAGGCAAATGTCAGTAGAAAGGACAGGTGTTTTAATCAGAAAAGCTGGCAATCTGGAGAGAGGGTAGACCAACTCTGAAGATTCTGCTCAGCCATGACAATTTTTAAAGGGAAAAATGGAGGGGGAAGAATTTCATTTGCGAAATGGAATACCGCCTGCCATATCAGTAAACAAAGGATGTCACAGTCATCAGTGATTACAGCCACTAGCCTATGTTGAGCTGGTGAGCCTTGAGAGAACTCAGGAAGAAAAAGAATACCTGCCATCTAGCAGCCTTCAGACTGCAGCCAGTCCTGACCTGAGCCCTGAGGAAAATCAGGATGTGAGAACACAGGATACTGGCCCCAGATAGCTGAGGTGCATATCAAAGGAATGATTTCAGGGAGCCCAGACCCTTGCACCTTCCCATATATAGAAAAGTGCTAAATTCCTTAACTTGAGTTATCTAGTTTTCTTTTATTAACAGCAATCTTTTTTTCCTACTACCTGCCCTTTGTTGCAAAACTCCTATATATCCTGGTTTCCCACCTTGCCTCCTCGAAGCAGTTATCTCAGGGTTACTTGAGATGCTGCCTCCCGGGCTTGAAGTCCTAAAAATTTCTGTTGAATAAAAGAAAACTCTCAACTTTTTGGTTGTGAATTTTTTTTTTAGTCAACACAGTGAATCATCGAGGCAGGAAGTTGGGTTCCTCATCATTCTCCATTGCAGGCAGACAGGCTGACTCTCTCTTCAGATGTTATCTTGCCCGCGTGATCTGCCTGCAGGATTCCTTAGGAGGCTGTTGAGGGTAGAGTTCTTTAACTACTAAATTCTTCATTCTTACTTCTTTTTATCGAGGAAAAGAATCAACAGGTTAGATAAGGCATGGTGTGCATTCAGGAAAGCATAAGTTAGGAGTTAGGTTAAATCGCTTAGTGATCTCATCCCTATAATTAGGTTTTAAAGGTTAGAGGGGGACAGAAATAAGCAAACAGGGAAGGGACAAAAGAGCTGCTTTCACTCTGAGGAGAAGAAGAGAGGAAATTAAGACTAAAGTTTAAAGCTGTCCCTTTATAGGAAAAATATGCATTAGCAACATGGAGATAACATTGTGGTCTCCTTGACCAATGTGAAACACAAGTAGACAAAGCAATGGCCTGGTTGTAACTGACCGTGTCCCTAGTATTAGAGAATCTGTGCTGGAGTTAAGTTTGTAGGGGAGCAAAACTTGCCTCCCCAAAATGTCTCTTTGGCATGCAGATTATTTTGAGCTGAAAACAATCAAGGTCCTAAAGACTCAAGAGGAACCTTTGACCTTATCCCTAACTGCCTAAAAGAATGTAGACGGAGGACCTGTTCCTGGAAGGGGGCTACCACCCTGGATAACTACAGTATGAACTAGGTGTGGCAGACAGGGAGGAACCTAGCAAAGCCTGTTTGTTAAAAGTCCTCTCTGTGTCCCATTGTCTCTGCATGCCTCAGCAAACACTCGTTTACCAAACATTTGCTTTTCTATTTCCATGTCAATTGCCTACCTCCCCTTTGATGTCCCAAACCACTATGGCAACATTCTCTTTTGTCTTCAGCTGAAGATGATATTTAAGGTGAGGGTTCCAGATATTCTGGCAAGTTACTCAGTTTTCATGGGTCTCTCCTGTGTATATATGTTATTAAACTTTTGTTTGTTTTTCCCCTGTTAATCTGCCCCATGGCAATTTAATTCTTAGACTAACCAGAAGAACCTAGGAGGGTAGAGGAAAATTTCTTCCTCTCTGACAAGTTTATTCCTTAAGGATATTTAATCAAAATAGTTTACACTAAAAGATTCATATCATTTAGGTCTACATTGATAATGTCCACATTATATAATATTCTGAGTTTGCTAAAAACATTTTATAGCAGAGCATATACATTGGAAAAAAGAAGTGAGGTAACTGAAGTAATGTTTAATGTAATTTATCATGGTGATAAATTGATCATGCTCATAAAAATGCATATCCTCTACTACTAGGATAATTAGGGCAGATATTTACTGATTAAATATTCCATAACTTGCTTTAGTTCTTTTCAACATGTAAAAATAGACATATCACAAGATTATAGAAATCTAGTTTTTAGAGCATGATTCCACATCTGGGCAATTTCTTGACATGGTAAGACTTTGTATAGCCAATATTTATTGGCTTTTATTGTTAAGCCCTAAAATTGTTGATAACCAGTTTAACACAGCAAGTGGCAAATGGGTGTGTTTGTGTGCTATTTTGTACTCTGTTTTGCTTTTGCAGATTATAACTTTGGATAACTTAATCCCTTTAAATTAAACAAATTCACTTGTTTAGATTTCTAGAACTAACATTGTGCTGGGAAAACTTGGTTTCTTCTCTCATCTTGCTCTTTTCCAATTCCATAGCATTGCAAAAGCTGTAGACTAAAATTTCTGGGCTCAGCTTCCTCATCTGTAAAATAAGGGAGTTGGATGAGGTGATCTCTAGAGCCTCGTTTAATCTAAAATTCTGCTGCTTTAATTTATTGTTATGCCTAATTTGTTCAGCTTTGTCCTGCATTTACCAAATTTGTCAGACAATGGTAAAATAGCATCCTTTTAAATGCATTTTTATGTACATATACTGATAATTCAGTACAGAGTGGTCTCAATCATCTGCAAGTTTCTTTGAAAATAGTATATTACTTTGCTGAATTAGGGTAACAGGTGCTTCATTTCTCAATTTTGCTTCAAGTAGCTACTTCTTAACATTTATGTTCTGTTGATCTCTTATGTGTGGATTAACACACAACAAAATAAAATAACTGGTATTGCCTTTGCTATACATAAGTCATCATTCTTTCCATTTTTAAGGTCACTGTAATTTATTTACTTGTAGTTGTACTCTTCACTGAAATATGTATGCTATGCCTCCTCAATTGTTTTTTATCATCCTGCTATTCAGTTATTTTCAAATTTCTTAGTACAAAAAGAAACTATGTGGATTTTTAATCTTGAAATTCCAGCAAAATAACAAAAAGCAAGAAGACTAGCATAAATGAAATAAACATCAAATTACTGAGGCAGGAAAATTTAACAACATGATCTAGACTAAGAACCGATTGCAAGTGTGGTACATAAAATAGTCACTTTTATACCTTTATGAATTCTTATTTCTCAGCACGCTATGAAAATTATTTCACTGGTAAATTCTGTCTAGCAACACCCCTCCCCACATATTCTCTATTATGCATAGACAAGGAGAATTAAAGGGTAAGCTACCTTGACTGGCAAAATGATACCCACAAATGTAATTACACATACACACATATTCATAAACTCCTTAATCCCCTTTATTCAGATTGAAGTTATTTATTTCAGTATCATGCAGATACAGACTATTTGAAGAAAATACTACAGAGATGTAATGCTTCTTTTCAATACTTGCAAGAATTTCACTTTTTCAGGAAAACCTCATAATAGTCAATCTCATAGCATCATGTACTTTGCAGTACATTCTAAAAAGTGTAACTCCACATTCATTACTGCAATCATATTTGATTATCTGCCTTACCTCTAGCCTCTGAGTTCCACCTAAGCATGGAGTATTTCTGGTTTTGGTCATCATTGTATTCTCGTCATCAAACTTGTTGCCTGGATGATGAGCTCAATAATTATTTATCAGATGAGTAAAGGAATGTATGGTTCCAAGGACAGGGTTCAGTAAAAAATGGATGGAATTAAAAGGAAATTGAATATTTTATCAGTAAAAAAATATTTTTATAACACATAAATATTAGACAAAAGGTAATTCATTATTTCATTATCCTCCTGTCCATCAAACTTGAGGAATGAGTTCATGCAATGGGTGGGAGACTGGTCAAGATATCTTCTAAAATTGCTTCCAGGTTAAGATTGTGTCCTACAAAAATGCATATTTAATAAGAGTTACTGGATCAAAATTATGTGAATGAGATATAATAATTTGTATTTCCAATATATTTTAAGTATTAATAAAGACATTTTCATGTTTTCTCACAAACCAGTTTTATTTTGAATTCTTTTGGAAATATTGCAGGAAGAGTAAGCACATTTGTTTATGTGTGTCTCTAATGTGAACACCTGAAACCATTTTTCCCCAGTACATGAAAAATATATTCAGAGCAACAAAACAGGATGTGAGTTCTTGTTAGACAAGGAATTCTTTTATAAGATACAAGTAATTCATTATAGAATATTACTAACTTGATACATAGAATTATTCATTAGATAATGCAGATATTTGTTACTGTTGTCTTCTTAAGAAATTAAATGAATACAAATATGGAATCAGGAAAATATTAAGAGTATAAAATTTGACAAATATTCAGTTTCTGACTCTGCCATTCATATGAAGCCTTGAAAAAGGCTCAGTTTGTTTATTTATGAGACAAAGTTCATAATAGAATCAACCTACTAGGTTACTGCAAAGATTAATTAAGAAAATGTATGTAAGGGTTTAATAAAATTACTCCATAAATTTTAATTTTAATAAGAGGAGCATAATTTTTATAATCAAAAAGCACCATCTCACTAAAATATAAAACTCAAAGCACCTTAAAAGCCTTTCACTTCTCCTGATGCAGGAGTAACACACATAGCAGTTTTCTCAGGAGAAGGAGGAGCAAGAGATTGGTTTTTTCATGATTTCCTAGCTCTCCATATTGATATCTTCACATATTAGCTGAATTTCTGGCCTCTAGAAGTGGAAGGAATGGTGAGGAACTTTTACTTGGTTGGTTCAGTAATGATCCTACATTGAGGTCTATGGTTATAGTAGACATACAATTACTGGTCATTCTCTCCTGAGATACACCCTTCCTCAGAGACTCTCTGCTCTCTCCTTGAAGACGTCATATGCAGTTCTCTTTAATTTTTAAAACATTTATATGTTTATGTTCCCCTTTTTTAGGCCACACTGAGATATGATTGACAGACAAAAGCTGTGTACATTTAATGAATCCAACTTGATAAATTTGGAAATAAATATACACCTAAGAAACAATATACACCTAAGAAACAATCACCATGATCAATGCTAATAAACATATCCGTCACTTCCAAAAGTTTCCTCGGGCCTTTATTTTTTTCTGTGATAAGTAGAGTTAATGTAAAATCTACACTCTTAGCAAATGCCTAAGTAAACAGCATAGTATTGTTTAACTATAGATATTATGGTAGACAGTAGATCTCTGAAACTTATTCATCTTGCCTAACTGAAACTTTGTATCCTTTGAGTAATACCTACCTGTTTTCCCCTTCCCCTTGCTAAGCACTATTCTACTTTGAATCCATGAGTTTGATTATTTTATATTCCTCATATAAGTAGGATTATGTAGTAGTTGTTCTGTGTCTGGCTAATTTTACTTAGCATAATGTCTTTCAGGTTCATCCATGTTGTCTCATATGGCAGAATTTCCTTTTTTATGGCTGAATAATATTCCGTTGTATGTATTTTCTTTACCCATTTTCTTTAGTCATTCATCTTTCCTTGAATGTTTACATTGCTTCCATGTCTTAGCTATTGTGAATAATACTGAAATGAACACAAGAATGCAGGTGTATCTTTGAGACTCTGATTTCAGTCCCTTTGGATAAATATCCAAAAAGTGGGATTGCTGGATCATATGGTAGGTCTATTTTTCATTTTTTGAGGAATCTCCATATTGTTTTCCATAGTGGCTACACCAAATTATATTCCACCAAGACTGTACAAGTTTTCTTTTTCTTCCATATCCTCACCAGCACTTGTTATCTTTTGTTTTTTATAACAGCCATCCTGAGAGGTGTGAGGTGATAACTCATTGTGGTTTTAATTTGCATTTACCTGTTGACTAGTAATGTTGAAACATTTTCTTGTAACTCTTGGCCATTTGTGTGCCTTCCTTGGAAAAATTTTCTGAGGTCCTTTGCTCATTTTTGACAGGGTTATTTGATTTTTTGCTATTGAGTTGTATGAATTAATTATAAATTTTGGATATTAACTCTTTATTAGTTATGGTTTTCAAATATTTTCTCCCAAACCATAGGTTACCTTTTCATTCTGTTGACTGGTTATTGCACTGTGCAGAAGCTTTTCAGTTTGATGTAATTTCACACATCTATTTGTGCTTTTGTTTGCTGGTGCTTTTGGTGTTACATCCAAAAAATCATCACCAAAGTCAAGGTCAAGAAAAATTTTTTCCTATGTTTTCTTCTTCTTGGAGTTTTAGAGTTTCAGGTCTTATATTCAAGTTTTTAATCCATTTTGAATTGAATTTTGTGTATAGTGTAAGAAAAGGACTCAATTTCATTCTTTTGCATGTGGATATCTAGTTTTTTCAACACCATTTGAGGAAACTATCCTTTCCCCATTGTGTATTCTTGGCCACTTGTTAAATATCAGTTGACTGTGTATGCATAGATTTATTTCTGGGCTCTCTATTCTCTTCCATTGGTCTATATGTCTATTTTTATGCTAGTACCAAACAGTTTTGATTATTGTAGGTTGTAATATGTTTTGAAATGTGAAAGTGTGATGACTCTAGCTTTGTTCTTCTTACTCAAAATTGCTTGTGACTATTTAGAATATTTAATTTAGTGGTTCTATATGAATTTTAGGATTGTTTTACTGTGTAAAAATGCTACTATGATTTTGATAGGATTGTATCGAATCTGTAGACTGCTATGGGTACTATGAGCATTTAAAAAATATTAATTCTTCCAAACTAGGAATATGGGATGTCTTTCCATTTACTTGTGTCTTGTTAAATTTCTTTCATGAATGTTTTATGTGGTTATCAGTGTATCAGTTCTTCACCCATTTGGTTAAGTTTATTCTTAAGTATTTAATTTTTCGTTGCTATTGTAAATGGAATTTGTTTTCTTGATTATTTTTTAGATAATCTATTGTTATTGTATTGAAAGAATGGTCCACCATATGTAACTCAATAAATATTATATACCACATTAGCAGAATAGAGGATAAAAATCACACATTCATATCAGTACATGAAGGTAAAGCATTTGATAAAATTCCACACATGTCCACGGCAGAAACTATCAACAAATCGGTGCAGAAGAAATTTGTCTCAATATAATAAAGGCCATATGTGAAAATCCCACAACTCATATCATACTCAATGGTGAAAACTAAAAGATTTTCTTTTAAGATCAGAAAATAGGCAGGTATGCTCATTTTCACCAATTCTATTCAGTAGAGTACTGGAAGTCCTAGGCAGATCATTTAGGCATCAAAAAGAAAAAGAGACAAAACACATCAAAATCAAAAAGGAAAAAGTAAAATTATCTCTTTTTGAAGATATGTTTATATCTTATGTCTATTCATATTTTAAAGACTCCACAAAAATACCATTAGAACTAATAAGTGAATTCAGTAAAGTTTTAGGATATAGAATCAACATACCATAGTTCTCTTTTAAAGGCTCATATTATTGGTTGCTTTCCACTCCCTCATTTACCTCTTGGAATTTGTCAGGTCTCCGTTTGGTTACATTAATTCATTGTTACTAGGAATCCCTTTCTTTTTTTTAAGATTTTAATTTTTTAGAGCAATTTTAGGTTTACAGAAAATTGAGAGGAAGGTACAGAGATTTCCCACATACCCCTTTTCCCCTTGTGTACATAGCCTCACCCACTATGAACGTTAATCACCAAAGTGGTACAATTTTTACCAGGATGAACCTACATTGACACGTTATAATCACCCAAAGTCCATGGTTTACATTAGGGTTCACTCTTGGTGTTGTACATTTTATGGGTTTGAACAAATGTATAATGGCATATATCCATCATTATAATGTCATGCAGAGTATTTTCAATGCCCTAGATATCCTCTGCTCTCTGCCTACTCATCCCTCCCATACCTAGAAACTACTGACTTTTTAATATCTTCACAATTTTGCCTTTTCCAGAATGTCCTATCTTTGGAGTCATATAGTAGGTAGCCTTCTCAGATTGGCTTCATCCATTTAGTAATATGCATTTAAGGTTCCTCCATGTCTTTTCATGGCTTGATAGTTCATTTCTTTTTAGTACTCAGTGCTATTCTGTTGTCTGGATATACCATAGTTTATTTATCCATTTACTTACTGAAAGACATCTTGGTTACTTCCAAGTTTTGGCAATTATGACTAAAGTTACTATAAACATCTATGTACAAGTTTTTGTGTAGAAATAAGTTTTCAGCTCCTCTGGGTAATACCAAGGAGTGTGATCACTGGATCACATGGTGAGACTATGTTTAGTTTTATATGAACCATCAAACTGTTTTCCAAAGCGACTGTACTATTTTTCATTTCTACCCGCAGTGTATGAGTGTTCTTGTTGCCCTACATCTTCATCATTTGGTGCTGTCAGCATTCTGGATTTTGGACATTAAATAGGTGTGTAGTGGTATCTCATGGTTTTAATTTGCATTTCCCTGATAACATATGATTTGGAGCATCTTTTCATGCATTAATTTATCATTTGTAATCTTCTTTGGTGAAATGTCTGTTAAGGTGTTTGGCCCATTTTTTAATTCAGGTTTTTTTTATTGTTGAGTTTTAAGTGTTCTTTGTATATTCTGGATAATAGTGTTTTATCAGAAGTGTCTTGCAAATATTTTCTTCCAATCTGTGACTTGTCTTCTAATACCCTTAATATTATCTTTTGCAGAATACAAATTTTTAATTTTAATCAACTCCGGCTTATCAATTATTTCTTTCATGTATTGTGTCTTTACTGTTGTACCTAAAAAGTCATCCCTATATCCAAGGTCATCTAGATCTTCTCCTATTTTATCTTCTAGGAGTTTTGTAGTTTTGCATTTTACATTTAGGCTTAAGGTCCATTTTAAGTTAACTTATGTGAAGAGTGTGAGGTCTGTGTCTAGATTAATTTTTTTGGCATGTGGATGTCCAGTTGTTCTAGCACCACTTGTTGAAGAAAGTGTCTTTGCCTCATTGTATTACCTTTGCTCCTTCATCATAGGTCAGTTGACTACATATTTTAGGTCTATTTCAGGACTCTCTATTCTGCTCCATTGATCTATGTGTCAGTTCTTTTGCTAATAGCACACTCTTGATTACTGTAGCTTTATAATAAGTCTTGAAGTTAAATAGGATCAGTCCTTCAACTTTGTTATTCATTTTCAACACTGTGTTGGTTATTATAGGTCTTTTTCCTCTCCATATAAACTTTAGAATCACTCTTTCAGTATTCATAAAGTGACTTGATGGGATTTTGATCAGGATTGTATTAAATCTATACATCAATTTGGGAAGAACTGACATCTTGACAATATTGTCTTTCTATCCATGAACATGAATGTATCTCCATTTATTAGTTCTTCTTTGATTTTATTCATCACACTTTTATAGTTTTATTCATCTAGATCTTATAATATTTTGTTATACCTAAGTATTTCATTTGGGGTACAATATAATAATAGTATAACATAATAATTTATATTATTATAACATGATAATATAAATGGTATTGTATGTTTACTTTCAAATTCCACTCTTTCATTGCTGGTACACAGGAAAGCAACTGATTTTTGTATATTAACCTTACATCCTGCAACCTGCTATAATTGCTTTTTAGTTCCAGGAACTTTTTGTTGATTCTTTCAGATTTTCTTTATAGACTGTCATATCATCTGAGAACAAAAACAGCTTTAGGTTCCCCCTCACAATCTGTTTACCTTTTATTTTCTTTTCCAGCTTTATTGCATTAGCAGGGACTTGTAGCACAATGTTGAATAAGAGTGATGAGAGGGTATGTTCTTGTCTTGTACCTGATCTTAGTGGAAAAGCTTTGAATGTCTCACCTTTGAGTACAATGTTAGTTGTAGGCCTTTTGTAGATAGCATTTAACATGTTGAGAAAGTTCCTCTCTATTCCTAGTTTACTAAAAGTTTGTGTCATGATTGGGTATTGTATCTTGTCAAATACTTTTTTGTCATCTATTGATATGATCATGTGATTTTTCTTTTTCACCCTGTTGATGTGATGGATTACATAAATTGATTTTCAAATATTGAATCAGCCTTGCAGTACTGTAATAAATCCCATTTGATTGTGGTGTACAACTATTTTTATACATTTTTGGATTTGAATTGCTAATATTTTGTTTCATATTTTTGCACCTATGTTCATGAGATATATTGGTCTGTAGTTTGCTTTTCTTGTAACTGTTTTTGGTACTACATAGTACCAAATGCTGACCTCATAGAATGAATTAAAAAGTTTTCCCTCTGCTTCTATACTTTGAAAGAGACTATAGAGAATTGGTACCATTTCCTCCTTAAATGTTTAGTTGAATTCACCAGTGAACACATTTGGACTTTGTGTTTTCTGTTTTGGAAAATAATTAATTCAATTTGTTAAAAGATACAGGCCTATTCAGATCATCTATTTCTTTTTGTGTTAATTTTTTCATATATCTTCCAAAGAATTGGTCCATTTTATCTATGTTATCAAATTATAGGCATAGAGTTTTTCATAGTATTCCTTTATTAGCTTTTTAAATTCCATGGGATCTGTAGTGATATTCTCTTTTTTATTTCTGATACTAACATTTTTCATCCTCTTTCTTTTTTTTTTTAATTAGCTTAGCTAGATGTTTATTGTTTCTATTGATCTTTACAAAGAACGAACCAGCTTTTGGTTTCACTGATTTTTTTTTTTTTCTGCTGATTTACTCTTACCAGTTTGATGATTTCTGCTGTGTTATTATATATTTTCTTCTGCTTACTCTTTTTATATTCTTTTTGGCAGCACAGTGAATGTCCCTTATTTTTACTATTTGTAGAAAACTGGCATTTAGATTTCAAAGTTTATATTACAAAGTTACCAGCAGCAGTTTTAGACATTTCAACAGTGCTTTTGAACTCCACTTTGTTGACATAAGCAAGGCTATTATTCCATATTCAAAAAGCAGGACTTGTCCCAGGTGGACATATTATATATCCTGTAGATATTCAGAGGCCACACTGCTCAGGACCCATGTGTGACTATGTCTTCTTCCCTTTCCTCTTCACCATCAATCATCAGTGGGGCCTGATTGATCTGCATTCTCTGCCAGGTATCAGACAATAGAAAACCCTTCAGGCACTCCACTTCAGCGAGGGTTGATGCATTAGCATTCTTGACTGCTTCTACATCCCCTGCAAATGGCCCGCCTTTCTTTTTGTCACTTGGCAAACCATAACCTGGATTGAAAGTTTTGCTTCTCATGGAAATATCCTTTGCAAGTTGTGCCCCTTGTCTGCCCTTGAACGTTTTCTCTGCTTCCTGGCACTCTTTAAGCCCCACCTTCTGGAAATCCAATACTCTGACTTGTGGAACTTCATAAATTACATACAATCTGTTATACTACTTCTTTGTTAGAAGATTTCTTAGAGTACTTAGAGAAGTCATGTATTTGAGAGATGTCAAAGAGTCCACATCATGCAGTCCCACAAGATTATTGCTGGTGAGAGTAAGTTCTGTCAGACAGGGCAGAGCCTGACCAAGTCCATCACCTATATGGTATATTCTACTGTTGTTCACTAATAAGTTTTTCAGTCTTCTGACTAAAGAAAAACCACCTAGTTTCCTGATTACATTGCCAGAAAAATCAATAGCATCAAATTGGTCTAAGGTAGCACCTAGACTTTCAATGACAGGAATTTTATACTCCTGGAGGTCCAGCTTATGGCTCTGCATGGCTTTGGTGTACTGCACTGCCTGCTAAATCATCTCCATCATCAGCTTCACTCTCCTCCTCCAGTGATGTTGTGCGTCCACTGTCACACACCAGACATTCTCTTTGCTTACTTTGGAGTTAATATGGTTTTTTTTTTTTTGCTAGTTTCCTAAGGTGGAAACTTAAATTATGAATATGGATCTTCTTTTCTAATATATGCATTCAGTGCTATACATTTCACTCTAAGCATTGCTTTCACTGCATCCCACAAGTTTTAATTAGTTGTTTTTTTTAATTTTTATTCATTTCAAAATATTTTAAAATTTCTTTTGAGATTTCTTTTTTGTCCCATATGTTACATAGAAGTGTGGTGTTTAATCTCTACATATTTGGAGATTTTCCAGATGTCTTTCTGTTATTGATGTCTAATTTAATTCTATCGTGCTCTAATTGAAATTCCATGATTTCTATTCTTTCAGATTTGTTAAGATGTGTTTCATGAATGTGACCTATTGTGGTGAACGCTCCATGTGAGTCTGACAAAAATGTTAATTTTGCTTTTGTTGGATAAAGAGGCTTATGGAAGTCAATTATGTGCAGTTGGCTGAAAGTGTTGTTGAATTCAACTATGTCCTTATTGATTTCAGCCTCATGTATAGTAGATTAATATATTACTCCTTGCATTTCTATCAGTTTTTGCCTCAGGTAGTTTGATAATCTGTTGTTAAGTGCACACGCATCAAGAAATGTCTTCTTGGAGAACTGGTCCCTTTGTCATTATGTAATGCTCTTTTTTATCCCAGATAATTTTTCTTACTTTAAAGTCTGGTCTGTCTGAAATTAACATAATTAACATTCTTCTTTGTTTTGAT
This sequence comes from Balaenoptera physalus, assembly GCF_965194825.1. Taxonomy (NCBI): domain Eukaryota; kingdom Metazoa; phylum Chordata; class Mammalia; order Artiodactyla; family Balaenopteridae; genus Balaenoptera; species Balaenoptera physalus. The sequence goes on along the minus strand of NC_138883.1, from coordinate 57,242,042 downwards.
TATTGTTAGCATAGTATATTTTTCTCCATCCACTTAACATTGTCTTTATACATATATACATACACACACACACACACATATATAAATATATATATATATATATATATATATATATACACACACATACATATGTCTTTATATATAAAGTGTATTTCAACTTATAGTTGGGGCATGTTTTTTGACCCACTCTAAGAATCTGTTTTTAATTTAGACTTAATTTAGACTATTGACATTCAAAGTGAGTATTGATTTAGTTGGATTGATATCTACTATATCCATTATTATTGCCTGTGATCTTTGTTTCTATTTTTGTCTTCCGCTCTTTTTCTGTTTTTTTTTTTATGGTTTAAATTGGGCATTTTATATTATTTTATTTTCTCCCCTTTCTTGGCATATTAGTTACACTTTTTTTTTTTTTTTTTACTTTTTTAAATGTTTGCCCTAGAATTTACAATATACATTTATAGCTAATCCAAGTCTCTAATAATACTAAATCCCTAAATCCCTTCACAGGTAGTATGAATACCTTATAACAACCAAATAATCCTAGTTTCTGCCTTCTGCCCCTTGTATAATTTCTGACATTTATTTCACTTATATATAAGCATATATGAGCATACACACACACACACACACACACACACACATATATGTAATTGAATGTGTTACTGCTGTTATTTTGGTGAACAAACTTATATCAATTAAGAAAAAGAAGAGGTTTTATTTCACCTCTCTTTTTCCTTCATGCATGCTCGTCCTTTCTTTATGTAGATCGGATCTTCTGACCTATATTATTCTCCTGTTTTAAGAATTTCTTTTAACATTTCTTGCAAGGCAGGTCTAGTGGCAACACATTCTCTCAATTTTTGAGAAAGCCTTTATTTTTCCTTCACTTTTTAAAAATGAGGTATAATTGTCATATAACATTACATTAGTTTCAGGTGTACAACATGATTTGATATTTGCATATATTGCAAAAATAATCATCACAATAAGTCTAGTTCATCCATCACAATACATAGCTACATTTTTTTTCTTGTAATAAGAACTTTTAAGATCTACTTTCCTAGCAACTTTCAGATATGCAATACAGGATGATTAGTTATACTTTCCATGCTGTGCATTACATCCCCAAGACTTACTTATTTTATAATTGGAAGTTTGTACCTTTTGACCACTTTACCCATTTTTTCCATCCCCTATTCCCCACTGCTGGCAACAACTAATCTGTCTTCTGTTCTATGAGCTCATTTTTTTTTTTTTTTTTAGATTCCACATATAAGTGAGATCATACCACATTATTTGTCTTTCTCTGACCTATTTCACTTAGCATAATGACTACAGGGTTTTTCATGTTGTCACAGTTGGTAGGATTGCCTCATTTCTTTTGTATGGCTGAAATATGTCACAATTTTTTATCCAGTAATCCATAGGTGGACACTTAGATTGTTTCTATGTTTTGGCTATTATAAATAATGCTGCTATGAATATGGGGGTACACGTATCATTTTGAGATAGTGTTTTCACTTCCTTTGAATATATTCCCAGAAATAAAATTGCTGGATCATATAGTAAGTAGTTCTATATTTAATTTTTTGAGGCTGCTCCATGCTGTTTTCCATAGTGGCTGTAACAATTTACAATTTTACCAACAGTGTACAAGGGTTCTTTCTTTCCACATCCACACCAGCATTTGCTATCTCTTGTCTTTTTAATGATGGCCATTTTAATGGGTATGAATGATATCTCATTGTGGTTTTAATTTGCATTTCCCTAATGATTAGTGATTGAGCATCTTTTCAGATACCTGTTAAGCTTTTAGGTATTCTTCTTTGGAGAAATGTCTATTCAGGTCCTTTGCCCAAGTTTTTTTTTAATTGGGTTAATGGTTTCTTTGCTCTTGAGATGAAGGAATACTAAAGTATATATACATATAAAATATGTATACATATATAAGTATATGATAATATAAAATATTTTAATAGGTTATATAAATAAATAGTATAAATATAAAGTATATATTTTGAGTAATTAACCCCTTTTCAGATATATGGTTGGAAATATTTTTTCCCACTCCATACGTTGTGCTTTTCATTTTGTTGATGGTTTCTTTTCTGTTCAGAAACTTTTTAGTTTGTAGTCCCACTTGTTTGTTTTTGATTTAGTTGCTTGTGCTTTAGGTGTCATACTCCCCAAAAAATCACTATTAAGGCCCATGTCAAGGAGTTTATTCCCACTTTTTTCTTCTAGGAGTTTCATGATTTCAGGTCTTACATTTAAGTCTTTAATACATTTTGAGTTCAACTTTGTGAGTGATATAAATTATGGGTCAATTTCATTCTTTTACATGTATATATCCATTATCCCAACTCCATTTATTGAAGAGACTGTGTTTTCTCCATTGAGTATTTTTGGCTGCCTTGTCAAATATGAGTTGACTGTATAGGCATGGGTTTATTTCTGGACCCTTGATTCTGTTCCATTTGTCTATTTGTCTATTTTCATGCCGGTACCATACTGTTTTGATGACTCTCCCTTTATAGTGTAGCTAGAAATCAGGAAGTGTAATGACTTTGCTCTGGGGGTCTTCAGCTCTGCTTGCCCGCCTCTCAGCTTGAGTGCCAGTGGAACATTTTCTAGGAGTTATCTCCAGTCCTCTGGTCAGATGAGACTGGAAGACACTGTCCACAGTGGGTGGGGCTGTGATTCAGCTCTTTGATAAGACATAGGCAAACTGGGCTCTAGGGTTCGCAAAATTCTTTGCTTGAGGATCTAAATCAGGCAGATCTGCACCCTGCTGAGTTCCCTGGTTGGAGTGCACCCCAATGTGGTTCTGCAGATGAGCAAAGCTGCTGGTTGAGATTACTACTTGGGCACTGCAGGTATGAACTCAATACGCCAAGATCTGGGTGCTGGTTGTTACAAGCCACTCCCCTCTGCTTCGTCACAGTCATATTCCCAGTGCTTGAGTCCCACAGATTCCCCTGCAATCCCTGCAGTGCCAGATCAGAGTAGGGAGTCCCACAAAGCCATTCACAATGCTGGGTTAGGGGGCTGGTTGTCCCCCTAGGTTCTCTTTTCCCATTAGAAACTGGAGGCTTAGGGGAGACCTCTCTCTGTGGTACTGTGCTTGCCTGAGGGAGGGGCAATTCAGTCAATAAGAAGCCATATCTCTTACCCTTCTAATGCACTCTGTCTTGGTCTCTGAGGTGCTGGGGGTTGCATCGGACTCATCCCTGTGTTCTAGAATGTTCTCAGTGGTTTCTTGTTCTTGAATAGTTGTTAGTTGTTCTTGTGATGGGGAGGAAGTCAGGAACAACCTATGTTTTTATCTTTATTTCTGATGTTACTCCTCAGAAATCCCTTTTTAAGTAAACCACAACCAACATCCTCACCTGTTGTAGGGAAAAGTGCAACTCCTTCCCAATGCAGCCCTCTCTCTCTTCTGTTAGTGCATGTAGGCAGCTTCAGCAAGCTTTAGGCATTTGGCTTCTAATTTAAGGTGGATACAATTTCCTCTCTTCCTCACACTCCAGAAGGTCTGTGGCAAGTTTTTGAAATAAACTTTTAGTGATACCTCCCCTTCACCCAGTTTTCCATGAAGGAAAATTGTCCCTCCCTTTTATAAGTCTGAAGATATTTTCATCAACCATATTTATAAATCATGGTCTGTGATATTTTTTTAAGGTTAATCTTATTGTATGGACTTCAAGGACAATACAAAAGGAAGGGAGAAGGGGAAGTAGCTTAGAGCAACCTAGAAGATTTTTGTTACTTAAAGTGAAACTTGAGTAAAATTTGTAATTTTTCTAATACTACAAAACAAAACCTACAACTTAAATATTACATCATTCACTTGGATGCAGACATGTAACAAAAGAAAGTACACTTTATTTTTGGACTCTTTGGCTAGTAGTGTTGAAGAAGTAAATTAAATCATTGCCTGAAGTCACATGTGTCAGTTTGGTTGCATGATCTTATAGCCTTTTATTCAAACTTGGGCATGTTTCATGGTGAACAGAAACACAAACCGCATGTGAAGTCTAACAACCAGTGTAAAGTGGACTGTCCCTGACAAAGTAGCTATATGGTTACTCACATTAGGAAACTTAGCCACAAGGAAACTTGAATCCATACTGACTTAAACTCTAAAGAAGTATAATATTTAATAGATATCTCAACTCCAAACAGAATTTTCCATATTCTGCTTTCTGGTGCTGGTCTAAAACTCTGAACATCACATTTCTGATTTGCCAACTTTTTCCCTGTTAGTCTCTGTTAATAGTAAGAACTAGAGGGAGACAGGAAAGCTAAAGGAAAAAGAAGGGACTTGTTCCCTCTATTCTGAAGAGTGCTCTTGCTCCTTTCCTGTTTCTGTCAGTAATACTTCACTTCAGCAGAGGCAGGTCATTGTAGTAACTGTAGTTAGTTTCAGTTTGCAGTTTTTCTAACACATGCAGAACTATATTCATCCTACTCCTCCTGAGACACTAGCACAAACTGAGTAGTACACTCTCCTTCAAAGTCTGGATCTTAGTACAGAGGGACCCCTCTTTCACACTCAAAGACACAAGCAACCATTGTGGAGCAGCAGTTTCTCAGATGTCTGGATTCCAGCTCCATGGGGCTTGTTATGTGTCTCCTCAAAAGTCATATGTTGAATCCCTAACCCCCAGTGTGGCTGTACTGGGAGCTGGAGCCTCTAAAGAAGTAATGAAGGATAAATGAGATGATAAAGGGGAGGGGGTCCATGATCTGATAGAATTAGAGTCCTCATAAGAAGAGACACCAGGGAGATCAGTCCCTCTCTTTTTTCCATGGACACATTCCATGGAAAGGCAATGTGAACATACTATAGAAGGCAGACATCTGCAAGACAAGGGGAAACTCTCATCAGAACCAATTAGGTAGGCACCCTGATCTCAGACTTTTAGCTTCTAGAACTAGAAGAAAACAAATTCCTGGTGTTTAAGCCATGCAGTCTGTGGCATTTTGTTATGGTAGCCCATAGCCCAGACAGACTAATACAAGGCTCTTCCCCCAGCATGCTAAATTTTAATAATTTCAACCTGCTTCCTTTTGTAGCCTCAGCTCTATATGTGGCAGCTGCCTCATCATGTGTCATTTCTGTGATACCATAGAAACCATTTTTTTTCCTTCTGGTTTTTCAGTGTCTAGCTAGGAGTTATTCATACTAAATTTTCTCTGATTAAGGGCTTCAGGTATGGTTTTGCCACCTGACTGGCCTCTTAGACCACTGCACTTAAAAGTACATTCAGAATTTTATTATTTGGATCTGGATTTAAACAAACCGGTATAAAAAAAGAAACACACTCATGAGATTTTTAGAAAACTTTGAGTGCTGACAATATTTACTGACATTGATAAGTATTAATTAGATGCGATAATGATATGTTAAAATTTAGAAGTATATTTTGAAGTATTTATGGATGCATGATATGATGTACTTTGCTTTAAAATCATCCCATGGAGGCTAAGGATGTGGAATTGAAGAGGCAGAAATAAAACCGTACGTTGTTAATGATTGAAGCTGAGTGATGGGCTCATGGGAGTTCATCATTTTATTGTCCATACTCTTTTGTATTTTTCAAAATTTACATAATAAAAATTATGTTTTGTGAATGTAGTATATATGTATGCATAATTAAAATCTGAAGTACATGTATACATCCAAACTCTAATGAGTTCTAGCCTGCTGACTGATCTCCCACCTTCTCTTGCCTCCATAGAGTTTCTTTTCAACATGGCAGTTAGAATGATGATTTTTAAATAGAAAGCCAAATAGTTCCCTTCTATTGAAAATCCTTTGCATTGTATTAAGAGTAGAAATAAAAGATCTTACACTGTCTCCTGGTGTTCTACATGGTCTAGTCCCAATTCCTCGCTTTCCTCAAGTCTTTTCCCTTATCTCCTGCCTCTCTCCCCCAATTTCCTCCACTCCAGGCACATTAATCTCCTTTCTGTTTCTTGCACACACCTATACTACTCAATCTTCTTGGAAAACACTTCTCCAGATACCTGACTGGACTGCTCACCTCCTGCAGTTCTTGTGTGGCGAAAATATTTGATATTAGACCACACAACTCTCTATCTCCTTTATTGATTTCTTTTTCCGTATTTTCCCATTACATTTAATAATACTATAATATGTTATAATAATGTGAATTCAAGTAGCGTGACTAGAGTTTGACAACTGACTTTTGTCTGTTTTCTGTTTTTTTTAGTTTTTAAAAATTTTATTTATTTATTTTTGGCTGCATTGGGTCTTTGCTGCTGCACGCGGGCTTTCTCTAGTTGCAGCGAGTGGGGGCTACGTTGTTGCGGTGAGCGGGCTTTTCATTGCAGTGGCTTCTCTTTGTTGCGGAGCATGGGCTCTAGGTGCACAGGCTTCAGTAGTTGTGGCGCACAGGCTTAGTTGCTCCACGGCATGTGGAATCTTCCCAGACCAGGGCTCAAACCCATGTCCCCTGCATTGGCAGGCAGATTCTTAACCACTGTGCCACCAGGGAAGCCCCATTTTCAAAGTAGCGGACTGATGAATAGGATAACCAGACCCACCTAGAAAATGACAGGCAACCTTTCCTTGGAAATCTGTTGAGTCCCCATAGCCCTCAAACTCCTCTGTCCTAATCTCCTAGGATAGGGCTTTCAAAATAGGTTCCCCATCTTGAAGAGATTTAGAGATTTCTGGAATCACACCAGCTATTCTAGATATACTAGTCAATCTCAGGAAAGAATTAGAGTGAGTGTAGATTTGTATAGAGTCCTGGATTATGTTAGTTGTCTTGGTAAAAAATTATTAATAGTACTGCTTTTCATCCTTTCATTATAAAAATTTTTCATGCTTTAAGAATACATTATAAGGTAACCTCACTCAGAGTCTTCCCAATCAGTATTTAAACAGGAGTGGACAACTGCCACCTGATGATGTAACACTATAGCCGGGACCCAGATAAATTTGAAGGATGCTGAAAACCTGCAGAACTATGTTTGTCAGAACTGCAGGTTACCTAGGCTCAAGCATTTTATTGTGTTACAATGATTTAACCATAAATGCTACCTGATTAAATACTACGTACTGTGTCCATTGAGTAAAGAAATAATTTATTATGCTTAATATGTTTGGGGGAGCCATATATTTTAGTTAATTTTTGATTATTGTCTCTCTTCCTCCTCTATATAATAATCACTATGGAAAAAGAACTTCTTCTGTTTTATTCACTGTTGTGTCCCCAAAACCTGAAAGAGTGCCTGGCACATTGAAGGTGCTGGGAATAAATATTTGTTGGAAGTAATGGAGGTTCTGGAATTCGTTCCATACTTGCCATTTCTATAATTGATCTTGTCATTCTTATGACACTGCTTACTAATAACATATATTTTAAAATTTTATTCGAGATAAACGATAACCAAAAACCCAGTTTGCTGATTTCTCCCACCTCCCACTCCCCACCCCCCCTCTCGCATCCACCAATCTGTATCTATGACCTTTTTTAAAATTTAGATTCCAACTATATTTCACTTAGCATAATGCTATTTTTCTAATATGCTTTTCTCCTCCCTGAAGACGGAAAAGTATTTTTCAAAAAGATAATGAAATTCTAGCAGAGGCTACTTCTTGTGAAATTTAGTTCATTACTTCTTGTTTGTGAAGCATTTAAGTTTCCCAAAATCTCAATAGTGTGATAGTTTATGTCTTTATTCTATGATTGATTCACTTTTATAAGCTAAATAATAAGTACAAACTTGCAAAGAGAAACATATTAAAAGGGTACAGAATATCAATTTGTGAAGTTTGGGAATTTTTTTGAAAGTGTATTTGGATGTTATACAAAAGCTAGAAATATTGATATAAGAATTCAAATTAAATTGCGTTTTCCAAAAATGAAATACTATCAACTGAAACACTTCAATTCTGATATAAAACAAATGTGGATATTTTAAAGAAGTTTTTCAATTATTCTTATGTAAGATATCCAAATATTTAGTTGTGTAATGTAATCCATATTTGTACAATATGTTATATTGAATTTGAAAGAGCAGAGTTAAGTAAGTAGGACCAATTATGAACCTGGAGGACTTTATGCTAAGTGAAATAAGCAAGTTACAGAAGGACAAATACTTCATAATTCCATTTATATGAGGTATCTAAAGTAGTCAGACTCAGAAGCAGAGGGGTTGAACTCAAGGGTTGGGGTAGGAGAAAACAGGGAGGCATGGTTCAATGGGTGTGAAGTTTCAGTATCAGTTATCGTGATGAATAAATTCTAGAGATCTGCTGTACAACATTTTGCATGTATTTAACAATACTGTATTCTTAAAGATCTATTAAGAGGGTTCTTACCATATACAATATAAAAGAGACACAGGGAACTTTTGGAAATGATTGTTACATCTATTACCTTGATTGTGATGATGATATCATAGGAGTTTGCATATATCTAAACTCATCAAATTGTACACATTAAATATATGCTGTACTTCTTTGTATATCAAGTATACCTCAATAAAACTATTTTAAAAAAGAGTTTCTCCTCTTCTGTAAGATGTACAAAACTAGAGCAGAACAAGTAAGAACCAGACCAGACCTTTTGATTCCTGGTGAAGATTGAATAAAAATGTCTTAACTCTACACATTTCCTCTCTTTCCATTTTAGAATTAAATATTGTAGTTTGGGAATGAACATGAGTGTGAGGCTCAAAAAACCTTAGACCTCAGACTTCATCTTTTACTTTTGTGCACCTGTAAAATTCACTCATCTCGACCCTTGTTTCTTCGTCTGTTTAATGAGAAGGCAGACTAAATTTCCTCTGTCACTTGTTGAACTAAAATCCAATGATTAAACCAATGATTAGGTGAAAAAATTTGGATTTAAGCTTATGAATTATTTATGTTGAATATAGTTGTTATTTTATTTCTATCTACTTTTAAGAAGATATATGTCAATACAAACAGTGAATTGATACAACTGAGCGCACATCACTGGCTGATAATGTTACCTCTATGAGGGCAGCTAGAACAAAGATATTCTTTCATGAAAGTGTTCTTGAATTCTCTTTTGATCTAAATTCCTGTAAAAATAAACTTTCAGTTTTTTAATAGTTTGTGCTGTAATTTTCAGAACCCCTAAGCCACCTGCCTTTAGTTTACCTCAGCACTTGTAGTCTTAAAATGTTCTGCATCTTTAGGTGAAATGTACAGAATAAAACTTACTGATGCATTGATTTTTGCAGTATAAAGCCTTTTCCACTGCACAGCCAACCCACAACCCTAATATGAATATCACCCATCATTTTTTTCCTGCAAACTTAGAGTTACAGCTCTACTCTGAGACACATTAAGTAGTGACTGAAGTGGGAAAGGGGGGAAGCAAACAATCTGTACACTGTGGTACTTTATCAATCTGTCTTACTCTCAGCCTCACAAATCATTGAGGAAAAAAAAGCAACTAGATGGAAAATTATCTTCGCACCATTAATTCCACAGTCTTAAATATATCTATTCTTATAATCTGCTTCTTTACTCTAGTTATTGCAATCTCTCTTCTGCTAACAAAGGCCAGTTCCGCTGGTTCTCCCCACTGTCCTCTCTCTTCTTTAAGAACTTCATTCCTTTGTTTATCTCTCTCTCAGGGATCAGCAATCTGTCTTTCATAATCTAAATCTGCCCATTTTTCAGTTTCAAGTAATTGTACCTTTCTGTATCTATTGGTTCAGAATAAGAGTTTGAATTTTTCTTTCATGATTTTTCACATTGGTGGTCTGTTGTTCCCAACTAAACGAGTGAGACACAAAGGGAGGCTATGCATCTGCCATTCATGTTAGGATTATCTGTAAACTGAATCCTCATAGGGATGCTGGTTTGATAGCTTTTGCGGCTGAGGTTTAGAAAATATTGCAACACACTGCAGTGTTCCCTGTCTCTGGAGCTGCTATAAAATGATTAAATGCCTAACATGAGTTGTGAATGCCTTTTCTCGAGAGTCAAGGGAATATATGCCAGGTAGTTGTTGTAGCCAGTGCTAATGATATTTGAATGTATTGCTTTGAGACTTGACAAAATAATACAGTTTTTACTCCTCCCTTTAAGATGGCTGCAGTAGTGTCTGAACCAAAGCCTACAGACTACTGACTGGCATATCAAACTTCTTCAGTACGTCTGTCAGACTACATGCACTGCTTCCCTAACTCTATACAAATATTGAGTATATCCAAAAAAATAAACATGGAGTTAAGTATGAAATACAGCCATAAGAATAAAAAGAATTAAAAAAAAGTGTAAATTTTCCATTTGGAAAATTCAACCTAGGAAACTTTCCTGGTAGGCACAAATTTGAGATTATAATTTTTCAAAATTTAGTTTTATTGTTGTTGATGTCATTTCTTCATATTTGTTTTGTTGCAATTTATTATGATATATTTAAAATACATATAAAATTATAGAATGATAATGAACCTCCTTGTAAATAAGAAGTTTCATCAATTACCAACTCTTGGCCAATCTTTTGTACTCTCTACCCCCTCCCACTCTAACTCCTCAACTGAATTACTTTGGAAAATGCAAGCATCACATGATTTCAACCTGAATTATTTTAGTATGCTCTCCAAAAGTTAAAAAAAAAACCTTAAAAGTACGTAGTACCCTTTTCACTCTTTAAAAATTAACATCTCTTTACTATATTTAAATTTAGTTATCATTCTAATTACCCTGATTATCTAATGAATGTTTAATAGCTGATTTGTTCAAATTATGACCCAAATTCCACACACGGCATTTATTTAATGTCTCTTAAGTTTTAATCTCCTTTTTCTTGATAAATATATAATGAATTGTTACAAAGTAAACAACTATCACCAAACAAATAGAATATCAACTGGACACCAGAATCATCCTTTTAAGTCTTACTCTAAAAAGTAACAACTGTTTTGATTTCTACCACAGTAGATAAGTTGTGCACATGTAAACAATTTCTGTAAGGTATATTTCAGGAGGAGAACTGCTGGGTAATAGCATATGTATGTATTAAAGTTTAATATATATTGCCAAGCAATTTTTCCAAAGTGGTTGTAACAAATTGTACTGCCAGCAGCAGTATACAAAAAATTGTTTCTCCATAGTCTCAACAATACTTGGTTTTTACCACTCTTTAAAATTTTTTGCCATTCTAGTGGGTAAGTAGGGGTGTCTCACTGTGGTTTAATTTATATTTCTCTAATCACTAATGATCACTAATAAAGTTAGCCATCTAGATATCCTCCTGGACTGTTAGTCTTTTGCACATTTGTCTATGTTGAGGCTTTTGTTGGCCATGTGTATTGCAAAAGGCTTCTCCTGCACTGTGGCTTATCTTTTCAACCTTGTCGGGGTCTTTTTTAACTAATAGAGAATTTTATAATTTAAGTAGTCCAATTTATTGATTTTTCTTCTTATTGCAAATAGATTTTGCATCATGTTTAAATGACATTTTCCCTCCTCAAGTTAATGAATGTATTCATCATTATCTTCTGGAAGATTTTGTGTTATCTTTCATAGTTAAAACATCATCTGGAATTTATTTTTTTAATATGGCATAGGTAGGATTCAAGCTTCATTTTTATCCAGCTGGATATCCAATTAAATCAGAACTAATTGAAAAAAATTTTGTCCCACTGCCCTGTTGCATCAGCTTATATACAAATCAGTTGACTACATATTTGTGTGTTTATTTCAGTATTCTACATTTTGTTTCATTAATCTTTCTGTCCCTCCTTTTATTATTACAACACTGTTTTACTTGCTGTAGTTTGATAATAGTACTAGATTTCTGATATGTGATTACTCCAACTTTGATTTTTCCATACTTGCCTTGGCTCTTTTGGCTCTTTACATTTCCATATATATGTTAGAATTATATTGTCAATTTTCACTAAAATAACCCAGAACATTATTAACAACATCTTGGTGGGATCACACTGAATCTGTATATTCATACAGAGAGAAGTGACAGCTTTACAATAGTGATTCTTTAAACCCATAGGCATGGCATATTCCCTACTTAGATTCAGATTTTCTTTAATCTCAACAATATCAAAAGTTTGTTTTTAGAGTTTTAGAACATGCTTCATCAATTATTGTTTATTATTCTAGCAAAGTATTTCATGAAAATCATGATGTTGAGCATCCTTCTTTTATGATTTCACAAAGATAGCTTTCAAATATTTCAGAAATAAAAGATATTTGCTCTAACGTCTTTGTAGATTTTTTTAAAGGAGACTGAATAATTTCCCTTATATTCCTGGTCAGATTAAAGCTTTTAAAATCATAAATGGAAAGTGTTTATCAAATAATTCTTAAGTAATCAGAAATAAAATAATCATGGGATAATCTTGATTGTTCTCCTTTATTCTGTTAATTCTATATATTATTACAATGCATTTTAAAATATTAAATAAATTGAGCCTTCCTAGATAAAATGTAACTGAATCAAGATGTGTTATGCATTTGGTGTATTGCTGGATTCAGTTTGCTTATATTGGGCTTAGGATACTTTTTATTTTTATTTATGATCAGGAGATAGAGAAACTTGTTACAGTCTTTGTTATATTGTTTTCCAATTGCCATTTTCAGGATTTAAGATCAAATTTATACTGATCTAATAAATTAATTGGGAGTGTTCTTTCATTTTCTGTTCTCTATTCTTTGAAGAATTCACTAGTAAATTATGATTCACATAATAAGTCATAATAAAACCCATACTTTTCTACACACTTTTATTACATAAATGGCCCTTCAGGTTTTAAATTTGTCTCATATCAGTTTGGCAAGTAGAATTTTACCAAAGTTGTTAAATCAGCATAAAATTGTTTAAAAGATATTCTTCTTATCAATGTAATTTCTTTGGAATCTAGAGTGATATCCCTTTTTTTAGCTCATCACATGGCCATTTGTTCCTTTTTTTATTAGTGACCAGTATTCACAAAGCTTATTATAATATTTAAAAAATACTTTTAAAGCTTTAGTTCTAAAATGATTTTCTCTAACAGACATTTGCTTTCAATTTTATTAATTTCTTTTATTCTTATTTTCTTTGTTCTAATTTCTATATTTATAATGTATTAAGAGTTGTTTACCAGCTTATTGAGGTACACATTTATTCCACTGAGTTCAGCCTTCTTTTCTAATACACAGGTTCCCCTCACTATTAGAAAGTAGAGTGTTCCCATGAAATATTTGGTAAGCTGAAAGGGCGTAAAGCGAAAAGTATCCCCTCTTTCTGAAAGTTTGCGTTATGCTCCTTGGCTATTAGGAAAGCTCCACATTAGTATCTGTTTTCGTAGAAAGAAATTCAAAGAGGATTTTCACTTTCATGAAAAAAGTTGTTACAATGTAGGTATTACATAAAAGCTAAGTAGGTTAAGGCAGACTTTGGGAAAGAATGGGATACCTCTATTTCTTTAATGCTATAAATATCCCTGTGTGTATAGCTTTACCTGTACCCCATAAGTTTGAAGCAGCACATTTGATATGTCATTCACTTTAATGATTTTCTAATTTTAGTGTTGTCTTTTAATATTTAGGTTTTATCAACTGTAATTCCGTTTTCATTTGTATCAAAAATATTTGTGATTTCTCTTTTGTTTTTTCATCCATTGATGGTTTGGTAGAATGTTGTTTAATCTCCACATATCTGTGAATTTTCAGTTTTCCTTCTTGTAATTAATTTCTAGTTTCATAAAATTATGTTCAGAAAAGATACTTTATATGATTTAAGTATTCTTAAATTATTAAACCTTGTTTGATGGCCTAAAAGATGAGCTGTCTTGGAGAATGATCGATTTGCACTTGAGAAGAATGTATATTCTGCTACTGTTGGATGGGGTGTACTATAATGTCTATTAAGTCCATCTGGTCTAATGTACTGTTTAAGTCCAATGTTTCCTTATTGATTTCCTGTTTGGGGACCTATACAGTATTGAAAGTTTGGTATTGAAGTCTCCTACCACTACTGTATACCTGTCTACTCCTTCCTTCAGGTTTGTTAATATTTGCTCTATATATTTGATTTTTCCTGTGTTGGGTACATACATATTTACAAATGTTATATTCTCTTGTTGGACTCACTACTTTATCATTATGTAATACCCTTCTTTGTCTCTTATTACAGTCTTTGACTCCAAATCTATTTTGAATGATACAGGTATAGCTGTCTCAGCTTTCTTTTGCTTTCCATCTGCTTGGAATATCTTTTCCATCCCTTCACTTTTAGTCCGGTGTGTCCTTAGAGCTGAAAGGAATCTTTTGTAGACAGTATATAATTGGTTCTTCTTTTTATATCCATCAGCCACTCTATGTATTTTTCTTTTTACCATCTTTATTGGAGTATAATTGCTTTACAATGTTGTATTAGTTTCTGCTGTTTAACAAAGTGAATCAGCTATATGTATACATATATCCTCATATCTCCTCCCTCTTGAGCCTCCCTCCCACCCTCCCTATCCCATCCCTCTAGGTGGTCACAAAGCACGGAGCTGATTTCTCTGTGGTATGCGGCTGCTTCCCACTAGCTATATATTTTACATTTGTCAGTGTATATATGTCCATGCCACTCTCTCACTTCGGCCCAGCTTACTCTTCCCCCTCCCCATGTCCTCAAGTCCATTCTCTATGTCTGCATCTTTATTCCTGTCCTGTCCCTAGGTTCTTCAGAACTTTTTTTTTTTTTTTAGATTCCATAAATATGTGTTACCGTATGGTATTTGTTTTGTTCTTTCTGACTTACTTTCACTCTGTATGGCAAACTCTAGGTCCATCCACCTCAATACAAATAACTCAATTCCGTATCTTTTTATGGCTGAGACATATTCCATTGTATATATGTGCCACATCTTCTTTATCCAATCGTCTGTCGATGGACACTTAGGTTACTTCCATGTCCTGATTATTGTAAATAGTGCTGCAATGAACATTGTGATACATGACTCTTTTTGAGTTATGGTTTTCTAAGGGTATATGCCCAGTAGTGGGATTGCTGGGTCATATGGTAGTTCTATTTTTAGTTTTTTAAGGAACCTCCATACTGTTTTCCATAGTGGCTGTATCAATTTACATTCCCACCAACAATGCAAGAGGATTCCCTTTTCTCCACACATTCTCCAACATTTATTGTTCGTAGATTTCTTGGTGATGGCCTCTCTGACTGGTGTGAGGTGATACCTCATTGTAGTTTTGATTTTCAATTCTTTAATGATTAGTGATGTTGAGCATCCTTTCATGTTTTTACTGGCAATCAGGATATCTTCTTTGGAGAAATGTCTGTTTAGGTCTTCTGACCATTTTTGGATTGAGTTGTTTGGTTTTTGATATTGAGCTGCATGAGCTGCTTGTATATTTTGACATTAATCCTTTGACAGTTGCTTCGTTTGCAAATATTTTCTCCCATTCTGAGGGCTGTCTTCTCATTTTGTTTTTGGTTTTCTTTGTTTTGAAAAAGGTTTTAAGTTTCATTAGGTCCCATTTGTTTAATTTTGTTTTTATTTTCATTTCTCTAGGAGGTGGGTCAAAAAGATCTTGGTGTGATTTATGTCATAGAGTGTTCTACCTATGTTTTCCTCTAAGAGTTTTATAGTGTCTGGCCTTATATTAAGGTCTTTAGTCCATTTTGAATTTATTTTTGTCTACACTGTTAGGAAGTGTTCTAATTTCATTCTTTTATACGTAGCTGTCCAGGTTTCCCAACACCACTTATTGAAGAGGCTGTCTTTTCTCCATTGTATATTCTTGCCTCCTTTATCAAAGATAAGGTCACCATATGTGTGTGGGTTTATCTCTGGGCTTTTTATCCTGTTCCATTGATCTATATTTCTGTTTTTGTGCCAGTACCATACTGTCTTTATTACTGCAGTTTTGTAGTGTAGTCTGAAGTCAGGGAGCCTGATTCCTTCAGCTCCGTTTTTCTTTCTCAAGATAGCTTTGGCTATTCGAGGTCTTTTGTCTTTCCATACAAATTGTGAAATTTTTTCTTCTAGTTCTGTGAAAAATGACATTAGTAGTTTCATAGGGATTGCATTGAATCTGTAGATTGCTTTGGGTAGTATAGTCATTTTCACAATGTTGATTCTTCCAATCCAAGAACATGGTATGCCTCTCCATCTGTTTGTATCATCTTTATTTCTTTCATCAGTGTCTTATAGTTTTCTGCATACAGGTCTTTTGTCTGCTTAGGTAGGTTTATTCCTAGGTATTTTATTCTTTTTGTTGTAGTGGTAAATGGGGGTGTTTCCTTAACTTCTCTTTCAGATTTTTCATCATTAGTGTATAGGGATGCAAGAGATTTCTGTGCATTAACTTTGTATCCTGCTACTTTACCAAATTCAATGATTAGCTCTAGTAGTTTTCTTCTAGCACCTTTAGGATTCTCTATGTATAGTATCATGTCATCTGAAAACAGATGAAGCTTTACTTCTTCTTTTCCAATTTTTATTCCTTTTATTTCTTTTTTTCTCTGATTGTTGTGGCTAAAACTTCCAAAACTATGTTGAATAATAGTGCTGAGAGTGGGCAACCTTGTCTTGTTTCTGATCTTAGTGGTAATGGTTTCAATTTTTCACCACTGAGAATGATGTTGGCTGTGGGTTTGTCATATATGGCCTGTATTATGTTGAGGTAAGTTCCCTCTATGCCTATTTTCTGGAGAGTTTTTATCATAAATGGGTGTTGAATTTTGTTCGAAGCTTTTTCTGCATCTATTGAGATGATCACATGGTTTTTACCCTTCAGTTTGTTAATATGGTGTATCACATTGATTGATTTGCATATATTGAAGACTGTTTCATTCCTGGGATACCCCCACTTGATCATGGTGTATTATTCTTTACTGTGCTGTTGGACTCTGTTTGCTAGTATTTTGTTGAAGATTTTGCATGTATGTTCATCAGTGATATTGGCCCATAGTTTTCTTTTTTTGTGACATCTTTGTCTGGTTTTGGTATCGCGGTGATAGTGGCCTCGTATAATAAGTTGGGGAGTGTTCCCCCCTCTGCTATATTTTGGAAGAGTTTGAGACGGATAGGTGTTAGCTCTTCTCTAAATGTTTGAGAGAATTCAACTGTGAAGCCATCTGGTCTGGGGCTTTTGTTCGTTGGAAGATTTTTCATCACAGTTTCAATTTCAGGGCTTGTGATTGGTCTGTTTATATTTTCTATTTCTTCCTGGTTCAGTCTCGGAAGGTTGTGCTTGTCTATGAATTTGTCCATTTCTTCCAGGTTGTCCATTTTATTGGCATATAGGTGCTTGTAGTAATCTCTCATGATCCTTTGTATTTCTGCCATGTCAGTTGTTACTTCTCCTTTTTCATTTCTAATTCTGTTGATTTGAGTCTTCTCCCTTTTTTTCTTGATGAGTCTGGCTAATGGTTTATCAATTTTGTTTATCTTCTCAAAGAACCAGCTTTTATTTTTATTGATATTTGCTATTATTTCCTTCATTTCTTTTTCATTTATTTCTGATTAGATCTTTATGATTTCTTTCCTTCTGCTAACTTCGGGTTTTTTTTGTGTTTTTCTCTAATTGCTTTAGGTGTAAGGTTAGGTTGTTTCTTTGAGATTTTTCTTGTTTCTTGGGGTAGGATTTTATTGCTATAAACTTCCCTCTGTGAACTGCTTATGCTGCGTCCCATAGGTTTTGGGTCGTCGTGTTTTCATCATCATTTTTTTCTAGGTATTTTTTGATTTCCTCTTTGATTTCTTCAATGATCTCTTGGTTATTTAGTAGTGTATTGTTTAGCCTCCATGTGTTTGTATTTTTTATAGATATTTCCCTGTAATTGATACTAGTCTCATAGCACTGTGGTTGGAAAAGATACTTGCTACAACTTCAATTTTCTTAAATTTAACAAGGCTTGCTTTGTGACCAAAGATACGATCTATCCTGGAGAATGTTCCATGAGTACTTGAGAAGAAAGTGTATTCTGTTGTTTTTGGATGGATTGTCCTATAAATATCAGTTAAGTCTATCTTGTTTAATGTGTCATTTAAAGCTAGTGTTTTCTTATTTATTTTCATTTTGGATGATCTGTCCATCGGTGAATGTGGGATGTTAAAGTCTCCTACCATTTTTGTGTTATTGTCAGTTTCCCCTTTTATGGCTGTTAGCATTTGCCTTATATATCGAGGTGAAGTGCTCCTATGTTGGGTGCATAAATATTTACAACTGTTATATCTTCTTCTTGGATTGATCCCTTGATCATTAGGTAGTATCCTTCTTTGTCTCTTGTAATAGTCTTTATTTTAAAGTCTATTTTGTCTGATATGATAATTGCTACCTCACCTTTCTTTTGTTTTCCATTTGCATGGAATATCTTTTTCCATCCCCTCACTTTCAGTCTGTATGTGTCCCTAGGTCTGAAATGGGTCTCTTGTAGACAGCATATAAATGGGTCTTGTTTTCGTATCCATTGAGCCTGTCTATATCTTTTGGTTGGAGCATTTAATCCATGTACATTTAAGGTAATTATCGCTATATATATTCCTATTAACATTTTCTTAATTGTTTTGGGTTTGTTATTGTAGGTCTTTTCTTCTCTTGTGTTTCCTGCCTAGAGAAGTTCCTTTAGCATTTGTTGTAAAGCTGGTTTGGTGGTGCTGAATTCTCTTAGCTTTTGCTTGTCTGTAAAGGTTTTAATTTCTCCATTGAATTTGAATGAGATCCTTGCTGGGTACAGTAATCTTGGTTGTAGGTTTTTCCCTTTCATCACTTTAAATATGTCCTGCCACTCCCTTCTGGCTTGCAGAATTTATGCTGAAAGATCAGCTGTTAACCTTATGGGGATTCCCTTGTATGTTATTTGTTGATTTTCCCTTGCTGCTTTTAATAATTTTCTTTTTATTTAATTTTTGATAGTTTGATTAATATGTGTCTTGGCATGTTTCTCCTTGGATGTATCCTGTACGGGAATCTCTGCACTCCCTGGACTTGATTGACTATTTCCTTTCCCTTACTAGGGAAGATTTAAACTATAATCTCTTCAAATATTTTCTCAGTCCCTTTCTTTTTCTCTTCTTTTTCTGGGACCCCTATAATTCAAATGTTGGTGCATTTAATGTTGTCCCAGAGGTCTCTTAGACTGTCCTCATTCTTTTCATTCTTTTTTCTTTATTCTGCTCTGTGGTAGTTATTTCCATTATTTTATCTTCCAGGTCACTTATCCATTCTTCTGCCTCAGTTATTCTGCTATTGATTCCTTCTAGAGAATTTTTAATTTCATTTACTGTGTTGTTCATCATTGTTTCTTTGCTCTTTAGTTCCTCTAGGTCTTTGTTAAATGTTTCTTGTATTTTCTCCATTCTATTTCCAAGATTTGGTTCATCTTTACTATCATTACTCTGAATTCTTTTTCAGGTAGACTGCCTATTTCCTCTTCATTTGTTTGGTCTGGTGGGTTTTCACCTTGCTCATTCATCTGCTGTGTATTTCTCTGTCTTCTCATTTTGCTTAACTTACTGTGTTTGGGGTCTCCTTTTTGCAGTCTGCAGGTTCATAGTGTCTGTTGTCTTTGGTGTCTGCACCCAGTGGGTAAGTTTGGTTCAGTGCATTGTGTAGGCTTCCTGATGGAGGGGACCTGTGCCTGTGTTCTTGTGGATCTTGTCTTTCTGGTGAGCAGTACTGCATCTGGTGGTTTGTTTTGGGGTGTCTGTGAACTGATTATGATTTTAGGCAGCCTCTCTGCTAATGGGTGGGGTTGTGTTGCTATCTTGCTAGTTGTTTGTCATGGGGTGTCCAGCACTGTAGCCTTCTGGTCATTGAGTTGAGCTGGGTCTTAGTGTTGAGATGGAGATCTCTGGGAGTGCTCTCACCGATTGATATTACATGGGGCTGGGAGGTCTCTGGTGGTCCATTGTCCTGAACTCAGCTTTCCCACCTCAGAGTCTCAGGCCTGACACCTGGTTGGAGCACCAAGACCCTGTCTGTCACACAGCTCAGAAGAAAAGGTAGAAAAGAAGAATGAAAGGAAAAAAAATAAATGAATTATATAAAATAAAGTTATTAAAATAAAAAATTATTGAAATAAAAAAAGTAATTAAAAAAAAGAAGAGAGCTACTGAACCAATAACCAAATCCACCAATGATAGCAAGGGCTAAAACTATACTAATATAAACATAAAAATCAGAAACTAATCAGTCGTATACAGCAAACCCCAAGTCTACAGTTGCTCCCAACGTCCACTGCCTCAATTTTGGGATGATTCTTTGTCTATTCAGGTATTCCACAGGTTCAGGGTACATCAAGTGGATTGTGGAGATTTACTCCACTTCTCCTGAAGCTGCATGGAGAAATTTTCCTTTCTCTTCTTTGTTTGCACAGCTCCTGGGGTTCAGCTTTGGATTTGGCCGGCCTCAGCATGTAGGTCGCCCTCTGGCGTCTGTTCTTCACCCAGACAGGAGTGGGTTAAAGGAGTAGCTGATTCGGGGTCTGTGGCTCACTCAGGCCGGGGGGAGGGAGGGGTATGGAATGCAGGGCACTCCTTTGGTGGCAGAGGCCAGCGTGACTTTGCCACAGCCTGAGGCATGTCGTGTGTTCTCCCAGGGAAGTTGTCCCTGGATCACGGGACCGTGGCAGTGGCAGACTGCACAGGCTCCCGGGAAGGGAGGTATTGATAGTTACCTGTGCTTGCACACAGGCTTCTTGGTGGCTGCAGCAGCGCCCTTAGCATTTCATGCATGTCTCTGGTGTCTGCGCTGATAGCCCCAGCTCACACTCATCTCTGGAGCTCGTTTAGGCGGTGCTCTGAATCTCCTCTCCTTGTTCACCCCAAAACAATGGTCTGTTGACTCTTAGGCAGTTCCAGACTTTTTCCTGGACTCCCTCCAAGTTAACTGTGGCACGCTAGCCCCCTTCAGCCTGTGTTCATGCAGCCAACCCCAGTCCTCTCCCTGGGATCTGACCTCCGAAACCTGAGCAACAGCTCCGAGCCCCCACCTGCCCCAGCAGGTGAGTTGACAAGCCCCTCAGGCTAGTGAGTGCTGGTCAGCACCAATCCTCTCTGCGGGAATCTCTCTGCTTTGCCCTCTGCACCCCTGTTGCTGTGCTCTCCTCCATGGCTCCGAAGCTTCACCCCCACCCACCCCTCATTTCCACCAGTGAAGGGGCTTCCTAGTGTGTGAAAAGTTTTCCTCCTTCACAGCTCCCTCCCAGAGGTGCAGGTCCCATCCCTATTCTTTTGTCTCTGTTTTTTCTTTTTTCTTTTTTCCTACCCAGGTACGTGGGGAGTTTCTTGCCTTTTGGGAAGTCTGAGGTCTTCTGCCAGCGTTCAGTAGATGTTCTGTAAGAGTTGTTCCATATGTAGGTGTATTTTTTATTTATTTGTGGGGAGGAAGGTGATCTCCACATCTTACTCCTCCACCATCTTGAAGGTCCTCTCCACTCTATGTATTTTGATTGGAGAATTTCATCTATTTGCATATAGTTATTGATTGATATGGACTTACTATTACCATTTTGTAATTGTTTTCTGTTTTTTTTTTTTTTTTGCAGTTACTTGTCTCTTCAGCTCTGTTCTCTCTGTTTTTGATTTGATTTTCTGTAGAAGTATGCTTTGATTTCTTTATCTTTTGTGTAACTACTATAGGTTTTTGTTTTAAATTATACTGGGCTTACATAAAACATTTTATATTTATAATGGTCTATTTTTAACTGATAGTGACTTAGCTTTGAACACATACTAAAACTCTACAATTTTACTATCCTCTCCCATGTTTTATTTTTTTAATGTCACAATTTACATTTTTACCTTGTGTATCCATTAACAAATTGTTGTAATTATAGTTATTTTAATACTTTGAGTTTTAACCTTTATAGTGGAGTTATAAGTGTTTTACCCACCACCATTACAGAATTGAGGTATTCTGAATTTCACTATGTATTTACTTTATTAGTGAGATTTACACTTTCATATGTTTTCTTGCTACTAATCCATGTCTTTTATTTCAGCTTGAATACCGCTCTTTAACATTTCTTGTAAGGCTGGCATCATGCCGATAAAGTCCTTCAACTATGATTGGGAAAATTCTTGACCTATGTTTTAATGCTGAAAGATAGGTTTGCTGGGAAGAGTATTCTTGCTTGGCAGTGGCATTTTTTGTTTGTTTGTTTGGTTGCTTATTTGCATTTCAGTCCTTTAAATATATCATGACACTCCCTCTGGCCTGCAAAGTTTCTGTTGAATAATTTGCTGATAGTCTTAGTGGGGTTCCCTTGTATGTAACAAGTGGTTTTTCTCTTGCTGCTTTTAAGATTCTCTCCTTGTCTTTATATTTTGGCAATATCATTGTAATGTGTCTTGGTGTGTGTACCTTTAGATTCATCTTAATTGTAACTCTCTGGTTATCCTCGATCTGGATATCTCTTTCTCCAGGCTAGGGAAGTTTTCAGCCATTACTTCTTTGAGTAATCTCTGCCCCCTTTTATCTCTCTTCTTCTCTTTTATCTGTAATGCATATACTGGCCTGTTTGTTGATATCTCAAAGTCCCTTACTTTATCTTTACTCTTTTTCATTCGTTTTTCTTTTCTGAGCAGATAAAGTCCACTGCCCTGTCTGTGTTTGGTGATCTTTTCTTCCACTTAATTTAGTATGTTGGACCCCTTTATTGAATTTTTTAGTTATTGTATTCTTCAACTATTAAGATAATTTCTGATATTTTCTACTTCTTTGTTGAAATCTCACTTTGTTCATGCAGTGTTCTCCTGATTTCAGTGAGCATCTTTATGACCATTATTTTGAATTCTTTATCAGGTAAATTACTTATTTCTGTTTCATTGAGTTCTTTTTCTAGAGTTTAATCTTATTTTATTGGTTAGGATCATTGTCCTCTATTTCTTCATTTTCCTTGATTCTCTGTATCGGTTTCTGCCCATTAGATAAAACAGCAACTCTCCTTTTTTTTAACAGAGTTGCTTTTTGTATGAAATATACCTTACTGTTCAGCCTGGCCTGATCTCTTGGTTGTCTCTCAAATCTGTGTGATTGTCCAAGTCACTGCTTTGTTTTTAGTGACTCTGAGAAGTTGAGGGTGTGCTGAGACCTGTCAGTGTCCCAAAGGGGAGTTTCTCATCAGCCCCTTTTTGCAGTTTCATTGGAGGCCAGACCCTTAAGCAGCAGCTTTTAAAGTATACAAAGAAATCTTTCAAGGGAAGACTGGGAGATGGGTATTTCTGTCCCTTTTTATTTTTAACTTTTTTGGGTTTATTTATTTATTTATTTACTTATTTATTTATGGCTGTGTTGGGTCTTCGTTTCTGTGCGAGGGCTTTCTCCAGTTGCAGCAAGTGGGGGTCACTCTTCATCGCGGTGTGCGGGCCTCTCATTATCGCGGCCTCTCTTGTTGCGGAGCACAGGCTCCAGACGTGCAGGCTCAGTAACTGTGGCTCACGGGCCCAGTTGCTCCGCAGTATGTGGGATCCTCCCAGACCAGGGCTCGAACCCGTGTCCCCTGCACTGGCAGGCAGACTCTCAACCACTGCGCCACCAGGGAAGCCCTTTCTGTCCCTTTTGTAATGAGCCCTTGCTTGTTCAGAATTTTTCTTTATTTGTTTGCTAAAGTCTTGTTAGACCAGCAAATGCAGTCTCACTGCCATTAGAGCCAGGGGTATTTCCCTTGGGTAGCAGCTGCAAATGATAAGCAACAGATGCATACACAAACTCCTGTGGAAATGTAGGTGATTTGAAGAAGGCTACAAGGTGAGTGTGGAGAGAGTGTCTGCTTGCTTCCCGGGCAACCAAGGAAAATCATAGTCAGTCCCTAGATGTGTACTAAATAGAAGCCAGGCCCTCAGGCAAAAGGATTCAAAGTATGCAAATAGGTCTTTTTCAGGAAAAGACTGGAAGATGGAAGTTTCTGTCTGTTCCTTCTGTGCTGAACCATGGGAGAATAGCTAGTTAAGAACTGTTTGTATTTACAGACTTGTGGTACCAGTGAACATAAGCCCCTCTGGCCAGCAAAGCCAGGTGATTGAGGAGTGCATTCTCTAGATGGCAGTCACAAAAGTTGGGGTGCCAAAAGTGTGCACAGATTTCTTCCAGGGGGACATTGGTAACATTTAGCAGACCAGAGGGAGAACATGGAGACAGCACCAGCTTCCCATCTCTGGAGAGGAAGGCAGTCAGAACCTAGGTGTGCACAAAATTGGAAACCTTTCCCTCAGGCAGCTGCTTTTATTGTATGCAAGGAAGCCTCTTTTAGGAGGAAAAGACCAGGAGATGAGCATTTCTGACTGTTGCCTCTGCACTGAACCCTGAGGTGATAGCTGGTTTAGAACTTTCTTTGTTGCCACAGTCCCATGGGACCAGCAAATGCAAGCCCTATTGTCCACTAGAGCCAGATGATTAAGGAGTGCATCCTATAGGCAGGAGCCACAAATGTCAAGGTGCCAGACTTGATGTGGACAGTCTCCTTCTGGGTGACATAAGCACCTGGAGCAGGCCAGAGGAAGAATGTGAAAAGTACATCCATAGGCCTTTCCAGTCTCTGAGGAGGATTGTAGTCATCCCCTAAATTTGTACAAAATAAGATGCCACACCCTCAGGTAATAGCTTTTAAAGTATAGAGATAGACCACTTTTAGGAGAAGACTGAAAGATGGGAGTTTTTTTTGTGTTTTTTTTTTTTAAATTAATTAATTTATTTTAATTTTTGGCTGCCTTGGGTCTTTGTTGATGTGCAGGCTTTTCTCTAGTTGCAGCGAGCGGGGGCTACTCTTTGTTGCGGTGCGCGGGCTTCTCATTGCAGTGGCTTCTCTTGTTGCAGAGCACGGGTTCTAGGTGTGCGGGCTTCAGTAGTTGTGGCACTCGGGCTCAGTAGTTGTGGCTCACGGGCTCTAGAGCTCAGGCTCAGTAGTTGTGGAACATGGGCTTAGTTGCTCCGCAGCATGTGGGATCTTCCCGGACCAGGGCTTGAACCCGTGTCCCCTGCATTGGCAGGTGGATTCTTAACCACTGTGCCACCAGGGAAGCCCAGGTGGGAGTTTTTGTCTTCTCCTTCTGTGCTGAGCCCTGGGTTGATAACTACAGTAAATCCCTGATAGCCTGTTAAGAAGTATTTCACGGTTGTAAGTCTTTCAGGTTTTCTAGTTATTCATGATTTAATCTTGGGAGGTTGTATGTTTCTAAGAATTTATCTATTCTAGGAGGCTATCCAGTTTGTTGGCATAGTTGTTCAGAGTAGTCTTCTATAATCCCTTCTATTTCTATGACATCAGTTTTTTAAAAATCTGATTTTATTTATTTGAGTCTTCTCTCTTTTTTTTTTTTTCTTAGTTAATCTAGCTAAAGAATGCACAATGGGGAAAAATATTCTCATCAACAGAGTGTGTTGGAAAACTGGATATTCATGTGCAAAAATATCTTTTTGGACCCTCATCTTACACCATACACAAAATCAACACAATGGATTAAATGTTTAAACATAAGGCCTGAAACAGTAAAACTCCTAGAAGAAAACATAAGGGAAATATTTCATGGCATTGCTCTTGGCAATGATTTCATGTCTATGACACCAAAAGCACAGACAACTGAAGCAAAATATGTGTGATTGTATCAAACTTAAAAATGCTTCTGCACAGAAAAAAAAAAAAATCAGAATACAAAGCAAAGGGAGAAAATATTTGCAAAACATATATCTAATAAATGGTTAATTTGCAAAATATATGATGTACTTGTACAACTCAATAGCAGAAAAAAATCTAATAACCCAATTTTAAAAATGGGCAAAGGAACTGAAAAGACATTTTTCCAAGGAAGACCTACAATAGGCCAATAGGTATAATAAAAGATGGTCAATACAACTATTACTCAGGGAAATGCAGTCAGAACCACAATGCGATACCACTTCATCTGTTCATCTGTTAGGATGAATGTTGTCAAAAAAAAAGGATAATAAGAGTTGGTGAGGAATTGGAGATATTAGAACACTTGTAAAACTTTAATGGGAATACAAAATGATACAGCCACTGTGAAAAACACTATGTAGGTTCTCCAAAAAATTAAAAATAAAACTACCATATGAAACAGCAATCCCAATTCAGGTTCTAAAGGAATTAATCAGGATCTCTCAGAGATATTAACAGCCCCATGTTCATTGCAGCACTACTCAAAATAGCCAAGTTGTGGAAACAGCCTATGTTTCCATCAGTGGATAAATGGATAAGGAAAATGTAAAATTATATACACACACACGCATATACTAAAATATTTTTCACCCTTAAAAAAGGAAATCCTGCAATATGTGACAGTATGGGTGGACAAGGAAGATATTATGCTAAGCAAAATAAGCTAGTCACAGAAGAACAAACACTGTATGATTCCACTTATGTGAAGTATCTAAAATAGTCAAATTTATAGATACAGTGGTAATTGTCAAGGACTGGGGGAAATGGGGCATGGGGTCTTGCTATTCATGGGCATAAAGTTTCCATTATGCAAGATGAATACATTCTAGAGATCGCCTATGCAACATTTTGCATATATTTAACAGATTTTTAAGTGCACAATACAGTATTGTTAAGATGGTACTTTCATGTTGTGTTCTTATACCACAATAAAAAATTCACATAGAGAATGCATGTAGACACTGATACACATACACATATACACATGTACAACTGGTGAAATCAGACTAAGGTCATCAAATTGTATCACTGTCAATTTCAATTTTTAACTATTTAGGATAATTTTGCTCTATGGATCTAAATATTCTAATATCAGAATGTGTTCACCATAAATTTCAAAAATATACATATGTATATATCCACATATTCACATATGTGTGTGTGTATGTGTGTGTGTAGGTGTATATCATGAAATTGTTCCTTCATATGGGCCATTTTACATATGTCACTTATATAATAAGCTAGAAGCATGGTTCTGATTATGTCACTCTTGGATTTGTAAACATTTAATCTTTTACTAGATAAAGTCCAATTTTAAAAATCTGTCTTTAGGGTAATTCTGTCTTAAGCTGACCTAACAAGACTCTTGCTGAGGGCAGGTGAGGTTGATAAAATATTGAGAGTGAGAGGATGAGGAATTTGATCATATGTATCAAGGTTGGGGGGTTTTAGCTACATTGACCTGGCAGAATTATAGCTAAAACTGGGTTAACAGGCCAAGGACAGAAGTCAAGGGTGAGGTCTAGTCAAAAATAGGACTCAGAGGATTCTGACTAAAAGGTTAGTTAAGGAGAGAATTTTTCTCAACTCTGAGATGGATGTTTTTGTGCCAAGTTTATTAGGAAGAGCTTTTGTAATCGATCCCTGTGGATGAAGAGGAAGAAGCAGAATTGGGAAGAGAAAGAAGATACCATCACTTGAGGACTCAGCTCTTCACCTGCAAAGCTTTGAAGGCCTGCATATGATTTTAGAATTTTACTGGATATGGAATGAGGGGGGCCAGGCCTTTACACCCTCACCTCTACTAATCTTGAATTCAGGCCATGCCCATAATGGGTCACGATTTGAGTAAGGCAGCCCTTTTCAGCAGATCCCACACAGGGCTGTCAACCAGCAGGACTCTTAGTACCTGGGGAAAACCATCCTTAGCCCAGGGAGATTAGAAGATCACGGAATACCATCCATTTCAGCTAAAAACCAAGGTGCTCCAGTTATTTCCTTCCTTAGGACTGAGAATTAAGGACAGTGCAACATAGAGAGAGCAGCCTCTCTACTGACGGCTGGGCTATTAATAGTTGAATTGAGGAGTTAGCCACATTTTCCACCTCATTGCTAAGGGGAAAAAAAACTTCTGTTATCCAGAATAAAGAATTAAACAAATGTGAAGAGAGAAAAGAGGCAAGAGATAAAGTGAAGGTCTTCAACTTGTTCAAAGTTTTTTTGGGGGGTAAGGGGAGGAAAATATCCATTGTTTTGTGATAAATCTTTATGTCCTAATGATGAAATTTTCTTTTTATACCCTTTAGTTTACAGGAGATTCTGTTACCTTCATGTAAAAGACTTCTAATTAATACAGACAATTAGCTCTGTTACTTGTTAACTGTAAGAATGGGTATATTATTTAGATATTTTAAGCTTGAGTTTCTTATTTGTAAAATAATGATAATGATAACTACTTGAAGGACAAATAGAATTAAATATAATAGCTAAATTCTCCCTATTGAAAATAAGGTAGGGACTCCTGTTTTCCCTTTTCTTAAAGCATTTTTAAAAGCACTTAAAACAAAACTTGTAATTTAAGATCTTTCTCTGGCTCTGAAATGTATGATAGTTTAAAAGCTTGATAAGCCTCTTGCCAGCTTTAAGACCCAGGAAGGTCTTTCAGAAGGACGTGGTTCCCATCTGTTTGAAATGCAATCATCAAGAAAGATAGTGCTCAAATAAATGAAATAGAAACAAAGAAAACATAGCAAAGATCAATAAATTTAAAGCTGGTTCTTTGAGAAGATAAACAAAATTGATAAACCATTAGCCAGACTCATCAAGAAAAAGAGGGAGAGGACTCAAATCAATAAAATTAAAAATGAAAAAGGATAATATAACAGACACTGCAGAAATACAAAACATCCTAAGAGACTACTAAAAGCAACTCTATGCAAATAAAATGGACAACCTGGAAGAAATGGACAAATTCTTAGAAAGGTATAACCTTCCAAGACTGAACGAGGAAGAAATAGAAAATATAAACAGACCAATCACAAGTAATGAAATTGAAACTGTGATTAAAAATTTTCCAACAAACAAAAGTCCAGGACCAGATGGCTTCACAGGTGACTTCTATCAAACATTTAGAGAAGGGCTAACACCCATCCTTCTCAAACTCTTCCCAAAAACTGCAGAGGAAGGAACACTCCTAAACTCATTCTATGAGGCCACCATCACCCTGATACCAAAACCAGACACAGATACTACAAAAAAAGAAAATTACAGACCAATATCAATGATGAATATAGATGCAAAAAACCTCAACAAAATACTAGCAAACAGAATCCAACAACACATTAAAAGGATCATACACCATGATCAAGTGGGATTTATACCAGGGATGCAAGGATTCTTCAATATACGCAAATCAATCAATGTGATACACCACATTAACAAACTGAAGAAGAAAAACCATATGATCATCTCAATAGATGCAGAAAAAGCTTTTGAAAAAATTCAACACCCATTTATGATAAAAACGCTCCAGAAAATGGGCAAAGAGGGAACCTACCTCAACATAATAAAGGCCATATATGACAAACCCACAGCAAACATCATTCTCAATCGTGAAAAACTGAAAGCATTTCCTCTAAGATCAGGAAGAAGACAAGGATGTCCACTCTCACCACTATTATTCAACAGAGTTATGGAAGTCCTAGCCACAGCAATCAGAGAAGAAAAAGAAATAAAAGGAATACAAATTGGAAAAGAGGAAGTAAAACTGTCACTGTTTGCAGATGACATGAAACTACACATAGAGAATCCTAAAGATGCCACCAGAAAACTACCAGAGCTAATCAATGAATTTGGTAAAGTTGCAGGATACAAAATTAATGCACAGAAATCTCTTGCATTCCTATATACTAATGATGAAAAATCTGAAAGAGAAATTAAGGAAACACTCCCATTTACCATTGCAACAAAAAGAATAAAATACCTAGGAATAAACCTACCTAGGGAGACAAAAGACCTGTATGCAGAAAACTATAAGACACTGATGAAAGAAATTAAAGATGATACCAACAGACGGGGAGATATACCATGTTCTTGGATTGGAAGAATCAACATTGTGAAAATGACTATACTACCCAAAGCAATCTACAGATTCAGTGCAATCCCTACCAAATTACCAATGGCATTTTCTACAAAACTAGAACAAAAAATCTTAAAATTTGTACAGAGACACAAAAGACCCCGAATAGCCAAAGCAGTCTTAAGGGAAAAAAATGGAGCTGGGGTAATCAGACTCCCAGACTTCAGACTATACTACAAAGCTACAGTAATCAAGACAATATGATACTGGCACAAAAACAGAAACATAGATCAATGGAACAAGATAGAAAGCCCAGAGATAAACTCACGCACCTATGGTCAACTAATCTATGACAAAGGAGGCAAGGATTTACAATGGAGAAAAGACAGTCTCTTCAATAAATTGTGCTGGGAAAACTGGACAGCTACATATAAAAGAATGAAGTTAGAATACTCCCTAACACCATACACAGAAATAAACTCAAAATGGATTTGAGACCTAAATGTAAGACCGGACACTATAAAACTCTTAGAGGAAAACATAGGAAAAACACTCTTTGACATAAATCACAGCAAGCTCTTTTTTGATCCACCTCCTCAAGTAATGGAAATAAAAACAAAAATAAACAAATGGGACCTAATGAAACTTCAAACCTTTTGCACAGCAAAGGAAACCATAAACAAGATGAAAAGACACCCCTCAGAATGGGAGAAAATATTTGCAAACGAATCAACGGACAAAGGATTAATCTCCAAAATATATAAACAGCTCATTCAGCTCAATATTAAAGAAACAAACAACCCTATCCAAAAATGGACAGAAGACCTAAATAGACATTTCTCTAAAGAAGACATACAGATGGGCAAGAGGCACATGAAAACCTGCTCAACATCACTAATTATTAGAGAAATGCAAATCAAAACTACAATGAGGTATCACCTCACACCAGTTAGAATGGGCATCATCTGAAAATCTACAAACAAAAAATCCTGGAAAGGGTGTGGAGAAAAGGGAACCCTCTTACACTGTTGGTGGGAATGAAAATTGATACAGCCACTATGGAGAACAGTATGGAGGTTCCTTAAAAAAACTAAAAATAGAATTACCATATCACCCAGAAATCCCACTACTCACATATACCCAGAGAAAACCACAATTCAAAATGACACATACACCCCAATGTTCATTGCAGCACTATTTACAATAGCCAGGTCATGGAAGCAGCTTAAATGCCCATCAACAGATGAATGGATAAAGAAGATGTGGTACATGTATACAATGGAATATTACTCAGCCATAAAAAGGAACGAAATTGAGTCATTTGTAGAGACGTGGATGGATCTAAAGACTGTCATACAGAGTGAATTAAGCCAGAAAGAGAAAAACAAATATCATATATTAACACATGTATGAGGAACCTAGAAAAATGGTACAGATGAACCAGTTTGCTGGGCAGAAATTGAGACACAGATGTAGAGAACAAACGTATGGACACCAAGGGGGAAAGTGGTGGGGGTGTGGGTGGTGGTGTGATGAATTGGGCGATTGGGATTGACATGTATACACTGACGTGTATAAAATGGGTGACTAATAAGAACATGCTGTATAAAAAATTTTTTAATTAAAAAAAAAGAAAGATAGTGTTCTTATCTTAGCCTATCTAAAAGGTTGAGATTTCATCCTATCTTTGCAGTCTCTTAGCAGATTGCCTGTGATGCATATTACATTCTGGATTCATCCTTATTCAAAAATAAAATTGTTTTCCCTCCACCTTTGTTGGTAAGTTTTCTGGGTCTTGAGTTTTGTTTTTTTTTTTAATTCTTTTTCTCCAACACTATACAACTCTCAGAATATTTTTGTTTGTTGTAGATTATGTAAGTAATTATATCATTATTAATATTATTTCTACTAAATCTCATTTTGAGAGAAATTTGAGTTTCTGACTTGCTTTTTAATTTCTAAGTATTCATTCTAGTACTTATAGCTGCTGATTATGCATTTACTGAATGAATAAATACATATATTTCTTCTGAGAAGTTCAGAGCTGTAGTGGTATTGATCTTTGTTCTGTCTCTCTAGGTTAGAAAATAACAAGTGAGAGTGAAATATCTAGTAAATTAATCACTGAAAATATAGTAAAATATTGGGCATTAAAACACATCGATGCTATGCAAATAGGTATATCTTTTATTCACCTTCGTATCAGCAAATCAGAAACTTAAACTGGGTAAGTATATGTGAATTAATGCTTATGTCAACTCATGTGACTCTTGTTATGTTCTAAGTCCCCATAGGCCGGATTTATATATTCTTCAAAATATGTGAAATGTACAAGTAAATTAACATTGCACAATCATTTAAACTAATATTTTCAAATATAGAACATTCTTTATGATTTATTTTAATGAGTCATAAGAATATAATATTTTCATATTTTTCCCCAGAGCCAGTAAATATATATCAACTTCTTAATGTAGCTAAAAGCTAGAACTCACATGGGCTTTTTTTATATTTAAATTTTTAATCTAAAACTGTTGTATAATTTTTTATGCATTTGTATTATCTATTATATTTCTAAATAATGTTTTATTGAAGCATAGTAGATTTATAATAGTATATTTGTTTCAGGTGTACAGCTTAGTGATTCAATATTTTTATAGATTATACTCCATTTAAAGTTATTACAAAATAATGGCTATGTTTCCCTGTGCTGCACAGTATACCCTTGA
Source organism: Balaenoptera physalus (assembly GCF_965194825.1). Lineage (NCBI taxonomy): Eukaryota > Metazoa > Chordata > Mammalia > Artiodactyla > Balaenopteridae > Balaenoptera > Balaenoptera physalus. The sequence continues at coordinate 57,209,577 of NC_138883.1, read as the reverse complement.
TGCTTATTTATTTTCTATACAGTAGTTTGTATCTCTTAATCCCATACCCCTATGTTTCCCCTTCCCTCTTCCCTCTCCCCACTGTTAATCACTAGTTTGTTCTCTATATCTGTGACTCTGTTTTGTTGTATACATTCATATTTCTTATATTTTAGATTCTAAATACAAGTGATAACACAGAGTTTTTGTCTTTGTCTGACATTTCCTTAAGCGTAATATGCTCTAGGTCCATCCACATAGTTGCAAATGGCAGAATTTCATTCTTTTTATTTTGTGGCTGAGTAATATCTGATTTTGTATGTGTGTGTGTGTATAACATCATCTTTTTCCATATCTGATGATGGACACTTAAGTTGCTTCCATTACTTGGCAATTGTAAATAATGCTGCTATGAACATTGTGGTTCATGTATCTTTTTGAATTAGTGTTTTTGTTTTCTTTGGGTGTATACCCAGCAGTGAAATTGCTGGATAATATGGTAGTTCTATTTTTAGTTTTGTCAGGGACTTTCCATAGTGGTTGCACCAATTTACATTCCCATTAACAGTGTGTGAGGGTTCCCTTTTCTCCACATTCTTGCCAATATTTGTTATTTGTAGACTTCATGATTTTAACTATTCTGACAGGTGTGAGGTGATATCTCATTGTGGTTTTGATTTGCATTTCTCTGATAATTAGTGACGTTGAGCTTTTTTTCATGTGCCAGTTGACCATCTATATGTCTTATTTGGAAACATGTCAAGTCTTCTGCCCATTTTTAAATTGGGTTGTTTGTTTTTTCAATACTGAATTGTATGAGCTGTTTATATATTTTGGATATTAACCCCTTATTGGTCATATTATATTCTCCCATTCAGTAGGTTGTCTTTTTATTTTGTCAATTGTTTCCTTTGCTGTGAAAAAAAAAAAGTTTTAAGTCCCATTTGTTTATTTTTGCTTTTGTTTATTATTTGTTTTGCCTTAGGAGACAAATCCAAAAAATACTGCTGCAATTTATGTCAAAGAGTGTTCTGCCTATGTTCTCTTCTAGTTTTATAGGTTCATGTATTATATTTAGGTCTTTAATCCATTTTGAGTTTATTTTTGTATATGATGTGTGAAATTGTTCTAGTTTCTTTTATAAGTAGCTGTCTTATAAGTAGCTGTCCAGTTTTCCCAACACCACTTGTTGAAGAGACTGTCTTTTCTCCATTGTATATCCTTACCACCTTTGTTGTGAATTAATTGACCATAGGTATATGGTTTCATTTGTGGGCTCTCTATTCTGTTCCATTAATCTATATGTCTTTTGTGTGCTTTTGTGTGTGTGTGTGTGTGTGTGCGCCAGTACCATGCTATTTTGATTATTTTAGTTTTGTGGAATAGTCTAAAGTTAGGGAGCATGATACCTCCAGCTTTGTTCTTTTTCTCAAGACTGCTTTGGCAATTTGGGGTCTTATGTGGTTCCATATAAATTTCAGGGTCTCTTTTCTGTGAAAAGTGTAATGGATGTTTTGATAGGTATTGCATTAAATCTGTAGATTGCTTTGGGTAGTATGGACATTTTGTCAATATTAATTCTTCCAAACCAAGAATTCAGGATATCTTTCTATTTTTTGTATCATCTTCAATTTCCTTTGTCAATGTTTTATAGTTTTCAGAGTATAGGACTTTGACCTTCTTGATTAAGTTTATTCCTAGGTATTTTATTCTTTTTGATGTGATTTTAAATGGGATTGTTTTATTTCTTTCTCTTTCTGATAGTTAATTATTAGGGTATAGAAAAGCAACAGATTTCTGCATATTAATCTTGTATCCTGCAACTTTATTGAATTCATTTAGTGTAATAGTATCTTGGTGGAGACTTTAGGGTTTTCTGTATATACATTATCAAGTCATCTACAAACAGTGACAAGTTTACTTTTTCCCTTCCAATTTGGATTCCTTTTATTGCTTTAGCTTGTCTGAGTGATGTGGGTAGGACTTCCAATTTTATGTTAAGTGGAAGTAACAAGAGTGGACATCATTGTCTTGCTCTTGAATTTAGAGGAAAGTTTTTCAGCTTTTCATTGTTGAGTATAATGTTAGCTGTGGGTTTGTCATAAATGGATTTTATTATGATGAGATATTTACCATCTATACCCACTTTAATAAGGGTTTTTATCATGAATGGATGTTGAATATTTTTAATGCTTTTTCTGTTTCTATTGAGATGATGATGTGATTTTTATCCTTCCTTTTGTTAATGTGCTGTATTACATTGATCTGTGAGTATTGAACCATCCTTGCATGCCTGGAATCAATCCCACTTGATCATGGTGTATGATATTATTATATATTGTTGAATTCAGTTTGGTAATATTTTGTTGAGGATTTTTGCATCTATATTCATCAGAAATATTGGCCTGTAATTGTCTTTCTTTTTGGTGTCCTTGTCTGGTTTCGGTATCAAGGTAATGGTGGCCTTATAGAATGAATTAAGTTCCATCTTAAATTTGTTTGAATATTTTGAGAAGCATAGGTACAAGCTCTTATATGTTTAGTAGAATTTCTCTGTGAAGCCATCAGGTCCTGGACTTCTGTTTTCTGGGAGTTTTTTGATTACATATTCAATTTCACTATTAGTGGATTAGTCTATTCAAATTGTCTATTTCTTCCTGATTCAGTCTTTTAAGATTGTATGTTTCTAGAATATTTTCCTTTTCTTCTAGGTTATCTAATTTGTTGGCATATAATTGTTTGTAGTATTCTCTTATGACTTTTTTATTTCTCTGTGATATTGGTTGTTTCTCCTCTTTCACTTCTTATTTTGTTTATTTGGGTCCTTTCTCTTTTTATCTTGATGAGCCTGGCTAAAGGCTTACCAATTTTGTTTATCTTTTCAAAAAAGCAGGTCTTCATTTTATTGATCTTTTCTTTTTTTTTTTTTTTTGGTTTCCATTTTATTTCTTTCCTCTCTGATCTTTATTATTTCCTTCTTTCTTCTGACTTTGGGCTTTGTTTGTTCTTCTTTTTAAAATTTATTTAGATGGTAGTTTGGGTTGTTTATTTGAGATTTTTCTTATTTCTTGGGGTAGACCTGTATTCCTATAAACTAATTCTTAGAACTGCTTTTACTCTGTTCCATAGATTTTGGAAAGCTGTGTTTGCATTTTCATTTGTCTCAATTTATTTTCTGGTTTCTTCATTCATCCATTTTTTTTTTTTTTTTTTTTTGTAGCATGTTGTTTAGTCTCCATGTGTTTGTGTTTTTCCCATTTTTTCTTCCCATAATTGATTTCTAGTTTCATACTGTTGTGGTCAAAAAACTGCTTGATGTAGTTTCTATCCTCTTAAATTTGTTGAGACTTGTTTTGTGGCCTAACATGTAATCTGTCCTGGACAATGTTATATGTGCACTTGAAAAGAATGTTGCTGTTTTTGGATGAAAGGTCCTATAGATTTCCATTAAGGCCAACTGACCTAATGTGTCACTTAAGGCCACTGTTTTCTTATTGATTTTCTGTCTGAATAATCTGTCTATTGATGTAAGTGGGGTGTTAAAGTCCCTTAATATTATTGTATTATTGTCAATTTATCATTTTATGTCTGCTAATATTTGCTTTATATATTTGGGTGCTCCTGTATTAGGTGCATATATGTTAATGCGTGTTATATCCTCTTTTTGTATTGATTCCTTTATCATTATATAATGCCATCCTTTGTCTTTTGTTATAGACTTTATTTTAAAGTATATTTTGTCTGATATGAGTATTGCCACCCCCACTTTCTTGTCATTTCTATTTGCATGAAATATCTTTTTCCATCACTTGGGCATTGGTTTTCAACTTTGATAGGGCAAATTGTCTTTGTAATTTTCACTGGATACTTAGACTTGGCACTGAGAGTAGCATACTGAATATATAGTAAAACTGATGTTTTTAACTAGACATACATCATCTCTGCCTTATACATTCCCAGAAAATATATTTTAAGGAGAGTGGTGAGGCACATTATTACATATTTGCTTTTACTTCATTTATTGCAGTATACAAGGTGAGGTATATTTAAGCATCTATACATATATTTCTGCTAATATTCATTTACTGAGGAACTGAGAAAATTGATACAAGTGTTTTTACCTAGAGCAAAGTACTTTGGAGAGCATCAGGGCCAATTCTTTCCAAATATTATATGTTATTGGAAATCATATAACAACAATAAAATATGACCACACTTGTTTTTCATATGTATTATTATTTTAAATCTTCTCACCTTTCACTACTTTGGAGATCTAAAACAAAAATCTTTCAAAGTAAACCAACTTAGCATTCATAGTTTTCTAAAAGTCTTAGGGTTTGTACCTACATAAGTTATGGGCTTCGAATGATAATAATGTATCAATGTAAATTTATCAGTTGTAAAAAATATACAACTCTGGTAGGGGACCTTGACAATGGGGAGGCTATGCATGTGAGGGGGAATGGGTATATGGTAAGTTGCTGTACTTGACCTCAGCTTTGATGCGAACCTAACTCTGATCTAAAAAAATCTATTAAAAAATAAGAGTGGGTATTTTAGTTATCACATTTGGAATCAGTTTATTTTCAGTAACAGTAATAAAATCCTGAGGGCATAGTTGATTGTAAAGATAATAGGAAAAGTGCTAAAATACCTTTAAGCACCTTGATGACTTTTGAAATGCTACTGACAACCCCTTCTGTTACCTTGGAATTCATTCTTACTAAATTTTGCATTCAGCTATATAAAGCAACCATCTGTGAACATAAAATATGAAACCAAAATGATGCAAACTGTGAAAACAGCTTTATTCTCTATTCTGTGCTTCAACTTTTTTTCTACATAGTGGGAAAAAAGGTAGAATCTTACCCATCCTTACAAAAATAGCATATTTAACATGTTAATAGACTTCACAGAAGGCTAGAGATACAATCCATTCTATTTCTATACTATCTCTGTAAAATCTCAGAGAAAGAGTGTTATCTCTGGGGTTGCTAGTATTTTCGTGAATCGACTCCATGATATTTTTCACCTGAAGCCTTGATATTGATTTACAATAAGTTTTAGGTCTCTAAAGACCTGGAGTGATACTGGCAAGTCTACAAATAGGGAAGTTAAAAATAGTCCTGATTTTATTATCTAATTGGGAAATTTTTATGCGTTTGACCTAAAATAGAGCGCCAGGTATGTCTTCAGCAAGGATGGGTTTATTCAGGATCAGCAGAGATTTGCAATTTGGGATCTGCTACCATGATGAGCCACATGCAAATCCCTGTGAGGCAAGGGAATGGGAACTCTTATAGAGGGGAAAGGAAGTTGTGAGGGCTACAGTAAATAAAGTGTCCATGGCTTTTCATTGGCTGAGTCCTTGCCAAACAGAAGAGTCTTTCTTCTTCCTGTTGGGCTCTGCTGTTGTCACAGGGTGAGAGAGCTCCCCTTCTGGTCTTCCAACTCTACTTAATTGTGGTTTTTTGCTTATTTTTTACATATCCAACATTATTGCTTTTATTATTATAAAACTTCTCTTTATTAGAAAAAATTCTAAATAAATTTGGAAATATTGTTAAGATTTATTTTTAAGGTTCCATTTCTTATGTATATTTTGAAATTCTAGGCGTTTAGGCATACCTTCAATAATATTTTGCAAGGCAGGATAGATGATGTTGTAAGTTTTGAGTTGGGTCAATCTGATCTCAAATATCGTTCCAAAAATATTAGATTTTTACCCTTTTATCAGTTCTTTCAAAAATAAATTTTGGACCTTGTATTATAGAGTCCTTCAGAGAACCTGAGAATCTATCTATCTATCTATCTATCTATCATCTATCTATCTATCTATCTATCTATCTATCTATCATCATCTATCTAACTATAACTCATAATGTCAAGTAGCATTATATAGAAGGATCACAGTTACTAAAATAAAATAAAGTTTGAAAAATACCAGTATTCTCACAGATTCAATAAATGTTCTTGACTTTTATAATGGTCTTTAGCTTTTTTATATTTATATATTTATCTGTAATATGGAGACATTGATAAAGGGTAGGAAATTTTGAATCCTTTAATTGTGCCAAAATTGTTTCAAAGTTGTGCAAAAAGTACACTTACTCATTTGATTCTCACAACAGCCTGTGAGGTATGTACTATGGTTTCCAGTTTTACAAATAAAGAAACTGAAGCACAGAGAGATTAAATATCTTGTCCAATGCCACACAGCTTTTAAGTGGTAAAACTAGGACTGGAACTAAAATACTCTGAATGCAGTGCCCAAATATAAATTACTAAGCTTTATTGCTTCTCTGTAATATATGCTCTAGTACTTCCTTATAATTATATGACAATATTGTATTGTGGTAACTGTACTCTTTTGTCTAGTAACATATATGTTAAAAAATATAGAAATAAGTGAAAATGCAGTCTGTTTTTAAGGCATTTTAATACTAGTGGAAAAACATATGTAAAATGGGATAATTATTATACAGTATACAGTGAAAACACACAAAAGGGACACACTCTCTGTGTCCAGGTGTCCAGCAGTCAAGCAGTTCCTAAGCAGCAACTTTGTGGAAGCTGCTGGGTTGGCTTGCCACACTTGCATAGATTTGGCTTATAAGGGACAAGATGCCCAAATGGATTTATATAGTTTATTACTTATGGAACCGCAGGCAGCATGAGGTTTTTGTTTGCATTGTTTCCCAAGCCCCCAAGTTCCAATGAGACAATGTAGAGGCAGACTCAGGTGGATTCTGTGCACACTATAGGTCTGTGTCACAACTGAGGATCACTGAGCTTAGGAAACCCCAAATCTCATAAGGGGTCTTCTGGGAAACTTTTGAACCCTCCCCTCTGGAAAGAGACATTATCTTCACTTTTCTAGATTATAAGCAAGCCTTCAAAGAGGGGAAGGGAGAGTTCTTTATCTTTACCAACCTTGAATATTTCTAAGAATGGAGTTGTTCTCTTTCTGGAATTTAGATAAGCCTGAGCAAATTGACTGTTAATTCCTAGTTGTACAGAAATGTGAGAGATTTGTGGAGAATTATATCTCAAAGTAGGACAATTCTGGACAGGCTTTACAGAAGAAATAAAAGCTAAAACTTGAGGCTTGTGAAAGAAGATGAAAGGTACACGCATTCCATCAAAAACATAGAGGCAGCAATAATTTTGATATGACTGGAATATAGATACAGTGCCTTGGCAGATTATGTTGAAAAGACATCCAGCCATAGCATTTTTAGGGCACACTAAAGAGACTAAATAGTTTAGAGTTGATCCTGAGACTGATATAGGGCATTTGAGTGCTTTTATAATACATAAAGACATAGGTAGAATTGCTTTAAAGAATGTAACTCTTTGGAGCTATGACTTGCAGGAGGAAGTTCAGAGCTAATTTTGCCTTTTCTACTTTGACCAAAATATAAGCAAACCTTATCCCAAAGTAAACCCTTCAGGTTACATATTTGTTTTCCCCTATTCTTACTTCTTTTCTGATCCAAGTTACTACTTCCTTTATTCTCCTAAATTTTTATACTATATGCTACCAGCCCTGTGTTTAATAAGAATTCAAATTTTCCATACCCCTATCACTCCCAAAGGTCCTTTTCTGCACATGGCTCTCATTTCTCCCTCAGTCTTCTCAAGGGTGACTATGATTTCTCACACAGGACCAGGAAATAGAGACTATATTCATCCAGTTCCCAGTGCTGTCTTCATATTACATATCTTATGTTCTTATAAAATGTTTTCTCATTCTTGGCATATGAAGCTTGGTTATCTACTTTGACTGTTGCAATGTGTAAGTTTTTACATATTTATGGAAATTTTTGATATATAGTAAAATTTTACTTCTCTATCTCAGGTTGTGATATTGTCCTTATTAATTTGTGTGCCCTTACAGAAACTCCTACAGCATTGGCAAATTCCATTTCTTTACTTCTTTAAATCCAAAACATTTCAGTTATACTTCATTCCAGCTACTCAAACACACAGTCATATTATCCAACATAACAGTACCAGCAGTTACTTCATCTCCAGAGTAAGACTGTCTACAACCACTTTGTTAACAATCTATTTTAATTGTGCTTATTATTTCATCATCCATCAACCACCACTTACTTGATGTCTTGATTTCCTACCAATGAAAAGTGCCCTCCTTATCTTCAACTTCTTCTCTATGTAGACTAAGCTTAAAGTACATAAATTCAATTTTGATGATGTAAATGCCCCAACTCTATTGTTCCCTTACCCTTTCTCACATCTGGTGAGAAAACACAATTATAAGTTTGTCAACTGTTTGTCTTTTCCTATCCAGGTCTCTGAGTACTAAAGAAAATTATCCAAGCAAGTACATCAGGGACAACTTCAATTCATTGTGATAAATCTCATCTAGGTCCCAATCAATAATTTACAGAACCATTGATATTTAATTAAAAAGCTCCATGGGATGTTATCTCTGAGGTCTTTGAACTAAGTCTAGCAAAATATCCATGAGATTCAGCAAATGTCCTTTAATCCATTGAGTATTTGCAAATTGGAATAAGAGGGATTATCCCTTATGAAAAGCACAACTCAATACAATATAGTTCTTGAATATTTGCATATTTATAGAGATAGTAAGAGCTAATATTAATAATAATCATTAAAACAACTTGGGTGGTAGATGTTTAAAAGTCAAAACCAGGTATTTCACAAATTGCTACCAAAACAAATTTTATTATTTCAAATAGATTTATCTTGTTCTTTAGTATCTCTGGACATGGAAATTCTCAGTCCAGTACTTAATATTTATTCCTTGATGCAAAATTTACTTATTTTAGATGTATTTTCTTTGAAGTGTAATTCTCAAGTATGTTTTGTTTTCTTTGTGTGAGTGTGTGTTTCAGACCTGGTTTTATATTCATATACAATGGTATACAGATTTAATTTATTATACCTATCACTAAGACCTTTAAGATTATCATCACATGCCAGAAATGTCCACATTTTTCTTTTGTTGAGTGTAAGATACTAGAGGGCAGGATATGTGTCAAAAATATTCTTTGATGGCCTTGCATTAACAGAAGGCTATTTAATGACCTTTCAAAAATGATGATAATTTAAATATATCTAAAAAAATTCTGACCTTGCTGTGATGCCCTTCTTACACTCCTCTCACACATGAATACACAAACAAGCAATCTTTCTGTACAACAAAAATTCATTAGTGTGCCAGCATAATACAATATTAGTGCTTAAACAAAACTAGGGAAAAAGAAAGTCTACTTTTTTTTTTTTTTGAGACTAGAATATTTGTTTCTGTCTCTCTAAGTTTCTGTTCCATTCTACTTCCTCTCTTTCATTGCTCTGACTTGCCAATGGTACCAGTGTAGACCTTAATGTTACATACTCTGACAAGTCCAGTGCCTAATTATTTAATCAATTTAGTTTCATATTTCTCCTATTTCAAATTTACAAAAAGGAAAAGTATGCTTGTTTGACTTCCTTAATCTATTGACCTTCATTAGACAAGTGTCTCCTTTTGGTCCAATAATACGCATAAATCGGTTTTCATCTTAGCATTCTATATTTTCAAACTTTTCTAAAAACCTTTATTTTTTGGCTTCTAATTAGTATGAATTAATGAGGTTCTTGCTGTAAAATTCATTCCAATTTTCTCCCTAATCAGAATTCACTCTTGCCTGCTATGATGGTGTGGTTTGGTTGATTGAATATTATGTTCTCTGTGGTTTCTCCACTCACAGGTCAATTAACTCCTTTGCTTCAACTCCTCTGTTTGGAAATGGATCTCTTATTGCTTGTAATTCAGCTTTCTCACAGGAGAGCTATGAAGTATAATGAAGAAGGAACTAGCACCGACAAATTGAAATTGAATGAACTGAGGATTCAAGGACCTATGATTTGCACCTGGTCTTGTTAGTTAAGAAACACTGTAAATTAAACAACTTTTCTACATCTAAATTGTTCTTGCTTAAAATATTGGAAGGAATTTTTCTGTTATTGTTGGAAAGGCTTAAGTACCACCTGTGAGAAAATAAGTAAAAAAGGGAAATAATAGCCAAGCCAAAAGCAAAAGTAAAGAATATTTAAATTGAGACACTGAAAGATGATGATTTTGGAAAGAAAAAGAAAAGGAGTGAAGTGGAGAAGTTGAGAAGGAACATCGGCAAATCCTCCTGTTCAAGAGGGAGAGGACTGGGACTCATTTTTCCAGAGGTAGTTGTAGGCACATTACAGTAAAAATTCAAACTAAGAAGTAAGGTATGGAAAGAGCTGGCAGTGTGAGTGTGTGAAAAGGTAGAATAGAATAAGTAGAAAGTTGATCTTTCTTGCAATAGCTTTGCTACCTGTGGATTTTCTTCTAACCAAAGAGGTGAAAAAGATGGGTTGAGAAAGAAAAATACCCATACAGAGAGAACATACAAGTCACCAGAACATATAAAGTCAATCCTTTATCTGACCACATTCAGAGGAAATGGTAATGAGTGGACCTTTGGGTGATTTGAAAGATATTAATAGTGCCTTTCACAGGTGCTTAGGTATGGGAGAACATGCTGAAAATTCTAGAAATGTATGGATATATTTAAAAGATTTATTGGAACAAACATGATTGAATTCAAGAAATACAGGATTTTGTTTTTTGTTATATTCCAGACACTATCTGCATTGGCCTAATATCAATATTATCAAGCAGGGCAAGTGTAAAGTGTCTTAACCTATTTAGAATTTTGTCATTTCCTCAGATGACAACTTCCTATTTAAAGAGATCAACTTCATTGCTATTCATGAGATTTCCAATGTGATTGTTGGGCTATGAAATAAGGTTGAATATAATAAGAAAGGTATTAATACCTCATTATTAATTATCCTTTATTTGGAGTAAAGAAAACCTGTCACAAGTATATTTAGTGGCATGACATCAGCCATAAATACATAAAAAGTCAAATGAATGTGACTCATATTTACCTACAGACCTGTGTCCAAGGAAGACTACACTAGAGATTTTTATATCAGCATATATTTGTAGCTTTAAAAAAATAGAGAAAACTGACATATGACCACTAAATCTTAGGTCAATTTGAAAGTCATAGATTTGTATCAGAATTCATCAAAAGCACTACTCAAATATGAATAAATACGAAATATTTTTATTCTTAAAAATCCACTCCTTAACAAACCCTGAGTTTTGTTTCTGTTAAGTAGGGGGGAAATTAGCTGCACTTTAATGTGATTATTTGGTAATATTACCAGTACAGAAATTTTAAACTAATGTACTTATTTTTTTTTTAAACATCTTTATTGAAGTATAATTGCTTCACAATGGTGTGTTAGTTTCTGCTTTATAACAAACTGAATCAGCTACACATATACACACGTTCCCATATCTCCTCCCTCCTGCATCTCCCTCCCTCCCACCCTCCCCATCCCACCCCCCCAGGCGGTCACAAAGCACTGAGCTGATCTCCCTGTGCTATGCGGCTGTTTCCCACTAGTATCTATTTTACATTTGGTAGTGTATATATGTCCATGACACTCTCTCACCCTGTCACATCTCACCCCTCCCCCTCCCCATATCCTCAAGTCCATTCTTTAGTAGGTCTGTGTCTTTATTCCCATCTTGCCACTAAGTTCTTCATGACCTTTTTTCTTTTTCCCTTAGATTCCATATATATGTGTTAGCATACGGTATTTGTTTTTCTCTTTCTGACTTACTTCACTCTGTATGACAGACTCTAACTCCATCCACCTCATTACAAATACCTCCATTTCATTTCTTTTTATGGCTGAGTAATATTCCATTGTATATATGTGCCACATCTTCTTTATCCATTCATCCGATGATGGACACTTAGGTTGCTTCCATGTCCTGGCTATTGTAAATAGAGCTGCAATGAACATTTTGGTACATGACTCTTTTTGAATTATGGTTTTCTCAGGGTATATGCCCAGTAGTGGGATTGCTGGGTCGTATGGTAGTTCTATTTTTAGTTTTTTAAGGAACCTCCATACTGTTCTCCATAGTGGCTGTATCAACTTACATTCCCACCAACAGTGCAAGAGTATTCCCTTTTCTTCACACCCTCTCCAGCAAACTACAATGAGGTATCATCTCACACCGGTCAGAATGGCCATCATCAAATAATGTACTTATTAAAATTTCATTTGGTGACTACTCAGTGAAATGTATCCTTCTCTTATACTCTTATCTTTCACACTTCTAAGTGTTTTCTCTTTTGCTGATTCCTCCTGACCCTTAACCCCCAAATGGATTCTTTCAATGAGGATAATAAAACAATAGAAGAAACTTCTTAAGTAGATGATGGCTCATGAGTAGAATAAGGATCTTGCATGGCTTTTCAAGGCTATTACTTTGCTTCTCCAACTGCTGGGGTGGTTACCTACCGTTTCCATGCTGATGATAATGGCTACCGGGATACATAACCTATATTCTCTGTATATACTTAGCATTGCTTTCTCAGGTGACTGCCTGGCAAGCCCTAAAACTCTTCCTTCTTGGTTAATGTCTTGTTCCCTTCCATTGAACTACCAGGAATTGTTTCTAATTTCTCTCTCTGAGCCATGAAGGACCAGAATGGTGGTGTTTCTTCAAACTTAGCAAGCCTCTTACATTCTGAAATATCTATAGGAAGAATGAGCAAGTGCTTGTTCATTACTCCCAAATTCCAGGGATATTTCTGTGAATCACTATTCTTATCACCAGACAGGAAAACACATTCAAGGAGAAACTATTTTAAAAACCCCAAAACTCTAATACCCAGAAATTTTACTGTATCTATTGTGGTGGATAGCTTCAAAGGTGGTCCCCAAGATTCCTACCTCCTGGTGTTCATGTTCTTGTGAAATTCCCTAACCTTGAGCATCAATAGGACCTGTGAATGGCTTTTAATAGAATACAGCAAAGGAGAGGGGATGTATGTGATGATGTGTACTTGATTACAGTACATGAGGTTGTCATCCATCTTACAAGGAAACTCCTTCTACCTCACCAGCTTTGAAGAAGCAAACTGACCTGCTGTCAGCATCCATATGGAGAAGGTCATATTGGCAATGAACTGAGGGTAGCCTGTGACCAACAGCCAGGAAGAAAGAAAAGATCTTTGTCCAGCAAGGAGTGGCTCTTTCCAAAATCATACCTCAGATGAGACTCTAACCCTGGTAGACTTGTTGATTGCAAGTTTGTGAGATCTTGAGGCAAAGGACTGAGGTAAGCAGTGCCCAGAATCCTGAACCACAGAAACTGATATAATAAATGTGAGTGTTTTTAAGCACCTAAATTTGTGACAATATTGTTACAAAGCAATAGATAACCAATATCTTGAGGAAAGATTAATCTCTCTTCTCTAGCAAGTTTTACTTTTTTATTTTCTGGTGAATGAGAAATATAATTGGGGAAAAACTAGTCCTCTTGGTTTGTATTGACCTTGTTTATCTCACAGTGACAAGTTCTGCCCTGAGCCTTACCAAGAGTGATGGAGGTGGGTGAGGAAAGGAAGTAGAAATGATCCTGAGGGATGGAGAGAAATAAAAGGTGACTATGCTGCAGTTAGATGGAAAAAAAGAGAGAGAGAGAAAGTTTCCATTTGAAACTGTAATATAGGAGGAACTGTGGGGAAAAGGAAGAGAAAATGAAATGAAAAAATGCCTATTAGCAGTGAAAGAATTAGTAAAAGAAAACAGTCATAAAAATAGTTGTATGCTATAAAAAGTATGTCTTTTGTTGATCCATCAAAATAAATAATGCAGGAAAGAGCAAGCAAATGGGAAACCACAAGACATCAAATAAGATTTTTTAAATAGAGTTATGAGGAACAGAGGTTAGCCTGATGTTACTAGAGAAAAATTAAGGTCAGAAATTAATCAATTTTAGTAAGAAATAAGTTTCTTAAACATAGCTAAGCACTGAATGAGGAAAAATTTTTTAAGTTTACTCTTACAGTAAAACAAACCAGATTCAAGGGAGCTTTGAAAGATAAGCATGTCAAAATCAGTCCAGAAATTGGCAAATCCCATTACATGTGTGTTTCTTAATTCAATCAGTGAAAATGGGAGGAGGCAGAGAATTAAAGTATGGAGAATTTTGTGGACATGATATGACTTCCTCCTATGTTATAACACTCACGGTTCTGAAAGCAATAATAAATCCTCAAGAAATAGAGAATGTTTTAAAAGGTTCCATAGGAAGAGGGAACTCTTCACTAAATTTAATATTTTTCTAGCTGTTTATGGTAACCATTGGCAAGTGTTTTCAGTGTGATTACATATTGGAGAAAGGGAAAATCAAAATATAGGTGGAAACATTTGACAACTCTAAACCACATAAAAATGCAAAACATTATTTTAAAAAGAAAAAGAGAAGGTACAAAATTTGAAGCTTTAAAAAATTAAACCTGTCAATTATATCTCAATTAAAAAAACTAAACTCAAAATCTCAGATATTTGCAGGAATTTACTGGAGTTTTGTTATTTCTGACAGAGTGATATATTTGATCTAAAATAGAAAGTAAAGAAACATCACAGAATGCTTCATTAATTTGTGAGAAATAACTGCGTTTAGAGACAGAAGAAAATAGAGTACTTATGTCTGATTTCAGAGCAGCTATCTGACAATATATCTGGTATTATGTTTCACAAAATATCATGTTACTAGTTTTCATCAAATTTGGTATTGAGCTAGATATTAGCAAATGGAATAGAAAAGAGAAAAAATAAATTTGTAAATACACAGGCATTTGTGTGTTACCTAAAGATTTTGAATCAGCTTTTAACCCTGAATATATACAATGTGTAAAGGAAAGGAAAGCAGCAGGTTGAACCCAGTGCTAGCCTACAAGGATATGCTTTTGTATGGTGTTAGTTGTGAAGAAAATACATTATGATTTCCAAATTTTCAGTCTGTGCATGGTCAGAGAGAGAGGATGATCAGGAAAAAACAGATCATGAAGGCACTGAATATGCTGCTATCCTCTATTGTTGCATTTTAAAAAGTATGTGAAAGGCCCAAAGATAACAGGGAAAAATTAGTGAACGGTTTCCTTTGCAAGTGGAAGGCGGAGGGAATGATGCCTGAACTAGAATTTGGAGATAAACAAAAACCAATAGGTAGAGTAAAGAAGGGCATTCTAGAAAGAGAAACAACATATGCAAAGGAATGTTAATAGGAAATAGAAGTAGTTTCTTGTTGCTGATTTTGTCTGCTAGTGAGAGGCAGGAAGAAAAATGATACAGTTTGGAGACTGAGACAAAGCACAAATTAAAAAATGATCTGAGAGATAGTTAAGTATCAAGAAAACTTGGTGACTAATTAAATATGGGTGTGAAAGAAAGAATGGAGTAGAGGATACTTAAACTTACAGATAAGGACAGCCAGGTAGATAATGGTGTCACCAACAGAGACAGCAGGTACAGGAAAGATCAGTTTTACAGTAATGAGTGCAAACAGATGACAGAATAACAAGAGAAGTTTAAGATAACTTGACTTTGGAGGATAGAAATGGGGATGCCATTTAAGTCACTTGATATAATGGTCTGAAATTAATTTATAATGTGAGTGATTTATAAATTTAAAAATGTTTTAAAATATCTTACATTTTTTTACTGAAGTAAAACTACCTGCAGAAAAGTACACCAATCTTAAATATTTAGCTCAGTGAATTATCATAAACACACACACACACACGTGTGAACATGCACACTCTTGTTAACGCCAGACAGATTGTGAAATGGAATAAAAAGACCACCTCAGAAGACCCCTTTATACTATTCCAAAGCACCATCCACTCTGCATCCTCAAAGTTCACCACTATGTGCATTTTTAATATCATGGGTTTGTTTTGCCTGGTTTTGAACTCTATATAATGGAATCATGAAGCATATTATTTTGTATATGACTTATTTTCCTCAACATTATGATTTTTAAATATCTTCACCTACACCTGCTATTGTCTACCTTTTCACTGAGAAAGAGATTTTTTTAACTTATTTTTTTTTTCACTGCTTTTTCTCCTCTTGGTCACCTTCATTACTGACTTAAATGACAACTTTTTTTCACCCTTATAACTCTTTTATTTGTCAAGATCATTCTCTCTGCCCTCATTTAAATATGCAGCCACTATTTTCAAAATTTTATATATGCAAATTTATTTAATTCTTATGACAATCTATTAGATAGATATTATTACTATTACCTGTATTATATATAAATTACATGCCTCATTATATTATTCCTATTATAACATATTTTATCATGTAATATTATAAAATAAACTATGACTAATATTATAATATTATTGTACATAATAGTGGAATATGAGACTCAAAACGTTTAAATGACTTGCTTATTAACTAACTAGTAAGTGGCATAGCCAGGATTTGAACTTATAAATGACTTGAATTTTTAAATTTTATTTAACATTAACATAAGAGAAAAACCTACATGAGAGTTCTGTCCAGATACCTGAGAATCTAAAATTGTAAGCTCCAGAAAAGGAGCATCAGCAGCAACTGGGAAATATTTAGGAATGCACATTCTCAGGTTGTACCTAGATTCATTGAATCTGAAACTGTGGGCCTGGGGCTCCAGTCTGTATTAACAAATGTATCCTTATGCGTGCTAAAAATTTGAGAACCACTGCTCCAAAATATTCTTTGCTGTAAAGTTTGTGTGAGGCTGAACTAAAATGAACTGATTTTATTAAGGGCACAAGCCCTTAATAAATTATTACTTTATTAATATTTGTTAATGGCCAAGTGATTAAAAAAATATCTTCAGGGATATTAATGCAATGTTGTGTAAGAATAGAATATATAGAGACATGTTTAAAATATAAAAGGCTTCATTTAAGTTTTAGTTGGTAAGGCAGGTAGAATAAAAATGATATTTCAGGAGATAGCTTCAAGATGGTGGAGGAGTAAGACGTGGAGATCATCTTCCTCCCCACAAATACATCAAAAATACATCTACATGTGGAACAACTCCTACAGGACACTTACTGAATGCTGGCAGAAGACCTCAGATTTCCCAAAAGGCAAGAAACTCCCCACGTACCTGGGCAGGGCAAAAGAAAAAAGAAAAAAGAAAAAAAAAAAGAGACAAAAGAATAGGGATGAGACCTGCACCTTTGGGAGGGAGCTGTGAAGGAAGAAAAGTTTCCACACACTAGGAAGCCCCTTCACTGGCGGAGACGGGGGGTGGCGGTGGGGTGAAGCTTCGGAGCCACGGAGGAGAGCGCAGCAACAAGGGTGCAGAGGGCAAAGCAGAGAGATTCCCGCACAGAGGATGGGTGCCGACCAGCACTCACCAGCCTGAGAGGCTTTTCTGCTCACCCACAGGGGTTGGGGGGTGGTGCTGGGAGCTAAGGCTCGAGCTTCGGAGGTCAGATCCCAGGGAGAGGACTGGGGTTGGCTGCATGAACACAGCCTGAAGGGGGCTAGTGCACCACAGCTAGCCAGGAGGGAGTCCAGAAAAAGTCTGGACCTGCCTAAGAGTCAAGAGACCATTGTTTCAGGACTGCAAGGAGAGGGGATTCAGAGCAATGCCTAAACAAGCTCCAGAGATGGGTGCAAGCCGCGGCTATCAGCACAGACACCAGAGACAGGCATGAAATGTTAACACTGCTGCTGCAGCCACCAAGAAGCCTGTGTGCAAGCACAGGTCACTATCCACACCTTTCCTCCTGGGAGCCTGTGCAGCCTGCCACTGCCAGGGTCCGGTGGTCCAGGGACAACTTCCCGGGGAGAGCACACGGCACACCTCAGGCTGTTGAAATGTCCCGCCAGCCTCTGCGGCGGCAGGCTCACCCCACATTCTGTACCCACCTCCCCCCCCCAGCCTGAGTGAGCCAGAGCCCCTGAATCAGCCGCTCCTTTAACACCCTCCTGTCTGGGTGAAGAACAGATGCCAGAGGGTGACTGACCTACATGCAGAGGTGGGACCAAACCCAAAGCTGAACCCCAGGAGCTGTGTGCACGAAGAAGAAAAAGGGAAATTTCTCCATGAGCCTCAGGAGCAGCGGATTAAATCTCCACAATCAAATTGATGTACCCTGTATCTGTGGAATACCGGAATAGACAACGAATCATCCCAAAACTGAGGCGGTGGACTTTGGGAGCAACTGTAGACTTTGGGGATTTGCTTTCTGCATCTAATTTGTTTCTAGTTTTATGTTTATCTTAGTTTAGTATTTAGAGCTTATTATCACTAGATTTGTTTATTGATTTGGTTGCTCTCTTTTTAAAATATATATATATATATTTTCCTTTTTCTTTTTTTGTGAGTGTGTATTTGTATGCTTCTTTGTGTGATTTTGTCTGCATAGGTTTGCTTTTGCCATTTGTCCTAGGGTTCTGTCTTTCCTTTTTTTCTTAGTATAGTTTTTACTGCTTGTTATCACTGGTGGATTTGTTTATTGGTTTTGTTGCTCTCTTCTTTTTTTTTGAATTACTTTATTTTTTTTATTTTAATATATACTTTTATTTTAATGACTTTATTTTTTCTTTCTTTCTTTCTTTTTTGGTTTTCCTCCCTTTTCTTCTGTGCCATGTGGCTGACAGGGTCTTGGTGCTCTGTCCAGTTGTCAGGCCTTAGCCTCTGAGGTGTCAGAGCCGAGTTCAGGACATTGGTCCACCAGAGACCTCCCGGGCCCTCATATTATCAATTGGTGAGAACTCCCCCAGAGATCTCTGTCTCAATGCTAAGACCCAGCTCCAGTGAATGACCAGCAAGCTCGAGTGCTGGACACCCCATGCCAAAAAACTAGCAAGACAGGAACACAACCCCACCCATTTGCAGAGAGGCTGACTAAAATAACAGTAAGTTCACAGACACCCCAAAACACACCACCAGACATGGTCCTACCCACCAGCAAGACAAGATCCAGCCTCATCTACCAGAACACAGGCACCTGTCCCCTCCAACAGGAAGCCTACACAATCCACTAAACCAATCTTAACCATGGGTCGCAGACACCAAAAACAATGGGAACTACGAACCTGTAGCCTGTGAAAAAGAGAACCCCAAACACAATTAGTTAAGCAAAATGAGAAGACAGAAAAATACACAGCAGAAGAAGGATCAAGGTAAAAACCCACCAGACTAAACAAATGAAGAGGAAATAGATAGTCCACATGAAAGAGAATTCAGAGTAATGATAGTAAAGATGATCCAAAATCTTGCTAATAGAATGGAGAAAATAAAAGAAACATTTAACAAGGACCTAGGAGAACTGAAGAGCAAACAAACAATACTGACCAACACAATAAATGAAATTAAAAATTCTCTAGAAGGAATCAATAGCAGAATAACTGAGACAGAAGAACAGATAAGTGACCTGGAAGATAAAATAGTGGAAATAACTACCACTGAGCAGAATAAAGAAAAAAGAATGAAAAGAATTGAGGACAGACTCAGAGACGTCTGGGACAATATTAAACGCACCAACATTCAAATTACAGTGGTCCCAGAAGAAGAAGAGAAAAACAAAAGGCACTGAGAAAATATTTGAAGAGATTATAGTTGAAAACTACCCTAATATGGGAAAGGAAATAGTCAGTCAAGTCCAGGAAGCACAGAGAGTCACATACAGGATAAATCCAAGGAGAAAAATGCCAAGACATATATTAATCAAACTATCAAAAATTAAACAAAAAGAAAATTATTAAAAACAACAAGGGAAAATCAACAAATAACATACAAGGGAATCCCCATAAGGTTAACAACTTATCTTTCAGCAGAAACTCTGAAAGCCAGAAGGTTGTAGCAGGACATACATAAAGTGATGAAAGGGAAAAACCTACAACCAAGATTATTCTACCCAGCCAGGATCTCTTTCAGATTTGATGAAGAAATTAAGACCTTTACAGACAAGCAAAAGCTAAGAAAATTCAGCAACACCAAACCAGCTTTACAACAAATGCTAAAGGAACTTCTCTACACAGGAAAAACAAGAGAAGGAAAAGACCTACAAAAACAAACAATAGCAATGATCAGTAAACTAATTTAGTAAATTTAGTAAATTTAGTAAAACTAAAATTTAGTAAAACTAAAAGCTGGTTCTTTGAGAAGATAAACAAAATTGATAAACCATTAGCCAGATTCATCAAGAAAAAAAGGGAAAAGACTCAAATAAGCAGAATTAGAAATGAAAAAGGAGAAGTAACAGCTGACATTGCAGAAATACAAAGGATCATGAGAGATTACTACAAACAACTATGCCAATAAAATGGACAACCTGGAAGAAATGGACAAATTCTTAGAAGAGAACAACCTTCCTAGACTGAGACAGGAAGAAATAGAAAATATAAACCGACCAATCACAATCACTGAAATTGAAAGTCTGATTAAAAACCTTCCAACAAACAAAGGCCCAGGACCACATGGATTCACAGGTGAATTCTATCAAACATTTAGAGAAGATCTAACACCTATCCTTCTCAAACTCTTCCAAAATATAGCAGAGGGAGGAACACTCCCAAACTCATTCTATGACCAAAACCAGGCAAACATGTCACTAAAAAAGCAAACTACAGTCCACTATCACTAACGAACATAGATGCAAAAATCCTCAACCAAATACTAGCAAACGCAATCCAACAGCACATTAAAAGGATCATACCACATGGTCAAGTGGTGTTTATCCCAGGGATGAAAGGATTCTTCAATATATGCAAATTAATCAATGTGATAACCCATATTAACGAATTGAAGGGTAAACACTGTATGATCATCTCAGTAGATGCAGAAAAAGCTTTCAACAAAATTCAACACCCATTTATAGTAAAAAATCTCCAGAAAGTAGGCATAGCAGGAACCTACCTCAATATAATAAAGGCCATATATGACAAACCCACAGCCAACATCATTCTCAATGGTAAAAAACGGAAACCATTTCCACTAAGATCAGGAAGAAGACAAGGCTGCCCACTCTCACCACTATTATTCAACATAGTTTTGGAAGTTTTAGCCACAGCAATCAGAGAAGAAAAAGAAATAAAAGGAATCCAAATCGGAAAAGAAGTAAAGCTGTCACTGTTTGCAGATGACATGATACTATACATAGAGAACCCTAGAGATGCTACCAGTAAAGTACTAGAGCTAGTCAATGAATTTGGTAAAGTAGTAGGATACAAAATTAATGCACAGGAATCTCTTGCATTCCTATACACTAATGATGAAAAATCTGAAAGAGAAATTAAGGAAACACTCTCACTTATCATTGCAACAAAAAGAATAAAATACCTAGGAATAAACCTACCTAAGGAGACAAAAGACCTGTGTACAGAAAACTATAAGACACTGATGAAAGAAATTAAAGTTGATACAAACAGATGGAGAGATATACCATCTACTTTGATTGGAAGAATCAACATTGTGAAAATGACCATACTACCCAAAGCAATCTACAGATTCAATGCAATCCCTATCAAACTACCAATGGCATTTTTCACAGAACTAGAACAAAATATTTCACAATTTGTTTGGAAACACAAAAGACCCCGAATAGCCAAAGCAATCTTGAGAAAGAAAAACGGAGCTGGAGGAATCAGACTCCCAGACTTCAGACCATACTACAAAGCTACAGTAATAAAAATAGTATGGTACTGGCACAAAAACAGAAATATAGATCAATGGAACAAGATAGAAAGCCCAGAGATAAACCCACGCACATATGGTCACCTTATCTTTGATAAAGGAGGCAAGCATATACAATGGAGAAAAGACAGCCTCTTCAATAAGTGGTGCTGGGAGAAACTGGACAGCTACATGTAGAAAAATGAAATTAGAACACTCCCTAACACTGTATACAAAAATAATCTCAAAGTGGATTAAAGACCTAAATGTAAGGCCAGACACTATAAAAGTCTTATAGGAAAACATAGGTAGAACACTCTGTGACATAAATCACAGCAAGATCCTTTTTCACCTACCTCCTAGAGAAATGGAAATAAAAACAAAAATAAACACATGGGACCTAATGAAACCTAAAAGCTTTTGCACAGGAAAGGAAACCATAAACAAGACGAAAAGACAACCCTCAGAATGGGAGAAAATATTTGCAAATGAAGCAACTGATGAAGGATTAATCTCCAATATATAGAAGCAGCTCCTGCAGCTCAATATCATAAAACAAGCAAAACAATCCAAAAATGAGCAGAAGACCTAAATAGACATTTCTCCAAAGAAGATATACAGATCGCCAACAAACACATGAAATGATACTCAACATCATTAATCACTAGAGAAATGCAAATCAAATCTACAATGAGGTATCAGAATGGCCATCATCAAAAATCTACAAACAATAATTGCTGGAGAGGGTGTGGAGAAAAGGGAGCCCTCTTGCACTGTTGGTGGGAATGTAAATTGATACCACCACTATGGGAACAGTATGGAGGTTTCCTGAAAAACTAAAAATAGAACTACCATACGACCCAGCAATCCCTCTACTGGGCGTATACCCTGAGAAAACCAGAATTCAAAAAGAGTCATGTAACACAATGTTCATTGCAGCACTATTTACAATAGCCAAGACATGGAAGTCACCTAAGTGTCCATTGATAGATGAATGGATAAAGAAGATGTGGCACATATATATACAATGGAATATTACTCAGCCATAAAAAGAAACGAAATTGAGTTATTTGTAGTGAGATGGATGGACCTGGAATCTGTCATACAGAGTGTAGTAAGTCAGAAAGAGGAAAACAAATACCGTATGCTAACACATAAATATGCAATCTAAAAAAAAAAAAAAAAGTAGTTCTGAAGAACCTAGGGGCAGGAGAGGAATAAAGTCGCAGACGTAGAGAATGGACTTGAGGATACGGGAGAGGGAATGGTAAGCTGAGACGAAGTGAGAGAGTGTCATGGACATATATACACTACCAAATGTAAAATAGATAGCTAGATCTAGTGGGAAACAGCTGCATAGCACAGGGAGATCAGCTCCGTGCACTGTGACCACCCAGAGGGGTGGGATAAGGGAGGGTGGGGGGAAGACATAAGAGGGAGGGGGCATGGGATATATGTATACATATAGCTGGCTCACTTTTTTATACAGCAGAAACTAACACACCATTGTAAAGCAATTATACTCCAATAAAGATGTTAAAAAAAAAACCAATATCTGTCCATCATATTTAAAAAGAGTATATGGGAATTCAGTCTTGCAGTGGCCAAAGGATTTTTTTTTTTGATTTGGATGAATTAACGTTTTGTTGTAATATTCTTTTTTCAAAGATTTATTTATTATTTACTTATTTATTTTTGGCTGTGTCAGGTCTTAGTTGCTGCACGTAGGATCATTGTTGAGGCATGCGGGATCTTTCATTGTCATGCGCGGTCTTCTCTCTAGTTGTGGTGTGCAGGTTTTCTCTTCTCTAGTTGTGTCGTGCAGTCTCCAGGGCGCATGGGCTCTGTAGTTTGCAGCACTTGTGCTCTAGATGAGGCACGCAATCTCGGTAATTGTGACACTCGGGTTTAGTTGCCCCACAGCATGTGGGATCTTAATTCCCTGAACAGGGATCAAACCTGCATCCCCTGCATTGTAAGGCACATTCTTTACCACTGGACCACCAGGGAAGTCCCTGTTGGATTTCTTTGACAGTCCTCATCTCAAGCAAATAAATTACTGGCATTTATAGAATGGATATCATTCTAAGAAAAATGATTTGAGATAGATAGGAGAACAGATTGAGAAGAATAGAAGAGAAATAAAAGAATTTATAGCACTGTCCCTTTCACAGAACCTTCCTCCTCTTTTCTCTGCTGTCTCTGCTTCCTCTGCTTCTCCTGCATTTCTTTATCCCTTCCTGTGTCAGTCTGACTCCTGGGGAAGGGGAAGTGATGATCTTTTAGTTGGTGGTTCCCTTCATTCATGCATTTTCACATAAAGAGGGATGAGGACACAACTTCTTTAGCTGGTAATGAATTATGTGCTCCATTTGAGGACACAGGCTTGTGTTCCTGGTGGCTTAACCCTGAGTCCACTTCATATCTTAGTCTAGATTCCACCTCCAAGAGTCCCTTCTCATCCACACACCAGGTAGCTAGGAAAGCATATATGGTAAAGAGACCTGATCAGGGACTAAGGAGAACTTAGATAAAGGACTATGCCCCTTATGAAGGCAACAGCATAGAGAGTTGTGACTCTACTTAGGCAATCAAACAAGGCATTAATCTGATAAATGTAAACACAGAGAGAACAGAGTGCCATATAATTTAATTTTTCTTGTCACAGGGCAAGGAAAATCAGCCTTATTTGGATCACCAGGAAAACTATTGCCATTGAGAAGCTACTCAGGACTGAAGGTACCCCTACTTACTATCTATGTGAATTTAATTTAATTGAGCCTAATATGAAACATTGAAATAATAATATCTGCTTTAGCATTGTTGAGAGTTAATAATGTATGCAAATCTCCTGATATATTTTTGGCACTTAACAGGCATTTATTTAATGATAGATCTTATTAGGGTTATAATTATCATAATCATAACTAACCAATGAATCACTTGTAATAAGAGCATCAGGCTCAACATTTAATAAGTGAGCTGCTTTAATCTTTCAAGAAACATATACATCACTGCCATAAGTAATTAAGTTATCTTTTATTGTGGAAATAAAATACGAATAAATCAAGTCTAATATCCAGCTAAAATTAAAATATACCACAATGGTAATTTTCTTTATTTCAAGGATGCAAGTGGGGCAGGATAATTTATTGAGATACTAATTTGAGTTTTATTCTCCCTTGTACTCTCCTTCCCTCATTCAAGTTGGTAGTGAGACTGTTGGTTTCCTTGCCCCAGAAGAGATTTGTGTTGCTAGGCTAAATATGAGAAGCATGTAAACAACTGTGTTCCTGGTTTTTTAATTCTTGATACTTGATACTAATTCAGATACTTGATATTCCTGAGGGTATTTTGTTATTAGAGAGGAGAAATAGGTGGATGGCTTTTAAACTTGTGAGAGAGGGAGGGGGGATTCCCTCAGACTCCAAATAGATGCCAATGTGAAAAGTATACTGTGATGCATTCTTGAGACACACCAGGATGAAAGTGAATAAATACCTAGGGCAGTGTTTGAGTGTGGACCTTAAGGAAACTGGAGCTTGGATGCCATGGCTCCAACTCTTAGTAAAGATTTCCAGGCCCACGTTTGACTCATGCAGAAGAACTGAAAAATTCAAGAGTCCTTATATTCTGGAAAATTAGATTACAGAAAATCATGATGAGATAAAGAAAAAATACACTTTCTGCAGTTTCTAATCATTGCTTAAGACTCCTTGATTCTTCTGTAAAAAGCCTCAGTAATGACTGAGAGTGATTTTCCTAACAGGGTGTCAGCACAGGTTCTGAACCATGTTTAATCTGACCATAAAAAAATAATATGGATTTTTCTGATGTGTTATCTCTTGCATGATAAGTGTTGGTATAAAGTTCACATAAAAAGAGAATTTAATACTTTATTTTTTTTCTGGCAATCCACTCTTTTTTTTTTTAATTTATTGAAGTATAGTTGATTTACAATGTTATATTAATATCTGCTATACAGCAAAGTGGTTCATTTATACACACACACATATTTATTTATTTTTCATATTCTTTTCCATTATGGTTTATCACAGGATATTGAATATAGTTCCCTGTGCTATATAGTAGGACCTTGTTGTTTATCCATTCTCTATATAATAGTTTGCATCTGACAATCCACTCTTTTATTTTTTAACTTTGTATTTTATATTGAGGTATAGTTGATTAACAATGTTGTGTTAGTTTCAGGTGTACAGAAGAGTGATTCAGTTATACATATACATGTATCCATTCTTTTTCAAATTCTTTTCCCATTTAGGTTGTTACATAGTATTGAATAGACTACTGTGTGCTATACAGTAGGTCCTTGTTGGTTATCCATTTTAAATAGAGCAGTGTGTACATGTCAATCCAAAATTCCTTAACTATCCCTCCCCCAACCCTTCCCCCTGCTAGAGTTTAATATTTTAATTTAACAATCTATCATCTAAATATATCAAGGTACAAAAACAACCTAAAATGGTGCATAAAACAAATTTGACAATATTTGACATTTCTTCTTGATACTCATGATATTTCATCTATCTTAGTTGGAAAAATCATGGCACTTCATTCTTAATCCTCTTGTTTTAACTGGACAGTAAAGATAAGGAGTCCGACAGCTCAGGTAGGTTCCATGAAGAGCCCTCACTCTGTGCTACATGAGTCATACCTTATAGGAAATTGAGGTAAAGACCATCTGGGCCTGTGATAGTAACTTTCCCTGGGTCCAAGATGGGGGATAACATGGACTTTGTCCTTTGATGCCACACCCTTCTTTTCTACAACATCTATAAAAGCCTACTTTTAAAGTATTTGGTTTAAAAATTGATTCAATTGAATTAAACATCAAGGGAGAGAAAGAAGAAAGAAACTAGGTGAAGTATAAAATCCTCAAACTAACCTGAAATATATTCTGCAACAAAGATGTCATGGTGAAGGGCTGGTTGATTAGAGCACACATTTTGAGTTCAGTGATCCAGCAGCCCTTTGGAGCGTTGGGAGAGAGCTGCCAATTTTGAGAAACACACTTTTCTGTTTGGCTTTACTGATTATTTGAAACAGTATTGCCAAGGCCCTAATGTCGGCCCCATCTTTATTGTTGCTTGGCCTCTATGATGCTTATAAGGTGTGGCTCTTCCTGGTCTTCCCACTGATGTTTGGTGTCATATGAGAAAGGAGCCACAGGAGTACCAGCTTTCTACTTGGTTTAGGCACTAAGAAAATCCTGGGGCGTCCAGCCAGCTGCTTCTCAAAGCTGTTGATTTGCACTATAAAAATTGATCCAAGTGGTTTGTCCTTCATCTGTCCCGTGGCTTGCTCTTGCTCCTTCAGTTAGGAGGTGTTAGTGAGCTCCTCCTAGTATCTCTTCTCTGGCTGTTTCTTCAGTTAGTGGAATTGTGTGTTGAAGGTATCGCCTCCAATCAGTCTAGCCCCTCTGCACTTGACTAGGGGAAAACATCATCATCAACAACAATAATACCATAAATTTCTCATCTGCACAATATACTTATCCTTATTCTCTTATTTTTTTGTGCATAAGAAGGGTATGTATAGCTTTTTAGTAATTTCAGTGCACATATGGATGGAACATAAAATGGATCCCTGAGCGATCCTTGCACAAAAGTAAATATGTATTACATCTATTCCTATGAACATATGTAATTGTTTAAAACAATATTTTAACAAGGTGATCCTTGATCACGTTAGTCAAGAATATGTCATTCTTCAGATAAATATCAGCCCTGAAACAGTTTTTCAAAAAGGCTTATATTTCTATCTGTTTTCTACAGTTCACATTCATTCCATAAACAATGAATGTTGAATTGCTGAATGAATTGATCAATTAATCAATTCACTAATAATGTGTAGAGTGAGAAAATGATAAATAGGATGAAAAAGATCTTGTGGAAAGGAAACCATTGCATTTTATGCCACCAGAAGGCTCATTTAAGTAATGAAGGAAATAAAATGTAGGGAAAGGCAACAAAAATATTTTTTAAGTACCCTTGTGGCATAAACTAATTTTTCCATACAATAAATGGTCATGCCTCATATATCATTGATTTTATATTAAGTTACAGGTTTTAGGATATGAAGTGGAAAAACTGCATGAACAATATTCAAGATCAACTGTTTGCAACCCTAAAGTATTCCTGAAAGTGTCTGGAAAGGATTAATTCTGGTGTCTATATATAACTGCATTTTAAGAAACAGTGGCTATTGTACTGTAGGTACAAACCTGAGTCAGCATCGTCCAGTTTTGACTGATAATTTTTTTTGTCCTGTCTGTGTTTCTCTTCTCCCCTTGGAGCAGCCGAGGGATACATACACTTTCTATTAAGTAGAAAAGAAGTAATGGCTTTCTTAGTATCTGAGCTCAGCAGCAAAGAAGTCTGCAATTACAGCAAAAAGAAAAAGACAGAAGAAAAAGAAAAAAAAACCAAGAAGCTTGCCCCAGTTTTACTTAGAAGCCTGTGACTTATGTTCATTTTTCCATGAAAAGAGGCAGGTGAAGTGTAACCTCTACAGGCAGCCTCTTGAGAAGGAATGATAAACCTGGCAGATAAGACAGACCAGCAGGAAAGTCAGAGTTAGAGATTGGGAATTATGAGTACTTAGTTAATTATGAGTATCCGCTAGTTATTGTCATTAAACCAGGTTTTAATTTCACAGAACCTCTTTTAAAAAAAGTAAGCTATTATAGAATTATATCTCATCCAGCTCAATTTTTGTCCTTATTCATGAAATTTTTTGTTCTACAGAATAGTTGAGTCAGTGATACACAAAAACAAAGATACAAACACTGATACATATATTTTTCTTCTAATTAGAATGTTTGGCTTATAAAATAATGTGGCATGGCTATTTTCAAAAGATTGGATTTTAGCACAACTTTATCAGTAGAACTATGTATAGTAAACAGTTATGGTTTTACTTATTATATAACATTATTTTACTTAAATTTAGGAATGTAAAATATACAAAGCTCTGACTTATTAGATTATTTGCAAGTAATATTTTATAATAAAATTTGGCCTTGAGATTTTGGATTCAGTGAGTTCAACCCTGAGGTTCATTCTTATAATTTCTATCCACATGGTTTCTCAGATAGTGATTTTCGTTGTCAGTCCTGGCGTGGTAGCCCAGCCTACAAGATGGCCTCTGGTAATTCTGCCTCCTGGTATTCACACCCTTGTATAGTCCCTCCAAATTTGCTAGGATGTTGGACTCTGTGAATAGTAGACTATGACGGAAAGGATGGATGCCACTTTAAAGAATAGGTTCTAAAAGACAGCGTGACTACTGTTTTGCTTGTTCTCTCATGCACTGTTTCTCTGAGATCACTTGCTCTGGGGAAAGCCAATCTTGCCACCTCTTCAGACAGAAATATATATGCATATATATATGTATATATATATTCTTTTTCAGATCCTTTTCCCTTATAGGTTATTACAAAATATTGAGTATAGGTCCCTGTGCACAGTAGGTCCTTGTTGGTTATCTGGCCTGCTGCCTGTTTTTGTAAATAAAATTTTATTGGAAAACAGCCCCATCCATTCATTTAGATCCTATGTATGGCTACTTTCACTGTATAACAAAGACATTGGGTAATTGAGACCTCATGGCCTGGAGAGTCTAAATATTTAGTATCTAACTCTTTTCAGAAGAGCAGTTTATAGATCCTTGCTCTAAGCCAAGTCTAATAAATCTGTAATGAATTTAGTTCTCTTCGTGTTGAAATCATACAAATAAAACAATGTATAAGGAATTCCATGGAAAACTATTTTCATAAAATTAAAGTATGTGCTATGTTCTTTTTTCCTCCCATCTAAATTTCATTTCAAAGAGTAATAAAAATCATCATGACTCTAGGGATTCCAAACTATTATTTTTTTGTAACTTTGGTAAAATTTTGTTCTTGTGTTTATTTTGTTTCATTTTGGAATACATGAAGGCCCAAGTTATAATAAAACTTTCTACAGCACTGAAATGGCCCCAAAAGACATTATTTAAACAGTTGGCTATTTTCTCTCTGAAAAGTCATTCCTCCAAACATTTTAATATTGCCTTCATAGGTAACTAGAATAAAGCTTGTTTAAATGTTTGATGTGTAGCATGAATAATGGATTAAAAACTTTTTTTAGCAAAAAGTTAGGGTTTGAACCTTACAAATATCATCTTTCTGAGGCAAAACTCACATGTATGTATTTATTCTATAAGAGTTAAAGGCCATTACTTCTTGGAACTCTGGAACAGGTTGGATGATGACACAAGTTTTATGAACTTGGGTTATTTATATGGGGTGAGCATACTGCATACCTAAAGTGATTATATATATATAAGTCAGCCTCTAAATAAACAATATATATGTCTGACAAATAAGATGTTGGATTCTGAAATGTTTACCTTTTTTTTAGTATTTAATGCTGTTTCATTTTTAAAGTAGAAGTTAATTACAATTATTTTAGGTTGTTTATATTTCATACTTTGTTTCAGTGTTTTAATGAATATACACCCATAATATTGGTCTAGTATACTCTCAAATATTTCAATTCTACCCAATGTTTCAAAATTAATTATATTGACAATAAGCATATAAATAAATTATTAGCACAAAGTCCTCTTGAAATATATATGCTGCATGTAAGTGCATGTGTTCTCTCAAAAGACATTATAAGCAGGCATATTTTGTGTGATAAAAAAGGAAAAGCCAATTTTTCAATAAATATTTATAAAAGTATGAATTTTTCCACTATAAGTTAATTGGAAAGTAATTTAATATTTAAAATGTTTTAGCTGCAATAGAAAACCTTGCAAATTATGGTATAAAATATGAGAGCAGTTATTATTTACTCAAGAGACAGTCAATCCAGACTATATAGATGCTCAAACATGTTAGCAGGAATCTCTTTCCAGGAATCAGCTCTTTCCAGCTTTCTACTCTTCCCGTCTCAGTGTTTTGGCTTTAGCCTTTATACCGGTTGCAAGATTACTATCACATCTCTAGATGTGAATTATCATTAACCTCCCAAGTATGAAGAGGCAGAGGTCAACGGTTTTGTTTTTGTTTTTGTTTTTTCTGTGAGACTTTATCAGGATCCTTTAAGCATTCTTTCTCTTTCTTTGACCATATCTGAGTCACATGGTAGCCCCTAGTTGGAGGAGGCTGGGCAAAGACATATCTGGCCAAAGGGAAGGCAATTGACATGACTGGCTTAGACTGATTATGGTTATTTTGGAAAGTTGGGCACATTGTTGACCTAAACATATTTGGGCTCTATTAGTAAGAAAGAAGGGGTCTGGGGTGGATGGGGAGCAGGGGGAAAGTATAACTACAAGTTAGTCAATATACTGTGTCTGCAACAGAAATACAATAGAGCAAGAAACATATAATTCTTATTTGATTTGGAGCTTTATTATTAAATACTATAATCTTCAGTGAAATATAAGATTATAGAACTGAGGCTGACATTTGTAGTAATTGAGTATTCTAAAATATTTTTATTTATTTATTTACTTATTTAGTGATTTATTTAGTGATTTGATATTTTTATAGATTATACTCCATTTAAAGTTATTACAAAATAATGGCTATATTTCCCTGTGCTGTACAATATATACTTGTTGCTTATCTATTTTATACATAATGTGTTGTGTCTCTTAATCCCATACCCCTATCTTCCCCTCCCCTTCTTCCCTATTCCCACTTGTATCCACTAGTTTGTTCTCTATATCTGTGAGTCTGTTTCTGTTTTGTTGTATACATTCATTTGTTTTATTTTTAGATTCCACATAGAAGTGATAATATACAGAATTTGTCTTTATCTGACTTATTTTGCTAAGCATGATACTCTCTACATCCATCCATATTGTTGCAAATGACAAAATTTAATTCTTTTTTTATGGCTGAGTAACATTCCATTGTATGTATATGTGTGTGTGTATATATATATATATATCTCACATCTTCTTTATCCATTCGTCAGTTCATGGATGCTTGGGTTGCTTCCATATCTTGTCTACTGTAAATAATGTTGCTATGAACATTGGGGTGCATGTATCTTTTCAAGTTAGTGTTTTCATTTTTTTTGTATATACACCTGGAAGTGGAATTGCTAGATCATATGGTATTTCTTTTTTTAGTTTTTTTGAGGAGCCTCCATACTGTTTTCCAGAGTGACTGCACCAATTTACATTCCTACCAACAGTGTACAAGGGCTATCTTTTCTCCTTGTTCTCCTCAACGTTTCTTATTTGTAGACTTTTTGATGATAGCCATCCCAACAGGTGTGAGGTGATATCTCATTGTGGTTATGATTTGCATTTCTCTAATAATTAGCGATGTTGAGTATTTTTTCATGTGCCTCCTGGCTATCTGTATGTCTTCTTTGGGAAAATTTCTATTTAGGTCTCCCGCTCATTTTCTAATCAGGCTTTTTTTTTTTTTTAACTGAGCTGTATGAGATGTTTATATATTTTGGATATTAATCCCTTATTGGTCATATCATTTGCAAATGTTTTTCCCATCCAGTCGGTTGTCTTTTCATTTTAAGACATTATATTTTATAGTACTCTACACACTTTCCTTCAAGTTCATTAATGGATTATAATATTGATACATAGAACACACATCATTCCTCAGTTCTTATTTTAAAAAGCAAATATCTTTTTAAACTAATACTTTTTCAAATACTTGACTAAAAGAAAAAAGCTGGCTACATTTCTATTAAAATTTACTTAAGTCTTAACTATGATTTTGTATAATAATATGAAATTTAAAGTCAGTTGAGAGAGGTTAAGTCCTGATTTATTTAAAACTATTCTTTCTGTTGATAAATGCATTTAATCAGCAATACTCTCTGTGCTGGTAGATAAAATAATGAATATTTCATTCAAATATAATGTTGAAATTTTCAATGGCTTTCCAGTAGCACCAAACATTGGCTTAAAGCCCAGATATTTCTTAAGGTTCTAGCCAATAAAATCTGTATGAAATTGTGAGGAAGGATGGAGGGTAAGGGAGTAATCAAAATGCTTTGATATTATAAACTTTGTAATTTGGCTTATAAATACATTACCTGTAGTTATGTGTAATACTATAATGGCTTTCAAATTATTTAATTATGACTATGAGTAATATAAAATACATAAACTCTAAGGGAAAATAGTTTAAACCCAGGTTAGATGAAGTAGGTAAGAAAATAATTCACTAAATCTTGAGTAAGTCCTTCATCCCAGAGTCTCATTAATAATCACAGAAAGGCCTTCGGTAAATAATAGACTCTTGAGATGATGAGGCTTTTTTCTTCAGGACAATAGGGCACCATTAGGGTTACTCTTCCAAGCCTTGTTTTCTATTTGGATTTGTTTATATCTAATAATTTAGAGTCTCCCTTAGGATCAGGGGCATAAGCTTAACAGATAGTGGATAAAACTCAGAGGCACAAATTATAGCTGTAGAATAGGGATAAGTGGCCCTAATAGGGATAGAACTACACAAAGGTTTTACTACACATTGTACTATATATGTGGGCCCTGAAGCTTCTGCATATGGCTGAGTAATGAGACTCAATAGAAGCATTTCCTTTTGCATTTTTATGCCCCTAAACTTCCCTACAAGTGTGTTCCAGGAAAAAGAGCATTATGTAAATAACTCTTAGGAAGTTATCATGAAATACAAAACATCATCAAAGGGTATAAAAGAAAACATAAGAAGGTTTACAAGGTGAATCAAAGCTACAAATAATAGAATCTTTCCTTCTGGCCCATCTATGTCACATTTCTCACTCTATATACCTCTTGTCTATTTATCCGAGTAAAATAAGAGAATCAATATGAATTTATATGAAAATATGAGAATTAATGTTTTCTTTTAAACAAAGTTAAATAAGTCAAACTTGAGGTACAATGTCATGGAAGTGTTAAAACCCATTCCCTTCCCTGTGAAAATGAAAGCTTCCTTCAAACTGTGTGGACCAGATAAAATGAACTTCTTCCAGAAGTAATATGTGACTAATAGTTCACATAAATGACCTTTATGGATGGAATTGTCAGTTGAAAACAATTCTTTTAAATTTTTATCCAGAATTGAAGGCTATCAGGTTTCCTTCTCCACTAGTAAAGTGTAAGTCATTCGAGTCACTGTATTGATCAGGGTCAAGTCAGGAGACAGAAACCATGTCAGTTATTTTAACAGAGAGAATTTAAGATAAGGAATTATTAACATATATGTTACAACATGGATGAACCTTGAAGACATTATGCTACATGAAATAAGACATATACAAAAGAACAAATATTGGATGATTCCACTTATACGTTGGATCTAGAATAGCCAAATTCATAGGCACAGAAAGTAAAATGGTGGTCTTAGGCACTGGAGGAAGAGGAGGATGGGGAAGTATTGTTTTTAAGAATACGGAGTTTCAGTTTGGGATGAAAAGTTTTGGAGATGGACAGTGGGCATGGTTGCACAACTGTGTATGTACTTAACGCTACTTGAACTGTACATTTAAAATGATTAAATTAGTAACTCTTATGTATCTTTTGCCACAATAAAAAAGTAAATTGAAAAAAACCTGTTAACTAGGGAGTGAGGAAGGAAATAAACAGTAAGGTATCATACAGGTGATAATTGCAGGAAACACCAGTCAATCTGAGGGTGGAGGAATAAAGGAAAAAGTTTGGAAAAATTAAAACTTAGTATATTAAAATAAGCGGCACATGGAACTGATATCAAGATCTCTGAGGAAGGATACTTCTCAGCTAGGACTGATCCTCAGGAATTTGGAGGAAGGATTTCATATAGCTGAGATCCAGGAATCTGGAAAGTTTATTCCATAAAGAAGGTACTCATATCTCAGGGTACAAAATTATGCTGATTTTGAAGTTACTGGACAAACTACAATCTGAAACCTAATGTTGCTATTAGAACAAAAGGTTATTGTTGGTATGAATGAACATTGTTGGGGTAACTCTAGTAAGAACAGTAGGAAAAGAGAAAGGATCCAGTTCCTTTCTGCTTGAGCCCAACAGGGAGCCATTTGGCCAAAGAGAAATGCAGTTTGCAGAGTCTTGGCTCCAGTAATCAAAAAGGAGTATACACAGGGATACGCAGGGAAATGAGAGACCATACGTTAATAACTGTTGCAGTCATCTTTGAGTTACTATAGATTCTAGCACAGTATCATGGATATTAAATATTTAGTGAATAAATAAATACTTATTTTATGCTCTTACTCTTTTCATGGCCTTTTGTTAACACTATACAAGAAACATTATGAGTCCTGAGGTCTGTGATCTTCAAGATCTTGTGATCATATGAGAAGTATAGACTTTAAAGTTGCTTTTATTTATAAATTTTAAGTACCACATGATTTGTATAATTAAAAATATTTTCTAAAATACCATACATAGTCTTAGAAAGTGAGCTATTCTTTCTACTTTATTTCTGACCATGAATATTCCAGCAAGTCTAATTCCTGCACAAACACTGTCACCAGCTCATTATCATGACATTAAAGATACCTATGAGCAATTTACAGAGTGTCTGGGCAACAAATGATCTTTTTAACTGGATACTCTTTAATGGAGAGCGTACTGCTGATTAAAACTACCTTTAAAACATCCTGCAAAT
Organism: Balaenoptera physalus; assembly: GCF_965194825.1. NCBI lineage: Eukaryota > Metazoa > Chordata > Mammalia > Artiodactyla > Balaenopteridae > Balaenoptera > Balaenoptera physalus. The sequence continues at coordinate 57,174,370 of NC_138883.1, read as the reverse complement.
TAGAAGAAAAATTCATGGAAATGCAATGAAGCCAAAGTTAAAAGAGAACTAAGATTCTTTTCAATTATGTCAGTTCTGTGGTTAAAATGCATAAAACTAATGAGGCATTCAGGCAACTATGAGTTTATATGCTGTTCACTGATGCAGCTATTCTTAGTCTTCCAATGATATGCTATATTGAAAATAATTAAAAGATAAAAGATAGCCTTGGAGATGAAAATAACAGCAAACAGGTAGCTTTTGTTGTGTAGCCCAGAATCATGAGTGAGGAAAAACAGTCTACTAAGGAACCTGGGCATTCTCTTCTTTCTGGTCTCTGCTTTTATTCACCTGAACAATTATAAATACTACTATTATTTTTCATAAAGATTATTTATTTCTACGTTTACAGTTTAGACGGTAATTTCTGTGTAGGTATCAGAATTGAACAAATACAAAATACCTCTAAAAGATATTAAAATACAAAAAATACATTAATACTATTGAAAGATTCAAAACACAGACATAACTACATGTTACAGAACACATATTAGACCCCACATCAGAGACTAAGACATCTGATCTTCAAATCCCAACTAAGTCCTCTGAGTCAGGAGCACAACTTAGTCAAGGCCAGATTCCAATAAGTTCTTTCAAGAACCTTTTTAATTATCCTTACAGAGACATTTATTTCTTCTGGGCACTCTTGTCTCCTTCCCACCAGGTTCCACTGATTGGTAACAAACTTATGCATCAGGAATTGCTGACTGCACATCTGGATCAATCAAAGGTCAAACTCACAGGGCTAATTTTCTTAGTGTAACATTCCTCTAATAGCTTGGTTCCAGACTTGGATGGGTTCTATTCCTATAACTACACTGTTAGGTCCTTTGCAGTTCACCAGAATCATGGAGGCTGGCCAGAAATATATTATAACTTAAGTAAATTCAGGATTTGGGAGTTTGTAACTTACTTAAGTTCACTGAATTTGTTGCAATAATATAAGTAATAATGATTTGCTACTTGTGTAAGCAGCAGGCACTTATTGAGCCCTTAATATATCCAGGTGCTCAGATTCTATATGGAATATCTTATTTAATATCTATAATGATCCAATGATGAAACTACATTATTCCCAGTTTAGATGAAAAAACTAAAGGTTAAAGAGCCAAAGGGTGGAATATTATTCAGTCTTAAAAAAGAAGAAAATTCTGGATAAAGAAGATGTGGTACATATATACAATGGAATGCCACTCAGCCATAAAAAAGAGCAAAATAATGTCATTTGCAGCAATATGGATGCAACTAGAGATTATCATACTAAGTGAAATAAGTCAGAAAAAGAAAGACAAATACCATATGATATAACTTATATGTGGAATCTGTTAATAAATATGACACAAATGAACCTATCTAAGAAACAGAAATAGACTCATGGACATAGAGAACAGACTTGTGGTTGCCAAGGGAGAGGGGATTGAGGGAGGGATGGTGTGGGAAGTTGAGGTTAGCAGATACAAGCTATTAGACATAGAATGGGTAAACAACAAGGTCCTACTGTACAGCACAGGGAATTATATTCAATATCTTATGATAAACCATAATGGAAAAGAATATTTTAAAAATGTGCATGTATGTATAACTAAATCACTTTGAGGTACAGCAGAAATTAACACAACATTATAAATCAACTATACTTCAATAAAAAAATAAATTTTAAAAAAATTTAAAAAAATTCTGCTATATGCAGCAATATGGATAGCACTGGGATAGCACTAAGTGAAATTAGCCAGTCACCTAGGGGTAAATATTTCATTATTACACTTATATGAAGTACACTCTAATCAAAAAGCAAAGATTGTCAAACTGGACAAAAAGTTAAAAATAACTTGAAACTTAAAAGATAGAGAAAATATGCAAGGAGCACTCATAACTGAGGTGGAATGACTATAGTAAAATCAAATACAAATACTGAAAGAAAAAATTATGCTAGAAATAATGATGGACATTTTATAAAAATAAACGTCAAATTTTCATGAAAATGTAACAATTATACATGTATACACCCAAAACTAGAATCCCTATACACAAGAATCAAACACGAACAGAATTAAAGAGAGAAATAGATGACTTAAAAATAATAGTTGGAGACTTCAATACTCCAATCAATAATGTATAGAAAACTTAGGCAGGAAAATTGGTTATTATATAGAAGACATGAAGAAAGCTAAAAATTAACTGGATATAATAAAGAATCTATAGAACACTTTATCCCAAAACAGTAGAATACATATTTTTATCAGATGCACATGAAAAATCCTCCATGATAGTATGTATGGTGGATGGTAAAACAATCCTCAACAAATTTAAAAGGAATGAACTCATACAAAGTATGTTCTGTAACCACAATGAATTAAATTCCAAATCAACAACAGAAGGAAATTTGGGAAATTCACAAATGTATGGCAATTAAAAAATACGCACCTAAATAACAAATAGATCAAGAAAGAAATCACAAGGGAAACTAGGAAATATTTTGTAATGAATTAAAATGAAAGCATAAGAGCAAAACTGAATGGCTTCAGCTAAAACAAGCTTAGAGGAAATTTAAGTTGTAAGGCCTATACAAGAAATGTAAGCTGTAAGGCCTATTTCAAGAAATGAAACATCTCAAAATAATAACTTAATCTTCTACCTTAAGGAAATAGAAAAATAACAAACTTTCAGCCAAGAATTGTATACCCAGCAAACTACATGTTAAAAATGAAACCCAAATATAGACATTCCTGGATTATTAAAGAATTTTTAAAAATAAAAATAAGGACTGATTTCTAAAATATACTAAAAAACTGCTTCAAGCTGAAAGGAAGTGACACCAGATAATAACTTGAATCTTCTAAAGCATATGAGAAAAAAGTTATGTAGGTAATTATTAGAGAAAATGTAATTTTTCTTTTTCTTTTTTAAAAGTGATTTAGAAGACAATTTTAAAAACAACCATTTTAATAACAATGTATTATGTGCTTGTATGTATATATCAATTTTATAAATTCTAACAATTTTAATTGCCATATATTTGTGAATTCCACTCCCCCTAATATATATATATATATATATATGCAGAAGGAAGAGGGAGGGAACGGATATGTATGGGAACAAGGAACTGACACCAGACACTGAAATCCAACACAATATTTCCTATTCTATGAATCTGTGTTAATAAAAACCATCCACAAGACATAATGACCATGTAATTTAACATATTTGTTGCAATATTAGGGTGCACGTCAAAATGACAAAGATGCTTTGAAATATGGAATGTGATTAGATATAATTTCCTCATTCGAAAATAAATATGAATGGTATATAACATTACACAAATGCTTATAAATTGTGACCTGTAAAAAAAAACTACAAATTAAAATAAACACTGGAAAGTAAAATAAAAACATTACCACACTTCAGTTTGTTCGGGATGCAGTTGAGTGTGTTTATGTATGGTAAGGAGGGTCTATATTCAACTTCTGGTCCTGCCATTACTAAACATCTGCCATTTATGAAACTTACCTCTCAGTTTTCTCATCTGTAAAATGGACGTAGTAATATCCCCAACCTCATAAATATGTTGTAAGGATAAAATAGTTAATATATTTAAAATGCTTAGAGGATTACCTGAACTATTCTAAACACTAATATTTGATTTTCATTATTACTTAGAGTTATATCAATTTTTTTGAGTAATTAAAATAACTTTGAATATAATAAATACAATTTTATTGAATTTTATTTAAAAGAAAACTCCCAAACATGTCTTTCAGCTTTATGTATTGATCTCAGCTGCAAAAACAAATATTTCAAAGCAGTTCAGAGAGGAGAAACAAGACAGTTCTAGATGATGTTCTGTTACTCAGAGAGGTCACAAATAGTGCCCACATACAGGTATTGGGTTGGCCAAAAAATTTGTTTGGGGTTTTCCATAACATCTTAACGGAAAAACCCGAATGAACTTTTTGGCCAATCCAATGTAAGCCTGTTCTTTTCTTGTGGAAACAACTTCATCTCTTGTATGCTTCCTTGCATTATACTAATTAGTATATATTTTCTCTGCTATTTATCATTTAAAATAACTTGACTAGGGCTTCCCTGGTGGCGCAGTGGTTAAGAATCTGCCTGCCAATGCAGGGGACATGGGTTCCAGCCCTGGTCCGGGAAGATCCCACATGCCACAGAGCAACTAAGCCTGTGCACCACAACTACTGAGCCTGCGCTCTAGAACCCACGTGCCACAGCTACTGAGCCCATGTGCCACAACTACTGAAGCCCGCATGCCTAGAGACCATGTTCCACAACAAGAGAAGCCACTGCAATGATAAGCCCATACACTGCAACCAAGAGTAGCCCCTGCTCACCACAACTAGAGAAAGCCCACACACAGCAAAAAATAAATAAAAAAATAAATAAAAAAATAAATTTATTTTTAAAAAATAATTATAAAATAAAATAACTTGGCTATACATTACAGAGAAAAAGAACTAAGTAAAATGTGATTCAGCCTTCTTTCTCTGCCTTCTAGTAAAATTATTTTCATGTCCTTGCTTTCGTTTAAGACTTACAAATTATCTCTTTCTTTAAGGTAATTAATTTTGAAGTTATATCAATCAGAAACTTTTAGGTTTAAACCACCCACTCTCTTCAGTGACATCACCGGTAAGCTCTAACTTCATGCAGTTGCAGTTATTAGGGACCTAGAAAAAGGAGCACTTTTGTATTTGCTGGTCCTTTCTATCTCAGTTAGGAAGGACCAGCAGCTGTGCCTACTCTCTTCAATTTATTTCTTGATTAGCATAATTAACTCCACCATCTATTGGTGATTTATGCTAAGATGGAAAATGCCCAGAAAGAACTACATATATTGGCATGACTAACTTCCATCCTTTCTAAGATATGCTTTTCATTGCCAATTCAGAAAAGGATTTATTGGACCTATATTTTGTGTAGCACTCAGGCGATGTCTGTCTTCAGCTATGTGTTAACTTGTTCTGCAAGAAATCTTAAGTGATGAGATGCCACTCTATTTCATAGATTCCAAGACGTACCTGGTGACACATTTTAACATTTGAAGAAAGGAGATGGCTCATAAACAATGGCATCTTATAAGTACCGTCAGCAAGGTGGCCAGAGTAGATAGTTGTCACGGGCTGGGCAGCATCACCTTGGTCACAGGTGTTCATATAATTACACTTTCATTTAATCTATATGCAGTTTAGGGCATTTTGTTACTAAGCATTTTGGTTTTGCTTGAGTATTTAAATTGTCTTCAAAAGGATTGAACTCAAGTAATCAGGAGAAAAACAGTTAAATTCATTAGAAGATATTCTACAGGATACTTGTTCATTATGCCTCAGAACGGTCAAGGTCATAAAAACCAAAGAAAGAGTAAAGCAGTGTCAGAGACCAGAGGATGCTGAGGAGCCATGACAACTAAATAAAATGTAGTACCATGATTGGGTCTTGGAATACAAAGATGAAAGATGATATCAGAAAATCTGGTGAAATCTAAATAAAGGCCGGAGTTTAACTGATAGTAAAGTAATGTATCAGTGTTTTCTTAGTTTTGACAAATGTTAAGATGGGAATGTAAGTTAACAATAGGGGAAACTGGGTGACAGATATGTGGAAATCTCTGTACTACTTTTGCAACTTTAAATTTACTCAAAAATAAAATGTTTACTAAAAAGATTACATTCTGATTGATAATTGAAATGGAAATATTGAGTGCACAGAAAGGCACAAAAACAGAGAAGTGGAGCATGAATTCAATGCTATCAAGCAAACACTCATTATTGGAGAAATTATGGCAATTCCCTATATTCTTCCAAAGCAACAACTGTTTTAATGAGACCTAAGAATGACCAATGGGTAGATAAAGATATGTTAATGCTTTACTAGTGAGTTAAGTGCAGATGAAGTGCCTGTCTCTCAAAGTAATACAACAGAGGCTGAAAAATTGACCTTTCCTTCCCAATTGGCAAGAGGAATGTCAAAGCCCCAGCAGAGCTGGTGAACCAATTCATGCTCTGCATGCACAGAATAATTGAATGTCGTTTTCTCTGAAGTTCATTGTTAAATTTTTGAGAATCTGCTTATATGCTAGAAACAATCAACAAAAGAAAAAAAGAGATGAAATTTTGCCAGATAAGAGAACTTCAACATTTTTAGAATGACTATCACATTTTGAATTTTAAGTAAAATCCTGAGTCACTAAAACTCTTGGAACACAAAGAAAAATGTTTTCAAACACATGGATATCAATAATTCTGAGTAAAACGTTATTCAGAAGTGTAAATTTTTAAATTTATAGACATTTTAAGAATTTATTATAAATTCCATTCACTATTTTATTTTTATGAATATATGGCAATGATATATGACTAAGTTTAAATAAGTAAAAATAAGCTCTTTCAATAAGTATAAAAAATTCTAACTAGTAAAAAAGCATTGTACAATAGCTTAATCAACACTTTATTAACTTTGTGGTATATAATGCCATATTTTATAATCTTTTTTATAGGCACAGTATGTATATATATACACATACATATATTCATATATGTACAAATATATACATATACACATAAGTTCATATATATCTATATACACACATAAATACAACATGTATGTTTTTTAAAGGAACAATATTTATGGATTCTTGGTTACCTATTGGAGTAGTTTCCACTTGTTTGTTCCTAGTATATAATATATAAATACACTTTAACATTTTGTATTCAGAAATGTTACTATAATCTCTTATATATTATTATTAATTTTATAATTATTAATAGTAATATTTTAGATAAGTTATTAGATAATATTTTTCTAATAATTCTAATTTTTAAAATGACATAATTTTTTTCCTTGTAAGTTTTATACATTTTGTTTTTTATATTTTTACTTCAGTGACTGGTACCTGAAATAAAATGCTGAACAGAAATGGTTCTCAAACACAAAGAGAAAACTTTTAAACTTTCAGCAATAAGTAATTATTTTAACAATCAATAGTTTATGATTTTTATCAAACATATTCTATATTACTTTGTAATTATTTTCTATTTTAATTGTTAATATTCTGTATTAATTAATTGATTTTCTAATGTTAAATTACTTTGCATTCCTCAAAATGCAAAACTCAATCTGATAATGGTATACTATCCTAGTTATATGTTGCTGTCACTACCTTATTTAAGATTTACATTTTTAAATAATATTGACTTGCAATTTTCTTTTCTCATGATCTCCTTACTTGGTTTTTCTAGCTCCTTATTTGGTTTTGCATCATTTTATAGATGGCTTACATGAGGCCTAATTTGTATATTAGATTAAGCCTTTTATTTCTAGAAGTTATCTCTTTGTATCTATAAATGTGTTTTACCATAAATATGTTTTATTTTATATTAAGAAAGCAACCTCCATATTTCTTTTAGTTAGTTATTGTATGGCATATTTTTCATTCTTTTACTTTTTAAAAAATTCTTGCATTTCATATTTCTTTTGTAAAGACCTTATTATTTGTTTATTTTATGCAGTCTAAATATTTCTTCTTTATCTGGAGCATTCAGTCTATTTATATTTATCTTAGTTGCTCTTTTATTGGGTCATATTTATTTAAGTGGTTTCTACATTTGTAGCCTGTTCTTTGTTAATTTTCTCTCTCCTTTTTTCCTTTTTTTGGAGGGATGAAGTGTGCTTTTTTGATCATCACCCTCATATAACAGTCTGAAAGTTATGTTGTCTATTTCTGTTCTTTTAGTGTTTATTCCTTTCTTGTAGCCAATAGACACTTCAAAGCATGGCCAGAGACATATCAGATGGTATCTGTTCTGTCAGATTGGGTTCTGAAACAGGGCATGTAGTTTAGAGCACCCAGCCTACTTAAAATGATTGTATTGTGTGTGAGAAAAACTTGGTTATTATAAGCGACTAAGAATTTTGTTTATTGTTACTGCAGTATAACTTAATATATCCTGTCTAATGCATAAATTATTATCAGTGGTAAATATCATACAAAAATTGAAGTTGTGTGTGTGTATGTGTATTCTGTAAATAAATTATTATAGTAGGCTGGAAAGATGATGATCCTATTTATGTAGTGGCATATTATTTGGTCAACCTGTGTCTGTGGAAACATGGAAGCATATCAAGTATGTAATGCACTTGTAGCTCTAAGGGAAAAATTTGGAAGTAAAATGCTAGTACTATGACTTGATTTCTGTGGACATATTTAGTAAAGTAATACAAGGTAAGAAAAGAAATAAATATATCAGAAAAGAATTGGCTAGTTTGAAAGCAAAACTGAAAAAAACTAGAAAAAGCCCACAAATTTGGCAATTTGCAGATTTGGAATTGCCATTGCTTCTAATCCCAAAAAGTAAAAGTTAGATTTGAGAAATACTTTCAGCAATAATTGCCAGTTAAACTCAGTGTTGTATCAAGGACCAAGTGAAGTATACAATGGTCACACCCAATAGTCATAATCACTAAACCTATAAAAATTTCTCAGACTTAACGTCCAATTAATGATGTGTCATGAAATAAAATTACTTCACTTAGAACAAAGAACTTAATGGAAGGGAATGTCTTTCCTACTAAAGCCTGATAATTAATCATATTTAATCTAAGAGATAGTCATATGGGAAGAATCATGGAAATATGAAAAAATATAACTATATTTGACACTTACTTAAGTATACCTAACTGTAAAATTCTAAGGAAAAAAAAGCAGGGTCTTTGGTTATGCAACAGTTACTTGCATATGATACCAATAGCGCAAGTAACAAAAACAAAACAACATAATACTTATGAGTTTTAAAAATTAAAATTTCTTACACTTCAAAGCATACCATTCAGTAAAAAAGACTGGAAGAAAATAGTGACAAATAATGTATCTGATAAAGGTCTTATGTCCAAAACATATAAAGAATTTTTACTACTCAATAACAAAAAGGCAAATGACCCACCTAAAAAAATGGATAAAAGATTAGGGTAGGCATATCTGCAAAGAAGATATAGGATTGAACAATAAGCATATCAAAAGATGCACAGCATCATTGGTGATTAGGCAAATGTAAATCAAAACCACGAGATATCATTTCCCACCCACTAGAATGGCTATCGTAAAAAGATAATACAGAGTGATGTTGACGAGAATGTGGAAGAATTTAAAACCTCACATATTGTGACTGGGAATGTAAAATGGTGCAGTGACTTTGGAAAAGTTTTTGTGCACAGTAATCAAAAAGTGGAAACAGTCCAAATGTCCATCAGTTGGTGAATCAGTAATAAACGTGGTTATACATACAGTGAACTATTACTTGGCCATAAGAAAAAACAAATTGCTGGTACATGCTACTACATGGATGAACCTCAAAAACATGTTAAGTAAAAGAAGCCAGACACAAAAGAACTCATTTTATGATCCCATTTATATAAAATATCCAGAAAAGGCAAATATATGGAAGCAAATGTAGGTTTGTGGTTGCATAGTACTGGGAGTGGGGATAGAGAATGACTGTAAATAGGCATACGGTTTCTCTTTGAGGTGATAGAAATGTTCTAAGTTTATATTGTGATAGTTGCACATCTTTATTAATATGCTAAAAATTATTGATAGGCTTAACACCAGCGTTTATTGAGATACATACATATTAATTTAACGAAACAAAGTATACTGATAGTAACTCTGGGTGCAGCTATGAGTACATGTACCTAGATCAAACAGACACAAAGCTAGGTACTCTAGATTTATACTGACAAAATAATAATCAGCTTGGACTAAAAGATATTTTTATTGTGGCTTAAAACTTTTGAGAGGCAATTTTCCATAGGTTTGTCATGTTTCTTCATGTTTTGTGAAGTGTGGTTCTGATTGCCCTTGTTTCAGAATATCTTTTCAAGGATTTCTGTATGGAAAATAGCTTTGAAAAACACAATGACTCGCTCTGTACCAAAGGGGAAGGTAGTGCTAGTGTCTCCCTACAGAGCAAACGGTGAGCGTACTTACTTACCTTTTAAGAAAGATGGAGTGCACTAAATTTAGGAGTCCTCACCTGAACCACAATATAGTTAATATGCAATGTCACCTGGCCTTTGCCATGTCACCATGTGAGAATTGGGGCTCAGTGAACTGGAACAAAACAGACTGAAACTCTATTGCTAATGCTATAGATAATAAACTATCCTTCATCTCTGACTCAGGCATCTCATGTCTTCTACCAGCAACCATGATGTTTCTTGCATGTAAGATAAAATCTCATTTTTCATATTTCATGACAAAAACAGCCCTTACACATGAAATAGATTGAGAAAACTCCCACCAATCAGGTACCTAGTATCATGGGGACCAAAACGTTATTAAAGAACAAACCATTATACCCACCAAATTTTGTGTAAGAATATAAGAAATACCCTGGAAGGTGTCTCTGTTATGGAGTAGGAACAAAATACACAAGAAAACCACCATGAGCAATGGAGTGGAAAATGCATATTCCAGTTGTTCAGTTCTTTCACAAGAAACTTTGTTTGACTCAGAGATTACACAGCCCAGCAGAGGAGAGCATTAAATGATAGAATATCAGGCACAATGGGGAAAGTATAACATTTTGATTCAAATGATAAAGTTTTCAGAAAGTAGTGTTGCAATGAATAACATTGGCTTTGAAATTCAGTCATTCATTTATCTAACAAAGTCTGAGGCAGGTCCATCTATAAATGTTTTGTAATCTCCATCTGTGGATGTTTTGTAAATAATTGTTTAAAATATAACTTGTGGGAGAAAGAGGTTTACTATGACCAGCTACTCAGTCTTTGGGAAGAACTCACCACTTACGTTCATAAATACTTGTCAGTGCACAGATTCACAGTTGATTAAATTTATCAGATAAATAAGAATTGGACTGAAAATAAAATAATCTAATCTGGCAATTTTCTAGAATCATGGATAAAATAAATGATTGCTTTTTTAAATACAATGTTGATATGCTACACTTTTTATTCTTTTTTATCACTTAAGTATATAATAGTGATTTTTGTCAAGTGACCAAGTATGTAATTGAAGTGACTAAGAAACCCTTTTACTTCTAGTTATAATGGACTACTCATTCTTCAGGAAGGAAATATTTTATATAATATAAACACTTATTTTTAATGACTCATATTTGCATTGAATGAACAATGTTCAATCTCATATCTGAGAGTGGTATTTGGTAAAGCTTATTTGGACAAAACAGAATTATGATGCTGAGTGATATATAGTACTGGTGATTTTTCTGGCTTGTGAATCATTTTCCAGGGTTTAGAATGGCAGATTTTTTTCTAACAATATTATGAATTCAACCCAATGCCAATTATCTACCATATTCTTCTCTATGAATTGCTTTTATGCAATCTAAGGACGTTCAAAAAGGACAAACATTGTATATTAATGATTCAGATTTGTAAGTTTGAGCATTTTATAGGACACAAAAAGTTCGAATCTGATTTTCATATGCTTTCTTTAATCTGAAGTATTGCTTAGCTTCATTCAGCAGCTTAATATATTAAGCTGTGATATAACTCAGAGTAATAAGCTTCACAATTATGATTAATGATGAAATTTTTAAGCCCATGCACAATATAAAAAACTCTATGTACCAGCTCTAAATTAATAAAATACAATATTACAAAATGAATCAGTGATTACTTCTTTAAAATATCTGTAGGTGTGGGAACTCAAATACATATATTCCTTTCTGTAAGAAAGAAAAGCAGAGGAATTGAGAAAAATATGGGTCACAGTTCCACAGAATTTTTAGTTTTGCAATGTTATGTCCTTTGATGCCATTTTATAATATTACAGAAAACATCTTAATATTACAATTTAGCTAAGTATGACTTCAGACCATATCAATATAGGGTCTATTCAGAGTGCTTATGTATCTATTGAGAACTTCCACTTCTTCTGGTATTTGCTTTATGTCCATCTAGAGTGCTATAATATTTATTATTTTCATGATATAGTGTATGAAATAATATTATTTATTATATATGCCATAAGTAGACAGTAGACAATATATGTCATGAATATAAAGGATATCCAATAGATATTGTAATTCATTTAAATAAAGAAACTAAATGATGATTTCTTTTTCTAAGAATTACAAATGTCACAAAGTTAATATTGTACTAGAAATGCATTTTTTGAAAATTTAGAAGAAAAAGCCTGTTTGAGTTAACATATAAAAATATCTAGGCTAGAACTAGGCTAGCCTAGTCTAGGCTACTCATTCTGCAGGAAGAAATGTTGTATATAATAGAAATATTCATATAATTTTAATACCTACTACAAGAGAGTCAACATTCTAAACATAAGTAATTTTTGGATTTTGCTTTATTTTCATAGCTATAATTAAAAATGGAAATACTATATAAATTATATTTTAAATATATATTTCATATTCTATTATATCCTATAATAGACACATCAACTTATTCTAACTAAAACCTTTTGGAGAAAATATATCCTAACCTTAGAGCAATTTGTGCTACCTGATTCTCTATATTATTTTTTAAATTGTTGAATTTTCAAAACAATGTTCATGTCTTCCATTATTTAAAATAAGTGTGTAGTTTCCAATTATTTCTATTTTTTTACAATGAGAATGCATATTATTGCTTTACTAAATTCCAAAAGCTTGAAATTTGTGAAATGCACATGTTTACTTATTATCTTTTACACACAATGCAGAAATGACAAAAAGTAATTTTTAAAAAGATTATAAGTACTAAAATAGAAAAGTAAAGAAAAAGGAAGTGTGTCTTTAATGGACATAATTTGGCTGAATTTCTCAAGGAGAGAAAACCAAATGAATACAATGATTAGAAAGGAATGCTTTAGAGATTGAGGTCTTTATAGGGCTGCCCCAACCTCAGAGGTCCAAGAAACAATAAGTAAGAAAGTATGCTAGGGTATTATGTAAGTGATTAATTCATGTACCAGATTTGAAGAAATGGGGATATGTAATGGGCACAGGAAACATATATACCACTGAGTGCAAATATTGAGGCACAAAGAAATTCAGTGCCTCCAGGTAGACATGGAGCCCAAAAGTAGTGTTTACCTACCAGGAAAACAAGTTATTGGAACAACATATTGGTATTATGAATTGTTCCTCCCAACCAAAGCTTCTGAGGCAGACCATAGTACACAAAAGTAGCTTCCATAGTCTAGGGCTTGTCTTTGAACTTTTTTAATCTGGTGAATTTTCTAAACAAATATTTTCATCTTGTGTTTTAAAATTTATTACTCCTTTCCTTAAGACTTTCTGGGTGCTGAGTCATAATTAAGAAAATCTTTATCTCCCCTTGAACTATTGAAACAAATATAGTACATGTGCTACTAAATAACCAAGAGATTACTGAAGAAATCAAAGAAAAAATTAAAAAATACATAGAAACAAATGACAATGAAAACACGACGATCCAAAACCAATGGGATGCAGCAAAAGCAGTTCTAAGAAGGAAGTTAATAGCAATTCAATGTCACTTCAAGAAACAAGAAAAATCTCAAATAAACAATCTAACCCTACATTTAAAACAACTAGAGAGGGACTTCCCTGGTGGTGCAGTGGTAAAGAATCTGCCTGCCAATGCAGGGGACACAGGTTCGAGCCCTGGTCCAGGAGGATCCCACATGCCATGAAGCAACTGAGCCCACGCACTGCAACTACTGAAGCCCACGTGCCTAGAGCCCGTGCTCCACAACAAGAGAAGCCACCAAAATGAGAAGCCCACACACCGCAACAAAGAGTAGCCCCCGCTTGCCGCAACTAGAGAAAGCCTGCACGCAGCAATGAAGACCCAAAGTAGCCATAAATAAATAAATAAATAAATAAATAAATAAATAAATAAATTCATATTAAAAAAAAAACTAGAGAAAGAAGAACCGAGACAACGCAAATTCAGTAGGAAAAAAATCATAAAGATCAGTGCAAATGAAATAGAAACGAAAAAAACAATAGCAAAGAATGATAAAACTAAAACCTGGTTTTTGAGAAGATAAACAAAATTGATAAACCCTTAGGCAGATTCATCAAGAAAAAAAGGGAGAGGACGCAAATCAATAAAATTAGACATGAAAAAGGAGAAATCACAAAAATACAAAGGATTATAAGAGACTATTACAAAAAACTATATGCCAATAAAATGGACAACCACGAAGAAATGGATAAATTCTTGGAAAGGTACAATTTTCCAAGACTGAACCAGGAAGAATTAGAAAATATAAACAGACCTATCACAAGTAATGAAATTGAAACCGTAATTAAAAACCTTCCGACAAACAAAAGTCCAGGACCAGATGGCTTCACAGGTGAATTCTATCAAACATTTAGAGAAGAGCTAACACCCATCCTTCTCAAACTCTTCCAAAAAATGGCAGAGGGAGAAACACTCCCAAATTCATTCTACGAAGCCACCATCACCCTGATACAAAAACCAGACAAAGATGTCACAAAAAAAGAAAATTATAGACAGTATCACAGATGAACATAGATGCCAAAATCCCGAACAAAATACTAGCAAACAGATTCCAACAACACATTAAAATGATCATACACCATGATCAAGTGGGATTTATCCCAGGAATGCAAAGATTCTTCAATATACGCAAATCAATCAACGTGATACACCACATTATCAAATTAAGGAATAAAAACCATATGATCATCTCAATAGATGCAGAAAAAGCTTTTGATAAAATTCAACACCCATTTATGATAAAAACTCTCCAGAAAATAGGCATAGGGGAGCCTACCTCAACATAATAAAGGCCATATATGACAAACACACAGCAAGCATCATACTCAATGGTGAAAAACTGAAAGCATATCCTCTAAGATCAGGAACAAGACAAGGATGTCTATTCTTGCCACTATTATTCAACATAGTTTTGGAAGTCCTAGCCACGGCAATCAGAGTAGAAAAAGAAATAAAAGGAATACAAATTGGAAAAGAAGAAGTAAAACTGTCACTGTTTGCAAATGACATGATACTATACATAGAGAATCCTAAAGATGCCACCAGAAAACTACTAGAACTAATCATTGGATTTGGTAAAGTTGCAGGATACAAAATTAATGCACAGAAATCTCTTGATTCCTATACACTAATGATGAAAAATCTGAAAGAGAAGTTAAGGAAACACTCCCATTTACCATTGCAACACAAAGAATAAAATACCTAGGAATAAATCTGCCTAAGGAGGTGAAAGACTTGTACTCAGAAAAGTATAAAACACTGATGAAAGAAATCAAAGATGACATAAACAGATGGAGAGATATACCCTGTTCTTGGAATGGAAGAATCAACATTGTGAAAATGACTATACTACCCAAAGCAATCTACAGATTCAATGCAATCCCTATCAAACTACCAATGGCATTCTTCACAGAATTAGAACAAAATACCTTACAACTCCTATGGAAACACAAAAGACCCTGAGTAGCCAAAGCAATCTTGAGAAGGAAAAACAGAGTTGGATGAATCAGGCTCCCTGACTTCAAACTATGCCACAAATCTACAGTAATCAAGACAGTATGGTACTGGCACAAAAACAGAAACATAGATCAATGATACAGGATAGAATGCCCAGAGATAAACCCATGTGCATATGGTCACCTAACTTATGACAAAAGAGGCGAGAACATACAAGGAAGAAAAGGCAGCCTCTTCAATAAGTGGTGCTGGGAAAACTAGACAGCTACATGTAAAAGAATGAAATTAGAACACTCCCTAACACCATACACAAAAATAAACTCCAAATGGATTACAGACCTAAATGTAAAACCAGACACTATAAAACTCTTAGAGGAAAACATAGGAAAAACACTTTGACATAAACCACAGCAAGATCTTTTTTAACCCATCTCCTAGAGTAATGGAAATAAAAACAAAAATAAACAAATGAGACTTTATGAAACTTAAAAGCTTTTGCACAGCAAAGGAATCCATAAACAAGACAAAAAGACAACCCTCAGAATGGGAAAAAAATATTTGCAAATGAAACAACAGAGAAAGGATTAATCTCCAAAATATACAAATAGCTCATGGAGCTCAATATCAGAAAAACAAACAATCCAATTAAAAAATGGGCAGAAGACCTAAATAGACATTTCACCAAGGGAGACATACAGATTGCCAAGAGGCACATGAAAAGATGCTCAACATCACTAACTATTAGAGAAATGCAAATCAAAACTACAATGAGGCGTTACCTCATGCCAGTCAGAATGGCCATTATGATAAAATCTAGAAACAATAAATACTAGAAAGGGTGTGGTGAAATGGGAACCTTTTTACACTGTTGGTGGGAATGTAAATTGATACAGCCACTATGGGAACAGTATGGAGGTTCCTTAAAAAACTAAAAATAGAACAACCATAGGACCCAGCAATCCCACTACTGGGAATATACCCTGAGAAAACCGTAATGCAAAAAGAGACATGTACCACAATGTTCACTGCAGCACTATTTACAATAGCCAGGACATGGAACCAGCCTATTGACTTTTTAAACATTTTGTTTTCAGCAGTTACAGTTTGAACTTTTCAAGGACATGATTACAACTTAATCTTCTTCATATTCTCAAGGTTTATAATAGGGACAGCCACACAGTAGATGTTAGACTAAAATGTGTTGATTTTCCTACTGCAATAATTTAAATAACAAGTTTTACTGCTTCAATTAGAGTACTTTGTAATAAACTTTAGAAGAATTATCTATATATTTGTATTAGTCTCAAGTTTATCCAGAAATTACTTCTTATAATATTTTTATTTTATTTATAAATCTTTATATTAATATCCCCCATAATTAATTTTTGTAAAGTTGTACCATTCTGAAACCATAAGATAGACTCAAGCTTCACAAAATTCAAAATATATAATTAGTGTAATTATATTGTTTTCTTTCATACTTTTCATCATTTCTTTAGTACTTTTCTGTCACTAGAAAAAAATCAAATTGATCTTTGAAATAGTTGCATCCCTGAAATATGTTTAATTATCACTGCCATAGGTGCCTACTATGTAGTTTATTGCTACTAAATGCATATTATACTCAGATAAGTATAGCAAAGTGATAAAATCATAGTGATAAATAATAGAGTGAAAGCAGAGGTGTTAATTTGTATAGAAAATATGTCTCCTGATAAATATGTAACAATTTTTATGGAGTGGCTAGTATGTGCCAATCAATATCTTATAACAGTAAACAAAATAGCTTATGTGATTTTAGCTTCATAAAATGAATATGGAATAATGAAAAAATGACAAAATTGAGAACTTAAATTCAACTTAATGAAAAATTTAACTAAATGTTTAAACTTAAATGTAACTTAATGTTAAAAAAAAATAGGTATTACTTAAAGGAATTATAATCTCTCGGCTATAGAGACATTCAAACTTTAGATACTAGCGTTCCAAGGCTTTGATTCATGAAAGAGGCCATCTTAGAAAAGGTAGCATGATGACCCTAATTTTTTTTTACTGCTATTTTGGGAATGTAAGAGCTGTACTTAAAGATTATGTTAATTATTTTAAATGACAGAAAATGCTCTGTTAAAAAAAAAAGAGAGAAAAATACAAATAGGGGTCTAGTGCATCTTAAGAAATATAGACTTTTTAGTTAAGTGATGTGGGTGATGAAAAAAAGAATGTGGATAAACTGTAATGCCCCATCAGCTGCATTCATACATAGATAATTAGGCAAAGGTAGTGGGGAAAAGTTGCAATGCCATATATGTTGAGGTGTACAATTTTCTGACAGAAACCACAAACTGGAAATGACATGGTAGAACTTTAGATGTAGAATTGAGGGAAAACTGAACCAAAAGAAATTTAACTAACTCGCCTATTAACAAAATAAGTCTAGAAATTATGTAGTTTGTTTCAGATTGAAGAATGGGGGGAAATAACTTAGGTAAAATATTTTGTAGATAAAAGGAAAATTAAGAACATCCTGGAGATTTAAGAGAAAATATTTCTTAAAATTAGGTACTATGGGATTCTAGTGTCATAAAACTGGAATATTTAGCATATATTCTTTAAAAAAAGCAATTACACAAAGACAAAAGTATTATAAAGAGAGGAAACAAATACAAAATGAAAGCTAGACATGAGCTATAGAAAGGAATGCAAGAAAATTATCATAAGAAAAATTTACATCAGAATTATTAAAATATTAAAATGATGGCACAGAAAATGGGTTCAATGAAATAAAGAATGTCAAGACAGAAGAGATGGACAAAAATGTAAATAAGGTAAGAAATTAGAGAGAAAGCATTCTGCTAAATGTTGTTTTCCAAGGAATTTAATTTTTAAAATGTGAAAATCAATAGTCTATAGCACAGTAGGAGAAAATATTTATGTGTCAAGTAGAGAATTTTGTGTGTGAATTCTATAGAATTCAGGTTTCTATAAAAAGTGAATGAAAATATAACCACAACAACCTAAATATAGTGTGGGGTTTAAATAAAAATAAAAATATTTATGGTAGATTTACTTTTAGTTTTTTAAGGAACCTCCATACTGTTCTCCATAGTGGCTGCACCAATTTACATTCCCACCAACAGTGTAGGAGGGTTCCCTTTTCTCCACACCCTCTCCATCATTTATTGTTTGTAGATTTTTTGATGATGGCCATTCTGACAAGTTTGAGGTGATATCTCATTGTAGTTTTGCTTTGCGTTTCTCTAATATTTAGTGATGTTGAACATCTTTTCATGTGCCTCTTGGCCATCTGTATGTCTTCTTTGGAGAAATGTCTATTTAGGTCTTCTGCCCATTTTTTGATTGCATTGTTTGTTTTGATGATATTAAGCTGCATGAGCTGTTTGTAAATTTTGGAGACTAATCCCTTGTTGGTCACATCATTTGCAAATACTTTCTCCCATTCTATGGGTTGTCTTTTTGTTTTGTGTACAGTTTCCTTTGTTGTGCAAAAGCTTTTGAGTTTCATTAGGTCCCATTTGTTTATTTTTGTTTTTATTTCCATTATTCTGGGAGATGGATCAAAAAAGATATTTTTGCAATTTATGTCAGAGTGTGTTCTGCCTATGTTTTCCTCTAAGAGTTTTATAGTGTCTGGCCTTACATTTAGGTCTTTAATCCATTTTGCATTTATTTTTGTGTATGGGTTAAAGAATGTTCTAATTTCATTTTTTTACATGTAGCTGTCTGGTGTTCCCAGCACCATTTGTTGAAGAGACTGTCTTTTCTCCATTGTATAGTCTTGCCTCCTTTGTCATAGATTATTTGACCATAGGTGTCTGGGTTTATTTCTGGGCTTTCTATTCTGTTCCATTGATCTATATTTCTAATTTTGTGCCAGTACCCTAATGTTTTGATGACTGTAGCTTTGTAGTATAGTCTGAAGTCAGGGACCCTGATTCCTCCAGCTCCGTTTTTCTTTCTCAAGTTTGCTTTGGCTAGTTGGGGTCTTTTGTATCTCCATACAAATTTTAAGATTTTTTTTGTTATAGTTCTGTGAAAAATGCCATTGGTAATTTGATAGGGATTGCATTGAATCTGTAGAATGCCTTGGGTAGTATAGTCATTTTGACAATAGTGATTCTTCCAATCCAAGAACATGGTATATCTCTCCATCTGTTTGTGTCATCTTCGATTTCTTTCATCAGCATCTTATAGTTCCCGGAGTACTGGTCTTTTGTCTTCTTATGTAGGTTTATTCCTAGATATTTTATTCTTTTTGATGAAATGGTAAATGGGATCATTTCTTCAATTTCTATTTCTGATCTTTTGTTGTTAGTGTATAGAAATGCAATAGATTTCTGTGTATTAATTTTTTATCCTGCAACTCTATCAAATTCATTGATGAGCTCTAGTAGTTTTCAGGTAGCATCTTTAGGATTTTCTATTTATAATATCATGCCATCTGCAAACAGTGATAGTTTAACTTCTTCTTTTCCAATTTGGATTCCTTTTATTTCTTTTTATTTCACCTTCTTATTAAATTTATTTTTGAGTAGTTTTGTAGTTCATGTACCGCAATGTGCAATATTTTTCTGAAAGAGTCAGAAAAATTATGTTGCCAGAGAAGTGCACCTCATATAGCTTAAGCCCAGGTAAATCTTAGCCTGGATTCTGGAACTGAAACCCAAGTGTCAATAGAACATAATGTTTCTGACTTTTTTCACTAGGATTTCTATTTTATCTTTCTTCCAGTTGTGTGTTTTCATTTTGTTCCTCCTTTGTTTACAGTCAATAAGTTTTTCCCCACTAGTGGCAAAGATGACTGGGTATTTAGTTTTGTGGTCTGACCATTTGATGATCTCTGTAGATTAATAGTAAATGTCTCTTCTCTTTTGGTAGAAAATCTGGTTTGTTAGTCTTTTTCTGTTGATTTATTTGTCTATATTTTTAGCTTATATCAATTAAGAATGTATGCTCCCAGTGAAGGAGAATCACTTTCTGATATCTAAAAATGTGAATTTTTGTTTTTTTCTTTACTCTTTACCTGTGTCTGAAGTTATAGATATGAAATCATAAGTACTCTGTGTCTATAATTCAGAAAACCTTTACCTCTCATTTGGCAAATCTGTAATGTTTTTCTATCTTTAGAGAGTATCAGTATATTCTAAACTTTCCAAAATAGATGTTATCTGATGGCTTGGAGATATGAATAAGCACACATATGTTCCTAAAATTCCCCTGAAATAAGAAAGTTGAACTTTTAATACATTAAGGGTGATACAGTTGAAAATAACTTTCTTTTAATGGAAACTAACTCATAAATATTTTATGAACCCACACACATAAAAATAAAACATTAAAATAACATTTTGGCAGACTAGTCTACTTTAATAATTTTGTGTTTTAAAAATCTATCTTTTCTCTAATTTTTCAGTATTAAGTATTATACAAGCATACATTTATTCTACTTGTTCTTTTTTCCTTTTCTGAACTTATATAGCATGACTAGTCAAATAAGTTAACATTATTTCTGAGTAATTTTAAAGATTATTTTAGCAGTACTCATATTTTGTAGTATGCCTGCTTGATGTTAATTTCCAGGATAGTCAGGTAACTTAAAATCTTGGATTGATATAAAAAATTGATTTTAATTAATGTATAATCACTAGATTTCTAAATAATTTCTAATGGGGAAAGAATTCTGAAACATTCATTATAAAGCATAAATTTAAGCTTATATACTTTTACTTCTTATTTTTATGTTATATATATATATAGATTATGTCTTTTGGTAATATTACTGACTTTGTTTGTTCCTGCCATTTTAAGAAGATGAATAAGGGATGTGTGACTGTAGAGTTTGTTACCTTTGCTCACAGTTTTGATAGTCTGCCAAATACGTGAGTATACCAGACAGTTTTCAATTGTTCATCCCTAGTCCCCAGTTTTCTCTGTGAAATAGAGGTTAGTTAACTGGCTAAAGTTAATTAATATGAGTAGTTGAATCTATACTAGGAGCAGTAGTGACAGAGGAATACAGTTATGCAGATGCTTTTGTTTTACAAGGAAAAAAGCAGTTTGATCTACAGCACTGAATCTCAGACTTTTTTGGTTTCCACCCCTCTTTATACTTTTGGGCTTACTGAAGTCTCTGAGGAGCTTTTGTTTATGTGGGTTATAACCATCAATGTTTACCATGTTGAAAATGTGAAGCTTAAAAGTCATTAAGTACATATGTTCAATTCATCTGAGGATAGCAATGATGAACATAGTGTATTTTAACAAAAATAAGCTCTTGTTGTATTGTGAAAATAGCTTTGACTTCATAAATCCTCTGAGGGAGAACTGCTGACGTAAAGTATTAGTTTTTCTCAGAACATGAAATAATAATGGATAAAACTTGGAAAGTGAATTTCATTTGCTTTGTTTAGAAAAACTGAGTTTGTAAAAAAAACAATAAAATGTGTTAAAATCAAGAAAATTTCACTCAAACTTGATGGGTTTGCCTCCTTGGTTTATTGATGCATAATTTGGCTGCAATATGATAGATTTTTTTATCTTACATATAACCTGTCTTGTTAGAGATGATTTTATTTCTTAGAATAATTTTTTGTGCTTTTTGTTGAATCTATTTCTCTTTCATATTAAAATCTTGGTAACCCACAACAAACTAGTAAACTCCAGTTGTGTAAACTAAAAGTTTTTTAAGTGATATTTTATTCTTACTGACTTCCAAATATTAAGAAATTTACTAGATTTCTTCCTTTTCATGGAAATGCACTGATTTGCAAATGTTCAGTAAGCATTCATCCACATATTGCTAGGATATATTTAGGGTTTATTTAGTCAAAGTAATTGTGTAACTGAGATCTTACCTTGAGAATGTTGTTTATTTAATCAGATAGAAGAGACCACTTTTAAGAAATAAATGTTGGCTGTATTTGTAGAGCCAATACCTACAGAACCTCCTCAGAAACGGTGAAATTCCCAGTTTTATAATGAGGGCTATTGTTATGATGGTGGATACTGTTGGATTAAAATTTTTTGTGATTGTCATTGATGGAATATATTAGACTAATAATAACAGCTATTATAAGAAGTATTGATGTAATGGTTTGTGTTAAAAATATTTAGTGGATGCTTCTATGGCTCCTGGGTTAAATATGTTAAGACGGGCATAATAGCTAGTCTATTTATTTTGAAGCTGATTTTAATTATTAATCAGTGTGAGCTTATTACTATAATTATTGCTCCTGAGATGATGGTTACTAGGATGGGGGAATTATTAGTATGGAAAGGATATAAATCAACATTTTCAGGCTATAGTCTGGCCGGTGTATGGGTTACAGGATTCCAGCTTGACAGGTAGTAAGGGAAAACATGTCTTGGTAGGCCAGGAACCTTAATAAACTTTAGGCATATTGAAAATAGAAGAAGTCACCTAATTTTATAGATATTGAAGGAGAAACCTGGTAGAGTGTCTTAAAATTAGTTTCCTAGCAAATTATAAAGGCTTTTAATAGTTCAATCCAACTTTCCTTATGAAATCTTTTAGTTAATAGTTTAGTAGTGACATTTACGGTGTTAGGGGTTGGTTATTCAATACTACGTGGCTCTAGATTTGCAAAGCAAATTAAAAAAACAAATGTATGGTTAATTGACATTCTCCTTGCACTTATATAAATAATCAGAACAACATAATGGTGGCAGGTTTTTGTGATTTGTTTTTGCATCAAGAATAATCTTGCTTTGTGATCATTATGATCACAGGCGAGGAGTACTAGGAAAAATGGTACAATATTGAAATGGGCAAAAACAATTACTGGATGTCCTCTAGAGCACACTTTGGGGTTATCTCCTGAGCTATTTAAAACTAGGTACATTATTAAAAAATTGAATCATGTGGATGGTAATACACATGATTTTTGTCCATAGGAATCCAAATGAACTTTATGAGATACTTCTGATTATTGTACTGTGAATATTGACAAGTTTTACTTCTATTTGGAAATTTATTTCAGTATTCCTTTTTGCCTAATTGTAATATCTTAATGGTACCATCATTGACTAATTACATACATTTTTGACGTGTATTTTTTTTTTACCAAAAATAGTTGGCATTAGATTTTTCCTCTGATACATTAAATATCAAAATATACTAATCATATCATCATTGTTTTAAGATAATAAGAGAGTGACCTATCAAAGAAACTTATTCATCTGTATAAGCAGCAAAAACACATGCACAGATTTTCAAGAAATGAGAAAATGTATTCCCAGTGAACACTTCAAAAAGTAGTTTTGTTTGGTACAATATTACTCTCAGGGAACAAGAAATTACATAAAATACTGGAAAATCTAAATAATACTTCTAAATCCAAAAAGTGATAATAATTTCCAAAATCTAAGATGTTATATATAATAATGAGAATTTAATAATACTAATATATACTAAGATTATAACCATAGTTAACAAATATTAGAAGAGGGATAATAAAAATATATTGTGATTTATAGAGGATCAAATGACATTATGGGTTTTGACAATAAAAGTGAACTAATATATTAATGAAGTGAAGTAATATATTAATAATCTTAATGGGAGTATTAAGTTGATCAGAAATTTGTATGTATACATTACTATTAATACTGTATAATACAAGAAAATAAAACATACAAATAACTAAAAACAGAAAGTGAGTTTTACACAAAGCCTAAAAACCAAAAGGATAGAATAAAATTGTGGCATAAGGTAAGGGTCTTTATAATTAGTGAGTAAAGTCTTCATTTTGCAATAAATATTATTTAGAGCACTAGCTAAAGATTTTGGAAACAATAAATATGGTCTCCACTTTGAATTTCCTTGGAGAACACTCTAAATTGTTTTTTGGCATCTCCTTGGAAGTTGAAACCTGTGCAGTCTGCACAACTGTAGGAGGCAATCCTGAGTACATACCACAATCTTATTCCAAAAGGATAGGTTAAGCATTGAAAATTAAAGCTCCAAACCACAGAAGAATTGGAAAATGTGAAAGAATATAGACGTTCACAAGATTGAAGGCAAATGAATGAATGGAGAATTTTCAATTATATGATAAAAGTTGTAATCCTTAATATACAAGTGTACCTCTAAATAGTGTCAATATACAATTAAAACTTATTTGTGTATATCTTTTAATTGCTCTCCCAATACTGTAAATTTTATATAGGAGATCTCAGTAAGTTTAATTTTACAGTACATATATAGAAAGATACATACCTCAGTAGAAAAACAGGTGAAGTATATTAACATCTATTTTACAGAGAATAATTTCAAAATGCCAATAAACAAGTATTACTAGTGATCTAGGAAATGCAGAATAATAGAGTTTTTTTCATTTACCCAACTTGCAATGATTACAGATTAAAATTCACATGCTACTTAGATTTTATGTAAATAGTTATAGTGTATAGATGTTAAAAGAGAATAAATTAGCATGAAGTTTCTGAAAATACAAAGTTGTAATAGGCACCAAATTAAACAAAACATGGTATCAATGACCCAGGAATTACATCACCAGTAAATTATGTTAAAAGGCAATAAATTTGCAAATTTATATATGTAAGTCTATTCTAGACAGTACCACAATATTGTAAACCAAAGAAGTGACTGTAAGTATAGGTATATTTAAATCTATTATAACATATCTGCACAATGGAATTGTATTTAGTTTTAAAAGAAAAATATAAATGTATATATAAAAATAAAAATATTATAATGATGTAATAATAAATGAAAATACTAAGATTAGTAAAACAGTGTATGTACATAGATAATTAAAAAATAAACAAGATTGTGTTATTAAAATTTTTCTAAACACACCCACAGGATTAAGAATAGTAAACAATCTTTTCAACAAGAATGTGAAAAAGGGGAAATAAGCCTATTGATTGGATATTCTTTTTAGAGACGTATATGACATCTGTCTTTCCACTGACTCCCTTTGTTCCATGACGAGATACTTTCATGGCCTAGGCATTTGTCCTTTTGGAATAGATGTAGGTGATGGCAACTAAATTTTCATTAGCTCCTTCTGAGTCCTAAGTCTATTCTCTTATCTTTCCCTCAAGTGCCTGTTTGAAGTGGGAAAAGGTTTCATTGAGCATTCTTAAAACACATTAACTGCAATAATTTACAGTGTTCCTAGAGCCTACTCCCTATTTTCAAGCAGGGCTGACCTGTTCAGCTATTTCCCTAAAGGAAAAGTTTCTACTCTTCAAGTAGAACCATATCTTTCAGTAATGTGTATTGAATTTCATCAGGTGCTTTTATCTGAATGTATTGAGTTCCTCACAAGGTTTTCTTCCTCTCATCTTTTAGAATTGTGAATTATTTACATAGATATTTCTAATATTAACCAACTTCAAATTCCAAATAAATCTTTCTTGGTCATTATGATCTATTTTTACTTTTTACACACTGATGGATTCAATTTGTTAATATTAAATTAAGAATTTGCAGTATATAAAAGTGAGAATTGCCTAAATGTTTCTTTTCTTGTACTGATTTTGTGTAGTTTGGGTATCAAGTTGAAACATCCTTCATTAACTGATTGAATGGGATTTCTACATTTTCTTGTTAGATTTTTATACTCTGACCTAGTCAGAATAGGGAGGAATGAGGCTCCAACTACTTTCTTACTAAGAATGACAGTTTTCACTAATCAAGTGTTCTTCTGATCTGATCTCAAAGAGTTATATACAGTTACTTTAGATTCAGACTGCATTTTAAAACAAAATATGATTAGTGTTTGAACTAACGATAATCTTTTTTTTTTTTACCCCCCTCCTTCTCAAGGGCTGATGACATATTAACCAATCCCACTTTCCTTATACTCTAATTGTTATGATTTTTTGAAAATATGTGTTTTTTAAATAATGTATGTTAATATTTGTCCTAATACTTTCTCCAAGTACTTTGCCTTTAAAAGGTTAGTATCATCAACAAAAATTTGAAAGATATTTTATATTTTCATATTTAATTCTTCCATCTACTAACAGCTTATGTATTTTGAAAGATATATACTTCACATTTAATAAGAGTAAACAGAGGCAGTCACATCTTAATATTATGTATTTTTCATATCACAAAATATAATCTGCCTATTTAAATGTGCAATATTCTAGAAATCCAAATGATATGAAAATTATCTATGAGGTGATTTTAATACAAAAACTATAATACATTGGTATAAATATAACATGGACTGATTGTTCATTTTCTCTCTTGCCCAAAGGGATTCATGAAAATACATTGTCAAAAAGCCAAAGGATACTTAAATTTTACAATGCCTATGTGATTTTTATATTTTTGTAGCAACATGTAGAGGTGGAAAGACAACTCAAATTATTATAGAATCAAATAAAAATTATAGCATATGAAAATATTTGATTTGCATACAATTCCTAACTGAACCTTACGCACAAATACAGCTGACAATTACTTTTTTTTTTTTTTTAAAGACTGAGGGATTTTAGTAGCAAGCATACCTTGATATTTATTTTCCCCAAATGTGAAAAATCATGGAAAAAATTACCTAGCGTATAATTTAAATTTAAATCTTGGTGAAATGCACTACATTGTCTCCCTCACATAAAAAGTATGTGTTTTATTTGATAAAAGCTTTCAAAAATATGCTTTTAGGTTTTTTTAAATAAATTTCCTAGTAGCTAATTTTTAAATATTCATGTCTATTTTATGTTGCTTATTGTCATATACACATTAAGTATTTGATTTATAAAATCAATTTTATTGTAATAAATGTAGAAATCATAAATAGAATCACTACTTAACTTGATTCAATTATTTTCATTTGGTCTGATATTCTAATTATATTTTGACTAATAATTTTGAATTTCTCTAAATTATAATTATCTCTGGTCTTTCTAAAGCATTATTCATTTTAAAGCTCTCTATGACTAATGAATTAAGTGGCTAATTAAGAAAAAAGGAAATTGAACTTAATCATACTGCTTCTGGAAAGAGTGGAAAGTTACTACATGTTTTGTTTGATAGAAATTATTTACTATAAATCTTGATTATATTAGGCCTATTATCAATGAAAGGAATGTGATAGTGTTTCTTTTTTTAGTATTTTGCTTAAGGTAAATATAGAAATATTATAAATATTCAGGGGATTCATTCTTTTTTTCAAAATTATGAGCTGATTACCTATACTTTGCCAGGAACTCAAAAAATATTTGAATATTTGCAAAATGGTGACACACAGGGGTGACAAAACAAACAAGAGCCCTATCAAATAAAGGGCCAATTGGGGAAAAGGTGGTGATAATAAGACAAATAAATAAACGATAAAATTGTGGGAAAATAAAACAAAATAGAGCACGACTTGGTGGTGGGGAGAGGATAGTATTTAGATAGTATCATCTGGAAAGCTCTCTGAGGAAGTGACATGTGACCAGCAGTCCTAATTACAAAGACAAGCCAGCCATGTGACAGTCTGGAGGAAAAGTGTTACTGGCTATCAGAAGAGGAGGTATAACAGTCTTGAGTTTGAATGATCCTGTTATTTTCTAGGGACAGTCAGATTCTTTAACTGGAGTGGAGGAAGATTTGTAGAGGAAGTCCACAAGACAGGGAGGAGCCAGATGATGTGTGGCCAAATGAGCCATATTAAGTGTTTGAATATTATTATATATACAATGGAAAACCATTGGAATGACTTAAAGCAATAGAATAATATAACCAGCCCTTTTTTTTTTTTTTAATACAAGCAACCTGATTAGTATAGGAGGTATAATCCTCTTTGTCAGAGACAAAAATCAAAACGGTAAGATTCTTAAGTAAACCAGAGAGAGTTTGATTAGTAGATGGTGTTGGAGAAAGTGAAAAATGGATAGATTTGGTATATACTTTGGAGTCAGAACTTGCTGATGGATTGGCTGATGGAGGAAGGAAAACATTACAAAATGAGATCAAAGTTAATTATATTTGAGCTGTTATAAAGACTGTCATCAATCTTATCAGAGTAAAATATTCTACACAGAGCAAACAGCCTTACGGTGAAAGCCTTTCCACAACAAGGAGCCCTGACCATTTACGAAACTGTAAAGTGCCCAAGTATGTCTGTAGTGCTGGTGGAGAAACAAAAGAGGAGAAAAATTCAGAGACAGATAAAGGCTAAATATACAGAGTTGTAATTCACGTTTATAGTGTAGACATAGCAAAAACAACAAAAAGGTCTTGGCTTAAGACTTTATTAAAATGTCCTAAGGTCAGAAGAGCTCAAGATGACTTGTTGGGGTGGGAGGGCAAGATGAAAGATTTAATGTGTGTATTGCAGGAGGCAAGTCAAAGTTCAGCTCTGTTCCAAGAATTATCTTTTCAAATTCTCAGAAAGATTGAGAAAACTGAGGTTTTGTTAATCATGAGACAACCCTTTGTTTACTCTTTATATAGCCAAAATTGCTAGAAAAATTTTTTTTTCGAGTACTTAAGCATGCCAGTATGTTCCTCTTTCTTGTAAATCTTAAGACAATGCAGAAGGAAAGTGAGAGTAATGTATGATGTTCTTGGTGAGAGGGAATAAGTAGCTTTTTTTAATTTTTAATTTACATCATTATAGATTATTAGAACAGGAAGAATTTTTTGATAATGTCTAATAAATAGCACTAACTTACAGATGAAAAATAAGGTTTGGAGAATATATTATATGTGAACTTAGTGACAAGCCAGATGTAGAATTTAGAATTAAACATCTGAATTCTAGGTGGTGAGTGTTCCTGAAGGCTTGAAAATTTAGTGATATTCTCATTTCAATTTTTAAGGAATGGTAAGAGAAAATAATGTGATAGCCATGTTCTTTCCAACAATGATCTTTTATTTTATAAGTGACATACAAGTATTCCTAATTCCACTCATACTACACTGAGTAAGAATAATTATCCCTATTTCAGAGCATCTGAGTTGGAACTCGAATAGCATTTTATGACTCAATCCTGTAATTAAGTCAAAGCCTTTCATTATATTGTAAAATAATACACGTGTGCTCTGGATCAAATAAAAATCTCTCATGGAAGTTAGTGTAAATGACAAAATATATATTTTTATAGAGAAATGATACTGAATTTTTTCAAACATATTTTTAATGGAAGAAAATGGTAGCTTTTACATTAAATTCATCTATTTCCATGGGGAATGATGTTCTAAGATGTGCAGCAGTATAGGAACCAGTACAATAGAAGGACCTAAGGGAAAATTAATGTTTTAGCAAGATAATGGTGAAGAACATGTAAATGCATCCATTTATTTGCACATTTTTATGTTGATTCTGGTGATATAAAAATACATTAAAGTAAATTTTACATTCCTTTTAGCTTTGGAACTTTAGCTATATAATTGGCAAAAGTTTAAGGAATTTTATTAACAATGATTTGGTACCTGTAAAGTGAAACATAACTTATTGTATAAAAATGTATTAATAATTATCAAAAGCTGTGACAATGTTAATATAAGTTGAACTAAAGATGCATCTTATAATAACTGAACCAAAAAAAATAAGTGTACACAGTTAGAGGTATGAATTTATCAAAACAATAAGAAATCCCCTTTAGTCGATTAACACTTAACTATGTCACAGGCATTTTCCTAAATGCATTAACATTTCTGATTATTATTTGACTGAATAAACAGATAGAATTGACCTGATTTTGTAATATTCTGTGCCATATTATAGTTTTCCTTCTCATACTACTCCACCTAATTAAAAACCTATGGCTAGGAATATTTCCTGGGGATGATGGGTAAGCACCATTGAATGATGGAAATATACACAAAATCTGTGTGTACATGCAAATGGAATCTACTCACAGAGATCTGTGACTCCAAGATTTAAAATTCTTATGTTATTTAAATTAGCAATACTTTGTGTTAAGAGTAATCAAAAATGTAATTATTTTGTATTCCCTCCAATAGGTACTATATCGTTAGACTAATTTTAAAAACAACTGTTATCACTGGTGAAACACCTCATGAAAAATATCAAGAATTCTCAGTAATAAGGGGGGATTTTCTGGGCAGCATTTCAGCCTCAGAGGATAGATAATAATACATATTTTTTTCCCAATAAATAAGATTTTATTAAACATCTCTGAAGACATGCCATATAGAATTCATGGAATACATTCACAGATATTTTATAAAAAAAACATTTGCATGATCAGGAAAACATGGTTTCAGCATTTCACAAATATTTAAATCACAAAGAAATACAGTTGAGGGAATTTTTTATTATCATTGAATTTTGGACAATAAAGAATGAGACCCAACTACCTAGCTACAATAAAGCATGGGTCTGATAGATGCCAGCAATGAATCAACTGATGAATATAAATCAAAATAGGATGCAGAATTGGATCAGGGTATGACACAATCCAAAGAGTAAAAAAGAAAAGAAAAACATGTTATGGAAAAAATACATGTTTATATTATATCCAAGAACATGGGATATCTTTCCATTTATTTTTGTCTCCTTCAGGTTCTTTCATCAATGTCATAGTTTTCAGTACAGGTCTTTCATCTCCTTGGTTAAATTTATTATTATTAAGTATTTTATTGTTTTGGATGTTATTGTAAATGGAATTGCTTTCTTAATTTTCCTTACAGAGAATATCTTGTTAGTGTATAGAAATACAACTGATTTTTGTGTGGTGATTTTTTATCCTGCAATTTAATTAATTCATTTATTCTAACAATTTTTTGGTGAAATCTTTAGGGATATGTGTGTGTGTGTAAGTGTGTCTGTGTGTTTGTGTATACATATATATATATATATTCACAATATTTGCAAACAGAGACAGATTTACTTCTTCCTTTCCGATTTGGATGCCTTTCGTTTCACTTTCTTGACTAATTGCTATGGCTAGGACTTCCATTACTATGTTGATTAGAAATGATGACCATGGGGCTCCTTGTCTTGTTCCTGTTCATAGAGGAAAAGCTTTCAGCTTTTCACTGTTGAGTGTGATGTTAGCTTTGGGCTTCTCATACATGGCCTTTATTATGCTGAGATAGAGTCCTATACCAAACTTGTTGAGAGTTTTTATCATGAAAGGATGTTGAAATTTTTCAAATTCTACGTCTATTGAAATGATCATGTAATTTTTATCCTTTGTTTTGTTAATATGGTGTATCACATTTATTGATTTGGGTATGTTGAATCATCCCTGTGTCCAGAGATGAATCCCTCTTGATCGTGGTGTATGATTCTTCTAATGCACTCTTGAATTTGATTTGCTAGTATTTTGTTGGGGATTTTTGAATTGATGTTCATCAGTGACATTGACCTGTAATTTTCTTTTCTTGTAGTAGTGTCCTTATCTGACAGCAGTATCAGAACAATGCTGGATTTACAAAATGAGTTTGATAGTGACCCTTCTTGTTCAGTTTTTTGGAAGAGTTTGAGAAGGATTGGTATTCATTCTTCTTTAAATGTTTAGTATAATTACCTGTGAAGCATCTAGTCCTGGGTTTATCTTTCTTAGGAGATTTTGTATTACTGATTCAATCTCCTTGCTTGTTATTGGTCTGTTCATATTTTCTGTTAGTGCATGATTTAGTCTTGGTAAGTTGTATGTTTCTAGGAATTTATGCATTTCTTCTAAGTCACCTAATTTTTTGACATATAATTGTTCACAGTGGTCTCATGATCTTTAGCATTGCTGTAATATCACTTGTAATATCTCCTCTTTCATTTACAAATTTATTCATTTGAGTCATTTCTCTTTTTTAATTAGTTAATCTAGCAAAAGTTTTGTCAATTTTGTTAACTTTTAGAATAACCAGCTCTTAGTTTTGGTTGCTCTTTCTATTTCTTTTCTAATCTCTATTTTGTTTATTTTTGCTCTTATTTTATTATTTCCTTTTCTCTGTTAACTTTGGGTTTAGTTATTTCTTTTCTAGTTCCTTAAGTTGTAAGGTTAGGTTGTTGTGTTATTTATTTACCTATCCACAGAATCTGAAACCAATAAATTAATAGGAAGACCATAATGCATCAACCATTTACAGTTCAACCTGCTATTGATTTTGTAATTGTGGATACAAATGACAAAACTTAACTGTCCACTAATCATATTACTAATATGAATTAGTAAAACTCAGGTTGGTATTTTATTGTAAATTCAACCACAACATAATTATAAATTGATATCCATGGTTCTTTAAATGCCTCTTGAAGGAGTAATCTGAGTATGAATTTATTATTTTCAATAGAGAATTTCTGAGAGATTTTGAAAAATTATTTTGTTCACTAAAATAATGTCACTTCCTGTGAAACTGAGTCATCAAGTGCAAAGAAAATTATGCATTTTCCCAGGTAGATGGAAATTGAAACGTTTCTTTGGGTGTATTTTCTCCATTACTCAAGTCATGATGTGTATAACTTTAATATTAAATAAGAAGCTTTTGATTAATTTTTGGATACACTAAGTCAAGAAAACATTGTCTGATATTTTAACTAAAAGATTCACCATTAAGTTTTATATTACTCTCCAGTATTTTGTATGTGATAGAAACATATGTCAGTACAAGGATTTTCACATATTTCCATCTATAATCGAGCCTTTCTAATGGATGTTTTATATTTCTGAATCACATTCAAAATATTTTTGGCTCAATTTGAGCCCTATAAAACTTTTTTTAAACTAAATTCAATCCATAATTCTTTTGGATATGTTAGTATTGATACTACTAAATGCCATTTCAATAGCTAATTATTTCATTTGATTTGAAAAATACATAAATTGAAAATTATCTGAGACATTCTATCCTGGATAATAACCTAAACTCTTGTAAGAAGAGTCAAAAATTTCTGCTTTTTTCCCCCATTACATAATCATTGGACCGTATGATAAAGGAGATTGTATAGAGCAGAAAGTCACATTAAATTTATTTATTAGTACCTTTTAAGCATACTATTGGAGGAAAATTACCTGCAAATATGATGGCTAACAATTCCTTTCATCCCTGTCTGGATATGCCTCTCCTCTCATCAAAGGTGGAGGCCATTTCCTTATCTTTTGAATCTTGACTAAGTTTTTGATATGCTTTTTCCAACAGAAAGTGACAGAAGTGACTTGCCTAGATTTCTGAGCTTATCTATGTTTTAAGAAAACTTTCAGGTCACATTTTCACCCTCTTAGAACCCTGTGCCACTATGTAAAAATTCTGACCTCTCTGCTGCATAGAGTTCCAGCTGGCTCTCAGCATTTCCAGGTATCCCAGATGAGGCTCCAGAGAGAAAAATAAAGTCATCTTGAATGTATAAGCCCCAACCTATCTCCCAACTAAATTTAGGCATATAAATAACCTCAACTGACGCCATGTGGAGCAAAATAACTGTATACTTGAGCCTGGTCATGCAGTAAAGGATTAAGCTTACCCAAGAAAGGTTTTGTATTTTCCCAGCCTCCTGAGAGGTAACCCCTAGACCTTTGGAATCTGCCTGATAATAATATTTGCTTTCCAGGGGGGCTCTGATCATGCTAAATAGTCTATTTTAACAATGTGATTTATGATGGGGGCCATGCAGGCCATGGGGTACCAGGTCAGCTTCTGGAAGGGCTGGAGACTAAGGTCAGCCATGTCTACACAACACTCCCCAATAAAATCTCTAGACACCACAGTTCAGGAAAGCTTCCCTGGTTGTCAGTGCTCCATTTATATTGTCACACATTTTTTCCTGGGAAAATTAGACACTGTGGAGAGCACAACTGGAAGTTCTGTGCTTGAAAGTCTCCTAGACCCTGTCTTGTGTGCTTCTTCCCTTGGATGGCTCAAATCTGCATCCTTTCATTATAATAAATCACAACCGTGAGAATAACATTTGTACTGATTTTGGTGGGTCCTTTTAATGAAACATTGAAACTGAGAATGGTCTTGACCACCCACCCACCCCACAATAGCCTTTATGTCAGAAGCAAGAGTGATCTTGGAGACCCCTGAACTTGCAGTTGGTGTCAAAAGTGAGAGTGGACTTGGAGACCCTGAAATTTGCACAAGCCAACCCACAGGTTTATGAGAAATAATAAGGTGAAGTTGCTTTAAGACATTCAGTTTTGTTGCAACTTGTTATATACCAATATATAAGATTGGCGTTACCAAAACAACAAACCAAAATATGATAAATTTTGAATTTTTAATTTCATATAATTCAAAAGAAAATGGTATCTGCTTATAGATGGCAGATAAACTTATTTTGGAGACTGAGAAGGAAATTGTGTTTATCAGTAACAACATATTTAGTAAATGTACTGTCTACAATAACTTGAAAAGCAAATCAAGTGACTACTTAGCCTGTAGCTCCAGGACATAAGATTGCAAAAAGCTGGTACATTATTGAATATTGACTGTTGCTTGCTGTGTTTAGCAAGATATTATAAGAAAGAGATTAGCTCAGGCAAGAATTACCCAGTTTTTAAGCAGACATGAAAGTAAGTTACATCTATAAATGTAAGACTTTCAGAGTGAGAGAAACAAACTTCTTCTGGATCTAAACAACAGGAAATATGATGAAAAAGTTTATGAACAACGAATATCCATTACAAGTTCTCTGAAAACAAGGGGTCTTGGCCTTGAGGCAAAGCTCTGATTAAGTATGTTGACCTCCCACTCAGACTATTATTTTCACCTGGCTCAAAGTTTTCTATTAAATTAAGAAAGATGACAATAAAGCAAAGAAAGAATAAACAAATAAATAAGGAAAAAAGAAAGCAAAGAACGAAAGTTGACTTGATACGCTAAGTCTCAGAAAAAAAATGTATTTTTTATTAACAATACATTAAATGGAAGGCAAAAATAACAAAAACATGATTTTTTTCTACTTTTAAAATATTTCACTTTGAAATAATTTAGATTTATAGGAGAATTGTAAAGATAGTTTGGACAGCTTCTCTTTATTCTTCAAACAGCTTATCTTAATGTCAACACCTAATATAAGCATGGTACATTTATCAAAAAAAAAATATTGGTACAACACTTTGAACTATAGATTTTATTTGAATTTACCTAGTTTTCCTTATACTAATTTCCTTTTTCCTGTTCCAAGATCCAATCAGGATAACAATTTTTCAGTTTTTCCTTGTCTTTCATTATTTTTACATTTGAAAACTACTGGTCAGGTACTTTTAGACTATCCATCCTTGTGGGATGGTCTGACATTTTCTCATGATTAGACTGGGGTTATGGCTATGAGGGAAAGTATCACACAGGTGAATGCCCTTCTCTTGGTATCATACAAGTGGGAACATAATAGCAACATGAATTATCACTGGTGATATGAACCTTCCCTTGGAGTGAAGGTGGCATCTGCCAAGTTGCTCTACTCTAAAGGCACTCCTCTTTTTCATACTCTAATTATCAGAAGAAAGTGATTTAGTCCAGGCTACTCTCCAGGAAAGAGAACTTAAGGTTCATCTCCTGGAGGGAAGATTATCAAATAATTTGTGGGCGTATGTTAGAGCTATCATGGTAATTAATGAATATTTTGGAAGAGGCAATGTGAGGTATGCAAATATCCTGTTCCCCAAAGTCTCACAGATTAATTTTGCCATTCATCAGTGGATCTTGCCTAAGAAGAATGATTGCTCTCATGTTCTAATACCGATTTTCCATTTCCTTCATTCTTTCTTACTGATATGATTTGGACTTTTTCAATAAGGAAGATTTATTCCTTCCTCCCCACTTATTTTACATATCCAACCATGTATTTATACTAGTATGGATTCATATGTATATATTATTCTTTGAGTTATTGTACAATACTATAGATATTTATTTACTCAAATTGTGCCAGTTTGTCCATTGGGAGGTCTTTCACTTAGCTCCTGTGTCTTTCTCATA
Organism: Balaenoptera physalus; assembly: GCF_965194825.1. Classification (NCBI taxonomy): domain Eukaryota; kingdom Metazoa; phylum Chordata; class Mammalia; order Artiodactyla; family Balaenopteridae; genus Balaenoptera; species Balaenoptera physalus. The sequence goes on along the minus strand of NC_138883.1, from coordinate 57,137,973 downwards.
TGTCCCATCCTTTTGTTGCTGTTGTTGTTGTTTTAGCATCACAAGATACTTCAGGCTTATCTTGTATATATGCTGTCCTAGCTTTAGAATCAGTCATTTCTCAAGGGAGGCCTATTTCCTTTCACAGGAGAAAAGTATTTAAAATCTAAGATGTCGGCATTTAGTATGGTTATTGCTACTGGTTGTCACCACTTTTGACCCTTTCAGTGAATGGTGTTAGAAAGTATATGTATGTAATATATGTACAGTTTCAGTCTATCTAGCTATCTAGCTATCCATCTATCTATCATCTATGTATCTATCTCTTAAAATGAGTTCATTCTGACATCTCCAACTCGAATTCAGTTACATAGGGTTCATTCTAGCCTTACCCTTTGCCTATTGTAACTTTTTCGACATGAGAAACCTGACTCCCAATATCTGTATATCTATATCATTTTAAAATTATTTGTTCAACCTAGTATACACCTAGATTCAGAATCGCTAATTGATATTATTGCGAGCAACAAGTTTAACTGGAGTACAGTTTTGATGTACAGTTCTATTTTCACTTTATATTTAGAGTATCCATTAAAAATATGGCTCTCCAAAATTCCTAATACAGCTCCTTTTTCTGCCTACCCTTTTCAATGAGGTTATATCATACATTTCTAATATAGTTAGATTCATTTCTGACAGTCTGTATTCCATCCCTGCATCCCTCAACACACCCTGGTTGGTTGTTTTTTTTAAGTGCATACAGTAAAATTCTCCCTTTTTGATGTATACTTCCATAGTTTTTGACAGATGCAGAGTCGTATATGCACCAACACAACGCTGTACAGAACAATTCCACCACCCAAACAGTAGACTTGTTCTGTCCCCTTCTCATCAACCACTCTGCTCTCCCTCAACTCCTGACAAGCATTAATCCATTTTCTTTTCCTGTAGTTTTGCATTTTCCAGAATGTAATAAATGAAATTAGGCAAAACGTAGTCTTTTGAGTCGGACTTCTTTTACTTAGGAAAATACGTGTCATCCATGTTTTAAAAGGATCTATAGCTGATATTTTAAAATTGTTGAGCAATATTTCACTTTATGTATGTACCAGAGTTTATCCATTCACCTGTTGAAATACAACTTGTTTTATTTCCAGTTTTTGGTGATTGTAATAAAAGTTGTTATAAACCTTCACAGGCAGCTTTATGTGAACATAAGTTTGTAGTGCACTTGGGAAAATACCTAGAAGAAGGCTGTCATGTGGTAAGTGTATTTTTAAGTTTATAAGAAGTCATCAAACTTTTCAAAAGTGGCTGTGCCATTTCACATTCCCACCAGCAATGTGTGAGTGTTCCAGTTCCTCTACATCCCAATGTAAACTTAATATTGTCTGCCTATTTGATTACAGCCCTTTAGTGAGTGTGAACTGGTATCTCATGGTATTATTTGCATTTCCCTAATGACCAGTGATATTGAGTATATTTCATGTGCTTATTTGCTATCCATTTATATTCTGTGGTGAAAGTTCTGCTCAGATATTTTGTCCATTTTTCAAATATTTTTAAACTTTATTTTGAACTAATTCCAGGTAACAGGAAGTTGCAAAGATAGTACGTAGAGTTCTCATGTACCCTTCATCAAATGTTACCAGTGGTTCATCTGTGATAAGTATAGTATCAAAACCAAAGAATTAACATTGGGAAAATGTGAGTGTATAATTCTATGTCATTTTATGATATGTAGATATTTGTGTAGTCCACCACTGCAATTAAGATACAGAACAATTCTATCACCACAAAGATCTCTCTCAGGCTACTCATTTATAGTTTCCCCCAAACACCCTGCTCCTCACTATTTCTAGCCCCTTCTACCCACTCATCTATTCTCCTTTTTTATAATTTTGTCATTTTAAGACTTTTTTATAAATGGAATTACACAATATGTGACCTTTAGAGATTGGCGTTTTCACTTACCATAATGGACTTAAGATACATCCAAGCTGTTGCATGTATCAGTAATCCATTCCTTTTAATTGTTTAATTTAATTTTAATTGTTAAGCAGTATTCTATGATATAGATATATCAGTTTGTTTAACCATTCACTCACTGAAAGGCATTTGGGTTGTTTCCAGTTGCTGACTATTAGAAACAAAGCTGCTATGAATATTTGAGTGTGAATTTCAAACCGTGGGTAATCATTAGTCAAATCCATTTCACCTGCCTTCACTAATCAAGGTAGTTTTAAGACTTGTGTGTCCTCCAAGCAGCATGTAGCTTAAACAGTAAGATGTTTGTCGGAGTTGTTTTTCAGCAACTTGGAGTCAGCTGTGTCTAGTTAGAGTTGAAGTTGGAGTCAGCTGTGTCTAGTAAGACTGGATAGGACCAGAGACCCTCCTATTTGGCCTGCGCGAGTGTCCGCTCAGTGACCTTTTCACATCAGAAGACCCAAAACTCCACCTTCAGAACATGCTAATCACCTCCATTTTTAAATGTGCAGAGGCCTGCAGCTTAATTACACCTGAGAAGATTACTGCACCTTTTTCCAATCACCTTTCCCCACCCTCCCCAAGCTCCCCATACCTCAGAATGCCCTGCTTCTTTATTCTTTAACTCACAAACCTCCCAAGGTCCTTGCCCTCGAGGTGGAGGTTCGGAGACTTGTTCTCCCTTCTCCTTTGGTTGCATTGGGAATAAATCCTCTCTGCTGCACACCTCAGCTTCTCAGCGGTTTGGCTTGCTGTGTGTCAGGTAAAAGGAACGTGGTTTGCTAACAATTTTTTCTTTGTTTTTTGTTTGCTTGTGCCTGTATGTGCATGTTAATATAACTTTAATTTCTCTGGAATAAATGCCCCAAAGTACAATTGCTGGGTTAAATGGTAAGTAAATGTTTAGTTTTGTAAAAAGACTGTTGTAGTCTTTTCAGTGTGGCTGTATCATTCTAGATGCCCACCTGCAATGTATGAGTAATCTAGTTCTCTCCATCCTTGTCAGCATATAGTATTATCAGTATTGTGCATTTTAGTCATTCTGACAAAGAGAAGTATCTCATTGTGGTTTTAATTTGCATTTCTCTAAAGGCTAATGATGTTGGACATGTTTTCATGCTTATTGATGGGTCCTCTTAGTGAAATATATTTTTATGTCTTTTGCTCATTTTCCAATTGGAATTTTTTAGTTGTTATTGTTCTGTTGTTGTTTTTTTTTGTCTTACTGTTGAATGCTGAGAGTTCTTTACATCTTCTAGACACAAGGCTTTTGTAGGATATATAGTTTGCAAGAATGTTCTCCCAGTCTGCAGCTAGTTTTTAATGCTCTTGACTGAGTCATTTGCAGAGAAAAGTTTTTAATTTTAATGACATCTATTTTTTATAAAGGTTTCCTTTTGTGGGTTGTGCTCTTGGTTTGAGTCTAAAAATTATTTGCCAACCCTTAAGTCCTGAATTTTTCTTCCATTTTTTTTCTAAAAGCTTAGGTTTTTCTGAGTTTTTTTTCTAGAAGTTCTCCAAAAGTGATTCATTTTAGTTAATTTTTGTATAAAGTTTGAAATTTAGTTCAAAGTTCCTTTTTTTCCCTACGAATGTCCGATTGTTCCACATCGTTTGTTTAATAGGCTATTCTTCCTCCACTGAATTGCTTTTGTATTTATCAGTTAGGCATATTGGTGTGGATCTATTTATGTTTCCATTCTATTTCATTAATCTGTGTGTCTATTCTCCACTAATACCACACTGCCTTGATTACTATGGGTATAAAGTAGATGTTAATGTCAATAGAGTGATTCCTTCTACTTTATTCTTCTTTTACAAAATTGTTTTAGCTATTCTAAGTCCACTGGTATTCCATGCAAGTTTTAGTATGTCTGTCTATATATGCAAAAAAGAAAATCTTTCTGGAATTTTTGTAAGAATTGTGTTAAACTGCACATATATTTGGGAAGATATCTTTAGTATGTCGAGTCTTCCACTCCATGGACTCCGGGTACCTTTACTTGTTTAGATATTTTTTGAATATTTATCAGTAATTTAAAAAAGTACTCAGCTTAAAAGTCCAGTACAAGTTTTGTTAGATTAATGCAAAAGTGTTTCATTTTTATGAAATATTGGAAATAGTACTATTATTTTTAACTTTGGTTTCTACATGCTATTATATAGAAATGTGATTGATTTTCCTGTTGTTGATCTTGTATCCTGTGAACTTTCTGAACGAAAAAGTCTATTCGCAGAGACTTTTGGAGATTAATCGAGATTTTCTATGTAGACCATAATGTCATCTGCAAAAAAAAAAAAAAATTCTTTTCAATCTGCAGGTCTTTAATTTCTTTGTCTTGCCTTATTGTGCTGGCTAAAACATACACTATATGTTCTCATGCTGGAACATCACTATTGATTAGAGAGGTGACAATGGATATGCTTTCTTTGTTCTCAAAATTAGAAGGCAGGTGTTCGGTCTTACATCATTAAGTACAATGTTAGTTGTAGGTTTATTTTTTTTTACTAGGTGATCTTATCAAGTTGATAAAAATTATCCTCTACAATGTCCTGATAGTTTTTTATCATAAATTGATGTTGGATTTTGTCAGATGCTCTTTCTGAATTAACTGATGTGATCACATGATTTTTCTTCCTTAGCCTGTTGATATGGTGGATTATTTTGTTTGGTTTTCAAATATTAAATCAACCGTGTATACTTAGAATGAATTCTATTTAGTCATGGTATACAATTTTCATACAACTCTAGATTATTCAGTTTGCTAATATTTTCTTGAAGACATTTACATATAATTTTATGATAGAGAAACTTCTTTAATTGTTATGCTTTGTTCTTATTTTGTTACCAGGGTAATGCTGGCCTCAAACATTGATTTGAGAAATGTTTCATCCTCTTCTATATGCTGGAAGAGATTTGCTAAATTAGTATTAATTCTTCTTTACATATTTGGAAGATTTCTCCAGTGAAGTTTTCTGAGATTTGTTTTACAAAAAAATTTTAATTAAAAATTTATTTAATATGATTACAGTACTATTCAGTTTATCTATTTCATTTTGATTTAGTTTTGCTAGCTTGTAGTTTTGAAGTTGATCCATTTCTTCTAAATCATTGGATTTATGAGTAAATAGTTGTTCATACTATTACCTTAATGTCCTTTTAATAGCTACAGTGTCTGTAGTTCTGTACAAATGATGCTCTGTCATTTCTAACATTCATGATTTATTTCTTCATCTTTTTATTTTTGCTAGAGGTTTATCAATTTAATGATTTCTCTTTCACTTTTGAAACACTTTTGCAAGGTAAGAATTCTGTTTGAACATTTTTCTTTCAGAAACTTGCAGATGTCACTTTATTTATGGGTGAGTTATTTACTTAAACCATTTATTTATGCTTTATGATGGGAAGTCTGGTATAATTCTCACCCTTTTTCTTTTAGGAGTAGTGTGCTCTTTTTCTCTATCTGCCTTCAAGATTTTGCTTTGCTTTTCATATGAATCCTGCTTGGTGCTCTCTGAGCTTGATAGGTCTGTTTTAGTGTCTGTCACTGTTTTGGAAAATTCTCATACATTATTTCTTCAAATATCTTCAACCTCTATTTTCTCATTCTAGGCTTCTAATTACATATGTTAGACCATTTGGTATTGTCCCAGAGCTCTTGGATATTCTATTCTGTTTTTTATTCAATATTTGTTTCTCTTTCTGTTTTAGTCGGGTAGTTCTGATTATACAAATTCGTCTTCAAGCCTATTGATTCTTTCCTTGGCAGTGTCTAATCTGATGAATCTATCAAAGATAGTCAATCTCTGTCACTATAGTTTTATTTCTAGCATTTCCACTTGCTTCTTTCCTCTATGTTCTATTATCTTTGAGTGAATTATTTATCTAATATTTATGTTTTATAACTTTTCAATTATAGCCTTTATCATATTCATCATAATTATTTTAAATTTACTGTTTGATAGTTCCAACATCTGTGTCATCTGATTCTTATCCCAGTATTTGCTTTGTCTCTTTAGACTGTGTTCCTTCTTGTCTTTTGGTGTGCCACGTTACTTTTTGTTAAAATCTAGGTGTGCTATATAGCACAATAATATTGATATAAACATTTTTTTCTGTTTGGAGATGAGTACACCTTTTTTTCTGGCTAGGCTTTTAGAGTGTAGGTTCCTGTTATTCTAATCTGATGTTGAGCTCAGTTTAAACTTTTCTCTATGCATGGTAAGACTTTTTTAAAAATTATTTATTTTTGCTGCTTTCCAGAAAGAATATTTCTCTTGCAGTTCTTTTGGCTGTTCCTATTATTTTCATTTGATGCTTGTTTGCCTGGTGGTAGGGGCTGGGAAATGGGGTGTTTTCTGATTATTGTGACAAAGATTCAGTCTTAAGTAGATACTCTGAACCCTTTTCTTGATGGTGTGACTTTCACAAGGGATCTTGTCTGTATGAGTCTACTATAGCAGCTATAATAAGCTACCACAAAATCAGTGGCTTAAAACACCACAAAGTAAAATCATTATCTTATCATCCTGAAGGTCAAAAATCTATAATCAAGGCATTGTCAAGGCTGTGTTCCTTCTGGAGGATTCAGGGGAGAATCTGTTTTATTGACTTTTCCAATTTCTAGGGGAATTCTTTGGCCAAGGGCTGCTTCTTCTATCCTCAATGTCCATTGCTCTAACCTCTGGTTTTTTCATCACATCTCATTCTAACTTTTGCAGTTGGAGAATTCAATTAAAAATGCATAGCAATAGCAGTTGTATGGTATGGCAGATTTATTAGAGGAATTGTTCACAAAATTTGATTTTGGCAATAAATGGTTGGTAATTCTGTATTTGTTTCCTATTGCTACTGTAACAAATTGCCATAAATTTAATGGCTTAAAACAACATAAATTTATGATGTTACAGCTTTGAGGATCATACTTCCAAAATGGGTCTTGTGGGCTAAAAATCATGGTGTCAGCAGAGCTGTGTTACTTTGGAAGGCTACAGGGGAGAATCTTTGCCATTAGAGGCTTCCTGCATTCCTTAGCTTGTGGACCCTTCCTCCATCTTTATAACACAGTATTTTATCCTTCCCCCCCACCCCAGGAGTGGTTTATGTTTATTTCTTTTAAAAATCATTTTAAAATTTTATATTCAAATAATGAATGCACATGATTTTATTTTATTTTATTTATTTATTTATTTTAAGATCTTTATTGGAGTATAATTGCTTTACAATGGTGTGTTAGTTTCTGCTTTATAACAAAGTGAACCAACTATACATATACATATGTCCCCATATCTCCTCCCTCTTGCATCTCCCTCCTACCCTCCCTGTCCCACCCCTCTAGGTGGTCACAAAGCACCAAGCTGATCTCCCTGTGCTATGTGGCTGCTTCCCACTAACTATCTATTTCAGTAGTATATATAAGTCCATGCCACTCTCTCACTTCGTCCCAGCTTACCCTTCCCCCTTCCCATGTCCTCAAGTCTATTCTCTACATCTGTATCTTTATTCCCGTCCTGCCCCTAGGTTCTTCATAAACATTTTTTTTTCCCTTTAGATTCCATATATATGTGTTAGCATATGGTATTTGTTTTTCTCTTTCTGACTTACTTCACTCTGTATGACAGACTCTAGGTCCATCCACCTCACTACAAATAACTCAATTTCATTTCTTTTTATGGCTGAGTAATATTGCATTGTATATATGTGCCACATCTTCTTTATCCATCCATCTGTCAATGGACACTTAGGTTGCTTCCCTGTTCTGGCTATTGTATAAAGAGCTGCAGTGAACATTGTGGTACATGACTCTTTTTGAATTATGGTTTTCTCAGGGTATAAGTCCAGTAGTGGGATAACTGGGTCGTATGGTAGTTCTATTTTTAGTTTTTTAAGGAACCTCTATACTATTCCCATACTGACTGTATCAATTTACATTCCCACCATCAGTGCAAGAGGGTTCCCTTTTCTCCACACCCTCTCCAGCATTTATTGTTTGTAGATTTTTTGATGATGCCATTCTGGCTGGTGTGAGGTGATACCTCATTGTAGTTTTGATTTGCATTTGTCTAATGATTAATGATGTTGAGCATCCTTTTATGTGTTTGTTGGCAATCTGTATATCTTCTTTGGAGAAATGTCTATTTAGGTCTTCTGCCCATTTTTCAATTGGGTTGTTTGTTTTTTTGATTTTGAGCTGCATGAGCTGCTGGTAAATTTTGGAGATTAATCCTTTGTCAGTTGCTTCATTTGCAAATATTTTCTCCCATTCTGAGGGTTGTCTTTTCGTCTTGTTTATGTTTTCCTCTTTTATCCTTTAGTTATGTCATTACGTCAGCTTTATCTGACTCTCATCCTCCTGTTTTCCTCTTAAACGGACCCTTGTTATTACATCTGGCCCACCAGAGAGTCCAGGATAATCTCATCATTGAAAGACTCTTCATCACGTTCTCAAAGTCCCTTATATAATGTAAGCTAACAACATATCACAGGTTCTGGGACTAGGATGTGAACAGTTTTGGGGGGTCGTTATTCAGCCTACTGTGTTGCTCTTCCTCCAGATACAATGCTAGAACTAGTACACATTCCTGCTCTTCCACAGGCTAAAGCTTTTTTTTCCCATTCCCTTCTCACAGCTGCAGTGGATTTCCAACAATGTATTCAGACTATAATTCCATTACCCCTGACTATGTATATTAAGGATTTGTTATTTAGGGGAGATAGGTGACATAAATTTGGGTGAAGTTTTGGTTGTTGTTTTGGCTCTGCCCCAAGCTGCTGTAGGTAATCTCTTATACCCTCCGGAAACCACTTCCACTTCCTTTTCCCTCTGGAAGCTTAAGTTTTGATTCTATAAATGGTATAGGGGGTGCTGTTTGGGATGGAATATCATCAATAGCTGTTATTCTCGTCCCTCAGCCAATATCATGGGGACTATTTCTCAAAATTCTCCTCAACCTTCACTGTGAGCACTCACTAGTGTTCCTTGATGGAAAAGCCTGGAATAAGGTACAAATTCCCCTATGTTCATGCCCCATAGGGGTTTCCCACTTTCACTTTAGTCCTCAGCAATTTATTAAAATTGTCTAGCTGAGTCTTCTCATGGGGTTATACAGTGTCCTACAATGTTTGGCCCAGGTAAGCAAGTGATTCAATTCTATTATGTGCCTGTCTCCCTTCAGTTTTCAGTTGTTTGCCCCATGACTGCAGTTCTCCAATGGGTTCAAAAAAATCCTTAATTTGACATTTTTCTAGGCTTTATACGTTAGTTTATTTCAAGAGTGGAAATAATGCCCTTTCAGGTCTGTACCACTCTTGAGTTCAATCCAGAATAACCTATTCTGACTTACTAATTTTATTTTCAAAAGAAAGAAAAAAAAGGAATATAACAACAAAAAAATTTCTAAAGCAACACTTGAGGCCCTCAAACTTGCCCAAGCAAAAAGTGAGCTGTGAAATCTTCTCATCTCTATAGCCCCCAGACATAAGCCCTAAAGATCATTTTCTGTCAATGAAAGTTCATGGACAAGAAAGTTCCATCCAGAAATGGATTCATTTTAAAAACAGGAGTATCTTCCACTATAATACAAGGGCTCCTCATAATTGTTTAACATTATTTCATCATTGCTGTAGATTAATCACTCTTTACTGGATGGAATTTTTCTTGCACCTTTTCTGTCACTGTTCCTCATCATCATTTGCATGGAGGTCATATGGGTCACCCACTATGGGGACATGCGCCCTGAACTGACAGAGAAAGCATTGCATATTACTAAAGAATTTGAAAGTCTTGACTATGTATTTATTACAAACTTTTCTCTCTAGTGGGGCTGTACTCGAATATCTTGTGGCTCTGTGTAGCCTCTGAAATCTCTGTGGAGAACTCTAGGCAACAGTTTTCTGCTGAGACATCTGGTTCATACCTTGAGTATGCAGAACTTAGGAGTTTGGCCAGCAACCAAGGGAAGTTCCATGCATATTTTTAGAACCCCTTTTCTGTGCCCCCATTCTATTACCTACTCCCTCAAATACCCTTGTCAACACCAATGTTTGATTTCTGCATTTTCTCCTCCAAGTCCCGTCATTCTCTACTTGGACTCTACTTCCCTGATCTCAGGTTTTGACAGTGCCCTGCAGGAGTGAGCTGAGTTTAATGTGGAGCTCACCTCCTGAGCTTATCCTTCTTTCAAAGACAGTAGAATGATTTTAGTTTATGTGGAATGTCTCAAAAGAGACTTTGTATATAATTTTTTAGCGTTTACTGTATTGAGCTATTCTATCATGACTGGAAAAATACATAAAACATTTTTAGAAGAAAGCTAATATATTTGAATAATGCATAATTAACAGATCATTCAATAAATGAGATAACTGTGGGAATTTATGGAAACAATATGACAGATCCTCATCACCTATAAATTCTAGTTAAAGTATATCATTAAATATAAAAACATAGAACCAGAAATAACCAGTGGTAAATATTTTCCTTATCTTGTCTGGGGAGTGTCTTTCTAAGCATATAAACAACAAAAGAAATGAAAAAAATAAATTTCACTAGACCTAAGCAAATAAGAATTTAAAATTGCTATACATCAAATTTTATATACAGGCAATAACAACACCAAAGTGTGGGCAAAGGTATAGCATGAATAATTCAAAATATTTTAACATTCCAGAAAATTAATGAAACATGTAATATTTTCCATGATAATCTTGGTAGACAAGTCAAATATTAGGAAGTAAAATGGTGTAAAAATGATTAACAATGCTCAATAAAGAAATATGATTAAGAAGAATAATTAAATACTTAGAAATAGTTTAAAAAACTCTTTAATATTCAACATTTATTATGGTGAGTTGAAAGAGGCACTCATTAAATGCTAGTGTGAGCATGAAATGACTTTTCTGGAAATAAAAATTTGGCAGTATTCTTTATGTCAACAAAATTCCAAATTCTAAATATCTAATAGCTAATATGTAAGCTAAGCAGTAATTTCATGTAAATAAAATGTTCAAACATAGATAATACTTATATAACTTATTCTTACTTTACATGAGAAAATATCATTAGACAATCTTGTAAACAATTCCCGTGCTATGCTATAATGATAAACAGGATAGCATGATTCAAGAATTTATGTAGAAAATGAATCCCACAACATAAGTGAATTTATAATATCTGAGTTTGTACATCTAAGATGGGAGGCACAGGAAGAAAGGAAATAAAATTCTAACAAAACCTATCATTGGGCAATAGAAATACAGGCTTTGTTTTCTTTCCTGTATTTTTCTCAGTATTTTTAAAGTCTCTCAAGAAACACATTATGAAATTTGAAAAATAATTTTGACTATATGGTCCACTTTAGATGGTATTTACTATAATTGCACATTTTCAACTTTTCAATTAATAAAAAGTAAATATGTGAAATGAAATAGACATAAACTGAGGCTGAGAAGAAAATTTGTCAAACTTGTTTACAACATCTTATTTACCGTACATATGTATATAGAGAGAGCACAAGAGCAAGAAAGGCAGTATATATAGTATATTTATTATACAATACATAGGTGAATGACTATGTACAGTATACACAGTATATATATGCAGTATGTATAAAGTTGAGATAAAAATGTTCATTCAGAGCATAAAAGTTAGAGGGAAGGGATACTGAACAGCATGAAAAATGAAAAAAGGATAGAGCATGCAAATTGAGTTTTTTGTTCAACTAAAGTACATTAACATCAAATCCATCTATAGAGAATGACTTTAGCACATGATATACTTTATGACAAAGTAACATTCTCAGATGCTTGTACCAAATGGGTAACATCAAGCTTGGAAAAGTGGCCCAGCATAATTTGAGCCTTAACACTTGTTCCAGAATTGCTACTGGGTCCATCAACCACCTGGCCAGTGATTTCATCAACTGGTTGTGTCATAATAGAGATGCAGCTGTTTCTTTTCTTACTCCCTTAAGCATTAAAACCACGTGAAAACCAAGCAGCAAAATTTCAGATTTATAATAGATCAGTCATAAAGTTTAGATATAAACTCTCATATGTTCATAATCATTTATTGAGCACCCACAATGTCTATAGCTGTATACTAAGTGTCATAAAAAAAAAAAAAAAAAGGACGAATTGATTTCCTATACTTCAAAGCAGAAAGTATGCACTTGAAAATTTGAGATCATTTCTGTGAGATCAGGGAGAATAAATTTTGCTAAACTATAGCTATCAGAGAGTTTTAATCATAACTTAAAGCTGCCCTTAGCATGAGGAAAACAAGTATATTCAGAGGTTAAAACATATTTCAAATCTTTAAAAAATACATATTCATTGGTGAATTTTTACTGTCACAGAAATGATGAAATTTGATGACTAATTCTATGAAAGTAAACTGGATACATCTGCTCTTTGCTTCTGCCACAAAAGGGAGTGAATGTATACATAGCAGAGCCTAAGAAGGAATATGTGCCCAGCCACATCCTGGCAGCTTTGGGAAGACAGGATCTGCCCAAACTCAAAGAACACTGGAATTAGGAGTAAAGATCTATAAAAATTAAAATTTTAGTAGCCTAAAATCCACTATTCTTGAACTAAAGTACAAGGTCATTAACTTTTGTAAAAATCTTTGAGCTAAGGAAATTACACTAGCCTCATTCTTTGTAATTTGCTGTCTTTAACTTAATAAAAACTTTTAAAAGTCAAAAAAAAAAAAGTTTGAGATCAGTTATATAGAGCATATATTAGTAATGAATAGTACAAATACATGAATTTGAGCTTTGTAGCTTTGTATTTCAACAGCAAAAATTCATGAATGGAAGGAGAAACCATTTTAAATAGCTTTCATTATTCCAGTGTTTGAACTCTTCAAAAAAATAAATTTCATAAAGTAATGGAGACTGCTGGCTTTCCAGAAGTCAAATCTCAGCCCAACAAAATTCACTTCTTTGATAGGTGGATTGACAACCAGCGTTTGAGGAAGTATTGAGGAAGACATGGTTTAAGTGTTAATTAATTGACTCGATAGCCCATTTTAGAAAATGCAAACTGCTAAAACAGCTAATTTTCTCTACATTTTAAAATCCTTTATTTCTTTACATTTTTATCCCTCTCCTTTTAAACAACGTAACTTTGAATAAATCTACGAGTGACAGACATGAAGCACCACTGCTGAAACTAAAATAGTTGCGGCTTTGGAGTAATGGCAGTTCCCTGCAGCAACAGAGCTTTAAAATAATAAACAAAAAGAAAACCAAAAACGTTGCTTTGAAATTTAAAATGGATCCGAGTTTGGCATGAGAATTATCCCTTGGAGAACCTTAAGTCTTATGTCTGGGGCTTTCCCAGTCTGGCTTACCAAGTAATTACCTCATCTGGAGAGATCTGATGTATCCCGTGGCCCTAAAGTGTTCTCTTGCCTAGTGTGCCTACATTTTGAGAAAGTCACTCAATTTTTTTCATTTGTCTTTTTTTGTTTCCTAAAAAACGATAAAAAACGAAAAAAGTGTTCGGTTAGTGAACCAGTAATACTGACATTACTTGGCAGCTTGTTAAAAACAAAACATCAGGCTTCACACCAGACCTACTAAATCAGAATCTCCATTTTCTTAAGGTTCCCAGATGAGTCATATGCATAATGTTTGAAAAACACTGGACTACCTAATTACGTGTTCTCTATTGGCTCAATATTTTTCCTCCTTCAAATGAGAGTGGTGACTACTTTTAATGGTAGCACACAGTGGCCCTTATCATAAATTTCTCTTTTGTTTCTCAAATAGCAAAGTAGCTGTTAGGTTTGTGAACATAGGATGTTAATATTTTGGTAGAGTTTTGAAAATTTGCAAAACCTTGATATTAAAAAGAAAGGCATTGTTCTTGGTTTTGAGAAATTGATGGTATTATATACATTTAGCTTCTTAACTTAGCAATTTATAATTTCTTCTGCGTCTTTAGGGCAGACATTTTTTGAATAAGCAGGATTCATTTAAAAGAATGGATATTTTGGTGAAGATGCTGAGCATGTCTAATCTTTTTTTTCAATTTACATATAAAAAATAACCTTTTTGAGTAAAATATATATAGCTTAAGAAATTGGCAAATGATCTCTAACTTAGTCCATATATTTTGTCTTTCCTCTGTGATGAGTCAAGTTCTTTCCTTCTGCTCAGTCATCATTTTTCTGAATTCCATTGCCTCAGGTTAGTTTCGGCAGATATTATGTTGAAGATAATAAGCATGAAAGGATATTTGAGAATAGTCTTTTAAAGATACATGTAATATTCCAATTACATGTTTAAAATAAATACTATTACTTCATTTTTGGAGTTTCTTTTCAAGTTTTCTCCACGTATTATTCACACAGCAGGTATCTCTCTTGCTGATTTTCAGTTATTTATCTTAAGTAGGAAGTAGGTCAAAAAACACCATGGATTTTTTCCTTCTGCCAGCCAGCACATTTAAAGTACTCATTTGGGGATCCATGATCAAAAATAGTTGAGAATATCAACACTAAGTATTGCTCTTAATGCATATATAATTTCCTTCAAAATTTAATAGTTCCACAGTAATGAGCAATATTGTCTCAGCTATTACTAGCAAACCAACATTGTGGATTTGCTTGTAATAAAACAAACTTAAGGTAGTAGTAGGTTTGGCCCTACCAAAATCTTTGCTTGTTCTCAAGTTTTCCAGACTCCAAAATATTTTGTCAAGTTATTTTCCATCAAGCAGATTGAAAATGGCGTGTAACCAAAGAGCAAATTGCAAAAGAACCAGGATATGGCAGTTCCTGGATCTTCCCACACCTGTGGATACAAAATTTTCACTGAAGTACTTAAATCAATTAATTAATATAGAACTTATTCAAGTAATTAAAGTATAGAAAATGTATTTACTACAGTAAAAGGTACTTTCATAAATTATTTTCTTATTTTCCTTATAATTTTACCACTTACGTATCAATCTCTAAACCTATGGCTAAATTTTGAATGTTTTTGCATGTATGGAATTATATCAGAGTTATGAGTCCCCCAAAATAGAGTGTGTCACTGTTACCGAGCCCAAGTTCATACTGCTTGCCTCTTGACAGGCCAACAAATCAAGAGACAACGTATTAGGGCAAGGAATAGTGACTTCATTAGGAAAGCCAGCAGACCAAGAAAATGGTGGACTAGCGTTCCAAAGAACCATCTTACTCGAGTTAAATTTATTCTTCTTTTATACTAACAGGAGAGAGTGTGTAGCTGGTTGTTGCAAACTTCTTGTTGCTGGAATCCTTTGTTCTTGCAGCTGTCCACATAGGTCTGGTCACAATGTTCCTATAAATCTCCAGCAAGACAAATGCTATTATCTGTTCCACATCTTTTTTTCTCTATGTGAATGAAAAGTGATATACCTTTAAAGGTCAAGCCTGGGAGTCAGAGCCTTTGAGAATGGGCTATCATGTACATTTCAGAGGATAGGCAACATTCTTTTACAAAAGTGCAGAGCCAGCATAACTAAGCACATGCAACAGAGTACAAAGATTAGATCTAAAGGAATAGGTCAGATATGGAGTCAGGTTTGTTCTTCTCTGTTACATCACAGCTTGCTGAACAGATTATAGCACAGCCTGTTGGTTTGGGTCCCATTCAATGAATGCTGATTTGGAGTTTCACTGATATAAGTGACTAGGTAGAAAGTCCAAGTGAAGCACATACTGCCTCAGGTATCCTACAAGGTCCTTTTTAGGTGTGTGTGTGTGGGGGAGGTCTCAACAGGCAGCAATTATTTTTTCTTCCCTAACTGCCAAAAGGATTGACAGTGTGATCTGCCCACATAGTCCCAATAAACTTTATGTGGTGAACAATCCCCTGAATTTTGTCTGGTATTTCCAGCTATCTCTGCGGGTGGAAGTGAGATAGTGCCATCAGTGCTGTTGATATGGATGCTTCTGACTTGCCAACCAATAAGGCATCCTTTTTTAGTGAAAGTTTTTGACATATGACAGTAGAGGTACTTGCACTAAATCCTGTCCTAGGTTCTGGAGGCAAAAGGCAAGGAAGTTTAAGTACTCTTGAGAGAGTTCTGCAAATGTATATTGGAGGTCTTGCCATGCAAATGTAAATTGATCATGTTTTTATGTGACAGGAGGGCAGAAAAGAAGGAGCTGGAAATGTCCATGATAGCATGTCAAAAATCATCAGTTTTTGCAATGGATTCAGTTATCGCCTTGATATCTGGAAAAACCAGGACTGCCAGATCAAAATTAAAATTAGTTGGTGATAATCCTGTGTAAACCTCCACCTCCATTTGTCTTTTCACCAACTGTAGACCATATGGGGCTTTTATATTGAGATATGTTACTTTACTACATCTGTAGAGTTTAAGTTCTAAATCAAGCCTGTGATTTCCATTTCCCCTCCTGAAATTCTATATTGTTTTTCTTGGACTGCCTGAGACTGAACTGGGAAACAAATTTGGAGCTATCCATGTGTCCCATTGGCACTTCTATACATGAATTCTTCCTGATCAAAATAATCCTTTCTATAATTTAATATTTTCAGAGAGCAAGCAAAACAATACCATTATGCATTCAGCAGAAGTGGCTAAAACTATAAATTGAGTTGGCACAAAGGGCACCACGCACAAGGTCATGTTAGCTTCCCTTCCCCATTGAAACCTCATTTACACTTCGCCAGTTAAATCTGGGTTCCCCCTTCCTTCCACAAGACTGAATTGGTTGATTATTCAGACATCTGAATCCAACAGATTGATAAAACTTGAGTCCTTCCCCTTTCTGAAGTTTCCCACATACTCAAATGGGTGAGTTCATAGCACTTTCGGTCCCTCTTGGTGACAGCGAAAACTTGACCACATCTCTCTCCACCCTTCTCTCCCACCTTCCCCTAAAGAATTTAAATTCATTAGGAAGGAGGGAAAGATTAGAGGACATAGGAGAGATTGGATCCATTCCATTAAACAGATGCATTTACATTTGGTTTCCAATATTGTAGCAACTGCTTCTAGTTCAACTAAATGAACTTCTGTTGTTTTTTGTCTACCCAAAGCTTTGAATCATATGGTATGGTTGTGATTACTAACACCATTTATTTAGCTTTGGGAACCCATTTACTAAGCAGCCGTAGACACATGCTTTTGGACTAGGGCTGTGAGATTTGCACCATTTGGCTTGCTTCTGCTTGATGCACAGGGTGGCAATGATTTTTAAGGAGGCTTCCTTAATATGGGGCAACTCCTGCTCCATTTCCAAGAACATATCTTTCAAACTTTCACCCATTTTCTTTTTTTTGAATGTTTGAATTTTATTTATTTTTTTATACAGCAAGTTCTTATTAGTTATCCATTTTATACATATTAGTGTATATATGTCAATCCCAATCTCCCAATTCATCACACCACCACCACCTTCCCCTGCCACTTTCCCCCCTTGGTGTCCATACGTTTGTTCTCTACATCTGTGTCTCTATTTCTGCCCTGCAAACTGGTTCATCTGTACCATTTTTCTAGGTTCCACATATATGCGTTAATATACGATATTTGTTTTTCTCTTTCTGACTTACTTCACTCTGTATGACAGTCTCTAGATCCATCCACGTCTCTACAAATGACCCAATTTCGTTCCTTTTTATGGCTGAGTAATATTCCATTGTATATATGTACCACATCTTCTTTATCCATTCGTCTGTTGATGGGCATTTAGATTGCTTCCATGACCTGGCTATTGTAAATAGTGCTGCAATGAACATTGGGGTACATGTGTGTTTTTGAGTTATGGTTTTCTCTGGGTATATGCCCAGTAGTGGGATTGCTGGATCATATGGTAATTCTAGTTTTAGTTTTTTAAGGAACCTCCATACTGTTCTCCATAGCGGCTGAATCAATTTACATTCCCACCAACAGTGCAAGAGGGTTCCCTTTTCTCCACACCCTCTCCAGCATTTGTTGTTTGTAGGTTTTCTAATGATGCCCATTCTAACTGGTGTGAGGTGATACCTCATTGTAGTTTTGATTTGCATTTCACCCATTTTCAGTATAAGGGACAATGGAATTTAGATTTCTTTATATCATTTTCTCATTCTCCAGTAAGTCACCTTTATTAACATTGTAAACCCAATCCAGAGCAATAAGAACCTGAATTCTAGCCAGTCCTTCTATGTTTTTCTGGGCTAGTTTGTTTGTCTCAAGGGTAACTCCCATAGAGGGCAAAAGATCTCTTATGCCAACTAGGATGAGACCTTGCATTGCTATCTCCAAATTGATCAAAATTTGGCATGATAAATGCAGCATAAGTAGGGTCATAAGACAATACAGTTGTTGCCATTGTTTCTTAGAAAGCATTACATATCTTTATCTCTTATCTAAGTGGACCAGCCACAGTTCTAACCATTTACTTGATGCACATCCACAATGCTTGTAAGTTTCCTTCTTTACCTGCTCACTGATACTGTGTTTCTGTAACTGTTGTCTGAAAGGAGTCATAATCTTATGCCCATCCAAGATGTATCTTAGTGCTATTTTAGTTATTATAAAGGGGCACGCTGGAGGTTGATAGACAGATTGGTGAGGAAGCTTTCCCACATGGAGGAGAGTCAGCAACATTCATGGTGCTGTTCAGGCAACAGTAATTTAACTTATTTCTTGGTATCCAGAAATGGGCAATAAATAGACACGATTTATTGCCTAGGTGACCTAGAGTTTGGTCAATAGGTTGACTGCTGAATTCCATGAGCTTTCCACATTTTCTGTTAAGCAGTTGTGAGGCCTTCATTCTTCATTTTTGGAAAATCGTGTTTCTTTCTTTTTTTTTTTATTGAAGTATATGCAATTTGCAATATTTTCACGTGAAAAATATGGTGATTCAATATTTTTATAAATTATAATTCATTTAAAGTTATAAAATATTGACTATATTCCCTGTGCTTTACAATATATCCTTGTTGCTTATTTATTTTATACATAATAGTGTCTCTTAATCCCACATCCTTATCTTGTTCCTTCCTCCTTCCTCCTCCCCACTGGTAACCATTAGTTTGTTTTCTATATTTATGAGTCTTTTTCTATTTTGTTATAGACATTTATTTGTTTCAATTTTTAGGTTCTACAAGTTAGTGATGACATAGAGTATTTGTCTTTATCTGACTTATTTCACTCTATACTCTCTAGGTCCATCCACGTTGTTGCACATGGCAGAATTTCATTTTTTTTTTATGGCTGAGTAACATACCATTGTGTGTGTTTATGTGTGTGTATACCACATCTTCTTTATGCATTCATCTGTTGATGAGCACTTAGGTCACTTCCATATCTTGGCTATTGTAAATAATGCCGCTATGAACACTGGGGTACATGTATCTTTTCAAAATAGTGTTTTTGTTTTCTTTGGATATATACTCGTATGGTAGTTCTATTTTTAGTTTTTTGAGGACCCTCCATAATGTTTTCCACAGTGGCTGCACAAAAGTACAAAACATCCACAGTGTACAAGGTTTCCCTTTTCTCCACATCCTCTCCAACATTTGTTATTTGTAGACTTTTTGATGATAGCCATTTTGACAGATGTGAGATGATAGCTCATTTTGGTTTTGATTTGCGTGTCTCTGATTAGTGATGCTGAGCATTTTTTCATGTGCCTCCTGCCTGTCTGTATGTCTTTTTTGGAAAAATGTCTATTAAGGTCTGCCTATCTTTTAATCTTTTTTTATATTGAGTTGTATGAGCTCTTTATATATTTTGGATATTAGCCCCTTATTTGTCATATCATTTGCAAATATTTTCTCCCATTCAGTAGGTTGTCTTGTCTTTTTGTGGATGGTTTTCTTTGCTGTGCAAAAGCTTATAAGTTTAAATAGGTTCCATTTGTTTATTTTTGCTTTTCTTTTGCCTTGGGAGACAGATCCAAGAATTATTACTACAATTTTTATCAAAGGGTGTTCTGCCTATGTTCTCTTCTAGGAGTTTTATGGTTTCAGGTCTTACATTTAGGTCTTCAATACATTTTGATATTTTTATATATGATGTAAGAAAATTTTCTCATCTCATTTTTTTTTACATGTAGCTCTCCAGTTTTCCCAGAACCACTGATTGTAGAGACTGTCTTTTCTCCATTGTATATTCTTGTCTCCTGTGTTGTAGATTAATTGACCATAAGGGTGTGTGTTTATTTCTGGGCTCTCTATTCTGTTCCATTGACCTATGTGTCAGTTTTTGTTCTAGTACCATGACGTTTTGATTACTGTAGCCTTGTATTGGGTTGGCCAAAAAGTTCATTCAGGTTTTTCCGCAAGATCTTATGGAAAAACCCGAATGAACTTTTTGGCCAACCCAATAGTACAGTCTGAAGTCAGAGAGCATGATAACTCTAACTTTGTTCTTTTTTCTTAAGATTGGTTTGGTAATTATGGGTCTCTTGTGATTCCATATATATTTTAAGATTATTTGTTCTAGTTCTGTGAAAAATGTCCTGGGTATTTTGATAGGGAATGCATTAAATCTGTAGACTGCTTTGAAGTATAGATACTTTAACAATATTAATTCTTCCAGTTCAAGTATATGGGATATCTTTATATTTCTTTTTATCATTTTCAAATTCTTTCATCAATATTTTATAGTTTTCAACATATAGGTCTTTAACCTCCTTGGTTAAGTTTATTCCTAAGTATTCTTTTTGATGCCATTATAAATGGGATTTTTTTCCTTAATATTTCTTTCTGATAGTTCGTTGTTAGTACATAGAAAAGCAACAGATTTCTGTATATTAATCTTGTACTTGAAACTTTACTGAATTCATTCATTAGTTCTAATAGTTTATTGGGAGAGACTTTAGGGTTCTGTCTATATAGCATCGTGATATCTGCAAATAGTGATAGTTTCACTTCTTCTTTTCCAATTTGGATCCCTTTTATTTCTTTTTCTTTTCTGACTGCTGTGGCTAGGACTTCCAATACTATATTAAATAGAAGTGGTGAGAATGGGCATCCTTGTCTTGATTCTGATTTTAGAGGAAAAACTTTCAGTTTTTCACCCTTGAGTGTGATGTTAACTGTGGGTTTGTCATAAATGGACTTTACTTTGTTGAGATGTATTCACCCTATACCAACTTTGATGAGAATTTTTTGTCATGAATAGATTTCAGTTTTTTTCAAAAACTTTGTGTATTTGAGGTTATCATGTGATTTTTATCTTTTCTTTTGTTAATGTGGTGTATCACATTAATTGATTTGAGAATACTGAACCATCCTTGCATCCCTGAAATAAATCCCACTTGATCATGGTGTATGATCCTTTTTACATATTGTTGAATTCAATTTGATGATACTTTGAGGATTTTTACATGTATATTTATTGGAGGTATTGGCATGTAATTTTCTATTTTTTAGTGTGCTTTTCTGGTTTTGGTATCAAGGTAATTGTAGCCTTGTAGATTGTATTTGGGTGCGGTCCATTCTTTTCAAATTTTTGAAATAGTTTGAGAAGGATAAGTATTAGCTCTTTATATGTTTGTAGAATTCATCTACAAACATATAAAGAGCTAATACTTATCCTGTGAAGCCATCTGGTCATGCACTTTTGTTTGCTGGGAGTTATTTAAAATTACATATTCAGTTTAAACTAATGATCAGTCTGATCAGATTGTCTATTTTTTCCTGATTCAGTTTTGAAAGGTTATATATTTCTAGAAATTTGTCCATTTCTTCTAGGTTGTCCAATGTGTTAGCATATAACTCTTTACAGTACTCTATTATGATTTTTGTATCTTGGCGGTATTGGTTGCTATTTCTCCTCTTTCATTTCTTATTTTGTTTATTTGGGCCCTCTATCTCTTCTTCTTGATGAGCCTGGCTAAAGGTTTATCAATATTTATGTTTTCAAAAAAGAGGTATTGGTTTTATCTTTTCTATTTTTTGTCTCTATTTTATTTCCTGTCTGATCTTTATTATTTCTTTCCTTCTGCTGACTTTGGGCTTTGTCTGTTCTTCTTTTTCTAATTCCTTAGATGGAAGTTTAGGTTGCTTATTTAAGGTTTTTCTTGTCTCTGAAGGTAGGCCTGTATTGCTATAAACTTCCCTTCTAGAACTGCTTTTGCTGCATCCCATTGATTTTGGAAAGTTGTGCTTTCATTTTCAATTGCCTTGAGGTATTTTCTGATTTTCTCTTTGATTTCTTCTTGACCCATTGCTTTATTTTAGTAGCATGATGTTTGGTCTCCATGTGTTTGTTCTTTTCCCATTTTTCTTTCTGTAGTTATTTTCTAGTTACATACCATAGTGTTCAGAAAGATGCTTGATATAATTTCTATCCTCTTAAATTTGTTGAGACTTGTTTTGTGGCCTAGTATGTGATCTATCCTGGAGAATGTTCCATGTGCCCTTGAAAAGAATGTGTATTCTGCTGTTTGGGGATGGAATGTCCTGTAGATATCTATTAAGTCCAACTGCTCTATTTTGTCATTTAAGACCACTGTTGCTTATTGATTTTCTTTCTGGATAATCTGTCAATTGATGTAAGTGTGGTGTTAAAGTTCCCTACTGTTATTATATTGTTGTCAATTTCTCCGTTGATGTCTGTTGATATTTGCTTTATATATTTAGGTGCTCCTGTATTGAGTGGGTATATGTTAATGAATGTGGTATCATCCTCTTATATTGATCCCATTATCATTATATAATGCTCTTTTTTGTCTTTTGTTACACCATTTGATTTAAAGTCTATTTTATCTGATATGAGTATTGCTACCTCTGCTTTCTTTTCATTTCAATTTGCATGAAATATCTTTTTCCATCCCTTCACTTTCAGTCTTCGTGTCTTTAGCTCTGAAGTGAGTCTCTTGTAAACAGCATACAGATGGGTCTTGTTTTTTCATCCAATCAGTCGCCCTATGGCTTTTGATTGGAACATTTCGTCCATTAATATTTAAAGTAATTATTAATATGTTTTTACTTATTGCCATTTTATTACTTCTTTGTTGGTTGTTTTTGTAGTTTTTCCCTGTTCTTTCCTTCTGTTAGTGTCTTTGCTTGTGGCTTGATTTTTCTTCAGTGTGTGCTGTGTTCCTTTCTCTCTTGTTTTTGTGTATCTATTGTAGGTTTTTGATTTGTATTACCATGTGGTTCATAAATGTTGACCAATAACTATATCTATTTGTTTTAAACAGGTAGTCCTTTAAGCTCAAACACTTTATAGAAGATCTACATTTTCCAATCCCCTCTCCCACGTTTTGTGTTTTGATGAATGTCATATTTTACATACATGTTTATCCCTTTACTGATTATTGTAATTGTGCTTGATTTTACAATTTATGTCTTTTAATCTTTGTACTAGCTTATTTAAGTGGTTGGTTCTCAGCCTTTACTATATATTTGCCTTTACTAGTAGGATTTTTCCTTTACTATAGATGCTTACTCTTATTATAGCTTTTTCTTTTCCATTTAGAGAAGACACTTTAGCATTTCTTTTAGAGTAGGTTTAGTATTGATGAACTCTTAGTTTTTGCTTGTCTGAGAAGTTCTTTCTCTCTCTGATTCTAAATGATAATTTTATTGGTTACAGTATCCTAGGTTGCAGGTTTTTCCCTTCCAGCACTTTAAATATGTGTCACTCCCTTCTGGCCTGCAATGTTTCTGCTGAAAAATCAGCTTTTAACCTCATGGAGGTTTCCTTGTATATGACTTTTGCTTTTCTCTAGCTGCCTTTAGAATTCTCCCTTTATCTTTAACTGTTGCTGTTTTAATTATGATATGTCTTGGTGTAGATCTCTTTGGGTTCATCTTGTTTGGGACCCTTTGCTCCTCCTATACCAGGATGTCTGTTTCCTTCTTCAGGTTTGGGAATTTTTCAGTCATAATTACATTAAATACATTTTCAACTCCCTTCTATCTCACTTCACATTTTGGGATCCATATAATGTGAATGTTGGTACACTTCATGTTATTTCAGAGATCCCTTAAACTGTTCTAATTTTTTTTTAATTTGCTTTTCTTTTTGCTGATTGGGTTATTTCCATTATTCTATCTTACAGATCACTTATGCATTCCTCTGTATCACCTAATCTGCTGTTTATTCTGTCTAGTGTGTTTTCCTTTTCAGTTATTGTTTTCTTCAGTTTTGACTGGTTCTTTTTATATTTTCTAGGTCCTTGTTAAAATTCTCAGTGTATTCGTCTGTTCTTTTCTCTAATTCAGTTAAAATTCTTATTACTAATTCTTTGAATTCTTTATCTGGTAAATTGTTTATTTCTCTTTCATTAGTTGTTCTTTCAGGTGTTTTTTCCTTGCTCTTTCAATTGAGATAAATTATTCTGTCTTCTCATTGTGCTTAACTTTCTCTGTCTCTATGAAGTTAGGTGAAACATTTGCCTGTTGTGGTCTTTAAGGGGTGTCCTTGGGTGGGAGCATCCATATATTGTCTGTGTGTGGCCAGTGGTTTTGGTGTGAGATCTGGATTTAAGGTGGACATAAGTCACATCTTTCCTTGGGGTGAACTGGCAGCTATCACTGTTAGGAAGTGAGGCTGGAGATGGAGGGGCTAGGGCCAGAATAGAATGAGCCAGATCCTCTCCTATGTTCAGTGGCCATTACTGCTCCATAAGAGGCAAGTGTAGGTCCCAAGTTGCTAGAGCAGAAGCCCTGAACTTCAGGTCCAAGCTGGCTTAGTTCCCTTCAAGTGTGTACTGTCACTCCTCCCAGCAGTGTCACCCTCATTGGCATGGTACTCAGGGAGGCCTGGGGTGCAGGCTGTGGCACTCTGGCTGCCATAAGATATCTGAACTGCCTCTGATGCACCACCTGTGTAAACACTGGCAATGGCTGCCCCTGCTCTGCTCAGATACCATTTTACTGCCTCAGTGTCTCACACCATGGTGTTTCTGTGGTCATAGCAGCTCTCATTCCAGTGTGGAGCTACAATGTGAGGCAAGCAGGGCTGGAGAATTTGCTTGGCTCATGCATGCGCAGGGATGAATGTGGGAAATCAGTTAACAATGTGTGTTCTCAATCCACTCTCTCTGCCCTGCTTTGGGAGTAAGCAAACCTTTGCCTGCTCTTCACAAGTGCAGTCCAGGCTTTCCACAGCTCTCCTTTTAGTCCCAACAGCCCTCCAAACAGCCAAGGGGGCTTGTCTTCCTTTTGTTGGACCCCAAGGCTGGGGCACCCTCCACTCACTCCCCATGGAGGATCTCTGCCCCTGTAATCTCCCTTTTCTTTTGAGTCCCTGCCTAGGGGCACAGGTCCCAAACTGATTGCTTCTCTTCCCTTCCTACTTAATTTCGTGTGGATTTTTCTTACAACCTTGGTTATACAGGAGTCTTTCTGCCAGTCTCCAGTTAGTTTTCAGTGAGAATTGTTCCACATGTAGATGTATTTTGATGTGTTTGTAGGGGGAGGTGAGTTCCACATCCTCCTACTTTGCCATCTTCATCTGAGCTTTTAGGAATCTCACCATTTCTGTAAGTCAAAAGTCCAGTACCACATGACTGGGATATCTGCTCAGGGTAACACAAAGCTGACACCAAGGAATTGCCCAGGTTGAGCTCTTATCTAGAGGCTCGGGAAGAAAGTCCACTTCCAAGTTAAGTTCCAGAGCAGTTAAGTTCCAAGCAAAATTCAGTTTTTTGCAGTTGTAGGACTGAGGTCACAGTTTCCTTTCTGAGTGACTGTCAGCTGGGGCCTACTCACAGTTCCTACATTCTACCAGCATCATTTGCCCCAAGGTGTCCCCTTCATTTTCAAGCCAGAAAGGGTACATAAATTGTCTGATTTCTCTTGTCTCTGGCCTAGATCCACATTTAAAGATTTTGTGATTAGGTCAGGCACACCTGAAAGTCATGTTTCTTTCATTAGTCTATCCTCATAATCAAAAGAGTAACAAATGGTGAAGAGCATGAGATTTTAACCAACATGCAACCTAACAGATTTGTCATCCATCATTCATGATACTGTGGTAGACTAAAAGCACAGGACGGACCTCAGGGTCAAAGGACAATTTATTACTCTCAGCATTAGCAATAACCACAACATCATTATTTTGGCATCACTTCTTGCTATATACTGAATGTTTGTGTCCCCTCAAAATGTATATATTGAAACTTAATCCCCACTGTGAAGGTATCTGGAGCTGGGATTTTGGGGAAGTGACTAGGTCAGGAGGATGGAGCCCTCATGAATGGGACTAGTACTCTTATAAAAAAAAAAGACTCCAGAAAGCTTCCTCCCCCTTTGTACCATGTAAAGACACAGTGACAAAAAGGTTATCTATGAACCAGGAAGTGGATCCTCACCAGCCACTAAATCTGCTGGTGCCTTCATCTTGAACTTTCCAGGCATCAGAAATGTGATACATTTCTGTTGTTTATAAGCCACCTAGTATATGGTATTATGTTATAGCAGCCCAAACAAACTAAGACAGTTCTCCCAGCCCCAATTCCCAAAGGCCAATGGAAAGAAGACAGGTGGCACTGGCCATGCAGTAAGTTGTGGTACAAGAGAGGACACATGAGCCTACAGAAT
This sequence comes from Balaenoptera physalus, assembly GCF_965194825.1. NCBI lineage: Eukaryota > Metazoa > Chordata > Mammalia > Artiodactyla > Balaenopteridae > Balaenoptera > Balaenoptera physalus. The sequence goes on along the minus strand of NC_138883.1, from coordinate 57,111,507 downwards.
CCAAACCTTTAATACTAAACAATATGATTGTTAGACTGCAGCTCCAGAGGGAAACACTATCTTTATCTTCCAAGCAAATTTGTCCTTTTCTCTGGGAAGGAAACACTGTATCTTTCAAAGATGTTTGCTGTACAAATATTCTTGGAAAAAAAGTCCAGAAAATAGTACCTTTGCTCACAAGATATTCAGAAATGCAAGAGATCCATGAAGAATGGTCTTCTGAAAATATATTCTTACTGTATTTATCTTTTTGCCCTCACATGTCCTGAGAGGTGTTTGTTGAAATCTCTCATTATATCATTGGCCATTTGCATATTTTATTGTTTAGTTCTAACAATTTATCATGACCCCACCCTAGTCCTGCAATTACAGTTTTACATTAGATAAAACAGTCCTTATACCTGTGCTACTAGCTTACTTATAACCACCTTCCCCCAAGGAAGAAACAAAGGAGAACTGAAATTTTAAAAGATTATATTTTTGTAGTATATGCTTCTAGAGTGTACTATGCTTTATGTATCCTCTATCACTCAAGTCACAGAATGATCTATATGTCAAGTTTTATTTTCCTTGGAGATGAACAGCCTGACATTCAGAAAGATAAAATAATACACATATGTTATTCCACAGCACAATTTGGTTTTAATTTGGGCCTATTAATCTCAAAATGTTCTGTGTAATGACATATCTTCAGGCAGAAATTCTTTGCTTGCTTTTCATTGATAACCTTGCTTTTATGGCTTATTTTTCTGTTTTATAATATCAAAATTTATTTAGTAGTGATCTTGACTATAGCAATAAATTGTTACGGTCTTTTTATAACACGTTTTGGAGTTAGAAAATTCTGTCATTTAATAGAAGAGTTTATTTAAAAAGACAAATTATTGAACAATACTAAGCCTCAGTTTCCTCAGATGTAATATGAGACTATATCCTAATTCCCAATATTTTTTGTAAATATTAATAAAGCAATACATAAATGACATACATGGTTCAGTATGTGGCGCATGGTGTGCCTTCAGCAAATAGCACTTACAAATGTCATATCAAAAAAAATGTATAGATTCCAATATCTACATTATAAAAGTGCTATCTACAGCTGGTTAACTGAGAGCTTTATTATCCAGAATACCAAATAAGTTTAAGAGGATTTATTTGAGGCTAATAATGTGTGTTAAAACTGAATTATATTTACATACCAGGATTTCTAACAAGCCTGTGTTGGTACCATTAAGTATAATGGCAGAAAAATATTTGGCCTTCCTATAGTGGGGGTGTGGGTGCAAGTGATACCATGAAATACATACTATGCAAACACTACATGTATACAAAAAACTAATGGACCCCCCCCAAATCATGTTATTCATTATTTTAACATAAGTAGCTGTATTTTTTTAAAAAAGTTATCAATTCACTTGTTTAAGAAATTGCTAAATAAATTTGTTCCATCCCACTCTCTTAGCACATAGAAAAATGGCAAAATCGATTAATGTTGCCTTTATTTCCTTATTCATAATGTTCATTTTAATTACTCAGTTGTAAAAATGCAATAAAATGTTTCCTTCCAAGTAATTTTTATAAGTGCTTCTGTTCATTTCAATTATTTTCATGGGCATGCCAGTAACAATGTGTTTTAAAGTTGGCATAACATACAGAAATGAAGAACAGGGCTCACTCTGCTAGACAAGATATTTGTCTGCATTTTATTCTAAACAGATTATCATCCATAAAGGGTTCATCTGCAGCAATATCTGAAATATTCTGCATAAGTGCCAGTTAAGTGCATTTGTTTCCTAAATCTACCCAGCATATTAGACATTATATTTTTGGACCACATAAGTGAATGTTTCCACCAAGCAATTTCAATCAATTGTAACTATTTTGCAATTTTTCCTCTAGTGCCAGTTGAAAATGCATATGCTCTACCATCTCCCTTAAATTCTTATATCCATTAAAACATGTGATTAAGGTGGAAGCCAAGCATTTTAACATCATAATTTTCATTTACATGAATTTTTTTATGTTTAAAGCACGTTGCAAATCTCAAATTTTTACATTATACCTTAGAGCAAGGTTTTAGTAATTTTAATAATCGATCACCTAATCTTTGGAATGACAGAAAAGTAGGGTAACTATGAGAATTTTGAAATAAGAATGATACAGAAATAAAAGGTGACTGTAACGGGTCTTTGCTTAGCTCAGAATAATGGCCTATATTTGAAAATATCTGACTGCCCTAATGATATGGAAGAAAAAAATTAGAGATTGAAGTTAATTACCAGAAATATTTTTAGTAATTTTTTTCATATAACTTAATTTCCTTTATTTATTCTGAGAAATAATTGAATTAAGGCAGCTAACCCACTATGCTTTTGCTATATTTTTTATATTTAATTTAATTTTATTTATACTTAAAAAAAATCACCAACAGACTATTTTAAGGCATATGAAAGCTGGAGTTTTTATTCTGGTTGTCAAAGTATTCTAATTCAATAAAAAGTGATCAACAGAAGATTTGCTAACCAGGTTAAGACATTATAGTTCATAAATAATAGGGAATATGGAAGCATTTGGTTTACTCCAATCAACTGGAGAAACTTAAAGAGAAAATATCTGTAGATTATGAAATTTTAAAAGAAGTGGACAGTTTTCTTCATTTTGTATAGCATGTGGTATATAACATGATGCTTGGCTCATTGATTTATCATTGGATATTATAGAAAAATTCAAAATTAGACCAATAATACATTTAATTTATAAATATGCTCTATAAAATAAACTGAATTTAAGTGCTTTTTGGCTGATGCAGTACCCCTGGGAAGTAATGTTCATTGTTTTAAAAGACTATTAACATGCCTGGTTAGAACATATTTTTAATTTTTTGTAGAGTTACAGTCCTAGGACAAACATTTAGAACTTTTTGACACTGTGATGTTTTACTGAAAATGCCTTATTGAGCTAGATAATATAATATAGTAATATGGACCTTTAGTAATCTGGATCTACAGGGTGTATTATAGCTACTGATAGTACATAGAGTCAAAGTAGGCTTTTTTTTTTTTTTTCCTGCCAGATGGCAATACAAAGGGTTGGAATGTGAATCAAGGTTAAGTCTGATTACTCCTACAACATGCGTTCTGTTTGGGTTTATTGTCAGTCACTGCCCACCTGAGGTCCTGAGAGTTGTTATGATTTGTCATGAACTAATTCTGTAATTAGTCAGCTGAAGGAATAAATTAGTATTGATAAGAGTTAGAACCAGAAAATGGAGAGGAAGATGAGTTTTATGTGCTAATAGATGGGAATTTACTACTGGACCAAGCAGGATGATCATCAGCCATCCAATTAAACAATCAGTATAGTTTATTTGGATTATTTCTAAGCGTTCTAGTACATAGGTCACTCTCTAAACTTAAGGGTGTAACCATTTTGAGGTGATCCAGAAGAGCAGCTTGGGAGGCTACCCCCTGATATTTGCTCCAAATAACTTTACTCAGCTGAAAAATTTGATTAGCCCTGGACATTCAAGGCCTTTTAAGTTCCATTTTTTACTTTTGGGGGAAAATAATCTCTTTCAAAATATGCAAGATCCTAAATTTCTGGATCTTTTTTATTGCCTTTCTTTTTTTTTTTTTAATTGAGGTGTAATTTACATGTAACATTGGTTTCAGGTGTACAACATAATGATTCGATATTTGTGTATATTGCAAAATGATAACCACAATAAGTCCAGTTAACATCCATCACCATACAGTTATATTTTTTTTCTTGTGATGAGAACTTTTATGATCCACTCTCTTCACAACTTTCATATATTCAGTACAATATTACTATAATCAACATGCTGTACATTACAACTTAGTGATTTATTTTATAACTGGATGTTTGTACTTTTTGGTCCTATATAATATAGTAATATGGGCCTTTTGTAATCTGAATCTCCAAAGATGTATCATGTCTAATAATTGTATATAGAGTCAAAATAGACTTTTCAATATGAGTTTATATGAAAATTTTAGATGATGATGAAAATTACCATAAAGTTAATTTAGGTACATTTTCACATATGGTCAATCAAGCTGTGTGTTTTCTATCTATTTAAATCTCAGTGCTATAGTTGGATATTTGTGTCCTCCAAATTATATGTTATAATCTTAACCCCCAAAAGTGATGGTATTAGTATGTGGGGGCCTTTCAGAGGTGTTTAAGTTATGAGGGTAGAATCTTGAATGGTTGGAATTGGTGCCTTATAAAAGAGATCCCATAGAGCTCCCTGGTCCCTTCTACCATGTGAAAATAGTCTATGTACGTATTTAAGTAAGAAGTCTATTACCCAGAAGAGGGCCCTCATCCAACTGTGTTGGCACCCTGACCTTGGGCTTTCAGCCTCCAGAACGATGAGCAATAAATTTCTGCTGTTCATAAGCCACCCAGTTGAGGCATTTTTTTTTTCCTAGCAGCCAGAATAGACTAAGAGACTCAGAAAGATCAGTCAGAAGTGTCTTACTCAGTCCTCTACTCACAAAATATTCCATACCAAGCATTATGTATTATATGTCCTGTGAGGTAAACAGTATTATTACTATATTGAGTGAGAAAAATAGGGTGAACAGGGGGAGTTTAATGTAAAGAATTATTAACTAATAATGAGAGATTAACTACTAATGACTAAAAATAATTCTAAAGGATATAAGGAGAGCAGATACAGGGATCAGCCACTACCTCCAGGGCGGAGGCAGAGGACCCAAGGCAGAAACAAATTTGGAAGAGCTTCCTCACTTCCCACTAAGGCTGAGGTTCAGACCGTAGTGAAGATGGTGTTGGCATGGCTCACTGGAGAGTGGAAAAGTTCACTGAGGTGCTGTGGACAGGGACTGCCTGGGGTGCCAAATAAGCTCACCTCTGGCAGGCTACTTGCTGGGGTGCTGATGATATTTGTGGGAAGTTGCCCAAACACTATGAGAAGCTGCCCTCTGGGTTACTAGTGGAATTTGCTGGGAAACTGCCTGTAAGAATGCCACTGAAAACTGTGGGAGTGCTCACATTCACTGAGGGGTGAGTACCTTTGCGTGTTCTGCGTACCACTGGTCACTGTGTGCTGCGGAGCCAGAAACGAAACTCATTAGGAAGAGGAACCCCTTTGCCCTGCCATGTACCTCTAGCACATTTTATCGACAAATCCTAACACTGCACCATCCGGCAAAAGCAGAAATGTTTACCGGGTTTATTGCCAGAACTGCAAAGCAGGGCAAAGAAGGCTGGATTTGGAGCAGAGAGGAAATGCATTGATAATTGGCATACTTTTGTATTTGTAATTCCTCTTAAATGTTAGCAACATTGTAAGCTCCTTGGGGGCAAGGGCAATGTCACCCTTCTTCCCCCACCCCCATGGGTATATGGCAAAAACATGAGGAAAATCATGTTAAGAGAGGATATATTACATATTCAAATCATTTAGCTTCTTTCAGTGTATTGTTTCTTCAGAAGACTGTAGCCTAGTATTTCCTCTTTTGAAGAAGCAAAAGTGGTGAAGAAGGGATAATTAGTGAAAATCAAGATAAATAGTTTGATTAATTTCACTCAACTCTTTGAAGCATATACATTAAATTATTTATTTATTTATTTATTTATTTATTTATTTATTTATTTATTTAATGCCACCTCTATGCCCTTGCAACTTATCCCCACCCCCACTATTCCACCTGAGTCTCGGGCTTCCTCAATGATATCTCAGTAGAAATCTTTAAATTTTCAGTTGATTTTGGTTGTTAAATTCTCTTGTGGCTTTCAAATTTTAGAGTAATTCAGTTTAAAGCATACGTTTTATATTAGATTCAAAGCTGTTCTCTCGCTAATGTAGGCTGTATGTGTGTCTCCAGTGGTCTGAGAGGAGAGGTCAGGGGCCTGTGAAGCTCTTTCAAAGTCACCTCTCTTGCCCACCAATTTATTTTCCTTGGTGAAAAAGGCTAAGAAGAACGGGAAGATGTTCAATGAAATATATTTCTTTGAATGAGTATTTGAGTGTGTGTCAACTGGCCATCTTTTCTGTCATAACAAATCATACAAAGGTAGGAGAGATGAAGTTGCTGTCCTTTCCACTCTTCTTTTTGGTCATAACTGATCTAAGTCATTGTCTTTAGTCTTACAGTGGCAATATACAGGCCACAGCAAGCTTTGCTGAGTCAGCTCAAACACCTGCCTCAAACATTAGTACTATACCAGTGGACACTTAGAAGTGTCACCTTACTCAATTTGACACCTAGGAGGGAGGCCTAGTGGCATGTGCCTAATATGCCTGAAACTCTGAATCACACTCTGGCAGTCCCAGCGAAATATTGCCAGGTAAACGTGTAATCTGTCCTCCAAACCTCTAATCATGAGCCTGTTCTTATAGGCAAGGGTAAAGTCCATTTTCTGTACCTCTTGGGAAACGTACATTTAAGGGTTTTCCTTACCTAATCTTGGCCTGGCCACAGCATTTCTCCTCAATCCTCCTGCCTTCATTAATTCAGTATCACATGCGAAAGTCATTAAGGCCAATGGCTGAACAGATATCCTATTTGGGACGTAAATAATTAAGCCTGCCTTACAAGCAATTCTCCAATGACTACTACATGCCACGGTGGTAATGAAAATCAGTCAACATCCCCTCCTAGAGAATAACTTCTTTTCATCATCTGTCCTCCCTCAAAAGACCACCTTTGTCCCTGTATCTCAACAGTTCTCTTAAATAGGGAAAGGCAAGTGGGAGAGGATCTTAATGACAGTTTTCCTGAAACTGTGCCTTTCTTTGGGTTCTGGTCTCACAGCTTGCTCTTCTCTAGACTCAGAATGTAGGATACTGATAGGTTGGTTTTTCTCAGTTGTTGGCTATACTAGTCAATTCTATGAAAACTAGTCAGTTTCTCCAGCTTGACAATTTAATCTACCATGTTCCAAAAACAATGCATTCTGTCATTAGAATTATAAGGAATTGTAAAGATAAACATTTCATCTGCTTCATGAGTCAGAACGAGACTAGGAGAAGGGCCTGAGAAATAAATAAGAAATATCATACTTGCCCTTTTTATTTTTGCACACTCTTTGAAGTTCATGCAGTAATAATCTCTCTCACCATATTTTAAACTTTGCTTTATGTTTTCTACAGAGCAATCTATCTTGTGAAGAATTAAGTTATTTTAAGGAAATCTGGGAAGGAATTTTCAGAGTTTTCTTAAGCTTTAGTGTTTAAGAGTACTCCCTTATGCTGTAATGCTTGTTAAAAAGGGATACAAGAGTTCCATGCAGTGATCTGTTACAGAGAGACTAGGGGATACAGGGAGACCAAGGGGGGAGAATAAGATGGGAACAAGGATCCTTTTTTTTTTTTTTTTAAAGAAATTCACGTTCTTTTTTATTTATTTATTTATTTATGACTGTGTTGAGTCTTCGTTTCTGTGCGAGGGCTTTCTCTAGTTGCAGCAAGTGGGGACCACTCTTCATCGCGGCGCGCGGGCCTCTCACCATCGCGGCCTCTCTTGTTGCGGAGCACAGGCTCCAGACGCGCAGGCTCAGTAATTGTGGCTCACGGGCCCAGTTGCTCCGTGGTATGTGGGATCTTCCCAGACCAGGGCTCGAACCCGTGTCCCCTGCATTGGCAGGCAGATTCTCAACCACTGCGCCACCAGGATCCATTTTTTAAAAGCAACTTAAATATTTCTAATGAAGAGTAATAGACTATAATGTAAGAAACAAGGGTTTGATGTGTTTTTAATAAATTTTAGCATATTTTATAGGATATTGAAACTTTCACTCTCAGTAAATTTAATGATCTCTCTAGAATGATATTCACAATATTCCTGCTGTTTTATCTTATGTATGCATTGTAGAAAAAAATTGAAAAGTGTTAGTGAAAAAAATTATAAACACTTCCATAAGGATAAAACATAACCCCATGTAAATAAAAATAGCAATTAAAAATGTTGCTTTCCCTAAAAATTGCTGGCAAATTGCAACACTGAAAATACTATAATTTGAGAATTAAAAGTAATAAATGTAAGGACACGAAAAATGATGTTCAATATGAGTCAGTGACTTGATGATATGAAATCTGAAAATTTCCCAAAGTCGAGAAGAGCTTCTTGGCATAAATGATACCTATTAACAATATTTTAAGTAACTTTCATGCATGTTGTACCCTTTAGGAAACAGTGCAGTGGAGGGTATTTGTTCTTCTTGGTTTTTCCCCTGGGAGTAGTTCTCTACATGAGTTTTGAAAAATTCATAGGTAATAAAGTTAATGGTCTATGAAATAAATACTTGTAGGTAGTTTGAAACATTTTAAAATTAATTAGATTTTAATTAGTTTTGAAAAACAGATGTATAGTTGTGTAATATTAGTTTCAGGTGTACAACACTGTGATTCAAAATTTTTATGGATTACACTCCATTTAAAGTTATTATAAAATACTGGCTATATTCCATGTGCTGTACAATATATCCTGTAGCTTATTTATTTTATACATAGTCATTTGCAGCTCTTAATCCTCTACCCCTATCTTGCCCCTTCACCAGGCTCTCTCCCCACTGGTAACCACTAGTTTGTGTTCTTCATCTGTGAGTCTGTTTGTGTTTTGTCATATTCCCTCCTTTGTTTTATTTTTATATGTTATAAGTGATATGTTACAAGCGATAACAGAGTATTTGTCTTTCTCTGTCTGACTTATTTCACTAAGCATAATACCCTCTAGTTCCATGCACCTTGTTACAAATGGCAGAATTTTGTTCGTTTTCATGACTGAAAAATTCCATTGTAATGTATATACGACATCTTCTTTATCCATTCACTGTTCATGGGCACTTAGGTGGCTTCCATATCTTGGCTATTATAAATAATGCTGCTATGAACATGTTTAAATAGTTTCAAACAGCATTTTTCTTTTCAACATTTTGACTATTAAAAATTTTTTTATTCTGTATTTCCGTATTACTCACATGATCTAAGTTTCTGTAGAACCAGTTCTAGTTTTATTTTTTTCTGTTGGTGGTGATGGTGTTTGGTTTTGTTTTTATGTGTAGAATAGATTGAGATATCATCATAGATTAAAGAGAGAGAATTAGGAAGTATAAGAACTAATTTCTGGACCTGCTTTTTCAGCCTTATACTATAATGCTGTGTAATAAATTTTTAAAAGAATACTTGTTTATCTAATTTTTCAGTTTATAAATCTACTTTACATACATTGTCTAATTTTATCATCACAGCACACCATGAGACATAAGAAGGCAGGTATAACTGGTGTTATTTTCCTGAAAAGAAAAATGAACCTGAAGAGAGAGATTGTTTTTTTTTTTCCTGGTCAAAAATATGAGAGTATTGTTTTATTAATATTACCTCTTATGCCTCTGTCCTTATGATTCCACATATTTATAGGTCAAAAATGGTTTTTTCCTCAATTTTTCTGATATATTACTCTGCACAACAGAGCATTTAAATGATTACCAGCATGTAATCAATACATTTATCATAATAGTCCTTAATGGGCAGTAAACTGGAGACCATCCACAAAGTGCAAATGTTATAATAATCTGACTAGAATTTCCAGAATAGATAAAAAGATACAGACCTCTAATTGAAATAAAATTGCAGCTACTTTTTAGTTTTCAGTGAGTGTTAAATTGTGGAGCCAAGCTCCAGGTTCTAGGAACCACAAAAGGTGGGATAGCAATTTCAGTAAAATGTTTCTCTCCTTGAAGGTTGATATTCATTTTGTTTATTTTCTCTAAGGTAATTCACATGGAGATGGGGAACAGAAAATAAGCCTCACTTTGCTCTTTAAGTCACAGGAAATTACACGAGTCAGAATAATCAAGCTAGAGGCAAGATATTAAATCAGGAAGATGGAATATTAAGTTAGGAAAATGGCATAATATTCCGACTACATCACAACGGTGGTACCTGTGTATTTCTCAAAACCTTATCTTTATAGAGATTTTCTTAAATATGTGAATTATTTGTAATAGCTCCTATCAGGGCTTACTGAAAGGATAATTCTCTATGGTCTTTTCTTTTGTCCTTCCAGTTGGGTAAATCAAATATCTTTCTGAACATGTTCCAACCATTCTACTCTAGTATACAAAATGTGAAACCTCCGTTTTTGACCTTTTGATCCCCCAATTCTGGAAGGATGGATATTGTTATTTCTTCATCTGATGAGGCATTTAGTTTAAGGGAAAGATTTTGATCTTGCCTTATTTCTCACCAAGGATTTATTGGGTTTAAATCAGTGACAGCTGTAAAGTTCACCTTTGCCCAGTGCAAGGTGAAGAGTCAGGTGATTCTTATCTGAGACCAATTAGCTTGCAAAAAATACAAAGGGACAGGGCATTCCATGTACAAGTGAGTACAGGAAGAAAAATTACCTGAGATAGTGAAAAACATTTTATTTTTAATTTTTTAGGAACTGACAAAAGAAATCTCCAACATAAATCTATCAATGAGTTCCATAGGTAAATTGAGCAAAACTCCCACAAAACACTACTGTCAGAAATATAGGATAAATAAATTCACAATATGGAGTTGTCACATCTTGGTGAAAGAAATAAGCTCCAAAGCACTGTTGTTCAAAATATGATTCATGGATCTGAAGCATTGGTATCACTTAGGAGCATGGTAGAAATCCAGATTCTTATGCCCCACTCCAAACTTACAGAATCAGAATCTTCATTTTATCAATGCAGAGTCACAGGAGACTCCTGGATTAAGTCTCCTAGAGAGACACACTGCTCTGAAAAAACTTGTTCTAGGATATGTAATCTGATGCAGTTTATAACATAGCACAATTAATTAGCAAGAGATTTTTTGCAGGAATTGTGAAATGAATATGTTTTTGAATCTCCTATCAAAAGCCAAATTCGCATAACATCATTTTTTAAACTGATGTCTCGATAATCAAATTTCTGTTTAAATATTTGTAGTGGCTTCATATAATACGTATGTATACATGATTACATTCAGTTTATGTTACATATTTCAAAAGTAACAATAAATATGACCTTTTTAAGTGTATATGCATTTATGCACTGTATTTTTGACTAACAGAAAAAAATGAATAAAATACATTGATGAAAGTCAGACTTGGTCTGTATATGATGAGTCACTACAGTAAAGTTTTTCAAGGGCAAACAAATGTAATTAACAATAGTCAATACAAAAGTAAGAAAATGTTCCTAAAATGTCTAGAGGCCTTGAAACAGTTTTTCTCAAACAGAGGTTTCAGAACCAAGGCATTGCAATTTCCTTAGTTGCCTGCTATAAATTCAAAGGTTTGGACTCCACCACAAGCCTACTGAAGCAGTCTTTGGATGTGGGATCACTGAACTCTGTATTTTAACTTCCTGGTGATTCTTACGAATAATAAATTTGACAATCATTGACTTAAAACATTTTATTGCTGTGTTATAAAAAGCAAATCTATGTTCTAGTAATTAACAGTTGATTGAAAAAATTAATTTTCTCAGCCAAAAAATGTTCCATATATCTCTTTTTATTGAAATATAGCCATTATCTATATGTGTATTCTATTTCCTAATCTGTCTATTCACTGAAAGGGCTCAGAAACAAACATGTCCTCGTAATAATGAACATACATAGAGGCCAGATCTTGATGTAAAGATCATTAAAAGGAACTGGGACTTTTATGAGAAATGTCTTATTCTAGGGCAGGGGAAGGGTAGGTACTAGATAAACAAGAAGTATCTTGTTATATCAGACAATAAGGCCACACTTAAAAAGTGATAAGAACATGTCCAAAAGATGCATAGACCAAATTGAAGAAATCCCCAATACCAAATCTTGGACAATTTGATCTTAAAAATAATTAAGGAGCATAATGAAATATAAATCATTAAAAACAGGGGAACAATGAATGGTAATAAAAATGAATGAATGAAGACACTCTTTACAGAAGAATGCTGAATGCCAACTGGTAAATGTGAAATGAGTACTGGAATTGAAAAATCATTTTGCATCCATCAAAATTATAAAAATTAGTGTAGGCAAAATTAATAGATGTTAACTCTGAAAAAAACTTGATGAGGTCAGGATATTTTCATACTCTTAATGTGTGTTTCGCAGGTTGCTTTGTATTTACATGAGAAAATATACGAACTGTATAATGGAGAAAGTGAAGAACACCATGACTGATATGAAAATTTACATCACCATGACAGAGGCAAATAGGCCTTATATGTCTACAGATGTGATATTCTAAGAAGGATCTACAATTCACTTATGCAATATCCACCCTGAAAATACATAACCTGCATCTAAACATAAAGCAACATTAGACAATAAAAACTCTAAGTGGAAAATGTTCTATTGAAAAAATTAAGAAGCAGTCTTCAAGTTACCAATATCATAAAAGACAAGTGAAATGGAAATCGTCCAGATTAAAAAAGACTAAAAATATATGATAATGATACGGTAGTTCTATTTTTAGTGTTTTGAGGAACATCCATCTTGTTTCCCATAGTGGCTGCACCAATTTACATTTCCAACAACAGTAAATTAGGTACGGGTCCCCTTTCTCCATATCCTCACCAACATTTGTTACTTGTAGACGTTTTGATGATAGCCATTCTGACAGGTGTGTGGTGGATACCTCATTGTGGTCTTGATTTGCATTTCCCTGATGATTAGTGATGTTGATCATCTTTTCATGTGCCTGTTGACCATCTATATGTCATCTTTGGAAAAATGTCTATTCAAGTCTCTGTCCATTTTTTAATTGGGTAGTGTTTTCTTTTGATATTGAGTTATATGAGCTGTTTATATATTTTGGATATCAACCCTTTATCAGTCATATAATTAGCAAATATTTTCTTCCATTCAGTAGGTTGTCTTTTCATCTTGTGACTGTTTTCTTTGCTATGCAAAAACTTTTAAGTTTAATTAGGTCCCATTTGTTTATTTTTGTTTTTGTTTCTTTTGCCTTAGGAGACAGTTCCAAAAAATATTGTTACGATTTAAGTCAAAGAGTGTTCTGCCTATTTTTTTCTAGGAGTTTTATGGTTTCAGGTCTTATATTTAGGTCTTTAGCCCATTTTTAGTTTATTTTGTATATGGTGTGAGAAAATGTTTTAATTTCATTCTTTTACATGGAGCTGTCCCGTTTTCCTAGTACTACTTATTGAACAGAGTGTGTTTTATCCATTGTATATTCTTGCCTCTTTTGTCATTGATTTATTGGCCGTAAGTGTATGGATTTATTTCTGGGCTCTCTATCCAGCCATTTCATTCCTGGGTATATATCCAAAGAAAAAGGAAAAACACTGATTTGAAAAGGTACATGCACCCCAATGTTCATAGCAGCATTATTTATAATAACCAAGCAACCTAAGTGCCCATCAATAATGTATGGATAAAGAATATATGGCATATATTTTACAATGGAATATTACTCAGGCATAGAAAAAAAGAATGAAATTCTGCCATTTGTAACAAGGTGGATGGACCTAGAGGGTATTATGCTGAGTGAAAGAAGTCAGAGAAACAAACATTGTATGTTATCACTTATATGTGGAATCTAAAAAATAAAGCAAATGAGTGAATATGACAAAACAGAAACAGACTCACAGATGTAGAGTACAAACTAGTGCTAATCCTTGGGAGAAGGAAGGAAGGAGGGATAAGATCAGGATAGAGGATTAAGAGATAAAAACTACTATGTATCAATATAAAATAAGCAACAATGATATATTGTACAGCTAAGAGAAATATATCCATTATTTTGTAATTACTTTAAATGGAGTATAATGTATAAAAATAGTGAATCACTATGTGGTACATCTGAAACTAATACAATATTATAAATCAACTATACTTCAATTAAAAAATGAATTTAGATAATTAATATCCCCAAACAAAATGTCTATTTCACAGTATTTAAAAATCTTGCAGCCAATAAAAAATATAACTTTTACTTAAAAATATATATAATGAAATATCTAATTCTAGTGTGTATTTTGAATGGAGAAGAGAGAAAAAAAGCTATGAAGGAAATTAATTTCCAAATTGAAATATTGGACGCAGTTTAGAGGTCAGCAGACATTTGTTAACGTCCAAAACACTCATAAAACATTTAGTTGATAAGACATTTGGTCTGCACCAAAAGATCCTAGATATTTGCAGGACCATTTGGTCCTGTCCAAAATGTACCTAAGTCATTTGGTCCATGCCAAAGGTCCTTGATATTTGGTCCTGTCCAAAAACATTTGGCATGGACCAAATAGGCTCATGGGTGTTTCGGATAGGACCAAATATCCTGCAAGAAGTTTAAATCATAGTATTTATAATGGTTAAATGTATACAACATCTTTAATCTTAGAAACTAAACACTGAAATATTTAGAAGTAGAGCGCCATGATGTATGTAACTTACTTATGAAATTGTTCAGAAAAATGTAGTGTATCTTACATAGAACATCAGCATGTAAATAATATGTGGATGTATCATATTTATGCAACCAATCTCCTAAATTTGGAAATTTACATAGATTCCAAGTTTGCATGTTACAAATAGTATTGCAATGAAAAATCTTTTGCATATCTATTTTCATATTTTTAGAAGTATATCTTTTAAGTAATGTCTTTAAAGATATATTGCTGAGTTAAAGGGAAAATGGATATATGTTTGTTATTGACAAAATTTTCTTCCATAGGGATAGAACCACTTTGCACTTCCCTGCAGCAAAGTCTGAGAGTGACTATTTTCTGATAGTCTCACTAATAATCTACTTTGAATTTTTGCTAATCCAATATTTCAAAAATTGTATCAAATTATAATTTTAATGCAGTTATATTCTGATAGCCATTTTTAATATTTAATAGCCATTTTTATATCTGAGTTATCTCCATATGAATTTTGTCTAGGTCTCTATAGAACTATAGTTTTTTACCTAGATTTTTAAGTTCCTCATATATTAGTGATATTAGACTTTTACTTGTTTATGCTGTTTTTTTTTCTTGTTTTTGTTTTTGTTTTATTTTTATTTTTGGCTGCGTTGGGTCTTCGTTGCTGCTCACAGGCCCTCTCTAGTTGTGTTGAGCGGGGGCTACTCTCTGTTGTGGTGCGCAGGCCTCTCACCACAGTGGCCTCTCCCATTGCAGAGCACTGGCTCCAGGAGCGTGGGCTTCAGTAGTTGTGGCACGTGGGCTCAGTAGTTGTGGCTCGTGGGCTATAGAATGCAGGCTCAGTAGCCGTGGCACATGGGTTTAGTTGCTCCACAGCATGTGTGATCCTCCCTGACCAGGGATCGAACCCGTGCCCCATGCACTGGCAGGCGGACTCCCAACCGCTGAGCCACCAGGAAAGTCCCTATGCTGTTTTTTCATTCAAATTTTTATGTAGTCTGTTCTGTCATTTGTTTTTCTTTTACTATGACTGAACTTTTAAAAATCATAGTTAGAAAGCTTTCCCTCACACTGAAATTATGGAAGAATTTGCCCATATTTTCCACTAGTATTTCCTTTGTTTCCTCTTTTGTATTTATACAGACCTCTAATACATTTAGAGTTAATATTTTATATAGAATGATGAATGAATCTAATGTATATTTTTTCCAAAGGGCCACCCAATTGTCCCAACACAATTATTTAATAACAGCATATTTTTCTCAGTGTTCTGAGATTTCCATATGCAGATGAAACTGTTTTTCTGAACTTACCCTTCTATTCCATTGGTGTTTTTGTCTATTCATGTGACAGCACCATATTGATTTAATTATAGAGTTTATATATTTTAATATCTACTAGTGATCATCTCCCTTCATTCTTCTCCAGAGTTTTCCTACATATTCTTACGTTTATAAATTCATATGAATTTAATTACAAAATTGTGCAACACCATTAAAAAAAAAGGATACTGGTGTTTTTGTGGTGATTATATTAATTTTATAAATTGACACAGGGAGAGACTTCATGTTGATGACACTGAGACCTCCTATCTGTGAATCTTTCAAGGGTTTTTTTTTAGTTTTCTTTAAAAAAATATTTTGAATATTTTTTAATTTCATAGTCTCTTTAGAGAAATAAAACTTCTTAATTTTGAAATAGTTCAACATCTCTCTTTTAATGATTAGTGTCTTTTTCATCCTGCTTAAGAACATTTACTTACTACAACATCACAAAGTTAGGCCTCTATGTTTTTCTTTAAAATCTTTACTGTTTTAATTTTTACATTGATATCCGCAAACCACCTGGATTGATTTTTCTTCACATATGAGGTAAAGTCCCATATACATTTTTTTCCATATAGTAATCAACTTGATCCCATATAATTTATGACAGTAAATTTTTGCCACTGTATTGCAGTGCCATATTAGATAAACATATATGTATTGATCTGTTTCTGGATTCTCATACATACATTCCATTTGCCAACTTCCTTATTCTTGCATTAATACCACACTATCTTATATATTGTAGCATTGTAGTGATTTGCACAATCTTGTTGCCTAGAGAGTTTTTTGTTTTGTTTTGTTTTGAACTTAAGGTAAACCTAGGGATCTGTTTGGGAAGAAATAATATTTCAGAAGTGTTGAATCTTTAAATTAATAAACTTGCTAAGGCTCTCACCAATTTAAATCTTTAATTTCTCTCAGAAATATTTATAGTTTTCAGTGTAACAATCTAGCAATCTACTTCATTAGAATTATTCTAATATTTGATTTTTTTAATTGAAATATAGTTGATTTACAATGTATTAGTTTCAGGTATGCAGCATAGTGATTGTTTTTTTGCAGGTTATATGTCATTATAGAGTATTACAAGATATTGTATATAATTTTATTGTATATAATTTCTTGTGCTATACAGTAAATCTCTGTTGCTTATCTATTTTATGTATAGTAGTTTTTATCTCTTACTCCCATAGTCCTAATTTGTCCCTCACCCTTCCATCTCCCCTTTGGTAACCATAAGTTTGTTTTCTATATCTGTGAGTCTGTTTCTATTTTGTATATACATTCATTTGTTGTTTTTTTTTTAGATTCCATATATAAGTGATGATATCATATAGTATTTGTCTTTCTCTGAGTGATTTATTTCACTAAGCATAATATTCTCTAGGTCCATCCATGTTGCTGCAAATGGCAATATTTTGTTATTTTACATAGCTGAGTAATATTCCGGTGTGTGTGTGTGTGTGTGTGTGTGTGTGTGTGTGTGTGTGTGTGTGTGTATCACAAATTCTTAAGCTAATCATCTGTTGATGGGTCCTTGGGTTGTTTCCATATTTTGGCTGCTGCAACTAGTGTTTCTTTGAACACTGGTGTACATGTATCTTTTCGAATTAGAGTTTTCTTTTTTTCTGGATATATACTCAGGAGTGGAATTGGTGGATTTTTGGTGGAATTGGTAGTCATATTTTTAGTTTTTTAAGGAACCTCCATACTATCCATACAGTTTTTTATAGTGGCTGCACCAATTTACATTCCTATCAACAGTGTACTAGGGTTTTCTTTTCTCCACATCCTCTCCAGCATTTATTATTTGTAGACATTTTGATGATAGACATTCTAACTGGTGTAAGGTGATACCTAATTGTGGTGTTGATTTGAATTTCTCTAATAATTAGCAATGTTGAACATCTTTTCTTGTGCCTGTTGCCCATTTGTATGTCTTCTTTGGGAAAATATCTCTTCAATTCTTCTGCCCATATTTTGATTGGATTGTTTGGGGGGTTTTGGGTGTTGATTTATATGAGCTATTTGTATAGTTTAGATATTAACGCCTTTGTCAGTCACATTATTTCCAAATAGTTTCTTGCATTGCACAGGTTACCTTTTCATTTTGTTGATGGTTTCCTTTGTTGTGCAAAAGCTTGAAGTTGGATTAGGCCTTATATGTTTATTTTTGCTTATATTTCTTTTGCCCTGGAAGACTGATCTAAGAAAATATTGCTATGATTTATGTCAAAGAATATTTTGCCTACATTCTTTCCTAGGAGTTTTATGTTGTCATGTCTTACACTTAGGCCTTTAAACCATTTTGAATTTAATTTTGTATATGGTGTTAGGGAATGTTCTAATTTAATTGTTTTACATGTAGCTGCCCAGCTTTTCGAATACCACTTATTGAAGAGACTGTCTTTTCTCCACTGTATATTCTTGTCTACTTTGTTATAGATTATATAACTCTAGATGTGTGGGTTTATTTCTGGGCTCTCTGTTCCACTGATCTGTTTATACGTTTTTGTGTTAATATCATCCTGCTTTGATTACTGTAGTTTTGTAGTATAGTCTGAGGTCTGGAAGTGTTATACTCTGAGCTGTGTTCTTTTTCTCAGGATTGTTTTTGCAATTCCGGGTCTTTTGTGGTTTTATATAAATTTTAGGATGATTTGTTCTAGTTCTGTGAAAAATGTCATGGATATTTTGATAGGGATTGCATTAAATCTGTAGATTGCTTTTGGCCATGTTAACAATATTCTTCCAATCTAGCAGCACAGGATATTATCTTCCCATTTCTTTGAATCTTCAATTTCCCTTTTCAATGTCTTATAGTTTTCAGCATATTGGTCTTTTATCTTTTTTAAGTTTATTCTTAAGTATTTTATTTCATTTTTGATGCAATTTTAAACGGGATTGTTTACTTTCTCTTTCTGATATTTCATTATTAGTGTATAGAAATGCAACAGACTTCTGTATATTCATCTCATATCCTGCAACCTTGCTGAATTCATTTATTAGTTCTAATAGTTTTGTGTGAAGACCTTAGGATTCTTTATATAGAGTATCATGTCATCTGCAAATAGTGACAGCTTTACCTCTTCCCTTCTGATTTGATATCTTTTATTTCTTTTTCTTGTCTGATTGCTGTGGCTAGGACCTCCATTATTATGTTAAGTAGACGTGGTGAGAGTGGGCATCCTTGTCTTGCTCCTGAATTTAACAGGAAGGCTTTCAGTTTTTCAGTGTTGAGTATTATGTTGCCTATGGATTTATCATAAATGTTGAGAGAAGTTCTTTCTGTACCCACTTTGCTGAGAGTTTTTATCATGAATGGATGCTGAAATTTGTCAAATGATTTTTCTGCAGTTTTTGAGATGATCATTTGGTCTTTGGTTTTTCTTTTGTTAATGTGGTGTGTCACATTGATTGATTTGTGTATGTTGAACCATCCTTGTGACAGAGGAATAAATCCCACTTGATCATGGTGTATGATCCTTTTTATATATTGTTGAATTTGGTTTGATAATAGTTTCTTGAGGATTTTTGTATCTATAGTTATCAGATATATTGGCCTGTAATTTTCTTTTTTTGCTGTGTCCTTGTTGGGTTTTGGCATCAGGGTAATGATGGCCTCATAGAATGAAGTGGGGAGCATTCCCTCCTCTTCAATTTTTTGGAGGAGTTTGAGAAGGATAGGTATAATTTCTTTATATATTTGGTAGAATTTCCCTGTGAAGCTATCCAGTTCTAGACTTTAGTTTGTAGGGTTTTTAATTTTTATTATAGATTCTGTTTCACTTCTAGTGATGGCCTGCTCATATTGTCTGTTTCTTCTTGACTCAGTCTTGGCAAATTGTATGTTTCTAGAAATTTGTCCATTTAAGTTGTCCAATTTGTTGGCATATAACTGCATCTTGCATTCCATTGACATTTAAGGTAATTATTGATAGTTATGTACTTATTGCCATTTTATTTCTTGTTTTCTTGTTGTTTTTATAGTTCTTCTTCGTTGATTTCTTCTTTTTGTTTTTCTTTTTTGTTTGGTTTTCTTTTGTAGTATACTTGAGTTCCTTTCTTTTTGGTTTTTGTATATCTGTTGTATTTTTTTGATTTGCAGTTACCATGGAGTTTATGTGTGTTGACCCATAACTATATCTACTTGCTTTAAACTGTGATAGTCATTTAAGTTCAAACACATTCTAAAAGATCTATGTCTCTCCCACCCCCACCACATTTTGTGATTTTGATATCCTATTGTACTTTACATCTTCAAGCTTATCCTTTTACTGTTTATTTTAGTTTTTTTTTTTTTTTTGATTTTTTAAATCTATGTACTGGTTTAACTGATCTTCAGTCCTCTTTTATACTTGCCTTTCCTATTGTTATTTTTCCATTTCCTGTAGACTGTTGATTCTTTTCCATTTAGAGAAGAGCTTTAAATATTTCTTTTAGGGTAGGTTTAGTATTGCTGAATTTTTTAGTTTTTTTTTTTTTTTTTTTTTTGTCTGAGAAATCCTTTATTTCTCCTTCTATTCTAAATGATATCCTTGTTGGGTAGAGTATCCTAGGTTGCAGGTTTTTCCTTTTCAGGACTTTGAATATATTATGCCACTCCCTTCTGGCCTGCAAAGTTTCTGCAGAGAAACCAGTTAGTCTTACTGGTGTTCCCTTGTAACTGACTCTATTTTTCTCTTGCTGCCTTTAGAATCCTCTCTTTAACTTTTGCCATTTTAATTATGATATGTCTTGGTGTGGGTCTGTTTGAATTCATCTTGTTTGGGACCCTCTGTACTTCCTATACCTGGATATGTGTTTACTTCAAGTCTGGGAAATTTTCAGCTATAATTGCCTCATATACATTTTTGATCCCCTTCTCTTTCTCTCTTCTTTTGGAACCCCTATGCATAGGTTTGCATGTTTTATAATATTCCATACATCTTATATGTTGCCTTTTTTTTTTTTTTGTCTTTTTGTCTGCTGTTCTGATTGAGTGCCTTCCATTATTCTATCTTTTGGATCACTTATTTGTTCTTCTGTGTCATTTAGTCAGTTAGTCATTGCTTCTAGATTACTTTTTATCTCAGAAATTGAATTAACTATTTTTGATTGGGTCTTCTTTATAATTGTTAGTTCTTTGCTACAGTGATCTGTGTTTATATCAATAATCTGTTTTAATTCAGTTAGAATTTTTATTACCATCTTTTTGAACTCAGGGGCTGGTTGACTGGTGATCTATGTTTCATTACTTATTTTTTCAGGGGATTTCTCATGCTCTTTGAACTGGGAATCGTTCTTCTTTTCATTTTAATTACTTTCTCTGGTTCTATGAAACCAGGAGTAACAACTAGCTATGGTGGTCTTCAAGGGTTTTTTTTGTTTGTTTTTTGTTTTGTGGGAGCATCTCTGTGTAGACTGTGTTTGTCCAATGTCTTTGGTGCTTGGGCTGGTTTTGATGGGGATGCCAGCCATGTCTTTTCTCAGGGTGTTCTGGCCCCTATCACTTTTATAGGAGGTGTAGTTAGTGTTGGGGGAGCTAAAATCTGTGCAGGGTGTGAGGCGGGACATCCTCTCTGCTCTGTGGCTGTTCCCACCCTGTTAGGGTCTGTGTCTGCTCCTCAGTTGTTGGAGTAGAGGCCCTGAGGATTGGATTCAATCAGGCTCCATTCCCTTTGAGTGCATGCCCTATCCAAAGGAAGGGGAGTCCTGTAGCAAGTGAGGCTTGTCTGTTCACAGAGGTCCAACTTGCTACCTGTGTAGCCATCCACAACTAAGCTCAGATGCAACACAAGGTTGTGTCCCTTTCCCTGTTGTGATCATCCTAGATCTAGGGAAATGTTATGACATGGAATGAGCTGGGCTGGAGCCTTTGCTAGGATGGAGCTGGGGATTGGAGCATTGTGGTTGCAGAAATTGATGCAGCTACACTGACACCAGAGATCTGGACTGCCTCTATGGTATTCTTCTCTCAGGACCTGTCTGCTCCAGATCCAGCACAAAGCTGTGGTATGGAGTGGGCCAGTGCACTTGCTCAGCTGGGAGATGGACTGCCACCTGCTGATCATGGTGTTTCCCAGGGGGCTGCCTGAATAAATGCTGAGAAGGTTACTGCCCCACCCAGACCACATCACAGGCCCCTGGGCCACCTCTGCATCCCTAGATCAGTCTTTTCTCCAAGCCTGTATGCTTCAGATCTAGCCCCAAGCTGTGGTGTGGAGTGAGTGGAGCAAGGGTGTTTCCCCACTTGGATTGGGAAGTGCAGTGGGGTGGTATCTACCAGTGCAGAGCTCTCTCAGCCCTGTTTGTTGCAAGCCAGCACTTGTGCAATCTTCATGAGTAGAATGTAAGCTTCTCTAGCCCTTCTATCTATCCCAGAAGTTCTCCCAGCAGCCAGGGAGGCTTGTCTCCTCTGCATAGGATCCCAGGACTGGGATGACCAGTCTGTGGCTCAACCCACTCCCTCCTCAGGACAAGAGTCTGCTTATGTGGACATTCTCTTCCTTTTGGATCCCTCCCAGGGGTGGACGTTCCAACGCTATGCCTTTTTCCTTCCTATTCTGTTACGTGGAAATCTTTCATGTAGCTTTTGTTATATAGGTGTTCTGACAGTTTCCAGTTAGTTTTCCATGAGAATTATTCCACATATATATGTATTACGGATGTGTTTGTTGGAGGGGGTGGGGAGGTGAGCTCCATGTCTTCTTACTCTGACATCTTAATCTGATCCATAGATATTTGAGGTTATTGACATCATTTATCATTTGTTTCATTTTTATTGGCAGTCTCAAATTAGTTATTGTTTTATCAATATATTTCCTTTAGTAACAATGCTAAATTTGCTAATCTTAATATTTTTTCAATAAATTTGCTTGAATTTTCTATACATATAATATCACCTATAAATAATAAAAATGTTTTCTATTCTTTACTAATTCAATTATTTTGCTAAATATATGAGGTAGATTGGGCTATAATTTCTTTGTCTTATGAAAAAAACCTTTTACTACCATTGTAATTCTGGTCTCAAAATACAATTTGGGAAATATATACTTGTTTTTCACTTCTGTAAGAGATAATTATAAGATTGACATTTTTGTTTAATCTTTTAAAGAGTTGACTTTGAAGAGATTTAGAGATTTCTGACACAAGGACTTTAATAATGATTTACTTTATTTAAATATGTGACCATTCAAATTTCTTATTTCTCCTTGCAGAAATTTTGGTTGTATATAATGAATTATGTATGTATAACATATATATTCCATTATATAAAATATATATATTTAGTAAATATACTATATGTGATATATATATATATATATATATCCATTTAGTTAACATGATTAACTAAATGGATTAACATGATTAACCAACTATAATAAAAATGTTATCTACTCTTGGGACCTCTACAAATTTGCTTAAAAATGGAAAACTATGGGACTTTGGACTAGACTTAGTGGGTACAGATGAAATAGAAATATGGAGTTTTCTATACAGCAGCTGTATTTGTGTAAGAGTCTCAGTTTCAACTTTTTGCCTTCTGAGGGTAATGTATTCATCTCCTATCCTTGCATGTGTTTTAAAAATTTTGGATTAACTCCCTCCTCTCACATCCTCAGAGTTGCTGCAGCATTAGCTTACATGCTCAGGATTCTGTTATTCAATGCTTTTTTTATTACTGACACTAAGTCTTCTGTTTTTCTTGTAAGCCCAGAACATTATGTAAAAACATATTTTTTTATTGAAATAGAGTTCTTTTACAATGTCGTGTTAGTTTCAGATGTACAGCAAAGTGATTGTCATACATATATATATAAACATATATATTATTTTTTTATATTCTCTTCCATTATTGGTTATTACAAGATATTGAATATAGTTCCCCGTGCTATACAGTAGGTCCTTGTGGGTCATCTATTGTATATATAGCAGTGTGTATATTTTAATTCCAAATTCCTAACTTATCCCTCCCTCCACCTTTCAACTTTGCTAACCATAAGTTTGTTTTCTATGTCTATGAGTCTGTTTCTGTTTTGTAAATAGTTCATTTGTATCTTTTTTTTAGATTCCGCATATAAGTGATATCATATGATATTTATCTTTCTCTGTCTACCTTACTACATTTAGTATGATAATCTCTAGGTCCATCCATGTGGCTGCAAATAGCATTATTTCATTCTTTTTCTGGCTGAGTAGTATTCCACTGTGTACACATACCACATGTTCTTTATCCATTCATCTGTCGATGGACACGTAGGTTGTTTCCATGTCTTCGCTATTGTAAAAAGTGCTACTATAAACACTGGAGTGCATGTATCTTTTCAAATTATGGTTTTCCCTGTATATGTGCCCAGGATGGGGATTGCAGGATCATATAGTAGCTCTATTTTTTATTTTTTTAAAGAAACTCCATGGTGGCTTTACCAATTTACATTCCCACCTACAGTGTAGGAGGGTTCCCTTTTCTCCACACCCTCTCCAACATTGATTATTTGCAGAATTTTTGATGTAAACTACCTCACTTTAGTAATGATTTGCACTTCTCTAATAATTAGCAGTGTTGAGCGTCCTTTAATGTGCCTTTTGGCCATCTGTATCTCTTCTTTGAAGAAATGTCTATTTAGATTTTCTGCCCATTTTTTGATTAGGATTTTTGGGTTTCTTTGACATTGAGCTGCATGAGCTTTTGGTATATTTTGGAGTTTAATCCCTTGTCAGTTGCATCATTTGCAAATATTTTCTCCCATTCTGTAAGTTGTCTTTCTATTTTTTTTATGATTTCCTTTGCTGTGCAGAAGCTTTTAAGTTTAATTAGTTCACATTTGTTTATTTTTGTTTTTATTTCCATTACTCTATGAGACAGATACAAAAAATATTGCTACTATTTATGTCAAAGAGTGTTCTGCCTATGTTTTCCTCTAAGACTTTTATAGTATCTGGTTTTATATTTAGGTCTTTAATCCATTTTCAGTTTATTTTTTGTCTGGTGTTAGAGAATGTTCTAATTTCATTCTTTTACATGTAGCTTTGCAGTTTTCCTAGCATCACTTTTTGAAGAGACTGTCTTTTCTCCATTGTATATACTTGCCTCCTTTGTCATAGATTAATCGACCATAGGTGCATGGGTTTATTTCTGGCCTTTCTATCCTGTTCCATTGATCTATAGTTCTGTTTTTGTGCCAGTACCATACTGTTTTAATTACTGTAGCTTTGTAGTATAGTTTGAAGCCAGGTAGCCTGATTCATCCAGCTCTTTTTCTTTTTAAAGATTATTTTGGCTGTATGGGGTCTTTTGTTTTCCCATACAAGTTAAAATTTTTTTTATTCTGTTTAAAATGCCATCAGTAACTTGATAGGAATTGCAATGAATATGTAGATTGCCTTGGGTAGTGTGGTCATTTTAACAATACTGAATCTTCCAATCTAAGAATATAGTATATCTTTCCACCTGTTTGTGTCAACAGCAATTTCCTTCATCAGTGTCTCATAGTTTTCTGAGTCCAGGTCTTTTGCCTCCTTAGGTAGATTTATTCCTAGGTATTTTACTCTTTTTGATGCAATGGTAAATGGAAATGTTTCCTTAATTTCTCTTTCTGATAGTTTGTTAGTGTATAGAAATCCAACAGATTTCTGTATATTAATTTTGTGTCCTGCAACTTTACCAGACTCATTGATGAGCTCTAGTCATTTTCTGGTAGCATCTTTAGGATTTTCTATGTACAGTATCATGTCACCTACAGACAGTAACGGTTTTACTTCTCCATTTCCAATTCTATTCCTTTTATTTATGTTTCTTCTCTGATTGCCATGGCTAGGAATTCCAAAACTATGTTGAATAAAAGTGGCAAGAGTGGACATCCTTGTCTTGTTCCTGATCCTAGGGGAAATGTTTTCAGCTTTCCACCATTGAGTATAATGTTAGCTGTGGGTTTGTCATATATGGCCTTTATTATGTTGAGGTAGGTTCCCTCTATGCCCACTTTCTGGAGAGTTTTTATCATGAATGGATGTTGAATTTTATCAAAAGATTTTTCTGCATCTATTGAGATGATTACATGGTTTTTATTCTTCAATTTGTTAATGTGGTGTATCACACTGATTGATTTGTGGATATCCAAAAATCCTTGCATCCCTGGGGTAAATCCCAGTTGTTCATGGTGTATGATCCTTTTAATGTATTCTTGGATTTGGTTTGCTAGTATTTTATTGAGGATTTCTACATCTATGTTCATAAGTGATATTGGCCTGTAGTTTTCTTTTCTTGTGGGTATCTTTGTCTAGTTTTGGCATCAGGGTGATGGTGGTCTCATAGAATGAGTTTGAGAGTGTTCCTACCTCTGCAAACTTTTGGAATAGTTTCAAAAGGATAAGTGTTAACTTTTCTCTAAATGTTTGATAGAATTCTCCTGTTAAGCCATTTGGTCCTGGATTTTTGTTTGTTGGGACTTTTTAAATCACAGATTCAATTTCAGTACTAGTAATTGGTCTGTTCATTTTTTCTATTTCTCCCTGGTTCAGTCTTGGGAGATTGTACCTTTCTAAGAATTTGTCTATTTCTTCTAGGTTGTCCATTTTACTGGTGTATAGTTGCTTTTTGTACACTCTTATGATCCTTTGTATTTCTATGGTGTTGGTTGTAACTTCTTTTTCATTTTTAATGTTATTGATTTGGGCCCTCTCCCTTTTTTTCTTGATAAGCCTGACTAAAAGTTTATCAATTTTATTCACTTTCTTTATCTTTTCGAAGAAAGCTTTTAGTTTTGTTTTTTAATCTTTTCTATTGTTTTTTAGTCTCTATTTCATTTATTTCTGCTCTCGTCTTTATGATTTCTTTCCTTCTACTAATTTTTGGCTTTGTTTGTTCTTCTTTCTTTAGGTATAATGTTAGGTTGTTTTTTTTGAGATTTTTCTGGTTTCCTGAGGTAAGCATATATCACTATAAACTTCTCTCTTAGAGCTTCTTTTCTGCATCCCATAGGTTTTAGATCATCATATTTTCATTTCCATTTGTCTCTAGGTATTTTTGATTTCCTCAGCGATCCATTGGTTGTTTAGTAGCATGTTGTTTAGCCTCCATGTGTTTGTGTTTTTTCCATTTGTTTCTTGTAGTTGATTTCTAATCTCATAACGTTGTGCGCAGAAAAGATGTTTTATATCATTTAATTTTCTTAAATTTACGGATGCTTGCTTTGTGGCCCAGCATGTGATCTATCCTGGAGAATGTTCCTTGTGCACTTGAAAAGAATGTGTATTCTGCTGCTTTCAGGTGGACTGCTCTATAAATATCAATTATATCCATCTGGTCTTATTGTCATTTAAGGCCTGTGTTTACTTATTGATTTTCTGTCTGAATGATCTGTCCATTGATGTAAGTGGGGTGCTAAAGTCCCCCACTATTATTATGTTACTGTTGATTTCTCTCTTTATGGCTGTTAGTATTTGCCTTATATATTGAGGTGTTCCTATGTTGGGTACATATATATTACAACTTTTATATCTTCTTCTTAGATTGATCCATTGATCATTATGCAATGTCCTTCTTTCTTTCTCTTAAAAGTATTTATAGTCTATTTTGTCTGATATGAGTATTGCTACTCAAGCTTTCTTCTGATGTTCATTTGCATGGAATAACTTTTTTCCATCCCCTCACTTCAGTTTGTATGTGTCTCTAGATCTGTTGTGGATCTCTTGTAGACAGTATATATACAGCTCTTGTTTTTGTATCCATTCAGCCAGTCTATATCTTTTGGTTGGAGCATTTAATCTGTTTACAAATAAGGTAATTATCGATATGTAATTTTTTACTGCCACTTTGTCAATTGTTTTAGATTTGTTTTTTTTTAGGTCTTTTTTCTTCCTTTCATTGTTTCTCTTTTTTTGTGATTTGTTGGCTTTTATTACTGTTGTGTTTGGATCCCTTTTACTTTTTTGTGTGTATGTCTCTTACAGATTTTTGGTTTGCAGTTACCATGATGTTTTGATATAGCAGTCTATATATATACATGGTTATTTTAAGTTGCTGATCTCTTAGTTTCAAATGCATTTCAGTTATCCTGCATTTGTACCTTCCTCCTCTCATGATTACTGGTTTAGACACATTTGTGTGTGGCTGCCTTCCTTCCTTTACTATATGTTTACCTTTAACAGTGAGCTTTCCCATTTCATAATTTTCTTGTTTCATTTGTAGCTTTTCATTTTCCACCCAGAGAAGTCCCTTTAGCATTTGTTGTAAAGCTGGTTTAGTGGTGCTAAATTCTTTTAGCTTTTGCTTGTCTGTAAAGCTTTTGATTTTTCCTTTGAATCTGAACAAGAACCTTGCTGGTTAGAGTATTCTTGGTTGTAGGTTTTTCCCCTTTCATCACTTTAAATATATCATGCCACTCCCTCTGGCTTGTAGAGTTTCTGCTGAAAAATCAGCTGATAACTTTACGGGGGTTCCCTTGTTGTTTATTTGTTGCTTTTCCCTCATTGTTTTTTAATATTTTCTTTTTATCTTTAATTTTTTTCAATTTGATTACTATGTGTCTTGGCATGTTTCTCCTCGGGTTAATCCTGTATGGGACTTTCTGCGCTTCCTGGACTTGGCTGTTTCCTTTCCCATGTTAAGGGAAGTTTTCAGCTATTATCTCTTCAAACATTTTCTCAGGCCCTTTCTCTCTCTCTTCTCTTTCTGGGACCCCTATAATGTGAATGTTGGTGTGTTTGACATTGTCCCAAAAATCCCTTAATTTCATTTCAGTTAGTGTATTTTTCAACTCTGTTTGGTTGTTCTTTATATTTCCTAACACTTTATTAAAAACTTCTTTTAACTTTTTGTTCTGTCCATCCATTCTTTTCCCGAGTTCTTGGATAATCTTTCAATCATTACTCTAAACTCTTGGGTAGACTGCCTATCTCCACGTCACTTAGTTGTTCTTCTGGTGTTTTACCTTATTCCTTCATCTGGAACATATTCGTCTGCTGTTTCATTTTGTTTAAATTTCTATTTATATTTTTATGTATGTGGAAGGTTAGTTATACTTCTCGACCTTGGAGAAATGGCCCTCTGTAGGGATATCCTATGTGTCCCAGCAGTATACTCTCCTCTCATCACCTAAGGGCCAGGGACCAGCTGGCCCTGGGGTAGGTTCTGACTCAGTTCCACAGGCTGTGGGATTTTAGTTTTCTTTGCTTCTGCTGTCTGCCCCCTGGTGGATGAGGCTGTTCTAGATTCTTGTGCAAGCTTCCTAGTGGGAGGGGCTGTTTCCTGTCCACTGGTGGGTAGAGCTGGGTCTTGGCCCTGCTGGTGAGCCAGGGCCATGTCTAGGGGCATGTCTAGAGGTGACTGTGGGTTCAGGAAATTTTTAGGTAGCATGTCTGATGATGGGTGGGGCTGTCTTCAGCTCATTTGTTGTTTGGCCTGAGGTATCCTAGCACTGGAGCCTACAGGCTATTGGGTGGGGCCAGGTCTTGGTGATAATGACCCAAGGAAGATGTCAGCCTTCAGATGAGTACTCCTGGATATGTTCACCACCAGCTTTTATGCACCCAGACAGCTACACAACCCCCTGCCTGCCCTGGAGACCCTCCAAGACAAGCAGGTAGGTCTGGCCGAGGATCCTTTGTTGTGACTGCTTTTGTCCTGAGTCCTGGTGCATAGGAGACCTTGTGTGTACTCTCCAAGAGTGGAGTCTCTGTTTCCCCCAATCCCGTGGAGCTCCTGTGATCAAGTCTTGCTGGCCTTCAAAGCCAAATGCTCTGGGGGCTACTCCTCTTGATGCCAGACCCCCAGGCTAGGGGCTCAGAACTCTCACTCCCAATGGAGGACTTCTGTGATATATAATTATTCTCCTGTTTGTGGGTCGCCCACCCAGGGGTATGGAGTCTGATAATTTCACAAGCGCAACCATCCTACTGTCTCATTGTGGTTTCTACTTTGTCTTTGGATGTAGAATATCTTTTTTGGTAGATTTCAGTCTTTTTATTTTATCAATTGTTGTTCAGCAGTTAGTTGTGATTTTGGTGTTCTCACGGGAGGAGGTGAGTTCAAGGTCCTTCTACTCCACCATCTTGTACCCCCAGAACATTGTTTGTTTCACATTACCCTATATTTTGAAAGAGAGGCATTTTGCTTTAACTATCTTTATATAAAGTAAACATTAAAAAATTTACATATATTTATACACATTATACATTTATAATATTAAAATAGAGAAAGATATATGCAAAACTGTAACAGTATGAATTACTGAGGAGAAAATAAATATGAAGTTCAGCATGGGATGGTGACTCTCTTTATTTGATATGTTACACTTCTACGTTATTTAAACTGTTTATAGATGAAAATACTTATTAAAATTTTAATAGAATTTAAATACAATCAATCAGTACAGAAATACAACTTTATAAAACTGAATTATAAATACATTGAAGACAAATGTGTGAATGCCCCCATTTAAAGACAGTATTTTAATTATGTTTCATAAAATAGTCATACTTGGAAAGGTATATAGAGATCATCAAATACAATATGTTCAAATCTGTGATTTACAGTCTCAGGAATTCTCCTGGAGATTAGATATTTGTCCCATTCCCTTTCAATTAGCACAGCCCCACTTAATCTCTCCCCCCCCCCCCACCCAAGTCTTCTATTATATACTACTTGAAGAGCAAGATTATGGCTAAACTGGAGTTTGCAAATCATTGACTTAGGCCAATGTAAGACTATCATCTTGTTTTCCTCTTTGGATTGATATTTCTACTTTTACAATGCAAGTTTTGTTTTACTGTGATGTATATTTTTTAAAGTCTGACTATGTCCTCTTATTTCTCTACAACAAAAACATGCAAATGCATTAACATCTTCTGTACTTATATTGTGCTCTTAAGTCTAATTTTTAAAAATTTTTCTGACTTTTGTAATCTTTATAAATAGCAAGCAATTGATCAACACATTATAAATAGAACACATTTAGATAATTTGCAAATATATAGTTTATTGGAATGTCCAGCTTAATGAAATGGATGTTTTGTATTATTTTCATCAGTTTATGTATTTGGATGATAATTTCTGAATGCTGCAATGAGTAATCACTGAAAAACTTTTTCATAAAAATAATTACATGGAGGGACTTCCCTGGTGGTCCAGTGGTTAAGACTCTGTGCTTCCACTGCAGGGGGCACGGGTTCAATCCCTGGTCAGGGAACTAAGATCCCACAAGCTGTGCAGCCAAAAAAATTGCATGGAAATAATTTTTCTATAGCAAAGTCACTGAATAATCTTCTTCTAATTTATATGCCAAAAAACAAACAAAACAACTCACAAGGTAATTTATCATCAGAATTTGTTGTAATGTTATCTCCATGGATAACTAGATTAAGTCATCTTCAATTTTATTGAAAACAATGTACTGGTAACTACCTGACCTGTACACAAGTTTTCAAGTAAAATTAGACACCAATATTTTTATTTGCTTTTATTTTTTTCCTTTTTCATCCCAATGGTATTCATTTAAAGTGAGAGAAAAATGATAAAAGAGGTCTTGAATTCTGTATTAAGGGAATTCCTTCTTTTAATGACTCTAATTAAGTGACTCCTCTTACTACCAAGAAAGGCTTTTGTTTGTTTTCTAATAAATATATATTTTCTTCCATGTATCTAATTAATTTTGCTTTGGAGTTTTTGTGTATGAACTCCCCTTCCTGCATGTGCTTACACACACACACACCTAATTCAGGACTATATAATTCATAAATCTTTTTGTTCTGTGATTTTTATAATCAGCCATTTCTGTTTGTGGGTAGTCACTTACAGTTTGTTCCTAGGTATTATTCTTCATATCTACTCTTAATTCTTGAAAATCTTTAGGAAATTTTTCAGTTCAAATTCCTAAGTAAGTGGGTACATTAAAGATAAAAGTATTTTTGTGATTAAAGATGATTGATTGATTATATTTTATTTTTAGTATCAAAGGTGCAGATAAAATAGGTTATTTTTTCTTTAAGTGCATATGCCTTAAAGAGACACAAATTCAATTTCTTGGAATATGAATAAAATCTAAACCAATTTTACTGCTGCTAATCATCTTCCAAACACCTAGTAGAGAGGAAGGGGGAGTGCAGCCCAGTGTAGTGGGGAGAGGTGAGGGAACAAGGGTAGTCAAAAGTAATTAATTGTTGGATAATATGGTTTCTTGATGTCCCAGGAAGGATTTAATAATGCAGAGGTAGGAACAGTTATTTCTACTATCTATGTATAATCAAAAAATGGTTTGTGATGGTTAATTTTATGTGTCAAC
The DNA here is from genome assembly GCF_965194825.1 of Balaenoptera physalus. NCBI lineage: Eukaryota > Metazoa > Chordata > Mammalia > Artiodactyla > Balaenopteridae > Balaenoptera > Balaenoptera physalus. The sequence continues at coordinate 57,079,523 of NC_138883.1, read as the reverse complement.
TTGACTGTGCCACAGGGTATCCAGATATTTGGTTAAAAATTATTCTGGATGTATCTGTGAAGGTATTTCTGGATAAATTAACATTGGAGTCAGTAGACAGAGCACAACAGATTGCCCTCCCCAACGTGGACAGGCCTCATCTAATCATTGGAGACCTGAGTAGAATAAAAAGCTGAGTAAAGGAAAGTTTACTTTCTCTTCCTAATTGTCTTTGAGCTGGGACATTGGTCTTCTCCTGCCTTTGGACTCAGACTCATATTGGAACTTCCGCCATTGACACGTACTTTGGACTTTGACTGGAAATTACGCCATCATTTCTTCTGGGTCTTCACCTTGCCAGCTGCATATCTTGGGACATCTCAGCTTCTCAGCCTCCATAACCACTTGAGCCAATTCCTTACAATAGAAAAAAGGTATGTATATTTTACATATATATATGTTCTGTTTCTCTTAAGACTTCCAATACATGGTTGCTATCCAGTTGCTTAGAAAAGAAAAAGTGCTCCTACATTATATGGAACAACCAAACGTGAATTCTATTGGCCTCCTTTTGGGGACCAGCTGGGTACAGTCTTACATATACCAGGAGGGAGGCAAGGTATTTAGTTGCCACACAATTAATCCAAGTAAAGTGACATAGGCATTCAGGTGTTGAACTGCCCAAGAACTAGTAATGTATTAATGAGTTTCAAACATGGCAAAACACACACCAACATTTACATATCAAACAAGTAGTAGTGTTTAAATGGAAACCTGCCAAATTATTATCAATTTCATCTAATTATTTGGTAATTAAACTCTATGTGATTCAAATACTTTAGGTTATATATGAGGAAATAAGAAAAACAAAAAACCTCATTGCAAAATGAGATTTACCATGACTCCTCAGGAGTGAGTGAGAGTGTAACAGATAATTTGTAAAAAATAATCTTTGTATCCACGTACTTTCATGTGTAGTTCCTCCCATGAAAAGGTGTCTATTATTTCCCAGCCCCTTGAAACAGAGCTTCAGCCTTCTCTCTTAGAACATTGTGACTACCATCTGAATAAGTTCAGCCTAGCTTACTGGATCAAGAGAAAAATCTTGGTTATGCAGTACTATTAATGGCAATAGATGATATAGAGGGAATTGTTCTACTCACCTGGTACCAATACATAGGCCTTATTAAACAGAGGTCAGAGGGAAGAATATGGCACACACACTATTACTATGCATTTAGAAGGACTGGGTACACCTTTTTTTCAAAGACTACTTCAATACAATAAATAATTTGATTTGAATCAATAATTCAAAGAATGAATTTAATTACAAATTAAATAAGAAATTAATTTGATGTAATGAACAAATTGTTTAAAGGTATGAAAACTATGCAAAAACATTACCACAAAATCATGAGAGAGATAGAAAATAGATACAGATGCAAAGGTGGATAAAAATATCATAGTTAGGAAATAGCAATTTTATATTTCAAATAGAAAGCCTTCTAACATAATCATTATAATAAATATTGTTCTGGAAATTCTAATTAACTCCATTAGATAACAAAGATAATAGTATAAGTATCAGAAAGGAATATAAAACATCATTTTCAGATAATATGATTAAATATCTACAGATATTACAGTTAAACTGTTGTAAGCAGTACAAAATTTTAAAAGACAATGATATGCAAATGAATATGCCAAAATTTGTAACATTTATACATATAAACTAATTATAAAATAAATTGAAAATCTTATAATATTTGGTGACGTTAGACAGTATCTGTTCTAGGTGCTGAGTATAACTCATAAGTCTTACAATAGGTATTCTTATTATCCTCAAGTTACAGGTGAAACTGAGACTCAGGGAAGTTAAATGGGCCATCATCACATAGCTATAGAGGTGACAACAAGATTCCTATCCCAAGCATACTGATTCTAGAATCTATTCTCTAAACTTCTTATATTGTCCCTTGATCTAAACCGTAGAACAAACACAAAATATAAAACAATAAAGAACTTTGCAGGATTAATGAAGGAAACAAATAAAATTGACATAAAAACATAACTCAACACTTGGAAGGCAGAAGCCCTATTATTTTCCTGTTTTTACAATTAGTACAGTGCTGGGCACATTTATTAAGCAGTTAATAAATGCTAGTGAATACATAAACTAGTAACACCTAATATTGTAGAGATGTAGGATAACAGGCATTCTTATCTGCTGTTTGTGGAGTGTAAATTTGAATAATTTTTAAAGGAAAATTTGATATTGTTTGTAATTGAAATTCTGTATACCATTTCTTCTACATAAATATTCTATACTGTGTACAGGTGCTTCTGACACAAAGAACTGAAAACTTGATAAATCATGCCTTTAAAAATAGAGTCTTTTGTTTTCCACATATAATTGGACATAGACAGTGTTTGATGTTGGCAAAGAAGTTCAACAATCTAACCCGTTTGGGGACTCTCTTATTCTTCCCTGACAGACATCCTTAAAGCATCTTGTGTTTTTCTCCCTGTACTTGTTTCATCATAGTTTCTGATGATGAGTTTGACATTGAAACCAAGTCTGTATTCCAGGAAGAAAGAAGGAGAAAGGGACAGCAGCAATGCACACTCTCTTCACACCTGTCACTTATCAGAAAATAAGGTATCCTTAAGAAGCCGCCCACAGATTTTATATTGTCTATTTATTTACAAAGGAGTTACTCTAAATATAAGTGACTAGAGGAAAGAACCTGGCTTTCAGTACTCAATCGACACTTTCACAATCATTGCTGAAATACATATGTAAAATAGGTAGGCATGTACCACCTATATGATAAGAAAAAAAAGGCTAGAAAAACACTAAGTAACTATCAGTAGGAGATTAATTATCACAGCCATGTAAGGAAAAAAGGGGGAAAATGAAGAAGTAGGAAATGCCCCTCATCATACACCTTAGCTTCGGGTGAAGTGCTGAAATAGCTAATCATTCCTCTAATTGTTACGGTGTTAGGAAAAGTCTAAACTTACTTAAGAGAATACTGAAATGCATAAACGATGTTCTCATCTTAGTTAAATTTTAAAATGTACTCTTCTGCTAAACTGAAGACATTCACATTTTAGATCTCAAGACTGCAAGCATCAAAATGACCTCCTAACAAACAATCTGGGAACCACTTGGTCTAGCCTTCAGTATACGACCCAATGACCCAGTGTCACAAGCTACTGCAAATAGGGGACTGATACTATTAATAAAACATTAATTCACATACTTCTTTTTCTCTCCTCATCTTCCTTGTCCCCAAAATTGTTTTTTTGTTGTTGTTGCTGTTGTTTAGACAGGTTTTCTAGGTTGACATGCTTGCCTGTCTTTATATTTTCATTTCCTAGTTTTAATCAACAATATTTATGACTTCAATATTTATAAACCAAATAAAACAAAGACATGCAACGTTCCATTGTTGCAGTTTTTTTTAAAAAATTAAAGCTGTTCTCCCCATCCATAAATATTTCAACACAAAGTGAACTAGTCATAGAGAGATATATTCCTAAGTCCATATTTTAGCATCATAAATTGGTGGTAATCTGAATCATGGTCCATTAGGTGTGATTTATGCTTCTCATTAAATATAGCTATAGCAATATTTTTTTTCTGCAAAGAACAGTTAATAGTAAACAAGTTCACTTGGAAGAAATTTAGATTCTCCATAACACTTCTATGGGACTTCATCACTTCTGTTTCTATAAAGCTAATTAGTAGACCAAATCATGATATATGTTGAAATCTCTAACAAACTTGTTTAATATTCTTTGTCACAAACTAAAGCAATGCAAAGAAATTATAAAAAGCTGTTCAAAATCTCGTTAAAATACTGAAATCAAAAGAGCCTAAGTCTGGGGAAAACAGAAACAAATGTTTCTGAAATATAATATTTCCTAATTCTTTTTTATGTATAACACGAACTGAACATTGTAGGTATTTTTCATAAGGAAAATTTAGCCAACTTTGGAGTTGTACTTTTACATAATATGGTATATTTTGTTATTATTCAGAAAATATTAATCTTTCTTACCCACTTCTAGGGGAGTATTTTATTTTCCCACCCTGTGAGTGTTGCATTTGACTATGTGATTCCCTTTGGCCAAAACAACGTTAGAGGGTATGACACATGAGCATATCCAAAGAGAGGCTATATCTGTGCTTGCATGGATTGGTTAGTTCTCTCTTGTGCCCCTGTCCACAGGAGTGAGAATTTCATATCCCAGATAGGGTACGCTCTTTCAACTTGGATCTAAACACATTTAGAGCCAACCTGCATCTTGGAGGTGAATCTTACTGAACCTGGTACAGCCTAGCAGAGTCAAGCAGAGATGCAGCTGATTCATATACCCATGGACACAAAGTAAGTGGTTTTGCCTTTAAGCCACTTATTTCCCATGCTGTTTGCTATGAAACATTGCTACAGCACAAAGATAAGTTATACAAATGGTTAACATTCCAGGTTGGTGAATAACAGATAGTCAAAATCACTCTTGAAAATTCTTTGGTCACTAATAAAACAAACACACTGTAGTTAGTTACTTTTGTGTAAACGTCTCTGTGATATGTCCAAATAAATGTATATTCCAAATATATAAAATGATGTATATGTAAACAATAATTTTATAGTACATTTTAAATATTAAAGATGTTCAACCTATGGAAGAAGCTTAAAATAATAACCATTAAGGAATAACATGACTTCTGTCACATGAACACTCCTGGGCATGTATTCATTTAATAGGATTGCCTCCCTAATAAAATGGCTATTTTCCTTTTTTCCTTTCTCCTATTTCGTTTTCCTGAGTAGGCATTATATTAGAACTCCTCTATATAATTCTGCAACCAACATGAGATCAGTATATATACTTATATTTTCATCATGTTTTACAATTTTTAATTAAATAAAAACTGAATTATGTAAATTTTTATTAATTGATATAACTGCCAACATTATAACCCAATCACAATACTATTTTAGTTTTTATTCCCCAAAACATTTGTATTTGGGTATTTTTCCAATCAACATGGCCTATTCTCTGGTAATTGCCCCTCCCTCATCATAGAATTCAAATGGCTGGTTCCATTCATGTATTCATTCACTTACTCATTTGACTACAAAATGGAGCATTTGTATGATCTAGGGATAGAACCTCTATAGTTAAGCACTATCAGGATATCTGATATTTGTAAATTTTATATATAATTTTATTGAGAAAAATCCAATAGCCTATTGGGTTATATCAGTTAATAAAACTATATTTAGTTAAGTATACATATATTGTTTAATGAAAAACAAAATATGAAAAGAGAAGTGCATGTATATTAAGTCATCAAGAAGTACTTATTGAGTGGTGATATGTACTGCAGAACTTACAGCAAAGAAAATATCTTCATGTAACTTTGATCCAAATGTTAGAGACAGAACATGTTATATATGTTTTATATATATATACACATATATACACATACATACATGCATATAAGCATACAATACATATACATGTATATGTATGCATCTATGTTCATGAATACATATATATATACAAACACATTGATGTATACTATTAAAATAGATAATAAGTACTATAACAAAGCAAAACCTGGCAAAGACTATATAGCTGAAGAAAGATTAGTGACCTGGAAAATATATGTGAAACACAGATAGAAAACATGAAATAGTGATTGAGATGGAGGATTAATTATATGTTATAACAACTATCGATTAAAGTTTAGATGTAGAGAAGACCAAAAAGGAAGAAAACATAATATTTAAAGAAATAATGCTTAGAAATTATGAAAGATATAAATCCAAATAAATTATTTGTAAAAAATTCTAGCAGGATAAATGAATATAAATTCATATGCATTTTATCAAATGTCAAAGAAAGAAAAAGGTCTTAAAAACAGGCAGAACAACAACAATAACAAAAGCAGGTTACCTAATAACAATGGACAAATAAAAATAACAGAATTTTCAACAACAAAAATATAATTTAAATGAAGTGAAGTAATATCTAGCTGTCAACCTAGAATGCTGAACTCAGAAAATAAAATAAATATTACAAATGAGAGTAAAATAAAAATATTCTTAGTTAACTAAAATGAGAAAGCTGCTTATCTGGATCTCAAATGTATCTACATATAGAGAACACACTGAAAGAAGAAAGAAAAAGATAAATGTAAGCTGACACAATGAAATAAGAAATACATTTTATAAAACAGTTTTGGTAAAAAGGAGCAGAAAGCATATTTTGTTATCAAACAATAGGTGAGAAAGATTTTTAGGAAAGAAAAATTAAAAGACTAAATACATTAAAAAGAATTAAATGCATTGAGTGATATTCCCTATTTATTATAAATACATGCAGTCTCCCCAAACTGATCCATAGACACAATATAATATGAATCAAAATCACATTGTGATATTTCATGGAACTAACAAGTTGACTCATATGTATATAAGGATCGAGAGTAGGAAGAAAACAAAACAGAATTATATAATCATTCAAAATGAGCATGTTTCTGGTAGAGGAACTCTTTATAGGATATAATGATATTATAAAGTTCTGGTAATTAAGGAAAGGTGGTATTGGCACAAAGCATTAAACATTAAGCAGTCTAAACCAGACCTTTTCATATATGTACATTTGATGTGACAGAGAATCCATTGTAGATTGGGAGGAAGGGATGGACTATTCAATAAATTTGCAGGGTAAATTGGTTATCCATAAGGAAACAAAATGAATTTTAATCTCTATATATTTTATCATACAGCTTAAGATGGGTATAAGAAGTGAATATGGAAGGCATAATTTTTTAATATTTAGAAGAAAATATAATAATGACACAAAATCGTTAACCAAAAATATCAATGTGGGAGATGTAAGCTAAAAAATTTCCAGAGCTCAAACAGGGCATGGAGATATTATAAGCTCTAGACAGCCAAAGTTAGGAGTGGAAATTCTTACTGATCACCTGAGGCATTCAATAGGGAGAGCACACACACAGATCACACCCTAGTAGCAGAGCTAAACTATCCCTAGATTAAAGCTAGGGCAGGCATAGAACTCAAATAGCTTTATTAAAGAGTTAATTTTTTGCCATGTGTCATGGAGCTATGCATCCATTGTTTATTATTCTGCAAATACTAAAAGGAATTGCTATGCAGATTTCTGGTGCTCGTTCCTGTATAGCTTCCTGTTTGGGGGAACATTGTTTGACAACATCCAGCCCCCTCAGCCAACTTCAGCTCTGATCTGTTTCCTCATCTCAACAGCACCACCATACTGGAATTCTCCTCCTTGCATTGTAGTCCAGAATGTGTTTATAAAAGAAAAAAGCAGGGCAGTCACTAACCTCATCTCAATTGTCATCTTTCTCCCAGAGTTCACAGTTCTGCACGTACTGCTATCCAGTGTTCAAAAACCATTGTTCCATATATTTCATCCAGTTTTCTAATTGTTTTTGGTGGGAGAGTGAACAAAGTTTCTACAATAATGATCACCTCTGAAGGAAAAGTAAGGTGAGTTTTACACAATAGATATAATAGTAATTTGATGATGGGTTTATTAATGTATTTTTATTTTCAAAACTCCTATATCATACACACAAACACTATCTTTTATCAAATATTCCAAAAACTGAAAGAACAGAAACAGGATAACAAGTTAGATGATTACTGCAATATTAATTTGGACAGCCTAAAGAAGGTGGAGATGGTACATGGTCATTAGTTTCACTGCCTACTTTGAAAGCAGAGTTTCAGGATTGGCTAATGGGTTAGTCCTAGGATGTGGAGAAAGAATTTAGAGAAGGATGACTGCAAGTCTTCTACCCCCAAGAAACTGGGTTAATGTTTGTGCTCTGACAAAGATGTGAAAAAACTGAGCCATGAGCAGATTTGAAAAGGGAATTAATAAATACTTAAGTTTGACATTGTGAGTTTGAGATGCCCATGAGATATAATAGGTATTTCATGAGAGAGTTCAGGGTAAAACATTAATTTGGACATATCTGTGCATATATGAGATTTAAATCTATACACTTAGATAAGATCATCTAAGGAATAAGAATAATTAGAGTGGAAAATGTCTGTAGCCAGAGCTCTTTTGCACTAAACCATACAGGGAGAGTTTCTGTAGGGTAAGGAGTTAGGAAAGGAGGCTGAGGAAGAACAGAGGGTCATATAAAAGAAAAACTAGGAGAAGGCAGTATATTGGATGTTTGAAGAGAAAAGAAGCTGTTAGTCATTTCAGAAAATGGATAGTAAGGAGATTGGGAAACTAAATAAACTAGTCCCCACTCTATGTCAGTCAATTTGGCCTATCCGGAAAAAAAAGAGAAAAAAAAAAAAAAAAAAGAGAGAGAGAGAGAGAGAAAGAAAAAGAAAAGGAGGAAGAAGAAAGAGGAGAAAAGCCTGAATAAGACATTTGACTAAAGTGTCAAACCTGTTTATATGAGGTGATAAGACAGGACAAAAATTGAGTGTTTTGGAAACCATGTAATTTATTATGTATATTACAGTTTAATTTTGTAAACATAATACTTTATTGCTGATGGTGCTTAAATATATTTATTTATCATTTGGAACTTTGTAAAAGAAGCCAATTATTCACAGAGACATGCTCAGTGTTTTATTATATAACTTGTCCCTTGTAATGTAACTTTGTAAAATGGAGCTGATGATTCAGGTTGCCAACTTATGCACCAGCATAAAATTTGTTTCCCTTGGTAGTGCTAATAATAACACAACAACTCTCCTAGGGACACAAACAGATTGTGCAAAGTTGTTTACTTCTGCTGCTGTTAAAGGATGCTACAAAAACGATTATCCCCTACCTGAAATATCCTAAAGGAAAAATTACCTGGTGATAAATATTTTAATTTTTGAGTCTAAAGCAACATTCCATTCTCTTTTATCTACATGCAGATATGGTTCCCTCTCCCAAGAGCCTCTTTATTTTGGGGGGAACAATGACTAAAATTTATTAATCTACAGATAAATTTCAATCCTTTTAGTGGTCACCTTCATGCCTACTTGCAATGTTCATCACAAAGAACAATAAAAGGGCTTTGACCTGAGCAAGTAGAAAGTTACTTTCATTCATAATAGCATTCACTCATTGTGACTAAAGGTCAGCTTTACAGCATTTGTAATTAGATTTTTTCTGTTTTAAAAGATGCTTAAAGATATTACCTTACAAAGAGTTAAAAATCAAAAGGGAAGCATAATATATACCAATAAATTTGTTAAATAGAATGGACAATTTTTGAAAGACAAAAAACGAAAGAAGAAATAAAAAATTCAAATAGTGCCTTATCCATGAAAGAAACTGAAATCACAATCAAAACCTTTTCATAATGAAAATTCCTTCCTAGAGTGCTTTGTAAAACATTTAAGGAAGAAACTATACAGATCCCACACAAAAACCTTTCTAAAAAAGAGGAGGGTACAGTTTGTTGTATGATAGCATAACCCTGACTCCCAAACCTGACAAATAAAATAAGAAAAATACAAATCAATTTCCTCATAACTGTAGACACAAACATCCTTAATATAATATTAGCAAGTTGAATCCACTCATATATAAAATAATAATATATTGTGTAAAAGAATAGTTTTGCCATGATTGTAATATTATTAACATTCAAAATTTCTTCAGTTAAATAATACATCGCATTATTACAGAATAAAGAAGGAAAAATAAGTGATTATATCAAGATGTAGAATAAGAATTTAATAAAATTTAACATCTACTCATAATCAAACTGATAATAAGTTTCTTAAAAATTAAATAGTGTCATACATATTGGTGAAATATGAGGACATCTCTGGTGAATTTCATACAGCACTTAACGAAAAATTAATACTAACTTTTCACTAACTCTTCCAGAAAATAAGGGAGGCAAGAACACTTCCAGACTCATTCTATAAAGTCAGTATTACCCTTATACTAAACCCAGACAAAGATATCACAGGAAAAGTAAACTATATAATAACATCTGCTATGAATATAGACATAAAATTTCTCAACAAAATACTAGCAACCCCAAACCAGCAACGTTAAAAAGGATTATACATCAGGACTAATTAGGTATTATCTCAAGATGGCAAGGTTTTTTTAACATTCTAAAATCAATTAATGTAATTCATCATATCAATAGAATAAAGGGGGGAAAACACTCGCTGCTAATAGAAAGAGCATCATACAAATTACAATACCAATTCATGATAAAAACACTTAATACACTAGGAATAGAAGAGAATTTCCTCAACTGATAAAGAGCACCACCAACAATAAAAAAATTCCTACAAATAACATCATATTTAATGGTGAAAAAGCAAGTGTTTCCTCCCAGCCAGGACTGAAAGCAAGACAAGGATATCTACTCTGACTACTTTTATTCAAGGCTGTACCAGAGCTTTTAGCCAGGAAAATTATGCAAGAAAAAAATTTTAAAATTCAGGTTGGGAAGAAAGAAGTAAAACTATGTTTATTCACAGATGACATGATCTTGTACATAGAATATCCCAGGATATCCACTAAAAATCTACTAGAACTAACAAATAAATTAAGCAAGGATAAAGGATCCAAGAGCAATATACAAAAATCATTTGCTACACTAGCAGTGAACAATAAAAACATTTAAAAAACAATCCCATTCATATAAATATCAAACATATGTAGGGATGTGATTAATAAAAGTATAATATTTATACTGAAAACTATAAGAATTTGTTGAAAATAAAGATATAAATAAATGGAAGGCATTTCAAGTTCATAGATCAGAAAATTTAACATTATTGAGATGGCAATATTCCTCAGATTGGTTACCTGATTCAATACACTCTCAATTAAAACTCTCATCGGACTTTTTTGTAGAAATGTAAGAACTGGTTCTAAAATTAATATGGACATGAAAAACCTAATGACCAAAACAATCATGAAAAAGAACAAAGTTGGAAGGCTCACACCTGTGAATTTCAAAACTTACTATGACACTATAGTCATCAAAACCATGTAGCACTTGCATGAGAATAGATATAAAGATAAATGGAATAGAATAACATTTATGATCAATTGATTCTCAGCAAAGCTGTCAAGACAATTTAGTTGGGGAAAGAATCGTCTATTTGAAATGCTAGATATCCACATTCAAATGGATGAATTTGCACCCCTACCTCACACCACATTTTTTAAAAACCTCAAAATGAATCCATAGATCTAAATATATGAGCTAAAGCTATTAAACTCTTAGAAAAGAATGTTTGAGTAAATCTATGTAATCTTGGGCTAGGAAATTAGTTTTTAGATTTGAAAGTAAAGGTATAAGTAACAAAAGCCAAAATAGGTAAACTGTACTACATGAAAAAAAAAAAGTGCAAGAAAAAAAAAGTTCCTCCCCCAAGCTGCAAGAAAGTAAGAAGAAAACCCACAGAAAGAGAGAAAATATTTGCAAATATAGATCTGATAGTGGGTTTGTATACAGAATATATAAAGAACTCTTACAGTGCAACAATTAAAAGCCAAAATTTCAATTTATTAAAAGGTTATAGAGAATAAGAAGTGATATCATTAATGTGGCAAAATAAGAAGTCCATAAGAGTAAGAAGAGAGAAGATCTTGTTGCCTCATACAAACACCAATTTAACAACAATATAAGGACAAAAATACCTTTATGAATTCAGTTAAAAAGATATAGTACCCATTAGAGCACAAAACCAAGAACAGCTGCACTATAATGAGTAATAAGAACAATTCCATCCTTCCAGAATCAGTTCCTCCCCCAAGCAGGTACAGCCCAGTGCCTAGAGAGATCTCCTCAACCTGAAGCTTCCCCTAGGGAGAGAGGGAGAAGGTGGGGTGAATGTCCAACATCCCTGCCCTTTCATTGCACTTCCTGAGATACCAGTTTGTCTTACCTCACACTGAGCACTGAAAAAACCAGCAGAGTCTGGACACCTGGTTCAGCAAGGTACAAAGGAAAAGGGGCTGGCAGCTTCCTGTGACTGCCATGACTGTGAGATTTGGAGAAGGCACAGAGTTGAGGCTTCTCCTCCAGTAGGGATGGAGAGAAGAGTGGAGTGTGACTTCATCATACAGGTCTTTCAGTGCACTGCCTGAAAAGCTGGTTTCCGGTTCACCTCACACTGACAGAAGTCATAGTAAGACACAAGAGGGAGTAAGAGATTATGAGCTGAAAAAAAAAAGAAAAAAAAAGAGAAAAAAAAAAAAAGACTAGACATCTGGGGGAACTAGGGACAAAGGCACAGAATCTCTAGCTAGACTGGTGAAAGTCTTTCCCAGTCAAAACCAGTCCATAAATACTGGGAGAGGTGACTGTTTTTTCAAATGTGTAAACACCAACACAAAGCTACAGGGAACATGAAAATTCAAGAAAATATGATACAATCAAAAGAACAAAATAAATCTTTAATAATCAGTCCTAAGGAATAGAGATTTATAAATTATTGACAAAGAATTCAAAATAATTATTTTTTACAAGTTCAGTTATTTATAAGGGAACACAGAAAACTAAATGAAATCATGAAAATGTTACATCAACAGAATGAGAATATCAACAAAGAAACAATTTAAAAAACCAAATAGAATTTCTGTTTTATATTCTATAAAATGGTAACCAAAAGAGATCGAGTGACTATACTTAGACAAAATAGACTTTAAGTCAAAAATTGTCACAAAAGACAAAGAAGGCCATTGTATAATGATAAAAGGGCCAATTCATTGCATAAATATATACATCACCCACATCCAAGCACCTAAATATATAAAACAAATATTCACAGCTCTGAAGGGAGGAATACACAGCAGTAATAGTACAGTAGGAGACTATTGCCCTACTTCCAACGAGGACAGCACATCCAGATAGAAAATGAATAAGGAAACAGAGGACTTAAATGACACTATAGTCCAAATAGACCTAACAGACATACACAGAACATTCTACCCAACGGCAGCAGAATACATTCTTCTTCAAGTACACATGGAACATTCTCTGATAGATCATATGTCAGGTTAAAAAACAAGTCTTAGCAAATTTGAAATAATACCAAGTATCTTTTTTAACCACAATGGAATTAAACTAGACATCAGTAAAAAAAAAAAAAAAAAATTGGAAAATTCACAAATATGTGAAAATTAAACAACACACTTTTCAACAACAGTTGCACCAGTGTAGCTCTGCCAACATCTTGACTTTAGTCCCATAAAACCATACCAGTTTTTTGACTTCTAGAACTGTACAATAATACATTTTTTAAGCCACCAAATCTGTGGCAATTTGTTACAGCAGTAATAGGAAACTAATACAGAGTTACTAACCATTTATTGTCATGTTCCTGTGTTATGGAAATTTTCTCTAGTGAATCTGGCATACTATCGCACTGCAATCAGAAATCTCTACCATATAAAAACTAAGAAAGCTCCCATGATGTATTAGCTCCCATCATGGAAGGATGGGATATTCTATTTAAAAGTTTTATTGGAAGATTGTTATGTTTTTTAAAGAGCTTTATGGGGCTTCTCTGGTGGCTCAATGGTTAAGAATGCCCTTGGAAGGGACACGGGTTTGAGCAGTGGTCCGGGAAGACCCCACATGCCGCGGAGCAACTAAGCCTGTGAGCCACAACTACTGAGCCTGCACACTAGAGCCCACGAGCCACAACTACTGAAGCCCGCATGCCTAGAGCTTGTGCTCTGCAACAAGAGAAGCCACCGCAATGAGAAGCCCGCACACTGCAACGAAGAGTAGCCCCCACTCGCCGCAACTAGAGAAAGCCTGCATGCAGCACCGAAGACACAACGCAGCCAAAAATAAATCAACAAAATAAATAAATTTTAAAAATAGTTCGATAAAAGAAAATAGGAAAATAAATAAATAAAGAGCTTTAATTTCACAAATCTCCAATGTATTAGGAAATAAAAATAACAGTAAGATTCATTATTCCAAATGCAATGTACCAGAGAGTAGAGAACATAATTCTATTTTGGCAAGTCTTCGAGCCAAAGTACTTTGGGCCATCGTATTAATTAACAAATTAGGCAGGTGGCTATTTTGCATATTTTTACACATATCGTACCTATATGATATACTGAGAACCTCAGAAGTAGCCTTTGAAGCCATTCCATATAAAAACAGACAGTTGTATATCCAATACTTAAGGTTCCTACCCAAGAACTTCACTCATATCTTTGTTTAATCATTACTGGACATTGCAGCTGGTGAAAAAAAAATGGAATTTGTCTTGAAGATTTATAATTGCCCAGTGTCTTGCATGACGATCTCTTTCATGGGCCCATACCAGAACATAGGAATGCTGCAAAATAATGTGTGGCATAAGAAGCTTTAGAAAAATATGAGGAAGTTTACAAGAATGAGATAGACTGAAAAACCAGTACAAGACTCCTACTGTGTGGGAGATTTTCCATTGCCAGACTTCTGCAATTTGGACAGTGGCTTGCTGGCTCCTTTGATGCATGGCATCCAGCAGCATCTACTATCGTCTTTTTCACCAGCAACTCTCTCGGTGCCTCTGGTAAAATATATCCATTTGAGCTGTTTCTGTAGCAACACAGAGTGTGACTTTGCATCATTTTCCACTGGTGTGGCACCACGGTGACTTCTCTGCCTTTCAGTGAGTCATGGTTATGCCTTCACCATCACTGTCTAGATCTCAGCCTGGGGTAGAGAGCTCTTCCTCAGGCATCCTCGAAGCCCTAGTGTAGCGGATGATCTTTATATCTGCTGTTCCCGTGTTCTCTAGATCTCTCTTTACTTCTTACTAGTCAATTATTACTCCAATCCCCTATTAATGTCAACAGTTCTTTATATTAAACTTTCTCTGTTCAAATCACTGTGTAGTTTGTTTCAACTGGACCATAACTAATAAACTGCTTGAGTGCTTTTTATCCCATAGAAGCTCAACTGACATTAGTTGAACAAGCAAATGGATGAGTGAGGAATGTTCACTAATTTTCAAAACCACCAGTGGAGGGGATAGGGGAAAACAACAAAAATCTCTTGGGCATAATTAGAAATGGCTCATGAACAGTTTGGCCAGTGTGGCATATTGCACAAGTTTAAGTAGCTATTTCTGAACAGAATCAGGGAAAGCAGAGACTGATAACATCATTGCTCCATAATGCTTCTTTTTAGCCAGACTTGGCAATAATCTCAGTCAATTTGTGAGCAGAACTGCTACCAGTTGAAAACCTGGCATGAAAAGTTATACCTTAGGAAGGGTCATCTGTAGTTCTGGAATAAAACCATTATTACAATGCAATCACTGAAACTGATCTGGGGGAAAAAATGCTTACTTGACTACACCCAACAAATTATGTTTGAATAAGTTGTTAATGATTTAGTTATTTTTCCAATTCTGTGCTATTTGAAGTGCAATCTCAACTGCTGTTCATAATTTTGAAGCATCCAGTTAGTTGGCTTTAACCACAAAAGAGTTATCTGGGCATCTAGAGGTCCCCTGATATTTCCAGAGGTATTGAGCATGTTGCATACTCGCTGGTCTCAGGCTTACCAAGAGGGAGATCTCTCTAACCTCTTGCAGTGCCAATGCTTTGCTCTTCGGTGTCATTTTGCAGCATAATATAATTTGAAAGCTCTGTCTGTAGCTGTATTGAACACTGGTTGATCAAGGTACATCCCCCCAGTTAGTTTTTTTGTTTGTTTTTATTTTTTTATTTTTTTATTGGAGTATAATTGCTTTACAATGTTGTGTTAGTTTCTGCTGTACAGTGAAGTGAATCAGCTATGTGTATACATATATCCCCTCCCTTTTGGACTTCCTTCCCCCCACCCATCCCACACTTCTAGGTCATCACAGAGCACCCTGTGCTATACAGCAGGTTCCCACTAGCTATCTATTTTACACATGGTAGTAAATTTATGTCAAACCTAATCTCCCAATTCATCCCACCCTCCTCTTCCTGCCCTTGTCCACATGTCCGTTCTCTACGTCTGCGTTTCTATTCCTGCCCTGCAAATAGGTTCATCTGTACCATTTTTCTAGATTCCACGTATATGGGTTAATATACGATATTTGTTTTTCTCTTTCTGACTTACTTTACTCGTTATGACAGACTCTAGGTCCATCCACATCTCTACAAATGACCCAATTTCATTTCTTTTTATGGCTGAGTAATATTCCATTATATATATGTACCACATCTTCTTTGTCTAATCATATGTTGATGGACATTTACGTTGTTTCCATGTCCTGGCTATTGTAAATAGTGCTACAATGAACAATGGGGTGCATGTGACTTTTTGAATTATGGTTTTCTCAGAGTATCTGCCCAGTAGTGGGATTGCTGGGTCATATGGTAGTTCTATTTTTAGTTTTTTAAGGAACCTCCATACTGTTCTCCACAGTGGCTGTATCAATTTACATTCCCACCAACAATGCAAGAGGGTTCCCTTTTCTCTGCACCCTCTTCAGCATGTTTGTAGATTTTTTGATGATGGCCATTCTGACCCATGTGAGGTGATACCTCATTGTAGTTTTGATTTGGATTTCTCTAATAATTAGTGATGTTAAGCATCTCTTCATGTGCCTCTTGGCCATCTGTATGTCTTCTTTGGTGAAATGTCTGTTTAGGTCTTCCACCCATTTTTCTATTGGGTTGTTTGTTTTTTTGATATTGAGCTGCATGAGTTGTTCGTATATTTTGGAGATTAATCCTTTGTCTGTTGCTTTGTTTGCAAATATTTTATCCCATTCTGAGAGTTGTCTTGCACAGCAAAGGAAACCATAAACAAGATAAAAAGACAACCCCAACTTTGTTTCTCAATATTTAGGGGTAAAATTTCTGAAATAAAGTCAAGCAACGAAAAACAAGAGAAAAAGATAGACTGATGTGCTGTGTACTTTTTTAAAAAGTAGATGAAGTCTCTTCATATTAAAAATTAATATTATATATTATATATTATATATGTGTATATATATTATATATGTATATATATAACTGAATCATTTTGCTGTACACCAGAAACTAACACAACATTGTAAATCAACTATACTTCAATTTAAAAAAAAGAAACCAAATGACTATGTGTTTCTAATTGAGAGCTGACATCAAGCTGACACCATGGGGTATGCGTTGACAGTTAAAAATTATCTAAAATCTGTGCATGCTTTTCTTTTTTTTTAAGTTACGTAGTAAACTCTTCATTGTTATGTATTGATTCACTGATTCCTTATTCCCATTAAGGTAGACTATCTGAAATAAATATTTTCTCTCAACTAGGAAAAAATTTTTCCTGGGTCAATCAGAATTTGTATAAATTCAGAGGGGAGGGCATTTATCAATAAATGTACATTTTATATTAATATTTCAGGAGAACAGTCAAGTTGCTATCAACACAGACATCCTTTGAAGGGCTAAGGGACATAATTTTGATGTTTACTCTTACATCTACATTATAAAAAGGAAGAAAACAAGAAGGAACTATTAGGAAAAAGTGTTATTATTCAAGATGGCAGAAATTTATATCTATATCTATTATATTTATACCTATAGCTATTATATTTATACCTATATATGTGGTTTACAGAGGTATGACATAAGGAGCCTGTTAAAAGCTATTATCTTTTTCTCTAATCATTACTTTCAACTATGATCATTAGGTTTCTATTTCCTGATCAATAAGAATATTTCAGGAAGATCCCATAGGTTATTGATCACTCTCTCAAATTAAATGTTAAAAACAGTTATTTAAAAAGCCAATCTTATTGCTAATTAAATCCTATGTAATCCTTCAGACACACCCAGGGTTGTTTCTTATAGTAGTTGGAGTGGAATTTCTTATAGTAGCTGGAGTGGCATTCACCACTCTTATTTCTTCTCCTACCCCAGCACCTTGCACAGGAAGAAGAATGGTATTATGGTCTGATTCTTAGATAGTCTTCCTCTCTGTTTTGAAGATTCTTATTCTGAGACTGAGTGATTGAGGCTAAGAAGAACAATGGAATAGGCAGGTAACTTCATTTATAATCTGTTCATTTTTGATAAGAAAGATCTACATTTTCATTTTGGCTTGCTTTGTTTATGTCTCCTCCTAGTGGCTTCAGACGACAATGTTCATAAATTTCTGGGAGCCATGTTCAGCTTTACCCTATTTCCTGCTTTCTGTGATTAGCTCTCTGCAAAAGAGAAGCTTTGTCTCAACATGGCTCCAGCAATGGTCCATTATAAACTATCTTTGAGTAGTATGACACTTTTACAGGTGCAGCAGACCCTTGGGCAGTCTCATGTCCATCTCTAACTTCCATGTCCAAATATGGAGCCAAAGGAACAACTGAGTGCCCCTCACTGTCTTCTTCCCAGGCATAGATGCCATAGATTCTTGTTGTTCCTCTGCTTAAGCTTCTGTCAAGTTACACCACTTCAAAAAAAGCACTAAACACCAAATCCAGGAACACGTATCAAGTTGTGCAAAGAGCTCATTATGTTATTATAATAACATAAGGGAGATTCTGAAATTCAATGGCCCAGTAAGCTTCTAGTAGGAAAATGAGATACCAGTCTCCTACCCTGCAGGAAGCTCCAGTGTCTATGTCTCTAAGAGTAAATCTCTACCTGTAAATTCTCACTCTGCTTGGGGAGGAAAGAATCCTACTTTTTTCCCAAATAGGCAAGGGAGTAAAATCATTTTATATCTAACATCAATTTCCACATCAGTGGTAACCCAGATTTTTCTTCTTTTCTCCTTCTCTTTAGTTTTTTTCATTATATACCCTAGTGGGGAGTGGAATGGAGTAGGAGCAAGGGAGTAGGAAAAAGGGAGTTCACTGAGGAAGAGAAGGTTTGGTCTGGTTTTGTGAGCCCTGGAAGATAGTGTCTGACTCTATTTATGAATTAACTTTTTAAAAATATGGAGCATCTAGTATCCATTGTTTATTACTGTGGATTCTAGCACTGTTTTGCAGGGTCATCAGTAAAATTCTTCAGTCAATATCCAGTCAAAAACATCACTTCAACTCATGCTACATTCCATGCTTTCAGGTGTCTTCTACTGTCACTGCTCCCTACATTGCCTTCCCTATCTTGGTGAATAGCAACTTCACTTTACAGTTTTTCCAGCCAGCTTAGAATTGTTATTGATCCTCCCAATTTTTTTATACTTCACATCAAAATTAATGAGCAAATATTCTCAGCTGTACCTTCAAAAATGTCCATAAATTGAATATTTCTGACCTGGAACACCACTGCTATACTGGTTTAAAGTATCTTTAACTGTCTTCTGAATTATTTCAATAGCTTCCTAACCAGCCAGGGTGCTGATGCTTTAGCCTTCCATCCTTCACTCCAATTCTCAACAAAGCAGACAGAGTAATTATTTTAAAAGATAAATCTCATATTTCATTCCACAAATACTTTTAAAAATCCTCCAGTGATTTCCCATGTAATTTACAGTGACTCTAAGGCCTTTAGATCTGTCTCCCTGACCTACTTACCTCTGCGCTATTCTTTAAAAAAAGGTTGGCACATTCTGGTTTCAGGATTTTTGCTCTTACCAGTCTGCTGGCTTGAAATTCCGTCCCCACAGATATGTATATGGCTCATTTCCTCAACAACTTGCAATATCATCATTATTATGAAACCATTTCTGACTTCCTTATTTAAATATTTTATTCTACCTTATCATCCTCATTTCTATACCTTATCACTAACTTATTTTTCTCTATAGAATTGATTATCTCAAGGATCTCTATGTAGCAAAAGGAATATTACCTATTAATAATTGCTTAATAAACAGTCATCAAATCTCAGCGGCATCTAACAATTAGATTTTCTTTTTCATGTATCTATGGGTCAGCTGCAAGTTAGCTCTGGCCTACTTTTGGTTGCAGCTTGTAGTCTAGTCTACTCTGATTTTTAATTCTGAGGCCCATGTTGGACAGGCAACAGCTACCTGGAGGAAACTCTTTTCTGTAATGGCAGTGACCAAAGGGGGCATACTGACTGCATACACACATTTTGAGCACCTATTTTCATCTTGCCTACTAACATTGCATTGCCTAAAATAACTCATGTGGTTAAGTCCAAAGTCAAGGAATGGATGTGTATACAGTCTGCCCATGGAGATAGAAGGGTATGAAATTTTTTGTTAAGTATCGAATGTATCATATATGTAGAAATAGAATTTAACCAGCTGTAACAGGTGAAAAGATTTAGATTGGACAATTATAGAAGTATTCTAACTTCTAATATATACATCAAATTGTATTCAGTTAAATTAGACAAATATAAGGATTTTCAAGTGGAAAATTAGAGTCCACTTTGATGTTGGCTTTGGCACTTAGTGTCAAAGGATGTGTGTGATTCAGATAAGTGAAAGAGAAGACAGAGGAAAGTCTTCAGCAAGAAAGCTAGTTAAGCAAAGGTTCAGAGGAAGGAAAAAACAAAGTTTTCAAGTAGTGTCTAAGTTCTCCTTTACTCTCACTTCCCAAACAATTCAGTCCAAAACCATTAAGGGAGACTGGGTGGCCCAGGCCTTGCAGAAGCCCCAGTAGGGGGAGAAGAAAGACCATATGTTAAGATTACTTTTGTGGTGTAAAATAGATAGCTAGTGGGAAGCAGCCGCATAGTCCAGGGAGATCAGCTCGGTGCTTTGTGACCACCTTGAGGGGTGGGATAGGGAGGGTGGGAGGGAGATGCAACAGGGAGGGGATATGGGGATATATGTATACGTATAGCTGATTTACTTTGTTATACAGCAGAAATTAACACAACATTGTAAAGCAATTATACTCCAGTAAAGATGTTAAAAAAAAAAAAACATTACTTTTGTGAATATTTCATATTCCATCCTGGGTTCTTAATTCTAGTTTCCTTACTGCCTCTTCCTTCTTGTCCCTATTATTTGACTCACTTCAATATATTTCCTGATAAATTCTATCTGTTGCACTTTTTATTTCATACGTTTTCTGATTCATAGTTATCCTTTAACCTCCTTTGGAATACAAGAAGTTTTACTCTTTTTGTTGTGTTTAGCTAGTCTATATGAGAGACTAGGTGTACCAACCAACTGCAGGGCTTCCCTTCACATTCTGAATATTCACAGAGATGTCATTTTTTCCATTCTCAGTGCTCTGATTATAAATAGCCAACCTCATGATGTGAGAAACTTATAATGTGAGACTATATTGTAAGACATCACAGGTTTTAAGGAAGAATGAATAAATCCTCCATTATTCGGTCCTTTCTCCATCTGCTACTTATTCTAACTCCATGATGGATTAACTAACCCTTTCTTCACTACTCACATTTAAATTCTGTAACCAAAACATGTCATTAACTTAGCTAGTAACTATCCTACAAGGCAACTCAATGGCAGGACCATTGTGCAGGCTGTTGGTCAGAGTAGATGTGGCTGTTTTGAGATCCAACCACATTTCCTAGTCTAATCATTACACTGTGGTAAGATAATTTGGTACAAATTGCATTATTCATTCATAAGGAATCCCTCATGAGAGAGTTACATCCATGCCAGGCAGTCTGAGGCTTCTAAATAAGGAGGGTACCTGCCTGGTACATTTCCACTTCAGAACATCAGCAAACAGACTCTCCATTTTCACATTCTACAATTCTGAACTATCTCCTCCTTCTGCTATTCCTCCCATGACTCACCACACAAACATTTCATTGTTGTTGTTGTTTTTTTAACAATAACATGGCTACATCTCTCCTGAATGTATGAGTTTAAACTTTTTCTTTATCTTTTAGTTTGTTTGTAGTTTATGTCCTAAATATACTTCAACCACTAAAAATAAAGATCCACTAATTAACGTATGAACATAACAAAATCGTTACCTTTGCCCATAGATCATACAAAGAGATCAGAAGTACATTATTTAGAGGTATTTAACAGATAATGTAACTCGATTATATTCTCATTTTGCAGGTGATTAATGAAGAATATTGAAGAGGATTCAGAAGATGTTATTTCAAGTTGATCTCTGTCTCCAAAGTGTCAATATTTTGGGGGGGGGGTGGCACATTTTAAGACTTCTCATCCAATTTTGTAAATTTTATAATAAGGATCACAGAGGATAAGTTACTTGCCCTAGAGCCTTGACTCCCAGACTTTCTACTATAGTACTTATGTCATTAAATAATTGTTTTCTCATAAAAGTCATAACATCTGATCTGTAGCTTATAAGGGAAAGTCTAATTTAATTTTTATTGTCCTTTCTTAAATTATATGATTCTATGAACTAAATTTGTTTATTTAATCCTCTCCTAGACCTCAACTAGATATATCTGCATTTGGCATATTCTTTAATCCCTTTCCTCTCATATGGAGAATAAGGAAACTTTAATCCTTTTCCTCTCATGTGGAAAACAGATGCACTGAAAACACCCTAGAATCCATCCCAGCATAGTTGCTACTGCTCTACTGCCAGTTTCCTTGGTTAATGCTTATGGAGATTTGCTATACTTGACATCTTTCAAGAGTGTACAGAGTAAGTACATCACTGCCTATAGTTTAATATGAATGAATCCTTATTAATATTTCTATGTGATGTGGTATCACATTTGTGTCAACTTTCTTAGGTTGCTTTATCTATTTCCTTTTCTCTTTGTCAATTTTCCCATATTAGAGAGAAAAGCATTTCTCATCTAGGTTGGAAAACCTCTATAATTACATGTCTAACCCCTATCACTTTTCTTTAGGTCTATTACAATATTCTTTCCTTTGTCTTGCCAAACATCACTCACAGCATTTGCGGTATAGTGACTCTTAGAGTAGCCAGTGAATAAATACCTGTTTCAGAGGTTTTTTGGTTTTTTTTAATCTTAATAGGTAGAAGTGAAGCAAGTAGCAGTCTTAACTCTCCCACACATTTAGCATCATTTTCATATTAAGCAAATGAGAACAGACATTTTAAATTGTAATAAAGTTTTATAGAATAGCAAAGTAAAACATTCATCTAAACTAAATGTTATTTCCTGATCAAATGTTAATCAATGGGATTTCATAAATTTAAATTTTATTCTGGTAAGATATTTGTAAAACTACAGCTTACGTTTTCCTTGCAATGCCTGAGAATATTTAGCAGTAAGGAAAAGTGACTTCTGCTGCTAGTCAGAAAAAGACCCAGAAGACTTCCCTGGTGGTGCAGTGGTTAAGAATCCGCCTGCCAATGCAGGGGACACAGGTTCGAGCCTTGGTCTGGGAAGATCCCACATGCCACGGAGCAACTAAGCCCGTAAGCCACAACTACTGAGCCTGCTCTCTAGAGCCCACAAGCCACAGCTACTGAGCCAACGTGCCACAACTACTGAAGCCCGCATGCCTAGAGCCTGTGCTTCACAACAAGAGGAGCCACCACAATGAGAAGCCCACGCACCTCAACGAAGAGTAGCCCCGGCTTGCCGCAACTAGAGAAAGCCTGCACTCAGCAACGAAGACCCAACACAGCCAAAAATAAATAAATAAATAAATTTATTTTAAAAAACCCATATATTAAAAAAAAGATGCATTTATTAAAAAAAAGAAAAAGACCCAGAGACTTATCTCTCACTGTCTCACTGATAATAAGCCAACATTTATATAACTCATAGCACAATAGAATTTCAAGACAACAGATAATGTTAGAGATTAATAAGTACAAACCCTCATGTTACTGGTAAAGAATATGAAAACTACAAAAGTGAAATAATAATAATATTAACAGTAAAATGATTTTGAAAACTAGCATTTGTTGAACACATAACACAATTATGCACTTAGTTTGCATTATACCATTTTATACACAGAACAATCCTTGAGGTAAGTGCCATTATTAAAAAAGAATTACACATTAACATAGAGGAAGAATTAGAAACTGTGTTTTCAAATCTCAGCGCAGGGTTATTTTTAACTCACTAGTCTACATCCTAATTGTAAATATTTTTTAATCATTAAAATATTTTCCAGTTTCTGTGGATTGCATGAGGCATTTTATGCTAAATAAAAATAGCATATATCATATTAAAATTAAAACATAAGCATGATTTACTATAGGATTGATTGTCAAATACAAAACCATAAAGATTAAATCTTCTTTCTAATGAATTTAGTAGAGGAAAATGATTCCAACAATTCCCATTCAAGCTTACCAAAAAATCCATCCTACACTTAGATCAGGCATAGCCACTCACATTTCTGGTAACTATAATAAAGTTTGTGACTCATCAGTAAGAAAAGTCTATGAAAAATGCTTCAGTATATTCATGACAGCTTCATAAACTTCATACCAATGATATTTTAATTAACCATAGAATAATTTGGCAACTGGTAATTTTGGTAGCATACAATACAGATAATTTTTGTTCAGCCCAATCTATTATAATAATTGATTCATCCAAGAGGTATTACATTTTAAAACTGATAGTTAAATTTAATTTAGGGTTCTGTAATGTGTTGGGAAGAAGAAAGAGAGCAGGTATACGTATAAAATAACATATCTAAAAATCCAAAGCAGAGCTTTTAGATTTCGTTTACTTCCATTGAACTTATTCAAAGAAAGACTTATTCTTGTAGTTTTATATCTACTAAATCAAGTTAACAATAAATCCTCATTTTTAAAGATAAATCTAAAAGATAAAAATGACATGAAATATGATATACTTTGGATAGTAAATACCATGGAAATAATTTATACCTCTATTTGTTCAACATTGTTTGATGAAATTTCTTATAAATACTAGAGCATGATATTCGTAGAGTATGTGCACTATGGGGAAAGGGGCATTGAAAGGAAATGGGTGTATGTGGGGCAGTGTACATAGGTGAGATATAGTTTATGCCCTCAGGAAGCTTACGTGAAAGAGAATGGATTATGTATTCCAAAATCCAGGAGTCCAAACAAAAGAAAGCCCTACTCCCATGCAAAATCTCTACAGAAATAAAAGAAGTAAGAGTTCTGCATTTCAGGGTTGGCTTGTTGAACCAGCAAAGATGTTTGACTATATACTTCCAAGATTGGAAGTGTTTTTTTTTATTGTACTATCAGTTGTGTTCTCTTCAATAAATCTCTTACAGAAGTCTCTACCTCAGGCACTAAGTGTTAGATATGGTTAGCATATTGATACCAGAAGAACTTAGCTAGGACTTCCAACTTTTTAAGATAATTTAAATGTAAAATTCAACTGTTAACCAGCAATTTAATGTCATGTGATGTGGAATTTGGATATTGTATGAAAGGCTAAGGAGTTACCCATTCTGATGCCAAAGATCACTCTGCTAATTTTGTTGTGTACAGTTGATGTAAAACTTTATGGTGGGGACAGACTCTGCTCAGGGCCTTGTCTCTAGGAAGATTTTGTCAGTTCCAAATACAGTTTAGAAGATTCAGAAAAAAGAAAGAAAGAAAGAAAGAAAGTAAGAGAATGGGTTAAAATAACTATGCAGATAACAATTATACAAGTTTAAGAGCAATACCTGGACTAAGAGAGCTATAGTATAATACAAAAAATGTAGAGAAAAAAGGTCTGCCTCCATCAGTAGCAGCTCCAGAAATTCTACGTAGGAAGAATTTAGTGGTGGGACTCTGTGCTTAAGGAAGATGATGAGGCAAGGGTGGGTTGGAGGCTGATATTAGAGCTCTGTTTTCTACGGCCAACAGTGACAAGTATCTGAGGGAATGGTAGGTATCTGAGGTACTGACTGGAAAGAATATGGTGGTGAGAAACAAAAGGCAATACTTTAGGAGAAATAAATAACTTCACAGAGGGGTACAGATACAAGAAATGCTCTTTCAACAAAAGAAATTAAGTTTCTTCCATCGTGAAAAAAAAAATATAAGAGGCAGTTCTAATCCTAACGTTTGCAGGGACTTGGAGAAGACCCCAGAAACAGATTCACATATCATATAGCCAAATATATAAATGTTATAAGTATAGCAAATAAATTGTTAAATAAAATATGTTTTATTTTTGTCCCTTGATAAATTTACCTCATACTTTATTTAACAGTTTGTTAGATTTATTTATTTATTAGACTCCTCTTTTTTCATGGAAGCAAGGAAGGAAGAACCGTTTCCTAACCCTGGCCCATACTGAGTCTCTGCTTTGCCTCATACAGATCTCACATACATGTCTGTAGACATCCCAGCCCACATGGGTAAACTCCTTCCAAATTCCCACTGCTTGAGCTAAGGAGTGCCCATACCAAGACTAATTATGGTCTTTGGGAAGATAGATCTGTGGAAAAGAACTGAGCAGATGCTAGACATTGAGCTGAAATAAAATGAGAATATTGGGACTATTTTCTTGCCCATATCCAAAAATGAGTGTATACACTGGATAAGGGCTAGAAATTATACAGGTGTAAGATTAGATATTCTGGTAAAGATATAAACAATGTGACTCAGGGTGGGAAGTGTGCAAATGTCAGCACATACAGTGGAGTTTTGGCAAAATCGAGTGTTGTGACTTTAATATAAAATTAAGTTTATACCACCTATGAGAGGTCACTAATCATAAGCCATATTTTTTTCTCATATTTTTATTAGTCAGCCATCATCCCTCTCCCATCAAACTCATTGAAGCTATCTTGAATTAAATATGAGTATTAAAAAGTAGCTAATTATTATTTGAAACAATGTATCTGAACTGTTGAAATAAAATTATCACTATTGCGGATAAATTTCTGGTTAACATATTTTGTTTTATTAAAGTACCTTAAAATATGGTTAATTAAAAGGCCATGGATGTCTCAAATGTCTGATTAAAATTTTTCCATCTTTATGGGAACATAATTAACTTCTAAATCCTATAAATACATACTAACTTAAAAACCTTTGATAGAAAAGACACTGGTTGGAGGTGCATCCACGAGAAGACACACTGTGACAAGCAATAATTCATACACAATTTCTTTCTTTATCCACTTGTATAATGAAGATCACAGGATCAAGTATCAAGTAGAATTGAATTCCTATGTACAATTGGACATATTCTATGTGAAGTAATTGAGACTCTTAGCTATTCTTCACAGCCCATACTATTCTTCTCCAATAATGTGTATGTAGCAAAGGCTGTGGCTAAACTATATTTAAAATTCTTCCTTGTGGTTGTTATATATATATAGCCATGCAACTAGTTCTTGCCAAACAATTGTGAAAAGAGAGGTGGTGCTATTTCTTTTTCCAATACATTTAAAACAGCAAGTTTGAGAGGACCTTCAAGTTGGTGGAGGAGTAAACATGGAGATCACCTTCCTGCCCACAAATACATCAAAAATACATCTACATGTGGAACAGCTCCTACAGAACACCTACTGAATGCTGGCAGAAGACCTAAGACTTCCCAAAAGGCAAGAAACTCCCCACGTACCTGGGTAGAGCAAAAGAAAAAACAGAGACAAAAGAATAGGGAAGGGATCTGCACCTCTGGGAGGGAGCTGTGAGGGAGGAAAAGTTTCCACACACTAGGGTGGGAAGGGGGGGAAGTTTTGGAGCCACGTAGGAGAGTGCAGCAACAGGGTGCAGACGGTAAAGCAGAGAGATTCCCTCACAGAGGATCGGTGCCGACCAGCACTCACCAGCCCAAGAGGCTTGTCTGCTCACCCACCAGGGCAGGTTGGGGCTGGGAGCTGAGGCTTAGGCTTCGGAGGTCAGATCCGAGGGAGAGGACTGGGGTTGGTTGCATGAATACAGCCTGAAGGGGGCTATTGCACCAGAGCTAGCCAGGAAAGACTCCGGGAAAAAGTCTGGAAATGCCTAAGAGTCAAGAGACGATTGTTTCGGGGTGCGTGAGGAGAGGAGATTCAGAACACTGCCTAAATGAGCATCAGAGATGAGCATGAGCTGCAGCTATCAGCACGGACACCAGAGATGGCATGAAATTCTAACGCTGCTGCTGCAGCCAACAAAAATCCTGTGTGCAAGTACAGGTCACTATCCACACCTCTCCTCCCAGGAGGCTGTGCAGCCCACCAGAGCCAGGGTCCTGTGATCCAGGGACAACTTCCCCAGGAGAACACACAGCACACCTCAGGCTGTTGCAACTTCATGATGGCCTCTGCTGCCACAGGCTCGCCCCTCATTCAGCTCCCTCCACTCAGCCTGAGTGAGCCAGAGCCCCTAGTCAGCTGCTCCTTTAACCCCGTCCTGTCTGGGTGAAGAACAGATGCTAGAGGGTGACCTACATGCAGAAGTGGGGCCAAATCCAAAGCTGAACCCCAGGAGCTGTGCAAACAAAGAAGAGAAAGGGAAATTTCTCCCAGCAGCCTCAGGAGCAGCAGATTAAATAGCCACAATAAACTTGATGTACCTGCATCTGTGGAATACCGGAATAGACAACAAATCATCCCAAAATTGAGGCGGTGGGTTTTGGGAGCAAAAATAGGCTTGGGGTTTGCTGTATGTGACTGACTAGTTTCTGATTTATATGTTTATCTTAGTTTAGTTTTTAGCACTTGTTGTCATTGGTGGATTTGTTTATTGAATTTGCTGTTCTCTTTTTCTTTTTATTACTTTTTTATTTTAATAATATATTTTTAAAATTTTTTATTTCATTTTACATATTTATTTTTTCTTTCTTACTATTTTTTCTCCCTTTTCTTCTGAGCTGTGTGGCTGACAGGGTCTTGGTGATCTGGTCAGGTGTCAGGCCTGGGCCTCAGAGGTGGGAGAGCCGAGTTCAGGACATTGGACCACACGACACCTCCCGGCCCCAAGTAATGTAAATCAGCAAGAGCTCTCACAGAGATCTCCATCTCAATTCTAAGACCCAGCTGCACTACAGCAAGCTCCGGTGCTGGACACCCCATGCCAAACAACTAGCAAGACAGGAACACAAAACTACCCATTAGCAGACAGGCTGCCTAAAATCATACTAAGTTCACAGACACCCTAAAACACACCATCAGATGCAGTCCTGCCCAGGAAAAAGACAAGATCCACCCTCATCCACCAGAACACAGGCACAAGTCCTTTCCACCAGGAACCCTACACAACCCAATGAACCAACCTTACCCACTGGGGACAGACACCAAAAACAACAGGAGCTACAAACCTGCAGCCTGTGAAAGAGAGAACCCAAACACAGTAAGTTAAGCAAAATGAGAAGACAGAGAAATAAGCAGCAGATGAAAGAGAAACGTAAAAACCAGCCAGACCAAACAAAAGAAGAGTAAATAGGCAGTCTACCTGAAAAAGAAATCAGAGTAATGATAGTAAAGATGATCCAAATCATGGAAATAGAATGGAGAAAATACAAGAAACGTTTAACAAGGACCTAGAAGAACTAAAGAGCAAACAAAAATGATAAACAACACGATAAATGAAATTAAAAATTCTCTAGAAGGAATCAATAGCAGAAAAACTGTGGCAAAAGAATAGATAAGTGACTTAGAAGATAAAATAGTGGAAATAACTACTGCAGAGCAGAATAAAGAAAAAAGAATGAAAAGAATTGAGGACAGTCTCAGAGACTTCTGGGACAACATTAAATACACAAACATTCAAATTACAGTGGTCCCAGAAGAAGAAGAGAAACAGAAAGGGACTGAGAAAATATTTGAAGAGATTATAGATGAAAACTTCCCTAATATGGGAAAGGAAATAGTCAATCAAGTCCAGGAAGTGCAGAGAGTCCCATACAGGATAAATCCAAGGAGAAATATGCCATGATACATATTAATCAAACTATCAAAAATTAAGTACAAAGAAAATATATTAAAAGCAGCAAGGGAAAAGCATCAAAAAACGTACAAGGGAATCCCCATAAGGTTAACAGCTTTCAGCAGAAACTCTGCAAGTGAGAAAGGAGTGGCAGGACATATTTAAAGTGATAAAAGGGAAAAACCTACAACCAAGATTACTCTGCCTAGCAAGGATCTCATTCATATACGACAGAGAAATTAAAAGCTTTACCCACAAACAAAAGCTAAGAGAATTCAGCACCAAAAAACCAACTTTATAACAAATGCTAAAGGAACTTCTCCTGCAGGAAACACAAGAGAAGGAAAAGACCTACAATAACAAACCCAAAACAATAGAGAAAATGGTAATAGGAACATTCATATCAATAATTACCTTAAATGTAAATAGATTAAATGCTCCAACCAAAAGACATAGACTGGCTGAATGGATACAAAAACAAGACACGTATATATGCTGTCTACAAGAGACCCACATCAGACCTAGGGACACATACAGACTGAAAGTGAGGGGATGGAAAAAGGTATTCCATGCAAATGGAAATCAAAAGAAAGCTGGAGTAGCAATTCTCATATCAGACAAAATAGATTTTAAGATAAAGACTATTACAAGAGACAAAGAAGGACACTACATAATGATCAAGGGATCAATCCAAGAAGAAGATATAACAATTGTAAATATTTATGCACCCAACATAGGAGCACCTCAATACATAAGGCAAATGCTAACAGCTGTAAAAGGGGAAATCGACAGTAACACAATGATAGTAGGGGACTTTAATATCCCACTTTCACCAAAGGACATATCATCGAAAATGAAAATAAATAAGGAAACACAAGCTTTAAATGATACAATAAACAAGATGGACATAATTGATATTTATCAGACATTCCATCCAAAAACAACAGAGTACACTTTCTTCTCAAGTGCTTATGGAACATTCTCCAGGATAGATCATGTCTTGGGTCACAAATCAAGCCTTGGTAAATTTAAGAATATTGAAATCGTATCAAGTATCTTTTCTGACCACAAGGCAATGACACTATATATCAATTACAAGAAAAAAACTGTAAAAAATACAAACACATAGAAGCTAAACAATATGCTACTAAATAAACAAGAGGTCACTGAAGAAATCAAAGAGGAAATCAAAAACTACCTAGAAACAAATGACAATGAAGACATGACAGCCCAAAATCTATGGGATGGAGCAAAAGCAGACCTAAGAAGGAAGTTTATACCAATACAATCTTACCTCAAGAAACAAGAAAAATATCAAATAAACAACCTAACCTTACACCTAAAGCAATTAGAAAAAGAACAAAAAAAA
Source organism: Balaenoptera physalus (assembly GCF_965194825.1). Lineage (NCBI taxonomy): Eukaryota > Metazoa > Chordata > Mammalia > Artiodactyla > Balaenopteridae > Balaenoptera > Balaenoptera physalus. The sequence goes on along the minus strand of NC_138883.1, from coordinate 57,048,482 downwards.
CCCCAAAGTTAACAGAAGGAAAGAAATCATAAAGATCAGATCATAAATAAATGAAAAAGAAATGAAGAAAACAATAGCAAAGATCAATAAAAATAAAAGCTGGTTCTTTGAGAAGATAAACAAAATTGATAAACTATTAACAAGACTCATCAAGAAAAAAAGGAAGAAGACTCAAATCAACAGAATTAGAAATGAAAAAGGAGAAGTAATAACTGACAGTACAGAAATACAAAGGATCATGAGAGATTACTACAAGCAACTGTATGCCAAAAAAGCAGACAACCTGGAAGAAATGGACAAATTCTTAGAAAACTACAACCTTCTGAGACTGAACTAGGAAGAAATAGAAAATATAAACAGAACAATCAGAAGCAGTGAAATTGAAACTGTGATTAAAAATCTTCCAATAAAACAAATGCCCAGGACCAGACACCTTCACAGGTGAATTCTATCAAACATTTAGAGAGGAGCTAACACCTATCCTTCTCTAAGTCTTCCAAAAGATAGCAGAGGGAGGAACACTCCCAAAGTCATTCTACAAGGCCACAATCACCCTGATACCAAAACCAGACAAAGATGTCACAAAAAAAACAAACTACAGGCCAATATCACTGATGAACATAGATGGAAAAATCCTCAACAAAATACTAGCAAACAGAATCCAACAGCACATTAAAAGGATCATACACCATGATCAAGTGGGGTTTATTCCAGGAATGCAAGGATTCTTCAATATACGCAAATCAATCAATGTGATACATCATATTAACAAATTGAAGGACAAAAACCATATGATCATCTCAATAGATGCAGAGAAAGCTTTCGACAAAATTCAACACCCATTTATGATAAAAGCCCTGCAGAAAGTAGGCATAGAGGGAAATTTCCTCAACATAATAAAGGCCATATATGACAAACCCACAGCCAACATCATCCACAATGGTGAAAAACTGAAACCATTTCCTCTAAGATCAGGAACAAGACAAGGTTGTCCACTCTCACCACTATTTTTCAACATAGTTATGGAAGTTTTAGACACAGCAATCACAGAAGAAAAGGAAATAAAAGGAATCCAGAAAGAAAAAGAAGTAAAGCTGTCACTGATTGCAGATGACATGATACTATACATAGAGAATCCTAAAGACGTTACCAAAAAACTACTAGATCTAATCAATGAACTTGTTAAAGTAGCAGGATACAAAATAAGTGCACAGAAATATCTTGCCTTCCTATACACTAATGATGAAAAATCTGATAGAGCAATTAAGGAAACACTTAATTAACACTCCATTTACCATTGCAACAAAAAGAATAAAATACCTAGGAATAAACCTACCTAAGGAGACAAAAGACCTGTATGCAGAAAACTGTAAGACACTAATGAAAGAAATTAAAGATGATATAAACGGATATAGAGATATACCATGTTCTTGGATTGGAAGAATCAACATTGTGAAAATGACCATACTACCCAAAGCAATCTACAGATTCAATGCAATCCCTATCAAGCTACCAATGGCATTTTTCACAGAACTAGAACATAAAATTTCACAATTTGTATGGAAACACAAAAGACCCTGAATAGCCAAAGCAATCTTGAGAAAGAAAAACGGAGATGAAGGAATCAGGCTCCCTGACTTCAGACTATACTAAAAAGCTACAGTAATCAAGACAGTATGGTACTGGCACAAAAACAGAAATACAGATCAATGGAAAAGGATAGAAAGCCCAGAGATAAACCCAAGCACATATGGTCACCTTATCTTTGATAAAGGAGGCAAGCATATTCAATGGAGAAAAGACAGCCTCTTCAATAGTGGTGCTAGGAAGACTGGACAGCTACATGTAAAAGAATGAAATTAGAACACTTCCTAACACCATACACAAAAATAAACTCAAAATGGATTAAAGACCTAAATGTAAGGCCACACAGGGTAAAACTCTTAGAGGAAAACATAGGCAAAACACTCTATGACATAAATCACAGCAAATCCTTTTGGACCCACCTCCTAGAGAAATGGAAATAAAAACAAAAATAAATAAATGGGACCTAATGAAACTCAAAATCTTTTACTCAGCAAAGGAATCCATAAAGAAGATGAAAAGACAACCCTCAGAATGGGAGAAAATATTTGCAAACGAAGCAACTGACAAGGTTTAATCTCCAAATTATGCAAGCAGCTAATGCAGCTCTGTATCAGAAAATCAAACAACCCAACCCAAAAATGGGCAGAAAACCTAAATAGACTTTTCTCCAAAGAAGATATACAGATGGCCAACAAACACATAAAAGGATGCTCAACATCACTAATCATTAGAGAAATGCAAATCAAAACTACAATGAGGGGCTTCCCTCGTGGCCCAGTGGTTGAGAGTCTGCCTGTCAATGCAGGGGACATGGGTTCAAGCCCTGGTCTGGGAGGATCCCACATACCGTGGAGCAACTGGGCCCGTGAGCCACAATTGCTGAGCCTGCGCGTCTGGAGCCTGTGCTCCGCAACAGGAGAGGCCGCGATAGTGAGAGGCCCACGCACCACGATGAAGAGAGTGGCCCCCGCTTGCCACAGCTGGAGGGGGCCCTTGCACAGAAACGAAGACCAAAAACACAGCCATAAAAAGATTAAAAAAAAAAAAACTACAATGAGGTATCACCTCACACCAGTCAGAATGGCCATCATCAAAAAATTTACAAACAATAAATTCTGGAGAGGATGTGGAGAAAGGGGAACCTCTTGCACTGTTGGTGGGAATGTAAATTGATACAACCACTATGGAGGTTCCTTACAAAACTAAAAATAGAACTACCATACGACCCAGCAATCCCACTACTTGGCATATACCCTGAGAAAACCATAATTCAAAAAGAGTCATGTACCAAAATGTTCATTGCAGCTCTATTTACAACAGCCAGGATATGGAAGCAACCTAAGTGTCCATCAACAGATGAATGGATAAAGAAGATGTGGCAAATATATACAATGGAATATTATTCAGCCATAAAAAGAAATGAAATTGAGTTATTTGTAGTGTGGTGGATGGACCTAGAGTCTGTCATACAGAGTGAAGTAAGTCAGAAAGAGATAAACAAATACCACATGCTAACACATAGGTATGGAATCTAAAAAAAAAAATGGTTCTGAAGAACCTAGGGGCAGGACAGGAATAAAGATGAAGACGTACAGAATAGACTTGAGGACCTGGGGAGGGGGAAGGGTAAGCTGTGACGAAGTGAGAAAGCAGCATTGACATATATACACTACCAAATGTAAAATAGATAACTAGTGGAAAGCAGCCGCATAGCACATGGAGATCAGCTTGATGCTCTGTGACAACCTAGAGGGGTGGGATAGGGAGGGTGGGAGAGACATGCAAGAGGGAGGGGATATGGTGATATATGTTTACCTATAGCTGATTCACTTTTTTATATAGCAGAAACTAACACAATATTGTAAAGCAATTATACTCCAATAAAGATGTTAAAAAAAAAAATTGGCGCTGGATCCAAAGGTTCATATATGGATAAATATGGGTACATGAGAAATAAAATACCAATCTTATCCTTTTTTTATTCTATAAACATAAATCAATTGAAGATGTAAGTGAAAAAGTAAGACAATAAAGCATAGGTAAGATAACTAGAGAATATCATCCAACCTTGAAGAAAATACATTTTTTTTTAAAAAAAGAACAGAGAATTCAAATAAGAAATTGATAACTTGGACTGACTACATCAAAATTGGGAAGGTCTATTCATTGACACATATCCCAAGAGAGTGAAAAGGCAAGGACAGAGTGGTAAAGGACTTTTTCCATATAATACATTCAACAGTGGACTCTTATCCTGAATATATACAAAGAAATTCTAAAGAAATAAAAGGAATCCAAGTCGGAAAAGGAGAAGTAAAACTGTCACTGTTTACATATGGCATGACACTATGCATAGAAAACCCTAAAGATGCTACCAGAAAACTACTAGTGCTCATCATGAATTTGGTAAAGTTGCAGGATACAAAATTAATACACAGTAATCTCTTGCATTCCTATACACCAACAATGAAAGATCAGAGGAGAAATTAAGGAAACAATCTCATTTACCATTGCCAACAAAAAGAATAAAATACCTAGGAATAACCTACCTAAGGAGGCAAAACACCTATACTCAGAAAACTATAAGATACTGATGAAAGATGGTTAAAAATCCGCCTGCCAATGCAGGGGACATGCTTTCAAGCCCTGGTCAGGGAAGATCCCACACGCCGCAGAGCAACTAAGCCCATGCACCACAACCACTGAACCTGTGCTCTAGAGCCCGCAAGCCACAACTACTGAGCCAGTGTGCCACAACTACTGAAGCCCGCGCACCTAGAGCCCGTGCTCCGCAATAAGAGAAGTTACTGCAGTGAGAAGCTGGGGCACTGCAATGAAGAGTAGCCCCTGCTCACTGCAACTAGGGAAAGCCTGCAGGCAGCATCGTAAACCCAATGCAGGCTAAATACATAAATATTATAAAAAATAAAAGTTTGAGACCTTACTAAATAAGTAAAAGAAAAAAAAAAGATACTGATGAAAGAAATCAAAGACAACACAAACAGATGGAAAGATATACCACATTCTTGGATTGGAAGAATCAGTATTGTCAAAATGGCTATACTACCCAAAGCAATCTATAGATTCAGTGCAATCCCTATCAGACTACCAATGGCATTTTTCACAGAACTAGAACAAAAAAATTCACAATTTTTATGGAAACACAAAAGACCCTAAATAACCAAAGGAATCTTGAGAAAGATAAACAGAGCTGGAGGAAACAGGTTCCTTGACTTCAGACTATACTACAAAGCTATACTCATCAAAACAGTATGGTACTGGCACAAAACCAGAAATATAGATCAATGAAACAGGATAGAAAGCCCAGAGAAAAATCTACACACCTATGGTCACCTAATCTATGACAAAGGAGGCAAGAATATACAATGGAGAAAAGACAGTCTCTTCAATAAATTGTGCTGAGAAAACTAGACAGCTACATGTAAAAGAATGAAATTAGAACACTCCCTAACACCATACACAAAAATAAACTCAAAATGAATTAAAGACCTAACTGTAAGGCCAGACACTATAAAACTCTTAGAGGAAAACATAGGGAGAACACTCTTTGTCATAAATGGCAGCAAGATCTCTTTTTTGATCCACCTCCTAGAGTAATGAAAATAAAAACAAAAATAAACAAATGGGCCCTAATTAAACTTAAAAGCTTCTGAACAGCAAAGGAAACCATAAACAAGACAAAAAGACAACCCTCAGAATGGGAGAAAAGATTTGCAAACACAGCAACTGACAAGGGAGTAATCTCCAAAATATACAAACAGCTCATACAGCTCAATATAAAAAAATAATAATAACAAAAACAACACAATCAAAAATGGGTGCAAGATCTAAATAGACATTTCTCCAAAGAAGACATACAGACGGCCAAAAAGCACATGAAAAGTTGCTCAACATCACTAATTATTAGAGAAATGCAAATCAAAACTACAATGAGGTATCACCTCACACCAATCAGAATGGCCATCGTCAAATATCTACATACAATACAGGCTGGAGAGGGTGTGGAGTAAATGGAACCCTCTTGCACTGTTGGTGGGAATGTAAATTGATACACCCATTATGGAGAACAGTATGGAGGAGCCTTAAAAAACTAAAAATAGAACTACCATATGATCCAACAATCCCACTCCTGACATATATCCAGAGAAAACCATAAATGGAAAAGATACATGCACCCCAGTGTTCACTGCTGCACTATTTACAATAGCTGAGACATGGAAGCAACCTAAATGTCCATCAACAGAGGAATGGATAAAGAAGATGTGGTACATATATACAATGGAATATAACTCAGCCATAAAAAAGAACAAAATGATGCCATTTGCAGTAACATGGATGCACCTAGAGATTGTTATACTGAGTGAAGTATGTCAGACACAGGAAGACAAATATCATATGATATCGCTTATATGCAGAATCTAAAAAAAAGGGTACAAATGAACTTATTTACAAAACAGATGTAGAGTCACAGATGTATAAAACAAACTTATGGTTACCAGGGGATGGGGTGGGAGGAATAAATCGGGAGATTGGGACTGACATATACACACTACTATATCTAAAATAGATAACTAATAAGAACCTGCTGTATAGCACAGGGAACTCTACTCAATACTCTGTAATGGCCTATATGGGAAAAGAATTAAAAAAAAAAAAAATTGGGTACATGTATGTGTATAACTGATTCACTTTGCTGTACACCTGATACTAACATAACATTGTAAATCAACTATTCTCCAGTAAAAATTTAAAAATTAAATAAGAAATAAAAAAGAAAAAAAAACTATACTCCAATAAAAATTTTAAAAATAAAGAGGAAAAATAAAATTAAAAGATTGGTTACCAATTTTTAAAAATTGTCAAAAGATTCTGAATTCTCCCCAAAAGTGGATGCTCAAGGTTTGAAAGCACTAACCAAGTATTCAACCTTATTAGTTATCAGGAAAAAAATAAGTAATTTAAAACCTCCATGAAATGACATTACACACTCACCAGACAGTTCATATAAAATACAGAGAGTACTAATTATTGATGAGAATTTGGAACAATTTGAAGGTCTATAAATTAGTACACCAATTTGTAAAATGTTTGGCACTACTAAATCTGATCATATCCATATATAGAAATTGACCCAGCAATCCCAATAAATATGTGCATTTCTGTGAAAAAAAAAAACTTGTATTAAAATATATGTAGCTGTTATATTTGTACTAACAAAACCTGGAAACAACATAAATGCACATTAATAATAAAATGGATAAATCCATTGTGGTATATTTACATAAAAGAATATTATTTGGAAGAAAAATGAAAGAACTGCTGCTACATGTAGTTTCAGTGTATAATATGAAAAACACACACATAAGAACATTGGAGCGAAAAGACAAACACAAAAACATACATATCCTATGGTTCCATTCATATTCAAATACAGGCAAAATTATATCGATATTATTAGCAAGCATAATATATATCCATATATCCATAACCTTCGAAGAATTTGGGAGTAGTGATTAGAAGGGACATACATTGGGAGTGCTAGATATATTTTATTCTTAATAAATACAGGACACAGTTACACATCTGTTCAATTTGTTATAATTATTTGAAAACTAATGATTTTTATACTTCAATATATATGTTATACTTCCCTCAAATATATTTAAATAAGTATATTTATTATCTATTTCAGTAAGGTTTTATATTAAACTGTTAATCTGTAGTTAAATTTTTCTAGTAAGGGGATCTTGCAACATCTGGTTCTAAATAGACCCTACGCTGTATGTGACAAAGTTAAATTGTTTCATATTTGTTTTTATATAACAATATTAATTAGGGTGCAGTTGCCAGTGAGGCATCTGGAAACAGCGCTGTTCTCCCTTTTGGCAAACAGCCGTATAACTATGAAAATTTTAACTTGGAGAGTGGGTTTGGCCTTTGGAACTTCTAGATGGATCCTTGCCCAGTCCTCTATTCTCTTCTTGTATTTAAAAAAGTATTTCAATATTTTATCTCACGAAGAGAATCTTGAAATAATGATTTATACCTTACAATCACTTCATACCATGACTTCACTTTTGTTCTTTCCAACTTTTTATTACTTTACTTTTACTCTTTTCTTATTCTTCACCTTTCACTTTTTAGAAAATAATTGACTATTTATCTGCTTTTCTGCCTTATAAACCATCTATTCTTCTGATTGCCAGTAATCCTATTGTACCAGGCATTAATATCTCAATTGGAATTCCCAGAACTAAAGATAAGGCAGACAGGCACAGAGGGTGTTTTATTTTAACCTAGGTTTTAGTGTGTGAGAGAAACACCAATTCATTAAAGCTTTAGAAAAATGGGAATACTAGAAAGTCTTTACAAATAAGGAAATGAATAATTTCATTTTACAACTGTGAAAGCTAAGAGGAAATGTGACAGGCTCTGTCCATAAACTATAGACAAAGCTGTATGATCTTTGCTAGTTATGTAGTTTATACTTTGACTCTCATCACAAAAATCATTTGTAGAGACAGAAACAGAGTCAGAGACAGAAAAATAGAGAGAGAAAATGAGAGAGAAAGAAAATGAGAGAGAAAAGGAGAGAGAAAGAGAAGGAGAGAAAGAGGGAGAGGGACACACCCAAGGGGAATAGCAAACTTGGCTGGCAACCTGCTCTATGTTGCCTGAAATAGTCCTTTTCACCGTTAGGCAAATCCCTGCAGAGTTGCATTAGTACATAGGTATAGCATGAAGCCCATTCAAATTGTATTAATCAAACACTGGCTTGTTCTCCAATTTAATGTTCACAGTCATTATTCAAATATTGAAAATACTTTCCAAATCTGAAATAGTCCCACTCAAACGTGATCTTTTGCTAAAAACTGTTAACCTTCAAGCATACTTGATGCCAAGCAGGGCCCTGTGGGGCTCCCGGGCACAGAGGCCTTTTTGTCGCCTGTTTCTTTAGGCAAGACTCCAGCCTCCATGACCTTCCCTGAGTTACAAGGGGCAGATTCAAACAGTTGCTAATCAAGGGAGGAGCAGCCATGAAACCACCTGAGGCAAGATTAAAGGGACCAGAGAAGCTCATCAAGATTAGGAGACCAACCACCTGAAACCCTGCACACACCCTTATCCTGTCAGCAACTCCACCCCTTTGAAACTTTGCAGAAGAAAGAAGAATGCAAGACTGTTACAGCCTTGATCCTTATCACATACCTCTGACCAAAAGTCCTGACTATATAACCTCTCCCTATCCCCCAGGGAGGAGGCACAGTTCTTGAGGCACTAGCCAACTGTGTTCCCTCTTTGCCTCGCAAAGAAATAAAACCACTCTTTCTCTCTCCTCCATAACTTTTTCTCCGTATTTCTGTTCGGCATCCATACACAAAGAGCCAAGATTTTGGCAACATACTTTGGTCAGATAAACCAGTTTCACAAATCTCAAAGAAATTTTGGTAATAGAATGATGTTTCCTGCTGAATTCAATAATCATCAATGCACCTTTATTTTACCTGTAGCATTTTTTCCATTTGAATAATAGCTTAGAATTTACTATTGTTCCTGATTACACTATTTCCTTTTTAAAAAAGTATCCTTAAGTATAAGCAGAAGAGGCAACTATCATGTAAGAGTATATAAAAAGTAAACAACAACAACAACAACAAAAAGTGAACAACAAAAAAAGAAAAGGAAAAGGTAAGCCACACTCACTTTTACAAAAATTATTATAGACAACTCTATAAACAACACTGCCCCAAACAGATTCTCCAATAGAGTGCAACAGTGCCTGATATTAAAGACACATTTTTGGAGATTCATTTGCTTCCAAGAGACCATATTGAGATAACACTTGAAAAATTCAAACTGATATTTTTAAACTTAGTTTAGCCTAGCTCTCTCTGACATGGAACATGCCAGGTACCAAGGTCAAGACACAATTTACATTTTTAAAAGTCCTGCATCCCCAAAGATAAGCAGGAATTACAATTAAAAGCTTAATATCAAGAAATAGGACACTGCAGTTTATTTCTCTTTGTTTGTTTGAATATAATCGATCCCAAACATTACCTGAACAGAACTTATGACTGTCATGTAATAATATGGATGACAAATAAAGCCTTTTCTCTTTTATCTGAAATCCTGGGTGTCCCAGAACCTGGATCTCCTTGCATTATGCCAATAAATTCTTTCATGAGATTTTATTGTATACCTATACATATAACACTCAGTCTCCGTGTATCAGCATATAATTTTGTTCTAGTTTTTTTTATTCTATTCTTTTTTTTTTTTATTTTGGCTACACAAGTATAAAATCTCCAGTAACTGATAGTATCTATTGTTAAAATTTGATAACATAAGATGTACAGAGAAAATGTTATGGACACTGCTAAGATAGATATTATCTTGGAGGTATGTCCTCTCCATGCAGAAAAAATATATATAATGGCACTGGTTGTCGATGGTCTAATATTAAGAAAAAACATTTTAAAAATAAGGCAAATACATGTCTTTATGGTTTTATTAGAGCATTGTGTAACAAGTTTGCCAAAGAGTTATCTTTCTCTCCAAGGGAGTATAACATTGTCTAATTTATTATTCACTACTGATTCAGGTCCACTCTTTAAAGTTAGATGTTAAATTGTAGAAAACTGACAAGATACAAAAAATTTTTGTTGAATGAGGTTTCAATGATTTTTGTCAAGTGGAACTGATAACCCAACAATTATGTCTTTATTATCCTTTAGAACATTAAGTTTTTTCTCTCATTTAACAATCATATTCCAGCATTCATTTTTTATTGAAAATACGTGAATTTCTCATATCTTCCTTTGGACTAGTTTTGTCATCATGTTGATTTCCTCACAGAGTTAATTTTTTTTAAACTGTGCTCAGTATAAAGCAATTATATTTCAACATGTTAAAAATTATACTTTTACATTGGGATTATATTAGATAAAAGTAGAATTCTGAAGGAGGACATTAAGAGTCAAACAAAATTGTGTATTGCGATATATGAATAAATATATATATATATATAAATCAACATTTATCCACCTTTGGTTCTCCCATATATTGTATATCCTGAATATATCTACCACTGAAAATACTATTTGATCATTCAAGCCAGTAGTAGTAATTTTTTAGTTGATTTCACATAATAATTTCACTACAGATTTTTGTTTGTTTTTGCTTTGTTTTGTTTTTCTCTACATATAGCCATTCAGTGGGAATGGTGGGCCAAAACAAAACAAGTAAATGATAAGGAATTAGGCACTGTGACAGAAGCACTTCAATTATAAAAGATACATAATTCAGTAAAGATAATCTGACACAGTTCAATGAAGCAAATTGTGCTAATAAGTGGCATTCTTCTAACTCTCAATAATTTATCCTAGGTATTCATTAGAGTATATAGTTTGAAGATCACCAATACTTGACTCCATAATGTTTAAGATTCACTTAAGGTGAGAAGAAATTCCAGCCTGAAAATTATAAGTTCATCCCATGTCTATGGGGTTCCAGCTTGTCCTGATCTTCCATTCCTTACAGCTTTCCGTACAGATTTCAGACTTGCTGAGCCAATCTTCACAACTGTGTAAACCAATTCATTCTAATAAATGTCCCATATAGGTAGATAATATGATAGATAATAGAAGGATATAGATATGTACATATACATACACATATATATACATATATAGATTAGATATCGATATAAAATTGATATAGGTATAGATATATCCTACTGGTTCTGTTTCTCTGATTGAACCCTCTCATAAAGATTTTGGTACTAGAATTGGTTCTATAGGAACAGAATATTAAGCAGGAGTTTTCTAAATCAAATCTGGGTTTTCTGGAATCTAATCTGATTAAATTTAAAGGCACTAATTACTCTCTTTCCAATAATAAATAAGACTAATACTTCATGGCATAATGCAGCAAAGAATTACTAAAATAATCAAACTTTGATACCTGTAATTGAGTATCAGTAGAAGGCAAGGGCTGACTCACCAATATTTGCTCACTTTGACTATTTGTCAAAATAAAGAGTATAATGGGGTTGGTTGGTTGTTTTTAACTGCACGGGAGAAAGTGAGGACAGAATATCACAACATTAAATTTACCATATTTCTTTGCTTTGTAAGGTAAAATTCTGCAGTAGTACTACAAAATGTGTGTATCTGTGAAGTAGGATGCTTATGGATACAAACTATCAACAATATTTTTTTGAATCAAGAATGCTAGTGGTGGGACTTCCCTGGTGGTGCAGTGGTTAAGAATCCGCCTGCCAATGCAGGGGACACGGGTTCGAGCCCTGGTCCAGGAAGATCCCACATGCCACGGAGCAACTAAGCCCGTGTGCCACAACTACTGAGCCTGCGCTCTAGAGCCCGTGAGCCACAACTACTGAGCCCATGAGCCACAACTACTGAAGCCTGCATGCCTAGAGCCCGTGCTCTGCAACAAGAGAAGCCACTGCAATGAGAAGCCTGCACAACTGCAACAAAGAGTAGCCCCCGCTCGCCACAATGACCCAACACAGCCAAAAATAATAAATAAATTAATTAATTAAAAAAAAAAAAAAAGAATGCTAGTGGTACCCCAGTCAGAATGGCGATCATCAAAAAATCTACAAACAATAAATGCTGGAGAGGGTGTGGAGAAAAGGGAACCCTCTTGCACTGTTTGTGACAATGTAAATTGATATGGCCACTACGGAGAACAGTATGGAGGTTCCTTAAAAAACTAAAAATAGAACTACCATACGACCCAGCAATCCCACTACTGGGCATATACCCTGAGAAAACCATAATTCAAAAAGAGTCATGTACCAAAATGTTCATTGCAGCTCTATTTATAACAGCCAGGACATGGAAGCAACCTAAGTGTCCATCAACAGATGAATGGATAAAGAAGATGTGGCACATATATATATATATATATATATAATGGAATATTACTCAGCCATAAAAAGAAAGGAAATTGAGTTATTTGTAGTGAGGTAGATGGACCTAGAGTCTGTCATACAGAGTGAAGTAAGTCAGAAAGAGAAAAACAAATACCGTATGCTAACACATACATATGGAATCTAAAAAAAAAAAAAAAAAAATCGTCATGAAGAACCTAGGGGCAAGACGGGAATAAAGATGCAAACCTACTAGAGAATGGACTTGAGGATATGGGGAGGGTGAAGGGTAAGAAGGGTAAGCTGGTATGAAGTGAGAAAGTGGCATGGACATATATACACTACCAAATGTAAAATAGATAGCTAGTGGGAAGCAGCCGCATAGCACAGGGAGATCAGCTCGGTGCTTTGTGACCACCTAGAGGGGTGGGATAGGGAGGGTGGGAGGGAGACGCAAGAGGGAGGAGATATGGGGATATATGTATATGTATAACTGATTCACTTTGTTATAAAGCAGAAACTAACACACCATTGTAAAGCAATTATACTCCAATAAAGATGTTAAAAAAAAAAATGTTAGTGGTAGTACTGAATTACCTTCCTAGTATCTATATAGAAAAGATATTATGAAATCTTTATCCTATAAAGAGGTGATCAAAAATAGTGAAGTTATACATCTTAGGTGGCTATTAGGCAGTTAATTAATAAACAGATTGTTTTGTTATTCTGAATTTTGTGATGTTTTTGGCATTTTCAGCTTTATTTGCTGCGATTTCTTTTGTCATTTTAACTATATATTTATTTTCATAACTAATATAATATTTACAATTTTGTATTCCTTTTCTTAAGGTTGGCCCACCAAAATTGTATCATTTTCAGGCCTCTGCAAAATCTGGATTTACTCCTTTCTATACTTGTATGTGGAAAAATGGGAACTAAAGAAACAGTGTGTGGTAAAGTATAACAACATGGCCTAGACTGCCTGAGTTTGAAACTTGTTTCTGTCATTTATTGGCTGTGTGTTGCTGACAAGTGATCTAACCTCTCTGTACCTGAATTCCCTTATCTGCAAACTCAGGATAATAACAAAACGTACCTTGTCAAGCTGTTGCAAGGATTATATAGAGCACTTAGGACAGAAGTGCATGGCATATAGAAAATATTTGCAGGAATTTATGATTAGCCAGGGTTCAATTAAAACATAATCTATGACAGGAAATAAATAAATTGAGAAAATATGGATATTATTTTTATTCTGAAATTCTGAGAAATCTGAAAAGAGCTATTATGGATTATTTTCTATATTTGCTTACATGTTCTTACAGTCTATAGAAATACAAGGTAGGATTGAATTTCAAATATTTTAATAGAAGAAATATAAAAATCTCACTTCAAATGATAAAATAGTGGACTAACACAATATCACTCTCTATTCTGTGAAGTACAGTTATTGCTATATATTTTTCACTTTAATTGTGTGCTGTGCATGAGACTAACTTTCATGTTCATGCCTCTGTTCTAGTAGAGCATAGTTGTTTGCTATCTCAAGTGTCGATATGACATGAAATCAAAGCTCTATACTGAAACTACTGTGACAACATTGGGATGTAGGCAATATATTAAGACAGAGGACATCTCGTTTTAAATAATTACAAACAAATTGTGTGTTGTTTGGTAGTGTAGAGAAAGTTGGGCTTTAGGGGAAAAACATTAAAACTATGCAAATGAATAATTCAACTGAACTTTATGCTTCTAATTTCTGAATATGTAAGTTATTCTTAAAAGTTTACTTCAAATAAATTGAAAGCTATATAAAACTATATTACAATTCCATTAATTTAGCAAATTAGAGCAATTGGAAAATGTCAATTAATATAAAAATACTAGATTTCCAATTCAGAAAAGTGGTATCTGCAAAGCTATATTTCTATCCTAGATGCTTCTGTAAGTAGTATGAATTGATATTACAAGAGTAATTCTAATTATGGATAGACAAAAATTAGCTAAGATATAAACCCTAAGGTCAACTGATATTTTGATTAGATATGTGTCTTGCTTTTTGTAGAAACCTGTTTCTGGCAAGTAGAACTCCTAAAATTGCAAGATTATTAAATCTGATATGACAGAGTATACCTTCAGGATTGGAACTGTACTCATCTTTTATACTGGCTCTCTTCCCATCACCCGTTCCCTCTCTTCAACTAGAAAATAATTACAGGCATATTTCATTTTATTGTGCTTCACTTTATTGTGCTTCACAGATATTGTGCTTTTTTACAAATTAAAGGTGTGTGGCAACCCTGTGTTAAGCAAGTCTATCAGCGTCATTTTTCTAACAGCATTTGCTCACTTCCTGACTCAGTGTCACATTTTGGAAATTCTCGCAATATTTCAGATTTTTTCATTATTATTATATTTGTTATGGTGATCTGTGATCAGTGATCTTTGATGTTACTACCATTACTCACTGAAGGCTCAGATGATGGTTAGCATTTTTTTTGCAATAAAGTTTTTAAATTAAGTTATGCACATTTTTAGACATAATGCTACTGCACACTTAATACCCTAGAGTATAATGTAAACATAACTTCACGATTCTCTTTATTGCAATAGTTGCTTTATCATGGTGGTCTGGAAACGAACCTGCAATATTTCCAAGGTATACCTCCTTGAGAAATACGCCAATATTGATAAAACCTAATTTTATAGTGTACAATTAATTATGACATTTTACCCTAAACTATATTCATTTATAATATAATGATTTTCAAAATGTGTCCCCCATCAAAATTCCTTAGATATAAATATATAATAATTCCATATATATATGATTCTGCACACTTATATTTGAATAACATGGTTTAAATTCCTAGAACATCATAGTGAAAACCTTACAATGACTGTAACTTGAACTATTTTTCCTTATTTTTCTTAGTGGGAAGATAAGCACTGAAGACTAAATTATTTTTTCTCTGATATCTGACACATGAGAAAAATGAAAATATATTGCTACCTTTAATATACTTGGAAAGTATTAAATGCTCTTTAGAAAGCATTGATAGTTTCTTACATTCAGTGTTTTTGTGTGAAATTAAAATTGTCATCAAGTTTACAAACCTCAGTGTCATTTCATTAATTACACTTTCAACTTTGGATTAAAACTGTGCATTTGGTGGCAGGTGTGAGGCTTTGAGACAATTTTGCAGAAGTGTCTTTCATTTGTTAATTATCATAAATTCTCAAATAATGGTCTTATAAACTTAATTACTTTATAATTAAAATCCTTAACATAACTATGTTGTAGTGTAGTTTAAAAAAGTAATTCCACAAAAATTCTAATTTATGGTTTTCCTTTTCATACTTTAGTTTCCAGTGTTAGAGATGCCAAAACTGACATTGTGTGTATTCTGTATTCTTTCTGAAATTATTTATCACACACTACCTCAATTATTTGTTATAATTACACATATTCTAAATGTTCTATAGTTCACAAAAATAAATATCTTTGAAAGTTATTAACAGTCTAGGAAAGCAATTCTTTTATTTGGAAATACTGCTATTTTTCATTTAGAATTCCTTTTAACCATCAAACCTTAAATGTTTACATTTTATTTCATTTTTCTTCATTTTCTTTCCCTTAACTTTTTCTTCCTTTCATCAGATCTATTTTTACCATTCCTACTATGTGACCAACACTATGATAAGGCATTCTCTGCCCTTGATCTGCTCACAGTAGTGGCTGGATGCATGTATAAAATAATCAGGATGGACACATAATTCCATTAAAGCATAATTACAACATGATTAAATTATAAACCTGAAAAATATGTATTCTCTCTTTTTGGATATAAAGACATAAGGGGCACAAATAATATTGCAGTGGAACTAGAAAGACAAGCAATATTTTATGCATGGGGAATGGTATCTAGAACTATGTACATATGCAAAAATCACAACTTTCTGCATGAAAATTATAAAGATCAGATGGTTAAGTGAGTACAAACTATTACATTTCTATTCATTATGACATGATCAGGAGAAATGAGGGAGATTATTGATAATTATTCCTGAATTCACCCTCTAATCTTCCGCTTCCCATTTTGCCCATTATGTCATATGCCCCATACGTCTCAGTCATAACTAAGCCTCGTCACTTCCCAAGACCCTGGTACCTTTTGACTAACCTCATGGTATGACTGCACAATAATAGAGTCACTAAATAAAAGGAGATACATTCAGTATATGTCATAGAGCATTTAAAATTTTGGTCATATCTAATAAAGTAGATTATTAATCTCTTTCTGAGCACTGAACTTCAACTGGAGAAGAGTTTTATTAAAAGGAGGCCTCCAAGTTTTAGCATCAGAGAATCATGAGTTTTTATCTAGGCTTTTTCCTAGATACTTTCTACTTTTGCCACTTTGGGTATGTTTTTAAAGGGCAGGATTCTGATTTTTCTTTATAGAATTAAGAATGCAACTCACACATTTGTTGAGAGTATTATATAAGATACATGCGTAATATCTACCACCGATGTGAGAAATCAATGATTTAGTGTCTAATGCTGAATATAATACATGACACATTCTAGGTAACCAATAGCTTTTTAAACTTCCTTTATCTCCTAACATATAGTAGAAAAAACACTAAACATATTAATTAATTTTTTTTTTAATGAATGAAATATGGAGTTTATTGGTTTTGTGGGCAAAATAGTACACTTAACTGGTTTACTATTTATTCAGATATTTTGGTTTCTCTAGGCCATTCTTTGGTTTAAACTTTTGTATTGTATGTCATTGTTGCCCTATGCAGCTGTTTTTGCTTGGACATTAGATGAACAGGGAAGTATATGTCTAAAGCCTGCCTGTAATCTTTGGTATTGTTTGTGTTTATACCTATTTAAATCAAAATAGATATTTAAATATATTGAAAATATTTAAGAATCTTAATATCTTTTCTTGGTTTTGGTCCTAAAGCTTAATGTGGCTAAATTATCTGTGGAAATGAAAAATTTGCCACAAAAATATTCCCATACTACATATCAACATCTTAAATAACGTATAGCAAGCCTAGAAGAAAAGTAATATAATCTGCCTTATTTTTAAGGCTTAATTAAATATAATGTTAATAAAGACATTCAAGAAGCTTTGAATCATCTTTTAAAGAGTAGTCCAAGTAGAGAAGGAAAATTTATTTATTTTTAAAAATAATTGTATAAGTGTACTCTCTTACAAATGTATCCACTATCACTAACAAGGATAGAAGGCAATTTGGACCATCATTTTGGTATTTCTTACACATTTCAATTTTTAGCAAGAAATAGGAGTTTATAAAATAAGATGATTAGAAATGTCTAGTGCTTTCAAAAATAATCATGATAATGATAGTTAACACTTACTGGTCATTTTCAATGTATATAACTCTAAGCAAAACATTTTACATGGCTTATCTCAGTTAATCCCCCCAACACCCTGGGAAGATAAATCTCTAGTATTACACAGATTTTAAACATTAGGAAACTGAGAATTAATTTTCCAAACTGCCATTGCTAATAAGTCGAGGAGCTGCAACTCAGACAAAGGCAGTAAAGAAGAGTTTAATTGGAAAATATTTATGGGTTTGCTTTATATATTGACAAGTACATTACATTCTGATCTTGTATATAGAAAGAAAACAAAATAACCAGATTTGTAGACAAATATGTGAATGTGGTCCTGTTTACATTGTGTTTATTTATCCTACAATATCCCAAGCTTGTTTTCTTGACCTATCACTATTTTTGTAAAACCAACTAGGAAATAAGCATATTCTCTGTTCATTTTATGTATTAATTGATTTGCAATGCAGAGTCATTAAATCATTTAGAAGTATTTACTGTATATTTTAAATGAAATACTGACAGAAAATTCCTTCCTCTATGAGAGTATTATGCTATTTGAAGTAAGCTAGATGAGTGGTGTTAATTAAACAGCTGGCATTCAACCTCACTTTACTGTTTTCCCTTATCCAAACAACATTCTGCAGAGGGAACTGAGTACTTTAAAAGCTTGATGAGTAAAAATAGCATCCAAAAACATGAGCATTTCATTACAATAAAATTTTACTATAAGTTTTAGGTTATCATCATTTTTAATCAGATTAATTTGCAAGATTTTGCCCTTTCTTATGCAAAAACATAAATATGTTTCAAATAGAGCAATGCATCATTAAGCTGATACTATTACTTTTCTAAAAAGAGGCAAAAGTTATTTATAAAACAATAGACCAGTCTTCCTTCTAGGACTGTATAACATTAAAAATAGAACACATGTGATTGTATACATAAACATAGATAGGTTTAGCATACGTATACGACTAGCATGGAGATCCTATAAACTTTTTCATAACTAAGTGGTATAGCCAAATTTGCATGTCTAAGATTAAACATGAGAAAAGATATTTACAGATTGTGACACAATTATTTTAGATAAAAAAATTTATCTCTTAGATAATGATATGGTACTGAAAATTAAGTTTCCCTTAGCTTTACTGCCTGGTGTGTGATTTAAAATTAACTATTTAATGACATCTTTTAACCATTGGTTTTGAACCAAATGTAAATAGACAAAGGAATCCCGAATGGTAGATTTGATACAGGAATGCACATGATGTATCGTCCTGTGAATGAACATAAGGCATCCCTCTGGCCTTTGCCCTGCAGGCCATAGGTTTTGGAAAGTCAAGCTTGGGCTATATTTCAGCCTTTAGTGGCCCCTATGACACATACCTTTGTGCAGGGCAAAATAGCATAAAAATATGTGACTGTTCTGCTTTGCCTTAAGGCCAACATGGGCTCTCTACTACTCCTTACCCTTTGGTAAATGAACTTCTAGTGCTACAACTGTCACAAATAGAGAAGCTGGGAAAATGCAAGCTTTCCTAGTAGTCTGGAGAAGCCAGTACCATTGACAGTGATAGTAAATAACAACAAATATTGTTTTAAGAAGGCAGGTCCTAGTGAATGAAATGGAGGAAAAGTCTGAACCTAAGAGGTCAATGGAATTCAGGCTCACTACAGTTATCAATATTTCTCCAATTTGGGGTGGAGCATGTTGTGGATGTGGAGAAAAATTAAGGCAGGTAATAATCTTTCAATATTGCTCCCTAAGGGGGAGTACAATTAATCGTCCATCTATAAAAACATTAGACATAAATATCCATCTAGTAGGAACAAGCACATGCAAATATGGGAGTGACAAGATTTATGTTTTAAAAAGTTCACAGTTTCAAGGAAATAATGTTTTTTAATTAAATAGGAAAAATTATCATCATTGTCAACTATAGACAATTAGCTTAAAATGAGCTATCTGAAAAAAAGGATAATTTGCTAGAATATAGTAAACACCCCTTTAGGTTAATCTTTATTGACAAAATAATTTTACAGAAAGGATAGTAACATTTCATTGATATACTTGTTAGTCAATAAATTATTCCCAAGAATTAATTGCAAACTACACACCCATCATTCTGGCATGCATTCAATAAATATTTGATGTGCATAAATGCTGTGCTGTGTTTTGTGCTGGGCCTAAGCAGTTCACAGATTTGGTTTATAGTCTTTGTCTTCAAAGAGCTTATATTCAAAGATGGGGAGACAGACAAGTTGATAATTACCAGAGGATGCCTTAAGGGTTCTGATGGAAATAAATCAGTGTATGGGAGGAAATAAGTGGAGCACTCAACAGAGACTTAGTAATTCAGCTAGGTTTCTAGAACAGGTGTTAGCTATGGTGAGCTGTGAAGAGTTAGTAGAAATTTGCCAGGTAAAATAAGAAAGGCTAGAAAAAGAGCCATCATGGATGTACATTGAGACAGTAAAGAGCCTGGTAATATGGGAACGAAATATTTCAGAATACTTCAAGGTAAAGTGAGGAAAAGGCAGTGATAAGGGATAAAGTTTCAGAGAGTGAAGTCAAGATTATGAACGTGTACTAATTTTCTATTTCTGCTGTAATAACTTATCACAAATTTAGCGACATAAACAACACAAATTTATTATTTCACAGTTCTATAGGTCAGAAATTATGGTCGGCTTGATTGGTTTCTCTGCTCTGAGTTTTTACAAAGTCCATACCAAGGTGTTAGCCTTCTGGGCTCTTATCAAGGAAAGATAAGAAAGATAAGAAGATCTGGAAAGGATCTTCTAAGTTCATTCTGGTTGGCAGAATCCAGTTTTTCACGGTTATAAGACTGAAGTCCCATTTCTTTGCTGTCTGTCACGCTTTGTTCCTATATACTGCCTGCATTCCTTTTCATGTTTTCCATATCACCCCCTTCAGCAATGGAGGGTTCAGCTCCTCTCAAGATTTGAATCTCTCTGACTTCCCCTTCTAACTGTCGACTTAAAAAAATATTCACAACCTAAAATTTGAGAGTTGTTTTATTCGATGGGAATTTTTAGGACTTCAAGACTGGGAGGCAGCATCTCAAGTAACCCTGAGAAAACTGCTCCGAGGAGGCAAGGTGGGGAGCCAGGTTATATAGAAGTTTTGCAACAAAGGGCAGGTAGTTGGAACATCAAAAGATTATTGTAATTTAAAGAAAACCAGATATCCCAAGTTAAGGAATTTAGCGCTTTTCTATGTGTGGGAAGATGCAAGAGTCTGGGCTCACTGCAATCATTCCTTTGATATGTACCTCAGCTATCTGGGGCCATTATCCTGTGTTTTTACATCCTGAGTTACCTCAGTGCTCACTGTAGAGAGTGGCTGCAGTCTGATGACTGCTAAATGGCAGGTATTCTTTCCCTTCCTGAGTTCCTTAGGGCTCACCAGATCACCACTGTGGTGGCTGCAATTGCTGATGACTGTGACATCCTTTGTTTACTGATACGACAGACAATACTCCATTTCTCATACCCTTTCTCTATGACTGATTCTATCTGTATCTCCCTCCTGCCTTCCTCTTTCTCTAAAAGCTCATGTGATTAGACTGAGCCCACCATTATAATCTAGGGTAATTTCCCTATTTTAAGGTCATTTGAAAGGTAACCTACTCTCTTCACAACAGTACCTAGATTAGTGTTTGATTGAATAGCCAGAGGATAATCTTGGAGGAATAGCTTTATAATTCTGACTGCCACAGAAGGCTATTTTTTCATGTAAAATTAAAAACATCAGCTTTATCTTGAAGAAAATAATTCTAAGAATGATTCTTTGCATAGAAGTTACAGAATCAATGTCACATTTTAGAAAGATCACTGTGTACAGACTGAAATATTAGAGTGGAGGAGACTGGATGGCTTCAGAGAGACCAATTAAAATGTTCACTTCGCAATTAAGTTTAGAGCTAAGTGAACAGGAAAATAAAACAATATGAGCAAGGAGATTTCAGAGGGGATAGATTTGGATGGCACTTAGGAAGTAAAATCTGCTGTACTTTGTTCCTGATTGACTATAAGAGAAGAGATTCAAGGATGACTTTCCTTTTTGGCTTAGGTAACTAGATCAATAAGGTAACCTTTACCAAAGTATGAATATTAAACCGAAGAAGAACAGAATTGAGTAAGAAGGAAATATTAGATACAGGTTTAGAGAAAATGGATTCATTCTTGTTTAGAAATGTTGATTTTCATATGCCCATGGGATTAGACAATTTCTAATCAGTTATCATAAGATTTGAATGTAAAAAGTGGATTGAATTGTCTATGGAGATTTGTGAGTAATCACTGATTGGTACTTCAGAAATTTTATACCCATTTAGAATAGACATCAAAATTATAATTTTAAGAAACATTAGCAGAAGTAAGAGAATGAGTAAAAGAAATAATGGGCATAGTAGAAGATGGGAAGTGAAAAATAGGCAAGTAGTTAAAGTATAGTTTGGGAATATTATACAGACGTTAGAAAATATTAATCACTTTGTACATGTAAAACATGTAACTTAAAATTATCAAGAGAAATCATTTAATTGAAAACAGTAATGTTCATCACATGGCATATATTTCTCTATTTGTGTTGATAAGAAGGGGATTATATCAACTCATACACATATGTATTCACAAGATACTTAACTCTGTAGAGTGGGAAGAACAGTCACTTTTCATTATACTTGTGTCTATTTAAAGCAAAAATAAAAGCACTTGCATTATTTTCAAAATGTTATAAAATGAAAAGGGATATATAGGCATCCATAAACTGTAATTCTCTATAGAAGTGCTCATGTATTAAAAGGATATTTATGACCTAAATTCATACTCTATACTGATAAAACCTGTGTATACAACATTATTTAGAGTACGATATGAACTTTGTAAGATGTTATACTCACATATAACAAACATGTTTTCCTTTCCTCTATTTTATTCTTAAAAGGTATTACTTTTAAAAATAGGGGAAAAATCACCAACCTTATTACCAAAAAGTGAGGCAGAATATATTGAATAGAAGATAATAAATGAAAAAAAAAATTAAATTAATGGTATAAAGTGTCTGAAAAAATGGGAGAAGATGGGACTCGGATGACACTTGTAGTTGTTGCTATAAATGGCAGTAACATCTCCTCTACTAAAACTGGAAGAAAGGTTATAAGGATGATTGGTGATGCTGATAACTTTGGAGGTGGAAGACCTGGAAGCCATTATGTTCTCGATTAAGTAGGATTCAAGGTATTCTGCTGAATGTAGTGGGGAAAGTGGCCAGGCAAGGGCTTTGAGAATGTATAGTAATGATTAGAAATAACTATTGCAGGGGCTGGGAGAGAAAGGTGATTAGGGGAAAAGGACTAATTGTTCTCTGAGAGCTTTATATGGTTTCAAGGACCATTACAGAGTTATAGTAATTGAGACAGTTTGAAAATGATGCAAGAATAGACAGATAAAACATTTCTACATGATAGAAAGCCCAGAAACAGACTCGTAAGTAAACACCATGCATGAAAGAGGTGCCACTGGACAATGGGTAAGGTTAGGCTTTTTGATAAATGATATTGGGACACGTATTGATCCACAGTTAAAAAAATGAAATCGTATCAATTTCAGGGATACCAAAGATTTAATTTGAGAGGAAAGCTGTAAAGAATTTAGAAGTTATTATGGAAGAATTTCTACCTGACTAAATTCTACGAGTCTCTATCCTATGTGTAACATAACAGGAGGAAGGGCAAATGATATTCATTGGGGGGTCATTCATGTGTGAGGCATGCATTGTTAAATGTCTCTTGATATTTCCTCATCTCATTTTGTCCTTGCAAAAAACATTAGGTATGTTTTAAAGTCATTTACTATACACAAAGATAAAAAGTAAATAATATTAAATAAATTCTGTTAAATTACATAATTGTTTGGCAAGAGCTAAGAATAAGGTGGGTAGCTAATAATTTAGGAAGCTTCTTGGCCTGACTGCAACAAGCTGACTTAAAGCCATTGTTGTCAATGTGATACTTACAAGAACAATGCAGCTAGAATCTTTCTGGAAGAATAAAAGTACTAGACATTGAAATCCAATATGGTATTTTCCATACGTGTACTAGAAGTCTGAACTCTCCCTTTCTCACGTATGATCTGGTAATTGTAGTCCAGATAGGATAGAACAGATGTTTCCACTTTTCCCACATCTGTTAGTTTTGCCATTTTAAAGTTGGGAAGAGCCAGAGATGAGGGTCTAGAGTTACTTCAACCTCTCCTTCTCCAGTTCTTGTGGAAAGAATCAAACAGCTTCTTATCAAGAAATGTTTGCAAATTATTTTTTCCTACATTCTTTGGAAAAAAGAAAAATAATAATGTTGTTAGATACTGCCAACAAAAGTGATGCATCTTTTAATCTTTACAATGTTTTCCAGATCAGTTTATTCAAGTTCAAGATATTCATTAGAAATTCAAAATTAAAAAATCATATCTAGACTATTAATATTTAACCTACTGAGATAGTTTGATAATGTATAAATGCTATCTAGAGATTAATCCATTAGAATGAATGCAAAAAGTACTGATAACTGTTAAAGCTGAATAAGGGACCTTTAGGGGATTGAGCATGCTTTTCTCTTTATCTGAAAAATTTTACTATAAAAATTTAATGAAAGGATTTTGCCTCTGAATATAATATGTGAGTATTCATATTTACATCTGAATTTATGCATCTCTCTTTCTTTAAACTTGTGTCCACAGCCGTGTAAGTATGTAGATGTATAATCTAAATGGTAATACAATCCACCCACATGAGGCCTGATAAGGCTATTCAGGATATCTTACATAAAAATGCTTAAAAAGGAAATCTCAGTGTGTAAATAACACCTGACTAAATGACTGGTTCTCTGGAACATCCATCATGGAAAGGTACATGTATATCTTGAATGTTACTGTTATTTTAAAATATCAAGTATGACAAGTTAAATAAGAAACTTTTAAAATATTGCGATTTTTTCATATTCTTGATGTTTACTAATTTAAACCACTTGTTTCTTCTTATCAAAAATAATTCAGATTTATAAGAAGTATCAGTCTTATTTTATTACATTTTTAGGCATTCCCTAGAAACTGTCACTAACATAATGCTTCTAAATGTTTACATAATTAAAGGCCTCTCACAAGTGGCCTTGTTTAAATTCCTCTAAATTATGCTAGATTGCACACTTTAGTTATTAAAGTGTGATCTTTTGGAAAAAAATAATTTTTATAATTGATAATTACTGCACTAAAAAACTTAAAATGGAAACTATACAAGTTTTAAAAAATATATGCACCTTGAACTGATTAGTATATCACAACTTTCCAACTTTTCAGTGGTATGATAAAATTTATGTGCACTCTTTGTGCTGGTAACTCTCTCTCCTGGCACTTCTTTTCATTTTTAAAGACATTTTCAATGAGTCTCTTTATTCTTTACAAGTTCTCTTTTAAAACTTGAGATCCCCAAGAAGGACATTACAGCTTAACCAGTTATTGCAAGAAGAGGAGGTCTGTTTCTTTCTCTCCCCCTCCCTCCTAGCTCTCCTGAACAGAGGAGATAATCCTAATATCATGCCCCCTTAAACATGTAGTGGGCCAGTACATGTTAAAAGTTCACATATTTTTGTCTCTGTTGTCTCTTCATTTAAGAGGTTCCTTATCCTGTCTCCCTTTGGCTCCCCCTCATCCTCCCTATCTACCCACTTATGAGTTGCTCATCAATGTTTAAAGTTTCTATTCTAGCTGATGGCATGAATTAAATCTGGCAACGGGGAGTGTATGGTCTCACTTAGACTGTGAGCCCAAGTTGTTTGGCCCAACTCAACACTGAGCACTGGTGTATCTGTCATTGTAGCACTTGGTTTTCCTTTAGTTCTTATTCCTTGTGTGTAAAGATCTCTTAGAAAAATAATTGGCCAGGGTGTTTTTGTTTTTGGTAGAAAACAACTACTATGAAATGTTTCACATTTTTTTCCTCAGGTTCTCTTGTGGTGCCACTATTGGCAGAACCTACACATATGCTTGCTCTTCTGGAGAGCCTAAGAAATGCACTTTTTTCTTTATTCCACATTGTATTGTATGACAAGCTAGTTAGGATTAAAATTATCAATGATATGCCAATGTGCAGAAAGTTTTGTTGTAGGCAGGGCAAGATACAGACAGTCCTGTGTTCCTTTACTACATATGATTAAAAATTCCACGAACAGCCATATCATATTATCTCATAACATATGGACAGAGCATAGCACTTGGAAGAAAATTGAATTTTTATTTATCTCATTGTGAAATGCATTCTTGGTCATGTAGTGAAGCATGATGGAAATCATCTTTAGAGTCATGTTTTGGGTTTCAGTGTATTCAATTGCAGTGGGTATTTTAATAAATAGCTGAAGGAAAATTAGCTTTCTTGTATATAGACCTATATCATTTTCTCTGAAAAATATGGAAAGTAAAAGTCTTAATGAACATTTAATTCCTAAAGCAAGAATTAAACAGGAAAATGAGAAAATAATGTTCCTAAAATATTCTAGCTTTAAGAATAGAGCTATGGGACTTCTCTGGCGACACAGTGGTTAAGAATCCACCTGCCAGTGCAGGGGACACAGGTTCAAGCCCTGGTCCAGGAAGATCCCACATGCCATGGAGCAACTAAGCCTGTGCGCCACAACTATTGAGCCGGCGCTCTAGAGCTCGCGAGCCACAACTACTGAGCCCATGTGCCACAGCTACTGAAGCCTGCACGCCTAGAGCCCGTGCTCCTCAACGAGAGAAGCCACCGCAATGAGAAGCCCGCACACCGCAATGAGTAGCCCCCAGTCGCCGCAACTAGAGAAAGCCCGCGCAGAAAAAAAGACCCAATGCAGCCAAATATAAAAAAATAAATAAATTTATTTTTTAAAAACAAAGAATAGAGCTATGATAACATCTTAAAGGAAAACGAATGTTTTGTGGTTAAAATTGCAAGATTTGCTATATAAATGGAAAATTAAGAATGACTCCAAGATAGAAGTCAAAGTTGGAAACAATTTCTTTTGTAGAAATACTCGAGTTTTGAGGCTAGTTGTTTTGATCTCACATCTCTCTTTTTAATCCAGTAACACCTGAAATACTTTTCTACACTATGTCCGTATGTAAACAGAGCTAGCAATGAGATGAATATACCTCTTGTCTTCATATTAACCTATACTTAACTGATTTTAAAGATTTGGATAGGAAAGAGGGGTATTTTCCCATTCAGTTTAGGTCATGGAGGGGTACAGGAACTAGAACTAAAGGAGAAGAAAGATACATTGAGTGAAAATTTTGAATAAACCCCATAAGGGGATATGAATTAAAATATCAGTGAGTGACAACCCCTAAAATGTTCAGGAAGGAAACCAATAATAAGAACAATTAAGGAAAGTCCCTTATATTGCAACAACTAATCTTGTGGATAAATTAAAATTTAAACATATTTGAAATAAACACATAAGGAACATATTTAAAATAAACATATATTTTACCATAAAAGTCTTCATTAACATGCTGGCCATTATTTGATTTCTTATGTCATGCAGGTGGCTGAAAATTGGTGAGATTTACAATCAGGCATAGGCAGTCTTTTGTTCTAGCACTGGCATTGACCCAGCTTTAAAAGAGAAATACTATTTTTCTTTCCTCTATTACACATTTATTCTATAACTTCTATCAAAATTTTATTGGGCATGATGGGGATGAGGTGTGGGAAGGGTCAGTGGAAGATTATGACACATATTTTATTTTTTGTTTCTTGAGTCAAATTCCATTAGAACTGCTACAATTGCCACCTTAATCAGTGTCTTTCTGGGTCAATCCGAATTCTCAAAATGGATTGAAAAGTAAACAGTTTACTTTTCCCATAATTACTGCTCAGTCAGACTACAACCAGATCAATAAACTGACTGACTTTGGACCGACTTACTTTCCTATATCTGAAAGGGACCTAAAAAGAGGTATGAGATTACTCCGATTGGATGTAAGGGTGAGATCAATCCTAGCATCGTGGGACAGCAATCAAAATGTCACTGTAATAAAGACAGAGACTCCATTACTGATGTTTGGCCTCTGAGAGTTTTCAAGTCCTCAAATTTCCCCTTGTTCTTTGCCCCACGTCTGTGCAATCTGAAAGAAAGCCCATTTTTCTCTCTCCCCTCGGCATTCCTTGAAATTTCAAATCACATGAGACCCAGGTTACAGGAGGTCACCCCCAACCATGCTCTACCCTTAAACACAATTAAAAATGCAAAACCACTTGCCTCCTTATGACTCTACCACCCTGCTCACTCTGCACTCCTCATCTTGTTTCATTCCTGACTGAATCTGAGCCCTTCTCCCTGGGGAATCCTTTTGCTATTTACTATGTGAGCAATAGCTTTATTTTACATCTCTTGGTGCCTGTTTGTCATTCATACACATCTATAAATTCCTGGAATGAGAGGAGAGGGATTGCCCAGCAGTTAGCAGAGAATGCCCAATAAAACACTGCTGCACCAAACAATTGTAACAGGTGGACGGATGGACGGATGGACGGATGGATGGATGGATGGATGGATGGATGGATGGATAGATGAATGAGTGGATGGTTGGATGAGATAGAAGATATACCTCTGAATACAAAGAAAAGAAGGAATATAGGTGTGTTAGTAGAAAGTAGACAGCAGAAACTAGAAACCTGACAATTATACAAGCCTCAATTATGATAGTGTTCTTAATTCATAGTTTTAAAGTCACCTTGGCTCACCCCTCTTAAAACCATACCACAAATATACAACTCCTATGGGTAACAATATTGTTGCAAAGTTTATTTTATAGGATTTATGTTTAAAAGGCTGTTTATTAATTCATCTTTTTTGCACAGACACCATTTGGGCAAACTGAGCTTTGCTGTCCTGGCAAAATGCCTATTTACAGATGAAGAAATCCATTTTAAGTTACAATAATTGACTTACGTTAAGAGTCCTTACCAGGTCACTTAGAGGAGAGATTTAATGGAATAAGTAACATATACACATATATATTACACACATATATACATATATATAATCTAAGATGCTTATGTATATGAGTATATCATGCTTATGTATATGAGTATAAATATCTGATATTATAAGGTGTGCATTTATTTGCCTCTTCACAAAGCAACCACATTGAAAACAAATAGAAAGCAGAAAAACCATTCTGTCAAAACTGATGAATAAAAGTTAGATTTTAAAATGATTAGACCTTTTATTGCTTTTAATTTTCTTTGTGCATATTTTGCTTATTTTTTCATCTAGATATCTTCCAGAACTTTAAGCACTTACTTCTTAAAATATTGTTTAAAGCAACAGTAAATCTTCAAAATGCTTCTAGGAAACCTAAGACTTCACCCTTCTGTGCTTTGTACTGGGAAAGAGAAATGCTCAGCAGGATAATTTTTGAGAGCAATATAAAATCTTTGTTCTTTGCGATTTTCTTCCATTACTTGTCCATAAATACAAGTAAACATACAGCACACAAAACCCGATGGCCTTAACCACCTCGCTCACCCCCAACCCCACCCCACACAAAACTATTAAGACTGAGAGGGTACTATGTACTCAGCATTTGAAAACTGTTAAAACCTAAGAAGAAAAAAACAGCAAAAACATGTTTGTCAACCTTACAAGTGTTTGGATGTGACAGTACTGACTTTTTTGACATTACAAAAACTGTAATGTCTGAATTCAGTTTGACAATTGATTTTTCCCAGGCATTCCACTTTTGCATTCAGCATAGAGTGCTGTGAAGCATAAATAAACCCCAGCATTCAGAAACAAGTCAACAGAAAAAGCTGGCCTTGTAATAAATTTTAAACAGAAACTATCAACCAATTAATTGCAGATGCAGTTGTCCCCCGATTTGACATGGACTGAAGTATAAAAATATTTTGCCCATTAATTTTGACTTCATATTTGCCACAACTGCAGTTCTGACTTTGGTTTCCTTTTTTCAAATTTAAACAGATATGGACTCAGATACAGGTACAGATAGATATAAATAGATATAAATTTGTACATATAGATAGATATAGACATAATTGTGGAGGCAGAGGTAGAGATAGTAGAGATAGAGAGAGATTGATATAGATTCTTGCCCTCTCGTTAGAGGATATTTGATTATGGACTCACATCAATGATTGATGTTAACATAACTCATCAGATAATCCAGGAAAGAACAAATTTCTGGGACTGATTTTTGAATTCTATCTTTTCATTTTCTATAAACAATAAGACATATGTAAAGTTTAAAATGGAAAAGGTTACTATTGCTCTATGACTCTGAAGGTGTTAAAACTGTTCTTTTATTAGTACTAGAGTTTTCTAATCAGCCCATGTCAAATAATACATGTCATATTGCACATTATTTACCTAGCTGTGGAAAATGTAAGTGTTAAGACCAATCAAATCAACCAATCATCATGCAATTATTAAATAGTGAAAATAAACCAATTTACATGAAAAATTATCTTTCCAGATTTTACATTTATGTGATGTTGATGTCAGGAACATCTTAAATATTTAAAAATGGCTAACACAACTTGGAATTACTACATATGTATTTTTTATAATCATTTTTTAAAATATCAATTTTATTGGAATTAAAACATAGATATAGAGATGTTCAAATATATTTTGCATTTCTTTCTTTGGACTATAATAAAATTCCTTTACAACTGTATTTTATATTTTTTCCTATATATGTAATTTTCTAACAGTAAGCAGAAAATGCCCATGTGCTCATTTGAGCATAG
Organism: Balaenoptera physalus; assembly: GCF_965194825.1. Taxonomy (NCBI): domain Eukaryota; kingdom Metazoa; phylum Chordata; class Mammalia; order Artiodactyla; family Balaenopteridae; genus Balaenoptera; species Balaenoptera physalus. The sequence goes on along the minus strand of NC_138883.1, from coordinate 57,017,759 downwards.
AACTACTCACACTTAATAGGTCATGACATATTTTATTGAATAACTGAGAGAGAAAACACTAAATTATCTTGAGAGAAATCTAGGAGGGATAGAATGAAAACAGCATTTGGATGGAAAGAGAAAGAGAAAGAATCTAATAAGAGGAGGAGAGTCTGATAATGTGGTAAATCAACTATACTCCAACATATAATAAAAAATTTTTTAAATTAAATCAAAATGAAACCAATCCCAATCAAATGAGATACCTGGACAGAAAAAGAACATTCGGTAAAAATGAAGGCAATCTTAATAGAGCATTGTCTTTAGTTGATAATAATGATGTACCAATATTGGTTTTTTAATTGTGACAAATGTACGGTGCTGAGGTAAGATGTTAACATTAGGGAAGATAAGTGATGATATGGGAACTCTCTGTACTATCTTTGCAGCTTTTGTAGAAATCTAAAATTATCCCCAAATAATATACTTTTTTAAAAAATAATGTGGAATAGCATATACACAGTTAAATTATTTACATGCTGAGACAGACTCTCCCTAGCTCCCTATCTTAGGTGAAGTGTGGATTACTTGTTCTCAATTATTCTGTGCCCTTCCATACAGGAGGATCATATTTTCCAACACTGTCGAACTCAGGTATGGACATGTGACAGGGCTTACTTTCGACAATGCAATATGAGCAAAATACTGAATCATTTCTGACTAGAAGTTACACAAACCAAGATGTGCTTCACTCAGCTCTTTTTCTTCTGCCTTTTGGAATGTTCTTGGTAGGAGGTATTCTGGGAGCTTGTGTCTGGGAACAAAAGAGGGTGTGGAATAGAGCTGCAGCTAACCTGAGATGTGCATTCAGCATGAATTAGACATAACTTCAGTTTTATAAACCACTGAAGTTGAAGGATCACTGTTCACGACAGCAAAACATGTGATATAGAACACAAAGACTTGGTGTACATTTTGTTATTTGTTTGTTTGCTTCTTATCAGTTGAAATTTACTAAACAGTCTGAGTATCGCTTTTTGGCAAAAGTGGTTGGCAAGAAATGAAATAGCATTAGCAGGATGATGGGATTATCCATAAACTAGAGTAAACACATGGAAGTAAGAGCACAGAATCCAAGATAATCATGAGAGCACAAGCCCCACACCCCAGTATCTTAGATAATTATTCAGAAAGGAATTGGAAGTTTCATAATTTATGGAAATGGAATTGGAGTCATTCTTACTACTATTAAAATTATACACTAAGATATAAAGATTATTGACTACTTAAAATAATTATTTTAGCTTGATTTGAATGAAACTATTTCTTTTCTTTTTTTTTTTTTTCTTTTGGCCGCACCACATGGCATGTGGGATCTTAGTTCCCCTACCAGGGATCAAACCCATGCCCCTGCAATGGAAGCACAACATCTTAACCACTGGACTGCCAGGGAAGTCCCTGAATGAAACTACTTTTGATATATCTCTAAAAAAATCCTCACAATTGCAATATTGTATCTATTTTTTTTCTTCTGGTGTGGTTATTTGATCATCTTAATATCCATGAGTAAATCAACCTTCCTTATAAATAAAATTAGTGGTTTAGAGTATTTGTGTGTTCCTTCTGGTAGAATAGTTATGACATATTTTCTGGACATCAAGCCATGAACCATGTGAGGTTTAAGATGTTCTTTCAAGATTCCAGGTAAGTTTATTAAAAACTTTTTTGGTGTATTAATGTTATAATCATTAGAAAAGATGCAAAATATTTTTTAAAAAGCAAAATTTTAACCTCCTTAGAAAGAAATTCTATAATTTTTTTGATTAATTCTTTACCTTGCAAAAAGGTTTTGTAAAAATGTAAGAGTGATAAAAGTGGGATATAAATTCAGAGAAATTTAAATAAGCTATTAGCAGAAGAGCTTCCAGTTACCATTATTTATTATTATTTGAGTATTCATTGATCTCACATATAAAATGAAATTATATTTTAAAAATTCTATCAAATTATAGCATATACATTCCCTATAGTGATCTTTGAAGCACCAACAAGGACATTAAAAAAACCAAGAATATTTATAGCCAAATATGATGTTTAACTGAAATTAGATAAAGCTAGTGATAGGATTAATTCCTCTACATAATTTGTTTACAGCAAGTTGTAACTATCAAGCATATTCTGTGCTACAACATGCTCTGGTTACAATTTCACCAAATGAATGTAGCATTAGAAGAGATCTCATAGATAAAGGGGAAAAGTTAAACCAAGAGTTGTCTTACATCTTCTTTTCCAATTTGAATTGTTTTTATTTCTTTTTCTTCTCTGACTGCCATGGCTAGGACTTCCAAAACTATGTTGAAAAAAATGGTGAGAGTGGAAAAAGAAATAAAAGGAATCCAAATTGGAAAAAAAGAAGTAAAACTGTCACTGTTTGCAGATGACATGATACTATAAATAGAAAATCTTAAAGATGCTATCAGAAAACTGCTAGATCTCATCAATGAATTTGGTAAAGTTACAGGATACAAAATGAATACACAGAAATCTCTTGCATTCCTATACACTAACAATGAAAGATCAGAGCGAGAAATTAAGGAAACAATCCCATTTACCACTGCCAACAAAAAGAAAAATACCTAGGAATAAACCTACCGAAGGAGGCAAAAGACCTGTACTTAGAAAACTATAAGATGCTGATGAAAGAAATCAAAGACAACACAAGCAGATGGAGAGATATACCATGTTCTTGGACTGGAAGCACCAATATGCTCAAAATGACTATGCTACCCAAAGCAATCTACAGATTCAATGCAACCACTATCAAATTACCAATAGCATTTTTCACAGAACAAGAACAAAAAATTTTACAATTTGTATAGAAACACAAAGAACCCCAAATAGCCAAAGCAATCTTTAAAAAGAAAAATGGAGTTGGAGGAAGCAGGTGTCCTGACTTCAGACTATACTACAAAGCTACAGTCATCAAAACAGTATGGCACAAGAATCAAAACAGAAATATAGATCAATGGAACAAGATAGAAAGGCCAGAGATAAATCCACACATCTATGGTCAATTAATCTATGACAAAGGAGACAAGAATATACAATGGACAGTCTCTTCAATAAATGGTGCTGGGAAAACTGGATGGCTACATGTAAAAGAATAAAATTAGAACATTCTCTAACACCATACACAAAAATAAACTCAAAATGAATTAAAGACCTAAATGTAAGGACGCATACTTTAAAACTGTTAGTGGTAAATATAGGCAGAACACTCTCTGACATAAATCACAGCAATATTTTTTTGGATCCACCTCCTAGAGTAATGAAAATAAAAATAAACAAATGGGACCTAATTAAACTTAAAAGCTTTTACACAGCAAAGGAAATCATAAACAAAACAAAAAGACAACCCACAGAATGGGAGAAAATATTTGCAAACAATGCAACTGACAAGGGATTAATCTCCAAAATATACAAACAGCTAATGAAACTCAATATCCAAAAAACAAACAACCCTATCAAGATGGGTGGAAAATCTAAATAGACATTTCTCCAAAGAAGACATACAGATGGTCAAAAAGTACATGAAAAGATGTTCAACATCACTAATTATTAGAGAAATGCAAATCAAAACTACAATGAGGTATCACTTCACACCAGTCAGAATGGCCATCATCAAAAAATCTACAAATAATAAATGCTGGAGAGGGTGTGGAGAAAAGGGAACCCTATTGCACTGTTGGTGGGAATGTAAATTGATACGGCCACTATGAAGAACAGTATGGAGGTTCCTTAAAAAACTAAAAATAGAACTACCATATGATCCAGCAATCCCACTCCTGGCATACATCTGGAGAAAACCATAATTCGAAAAGATACATGCACCCCAGTGTTCATTGCAGCACTATTTACAATAGCCAAGACATGGAAGCAACTTAAATGTCCATCAACAGAAGAATGGATAATGATTTGGTACATATGTACAATGGAATTTTACTCAGCCATAAAAAAGAATGAACTAATGCTGTTTGCAGCAACATGGACGGACCTAGAAATTATCATACTAAGTGAAGTAAGTCAGACAAAGACAAATGTCATATCATCTCACTTACATGTGGAATCTAATAAAAAATGATACATATGAACTTACTTACAAAACAGAAACTGACTCACAGACCTCAAAGTCAAGCTTATGGTTACCAATGGGGAAACAGGGAGGGAAGTGACAAATTACGAGACTGGGATTAACATATACACACTACTATATATAAAATAAATAACTAAAAGGACCTACTTTATAGTACAGGAAACTACTCAATATTCTATAATATTCTATATGGGAAAAGAATCTAAAAAGAATGGAGATATATATATATATATATATATATATATATATAACTGTTCACTTGCCATATACCTGAAATTAACAACATTGTAAGTCAACTATACCCAATAAAAATTAGAAAAAAAAATTGTAGTCTTGTTGACCATCAGAGGTTTCCATTTTACAGTGACCAAATGCATCTTGTTTTAGAATTGAATGCTATCTAGAAATATTAGAAAAAGAAAGCTTCATGGCAAAGTAGATATAAATATTCTAGAAAACATAAGTGTTATAAGTTTCAGATTTACATGTAACTATATTCAGGCATAGATGAAGATAATATAAGCAGAGACTTTAAAGAATGCAAGGGGAGTTAAGAGCTAGAGTTAAAATAATGGAAATCCTTGAGAAACAGATGAATTTCTTGATTGCCATAAAACTTAACTTGATCATCATAAAACGGTCTCTTTGGGGGATCTGTGGAGAGCTAAATAAATATAGCTGTTGTTTAATGTGTCTGTTAAGTAGTAATTTTTCAACTGACTATTTTTAACACATGTCTGTTTAATTATCCAACACTTCCTTATCGTTCCAATCTTGTCTGAACACTCCACCAAAGCCATTTCCATAGCTTCTCTAACTCTAAAACTGTACCTTTCCAAGTAGAATGGTATTTTCAGTAGCACATTGGTTTCAAGTTTTCGTATAAAATTTCGTATAAAATTCTGGCTCCACCAGAATTTCACAGTGGCTGATTTTAAAATAGACCATATATTTGTTTGCTCTCTGTGCTATACAGAGCAATTAATTTTGATTCTAGAAAAGATTAACCTCCATTCACCTGAAAAACATGTAAATTTAAAATGGGTGAATATATTAACCTGTAAATTAATCATATCAAAATACTTTTAGCAATATTGCCTCTTAAAATAATTATTATGTTGTTTTACAATTTAAGTAATTGCTGTAAGAATTTGGATGATTTTCTATTCCTTACTCAATCTGCTATAAATGTTAAATATCAATGAAAAGTCACAGTGGAGACCTTAATATAGAAGATAGTTAAAATTTCAAGTGCTTTAAAATCTCTAGTATGATACAAAGTATACAATGTAGTTCTTAACTGAAGATTATTTTTATACTAACATCTCACATGTTTTCTATATAATGATAATATGTTTTTGAACAACAAAACCACCAAATCATGCTATAAATATTTGGTAAAATATTCCATCTGCCCATGTCAAATATATACCTTTTATGTTTCTAACCAGTTCTCTTTTGGAAAGTAAAGTTCAATGTTTAGGTTGATGGTGAATTTATGAGTGTAACTCAGGTTTTGTTATTATTGGGATATGCCAAGATTTTACTCTGCACTAAGCACCAAGCTCACAAATTTTCATACCTTCTCACATATCTGATCTAAAATTGGATTTCCTATGAATTTTCTTACAGTCTAATCACTGATGAGAAAACTTATCAAACCAGAACATCTGCAAGTTTCCAAAAGTATAACTTTAAGTGTAACTCAAGTTATACAATGTTTCTTAACCTCATGAAGCATTTTGGAAATAAATTAAGAAAAAAATTCTCCTTTCTCAGCATTTTCCCTCTATATTCACTTTTAATTTACATTCTGTTGTGTCTCTTTGTTTTCTTTCTCCTTCTCTTTTCCTATCCTCCTCCTTTTAAATTTCCATTCATAATCCTGAAGTTCTGCCTTAAGACCAGGATAAAAAATCTGTTGAATCATATAATTGTGTTATCTTATTTGACTATTTGTTTAGCTCTCCTTAGCTAGGGACAGCTGAAAAGAAATGGAGGAAGCTATAGTGAACACGTTTTACTGCTGTTAAAAATCACATGATCCAAGGTGAGTTTGACCTTACTTTGTTTCTATTATTGCAATGGATATTTTGGGGCAACACTAAGAGAATTGTTTTGTGTTTTCCAACTGTTAAGCACATTGTTGGTGCCATCAGTTTCTGACAAAGTCTCCAGATCCTCAATAATTGTCTTCTCTACTTTGTCTCAAGTTCAGAACAGCTAATGGCAGGACCTTGCCCTTTTGTGTACACATGAATAAAGTGAGTGCCAAAAAGCAGGTAACTCATAATGGAAAAGCTTACATATCTGAGTCCTGCTAGAAACATTAATTTTGTTTCCTTCTACTTTAGAAATACTTTACCAGGTCCAGAAGAATACACTGGGGCCACAGGGTGAGTTAGGGCTCTAGGTAATAACGACCAAAGTCTCTTGGGACAAAGTCTCTTTCTTGAGACCTTTAATACTTACATATTTCAATGTTTTTCTTTGAAATATCTATAACTGATTCTTCTTCTTTATCTCAGAGCTAAGATGTTTGTTAAGGCCGTGATCTTCTCTTGTATACATTTGCACTAACTAATCTGTCTTCTTGTCCTAAATACCTCCTCTTCGATAGTTGTAAATAATTCTGTCTTAAATATAGGTAAAGCAGGTGAATTATTTATTCATAAGTTCAATACAATGAATATTGGTAAAACTATAACAGAAAAATTTGTGCCAGTTAGACAACACAGATATTGTAAAATAATGATATAGCGTAGTATATCTCTTATATAATATAAATATGTAAATATAAATTCACAAGTATAAATATAATTTTATGTATATAACAGAATTATATAATACATCCATGTAACTATATAAGTATAGGGACATATATATAAAACAATAATATGAAGTAAGGAAAAAGTTGTGTAACTTTTTATTATAATTTTGATATTTTATTTTCACACACTTTATCAATTCCACTTTTTATCATAGGAAATGGTTGTTGTTTTTCCTGAAGAGTAATGTGCTATTCTATTTGAAACTAAATCCAACTTGACATTTCTATGTACAAACCTTTTCAGGTGTTTATGGGTGCACTGATCATGTCCAGGTAGCTGTCACCAAACAGTATCAGCAGCAAAAGTATATGGTGCAGTGAAATGCTAAGTACAGGACTCTGCCCATCTAAATGTCCTGTACCTGATGTACAGAAGCCACCATCTGGGCAGCAAGGGCACGCCTCCTGATTCTTAGTTTTGCAAACATTAACAGCCTCTTGAACTATAAGCTGACTAGGCAGCAGGAAAATTAGCCCCTGGGAATAGGGACAGGTGGTAACCATTTCCACCAAAGCATGTTGACAGAAGAAGTGCCTACGTTAAAATAATTTCTGCGTCTGAGCCAAGAACTGCCTGCTCCTCTTGCCAGCTAATCGTTCACTATTCAGCCTCCTCACCTGCTTCATTCTCTTGGGAGCTATACAAGCAGTACCCACCAGCTGCCCTGATGGAGAAGGCTCCGCTGTGACACTAGAGAAAAGCTAGGCTGAGAAAGCAGTGAGTACGAACAACCAGGTAAATCAGTGTAAAGGTAAACAAAGCCTTCTTTGCTCTTTGTTTATTTTTTATGCTTTTCTAGAAAGAAACCAATGTATGTAATGGATGTGAGCAAAAGTCCTTTAAAACAGAATCTATTTTTCAAGAGCCTTATTGTACACATTAAAAAATATAGTGAAGGCTAATTAGGGTAACAATTAATCTCCATATCTAGTAGACATTCATTAAATAAAGTTGGTAAATTCAAATACTAACACTGATCAATTTTCTTTAAAGCTTGTTCCTGTCTCTGCTAGCTCCTGCTTCCTTTTCCTTGCTTTTTTCTTCTTCCTTTTTTTTCCTGATTACATACAGATTAGGAGCTACCCTCTTTCTCAGCAACCATCTCTATCCTGTTTCCTTGCTACAGGAAGTATGGTTCCTGGAACAGCAGCAACATCATCACAGCGGAACTGATTAGAAAATACAAAATCTCACACCCAAGCCTAGACCTACTGAATCAAAATCTGCATTTTTATCAAGCCATCTATGTTTTCCCAATGCATGTTAATATTGGTTAATACGGTTTGGTGTTAGTGATTATCAGGACTGGGATCACATTAAAACTACCTGAGGAGTTTAAAAACTACTAATGCCTGGGACACACTACCTGACTGTGATTTAACTGATCTGGGAAAGTGCCTCAGAATCAGTGTTTTTCAAATGTCCCTGAGGTCGTTCTAAATCACATTTGAGAAACAAAGCTATACATGAATTCCTAAAATATATTTTGAAAAGCTTAAATTTAAACATATATTAGGGAATTCAGTTCATACAGAATTGTGAAAATAATGTCTGGACCTAGAATAGAATTATAGGAAAGAGGAACTGTTTTGTTTTTTTAATTCTACAGGACTTTGTTTTTTATTTTATTTTTTATTTTTGGCTGTGTTGGGTCTTCGTTTCTGTGCGAGGGCTTTCTCTAGTTGTGGCAAGCGGGGGCCACTCTTCATCGCGGACCTCTCACTATGGCGGCCTCTCTTGTTGTGGAGAGGAACTGATTTTGATAGAGGAAAATACCTTTGGTAGATAACAGAAGAATTGAACAACAAAGGGGGTTTTTTTAACTGACTATAGATAATGATATATGTTAAAAATCAATTGTGCTGGGCTTCCCTGGTGGCGCAGTGGTTGAGAATCTGCCTGCTAATACAGGGGACACGGGTTCAAGCCCTGGTCTGGGAAGATCCCACATGCCGCGGAGCAACTAGGCCCGTGAGCCACAACTACTGAGCCTGCGCGTCTGGAGCCTGTGCTCCCCAACAAGAGAGGCCATTATAGTGAGAGGCCCGTGCACCGCGATGAAGAGTGGCCCCCGCTTGCCGCAACTAGAGAAAGCCCTCGCACAGAAACAAAGACCCAACACAGCCAAAAATAAATAAATAAATTAATTAATTAACTAAAAAAAAAATCAGTTGTGCTATAAGACTTGGATTTTGAAAGGACATATTGAATTGATAATATTTTCTATAACTTATTAATAACTATACATAATAAATGGATTTTTAAAGCTAAACTTTTATAGTGGTGAGAATTTCTTAAGCAATCTTCAGTAAAATATTGTGAGAATAATTAACACATTGTTATGTTTTCTCACTGACTAGTTATTATATGAGACCATTGCACTGTTTTACAAAAAAATGACATCATTCACTCCACTAGGAAATAGAAAAGCAGTATATTAGAAATGGAACAGTTTTCCAAGAATCTGTTGGATTTAACTCTAAACAAAAAATAACAATGATGTAATCATTCTAATTCTAAAAGAGGAATGTACAGAAATTAAAAAAGATTGCAAGACAAAATATAAAACTGTACCATCATTCAGTTCTTTTATCTTGTGAAAACCTGGGTATTTTTACAGAAAGTATGAGAGAATTACAAAAATATATTATTTAAATTCATGTAAAATAGAAAGTATTTGTCTAAGGTAGCACTATAGTTGTCAAAATTGTCTCCTTTTCTGAATTACCCATGAAGAAGGATAAAGACAACAGGAAAAACATAATATTAGCATACAGGCTGTTAGGTATATTTATTTCTTAAAGAAATTTTAAAGTATGTATTAGCCTCTATCATAAAGTTTACATGTTTATGGGTATTGTTGACAGAAGATTAAAATGAAATTTCAAAATAAAATTCCATACACCACTGTGGGTTTACATAATGAGGTATTATATCAATAAAATTATGAAATCAACCTGCTAATTAACTTTTATCTAGTATGTTATTTAGATTTACTAGAACACCTTTTATATTTTTTGAACTCAAAATTTTGTCAATTGACATTTTAAGATAAAAAAAATAATTATAATTTCCAAATTGCATATAGACGAAGTTAGCCACAAAATGCATAGTTCATTTTTATAGCCCCCATTTGTAAATATCATTATATTTATAAATGCTGTGATTTTAATACATATAGTGCTCAAAAACATGTATTTAAGCTATAGCTAATTCCTGTCAAGAAACCGATTTCTTGCCATATAATTTGCTACATTTATTATACTTTTTTCATTATATATTCAGCCTTGAACAGAACATTGTTTTCTTAAAAACCTTAGCTTTCGGCAGTTACTAATATAATAATGGGTGGAAAAATGAGAAGAGAATATTAATGAAGGTAATGTTTAGAAGAGTCAACTTTTAGCAAATCTCATAATGAAGCTTTGTTAAGGCATTGAATCTATCTTGAGGTTAATTCACCTGAAAATAATTGAAAAAATATCCTTTCCAGGAAATGTAGCTGCTTAGAACACAATTCTATTCCATTACAAGTAAAACAACAAAATAATCATCAAACAAAATTATAACTATGAAGCATTTGTACATACACTTAAAAAAATAATTTTTGCAAAACTACTATGTGCCAAGTACTGTTCTAGGCACTTGATAAATAAAAATGCAACAAGGTATAAATTCTAAGGAGCCAACATTCTCCCAGGAAACTCAGAAAATTACAAAATAAGTTAATTTCAGAGAGTGATAAGTGCTATGAAGAAAATAAGACAGGTGATAATACTAATGTGCAACCCATGGATTTCTACAGATTTGATTTGTGGTAAAACTTTCATCATTTGATGAAGATTTCAGTTGATTCCAGTATTGGACTGTTATAAAAATATATAGCTGCTAATATTTGTGTACATGTCTTTATGTGGACATGTTTTTATTTCTTTTGGCTAAAAACCTAGGAGTGGATTGCTGAGTCTTATAATGGGAGTAACTAATATAATTTTTGCCTTAAGGATTACACTCTTAAAAGATATATAAGCAAAGTCTGAATACAGACTTCAAATAAGTCTTGAATGATTTGGTATAAATATATATCAAACATATTAATAATAGTAGATCATATTACATGTTGGTTTTAAAGGGAAGGTACAGTTCTTTCAGAAAAGGAATACAGACATGATTTGTCATTCCCACATGTTAGAGAACGAAAGCATCTTTTAACCTACAGAGTCATCTCTAGGTGACTAATGGTAAATTACCTCTATAATTATAATTAATTACAACATATATAGCAAATATTATGTTAAATCCAGTCTTATTTTTACATAATTTTATTTCAGTGATAGACAACATGTAAAGAATTTAATATTTACTTAAATATTTTAAACCTTCAACTCTGACTTTTCCTTGTTAAGGAAGTTGTTAAACTATACATTATTACTCTAATTCTTATTACATTATTAGTATTTTCACATATCAGATACTAATCTTCTAAAGGGAAATATCAAACGTCCCAAGAATTGAACAGAAGAGTAATATTGGAGAAAAGAGAAGCTCATGATAATAGGAATAGATACAGAATGGAACAGAGGTACCAGCATTTAAAACTTTCTACAGTGTTTTGTGGAAAAGGTCTAGACTATTTATAGGCTATGTTGAAGATCTAAAAAACATTTTACAGGAAGAATTAATAAAAAGTCTGAAGACGTCTTCTTGATGGAAGATTTGCTGTCGAGAGTAGACTGTGGAGCCTGCTTTATAACAAAAGAGAAAAAAGACTTTGGACCTTCAGGGTACTCTTTTTTTCTTTTTTTTTTTAATTTAACCAGTATTGGAGCATTCTGAGAAGTTATCTCATTAGGTAGTCCAATATTTTCTTTTACCTTCAACTTGATTTATTGAGTTTCTTGCATTTTAAGGAGTGTTTAGTTTCCTTATGGAAAAAAAAAAAAAAAAAGGCTTTCACGTTGATTTGTGGCTTTCACGTTGATTTGTTTCAGTTCTCCCCTTTTCTCTCTGTAGGACAAGTTCTTTAACCAATTAGGCCTGCTTAGATTACTGAGAAATACAACATATGTGGTTCTGCAATATCCCTTGAGAATCAAATCAATGCTACAGTTTGATATGCATGTGAAATCATAACTATTGTGCAGATTTAAAGTTTGCTTCACTTTCCTACCTCATTGACATTTGCCCAATTACAAGGAGTTCATTCTACCGCTAGCGGGGAGCCTTGAGAAAACTCTGTCTGAATTTTTTAACAGATTTTTATTCCAAGCTGTTTTATAACACAATATTAGTTCAGATCTCTCTCTTCTTTTTAAATTAGGAAACAACAATACAAATACCTTAAAATATAATTTATTATTGATGTGTATAGCTTAAAAGAAGTTTCATTAATATTATGTGCAGAGAAAATACTTAAATCTTTGTTAATCTATTGCAAAGTATATATTAAAAATTTCTTTGAAAATTTAATTTTGGTATAATATAAATCACACAAACACAGATTTCCAAAAATCAAACTGGGTAAACTTAATAACAAACAGGGTTATAGAGATCACATTGAAAATAGAGATGATTTTAGAATTATTTTAAAGTAAAAATCAACAGAAATTAGTGACTAATGAATCATAATGTTTAAAAGGAAATCAGGGGATTCCCTGGTGGTGCAGTGGTTAAGAATCCACCTGCCAATGCAGGGGACACGGGTTCAAGCTCTGGTCCAGGAAGATCCCACATGCCATGGAGCAACTAAGCCCGTGTACCACAAATACTGAGCCTGTGCTCTAGAGCCCACGAGCCACAACTACTGAGCCCGTGAGCCACAATTACTGAAGCCTGTGTGCCCTAGAGCCTGTGCTCTGCAACAAGACAAGCCACCACAATGAGAAGCCCGCGCACCTCAACGAAGAGTAGCTCCTGCTCGCCACAATGTGCAGCAATCAAGACCCAATGCTGCAAAAAATAAATAAATAAAATAAATAATTTTTTTTTTAAATTAAAAAAAAGAAAATGAATACTTAATATCCTGAAGCATAAATGACTGAGATATCACTGAGACTTCTAAAATTTCTAAAAATTATGATTCTCAAAGGTAGCCCATATTTGTAGAATGAGATTGAGAAGTTCATATTGTTGTGATAAATTAGCAATAAGTAAACTGTTCTTAAGTGGTGACTTTCTGTGTTTGTGTGTGTGTGTGTGTGTGTGTGTGTGTGTGTTCAAATATAGAATTAGAAATTAAATGCTAGGTAAATGCTAGAAATAGGGCATGTTTTTGTATTCATGTTAACTATTCAATAAAAAAAGCACAGATATATGACATAATTTTTGAAATTACATTTAGTTGCAAGGCCAATAGTTCCTACAGCAAGAATGCATGGTTAAGAAGTGAGCCACAATACTCTCCTTGTAAATAAAACTATTCTAGGGCACAGAATTCATATCTCAACATAGTTTTGTTATTCTTTACCCTCTTATTACTAAACAGAGCCTCTTGTAAATGGATAAAAATGGTATTTATTTCTCTCTGGCAGACAGTCCAAGAGATAAAGTAAAAAATAATAACAAAAAAAATCACCTATCAGGATATAAGAGTAGGAAATATTGCTAAGAAAATATTGGTTCTTAGCCAGATAATGGTTTTATATGCATTGAAGGTGGAATGTCCTTAGTGTATCTAAAGTATTTCTACAATGATGACTTGATAAGTAGAGAATATGCTATTATTTTAAAATAATGAAAATTATAAAGTGACCTACCAAGTGTAAAAATTACTCACGGAGTCACAGATGAGAGTTTAGTAAAGGCTGAAAAAGCATTAATCATGTAAGAGTATATACACACATGGAAACTTGAATCAATATGACTGACTTTGGAAAAAAATACAAATCTTAGACACCTTCATGAAGTTTCAGGCAGAGATGAGGCCACTGAAGTGAACATTACTTTGAGTAAATGTTGATTTGCATATGTTACAAAAGATATTTCTTCCAATAAACTAAAATATAAGGGAAATGGCATTAACTGACTATGTGTCACAAAATTATTTCCAACAGATCTAAGCATGCCCATAGGTGAAAAGGATTATTGGCTGGAGTAAATGTTCAAATCAATGAAAATAGCCTTATGGAATATAATAGTTCCTTGAACATATATTAATACAAGGAGGGGAGGGAATGTCATAATTTAATTTGGCAAATGACATTTTCATAAGTTACAATCTACTAATTAAATGGAACATGCATGAAATAATATTGGCCTTGGATCTCTACATGGTAATTTTGTAGAGACTATTATATTTGTAAAAGACAACTACCAGTCATTGTGCCTTAAGAAAGAACCTATGATATGCATAAATCATCCCTTACAGGTACTTCTGAAGAGCCAGAAAGTCAAGTGAAGGAAGACTATGCCACCTGGGTGAAATCACCTGTGTTCTATGGCTGGTAAGTTTTATTATGACACTCACTCAAACTACTGATTGCTCTATATTTTTTATCTTATTTTCAGGTTTTTAGATACATTTAATACTAATGTTAATATTAACTACAGTCAATATTACTACAGTCATTCTACAATGCCCACTGTTGAGTACATTTAGAATCTTTCAACCTCTGAAAGTTTTATCTTAATTTTTATTTACAGGCTCATTAAGTGTAAGATGTGTTTTATTGTTTAATGGGGGGAAATACAAATATGTGATTTGGAGTATTTGTGGTTTTTGGAAATGTTCATGGAATCAAACATATCCTGATAAAAAGACCTTTAACCAAATGAGTTCAGTGGGTTGAGGGGTACAGAGAAAGAGTAAGAAAATCTGTGGAATGCTCAGAATTGGGGGGTTAGATTAACAGAATCATGAAAAGTAGTTGAGGAAAAACAAGATAGATAGATGACAGATAACAAGCCAGCCAGCCTGCCAATATCAATACAACTGTCAGCTAAATAGCATAAAAGTTAATAATATATAATATATAATATAACATTTATATATATATAATATAACATTTTTATGTGAAAGCAAAACCTTAAAATTTAGATTTTGATTTGAAATCATCTCTGTATCTAAGGGATCCATGCAGAACACTTACTATGATAATTTAAGTGTTTATTCTGAGAAGCTGTGAGCAAAATAAAAATCATTAACTGAAACTATAAAATATATGTGCACCTGAAAGTACAAAGAACAAAGTGTTGGTCTGAAAATGAAAACGTGGCATTACTGTCAACAGTTAGTGTTAATTTTGATACCAGTTTTTCATTTACGTTTAAATACATTTTTTTCAAATGGCATATTCTGCCAAGTCGAATATTCTTGCTTGCAGCTTTATGTATCAAATATTACTAAGTGCAAGCTGGAGGAAAAAGAAAAACAAAGGAACTAGCCGCTGACTCAAGATGCCATGAACAAGGTTCTTGACATCACAGAGAGATGACTCAAAGGATTTCAACTCAATGCCCCACCTCTGTACTCCAATTTACTTTGAAAGATCAGCCACCCCCTATTTTTGCATAAAGCAAGCAATTTTAAGATAAGTGCTTTCTTAAGTGTCCTGGTAATTTTGAGCATAATTTTCCTAGAATTTCTAACATATACAATTATAAAGTAATTATGACATAACTATATGAAGTCTACCTATGGTTGCGATTAAAAGATTTGTTCATTTTGGATACAAATAAAATAATGTAGGCCAAGATGCTCTAATGAATTTATAAGCATAACTAAGTCAGGAAGAGATCAAGTAAAATACTATGGACACTTTTCTGTCAATGCTCATTCTCATTGGTAACAATATGCAGGACCAAAATAAGAACCACTGTCTCTAGACTAACTATACAGCTATTCATGTAAATATCCTCAATAAGCCAATTTTATTTTTTCTAAATATCTATAATGGAAAATATACGTATATTTCTATTATTGTGCTGCTATCCATCTAGATAGATAGATAGATAGACAAACAGATAGATGTATTCCCCCAAATTATTATATTTGTGACTCTAACAAGAGTTATATCCCTTCCTTAGGAATTCTGAGGTCTCAACACTGGCTAACTGAAGTTATAATTATATTGTGCCTCTAATCGTCATGGGAAAATCTCTGAAGGGGGCTTTGGGATTGACAGCACTCAGAGCAAAGAGATTAAAACTCTGGAGGAATTAAGGGTCAGAAAAAAATAATGGGTGGTGAAAAAATTGCCCTTACAGACATGTTAGTAAAGGAGAATTTCAGTTGCACTTAGTACCAGTTATTCAAATTTCTTGTTCTGCAAAATAAAATGGGAAAAACTGAAGTTTTCTGGAAATAGGCCAGATAATGAAAAACCACAGACTAGGGGAAATGAGGGAGAAGGGTCCTGTAGTCTTCGTGGAAAAAGAAAACTCATAATTATGGTGACAAATTGGAAGATGTGGCTGTTAAAAAGGAAATCTAAGCAGTGAAAATTACTGTAGGGAAAATAGCCATTCCCTATTACTGTAGGGAATAATCTGTTTGTTGTAGGACCAGGATCTTTCACTTGTACAATGTAGCCTACACTGGTTTATGCCATAATCTCTAATTACTTCCTATGAATTGTCAACGACGGATGCTAAACAGTAATACCTTTCGTGAGATTATTTTGGCTAAATTGAAAAAACAAAAGCCGCATTTCATGCTTGTAGTAACATGTGTTGAAAAAAAGGTTGAAGAAGCCAGAGGTTAGGTAAAATCAAGAATTAAGCAGAGGAGGAGGAACCAAGATGGCGGAGTAGAAGGACGTGCTCTCACTCCCTCTTGCGAGAACACCAGAATCACAACTAGCTGCTGGACAATCATCAAGAGGAAGACACTGGAACTCACCAAAAAAGATACCCCACATCCAAAGACAAAGGAAAAGCCACAATGAGACGGTAGAAGGGGCGCAATCACAATAAAATCAAATCCCATAACTGCTGGGTGGGTGACTCACAGACTGGCAAACACTTATACCACAGAAGTCCACCCACTGGAGTGAAGGTTCTGAGCCCCACGTCAGTCTTCCAAACCAGGGGGTCCAGCAACGGGAGGAGGAATTCCTAGAGAATCAGACTTTGAAGCCTAGTGGGAATTGATTGCAGGACTTCGACACCACTGGGGGAAACAGAGACTCCACTCTTGGAGGGCACACACAAAGTAGTGTGCTCATCAGGACCCAGGGGAAGGAGCAGTGACCCCATAGGAGACTGAACCAGACCTACCTGCTAATGCTGGAGGGTCTCCTGCAGAGGCGGGGGGTGGCTGTGGTTCACTGTGGGGACAAGGACACTGGCAGCAGAAGTTCTGGGAAGTACTCCTTGGCATGAGCCTTCCCAGAGTCTGTCATTAGCCCCAACAAAGAGCCCAGGTAGGCTCCAGTGTTGGGTTGCCTTAGGCCAAACAACTAACAGGGAGGGAACCCAGCCCCACCCATCAACAGTCAAGTGGATCAAAGTTTTACTGAGCTCTGCCCACCAAAGCAACAGTCAGCTCTACCCACCACCAGTCCCTCCGATCAAGCCTCTTAGATAGCCTCATCCACCAGGGGGCAGACAGCAGAAGCAAGAAGAACTACAATCCTGGAGCCTGTGGAACAAAAACCACATTCACAGAAAGATAGACAAGATGTAAAGGCAGAGGGCTAGGTACCAGATGAAGGAACAAGATAAAACCCAAGAAAAACAACTAAATGAAGTGGAGATAGGCAACCTTTCAGAAAAAGAATTCAGAATAATGATAGTGAAGATGATCCAGGACCTCGGAAAAAGAATAGAAGCAAAGACCGAAAAGATGCAAGAAGTGTTTAACAAAGACCTAGAAGAATTAAAGAGCAAACAAACAGAGATGAACAATACAATAACTGAAAGGAAAACTACACTAGAAGGAATCAATAGCAGAATAACTGAGGCAGAAGAACGGATAAGTGACCTGGAAGACAGAATGGTGGAATTCACTGCTGCGGAACAGACTAAAGAAAAAAGAATGAAAAGAAATGAAGACAGCCTAAGAGACCTCTGGGACAACATTAAACGCAACAACATTGGCATTATAGGGGTCCCAGAAGGAGAAGAGAGAAAGGACCCAAGAAAATATTTGAAGAGATTACAGTTGAAAACTTCTCTAACATGGGAAAGGAAATAGCCACCCAAGTCCAGTAAGTACAGCGAGTCCCATACAGGATAAACCCAAGGAGAAACATGCTGAGACACACAGTATCAAATTGGCAAAAATTAAAGACAAAGAAAAATTATTGAAAGCAGCATCAAGGGAAAAACGACAAATAATATACAAGGGAACTCCCATAAGATTAACAGCTGATTTCTCAGCAGAAACTCTACAAGCCAGAAGGGAGTGGCATGACATATTTAAAGTGATGAAATGGAAGAACCTACGACCAAGATTACTCTACCCAGCAAGAATCTCATTCATATTCGATGGAGAAATCAAAAGCTTTACAGACAAGCAAAAGGTAAGAGAATTCAGCACCACCAAACCAGCTCTACAAGAAATGCTAAAGGAACTTCTCTAAGCGGGAAACACAAGAGAAGAAAAGGACCTACAAAAACAAACCCAAAACAATTAAGAAAATGGTCATAGGAACATACATATCGATAATTACCTTAAACGTGAATGGATTAAATGCTCCAACCAAAAGACACAAGCTTGCTGAATGGATATAAAAACAAGACCCATCTATATGCTGTCTACAAGAGGCCCACTTCAGACCTAGGGACACATACAGACTGAAAGTGTGGGGATGGAAAAAGATATTCCATGCAAATGGAAATCAAAAGCAAGCTGGAGTAGCAACACTCATATCACATAAAATAGAATTTAAAATAAAGAATGTTACAAGAGACAAGGTAGGACACTACATAATGATCAAGGGATCAATCCAAGAAGAAGATATAACAATTATAAATATATATGCACCCAACATAGGAGCACCTCAATACATAAGGCAACTGCTAACAGCTTTAAAAGAGGAAATCGACAGTAACACAATAATAGTGGGGGACTTTAACACCACACTTACACCAATGGACAGATCATCCAAAATGAAAATAAATAAGGAAACAGAAGATTTAAATGACACAATAGACCAGATAGATTTAATTGATATTTATAAGACATTCCATCCAAAAACAGCAGATTACACTTTCTTCTCAAGTGCTCACGGAACATTCTCCAGGAGAGATCACATCTTGGGTCACAAATCAAGCCTCAGTAAATTTAAGAAAATTGAAATCATATCAATCATCTTTTCTGACCACAACGCTATGAGATTAGAAATGAATTACAGGGAAAAAAACGTAAAAAAGACAAACACATGGAGGCTAAACAATACGTTACTAAATAACCAAGAGATCACTGAAGAAATCAAAGAGGAAATCAAAAAATACCTAGAGACAAATGACAATGAAAACACGACGATCCAAAACCTACGGGATGCAGCAAAAGCAGTTCTAAGAGGGAAGTTTATAGCTATACAAGCCTACCTAAAGAAACAAGAAAAATCTCAAGTAAACAATCTAACCTTACACCTAAAGGAACTAGAGAAAGAAGAAAAAACAAAACCCAAAGTTAGCAAAAGGAAAGAAATCATAAAGATCAGATCAGAAATAAATGAAATAGAAACAAAGAAAACAATAGCAAAGATCAATAAAACTAAAAGCTAATTCTTTGAGAAGATAAACAAAATAAATAAACCATTAGCCAGACTCATCACGAAAAAGAGGGAGAGGACTCAAATCAATAAAATTAGAAATGAAAAAGGAGAAGTTACAACAGACACCGCAGAAATACAAAGCATCCTAAGAGAATACTACAAGCAACTCTATGCCAATAAAATGGACAACCTGGAAAAATGGACAAATTCTTAGAAAGGTATAACCTTCCAAGACTGAAACAGGAAGAAACAGAAAATATGAACAGACTAATCACAAGTAATGAAATTGAAACTGTGATTAAAAATCTTCCAACAAACAAAAGTTCAGGACCAGATGGCTTCACAGGTGAAATCTATCAAACATTTAGAGAAGAGCTAACACCCATCCTTCTCAAACTCTTCCAGAAAATTGCAAAGGAAGGAACACTCCCAAACTCATTCAATGAGGTCACCATCACCCTGATACCAAAACCAGACAAAGATACTACCAAAAAAGAAAATTACAGACCAATAACACTCATGAATATAGATGAAAAAATCCTCAACAAAATACCAGCAAACACAATCCAACAACACATTAAAAGGATCATACACCATGATCAAGTGGGATTTATCCCAGGGAAGCAAGGATTTGTCAATATATGCAAATCAATCAATGTGATATACCATATTAACAAACTGAAGGAGAAAAACCATATGACCATGTCAATAGATGCAGAAAAAACTTTTGAGAAAATTCAACACTCATTTATGATAAAAAGTCTCCAGAAAGTGGGCATAGAGGGAACCTACCTCAACATAATAAAGGCCATATATGACAAACTCACAGCAAACATCATTCTCAATGGTGAAAAACTGAAAGCATTTCCTCTAAGATCACGAACGAGACAAGGATGTCCACTCTCACCACTATTATTCAACATAGTTTTGGAGGTCCTAGCCACGGCAATCAGAGAAGAAAAAGAAATAAAAGGATTCCAAATTGGAAAAGAAGTAAAACTGTCACTGTTTGCAGATGACATGATACTATACATAGAGAATCCTAAAAATGCCACCAGAAAACTACTAGAGCTAATCAATGAATTTGGTAAACTTGCAGGATACAAAATTAATGCACAGAAATCTCTTGCATTCCTATACACTAATGATGAAAAATCTGAAAGAGAAATTAAGGAAACACTCTCATTTACCATTGCAACAAAAAGAATAAAATACCTAGGAATAAACCTACCTAAGGAGACAAAAGACCTGTATGCAGAAAACTATAAGACACTGATGAAAGAAATTAAAGATGATACAAACAGATACAGAGATATACCATGTTCTTGGATTGGAAGAATCAATATTGTGAAAATAACTATATTACCCAAAGCAATCTACAGATTCAGTGCAATCCCTATCAAATTACCAGTGGCATTTTTTACGGAACTAGAACAAAAAATCTTAAAATTTGTATGGAGACACAAAAAACCCCGAATAGCCAAAGCAGTCTTGAGGGAAAAAAACAGAGCTGGAGAAATCAGACTCCCTGATTTCAGACTATACTACAAAGCTACAGTAATCAAGACAATATGGTACTGGCACAAAAACAAAAACATAGATCAATGGAACAAGATAGAAAGCCCAGAGATAAACCCATGCACCTATGGTCAACTAATCTATGACAAAGGAGGCAAAGATATACAATGGAGAAAAGACAGTCTCTTCAATAAGTGGAGCTGGGAAAACTGGACAGCTACATGTAAAAGAATGAAATTAGAACACTCCCTAACACCATACACAAAAATAAGCTCAAAATGGATTAAAGACCTAAATGTAAGACTGGACACTATAAAACTCTCAGAGGAAAACATAGGAAGAACACTCTCTGACATAAATCACGGCAAGATCTTTTTTGATCCACCTCCTAGAGTAATGGAAATAAAAACAAAAATAAACAAATGGGACCTAATGAAACTTCAAAGCTTTTGCACAGCAAAGGAAACCATAAACAAGACGAAAAGACAACCCTCAGAATGAGAGAAAATATTTGCAAACGAATCAACGGACAAAGGATTAATCTCCAAAATATATAAACAGCTCATGCAGCTCAATATTAAAGAAACAAACAACCCAATCTAAAAATGGGCAGAAGACCTAAATAGACATTTCTCCAAAGAAGACATACAGATGTCCAAGAAGCACATGAAAAGCTGCTCAACATTACTAATTATTAGAGAAATGCAAATCAAAACTACAATGAGGTATCACCTCACACCAGTTAGAATGGGCATCACCAGAAAATCTACAAACAACAAATGCTGGAGAGGGTGTGGAGAAAAGGGAACCCTCTTGCACTGTTGGTGGGAATGTAAATTGATACAGCCACTGTGGAGAACAATATGGAGGTTCCTTAAAAAACTAAAAATAGAATTACCTTATGATCCAGCAATCTCACTACTGGGCATATACCCAGAGAAACCCATAATTCAAAAAGACACATGCACCCCAGTGTTCATTGCAGCACTATTTACAATAGCCAGGTCATGGAAGCAACATAAATGCCCATCGATAGACGAATGGATAAAGAAGTAGTGGTACATATATAAATGGAATATTACTCACCCCTAAAAAGGAACGAAACTGAATCATTTGTTGAGACGTGGATGGATCTAGAGACTGTCATACAGAGTGAAGTAAGTCAGAAAGAGAAAAACAAATATCGTATATTAACGCATGTATGTGGAACCTAGAATAATCGTACAGATGAACCGGTTTACAGGGCAGAAGTTGAGACACAGATGTAGAGAACAAACATATGGACACCAAGGGGGGAAAACTGCAGTGGGGTGGGGATGGTGGTGTGCTGAATTGGGCGATTGGGAGTGACATGTATACACTGATGTATATAAAATTGATGACTAATAAGAACCTGCAGTATAAAAAAACAAACAAACAAAAAAACAACTAATACTAAACTTCTTTGGGTTATTTGTATGGAAATATGTTAATATAAATGTTTCAGACATTACATGAAATTTCTAAAAATCTTATATGTTCTGGTATAATGTTATAAGTCATAACTCTAGTTATTACTTTAAAATGTATATCTCAGAAATAACTAAATTTCCTTGTCAATTGCATTACTATGACCTTTCATCAAATCTTTAAACTTGGTCATTTTTAAGTCTTTTGTCATTTACAGACAGTTCTGGGTGTACTCTGATGCTTTTGTAAAAATGTTCAAATAAAATGGTTTCACCTTCAAGGAATTCATGGAAAAAACTCTGACAAGTATAGGTTTCTGGTATCTGAGTATACTGCTGAACTGAATGAATAAGCATTTTCAGAACTCTAATGGAAAACTGATGAATTCCTCAAAGTGCTAACAAAAGATCAAGATGAAAAAAAAATTAATTACATGGGACTGAGTGAACTGATGAGGATGATTATAATTTTTGTGACTTTCTGTTTGAATAAAAAAAAAATCCCCTCCCCCCCAAAAAATTACCTACCAACTACCAGACACAGTGCTAGGCACTTCCATGTAATTTCTCTCTTTTTAACATCAATCCTTGCAAGTAAGAAAAATGGAAACTCAGAGATTAAATTGACAGAGTTCATGCAGTTAATAAATACTTACAACCTCCCCCACCCCCCCCAAAAAAAAGAATTTAGCAGAAATGGAGCAAAAGCTCACGAGAAAAATGTAACCTCTCCAAGATCTTGAAATCACTGGAATTTTCACAGGGTTCCCCTTGGCTCATGGGATAGAAGTTCTTGACATTATTGCACTCATTGGGGTTGTATGTTTTGATAATGAGGGAAAGAGGGGTCTCAGAAGTCTGGAAGTTTGGGTGATTTTGTCAGGAGGTTAAACCTTAGGTTAAAACAGAGGTTGATACTTAGAAGGAGGAGTACAAGGAATACCATGGAATACAATTGAAGCCACTGTTTTTCAGTGAAATGGGAATATCACTCATCATGTGTTTTCTCTTTCTCTCTTTTTACTTCCCTCTGTTCTCTCACATTCCAGATTCTCTCTGCCTTTAAAACTACATTCTCAGTTTCTGACTCTCTTTGTCACTCATCCTTCTATGATTCTTTAGGTTCTCCCTTTCTTCCTTCTTTCTCTTTCTCTCTCTCTCCCCTCCTCCCATCTTCCCTCCCTTCCACCCTTATTCACTTTGTGTGTTTATGGGGGGTGTTTGTGTGTTTCCTCTGTCCACGATCTCTATTCTCAGCATCTCTGTAGATTTGCTCTTTTCTAACATGTGGATTAGGTTTTAGTTTCCACTACTGTCTAACCTCAGCTTGAGGATAGTTTTGAATTGTCATGGCTCCATTTATCACCCCAATGATGCATGAATTGTGACTGGGCTTCCCTTGCAGCTGACACATTTGTTTAAATGTCCCAGTTCAAAGTTCTCACAAAAGAGCATTTGACTAAATCAACTTGAGTTTGGTGTATGTCACTGGTTATATCATATGCAGGTGAGGAGGCAAGGTCAGCTATTCAAATTGTTATCCAGGTCCACCCCTTAGGAGCGACCATAGGTGGGGAAGCATCATTTATAAAAATGTATGCTTGAGGAGGCAGTAGCTATTATATTTACTATAGCCCATGATAATTTTGAATTAAAAATTTTTGTGTGAGATTCCAGAAATGTTGGATTTCGACACTTCTTTTTTCTGGAGATTCTGAGTTGACATGATATTTTGAAGTAACTTATGAATTTGGAGACCCCAAAATGAAAATGAAGTAGTGCTAATTACCCATTTGGTTATCAACCAAGTTTATGATTGTTCCTGAGGGTAACTTAACCAGGAAAAAACACAGACTACAAAATATTACATACGTTTAAGAACCCATATTATTTCCTACTCTACCATGACTCTTCTGATAAGTAGGAAACCTAAAATCATCAGGGAATGAAACAAAGCCAGAAAGTAGACATGTCTGCACCTTTATGTTTTGGTAATCTTATATGTGGGACAGTAAGAATTGCTCATAAGGAAAAGTCTTAGAATCCTTGCTTCATTGATCACAAAAAGACCATTCAGGATATTTCTTATTCATTATATTCTTAGACCATTGTACAGATACAATGTAATAGTAGCCATATTGCCAAATTATATATACACATGAAATCATCAAATTAGCTTTTCATGTAATTCTTTGTGAAAACTACACTGTTTTGCTTTGAAGGTAGCTAAAATTATTGTATAAAGTTAGGATGACTAAAGGATCATTATTGGGATCAGATGAGTCTAAGAATAAAATTTCAAAAGACTTTTAAGTATGTGGAGGAAATCATTAATTAACTAGCTAGCAGTGCAGTTCTATTCTCAGACACTACAAGAATAACTGATGACCCTGCCATCATCTTCTAACAATCAGCCACCTACCCACTTGACCTTCTACACCTTTGCTCACATGCCAGGCTGAAATGATAGGAAGAACATCTGGGCATCTTGCCGACCCAAAGTCTCCAGGGCTCTCGTTTCTGCTCTGAGCTTAATCTTTATTTAACCTTTGTTTTAATGATGAAACATTGTCTCTCTGTCAGCACTTCTCCACCTACAGTGCACTTTTGTCACTGGTTCCCAATTTAAACACTTAGGGATCAGGAAGCATGACTTTGCCAACCTATGTGATTTTTTTTGTTTACTTTCTTCCTAAAATTCCAGTAAAGCTTAATCTACTGACCTTAAATATGAGATAGTTGAGTCAGATTCTCCTTGTGCATTAGATACTCCCTTGGCATAAATTTGGCACCATAGGAAGCTGCATTAACTTTTAACACATCAATATGTCTCTTATCAAATCACACATCAAAAATTGTGAATGTTTCAACTTTCAAAAAACTGCTGTTGGCTCTTTTTGAGATGCTAATGCACAGAAAACTCTGACTCACTGTTTTAGTTGAATCATCAGTTTACTTCATAACATATATTTTTAAAAGCATGAGAAAAAAATCTTAAGTAAACAACCTAACCTTACATCTAAAGCAACCAGAGAAATAAGAACAAACAAAACCCAAAGAAGGAAAGAAATCATAAAGATCAGAGCAGAAGTAAATGAAATAGGGACAAAGAAAACAGTAGAAAAGATCAATGAAACTAAAAGCTGGTTCTCTGACAAGATAAACAAAATTCATAAACCTTTAGCCAGACTCATCAAAAAAAATGGTAAAAGGGCTCAAATCAATAAAATTAGAAATGAAAAAGGAGAAGTTACAACTGACACCACAGAAATACAAAGGATCATAATAGACTACTACAAACAATGATATACCGATAAAATGGACAACCTAGAAGAAATGAACAAATTCCTAGAAATGTACAACCTTCCAAGACTGAACCAGGAAGAAATAGAAAATATGAACAGACCAATCACACGTAATGAAATTGAAACTGTGTTTAAAAATCTTCCAACAAACAAAAATCCAGGACCAGATGGCTTCAAAGGTGAATTCTATCAAATATTTAGAGAAGAGTTAACACCTATACTTCTGAAACTCTTCCAAAAACTGCAGAGGGAGGAACACTCCCAAAGTCATTCTATGAGGCCACCATCACCCTGATATCAAAACTAGACAAAGATAGCACAAAAAAAGAAATATACAGGCCAATATCACTGATGAATATAAACACAAAAATCCTCAATGAAATACTAGCAAACAAAATCCAACAGTATATTAAAAGGATGATACATCATGATCAAGTGGAATTTATCCCAGGGATGCAAGGATTTTTCAATATCTGCAAATCAATCTAGTGTGGTACACCACATTAAGCGATTGGAGAATAAAATCCATATGATCATCTCATAGATGCAGAGAAAGCTTTTGACAAAATTCAACACCCATTTATGATAAAAACTCTCCAGAAAGTGGCCATAGAAGGAACTTACCTCAACATAATAAAGGCCATATATGACAAAACCACAGCTAACATCATACTTAATGGTGGAAAGCTGAAAGCATTTCCTCTAGAATCAGGAACAAGGGAAGGATGTCCACTCTCACCACTTTTATTCAACATACTTTTGGAAGTTCTAGCCGTGGCAATCAGAGAAGAAAAAGAAATAAAAGGCACCCAAATTAGAAAAGAAGAAATAAAACTGTCACTGTTTGCAGTGATGTGATACTATACATAGAAAATCCTAAAGATGCTACCAGAAAACTACTAGAGCTCATCAATGAATTCAGTAAAGTTGCAGAATACAAAATTAATACATGGAAATCTCTTGCATTTCTATACACTAAAAAAGAAAGATCAGAAAGAGAAATTAAGGGAAAAAATCTCATTTACTATCACATCCAAAAGAATAAAATACTTAGGAATAAATCTACTTAAGGAGGCAAAAGACCTTTACTCTGAAAACTATAAGATGCTGATGAAAGAAATCGAAGATGACACAAACAGATGGAAAGATATATCATGTTCTTAGATGGGAAGAATCAATATTGTGAAAATGACTATACTACCCAAGCAAATATACAGATTCAATGCAATCTCTATCAAATTACCAATGGAATTTTTCAAAGAACTAGAATAAAAAAATTTAAAATTTGTATGGAGACACAAAAGACGCCGAATAGCCAAAGCAGTCTGGAGGGAAAAAAACGGAGCTGGAGGAATCAGACTCCCTGACTTCAGACTATACTACAAAGCTACAGTAATCAAGACAATATGGTACTGGCACAAAAACAAAAACATAGATCAATGGAACAAGATAGAAAGCCCAGAGATAAACCCATGCACCTATGGTCAACTAATCTATGACAAAGGAGGCAAAGATATACAATGGAGAAAAGACAGTCTCTTCAATAAGTGGAGCTGGGAAAACTGGACAGCTACATGTAAAAGAATGAAATTAGAACACTCCCTAACACCATACACAAAAATAAGCTCAAAATGGATTAAAGACCTAACTGTAAGACTGGATACTATAAAACTCTTAGAGGAAAACATAGGCAGAACACTCTCTGACATAAATCACAGCAATATCTTTTTTGATCCACCTCCTAGAGTAACGAAAATAAAAACAACAATAAACAAATGGGCCCTAATTAAACTTAAAAGCTTTTGCATAGCAAAGGAAACCATAAACAAAACAAAAAGACCATCTACAGAATGGGAGAAAATATTTGCAAACAATGTGACCAACAAGGGATTTATCTCCAAAACTTACAAACAGGTCATGCAACTCAATATCCAAAAAACAAACAACCCAATCAAAAATGAGTAAAAAACCTAAAGAGACATTTCTCTAAAGAAGACATACAGATGGCCATAAAGCAGATGAAAAGATGCTCAACCTCACTAATTATTAGAGAAATACAAATCAAAACTACACACCAGTCAGAATGGACATCATCAAAAAATCTACAAACAATAAATGCTGGAGAGGGTGTGGAGAAAAGGAATCTCTCCTACACTGTTGGTGGGAATGTAAATTGATACAACCACTATGGAGAACAGTATGGAAGTTCCTTAAAAAACTAAAAATAAAACTACCATATAAAATTACTACCAGCAATCCCACTCCTGGCATATATCCAGAGAAAACCATAATTCAAAAAGATACATGCACCGTAATGTTCATTGCAGCACTATTTACAATAGCCAAGACATGAAAGCAACCTAAATGTCCATCAACAGAGGAATGGATAAAGAAAACTTGGTACATATATACAAGGGGATTTTACTCAGCCATAAAAAAGAACAAAATAATGCCATTTGCAGCAACATGGATGGCCTAGAGATTATCATACAAAGTGAAGTCAGTCAGTCAAGGACAAATATCATATGATATCACTTAT
Source organism: Balaenoptera physalus (assembly GCF_965194825.1). Taxonomy (NCBI): domain Eukaryota; kingdom Metazoa; phylum Chordata; class Mammalia; order Artiodactyla; family Balaenopteridae; genus Balaenoptera; species Balaenoptera physalus. Next base: position 56,989,324 of record NC_138883.1, on the reverse strand, counting down.
ATGTGGAATCTAAAAAGATGATACAAATGAACTTATTTACAAAACAGAAACAGACTTCGAAAACAAACTTTTGGTTACCAACGGGGAAATGTGGGAGGCAGGGATAAATTAGGAGGTTTGTATTAACATATACACACCACTATTGAATATATATAAAATAGTTAATCAACAAAGACCTATTGTATAGCACAGGAAACACTACTCAATATTCTATAATAACCTATATGGGAAAAGAATCCAAAAAAGAATGGGTATATGTATAATTAACCAGTTTGCTGTACACCTGAAACTAACACAACATTGTAAACCAGCTATACCCCAATATAAAATAAAAATTAAATAAAAAATAAAAGAATGAATTAGAGAAACAAAGCCTTTTTGGTGCATGTATCATAAAGTTTAGGTATCAGATACATTTCCACAAACCAGAATAATGCAGAAGCTAAGGAAAGTGCTGACTGGAGAAAAATAAGGAGGCAACTTGGCAAATCACTTTTGCAGATACTGGAGTTTGTTAGGTATTCTTCAGTGAGAGGTGAACGCATGCTGGGTTTTGCAGCTCATGTGGAGAAATGAAATGTCTATTAGTAAGTATTTAAGGAAACTAAAAATGATTAAAATTTTTTTCCAAAAAGTGAAAAAAAGTCTGTAACAAAGTTGTAAATGATTGTATATAGTTATGTTTTTTCTTATTATGTTAACAGCCAGAACATCAGCCGGAATAAATAAATAGCACTATGGTATGTTTACCTTGGGCAGAGCTCGTACATGTTCAGCAATGGTAAGATCCTCTGAGAAAATAATTGTTTCACGCCAGATAACTCACAAGTGTCAGGCTACTTAGCACCCAGACATAAGTGCCATAACCTCTACTGATTAATATCAGTTCACATTATCATCATCAGTTAAGCAACAGCTATTTTCAAATTCATGCATGTTAACAAAGTGAAATGAAAAATGTCTCTAATCTGAATTTCCATAACAATAATATAAACACATCAGCCTTTATATAAAAGGGTTATGATAAGAAGGAAAAACACATGCGGAGGATGTGGTATCACCATGGAAGTGTCAACTGGGATAAAAATGATTAAAGGTATCAATCCAATACATTGCTGTCAGGCTGTAAACTTACCTCAAAATACTTCTCTGAAACACCTCATTTTCTTTCCATCCAGATAATTCTCCTTCTCATTCTCCCAGAAAAGAACCACTTGCTCTACTTATAGTTCAGTATTTATTTTAGTCCTTCAAAGATCTACTTATCCTAACCCCCTTCCCTGAAGTTTGGGTATTTTTTTTATCAAAGTGACGTCTCCCTGATTCAGCTACTAATCTTGCAACACCACCTATTCTATCCTCTTCATGGGTAAACGACCACACCAATCCAGTCCCTCAGAACTGGTTAGTAATTCAAACAAGTACAATATTTAATAGGAAATTAGGAAAGGGATAGAAAATTCTGAGAGTTTGTAGAGCTGTGGCCTATTTGATTGCTGCTGAAATGGATTTTCTGTGATCAGTGGCCTGATTTTGGTCCAGAGGGTTCTAACACTATGTGCTCCAATCTGTATTTTGGGCTTTGTGCTTTTAATAACTGGAGTATGGGTGGGAACTTATTTGGGCCTTTCTGAAGTGTTACATGCAAAAGGAACAATAGTGAATTAACTTTGGTGCACCAAGAACTGAAGACAAGATGCCCAACCCTATCCCACATCTTAGAAAACTTGGCACTGCATAACCTCCTTAGAACATAGATGTCACCTGAAGAAAAATAGGAGTGAGATTTAAAATTTTGTTGAATTAAGTTTTCAAATGTATTTAATTTTGTCAAATGAGGGACTTTGAAAGACTTACGAACTGAAGTTTCATCACTGGCATACTTACAATTTCAAACTGAGATTTATATTCCCTCTAAACTGATAACAATTAGCAGACATCACTTTGTAATCAGTATATTTTTCTTGCTTTTGAAAATTATACTGGATCATTGATGTTAATCATCACAATAAAAATTCATTTTCAGATATAAGACAATTTTTCATTTATTTTTTATTTAAAAAGTATTATTTTTTCTGGATATCTACCACAGAGATTTCAAACCTAATGCATTGATATTTATGGCTTCCAAGATCTGTTTCAAGGTAAATTTCTAGGTACATACCCATTATAACTCTACATTCTTCATTCTGCTTAGAGGCTAACTAACCAATTTCTAGCTCAGTTTTGGCTCCTACTTTTTCTTTGATGGTGAATACATTTCCTCCACTTCCAAAAACATGGAATTCTTTTTACCTTCAAGACATATGGGTAGCTTGATGCTTGTTAGAATTTTAAAAAATATGCATTTATACATACAAACACACTTATATCTATTTCTATATCACTCTCTCTCTCTCCACAAGTTAAACTGATACTTCAAATTACAATCCAACTCTGCAGAATTTATTCTAACCTTCTCTGTTAGTTTGTAACTCCTTTCTCTAAAAGTGAGAGACTTAGCTCTCATTACCTCAATATATCTACTTATTTTTGGAAAATTTATAATCCTTGAAGATTTATAAAATAAGTTTGGAATTTCTAACACATACTTCTATGGAACACAAACTACAAACTAGAGTTCAATATTTGTGTATAGTACTTTCTACTGGAAAGTACTTTAGTACTTTAAAGTACTTTTAGTACTTTAGTACTTTAGTATAGTACTTTCTCCTTAGAGTATATAACCAAAATACTGCTTTTCCCATGTTACTTTTTCCGAGATTGGTAGTGCTTTTCTTCCCCACCCCAGTCACAGTGACTATGTGATTCATTTGTTACTGTTTATATTGCACGTGGGTCCTATTATGGGTTGAATTGTGTCCCCTCCAAATGGTATCACCCTTCATATGTTAAAGCCCTGATTCCTATTGCCTCAATTATTTGGAAGTAGGGTCTTTAAAGAAGTGATTAAGTTAACATGACACTGTTAGGGTGGGCCCTAATTAACCTGACTAGTGTCCTTACAAGAAGCAGAGATTTGGACACAACAGAGAGACACCAGGGATGTGCACACACATAGAAAAGACCATGTGAGGACGAGACAGGCTGGGACCTGGGACCCTTTGCTGCAATGCTTGCCCCTGGACACACGTCTCCTCAAGCAACAAAATACAAAGAAACTGTATGGGACTAAAAATAACTGTGTGCATGTGCAGTTGGGGAAAATTCTGGACAAAAGATACAAAAGACCAAAAAACCCCAACTGCCACTTCTGAAGAGCCGGGATCATTTCTACCTACTCCCTGTAGATTAACAATATTATTAGTATTAGTTTTTGGTTTATCCTTCCCTCATTCCCTTCTCTCTCTCTCCTTCTCTCTCTGGTTTCCTTCCTTCCCTTTTTCTTTCTTCCCTTTTCTTTCCCTTTTCTTTCCTCTCTCCCTCCCTTTTTTCCTTTTTTCCTTTCCTCCTGGCTCCCACCATTCCTCTCTCTCCCTTCCTTTCCAAAAATGTTAAAAAGACACAAATACTATATATTTCCTAACTTCTTCCTCTTTCTTATACAAAGTAGCATATCATATATAATTTTTGCACATTACTATTGCCAAATTCCTTCCCAAAAGTACAATTTTTTATTCCTACCAGCAATGAATAAGAGTGACTGTTTCTCCAAATCAAACATTTCTTACCTATCAAAGCAGCAAAAATCAGAGTTGGAATGAAGTGAAGTATCTACAAGCAACTCCATTCCTATCAAGGAAACTGCTTTATTATTGCCATGGCCACATTGCTTACTGACTAGGCATTAAGTCAACTTAAGACCCTCCCACTGTGCCTTCACTTAGTTGAAGAAGAATGGATGTCTAACTAAATATATCTAGAAGATGCTGTGTGAGCCATCACCATTTTAGACAAGCAGCTATAATTGAGGAAACCAATCAGATTCTCTTTCAGGGACTTTTTACTCTTAAAGGCATGAAAAGAAAAAAGTCAGTTAGTTCGGAGCTATAGATATAGAGACAGAAGCTAAAATATTATTCAGGAATATCATTTTACTGTTTCTGAAAGACCAGTTACTTAAGGTCCAGTTGATTGCCTAGAATTGCTGATGGACTTTTAGAATTACTTCTGTGACCCGAACAGCTTCTCCTTGGAAGAGACATGGCCGGGTGTTTATTTCTATCTGCCTTACTTCTCTAAGTAATCTTGGAGAGAGCGCACTGTAAGTTAGATGACTGAACGTGTCTCTGTTTCTTAAAACTTAAAATAGCTGAATACCACTGTTCCATCTAAGGAAAATAATTCCTCAGTTGCTTCATTCTGAGGAAAAAAATGTTTATATTGGCAGAGTCAAGTGTACTTTGTCATTGTAAATTTTTTGAGAGAAGATAAGAAAATGTAAATTTTATGAGACAAAATAAGAAAATGTAGTCTATAATCTGTCAAATATTCAAACAATGTGCTCAGGGAATAAAAACATTCAAAAAATGTCCTCTATGTTTCTTATCAGTTAGAAGAAGTGTCTGATTTTTTTTTCAGTTTTAATATGAACCAGTCATAAATTCTCTAAAGCATCTACCAAGAGGAAGCATTTTGAGCAGGATCTGAGGAATGAGTTTAAGGTTGACTCTGACTTTATCAAAACTAAGTTAACATCTACCTATTTTAGTCTGATCCCTATTTTAATAATCATAGGTGATGATTTTAAAAGATAATGTTTGATGTTCCTGACACAAAGCAAGGACTCAAACCCAGCTATTATTACTATTTTTAAAATGACAATAATATTTACTTCATATGATTTCTATACACAATAATAGAAATAATGTATTTAAAACTCTTAAAACAATGCCAAGCACATATTAAATAATTGGTAAATATTTAAACTGTATTTTATAGATTACATAAATGCTCTAGGTGCTAAGTATATTGATGTGTGCTCCATATCAATAGAGAGATTTTAAAAATTAAAAACTTCCCCTAAGAGTGAAAATTTTAGCAGTTTAGCGATAGATCCATTTTGTAGATAATCTGTATTGACTTAGAGAAACTTAGTAAATAGATAATAGATCTGATTTTTATGTAAAATAATTGTATTTCTCTATATAAATTTGCCATCTATACTACTGAGAACTCAAGAGAATACAAAGTTTATTTTGGAATATAAGAATTAGCATCTTGGGACTTCCCTGGTGGTGCAGTGGTTAAGAATCCGCCTGCCGATACAGGGGACACAGGTTCAAGCCCTAGTCCAGGAAGATGCAACATGCTGCAGAGCAGCTAAGCCCATGTGCCACAACTACTGAGCCTGCGCTCTAGAGCTCACGAGTCACAACTACTGAGCCCTCGTGCCACAATTACTGAAGCCTGCGTGCCTAGAGCCCGTGCTCCTCAATGAGAGAAGCCACTGCAATGAGACGCCCTCTCACCGCAACTAGAGAAAGCCCGCGTGCAGCAACAAAGATCCACCGCAGCCAAAAATTAATTAATTAATTAATTTAAAAAATTAGCATCTCAATTCTATCACCTTTTAATAATCTTCAAATATACAGGGAAAGTAACTTCATCTTTAGAGTAGATTATATCCCTTAACATACTACATATATATACATATATATACACACACACACATATACACACATATATACACAGTAACATCTCTTTTTTAAGTTTTTGAACACAATTAAATATTATACATAGATACACATTCACTTGGGGTCAGAGATATGAGTGAAAATTTTAAAAATGACTTTATAAACTTAAAAAAAATGCTATACCTGTCAGTATGATTTAGGCTTGACTGCTGCCTAAAGGAGATGAGCAGCTAAGAGATACCTATCTTCAAATAAAAATTGAAATTAAGAAATATAGATGTACTCTATTGCACTCTGGTGGGGAAATGCTGTTTCCTTTCCAATGGTCTGGAGCAAGAGCTGTGTACCTTCAAATTTCACATTTAGCTGCATTATCATGGTTGGCTTCAACCCAGCAGCAAAATAATCTGACAGAGTCATTTTAAAAAGGGCTGGAAGTGGATGGTATGACAGCAATTTGCTAAATTCAAATAATAACATGATTATTGGTCTGGAAAAAAGTGCTAATAAGGTGTCCTGCTATCTGACTCTGTGCCTTATTTTCAGTGATCTGTGGTTGGATTCATCATAAGCCTTATATGATGACGAACATTGTGGTACATTTATGAATAAAATGACTAAAAAGTCAAAACCAGACCCATTAAGCAAAGTGACTTTAGATGCTAAAGTGCTAAATCAAATGAAAGGATCTTATTTGGATTCAAAAAATAGCATTAAATGGACCGAAGCTGTCGTATGAAAGAATGAGGCAAAGCACAGCAATATAATAGGCACTAATCCTTGCTTTTATAAAAATCAAGGACATATTATATCTGTGTACATTTTGCTATGATGCTAACATAGAATACAAATTAAGCCTGACTTTAAAAAATAAGTCCAATGGTAAGTATGAGAGAATAAGAAAAACATTTCAATAATAGGAGTTAAAATGACAATCACATTTATTGTTCTAGTTGGATAAATACAATAACTTAATGAAAATGTCCAAGGAAAGTCTTTGCAGGTTTCTAATTGAATTTAAAACAAAAATGCCCATATCATAGCTTTATACCTGATATTTTATATCAGTTGAACTTTGCAAGAAGTAGTAATTTATCTTTCAGCTTTCACTTTATTTTTAAATGATGTTAATTTAATAGATGCTTTTAAGAATTAAATATGATTTAAATGGTTATTACAAAAGGGAACTTGCTTTTCTATAAATGTGAGGAGGAAAAAAGAAAACAGATTTTAACAAATACCAAAAAATGAAATGAAAGATTTTTCCTAAAGTTTTTAAGTGTATAATAAAATACTTTATTATTGGACTGAAATTAGTATGTTTCAATCATAGAGAATGACACAGAGAGAGAGAGAACTAAGAAGTTTTTTTAAGAGTGACCTAGACCTACTTGTCTTTAAAGGAAAGTGAATTGTCATGGGCAATGTAAATTTAATACCCAAGATCTTGTTCCTTAGTCAGTATTTTTTATTTTTCTACTTTTCTATCTTTGTTTACTGCTTCGTAAAACTGAATTTTTAATTTTATCATTTTTACAAATGTAGAATGGATACCTTAATAAATGCATCAGATGTAATTAAATACCTATTTTATAGAACTACATATACATAATTTTTTATACAGCAATGTTGGAATGGTTAATTTTAGGTCAACCTGGCTGGCCACCAGGTGTCCAGATTAAACATTATTTCTGGATGTGTCTGTGAAGGTGTTTCCGAATGAGATTAGCTTTTGAATTGGTGGATTCCGTAAAGTAGATTGTCCTCCACAATGTGAGTGGATATCATCTAATCCAGTGAGTTCTTGTAGAGAACAAAAGACAGAGGAAGAAGAATTAACCCCTTTTTTCACCCTGCCTGATTGCTTGAGCTGGAACATGGATCTTCTCTCACCCTCTGAGCTCCTAGTTCTCAGGTCTTCAGATCTAGACTGGAATCTACACTATCAGTTTCCCTAGGTTTCTAGCTTGCAGAGGGCAGAATGTGGAACTTCTCAGACTCCATAACTACATGAGTCGATTCTTTAAGATAAATCTCTCTCTCTCTCTCTCTCTCTCTCTCTCTATATATATATATATATATGGTTCTGTTTCTCTGGAGAACTCTGATTAATAAAAATGTTTAAGTCTGTTTAGTAATTTTTGGCTATGGTGTATGTCTCTCTCTATATAAGTATTCATTTATGATAGGTAAGGGTTTTTGGTTGTTGTTGTTTAGTTTGTGGGCTTATTTTTTGCAAGCCAAGTACAGTAGTATACCTCAAATAAATGCATAACTTTAAGTATCTCCTCCAAACTCCAGATATTTTAAAATATTGGTGTGCACTAAATTTAGGCTTAAGATTGGATTCCTGCTGCAATAAAATTTAAAATATTTTAGAATTTTATCTGTTTAAAGAAACCAAAGTAACTAGTTTTCATCAAACAGACAAATACTACAAGCTTGAATTATTTAAGCATTGAAGGGTTGGAGATTGAAGAGATGCTTTAAATAAAACACAGATTTCTTATTGAAAATAATGTGCAGACAGGAGAAACATTTTTGGTCTCCTAGAAGCCCCTGGAAACCATGGTAGTACAAGGAAATTGATACAGATAAGGGTAAAATCGCCACAGGCATATTGACTAAACCTATGCAGTATATGGGAGTAGATTTGGTACTGGTATTCTCATTATATTCCTTATTTGAAAGGAGTAAGACTGAACAGTAGATTTTAGCTGTGATGCACAGAAATAAAGGTTTTTCTTTCTGAGTCTTAAGATTGCGTAAAGATTTTCTCAGAAAAGACAGTTAACATAAATACCAAGGTAAGGACTAAATTGAAAACTTGATATCTATAAAGAATACAAATACAGATTTATTTTCAACATATAAGAATTGCTTCTCTTTAAAGTAGAGGAGTAGAACTAACTGCTGAATAATCATCGACAGGAAGACACTGGAACTCAACAAAAAAGATACCCCACATCCAAAGACAAAGGAAAAGCCACAATGAGACGGTAGAAGGGGCGCAATCACAATAAAATCAAATCCCATAACTGCTGGGTGGGTGACTCACAAACTGGAGAACACTTATACCACAGAAGTCCACCCACTGGAGTGAAGGTTCTGAGCCCTATGTCAGGCTTCCCAACCTGGGGGTCCAGCAACATGAGGAGCAATTCCTAGAGAATCAGACTTTGAAGGCTAGAGGGATTTGATTGCAGGACTTCGATAGGACTGGGGGAAACAGAGACTCCACTCTTAGAGGGCACACACAAAATAGTGTGTGCATCGGGACCTGGGGGAGGAGCAGTGACCCCATAGGAGACTGAACCAGACCTACCTGCTAGTGCTGGAGGTTCTCCTGCAGAGGTGGGGGGTGGCTGTGTCTCATCATGAGGACAAGGGCACTGGCAGCAGAAGTTCTGGGAAGTACTCCTTGGCGTGAGCCCTCCCAGAGTCCACCATTAGCCCCACCAAAGAGCCTGGGTAGGCTCCAGTGTTGGGTTGCCTCAGGCCAAACAACCAACAGGGAGGGAACCCAGCCCCACCCATCAGCAGACAAGCAGATTAAAGTTTTACTGATCTCTGCCCACCAAAGCAACACCCAGCTCTACCCACCACCAGAGCCTCCCATCAGGAAACTTGCACATGCCTCTTAGATAGCCTCAACCACCAGAGGGCAGACAGCAGAAGCAAGAAGAACTACAATCCTGGAGCCTGTGGAACAAAAACCACATTCACAGAAAGATAGACAAGATGAAAAGGCAGAGGGCTAGGTACCAGATGAAGGAATAAGATAAAACCCCAGAAGAACAACTAAATGATGTGGTGATAGGCAACCTTTCAGAAAAAGAATTCAGAATAATGATAGTGAAGATGATCCAGGACATCAGAAAAAGAATGGAGGCAAAGATCGAGAAGATGCAAGAAATGTTTAACAAAGACCTAGAAGAATTAAAGAACAAACAAACAGAGATGAACAATACAATAACTGAAAGGAAAACTACACTAGAAGGAATCAATAGCAGAATAACTGAGGCAGAAGAACGGATAAGTGACCTGGAAGACAGAATGGTGGAATTCACTGCTGTGGAACAGACTAAAGAAAAAAGAATGAAAAGAAATGAAGACAGCCTAAGAGACCTCTGGGACAACATTAAATGCAACAACACTGGCATTATAGGGGTCCCAGAAGGAGAAGAGAGAAAGGACCCAAGAAAATATTTGAAGAGATTATAGTCGAAAACTTCTCTAACATGGGAAAGGAAATAGCCACCCAAGTCCAGGAAATGCAGAGAATCCCATACAGGATAAACCCAAGGAGAAACATGCCGAGACACATAGTAATCAAATTGGCAAAAATTAAAGACAAAGAAAAATTATTGAAAGCAGCAAGGGAAAAATGACAAATAACATACAAGGGAACTCCCATAAGATTAACAGCTGATTTCTCAGCAGAAACTCTACAAGCCAGAAGGGAGTGGCATGACATATTTAAAGTGATGAAATGGAAGAACCTACGACCAAGATTACTCAATCTGGCAAGGATCTCATTCAGATTCAATGGAGAAATCAAAAGCTTTACAGACAAGCAAAAGCTAAGAGAATTCAGCACCACCAAACCAGCTCTACAACAAATGCTAAAGGAACTTCTCTAAGTGGGAAACACAAGAGAAGAAAAGGACCTACAAAAATAAACCCAAAACAATTAAGAAAATGGTAATAGGAACATACATATTGATAATTACCTTAAAAATGTAAATGAGCCTTATAATAAGTAGAATAAGCTAGACACAAAAGAACAAATATTAAATGATTCCACTTATATGAAATACCTAGAAGAGACAAATCTATAGGGACAAACAGTAGATTAGTGGTTGCCAGGAGCTGGAGGAGAGGGGGAATGGGGAATTACTTGTTAATGGTATGAGATTTATTTTGGGGGTAATGAAAATACTCAGTAATTAGACATTGGTGATGGTTGTACACCTTTGTGAATACACTAAACAGCACTATAATTTACACTTTAAAAGTGAGTACTATGGTATGTGAATCAAATCACACACACAAATAATAATAAGGGGTGAGGCAAAATGCCTCAAATAGGATAACTCCTTATGGAAACCAAACTGTTTCATATGTTTATAATATGAAGAATTTACACAGACCTCTCACTTAGGCAAGACTTCTGTGCAATATATGGACTCAACTTGGAGCCCAGTGAAACTTTTATTAGGAAATCTGCTGGGAACATCTTTCCCAGACTTCTTCTATAGTATTTATAATTCTCATTCCATGGTAATCAAGTTCCTTTTAGTGCTTATGTTTGACTGAAACTTGGTTCTCTTCTGTACTTCTGTAGCCATCTTATGGGGAACAAGTTCTTGGGTTAGAAGTAAGGTTTTTATTCTCCTAGTTACTGTGACCATGACCAAAATACCATTCTTACTATCTCATATAAATAAAACCAGAACTTCTCCAATGAAGTTCTTTCTGGTTAATTCTCCCTGATACCACCTTGTTACGGTCAATTATAGATACTCTTCCAGCAAAAACCCCCTTATTAAAATGATTCAGTCTTCCCGGATCCCCTTAAAATTCCTAGGAAAGAATGTGATTCTTTCTAGGCTTACCCGATGAAATTTATTTCAGGAATTAGTTTCTTCCTGGTTACAATCTTTTCTCTTTATTTTTATCTTTACTCATATTACAAACATGATGAAGGTTCCCAGAATGTGGCTCCAGGTTTAAGAGATCGAGCAACAGTTCTCCAAAAAAGGGTATGGATTTAGCAATTATCCCTACTAGCACCACTATACAAGCATACCTCAGAGATATTGCCAGTTTAGTTCCTGACCACTGCAATAAAGCAAATATTGCAATAAAGTGAATCACACAAATTTTTTGGTTTCCCAGTGTATATAAAAGTTATGTTTACACTATATTGTAGTCTAAGTGTGTGATATCATTATGTTTTAAAAAATGTACATACCTTAATTAAAAAATATTTTATTGCTGAAAATGCTAACCATCATCTGAACCACCAGGGAGTCATAATCGTTTTGCAGTTGTAACATCAAAGATGACTGATCACAGGTACCATAACAAATATGGTGCCAATAGACTTGCTTGACCCAGGTTGCCACAAATACAATATCGGTGAAGTGCAATAAAGTGAAGTGCAATAAAACGAGCCATACCTGTATTTTTTTTTTTTTAGTTTTTTTTTTTTTTTAATGTAGACTATTTTTAAAGTCTTTATTGAATTTGTTACAATATTGCTTCTGTTTCATGTTTTGGTTTTTTGGCCATGAGGCATGTGGGATTTAAGCCCCTTGACCAGGGATTGAACCCGCACCTCCCGCATTGGAAGGTGAAGTCTTACCACTGGACTGCCAGGGGACTCCCCATGCCTGTATTTTTTAATTAAATGGGATACTTAGACGTGGCTGAGCCTGAGATTTAAACATAGGTTAAAATGACACTGTGCTCCATTTGACTAAATTATATGGCTCCTTGAATAACTTAATCAGCCATATTTGAGTGCAAGAAACAGACTCCCCAAACTACATCAAACAAGGGGTTACATTTTTAGGATAAACATAAAATCTCACAGAAACGTCAGATTAACTACATGAAAACTGAAGTGGAAATATGATTCTAGCAATTGAAGCTGGAACTTAATGCAGAATTCGAAGTAACTCTAGGGACCTAGTCAGTGGTTCTTATCGCTTCACTCTAGTATTCTGCCACAGATAGATCAGCGAGCTTCACATGGCCACTCCTAGCATCTGTTCCTGTATAACTTCAATTTACAAATCGTTCCTCATGGTCCCCAAAACATTATATATTGCACTTATACACTATTATGTTTGGCTAACGCTTTTTTTAACCTGGTTCTTTTACAACTTTTGAGAGAGAACAATTAGTTCAAGTCCTATTAAAAAGTAAATTCACATATAAATATGGAATCTGTGCCCTTGGGTCAATTTTAAACCCCTTGAACTGTTACTAGCTCTCTCTGTTACCAAAAAGAGTACAGTTTGGGTTGTGAGTGAGGCAACAATCCTTAGAAGATAGTATAAGCAGCATAGTTACCCTGAGTGACACAATTAATACCATTATTCTTGAATGCCATGCCCCAACAATGTTTTCTCTCTATATATAGTTTCAAATGTTTTTCAGCAAAAATGTTCAGACTTTCAAATGGGCAATATCAAAAACTCTCTTTCCTTCCCTCACTGGGAAAACCTCCAAGCTGTATCCTAAATTTTTCCTAGAGATGGTCTTTTAAGTTCCTTTGTGGCAGTGGTTCTCAACCTGGTTAACACGTTACTGTAACCTGGAGAGATATCAAAAAGCATTGATGTCTGGGCCCCACCCCAAACCTATTAAATTAGAATCTCTTGGGGTAGAACACAGATACTGACATATTTTAAAAGCTCCCCTGATGATACAGATCCATAATTTTTAAACACTGTCAATCTCAAAGTCCACAATCTCCAGGTGATGACCATTTCTTTTCAAAACCTATAATGACTTATTCCGGGGTTTTATTTACTCTCATCAGTGGGCAGCCAAACTACCACAAAGTGGCATAGGTATAGATGTGGAAGAAAGTACCGAATTACACAGGTTCAGTTTCAGCTCTAATGTGCAAAGTGCTTGATCTCATCACTCCTGTTCTTAGAACAAGATAAAGCTACGCAAACTAAGAATCAACGGTTTTTCTTGGACACTAAGGTTGCAGGGCACACAATTGCCATAACACCTGGAAAGACAAGTGCATCCAGAGAGATAGAGCAAGGTGGGTCTGATTACCTGAAGCAGAAACTACAGGATCAATATACTGGTAGAAACACTTAAATGGCGATTTTGGTGAGTTGCTGGAGGCAGAGTATGGAATAGAGAGTGAGAAACTTCTGAGGGGAACATTCTTAGGGATTCCCTAAACTTTCATGAACTTCCCCTCTAGGAACGTGACCAGGTTCTCAATTTTAGGGTTCAGGAAAATCCTCTGGGGGGCTTCCCTGGTGGTGCAGTGGTTAAGAATCTGCCTGCTAATGCAGGGGACATAGGTTTGATCCCTGGTCCGGGAAGATGCCACATGCTGTGGAGCAACTAAGCCCATGCGCCACAACTACTGAGCCCGTGTGCTGCAACTACGGAAGCCTGCATGCCTAGATCCCATGCTCCGTAACAAGAGAAGCCACCACAATGAGAAGCCCGTGCACTGCAATGAAGAGTAGCCCCTGCTCACCGCAACTAGAGAAAGCCCCCTGCTGGTTCTGGAGGGGGAGGAGGAGAGCAACTATTATGAAGTGTGGCCAAAGCATTTTCCATAAGACAAGCCTAGTCTCCAGGAGAAAGGACTTTGCCAGAGCTCAATTCTGGAAACAAACTCTGGCTGGGGGAGAGCATTTCTCCCCATTCCAGCACTCTCCAGCCTTCCTGTTTCACCTAAGGGGTGAAAAAGCATTGTCAACAAGAGACACAGCTTGAAGGAAATAGATTGTGTATGTTGCAGTCAGGGAAAGAGTAGGGGACAGGAAAAAAGCTATACCAATGAAGGGGAGAAAGAAACACTTACAAAAATGAGACCCCAAATTGAGGATAATTGGAACTACTGCAGGGACATTTGGGTGTGCTAAATAGCACTTTGCCAGGCAGCCACATGAAAGATTAGTGAGGCCTGTTTTACAAGTCAATAGGATAATGCAGTAAAGAGAATTATGATAAATCAGTGGACAAATATACATCTATTTTTAATACAGTGACCCCAGCCAGTGGTTAGCTTGACTTTAAGGATGTAATTCTAGCCTGTCCAGCTCTCCATATCTCACCAATAAGATAACTCAATCCATCAACAGGGAGGAATAAATAGAGGGTATAAAAACACCTAGATTGTTCACTCTAATACTATACATTACTGAGCCTGAAGCAAAGTTCCCTCGTTGAAAAATGAGGACAGATGCCAACAATATTGGTGACTTCTAATATGTTTTGCCCACATGCCATACTTGGAATAGTCATCCTTCTGTTTTTCTTTTGTACAGTCAGTAATTTGTTTTGGTAAATTTCTCTGTAAAGTGATCTGTAAAATATTTGAGGAGTGGAGAGCCATTGATATATTGATCTCAGTGTGAACTAAACATAGGCTTTTGTATGGTAGGTTGATGTTTTCCTGGCCATACATGTGTGGGACCTTAATGTTCATGGGAATATCATGGTTTATGATGAACTAAAGACAAACACCAGAGGATTCCCATCCTCAATATGTGAAAGGTATTAATACTCAGTTTTAATTGATCCTACAAGACCAACAGGTCTACCTCCTTCTTACAATATACATTCCCCATTAACTCCCCTTCCCATAGCCCTGTCAGAATTGGCCACTGCCTGAGAATGCTGATGAAAGACAAGAATGTTTATTATAATATAGAATATTCATTTATAGGTCTTAATCTTTATTTCTTTACAACCTTTTCAAAGACTCCTCTCGTATGGAAAGTGTTTTCATGATTGTATAGCTGGGTCCCTGCCAGAACCCAATCACATGGCCCCAACTGCAAGTTGGCTGAGAACTGTGCAAGTGCTCATGAATATTCAATGATTGTTAATTGTCTGCCACCGACTTCCAGGAGCAGAGTCCTAATATGACTAGGTTCTTCCTAAGTGAATTCTCTCAGGGAAACTAAATTTGGGATATTCTGCTTTGCTCTCACTTTGCTAAAGCCCAGCAGATATAACCAACTCAATGCACAATTATTAAATTTTTAAACACTTTTAAATTATCCTATGATTTTAACTATGCAATTCCACAAAGTATTCTCAGCGCTTTAATTGCCATGTATATGTAGCATTGCAAAGATCAACAAATCCATATCTCTAGTCCATCCACTTCTGAGCTTGAAACCCCCATAGTTCCCCTATTGGATATCTCCACCACAAGGTCTGAAATATGTTTCAAACTCATCATGTCCAACAATAATTCAATCCTTCCCTTTGTCTCAGACCTATCCCTTTCCTTTTGTTTTTCATCTTATTAAAATGGTATTGACAGTTTCCTAGTAGTTCAAGCCACAGACCTGAACATTACTGTTATTCCTTCAATTTTTTTTCTCTGCCTTTCCCCATTAAATTTGTCAGCAAGACTGGCTGATTTTATCTTATGCTATCTTATTTCCAACTCTATTTCTCCATCCCCCTGTCTCAGATCAATAGTGTCTCTTTCCTTGGTTGAATGATCTCCAATCCATTCCTCACTCTACAGTCAGAGTGACTTCAATAAAAGACAAATCTTATCATATCAGTTTCTTACTTAATGGAGTCAAAGACTCAAAGACTCTCATTACCCTTAAATGTGTTTCAAAATACTTAACATTTACAGAGTGCTGCAAGGTCTGTTCCATGTCTAACTCTCTGGCCTTATGTCTCATATATTTCAGTCATTACTGACCTTCTTCCCTTCTCTCTTTCCTCTTTGGTGTGCTATTCATACATACCGGTTCTGTACTTGAATGATTCTGCATCCTCCTCCCCATACACTCTCAACCCTTGTCAGGCTAATCCCTAACTTTCCTTCACGTCTCACCTTAACTATTATTTTCCTCAGAAAGCTTTATTTCATCCTTATATACAAGTTAGGTATTTTACCTATGTAGTACTGCAATTCTTCTATTATAGGTCTAATGTATATCTAATTATAATTATCTACTCAAATGAATGTCTGTTTACCTTGCTCACTCTTCTTGACATTGAACATTATTTAATTTTAATCTAAATTTTACTTAGATTTAATATTTTAAATTTGATTTAGTTTTATTACTTCATTTTAAATTTTTGATACTGTACATTTTCTAAACGGAAATCCCATACCATAATATTCTCATTTGTTGAACAGCTGTATTATGTTGAACAGTTCCTGAGTATATACTATTGAACAACTGCTTTTACCTATATAGTTCTGCAGTAATTAGTAACAAGCATCATTGAAAAAAATTTACCAGTACTCATATTAACTGTTCCAAAACTCCTGCTCTAATTATTAGCATTTTAAAAATTGCTGTGTCAGGACAAATAGAAATGAATGTATATCATATGATCAATAACCCCGAAAAATAAACTTTACCTTATCAGTGTTTGTATAAAAATGAGAAAGCAAAACATTATATAAACCCTATCTTTAAAACTGCCTCTCTGAATATGTAACAATGGGGAAGTTGTGCCTACTGTATTGCCTAGAATGTAAATGAAAATATTTTTATAATAAAAATGTGGTTTATGCTTTACCTAGTTAATCACTGTAAATTTCATAAATATTTATGACACTATACATAGGTCCATCCCAATAGTTATTTTGATAAAGTTTTTAAAAATATTTTAACATGAAGAAATGCCAGATATATCTTCTGATATTTATAATGTTCATGGTGCTGTTTAGCTTGCAAATGAGATCCTATGTCTTAATATACAATTATTCAAAATTGAGAGATGGCCTTAGCTAAACGTTCACCTGAAAGAAATTAAAATCAAACAAATCTCATGCGTAAAAAATCTCACACATGTAGAAAGTTTCCAGTCTTTATAGTTTCGCATTTACAGAGTTGTTTCTCAGGTATTACTTTATGAAGTAATTCCTGCAGAGTTTACTAAAATATTGTTTAAAAGAAACAGTTATCAGACAACCACTGTGACATGAGTGGACTCTATAGCTAGGAGAATCAAAAGGAGGCGACCCAAGTGGAGGGATGGCATAAGCCCAGTGAAAGGGTTATCTCCTGGACAGATTGATGCCTTCTCTGACTGGGCTTTTGGTCCATAGTGTGGACACCTGGGCGCCAATAAAAGTTTCACTCAGTATCAGTAAAATTTACTCTAAGGAAATGGAAGCTCAGCATTTTACAGTAGACATATTCAACTTGATTCTGAAAAACCATTATTTTGTCAATTGATAAGAGAGTTCAAATAAGTTGGAAAACTTGAAAAGACATAAGTGAAAGAAAATGGGAAGAGTTAGGAGATAAAATTAGTATTTCTAGAGGAAGAATGATAGAGCTAGGTATTTGCCTTGTGACTTTATAAAATGTTAACTGTAGACTTGAAAGTTGGGAGTAAAACAGGCATACTAATATGCTTACTGCAGCTCGACTGGCAGGTGTTCCTTAATTTCCAGATAAGACAGGTTCAATCCTGCCATAAATCCTCTGTGAAACTAAGTGCTTTCTCATTATCTGTCAAGAACTTTCTTTTGATTGCTATTTTCTATTTACACCTGGCTGTGATTTTCAACTTTTGATGAATTCTCATACTCCATCTATTTGCAGTGGTCTAATGCTGATCCAATTTCGGAGCATGAAATCTCTTTGTTTCCTCTACCCTATGCCACAAATAATACTACAGAAAATAAATTATTGGCTGGAGATTTAAGTATAACTAACTATAAGAGATGCTATATGACAGCATGCTATGGAAGATGGTTTTCAGATGGCCCCCAAATTTCCAACTCTTAAAGTCTTCAGCCCCATCCATCCACCCAGCTACCAGCCTCTGACCCTATTGTTCTGCCTTCTCTCCTCTTCCCACGTATCACTGTCTTTTCTCAGTTTTGATCTATTACTTCCCTAGATGCCTGTTCACTTTTTAGTAGACAACTTAGCTAAACATTTTACTATCTCCTCACAGCTCAGGTTCATGAATCCTCAGCTTGTATTGATGAGACAAAATATATTTCCCTAAACAAAAGGAGTTACTTAACAAAATTAAACTTTTATGTGAGTTTTTACTCCAAGTAAACTAACTCTCTCCCTAGTAGGCACTCTTCTTAACTCAGCTTTTCAACCATAAGTAAATTAATTACAAGAAATTCATCTCAACTCTGTTTATTTCTGTTCCACAAGTATTTACCACAATGCCCGGCACACAGGTGATGCTTTAAAAATGTTAGGAAGATGGATGGAAGAATGAATGATTAATTGGTTAATAAGAAAGGCATTAATAAACACCCTTTGGGGATATCAGAGTCATTCATTAGAGTAAAAGATTCCAGTACATACTAGCTGCAGTCCTTCCAGGAATCAGAGAAAATGGGAATAGCTATTTTGCTAATAATGCTACATATGTAGATGCAGCATAGACTGTATCTTTGTAATGAAAACTTTTGTTAATAGGAACAGTAATTCACTGAGTACAGAAATCCAGCTCAGTTTTTATGTTGATTATATAATACTTCATGTAGAGTGCCTACATTAACATAAAGACATTAATATAAAAGAAATGTGAGACTTTATTTTGGAAGTTTAGGTCATCCTAACTTGTTCAAGATAATAATAATTTAGGAGGAAAACACATTAAAGTAGCTATGTAGCCTTGGAGAAAGCTTTGACTTGTAGAAGTTTTATGAAGTTTTGCCTTCTTCATATCAAGAATACAAATGGCAAGTCCCATTTTAGAAGGACATTCTCAAAGGAATTATAATTTATTGTTGATTTATAAAACATTATGGCATAATGCATACTTTTGAGCTCAAAATATTATAGGTTCTAAACAATACTGTACTGCACTCCTAAAATTCCACTTGACTGATTATTTTTCTTAAATGTATTTCTTTATCAAAACCCTTTTTATTGTTACATTTGTGGACAAAGTCATCACTGCAACCTTTAACAATTACTCCCTAAGACACAGATTTAGGGACAACAACATTTGAATAAAAGTATTTTTAACATTATAGTCAGTTAGTGTATTCTGAGCAGAAAGGTCACACTCTAAGAGGCATTTGACACACATGCAACCATTGGTTATGACGTGTTATTTATTAGCACTAACTAATATTGCATGAACATCAGAAAGTCAATGAGTACGGAAGATTTTCTTTAATAATGTATGAATATTACTTCATAACAGAGAAAAGAGTTGCAATAATTAAATATCAGAGAATATGATTTTTTAAGATATCGAATAATGTAATAGCAGCGGAAGGAAATTTACCCAGAGAGAAATTTAACACAATATTTTGACCTCACCCGTCTTTCATGACACTGACTGTTTTCAGAAAATGATTCTAACTTAAAACCAAACTGTCGAGGGAAGCCAAAGGCTTACACTATTTGGTTTACTGTTCTAAGAGTATCTTTATACCAAGAAGGTAAAACAGGAAACACTTTATTATTTTCACTAAGAAGTCCTCCAATCTGTATCCACTGGAAATAAAATTTGATCCCTCTACTGCCTGGCACCACTCATTTTCTTGACTAAAGTAAATCTAGCTTTACTAATCAAAACTAATGCTTAATATCAATAAATGCAGAATAACATGGATTGATTCTACCATTCAAATGTAGTTCCAAAGATTAAATGTTAAAATCCATATTAAAATGGTCATTGCTTTAGTTTACTAAATGTTTTTGCTTATTCTGTATTTTCAGTCATGTGAACTTTAGTTCACTCTCACACTTGTTACCTAACAATTATAGGCTACAGTTTATATTATCTTTCTATTTTAGAGACAAAACTCCCTTAAAAATCAGAGTTGTGTGATATTCATAAAGCTACGTACTGACTGACCTCAAATGCAATTCAGCCCAATTGAGAAAAAAAACAAGCGAGTCTCCTTCAGTGTCTTATACCTAAAAGTTCATATTTCAAATTTTAAGTAAATATTGCATTATTTTTATTACCACCACATAATTTCTTATCTTCATACCCCTACTTTACAAAAAGTGAGTCCTATTTTAGCATCTTCTTTTTTTAATAAACGTGTTTAGGTAAGTGGCAATAATACATATTTAATAAGGGTTATCCGAATTCCCATTAAAATTTTTAAAAGGGGGGACCATATTGTTTTTGCTAGAAATACAAAGAGGTTAACAGCTAGAAACTGAAATTATCTTTCATTTCACTTGAATTAATTCAGTTATTTCCACTTAAACTACCATAGCTGTTTAAGCTTTTGAGCACAGCACCTGCTGGTGATAGCAAAATTGAATCTGTCACATTCTGTTGAAAAATCTTGTCGAAATACGTATATTAAAATAAAATTAAACTGGGTCAAATACTTTGTTTCTATTTGTCCCATTCAGCTCATTTAATGCCTTAAAATTTTTTTTAAACCAAGAAATGTCAGTATGCAATGACTATTTAGATAAACAAATAAAGCAAATAAAGTCTGTTACATTTGACTGTGAAGTCATATTTCTGTGTTTGACCAGCAGAAAGTATCAGTTTAGAACTATGTGTCAATGATGACCTTTAGGAGGAAGAAATTTTCAGAAACTCAAAAGAACTACTGAAACTACAGTGGTCTCTATCTGGCTTATAACAGTTGCTTTTCAACTGCAAGGCATTTAGCTAATTAGTTAAATGATACCAAGAATAAAATCCGAAATCAAAGAATTTTACTCTCAGAAGCTAGCCTTTATATATTGACCAGTAATGAATATTTCAATCATCTCCGATAGAAATGTTGCTTGTTGAACTGCCTCAACTAAATTTTGTTGTTTGCTTTATTTAAGTTTTAATTTCATAAAATATTCTAATCTAATAGTTTAAGTTTCTATATTTTTAATGTATAGAATATTGTACTAAACATTTTGTACTTAATTTTTTATAAAGTATATATGACCATTTGTATATTCCTATGGCAGTAGGTACACTTTGAATGTTCATGTGATAATGGCTCAATATTATAGGGAATACATGCCACATACTTTGAAAACCTATTTCTTAAAGTAATCATTCCCTTCTCTGGATGCCTGTAGTGATTATGGACTTCAGTATTATTTTAATTCTTTCTGTCTCTGATTCTGTTTAACTATTCAAGTTTATAAATTACCTGTCCTATCCCCCCGAAAATAAATAAAACATTTAAGTCATTGAAGAACCATTTACTCCTATATATTTTATGCAAAATATTCCCTCATTAAGATAACTCACTAAGTATATTGCACAAAGTATGTAATCCTTAAATATTTATGCATATGTTTATTTTCATATTTGAAAACCAAACCCCAATGGTGATAGTGAATGGCATTTTGCATATTTACTTGAAAAACTCCATTATGTGATAACTATCTTTTCCCATGCTAGAATGAATAGGTTTCTTCTTCTTTATAAATGACAGGTTAAGTTGCCACACTCTTAAGTTCATATTTTACTGATCTTTTTCCCTAAAAATATCATCATCCTCATAATTGTTGCCACAATTATTCAGTTAATTAAAACAAAGCTGTGTAACTATGGAGGAAATGCAACTATGGAGGAATTCAGGATCAACAACATGGTTGATTCAAGCAATGCTGGAAATTTGTATTTAGAAGAGAATTGCATTCATTCCTATAGGCCCAAGCTTAGAACTGCTTCTATTGGCATAGAATTTTATTTATTAGACTGTATGTTTCTTTTATTAAGGAATGGGGGTCAATTCTATATTACCAATAGGTCTACTTACTTTTAACACTCCAGGGGAAAGAATCTTGGATTTTGAACCTTGGATCTGAACTATATTAGTCCACAAAACCATTAAATATTCATTTTACAGGGATGATGCTATCTGCTCTGGAATAAAAATATCAGAAAAAAAAGCAAAATAATAGAGATAATAAAAAACATCCAGTGACTGCCAGAGGTTTGTGTTTGGTGTGTGTGGTGGTGGGGTGGCAGGGAATGAATGAATAGCAGAGCACAGAGGGTTTTTAGAGCAGTGAAAATACTCAGTATGATACCATCATAATGGACACAAATCATTATTCATTTGTCCAAACCCACAGACTACACAACACCAAGAGTAAACCCTAGTATAAACTATGGACTTTGGGTAATTACGACGTGTCCATGTAGGTTCATCAACTGTAACAAATGTACTACTCTGGCGAGGGACTTCGATAATGTGGGAAGCTAGGCATCTGTGGGGCAGGAGGTATGTAGGTGTAAGGAAGCAAAATTTGCCACCCCAAAATGTCTCACTGGTATGAGGATTATTTCAGGTTGAGTTTTATTAAGAAACAGAAGGCTCAAGAATTCTTTCTTGTTATCTCGCTCTTAGCTCCTTAAAGAATTTAGGTAAAGGGCTATTACCAGAGATATCTGCAAAGAATATGGGCTAGATGTGGTGGGAGAGACTAGGCAGTGCCTAGAGATCAGAGTTCACTCTGTGTCTGATTGTCTCTGAAAGGTCCTGCAGACAGGTGTTTACCAAGCATTTGCTTTTCCATCTCCATGTGAATTTTTTCCTCCCCTTTGTAGTCCCAAACCATTACCCCCAACATCCTTTTTTGTCTTTAGCTGAAGATGATGTTTAAGGTGAGGGCTTTGGCCATCTTGGTTACTCAGTTTTCCTGGGTCTCTCCCATGTATGTATGTTATTAAATTTTTGTTTGATTTTCTCCTGTTAACCTGTCTCATGTCAATGTAATTCTTAGACCAGCCAGAAAAGCCTATATGGGTAAAAGAAAATTTCTTCCTCCCAGATATAGGAAATCCCTGTACTGTCTCCTAATATTGCTGTGAACCTTAAACTGCTGCCCCCCCCAAAAAAAGCCTTATTTTTTTTTAAAAAAAGCAAAAAACAATATCAGACAAAAAGGAAACAATATAAGCTGAGGCTGGCATAGACTGTCATCCAATCAACTAAATCTATACTCCAGTTACTCTGATTTACATTGAGACATTAAATCATTATTTTACATTGAATAGAAAAAGAGAAACTCAAAGTTTATCTTCATGATTCTAAAATTATTTCATTAAATAATATTGAATCCTCTGTATACAGCAGGCTCTTTTCTATTAAATGTACATGTACTTTTGAATTAATAAAGTGCTATCTTTAGTATTTATTATTGTATTTAGCTACTTGTGTCTTTATGAGCACCATATTAGTCTTCATGCCTCAAATCAAAAGCCAGTTAACTTTCATGTCTTAAATGATTTCTTAACACAAGAACCCTCCTCTTTTCCCACCACTGGGCGTCTATGCTGTCAATATAAGGCAGCAGGATCTAAGACTGAAAATTCTGTGTAGAAGCCTATGACCTGCTCCCTGGAGAGGGAATAGCTTCTTAAATTTAGCAGTATCTGTGTTCTAATTTGTAACAGCTCATTCATAGCAAATTTGTAATTATTTACTTAAACTTCAAATAATTTAAAGTTTTTATCTACTTTAATTCCCGTTAACCCATGGAGGATGGAGTAAGAGGGGAACTAATTACGTAGTTTACACAAACAAAAAGGCTGGATTTTAATTTCCTTTAATGTTCCAAGAAAGTGTATTTAAAGCACATACTTAAGACAAGTGAAAATATTCCATCAAATATCTCTACAGATTGATATTATTCATCTTCTAAAATTGTTCCATTGTCTTCCTTCTAGAAATTTTTTTAAAAAGCACAGATAGCCAAACAAAAACCTCTTGGACATAAGCCCTTCTTTAATTCTGCTGTTTCTCATTCCTTCCCCTTATATTTTTACCTCCTTGAGAGAAGTGTTCATATTCAAGATATTCACTGTCTCTATTCTCAACCAACTGAAATCTATTTACCTCTGTTATTAAAAAAAAATAATAACTTTTTTTTTTTTTTTTTTTGGTCAAGAACACTATGATATCCTGGTTGTGGAATGCAGTAAATGACTTTCAGTACTTTCTGATCTGATGTTTCTAGAGCGATGTACATGATGCTTCTTTTTGAAACTTTTTCTTTCCTTCTCTGGCACCAATCTTTTTAACCCACTGGCTCTCCTGCCACCCCCACCCACCCTGCTCTGTTTTTTTTTTTTTTTTTTTCCTGCAGTGGTAAATGCTTGTGAATAGAGATGAATTTTGTTGCAAATATGTATGTAAAGTTCATAGGTTTCTCTATCCTCTTAAAAGCAGTTAACTGCAGGATTCTGTTCATGGTACTGCTGTAGCAGAAACTAGTTGAGGCACCCCCCCATTATGTTAGCCCTTATTCAGCCCTTATTCTTTCCGCCCATTCAACTGGTCTCCTACTGATTTTTCTTATTTTCTCCCTCTCTTGCTTAATTTCCCTGTGAAAATGATTGTCCTCTAGCTAAGGTTGTACTATGCACCTGATGTTTACTTCTCCAAGACAACACTCCCTAACTCTCCTTTCCTTTGTGAGCATTCTTCATTCCAAAAAGAAGGTCACAGAATGATAACCTTGAGGACCACCAGAACCTATTCGGGAACCACCTGATGCCAGGCCTAATGATCTCAATGTCTCCTGAAGGAAAGAATGCAAGACTACATCAGCCCTGATCCTTATCTACAGCCCTATTTTCCACCCTGAAACTATAAGACCCCTTCCAGCTTCCCAGGAAAGGGGGCACAGTCTTGAGAGCATTAGCCCCCTGTTCCCCTCTTTGCCTGGCAAAGTAATAAAGCTACTCCTTTCTACTCCTCCAGAGCTCTGTCTCCAAGTTTCTATTTGACACTGGGGAACAGAGGTTGAGTTTTTTGGCAGCAGTACCAGTTCTCTTCTACTTTTTAAAAAATTCTTTTTCTCTCTTCTCAAGCTGTCTTCTTTACTCTCGTCCTCTTCTCTCCTATTCCTTCCCTTTGTGTGCCTTTCTTCCATTTTCACTCATACACATCCTAGGAAATCTCACTCACTTCAGTGACTTCAACTACCAACTATATTTTGAGTATTCCTAGACCATTGTCATTGAAATCTGAATTATATCTTGACCTCTATATCACCTGCTATGTATCCTGAAATTATCAGATCAAAGGCAGATTTCAACACCCTCCATCTGTATTCGACATTTTCTGTTTCAGAGTGTGAAATCAACATCATCCAAGTGACCAAAGTTAGAGGATGAGGAATCACCTGCACTTCCCTCTCCCTAACTCCTGCATCCTTATGGCCTTACAAGGCATGCCTCAGTTATAACCCCCAATTCTCTCATTTCTTCATCACTGTAGAATCCTTCTTCTTTGATGCAGAAACATCAAATGAATGAATAATGAACTTAGTCCATGGAGTTCAGAGAGCCTGATGTGCAATAGAGTAATCCAAAGTAATCCATTTATTAGATTTAGCTGTGTATGGAGTGCGAGTACTCAGGGAAAAGGCATTTCTTAAAGTGTTATACAAATGAAAAGCTAGGATATTAAATAAAATTGTAACCAAACACAAAGATAATATAAATAAGTGGAGATTAAAAAGGGACCAAACAAAAACTGGTCAAAAGACCATGAATATACAGAAACAAAGAATAATAGAATGGACAAGAGTTAATGGATCTAAAGAGGAAATCATGTACAGTAAGTCCCCTACATACAAACCTTCACGTTGCAAACTTTCAAAGATGTGAGCGTGCATTCACATGTTCAATCACATCAGTTAGTTCACGTATCTGACGTGCATTGTCAAGTGCATGCATCCTCTACAAGTGGTTGTGACTTGTGTATTTTACTGTACAGAACTGTATAGAGTACAGTAGTACAGTATATTTACTTCAAGCCCAGGATGTCTGGAAGCAAGCGTAAAAGCAGCGGTGATGTAGCTGGTACTGCTAAGAAGCACCAAGCAATAACGATGGAAACAAAAGTGAAAATAATTGAGAGAGTGGAGAGAGATGAAAAGATGGTAGACATCGCTTGTTCTTACAACATGAATCATTCAACCACTGGCACACTTCTAAAGAAAGAGGACAAGATCATGGAACATGTGAACTCTGCTGTGCCAAGGATGTTGACAATAATATTGAAGAAGTGTGGAAAAGTGATGGAGGAGATGGAGAAACTTCTCAGTTTGCGGATGCAGGATCAGCATCAGCGTTGAGTCCCGCCCAGCTTAATGCTGATTCAAGAGAAAGCTAAAAGCCTTTAGGAAGACCTGAAGAAGAAACATGGTGAAGAATCAGAGGGTGCCTCTTTTAATGCCAGCCATGGCTGGTTTCATTGGTTCAAGGCTAGAGCCAACCTTCACAATGTAAAAGTGGGGAGTCAGTGAGTGCAGATACGGTAGCTGCTGGGGAATTTCCTGAACAGCTTTGAGAAATTATTGATGAAGGCATGTATTTACCCAAGCAGGTTTTTAATGTGGATGAGACACAACTGTACTGGAAGAGGATGCCAGACCAAAGTTACATCAGTAAGGAGGAAAAGCTGATGCCAGGCTATAAAGCAGCAAAGGATAGGCTAACTCTGTTGTTTGGTGGCAACACTCTGGTGATATGAAGCTGAAGCCTCTCTTAGTTTATCATTCAGAGAACCCAAGAGCCCTTAAAAACATAGCCAAGGGCTCTCTTCCTGTTGTGTGGAAGAGTAACCCCAAAGCCTGGGTTACACAGGCCACTTTCCCGGACTGGTTTTTCCACCACTTTATCCTGGAGGTAGAGAAATATTGCTTGGAGAAGGATGTCCAGTTCAACACTCTTTTGCTGCTCAACAATGTTCTGGGTCACCCCCCATTCATGGACCACTTTCATCCCAACATCAAAGTAGTGCATCTGCCCCCGAATACTGTACTATGTTGCTCATTCAACCTATGGACCAGGGAGTTACAGCAACTTTCAAGAAATACTATTTATGTCACACTTTTTGTAAAGACAGTAAAGGTGAGTAATGAATCAGGAATAACCTTGCAACAATTTTGGAAGGACTATAACATCTACAAGGCCATAAAAAACATTGACTTTGCTTGGTGTGAGGTTAGAGCCGTCACCATGAATGGGGTTTGGAAGAATCTTTGCCTGCAGTTTGTTCAAGATTTATGTGGATTTGAGAAGGTGGATGAGGAGTCCAAAGAGGTCTTCAGCAACTTAGTGACACTCAGAGAGAAGCTGGAGATAGATCTGCAAGAGGACGACTTCATTGAACTCCTTGTTATGCAACACGAATTTACTCGTGAAGACTGGATGGAATTGGAGGCCCAGAGAAAGGATGAAGAGAGACAAGAGGAAGAAGAAGTAACTGAAGAACTGAAGAGATTCACGGCACAAGAAATGGCAAGGGGATTTTCTTCATTTGAGGAGGCACTGTTAGTTTTTGAGGCACAGGACCCGAATGTAGAATGGTATGCAAAGGTTGCAGCAGCCATTCAGAATGTAATCCAGTGCTACCACGTCATCTATGATGAGAAAAAAAAGAGCTACTACCCAGGCATCACTGGATTGTTTCTTCAAGAGGGTAGATAGAATTGAATCCAGCAAGGAATCAGAAACTGTGCTTCAACATCAGGCGTGAGTGAAACTGCAGCTCGCCTTCCATCTCCTATTGCTGACGATCCTTCAGCTCTACCATCTCCCACCTCCTTTCCCTCCTCCAGTCAGTAACTCTTCTTGCCTGTTCACTCAAAGCCAGCCCCTGTATGCTAGATGTTGTACTGTACTACTGTACTTTTCAAGGTACTGTACTGTAAGATTAAAAATGTTTTATTTTTTGTATTTGTTTGTTTTTATGTATTATTTGTGTGAAAAGTATTATAAACCTATTACAGTACAGTACTATATAGCCAATTGTGTTAGTTGGGTACATAGGCCTAACTTTGTTGGACTTACGAACAAATTGGACTTATGAACGTGCTCTCGAAACAGAACTCATTTGTATGTAGGGGACTTACTGTAAAGCAGTCTTTTTAATGAATGAAGTAAAACTTTGCATACTGGAAATTATTTTAAAGTTATCAGATTAAAATGGGCACCTATAAGTAGAAAGTATATTAATCTATATCTCTTTAATTTCCTCCTGGATTTTTGTAACATGTTTCTAAGTGGTATCCTTTCCCTGCCGTGTTTCATTTTTTTTTTTTTTTAATTGGAGTATAACTGCTTTACAATGTTGTCTTAGTTTGTGCTGTACAGTGAAGTGAATCAGCTATATGTATACCTATATCCCCTCCCTCTTGGACCTCCCTCCTACCCCAACCCCATCCCACCCATCTAGGTCATCACAGAGCACTGAGCTGAGCTTCCTGTGCTTTATCGTTTGTTCCCACTAGCTATCTATTTTATGCATGGTAGTGTATATATGTCCAACCTAATCTCCGAATTTGTCCCACCCTCCCCTTCCCCCACGGTGTCCACATGTCCATTCTCTATGTCTACATCTCTATTCCTGCCCTGCAAATAGGTTCTTCTTTACCATCTTTCTAGATCCCACATATATGTTAATATACGATATTTGTTTTTCTTTTTCTGGCTTACTTCACTCTGTATGACAGAGTCTAGGTTCATCCATATCTCTACAAAAGACCCACTTTCATTCCTTTTTATGGCTGAGTAATATTCCATTGTATATATGTACCATATCTTTATTCATTCATCTGTCATTGAACATTTAGGTTGTTTCCATGTCCTGGCTATTGTAAATAGTGCTGCATTGAACATTGGGGTACATGTGCCCTTTTGAATTGTGGTTTTCTCAGGGTATATGGCCAGTAGTGGGATTGCTGGGTCATATGGTAGCTCTATTTTTAGTTTTTTAAGGAACCTCCATACTGTTCTCCACAGTGGCTGTATCAATTTACATTCCCACCAACAGTGCAAAAGGGTTCCCTTTTCTCCACACCCTCTGCAGCATTTATTGTTTGTAGATTTTTTGATGATGGCCATTTTGACTGGTGTGAAGTGATACCTCATTGTAGTTTTGATTTGCATTTCTCTAATAATTAGTGATGTTGAGCAGCTTTTCATGTGCCTCTTGGCCACCTGTTTGTCTTCTTTGGTGAAATGTCTATTTAGGTCTTCTGCCCATTTTTTAATTGGATTATTTGTTTTTTTGATGTTGAGTTCCATGAGCAGTTTGTGTATTTTGGAGAACCTACCTAAGGATGCAAAAGACCTGTACTCAGAAAACTATAAAACACTGATGAAAGAATCAAAGATGACATAAACAGATGGAGAAATATACCATGTTCTTGGATTAGAAGAATCAATATTGTGAAAATGACTATACCACCCAAAGCAATCTACAGATTCAATGCAATCCTTATCAAATTACCAATGGGATTCTTCACAGAATTAGAACAAAAAAATTTACAATTTGTATGGAAACACAAAAGACCACGAATAGCCAAAGCAATCTTGAGAAAGAAAAATGGAGCTGGAGGAATAAGGCTCCCAAACTTCAAACTATACTACAAAGCTACAGTAATCATGACAGTATGGTACTGGCACAAAAACAGAAATATAGATCAACGGGACAGGATAGAAAGCCCAGAGATAAACCCACACACATATGGTCCCCTAATTTATGACAAAGGAGGCAAAAAAATACAATGGAGAAAAGACAGCCTTTTCAATAAGTGGTGCTGGGAAAACTGGACAGCTACATGTAAAAGAATGAAATTAGAACACTCCCTAACTCCATACACAAAAATTACTCAAAATGGATTAAAGACAAAAATGTAAGACCAGACACTATAAAGCTCTTAGAGGAAAACATAGGAAAAACACTCTTTGACATAAACCACAGCAAGATCTTTTTTGACCCACCTCTTAGAGTAATGAAAATAAAAACAAAAATAAACAAATGGGGCCTAATTAAACTTAAAAGCTTTTGTACAGCAAAGGAAATCATAAACAATATGAAAAGACAGCCCTCAGAATGGGAGAAAATATTTGCAGATGAACCTACTGTCTTTCATATCGCTTCAGGAGTAATAGATGTAAAAGACAAATTTTTAATCCTGTCATTTTTGTTTTAAAATCCATTATATAGTGCTCTTTTTCACTCAGAATAAATACCAATCTCTCTCATACCTTAGAGTGTCCTTCATGATCTGAAAACTATAGACCACTTTAATTAGTCTCTTGCCACATTTTCCTCTTGGAACTCAACCCTAATTACATAAAAATAATTCACTTTCCCAAAATGCCATGCTCTTTCAAGTTACCTTCTTAGTACGTGTTTGATACTTCTGTCTAGGAAGTCTGCATGTACAATTCCTTCAAATCATAACTTATATTTTTAAGGAAGAGTTTCCATTTATTCCACCCAAAATTTCCAACACTATTATTTTATTGAAATACTTATCTGACTACATCTCTTTATCCCCCCCAGTATCAATTTTTTTTTTTTTCAGATATCAAAAAGCACTTCTCCCTATAAAGGACCTAGAAAGGGGTAGGTACTTGGTAACTGTTTATTTTACTTCAACTATAAATAGAATTATAAGAAAGTTTTATGAGGCATAATAAAATACTGATAATATAAATAAAATAATTGAAATAAATTATAGCTTGCTTGTCTTGCTCTTTGTACGGATAGCAGTACATATAACCAGGGCTGTACATTTTGCCTTTTCACAAACTCTTGAATCTAGAAAGAACTAAAGTTTAGTTGTAACCTAAATTCCATAAATCAGTTAATAACATTATATACAACACAAAATTAGCCTTATACAGTTTTAAAAATTAATTTTAAAAATAACCATACTATATGCCTAAAGAAATTACTAAGGGAAAGAATAAATTTCAAAATGTTAAATCATTTTCAATTGAGTCATTTGTTATTGCAAGTATTCAAAAGAAAATTCTTAATATTCTTCATGTTGTCATTATTATCTGGCTTCCAATTTACTAAGGAGTTGTCAGTTGTCACCCTATCACTGACTTAGAGGAAATCTTTTTTCTTTTTCTATTAGCATTTATGAGTTATTTTTAGTGATTTTCAATTTTATAAGTATGTATGAACCGTTTTTAAATTATTTATTGGTGTTCATCAGTGAATTTTCAGTTACTGTCTTCTGAATATGCCTGTCACATTCTCTTTATTATATCTGGATATATCTACATATATCTGTCTATTTTCTATCTATCCATCCATCCATCCATCCATGCTAGTCATTCTCATTCTAAAACTTCTTATTCTAGTTTATGTTTCTTAACATTATACAGTTTTCCTTCAGTATCCACAGGGGATTCGTTCCAGAACCCCACGGATAACAAAATTCACAGATGCTCTAGTCCCTTGTATAAAATGGTGTAAAACAGTCGGCTCTCCAGGGCCTCTGTTTTGACAGTGCTGAGCCCTTGGATAGGGTTACGAAGGACAGACAGTAGTCACTATTTCTTTATATCTTTGTATGTATTATGGGTACTTTATTTCTTTCCCCCTAATATAAGAGCAAGTTTTAATTTAACAATTAAAATATTTCCTGAGATTTACTTTTGTACTTTTACAAGTCTACTTGTATTACCTTACTCACATTTTCATCCCCACTTTTATTTCTTCATACTTATTTTACAGCCAAATCTGATGACCTGGGTGTCTATTGAAACTGCTGACTCATCTCTTTATTTCTGCATTGCTTCCTTCTTTCCTTCCTCCCTCTTTTCCTCTCTCCTCCTCCTCTATTTCCTCCCTTTCCTTACTTGCTTCCTTCTTTCCTTCTTTCCTCCCTCCCCCACTTCCTCCCTCCCTCCCTTCCTTCCTTTCTCTGTCCCTTCCTTTGGAGGATGGCATTAATATGTACTATATTATATATTATATATACACTACTATATATAAAATAGATAACCAAAAAGGACATACTGTATAACATAGGTAACTGTATTCAATATTTTGTAATAACCTATAAGGGAAAAGAATCTGAAAAATAATATATATATATCTGAATCATTGTGCTGTACACCTGAAACTAACATGATGTTGTAAATCAACTATACTGTAATTAAAAAAATAAATTAATTAATTTTTAAAAAGATGAGCTCCATAGTTTTAGATTCCACATATAAGTGAGATCATATGGTATTCATCTCTCTCTGACTCATTTCACTTAGTATAATGCCCTCAAAGTCCATCCATGTGTTGCAAATGGCACGACTTCCTACTTTTTTATGGCTAAATAATACTTTATTATATATTTCTAATATATAATATATTTATTCTAATATATATCACATTTTCTTTACCCATTCATATGTAAATGGACACTTAGGTTGTTTCCATGTCTTTGCTATTGTGAATGGTGCTGCAATGTACACGGGGGTACAGTTATCTCTTTGAGATAGTGATTTTGTTTCCTTTGGATATATACCCAGAAGTGAACTGTTGGATTATATGCTAGTTCTATTTTTAATTTTTGAGGAAACTCCATACTGTTTTCCATAGTGGAAATTTACGAATTATACTCCCAGCAACAGTGCACCAGTGTTCATTTTTCTCCACATTCTCACCAACAATTGTTATCTTTTATCTTTTTGATGGTAGCCATTTTAATGGCATGAGGTGATATATCATTGTGGTTTTGATTTACATTTCTCTGAGGACTTACTGATGTTGAGTACATTTTGATGTACTTATTAACCTTTGTATGTCTTCTCTGGAGAAATATCTAGTCAAGTCCTCTACCCATTTTTTAATCAGATTGTTTGTTTGTTTGTTTGTTTGTTTTTGCTCATGAGTCCTATGAGTTCCTTATATATTTAGGACATTAACCCCTTATTAGATATATGGTTTACAAATATTTTCTCCCATTCTGTAGATTGCCTTTTAATTTTGTTGATTGTGTATTTTGCTGTTCAGAAGCTTTTTAATTTGATGTACTCCTCTCTGGTTTTTTGCTTTTGTTTCTTGTGCTTTGGTTTCATATCCAAAAAATCAATTCCAGAACTGATGTCAAAGAGCTTCTGCCCCTATGTTTTCTCCTAGGAGTTTATGGTTTCAGGTGTTACAATTAAGTCTTTGTTTCTAGCTAATTTTTGTGAATGGTGTAAGATAGGGGTCCAATTTCATTTTATTGCATGTGAACATCATTTATAGTATAATTTATAGATGTGACTATATTTCCCCATTGTCTCCTTGTCAAATATTAGTTTACCATATATGCATTGGTTTGTTTCTGGGCTCTCAATTCTGTTCCATTGGTCCATGTGTCTGTCTTTATGCCAGTACCATACTGTGTTGGTTACTATAGCCTTGTAATATCATTTGTAATCAGGAAGCGTGCTGCCTCTATCTTTGTTCTTTCTCACAATTGCTTTGGCTATTCAGTCTTGTGTTTCTATACAAATTTTAAGGTTTTTTTCCTATTTAGTGAATAATGCCATTGAAATTTTGATAGGGATTACATTAAATCTATAGGTGGCTTTGGGTAGTATGGGCATTTTAGCAATATTAACTCTCTGATCCATGAATATGGTATATCTTTCCATTTACTTGTATCTTCTTCAATTTCTTTCATCAACACCCTATAGTTTATGGTGTATAGATCTTTCACTTCCTTGGTTAAATTACGTTTTCTATCACTTTGTTGAACTTATTTTGTTCTTGTATTTTTTCCTCATTTTGTTAAATTTTTATCAGTGTTCTTGATGTCTGAGCATGTTTACAACAATTATTTTAAATTCTTTGTTGAGCAATTCATGTATCTCCATTTCTTTGGAGTCAGTTACTATAAGTTTACTGTGTTTCTTTGATGGAGTCATGTTTGATTCTTCCTGATCCCTGTAGCCTTACATAGGTATCTGCACATGCAAAGAAGCAGTCTCCTCTTCACCAACAGGTGGGGCATGACCCCAGGTCTACCTGTGTAGTGTGCCAAGTGCAGGACTGTATGGCAGCTCTGGGCCATAGGGGAATGTAATGTCTCATTGGCTCAGGTCACTGAGACTCATCACATTGACAACTGCATGGACCTTGACAAGCACTGCAGGAGGTTCTTACTGGCTGCAAGGCTGTTGGGTTCCTCAGCAGTGCCCCCAGCTTCAGTAGCTAGGGACCAGGGCATGTAGCCATGATGGCCAGAGTAGGTGATGTGCACACACTGTGCTGCGGGGACCAGTTGCAGGTACTGGTGTAGTGGCAGGGTTCAGTTGCAAACACATATGTAGTGGTGGGGGTCAGGGCCAGAAGCAAGTGCCTGGGCCAACTGTGAGCACACTGGCAGCTGCTGAGGACTTGGCTGTTGGTGTGTACTACTGTGGTGGCAGGATGACTGTCCAGCAGTAGAGGGCAGTGAAGAGACTCAGCCTAGTGGTGTGCAAGTACACAACTAGATGGGTTAGTCCCAAGCACACTCCCAGCAGTGGGGGTCAGCTGTGGTGTTCTAGGCTAGTGTACTGCACTCACCCAGCCACAGAGGTCTAGGATAGATGTGGGTGTGGATCCCCTGTTCTTGTGGGGGCAGGACAGGGGCTGAGGAAATGGAGAGGAACTCAAGTGACTGGCATCTGCCAACATGAATACCTGTGGGGCAAAATCAGTGAAATCTGCAGGGGGTTAGTGGCAGCTGTGATGGCCATTGGTTCTTCAGTGGTGAAAGCAGATAGTCCTCTGAAGAGGACTGGGAACCATGGCTGCTCATGCTCCATAGCTGATATCGGTAGTCCCTGCTCTTCCTTCTTGTTCCGAACCATTTCTATACATCTCAGCTTTGCTGGTCTCTGGGTGGGATGAAGCTAAAGTAGGTCCATTGTGCACGGCCCTGAAAAGTTGGGGAAGCTGGTTATTCACCCTGCTCTCCACTTGTCAGTGAGGGGAACTCTTTCCAGCTGGGAAGTTCCTTCTTGGCACTGAACAATTCTGGCCTAGAGGATTGGATGATGCAGGCAAAATGAAACTCTTCTTCCTTTCCATTTTGTGCAGTTATTCTCAACGTTTTTGTTCCACTGTGTTGCTGAAGTTTCTTAAGTGCACTCCTGAGCTCTCTCTGAGCCATTTGATTTTCTGTGGATAGCTATTTAATTGTTGATTTCTGTGGAGGCACAGAGGTTGGGGTCTCCTACTTCGCTGTCTTAGAGGTGTCACTCCTCTAAAATAAACTCTTTGCTTGAAGGTTTTTGACAGTAAAATTTCATATATTTCCATGCTAAACCCTCATGAGCACAGGCTTAGAGGTTAAAGTTTATATTTCATTCATCTTTATAATGTGGATAAACCCCTTTGGCATCCCAAGTTTACCTTGGATGCTCTTTGACTTGCTGCCTTCCGTAAGCCTTAATCTTTAATTCAGCTCCAGTGTCCTCTGAAATATTTAAAGCAAAAGCCCAAGCACATTAGGGTTCAGAGCATAATGTCAGATCAAGAACCAGATTTAGTATTTGTCTGTCTTCACACCTTGCAGCTTCCACTTTATTTTTGGCCTCTAAGGATTTGCTACTTTTTGTCAGCTGGGCATTAGATTTGAAATACTAAGTATTTAAATATTTTATCCTATGTTTTTAGTTGTTTTCAATAGGAAGTTTATTCAGTGTCTCTAATCTGTGATATTGCTGGAAATTGAAATCTTAAGTACCCATTCATTCTCTTAATCACTTAGTAGTTTCTGGCTGTGAAACTGATTTTCCCAAATTCGTTTTATATATTCCTTTAGCCAAGTTTCTGTTTTTAGAAGATATCTAATTAGAGTAATTTGAATGGATTATCCATCCTTAAATCTTTCCACAGGTAAAATATAGACTTTTTCCAAACCACTTATTAATCTGTGGTTATATATTACAAATATGAATAGTTCATTTTGAAATATCATCCTTCTCTTATTTATTATGGCAATTTGGTACATATGCTTATACATTTGACTGGGCAATTACTTCATACAGAACATCATTTTCCACCTTCTCTGGGTACAGCCCTTCTTTCCTTTGGCACTGTCATACATTAAACCATATGGGAGGAGATGACTAAACCCAAATTTGGGTAACCTCTACACCAAGCAATAGTCTTAATGTGTCACAAGCTAAGTTATTCAAGTCCTCTTTTGGTAATTTGTATTTTGAGTGAATACACCTATAGTCAAAAGACTTTTGAAACTGAATCGCCTGAGGTTTGTGCCTGAAAGTGAGATCCCAGAAGTGTCATGGTCACTTGCGATTATTAAGCTGCCTTCAATATGTTAGCAAAGCAGTAATCTGTCAGTATATAAACTTTAATTTTTTAAAAATGTCACTTTCTTTAGTAATAAGAATTCTTTGATATTGATAGACACCTCATCTTAAAGTAGCTTAAATTTGAAAAAAGAAAGAAAAGATTAATAGAGAAGAAGGAAGGAAGGAATGTAAGGAGGGAGGGAGAAAATAAAAGAAAAAAAGTAAGAAAGACATTTGTTCACTCATCCATGAAAAGTTCCAGACATGGATGGACTCAGGGCCCCAAACTACTGAGTATGGTACAGATTTTCTCTTTCTCTTGGTGATGACCTTCTCTGTGTTGACTTCATTTTCTAGGCATCTCTATACAAGCCATCATTAAGAAATATGGCTACAGCTCCATTGTTCTGTCATGATCTACATTTCAGATGGACAGAAAATATCTCTCCAGTTAAAACCAAAGAATGTCCTGGAAAGATATCATTAGAGAAAGAAAAGTAATTTGCAACCTAAACAAGAGGGAAAGGGGGCTCTGAGAAAGTCTAGGTTATGAGGCCACCTCAGGATTTTAGAAGGTGGAGTGAGCATCACTCAAAATTATGTGGACCGATGCGGTATGAATAGTGGTTCTTCAAAAGGAAAAATCAAATTCAAATGGAAGAAGTGATACAATGTCAACCAAATAGCACAATGGCCATTATACTTTTTCTTGTTTTCCATCCAAATAACACTAACTGAAAAAATGAAATACAATAAAATAAAACTTCCCATCATTTGCATTTCTTTTGAAATACATCCATGTGAAGATATACGCAAAGCTCGATCTTTACTGATACTTAATCACTAATTTTTTTAAAAAAAGAAAAATAAGGACTTAAAGTGCAAAATATAAGATGCATTCTATTTTATTTACAGGTATGTGCTTTTTCTTAAGGGCTGATCTGAATTAGCATCATGAAAATTTATGCCATTTGTTAAAAAGACATAAGATAGTAACAAGTTGACTAGATCAATGAAAATATATAACTTAAGTATACAACACAATTCAATTCAGGAGAGTGCTTTTATCCTCGTATTTAGAGGATGGTATGTTTTTATCATCAAACCTGGCACTGACTACCATGAATTTATTTTTGAAGAGAATGCTGCTGCGTGCAGCTCATGCTATAAGTTTTTTTTTTTTTCAATGATATGTTTAAAGTGATCTATTGTGCTTGATTTTAGAACTGAAAAAATTAAACCAATTTTTTTCTTGTCTGAATGATTAACTGAGAAACTCTTGTCTTAATTTATATCCTTCTTTATAGATATATGTATGTTATTACATATGGAGGTTCAAACTATCTACCTTCCCCCATAATCAGAGTAGGCATTATTACGTAGTCAGAAGTGTGTGTCCTTTGGAAAGAGGCTCATTTTTGAAACCTGAATCTGTCTTTTAAAATTGTGTCATGTTGGACAGGAAATGTAACTTCTTCATGGCTCAGTTTCTTCATCAGTAAAATAAAAATCCTAAAATCTGTTTCACAGAGTTGTCAGAATAAATTGGACGATATATTTAAAACACCTAATAAGTCTACCCAACTGAAATTATTTAAACGTTTGTTCCTTTGCTTTAAGTTATTACATCCTTGCCCCTTCTT
Source organism: Balaenoptera physalus (assembly GCF_965194825.1). Classification (NCBI taxonomy): domain Eukaryota; kingdom Metazoa; phylum Chordata; class Mammalia; order Artiodactyla; family Balaenopteridae; genus Balaenoptera; species Balaenoptera physalus. The sequence continues at coordinate 56,951,370 of NC_138883.1, read as the reverse complement.
CTCACACATAAGTGCTCAACAGTACAAAGTTCAACTATACCAGGTTGCTCACCATTATCTGTAATTTCTGGTCTCTGTGGTTTAGATCAAATATTACCTCACAGTGAATCAGAGACAACTCTTGCTTCTCCTTCAAGGCCCAGATTAAAAGTATTTACGTAGCATTTCCACTCCCTACTCTTCAAAAATTGAATTAATCACTGTCCCCTTTGTCCTCCATAACCATTTTGAGCACTTACCACATTCTCATGTATACTATAATTATGATTATAAATTTCTCTCTTTCAGCATATCAAGTCACTAGAAGGACAAGAGTTGTAGGAAAGAACCAGGGAACACACATTCTTATACAGGAGCATTAACTGTAATTTTGTTTCTCTTCTCTCCCTTAAAAACCACCAATAAAGAGTTTTGTTTTTTTTTTTTTTTTTTACTCTTCTCAATATGTGGCACACAAGCTTTTAGCACTGTGCCAAGTATACAGAGAATGTACAATACAGAAAATTATCATTTTGTGGTCAGTAGAGCCTATGGGAGGCAACATAGCTTAACACTGAGGAGATGAGACTCTGGAGGTGTCTACATTTGAATCTCAGTTCCTCCACTTTCTGAAAGTGTGAAATTTAGTTAATCGTAAAATGGGATAATAATACCTTACCCCATTGGGTTATTAGGAAAATTCAGTGAGTGATTTTTTTCAGTAACTGCAATAGCATTAGAAGAATACTTGGAGCATAGTAAGCACATATTGAACAGAGAATACCTAAGAGTTAAGCTCTGGGAATCATATTTTTTGAATTGGTGTTATACCTTCTCCTATCTGGGGGAAATTGTGGCAGTTATGTAGCCTTTCTATACCATTATTTTTCATTTACAATGTGTGAACACTATGCCATAATTTAACCTGGAGTATTAATTGAGACAATGCTTATGTAGGGTCTGGAACAAGGAGATCTCTGAATACATGATAGCTACCATTATCATTTGCCATTTCTTAAAAAATACGTTCTTGACTGCTCCATATTCTTTATTTTTGCCATTGAACTCTTGGAGAAAACACTTTACACCATTGTGTCTTATCTTCTAGATATCAGAATATCACATAAATTATAAGAAATAAGATCCCTTTTGGAAATATCTGTTAGTACCTGAAATTTAGCTACTCAGAGGCATATTTTCATGATTAACTCTGTTCAAAGTAATTAAAGTGAGGTACCTTAGGCTAAATAAATTTCCAGAAGAGGCACTATTTTCTCATCATTAGTCACCTAAACATAGGCAATGTATGTATAATCCTTAAGTAAATCAACACCTCAACACCTTAAAGGCAGGTGTAAAGCAGCAGGGAGGGAGTTACTCTTTTAATTATCTCAGGTTAATGTCTAGGAAAGAAATCACAAATAAAAATATAAATAATTTTGACATATAAAAATTGAATTCTTAAATAATCTGTACTAAATGTGGCAGTTGTACAAGGTTCAATTTCCGATCAAGATTCACAGAACCGAAGATAACAATGTTTACAAATCCACCGTTTACTGCAGAAAAAGACAGTATAGCAACAGCATTAATTGAAACATGAATCACAACCAAGGGCTGCCTCACAGCAAGGAGTCTGAATAGATCTTGTGTGATTCCCCAATTGCCTTACCTTTGTAAGGTCTGTACCAGATATTCTTCTTTCTCAAATCAGGAACCAGTGTTTTGGCCATGAAACTTTTTGGAACTAAGACAGGGTTCCTGTAGTCTGCTGGTCACCTAGGCATATTGTTTTTATGTAACCAGCCCTAAAGACAAAGCTCTCTGGGAGTCTTAGAAGGACCAGGTGCAACTCACAAATCTCACTGCTATTAAAAAGAGTGCTGTTAAATTGGTGCAAACTGCCCCCAAATTCTTTGAGTATATGGTTAAAAAGCAACACTATTAACCAGTCTATTTGAGCCAGACAAAGTATATATAGTATAATAAATCTCATGAAAACCAGTTGGAAGATAACCAAAACTCAATAGACAAATGAGATGTATAATACATACACATTCAGAAAAGGATAAACACACAGCAAAATAATATTCAGATTCAAAAAATTAAACAAATCAACACAATTCAATTTTTCTCTCTTCATGTTAATTTTTATCACCTTTCAAGAAATAAAGTTTACAAATATTATTATGATTAGCAAGAATTAAGTGAGGCAGGTACTCTCACACCCTGCTGATGGGACTATAAATTAATACAGGTAAACTAGCCTGAATTTGGCAACCAGATATCCATATTAGCTGTATGGCTCAATTATTTGTCTAGAATGGAAATCAGGAATTTGATCTATCCTTCTACTTTCAAGCGCTTATACTATCTGTTTGAACTTTTCACACATAATTTTAAAATATCATCAAGTTAGATTTCCCTTCTTTTATTTGAGTAGAGTGAATATGAGTGATAGATATACTGTAGTTTCCTCTTATGTAAGATATCACTGGTACTAAACCTTTACCCCTTTAATGCCTCATCATATATATTAAACAAATGACATATCCGTATCTCCTAAAACATCCACTTTTGTTTACTTTATATTTAAGTTTAGTACTTATCTGAGGGGAATTGTAATATTATTTGTATTTCAAGTCAGGAGATTCATATTCTAATTGTGTTTTTGTCCCAAACTGGCTATATATTATAACTAACTTGCTCTTCAGTTCACTTCAATAGTTAATTCAAAATTCTCTCACAATTCCCAGACTTTGATTCTTCCTCCTTCCTCCTCCCTTTTTCACACCTCACCTCCCCATCTCCCTCCTCTGCTTCCCTGAGAATACAAAAGTCATCACAATAGAAAACACCGCAACTTTCTCAGTCCACAGCCATGTGCATCTGCACAATCCTTCTCTGCTACTGTTGGCTATTGAAGGCCCTCTAGCCTTCTGGAAGAATTTTAGTCACTGAGTCTCCCTGATCTCTCATATAATTTTATAATTTCCCATTTAAATCTTATCTTTCTTTCATTATTTAAAGTATATAACTAAAAATTAAACAGAAGTGTTCTACCCCTTTACTTTACTCTCCAAATAATACATTATACCACCTTACCCTTTCGTAGCAAACTTTTTGAAAAATGATTCATATTTATTATACATTGTTAAAGAAAAAAATATTCAATGACACTTTTTAAAGCCTGGTAAGGAAGACTTTATTTGGAGACGGGTCATTATATTAATAGGTATAGGGAACAATATGATGAAATTTTGCAGTGTGGAAGAGAGATTGGGTTTAACTCTGAATACAACATGGGCAAGTGGGAATTTATAGCCAAAGAACAGGGTGGTGGTCAGTGTATGGAAAATAAGAGAAAACATCAGGGATATGGGGGATTCTGGCTAAACCAATCTAATAGATCTAAGAGGATTCTTGCTAAAGATGGGCAGGGTAATCAGATATCACCTGGGGGATTGTGGAGAATGAGAAACCTTATCAGATATCAGTATGATCAGATATCAATGGTGGGGGAGATTCTGACTAAAGTGACTTAGCAAGATTCTTGCTAAAACTGGGTTTTATAAGGAAGTCCACAGATGGGCCTAGGAGAAGGTTCAGGAGCCTAAGTAAAGTTTAGTCAAGGAAAGAATTTTGTCACTATCTCCTTAAGGTCTCCTCACAAGGACTTCCCTCATAACTTCCAGCTATATTTTGCTCCATCAATCTATAGAAATCACTCTTTCTAATGACAAAAATGACCTACATGTATGCAAACTTAATATAAACCTAATGGACATTTTGTACTTCTTATCTTACTCATTCATTTTATTGTCTGCTTCTTGAAAGTCTTTCTTCCTTTGATCTTTTCTGGATTTTTTCCTATCCAGATATTCTTTATATATGTCATAGTGCTATTTTTATTCTTCTATTTTTATACTGCCTATTAATATTAGAGCTATTCAAAGCTCAATTCTATGCCATTTTCTCCTATTATATTTCATTCTCTATGGCTACAATTACATTCTATATGCAAATGTATATCATACATTTATATCTCTAGATTATCTCCTTTAACACCCCGGTACATAATAATCACTATATCAGAATTTTCTAGTATCCTTGATATCTGATTACTTTTAAGAGTATCAGTCCTGAGTGTCAGACCAACAGAAGCAGTGGAATATGGTAGAGAAAGCTCTGCAAAGGTTTCAGGGCTTCCCTGGTGGCGCAGTGGTTGAGAATCTGCCTGCCAATGCAGGGGACACGGGTTCGAGCCCTGGTCTGGGAAGATCCCACATGCCACGGAGCAACTGGGCCCGTGAGCCACAATTACTGAGCCTGCGTGTCTGGAGCCTGTGCTCCGCAACAAGAGAGGCCGCGATGGTGAGAGGCCCACGCACCGCGATGAAGAGTGGTCCCCACTTGCCGCAACTAGAGAAAGCCCTCGCACAGAAACGAAGACTCAACACAGTCATAAATAAATAAATAAATAAATAAAAGAACGTGAATTTCTAGGAAAAAAAAAAGGTTTCAAAGAACAGGTATTTTTTTTTGTCCTCAAACTAATTATGTGACTTTGCACAAGTAATTCAGCTTCTACTGACCTTATCTGTTCCCTTATCTATATGCAAATGCAAGATCTGCATTATTAAATAATCTTTAAGGCCCTTCCAACTCTGAAGTTTTATTATTCAATTTCAGCCTGGCTAGCTCAATGATCTTGATACTGATATTGATAAGTAACGTCACCTTTTATTTCAGTGTTGTAAGGCATGGCATTTATATAGATAACAGAAAATGCATTTAAGGTCATGAAATAGTTTATAATAAACTTTATTCTCCTATAAATATACTTAGACATGAACTTTTTAATAAGACATTATTGAAAGGAAAAAGGAAGAAAGATTAAAAAAGAAAGAAAAAAAGGAAGAAAGAAAGGACTGAACCAAGGAAGAAATCTTAAAAAAGAAAAAAATGAATTAGGTTAAAAAAAATTAAATACACACAAAATTATGGCCAGATATACTAGAAAACAAAATATAGAATTAGGACTCATGAAGTAGAGAGATGAAAACAGAATACTTGGAACAAGGTAGGTGGATGGGAAAATTGCCCAGGAATGAACAAGGTTTGTAGAGAGAGGTTCATCTCCTGTGTGTGCCTATGCCAGAAGTAAGGGTTGCACATCTTCAAAGGACAACTGATGATAAAGTTTCTTACTTCACAATGTCCTCTAAGATAGTTTTGTCCACTACAAATCAAAATCTCCTGGTTGATACAGTTTAGAAGAAAAGAACACTCTTTAAAAACAGAATCTTCCTAGTCATTGTCCCATGGTAGGAATTTTATTGTCTAGGCCCTAATATATAGATCTTTTTATACCAAACTCCAATTAAAAATTAGGCATATAACTGCTTCTACGCAAAAAAAAAAAAAGAGAGATATAAAAATATAAAACTACAAAATTCACAATTTAAACAATAAATGATTACCTAAACAATGACTGATTTTAATAAATTAGGGAACACAATTTTTATAAAATCGAATAAAGAATAATGAAGATATAGGACACTAAATTGAGAGACATAAGTAGACAGAATATGTGACCAAACAAGAATCTAGTTCAAAATATTCACTTCATTCATTAATTCATTCATTCATAGTTGTGTTGATGAATAAATATGTTAGCCACTAATTTTTAAGATATGGTTATATAATTTTGCTCAAAAAATTGTGTTTACTAGGGAACACAAATGTGAAACAACTAATTACATTGCAATGACTATAAATAAGAAAAATAGTGAGGACACAATGTTTTAAAGAGATTTAACAAAGGAGATGAGACTTTGAGAATCATTCTTCCAAATCAGGTGGATGATGTGAAGTGAAAGAGATTATGAGATTACAGTGCACATTTTAGGCCACAAAACAAGAGTCAATAAGTTTAAAAAGACAGAAATCGTATGAAGCATTTTTTCTAAACACACAGTAAGAGACTAGAAATAAACTACAAGAAAAAAACACAAATGCATGAAGAGTAAACAAGATGCTACTAAACAACCAAGGGATCAGTGAAGAATACAAAGAGGAAATCAAAATATATATATATATATCTGGAGACAAATGAAAATGAAACACAACAATTCAAAATCTATGGGATGCAGCAAAAGCAGTTCTAAAGGGGAAGATTATGGTGATACAAGTCTTCCTTAAGAAACAAGAAAAAAAATCTCAAATAAACAACATAACCTTACATGTAAAGGAACTAGAAAAAGAAGAACAAACAAAATCCCAAATTAGTAGAAGGAAAGAAATCATAAAGATTGGAGCAGAAATAAATGAAATAGAGACTAAAAAAAATTAAAAAAATAAAAAAAATTGAAAAGATCAAGGAATCTAAGATCTGGTTCTCTGAAAAGATAAACAAAATTGATAAACTTTTGACCAGACTCATCAAGAGAGGCAAACAATTGCATGCCAATAAAATGGAAAACCTAGAAGAAATGTATAAATTCCTAGAAATATACAATCTCCCAAAACTGAATCAGGAAGAAATAGAAAATATTAACAGACTGATTACCAGTAATGCAGTTGAATCAGTAATAATAAAAAAAACTCCCAACAAACAAAATTTCAGTATCAGACAGCTTCACAGTAGAGTTCTACCAAATATTTAAAGAAGAGCTAGTACCTATTCTCAAACTCTCCCCAAAAATTTAAAAGGAGGGAATAATTCCAAACTCATTCTATGAGGCTAGCATTGCCCTGATATCAAAACCAGACAAAGACACACACACACACACACACACACACACACACACACACACACACAAAGAGGAAGAAAAGAAAAAAGAAAATTGTAGGCCAATATCCCTGATGAACATGTAAATATCTTCAACAAAATATTAGTAAACTGAATTAAACAATACATTAAAATGATCTTACCTCATGATCAATGAGGTTAATTCCAGGGATGCAAGAATGATTCAATACCCACAAATCAATCAATGTGATACACCATATTAACAAGATGAAGGATGAAAATCACACAATCACCTCAATAGATGCAGAAAAAGCATTTGACAAAGTTCAACATCATTTGTAATAAAATCTCTGAAGAAAGTGGGTACAGAGGGAACATATCTCAAGATAACAAAAGCTGTTTATGAAAAACCCATTCCTAACATCATATGCAAGTATGAAAAGGTCAAAGATTTTCCTCAAAGATCAGGAACAAGGCAAGGATGCAACTCATCTCTTTCATTTAACATACTATTGAAGTTCTAGTCAGAGCAATCAGACAATAAAAAGAAATAAAAGGCATTCAAATTGGGAGAGAGGAAGTAAAATGGTCACTATTTGCAGATGGCATGATGCAAATAGTGCATGATGCAGATTTTCTATATATAGAAAATCCTATAGATTCTACCAAAAAACTATTACAACTAATAAATAAGTTTAGTAACTTTGTAAGAGACAATATACAGAAATCTACTGCATTTCTGTAGACTAATAATGAACTGTCAGAAAGAGAATTCAAGATAAAAGTCCCATTTACAATCACTTTAAAAATAATAAGATACCTAGAAATAAATTTACCAAGGAGATAAAAGGACTGTACTTTGAAAACTAAAAGACATTGATGACAGAAATTGAACACAATACAAATAAATGGAAAGATATATCATGCTTGTGGATCAGAAGAATTAATGTGTCTAATCTTTGAACAACACCAGAGTTAGGAGCACCAACCCTCTATGCAGTCAAAAATCCATGTATAACTTTATAGTGGTCCTTTGTATCCACAGTTCCACATCTTCAGATCCAATCAACCACGTATCTTGCAGTACTGTAGTATTTACTATTGGAAAAAAAAAATCCACCTATAAGTGGACCCAAACAGTTCAATTCCATGTTGTTCAAGGGTCAACTGTATTATTAAAATGTCCGTACTACCCAAATCAATCTACAGATTCAATGAAATCCCTATCAAAATACATTTTTCACAGGACTAGAACCACTAACACTAAAATTTGTATGGAAAACCAAAAGACCACAAACAGCCAAGCAATCTTGAGAAAGAACAACAAAACTGTAAGTTATCATGCTCCCTGATGTCAAACTATATTCAAAACTATAGTAATCAAAAGAATATGGTAGTGGCACAAAAACAGACACCTATACTGATGAAACAGAATAGAGAGGCCAGAAATAAACCCATGCACACATGGTCAATTAATCTATGACAAAGGAGGCAAAAATATACAATGGGGGAAAAGTCTCTTCAGTAAGTGGTGTTGGGAAAACTGGACAGCTACATGTAAAAGAATGAAACTAGACCATATTCACACAACATATACAAAAGTAAACTCAAAATGGATTAAAGACTTAAATGTAAGACATGAAACCATTAAACTCCTAGAAGAAAACACAGGCAGTATGCCCTTTGACATCAGTTTTATCAATATTTTTTTAGATGTCTCCTCAGGCAAGGGCAACAAAAGCAAAAATAAACAAATGGGACCACATCAAAGTAAAAAAAAGGCAACCTACTGAATGGGAGAAGATATTTGCAAATGATATAGGTGATATCCAAAATATATAAAGAAAACATACAACTCAACACCAAAAAATCAAACAACCCAATTCAAAATGGGCAGAAGAACTGAATAAACATTTTTCCAAAGAGGAAATGCAAATGGTCAACAGGCACACAAAAAGATGCTTAACATTGCTAATCATCAGGGAAATGCAAATCAAGATCACAATGAGATATCATCTCACACCTGACAGAATGGCTATCATCAAAAATAACACAAATAACAAATGTTGGCAAGGATGTGGAGAAAAGGGAGCCCTCATGCACCACTGGTGGGAAAGTAAATTGGCACAGTCATTATGGAAAATGGCATGGAGCTTCCTCTAAAAATTAAAATAGAACCACCATACCTCCCACCAATTCCACTTCTGGGTATTTTTTCCTAAGAAAACAGAAACACTAATTCAAAAACATATATGCATATGTATATATATAAAATGGAACATTACTCAGCCATAAAAAGAATGGACTCTTGCCATTTTCAACAGCATGGATGGATCTATAGGGTATTATGCTAAGTGAAATAAGTCAGTTGGAGAAAGACAAATACCATTAAGTTTCACTTATATATGGAATCTAAAAAATAAAAAACAAATGAACAAACATAACAAACCAGAAATGAACCAGAGACTGAGAGAACAAACAGGTAGTTGCCAGAGAGGAGGGGAGAAGAATGGGAGGATGAGTGAAATATGTGTGGGAGATTAAGTGGTACAAGCTTTCAGTTGCAAAATAAATGTGCCATGGGAATAAAATGTATAGCATGGGGATTATGGCCAACAAAATTGTAATAACTTTGTAAAAAATGTTGTTTGAATTTAGCTGTGTCTGTATTAATTCTTTATTTTAATATACAGTAACATTTTCAGAAATGCAAGCAGTTTGGACAGAATGGGAAACTTGCACTTGGGTTTAAAGGCTTAAACTGGGCCAATAATGGTATAAATGTAAGAGAGAGGTTTGAGTGAAATGTATTACACAGAATCAGTCCAATTTGCTAATTTTTTGGTTGAGGGACAGTAGATGTTGTCAAAGCCCATCCACAGCCCACTGGCCTACATCTGAAAACTCATTTTCAGTACTGTAGATATTTTATATACACTGTCACTCCTGTCTTTTAGTTTCTCTGTGAGCAATTTCTCTAGCCCTTAAAAAAATCAGTCCAAACTAAAGAAGAATTTGGTGGATAAATACTTAAGCTTTTTCATCCCTCAGTGAGACAATTCTGAGACACATTTTACCCAAATGTAGAGGGTCCTCAGTTGCACACAGTATAACCTGCTCTGCAGTTCACACTTTACTGGCTTTTCTCCCATCCCTGTATACCTGTCCCACATCCCACTCCTGCTCTCTATGATTATTTCCAAATACAATAATCTCCACTCAAATTTTTTTCTCAGGTCTATTTGGGATGGGAGTGGTGAAACCCAAGCTTAGACAAAGAAGAAACATATAAATAATTTTAAACTTTGTAATTGCTATTCTACTGCCTGGACAAAATTTCCCTCAGACATTTTCATGGTTTGCTCTCTTTCTTCTTCAAGCTTTGGCTCCAATGGCACGCTGTTAGTGAGGATTTCCCTGATATCCTATTTAATATAACATGCACCCACAACAAGCACTTCTTATAATCCTTCCCTGTTGTATCTGAGTTTTCTAGAGGATGCAAGAGTGCATATTTTTAGGTGAAAGTTGATTTATAACCTCTTGCCTGGTAGATAGGTCCAGGCAGGGAGAAAGATGTAGGAATCACCAGATTGCTGATGCATAAGACTGCACAGGAAGATGAGCAAAGTGGGAGGGATTTGTAAAATATAAGGATTTCCTACATCAGGAAAGATTTTAGACAATAAAAACAATAAAAGGGCACAATTTACACATCAATTTCTCGAAAACACTCACATGAGCATTTTAATGTTTAGCCAATCTAAATTTATATTACAACCTAAACTTACAAGTGGTTTCTGCCTCAGGCTTCTATTAAAGATATAACTTGCTTTTATGTAGTTTTAGTTACTCGAAAGAAACTTCATTTAATTTCTGTCACCATGGAGTAAATTTACAGTCACATTAGCATCAGACTATTCAACTAAAAATACTAGTATTCATTTCTCATAACTAAAATGAATTTTCAACAACTGTTGTCATTAAAGAAAAGTTATCTTCAATACTTATTCATTTTTAAGATTTCTTCCCAATCACTTTTGAAGGTAAGCCTGCTGTGAATAGGCTCTCCTTAATGCCTCCTTCTAGAATATCAAAATATACTTCCTTATAGATGTTTTTACTTTAGATATGCACATTGAATAAAAACTGGCTTTTGATTGTACTTCCAAAGATTAAATTCATCATATAAATGTAAGTATTAAGCTTTAGAAATAAACTCATAGCTAAATTCTCAGAGTTTACAGTGAATACACCTTGGTTTATAAAGAGAATTTCTTAATGCAAGACTGTGAATGATAATAAAATTTTTAGACATTAGTCCAAAAACATGTAAAACAAAAATGTACTAATTCAAATGAAAGACAATTAATTTTTCCATAATAGATTATTGCAGAAGAGACAATAAAGGATTATGTAGTGTGATGGGTAACTTTATGTAGCAATTTAACCAGGTCATAGGGTGCTCAGATATTTGGTTAAACATTATTCTGGGTGTATCTCTACGGGTGTTTCTAGAAGAAATTAACATTTAAATCAGTAGTCTGAGTAAAGCAGATTGCCCTATCCAATGAGGGTGGGTCTACCCAATTCACTGAACACCTGAATAGAGCATAAAAGGCTGAGTAAGGGAGAATTAACTCACTTGGCCTGATTATCTTCAAGCTGGGACAGTGGTCTTCTCCTGCCTTCAGACTCAGACTCAGACTTGAACTTAAATTTTTAAATGTGCTAATTTCTTTTTAAATTGAAAAATACAGGCAGTGGGAAGATAAAAAGTATTTACACATTGTCTCAACATCTGGGGATAAATAATGTTACTGTTATTATATTTCTAGTCTATTTTGTGACTTGGTATATTCTATAAGAACACAAGTGCATCTACAAGAAAAACTTTTGGCGTTGGAGATACAAAGAGGCATTCCATAGAATCATTTTGCTAAATAGACAGTAAAGCTTACAAAGCATTTGGAATACATATATGAGACTATTATTTTGTGTCAACTTGCCTGGGCTAAGGGATACCCAGAGAGCTGAGATGAACATTTTCTCCTGTCCTCAGACATTGGTGGTACTTGTGATTCTTGGGCTCTCAGACTCAGATAGGGTCTTATACCACCAATACCTCAATTCACAGGCTTTTGGACACTGACTGAATTACAACATCAGATTTCCTGATTCACCAGCTTACAGATGGCAGATTATGGCACTTCTCATTTTCCATAATCCCATGAATCAATTCCTATAAACATCTCCTCTCACATATATCTATATATCACCTATTGTTTTCTATACGTAGTAAACTCTAAAGTTTCAACAAATATTGCTAGAACAAACAAATTCAGCAAATGGTAGCAGACACAAAGTTAAAACACAAAAATAGTTCTGTTTCTATACACTAACAATTAACAATCTGGAAATAAAATTAAGAAAACAATTCTATTTACAATAGCATCAAAAAAAAAAAAAAAACCTTAGCTAAGGAGGTAAAAGACTTGTGCAGTGAAGACTACAAAACATTGTTGAAAAAATGAAAGACATACATAAATGGAAACACATCCCATATTCAAAGATTGGAAAATTTAATATTGTTAAACTGTTAAGATGTCAATCCTATTCAAAGTGATCTACAGATTTAATGTAATCACTATCAAAATTCCAAAGAAGTATTTTTGCAAAAATAGAGACACCATTCTGGAATTCATATAAAAACTCAAGGGATGCTGAATAGTCAAAACAATCTTGAAAACAAAAACAAAGCTGGAGGTCTCATATTTCCTGATTTCAAACTATATTATAAAGTATAGTAATCAAAACACTATGATACAAGCATAAAGACAGACATATAGACCAATGGAATAGGACAGTGAGCCCAGAAATAAAACCTCACAAATAAGGTAAAATGATTTTCGATGAGTGCCAGAATCATTCACTGGGGGAAAGGACAGTCTTTTCAACAAATGGTGCTGAAAAAACTGATATACGTATGCAAAAGAATGAAGTTGGACACTTACCTAACATCATGTACAAAAATTAACTTAAAATGGATCAAATACCTAAATGTAAGGGGTAAAACTATAAAACTTTTATAAAAAATTGGACAAAATTTTCACTACATTGGATTTGGGAGTGATTTCTTAGTTGTGACACCAAAGACTGAGGCAACAAAAGAAGAAACAGAAAAATTAGACTTCATGGAAAAAAAAAAGTGCATCAAAAGATACTATCAACAAAATAAAAATGAATGGGAGAAAATATTTGCAAATCATATATCTGATTATGGATATAACACAGAATGTATAGAGAAATCCTAAAACTCAACAATAATAAAACAAACAACTGATTCCAAAAATGGGCAAAGAATGTAATAAACATATCTCCAAACATTTTTGGATGGCCAATAAGCACATGAAAAGCTGCTCAAAATTCTTAATCATTAGGAAAATGCAAATCAAGGCTGCAATGATACCACCTTAGACCCATTAGGATGGCTATTATCAAAAAACAAAAATCCAGAAAATAACAAGTGTTGGAAGATATAGAGAAATAGGAACGCTTTTTCACTGTTGATGGGAATGTAAATATTATAGCTGTTGTGGAAAACAGTTTGAAGTTTCCTCAAAAACATTAAAAATAGAATAATCACATGATTCAACGTTTCCATTTCTGTGTATATACCCCAAAGAATTAAGAACAGGGTCTTGGATAGATATATGCCACTTCATTTTTATAGCAGCGTTATTCACAACAGCTAAAACATGGAATCAAGCCAAATGTTTATGGACAGGTGAATGGATAAGCAAAATGAAATACACACACATATATATGTGTATATATGTTTAGACACACACACACTGGAATACTGTTCAGCCTTAAAATGGAAGGAAATTCTAATATATGCCTCAACATGGATGAATCTTGAGGACACTATACTAAGTAAAATAAATTAATCACAATAAGACAAATATTGTATAACTCCACTTATTTGAAGTATTTAGAGTAGTCAAAATCACAGGGACAAGAAAAAGAATGGTTGTTGCCAGGAAATGGGGGAAAATGGAATATTACTGTTTGAGTACAGAGTTTCAGTTTTGCAAGGTGAAGGAGTTCCATTAGATGGATTGTAGTGATGCTTGCACAATATTAATGTACTTAATATCACTGAACTGTACATCTAAAAATGGCAAAAACAGTAAATTTTATGTTACATGTATTTTACCACAATTTAAAAGAAGAAAAAAACATTTAAAAAGGTTTACTCACAGTAGGGTGGAAGCATATTCTGACTAGAAATGTTAACTGACTTAGAGTATAGGAAAACAGTTACTTTGGTGTTTCTGGTGCTTTTGGAACTTTGGGTTTTTTTTTGATGTTTCCAGTAATCCATGAACTTCTAATTGTGGGGTATGTTTAATATCTATTTTGCCCAGAGAGTCTTGGTTTATCCTCGGTTATCCTTGTACCAAGTATAAATATTAATAGAATCTCTTTTAAAAATTATTTAATGATATGTTGACACTAAGTAATGGACTTTTGGGGTCATTTAAAAGGTAAAAATGAGCAAAGTTTTGCCTGATAATGTATTATATTATTTACACTGAACAGATTGTGTGTAGATTTTGTTATTCCTTTGAACTACAGAAGAACTTACACAGATCTATTTCTCTGAACTAGTGCATCTATGTATAGTTTAAACATCATATTACTTATAACTTTTAACCAAAGAAACTAACTTGTATTTCACAGAGAAAACTGGGATAGGGTGATGTTGATAATTGTTCATGATCATACAGCAGCCTTTTACAGCAAATTTGCAGAGCTCGTGAAAACATAACACAGCTGTCTATAGCCATACACATCATTTATACAGTTCTCAAAGGGACAGAAATGAATGTTCAGGATAGACCTAAAGATATAGTCTTTCTGCAGCATATAAAAATAAAAGGTGGAAGTATATAAAATTAAATTAGGCTTAGTTATCAATGTAGCATTCTCTTACTTAGAAATGTTCTAGATATCTTATGAGTATCCGTTAACTCAACCTACTATCAGTCCAAGTATGCAAGTTACCTAAAGTTTTTTGAAATTATCTTCTGACACACTATAAAATACAACTATTATTGTAATAGTTTGTCAGAATAATGATTCAATTTGGTTTAAAAATTTATATTTTCATAATTATAAGTAGAGGCAATTCTAGCTTATTCAATCAGTAAATCTGTATAAGTTTAGGGAGAAATACCCAAGTAGAATAAAAATGTATGTGTATATTATATTTAACACTGATAAATCAGAAAACGGATGGCTGTTTTCATTAAACCAAAAATATTAAACTAGTCTTGGAACCAAGAAGAACCCTGCCTGCCCTCCCGCCCCCCAAATACAAAGGCCCCTCCATGTTTCCTGCCTCTTGTTTTTAGGGAAGCTGAAGTCTCCCAGGTCTTCATGAGTCATAAAGGAGCAGGCTCAAGCAGCTAATGGTTAGGACTATAGAGTCACAGACAGTGTCTGATGCACATTCCTGAGTTGTTTTACACATACTGTAACTGTTACCAGAGGGGAAAGGCTGACTGCATGGTGACCAGACTGCAGCCGTGACATAAACTGCTCTATTTTGATCAGTACTGAGTCTATGGCTAACACAGTTCCAAGAACTGGCCTTAAGAGAACGGGATTAACACTATTGCTCAAAATAATCTATATCTTCGTGGACATCAAAATAATTGTAGCTTGTTCTGCCCATATATGTAAACAGGCAACTATAACTGTCAGCAAAGAGATGCTACAGACCCCTGTTGGCATCTTCCACTCTAAGAATATGGCATCCTACGTCAGCATGAAGAAGTTACAGAAGATGAACCTTTGCCCATGATCCCATAAAAAAGGAATGATGTTCTGACAAGTGGGGATTTGTAAGCCCCTTTTGACAGGGCAGAGCTCTTTGCAGGAAAGAGTTCTCTGCAGGAGGCCCCTTTGCTTTGTCACAAACCTAAAAACCAGGCACCGCCATGCTCTACTCATCTCTGGCCCTAGCACACTTTTTAAATCTTTTGACCACACAATACCTTGCCTAACTTGTTGGTTCTTTCCATACATCCAAGAAGTAGAAATGAAGAATAACTAATTAACAGAAGACCAGATCTCTTTCCTAGTTTCCCCTTCAGTAATCTCACAAACTGTGCGAACAAGATAGCATCTAAAGAAAAAATCACAAGAAGTTGACAAGCCTGCACACAAGTCTGCAAACAGTGGGGGATGGCGATGACTCTGACCCCCATTTTAATGCTTAACTGAGATTACTTCCCTTTAAAAACTTTCATGGCCAAGCAGAATCTTCGGAGATGGTTTCTGGGGGACACTGAGTACACCATCTCCCCAGATTGCCAGCATTCTGATTAAAAGCAATTTTCTTTCTACCAACATTTGTCTCTCTCACTTGAGTACTGACTTCTTGAGCAGCGAGCAGCCGAATCTGATTAGGTAACAATCTCACCTATCAAAGATTTACCTTAATTATGTGAACTTGAATTCTTAAAAATTTCCAAATTGGTTTCTTAAAGGATACTTTTAAAATCTCAGAATTGAAACTCTCAGAAGTTAGTTCAGTTTTCTTATTTTCTATAAAAGAAATTGAGAATATTGTATTTATGTAAGGTCTATATGTCTATCTCTAATCCAATCAGAATATAGTTTTTTTATGAGATTCTACAATCTAATTTGGTATTACCATCTGGCGGGAGGAAATATTACACGCTTAATGAGTGGTAAAGACTTCTCTGAATTACAGACACAAAAATGTACACACAGACACATATCAGAGCTTATGAACTCAATTCTAAAATCCCATCCCTGGATCAGGAGTAAACACAGATATATAAAACTCACAGGTCCATATCAAAGGTCTGTTTTCTTCTCAGTGTGGACACATTCTTAATTGATTTGAGCTCAAAACAGAAAAGAACCAAAAGAGTAATAAACCAGATTACCTGTTGTCTCTTATCCAATAATGCTAAGAGCTCTATAAGCCATTAATCTGTTTATAGAGATCACCAAATTGTTAGACCATAAAACCAAATTCCCAATGGGAAATAACTTATTGGCTGTAAACAAACTGAAAAAAAACTCAAAGCAGAAGAAACCAGCACTAAAATCAAGCCAGTACTCAAAAATAATCAAAATTAAATTCTTGCCCTGCTACACATGAGCAAGACTCAGAAATGCAAGATTAGGTGTTAAACTTCCTGTCTGGTCCCCAGGTTACCAACCAAGAAAGGAGCAAAAAAGACTCATTTTTAAAGGGAATTTAAAAATGAGTCATGGCATGAAAACTGTAAAAGGAAAAAAAAATGCATTGGACAATTAAGAAGACGATTTTATTCAGGCTATTTTAATAGGGAGAAAGTTCATTTCTGCAGGAAAATGTCTTAGAGAAAAGGAAGTAAGCCTTAAGTTGTATAGAGGCAGTTAAACAAGGGACTCACAGGGAATGGTGGGCAATGACTATCTTAGTCATGAGGAAAGGCGGTCCCTGCAGTTAACTGTTTCCAAAGATAAAGTGATGAGGAATTTTACAGCCATCACTGCTTTCCAGGTGTACAGGGATCAGGCAAAGTTCAACATTGTTAAGAATATGCATTGTTCCCCATCCTTGCTCCTTGGCAAGGAAATTCTCAGGGCAGTGACCAAGATGGTCTTAAAGTTCCTCTCAGCTGGACTGTACTTCAGACAAGTTCGCTTCTGGACATGGTCCTGACATCCCTTTTCCCAGAGCATTTACCTTGAAAACTTATAACTGCAAACTCTTCTTCTGCCTCTGTGCAATGCATGTAAATCTCCATAGAAGCCTCTTGACCACTTGAGGACCCAGGGAATGTCTTTCTCAAGGACCTGAGAACCATCTCTTTGAAATGTAAACATCAAAGTAGATAGGGCCCCAGTCTCCCAGTCCCTATGGGAGGTAGGAGCCAGTGGGCATCCGTAAGCAAACAAATGGCCTAATCACAGAGAAAAACATTTGCAAACTCAGGAATAACTTCTATTAATTCCCATTAACTCACAAATAACATCCCATTGATTTACCTTCTCCCTAAAGTCCCCCTCCAGTACTTCTCCAAAAGCCCAACCCAGCACTGAAAAACCCTCCAGCTCTTTTTTTTTTTTTTTTCCCCAGCAGAATTGAGTTCAAGTCTCTCTTCTCTATTGAAATAAACTTGAATAAACTCTTTGCCTGTTTAACTTTCTGTGGTGCAATCTTTGCTTTGACAGAAGTAAATGAGGCAGTCATAAGGCTCACATTTCTTGTTTCTCATCTCTCAAGTATCACTGTCTTTCATTGCCTGAAGTACTAAATCTTGGCTGGAAGCAGAAATATGTCACACAGATTAGTTTCAATTATTAAGAGAAAACAATTGTCAACTGAGAGCAACAATACTGAATTAAGCTGGAAGCTCATTGGTTAGATTCACTCAATCACATACTGAATAGATTGAAAAGATTCATTCCATAAACATAAGAAAACTTAATAATTGAAAATAATATAAAATGTTTAGGTTTTTTGTTGTTGTTGTTCAGACAATCACACTGATGTTAAATCCATGAAGGAAAGAAACGCTTTTCTCCCTCAGTCCTCTGACCGTATCAAGTTCTCTCTGCTTTTATGCATAACTCCAAGCCAATGTCTCAGTCTGAAAGTTTTCAATTCCTCAAGTGATTGTCTTTAACTTGCTTTTAAGATTTCACTGTCAAAGGAGTTTGAGATCACGTAATTCAAGTTGGAAATAATTAGAAAAAGAGAACTAGAACTTTGGAACATCAAAGGACACAAAGCTGAAATGACAGATCAGGAGCAGAGGTAGAGATAAAAGGCAGATGAGACAAAGCCAACCCCTTCAGAACTATTTGCAGCATCCTCAAAAAGAAACTGAGCTAAAACCTGTGAGACACTGAAGGACTGAAGTTAAAATGATTTACCCTATTCTAATAGATAAGTTTATGCATAAAATTGTCATGGGTGGAGTAAGATTGTGTATTCATACAATTGAATGGGAAATGTGGAGTAAGAACTTCTCTGGTAGGTACAGATTTGTTTAAATATAGGTTTGAATAATATGATAAAGAATTTAAATCTAAGATGTCTCAGTGCAAAGAAGAGAAAAATGTTACACGTATCCTTTGAAATGAGCATTTTAAAACAGTAACAAATTTTGAAGAGAAATTGATTGACACTAATTAATGAGCCTTAAAAGTCACAGATTTATTTGGTATTTGATAATACATAAAATTATACTAAATTTTTCATGAGTTTATTTTAATCTCTTTTTCTCATTAGGTTTTTAAGATCTTTAATCATAATATTTGTGTATATGTGGGACCAAGAGAAGATACTGTGTTTGTGTACGTATGTTTTAACGGTCTCTTTCTCTAAAACATGAGCTTGTTGGGAACAGGACAAATTATTAATCATCTGTCTATTTCCAACGGCTAACCCAGAAATACAATTGAATTTCAGTTGAATCAAAATTGTAGACTTAAAAATGTGCACATACGTGTTCAACACGACATCAATGAAAGCCAAAAACAACAAAATTAAAGCTTCTATGGGAGAGTTTTCATATTTTAGAGCATCTATTAAAGGTATATAATACAGATGGTGAAATTAGGCTTATGAAAACTATTCAGGAACATGGCTAACTATCTTATAATATTAGGCAAAGAAATGTGATGAAATATTACAAATAAATTATGATTTCAAACGATTTTTAAAAATATGTATGTAAAACTAAGTGAAGGAAATCACACAACTTTACAATGGTAGCATTTTTGGAAGCATCCAAGATGTATATTTTGCTATTATTTTATTCAATTTTCTTTAAATTGTTTTTAATAATTCCTTGAATCATGTCTGAGAACATATGTGTTACCACTAGGGAATTAAAATCATACTATCAAAGGGATGAAAAGCAGCAAAAAATATATATGATAGTATCCCAACAGTAGTAGCCAAACTAAACTCAGCCAGCAGATTATGGAATTGAAAATCAAAGTTGCACAGTATAAAAATACAGCAGGGACAACATAACAAGCTTAAGCCATTTTGGCTATATATTTCAATGTCTTTGTAAAAAAATACTGGCCAAACACTCTGGGAAATGTACTTTATTTCTCAAATGTACACATGTACAAAAGGCCTTTAGTTGTCATTTTGGTTTTAGAGTAAATAGAATGTGTGGGCTATTGAAAGACTGAAACAGTTCAGTGAACAACAATAAATTAGAACTTGTAAAGGATACCTAGGGGCCACAGGTAACCTTTCATTGTAATTTTTAGCTGTCTTTTTTCAATGTTCTCCAACAAGTACAGATTAGCGCTGGGCCTAGACATCAAGTACTTGATAAAGCACAATTCCTGTCCTTTATTTTGGCTGACTCTATTAACAACCTCATCACACATTTTTCCTATAGTAATTTCTGATAAAATATTCTCCTTCATTATCTTCTTTATACCAATCTATAGCAATGTTTCCATTTAGGAAGGACAAAGCATTATCACTCTCTGATTTTTCTTTTTTACCAGAAAACATGTAATTTTCTTTTTCTTTTGGGAACTAGGCTTTGTCCTTATGCTAATAAAAAGGATATTTAATCAAAAATATACATTTTTAATATCTGGTTGAGAAAATACCTAGTGTACCTTCTCAATTTTATGCTTTCAATACTTTGTTTTGAGACTGTATAGACTTACCCTGATTTCCACGCTTTTCTGAGGAGAGTCACACAAGACCTGCTTAACTTTGCAAAAGATTACAAAGAAGCAACAAATACTTACTTCCTTTACATTTTAGGTTTTGTGTATGTGCATGTATGTGTCTGTATTTCCTTATTGTTTGTTGAAAATATGATATGTAGTGACTGAGTCATAGCCATCTGCATCTCTGAGAATTGAAATCTAACATCAACCACTATGTTCATATCAACCACAAAACAATTTAATATTAAACCAGCAACTTAAGTGGATCAAATAAGAATTGATGCAGGATAATCCATTTGAAAATTGGCGTTATGCCTTATGCAATATTTTCAAATTAAATAATAAACATATTAAACACATACCTTATGATTCTCATATGTAATTCTTGAATCACTGAAAGGCATTTTTTCAAATGTGAAGTAAACATTTTTGGTGTACAGTTTTGTTCTTTGTTTTCTGTTGTTTTTATCAAGAAGAAGACCCCATTACTTAATTTCTTTAAAGGAACTCAAATCTTAATGAAACTTCTCACCAGTTAAAAATATATACTTTTATATAAATTTTAACTCATATGGTTTATATGCAGTCTCAAAATAATTTTAAAGAGGAAATTCATGACAGACACATATAAGTAAACATAGGTCAGCAATTTCATTTTACTTATTAATTATTGAGGAAATCAGTAAGATATTTTTAAAAATGTTTCAGAGGAGAATGCAAACAACAGACACATTTATAGGCAATCAGGAATGCAAAATTGACTTATTCTACAATGGTGTTAATAAATTCTTTCTTGAGCTAGAAAACAGTTCATTTGCATTTTGTGGAAATAAACAAAGACCAAATTATTTGCACTGGTCTGTGAGGCAGGCTTGAACAACAGGATTATACGGCATACGCCTGTGTTCTAAGCTGTGATTCTCCTTCTTATGACAAGAACACTTTTAGACTGCATAACACAAAACAGTTAACAAGGACAGCAAAGAGAGATGAGAAAGAATGGCCTGATTCCAACAAGGATGACAAACAAATAGGAACCAATAATAAAATCCAAATACCAAACCAAATAATAAATAGCCCAGGAACTCAACATAAAGAGAATGAAAAAAATGGAGTTCAGATCCCCGTGCTGACTTACTACATCTTCACAGACTAGACAACCCGCAAGTAGCAAGGCACAAGGGACCCCTGTGGATACTGTACCTGGTCGAAGGCTAGGGCCTGCGGTGAAGGGCAGTGCAGACTGGTGGGCTTTAGTGGGACTTCCACTGTATCTGTGAAAATAAACAAAGGCCAACCAAATAAGAACAAGCAAATGCTATTTATTAGAGCTTGCTATAGCAAGAAAGTCAGCCACTGTCACTTGCATTTGGTACAGACTCAAAATCAGGTAGAGCAGTGGAAAAGATTTATAGTGAACAAAAAGAGAAAGCTTTAGGTGTGCCTTGATTGGAGATCATTGGTGTGGGGAAGCTATCAGCAGGCTAACTAGAAGGGGGGCATCCTATATGATTGGTTAGGGATGCATATTTGGGCTTTCTCTGATTGGCCCTAAGTTGGAAACTGGGACAGAAATCAGGGAAATGCTCAGTTATTAATCAAGCCCTGGCCATGTTGAGCTGATTGCTATAGAAGTTATTGTTTGATTTCCTGGATTGTTACTAGAGACAGCAGTCTGACTTCTCACAAACCTTATATACAAGACTTAGAGCAGCCTGGCTTCTGGCTAGGTTGTTTTACATAAGGGATTGGTTTCCAAAGATATTAATAAATATTAATGTCTACCATTTATTTATTTAAGTAATTAAGACTCTATTAAAAGGTATCTAAAATATTTTTGTCCACTTAAAAATCTATCCTATGATAGATTTTATGAGAGTAAATATGGATTTAATATACCTAACCTATATGTGTATGCAGTAAGACCATATATAATACATATTTATCCTATGTGTGTTCATATATGTGTGTATGCGTACATACGTATGTGTGTATATATACATTTTTAGCCATTAAAATTGCCACTTTTTATTTCCCACCATAGATTTCAAAGAGAAAATCAGCAGGTAAAGTTAAATTTCATGTTCTTACTAAGTGATTTATTCTTTCCTTTGATCCAAATACTACACAGATCTTCAAACTGATAGTCTGCATTTGGGAGAGAGAATGGGGAAAGATTTGAACTCTACCAGCTGGGTAATAGTAGTTGTTGATATTTTTCATCGATGTAACAATTAAAGGTATTCATATAATGTCAAACAATTTTCTTTACAATTTTATGTTTTCTATTATTTGTTTTTGTACTGGAATTCTAAGAGTATAATGTGTTCCACTGAGATTCAGGGAAAAAAAAGCTGCAGTGGATATTAGGTAATGATAATGAAAGCTCTCATTTATGAAAAGCCATACCCTGTGATTTTAACTATTCTAAATGTATTTCATTAGCTGATTTCATCCTCACAAAAACAGTAAGAATTATTATCATCTTTCCTGCTTTACAGATAATAAGATGATTAAGAGTTGTAGATTCTCTTAAGGTTCTTGGAACTATCTCTGAAATGTAGTCATAGAAAGAGATTGCACCTCTATCTCCCAGGCTCTGAGGGAGGGTATGAGCCTAATTTCAGTGGGCACAAATTAGCAAACATAGATGGTCTGATCACAAAGAGAAACATTTGCAAACTCAGGAATAACTCACATAATGCTTGGCACATCCATTGATCAACCTTACCCCCACTCCTTTCTGAATGTCCTCCAGTGCTTTTTCACTAGCTTACCCAGTGCTTAAATCCCCAGCCTACTCCCAGCCTTTTTGTTCCCGCAGTGGAGCTGGGTTCTGTTTCACTCCCCTACTGCAGTAGTATAAGAATAAATTCAACTTCTTTTTTCTCCTCATGTCGGGTGCCATTTTTTCTTAATACCTAGAAGGTATTTTAATGTGATGCTTACCTATAAAACAGCTTCAATACAAAGGCTTCTGCCTAATTACTAGTAAATTATGTGAAATACATTTTGAAAAACAGTTACATCTGCTGTGAGGATCATTGTTTACAGTCTGGAGCTTCAAGTTAGATATATAAGAATGGGAGTTGTCTTTGCAGCACATTGTGTTATTGCATTTTTAGGACCCTCTTCTGCAGTAACAAGCTCTAAGGTGTTTTCTAGAGTAATAAAATATTTAATAAAAGTAAGAAAAAGAGGCACAGGAGACCTTAGCAGCTCTTTTGCCCTTTGAAATACATTACTTGCCTGAAAGCTATTAGCTTAATACTCCCTTCTAGTAAAAACTATAATTCATCCTCTAAAAGCAAAGCGATTTCACTAGACCTATAAAACTTCTCTTCCTTCATTCAAGGTCCTAGACCTGATCTAATATAAAATCATCTCTTTGCATGCACAGGGTGATAATGTGAGGGACAAGATATTACAGTAATGTCATTTTCCCTATCAACTAACAATCAACAAATCTTCAGTGCTAAAAGGACAGTGGTAACTTGGTCAATTACCTCCCAATTCTGTGCACTGAGGTGAAGAAATCTTAGATGAGCCTGCCACTGACCTTATGAGGTTACTCTCCCATGAATTGTTAATGATTATCTTCAGAGAGTGATAGTATCCCTGGGTTATCCATTTCATTTTTCTTAAATAAGAGCTAAAGTTCATGGGCTGGACAAACTCTGCCACCAAAGCAAGCTCTCCAAAATGAAGAGACATTATTAAAGCCACGCTTGTGTACATCAGTTAATTTTTCTTTTAACATTCTGTATTTTCAGAGGTCCTTTTTGATATTGCATAAGAACCCAGAAAAAAAAAGTCTAAATATTGTCTCTTTTTGAAGAAGAATATATTGTCATACTACAAAACCAAATTATGGAATGAAAACAAGGAAATAGTCCCAAGAATGAACTATGAATATTTACTCTGACTTTTCAAAACAATTGATAAATTTTATGATGTTAAGAATTTTAAAATGTGCTGACACTTGCTTAAAATGCCTATTGACTTATAAATAATTATCTTAACAGTCATAGTAGGTTGGGTGAGATTTCCCTTTTGAAAATTTGATAAGATTGTTAAATGCAGCAATGATAATAATGTATTAAGCATCTGCTATATGCCAGTAGTCAAGCATGCATTATCTAATTTAATATTCAAGGACCCTATGAGGTATTCACTATTATTATTCATCTTTCACATATAAAGAAAAAGTCAGAGTAGATTTATATAATGTAGCAGAGCTAGTGAGTAGTGAGCAGCAGAGCTAGAGTTTGGAACTGACCCATCTCCATCTAATAACAACAGTGCTTCCTGCTTCTCAGG
This sequence comes from Balaenoptera physalus, assembly GCF_965194825.1. Taxonomy (NCBI): domain Eukaryota; kingdom Metazoa; phylum Chordata; class Mammalia; order Artiodactyla; family Balaenopteridae; genus Balaenoptera; species Balaenoptera physalus. The sequence goes on along the minus strand of NC_138883.1, from coordinate 56,926,571 downwards.
GAAAAAAATGCTTCCATAGAATTTCTATTTAATTTTAAAGAAATGAATACTGTCATTTCTTTTATCTCCTTCTTTGTGTGACATTCCAATCAGTGATACTAGTTTGGGTCTTTGGCTTTCCCATTAGTCCTGCTAATTTGAAATGTTTTTACAGTGGAAATATAGGCTTAAATCATCTTTATTACAGATGATCTGTATCATCTATATCATGTTGATTCCTATGACATTTTTGATGAAGTATGCAATCCAAGCTCTTTTATAGAAATGGCTAAGTATTCACCCACTGTTTGATACTAAAAACCTAGCAATGATCAGAATGGGAGGATGAGGTGTCTGGTCCTATTCCAAACAGGTCTGAAGCAATATATCTAACCCAGAAATTCCCAAGTGATGAATGATTTTTCTCATGGTGAATCTATATTTGTAAAAGAATTATTTATGATGACAGAGACAGGGACACATTTTCCCTGCAGGAGAAACTCAGATATAAATATGGCCAGAGGAGACCTAAGGGGATAACCATACAAGCAGTCAATTATCAAGGAAGCTTGATATGGGGTGATGGGATCAGTAAGATAGCTTCTGCTACAGAGGTCAGCATAATGTGATCTCCTGGTAACAGTTCTGAGTTGCAACTCAAGGTGGGCAGTTTAAGAGCTCCAAACTAGGAGGTATTAATAGGATAATGATGTAATTTACCATCCTAATTGAGATACTTGTCATATTTAAATGAAACCCTATGAATAATTAGGCTGGAATAACAGCGACAAACTGACACTCAAAGGAACAAACCAGGGCATACTATCTCCTCAAATCTTTGAATCTGAAGTCATAGAACATTGAGTATAAATTTCAGTTCTAATATAACTCCCTGTAAACTTTGAAAAATTACATTTGATTCCTCAGGCACACAATGATAGAAACTATTCTCAGGGGGTTGTTTTTGCAGGTTAAATGTGTTAAATGTTCACACAAGTGCCTAGCCCTAAGACCTGGCCAGTAACTGAAGCCTCAATGTGTATAGACCTTTATTCCAGTTTTAACGAAGTACTTTGAAATCTGAAGGCCTAGGTTTTACTACCTGCTCTGCTAAATACTAGCTGTATAACCTTGGATAACAATGCTGCCTCCGTTTCCTTATGGGTAAAACTGGAATAGAGTAGAATGATTTACCTTAGAGCATTATTATGGGGATTAAATAAGTATACACACACATTTAATAAAGTATGTTATCAATATTTAACATTAAATTATTGTTATTATTATTAGTTGAAATTCTTTACAATATTTTTAGTACATTGGCACACTGGCATTCTTTTTGTATTTTGGTTACAAGAAGAGAAGGAATAAAAAAAGGAAGAAAGTAAAATTGTCCTAAAAAATGAAAAGCATTAATTAATCATATTTTTAAACTACATGTATATTTAGCAAGACAACTAGATAATTATCTCTCTTCTGGCATTCTTGAAAAGAGGTACCAAAAAGAGTTTGGCTTTTTTTATATATCTTCACAAATTTCAAATTATTATTTATGCAAAATTATTTCAAACTGTGAAAATGTGGGAAGTTTAGGGTGCCATTTCTAAAAACCCTAATTTTTGTGCTGAAATATCATGTAATTCTTTTTTAGCTTGATTTTTATTTCTCTTGACAAACTGATTTAGTATACAGATATTTCCTCACTTTTGATACACATTTAGCAAAGGAAAGTTATCCATGAATAATGAGCCCTCCTTATATCATCTCAGATTTGAAAAATCTTAAACTCTTTACAGAAAAAAAAAATTATTGAAAGAAATGTAGATAGTGTTCACTATAAACAAGTATGTAAGTGACTAACTTAAAAATTCATCGGTAATTAAAACCAAAGGTAAAATGCAAATCATAAGAATTGTCAGGTAAGCACATGAAAATGTGCCCAACTTCACTACACTTCATATAAATGAAAATAAAAAGACAATCTGTTGCCAAAATTCCTGCCAAGGACAGGAATTTTAGCTGTTTTGTTCACTACCAACTTCTCAAAACCTAAACTAAGACCTAGCATATAGAGGCAGGCACAAACATTTGTTAAATAAGTAAATTTTTACCCAACAAACATGCAAAAACTTACATTTTGATAATATTAAATGTTAGCAGAAATATATATCTGGTGGGAGTATAAATTCATATAATTGTATTGATAGAAAGTCTTGTAGCCATTAAAATTAAAACTGTATGTCATCTATTGAAAAAATACATTTAATAATCACTATTCTAAAGCTCAACTTTCTCACCATCACAAAGATATTTGGTTGATGCATTTTTTATTAAATGCAAAATAACTGTGACAATTATGATTTCCAAGCAGTAAATACTTTTGCAGTTTTAACATTACATTGAGCTATCTAATTTTAAGAAATTTAAGAGCATTATAATAAAATACTTAGTAAAAGGGTTTATTTTGTTATGGATTGAATCATGAATTAGAACAATTATGACACTCATTCATAAGGTTGTGAATTTTTTTCAGGATCAAGCTTTTTAGAGAAAAAAAATTTATTACAGAAGATGTTACCCAGTCTATCAATTATGCCCCTCTTCAAACTAAACCTAAACAGTAATGCAAATCATGTCTTAATCACTCTTAAATTAAAGCATCTACTGCCACCTCAAAGAGAGTTACAAGGAAACTTTAATATCCTTTATGGAAGTACTTAATTTAAGGTAGAGAGCTATATTCCTCTCCCTGTTATAAGGCTGGTTTTTCACTGGGTGAGGCATGTAGGGGGTGATTTTTCCCAGGAATTTCTTCCAACTTTTCAGATTAGATATAAAAATTTTCTGAATTAAGACATATATACAATTAAATTGTGATTATCTCTACCAGCTGCACTTTGCTATATAAGTTATGGTAGAATATGTTTACAGCTATGGACACATAACCCAACTTAAATCAACATCTGTTCTAGGTTTACAAATGAAACAAATGATTCCCTTTTGAAAGATTTGCTCATTAAAAGTTTGGCCTCAGAAGAGGACAAGACCCCATGGTGAGGTCCGCCAGGGCAGCCAGTCTGAAATGATGGTTCTGGATCCTTTGTGAGCAGGCCCTGAGCTCCCCCAGTGCTGACTCCTCTGCTGGATGGAGCTTGGAGTCTGTATCTCCACCACTTCCTCGCAAACCCCCAGCCTCCTATTGCCTTGTCCCCCAACTAAGGTGGCCCTGACATGTGCTAACTGCCTCCTGGCCTCAGTGACAACCAATCTCTGGCAGAGTCAGCCCTAATGCTCCACCCAGTCTCAGGTTTCTGCCCCATGCCCTTCTGTCTGTGAGTGCTCTGAAGACAGCAAGGAGCGAGATTAAAATTCATATGGAGTTTCAAGTTGTTCTTGAATGCTGGGTGTTTTTAATAAATTAAAAAATATTTCGAGTAAACAAAAATAAGAGGTTAAATAACATGTTCCTGCACAACAAATGAGTCAAAGAAAAAATTTAAAAAGAGAAATTAAAAAATTTTCTGAGAGGGTTTCCCTGGTGGCGCAGTGGTTGAGAGTCTGCCTGCCAATGCAGGGGACACGGGTTCGAGCCCCGGTCTGGGAGGATCCCACATGCCGCGGAGCAACTGGGTCCGTGAGCCACAACTACTGAGCCTGCGCGTCTGGAGCCTGTGCTCCGCAACAAGAGAGGCCGCGATGGTGAGAGGCCCGCGCACCGCGATGAAGAGTGGCCCCCGCTCGCCGCAACTAGAGAAAGCCCTCATACAGAAACGAAGACCCAACACAGCCAGCCATAAGTAAGTAAGTAAGTAAGTAAGTAAGTAAGTAATAAATAAATAAATAAATAAATAAATAAATAAACCTAAAGTTTAAAAAAAGAAATGGTGTAGTTTGCTTTGCATCTTAAAAAAAAAAAAAAAAAGATACATCTACTTTTATTTATAGCTGTGGTTATCTTAATTAAATGAAAATGTTTATTAATAAAATATCAACAATGGAAAGAGGGCTTTCCCAGCCTTTAGAAAAAGGATGAATAAACAACCACATTTTTTTCTGAATTGTGATTACCAAGGTCTAATTTTGGAGACTCATCAGCCTTACTGAATTTAGTTGCATTATTTTACTATGCAGGTTAAAAGCAATTAAATGCAGACTGTTTTCACAGTAAGTGAAATATAATCAAGGCACATTTAAAATGAGGCAGCATTAGAGCAAGAGCTGGTATTTAAACCGTGTGTATCTCCTTAGGACTGACCATGTTATCAGAGTAGCTAGCTGTTACTGTGAGCTTCAGGTATCACACCTAAAAATGGAAAAGCAGGCTTAGTAAATCCCTTTGGGTAGTGATAATCCCTGGATTTGTGAAGAAAGCAGTGCACATGAGTCCTGATAATAAGACACATCAGAAAAGCATTTTGGGAAAAGACACATTAATGAATAGATGCATATATATGTGTTGTAGTTTCTAGGCTGTAACTGTGTAATCTGAAAAATAAAGTGATTGTAGAGGCTACTAAGTTTTCTATCAATTCTAAAATTCCACAAATTAAAAATGGATAAAATGGTGGTTAACAAATCTACGTAATTTTATGAAATGTAAAAAAAGGATGAGAAGTCACGATTTTTGTATATACTCTAATTCCATACAATATCAGGGTTTTTTTGGTGTTATAGAAATGACCATTTAATTATTCAAAGAAATCAATTACTAAAAGGTGACTGACAAACTGAATTGTGAAAATGTTTAACATAAAATTATAATCACCTATTTGAAAAATTGTGGAAGTCTGAATAGATGAATTCTAATTAAACTTATCTGTAGACATTAAACCAAACCTTTTAAAAGAATATAAAATGAATATCATTTTGTGTCCTACTATTATGAATAAGTCAAATGAAATTTCATTTCCAAGGAAGATAGAGAACAACATGTAAGACCTTTGTTCTTGTGATAATATGAAGTAACTTGACAAAATAAAAGCCATACTTTTCAATGGGACTAACAAAGAAAATGGAAAGCAAGATCAAGGAAGCCTTGATGAATTAAATTCTAGAGACAGATAAAGAATGACAGGTTCATAGAAGATCAGAGCATCCTGGAAGTTGTGGACCATGGGGGTGGAAGGTTATCATGGGCTGAATAACCATGCAAGGATGAAGGGGATCAAGCACGTTTTGGATCTCATTGTGGGATTGTGAAATTGGCTGGAGTCTAGAAAAGCCCCAAACACTGAAGTAGATTCCCTGGCCCAATAACCCTTATCTCAACCACGTCAAAAAAGTAGCATTAAAAAGAGGGGAGAAGTGAATGTAACACTCTTCCAGTTTAATTACTAAAGTAGAATTATAAAGGCCACCACTTGGTGATTGGGAGTTGGTATAATTACAAGAGAACTCTAGCCTATTAAATCTGAAATTCTAAGCTAGCTGAACTTTATTGCAGAAGGAGTGAAAGTGATTAGCGCCCTCCTCTACCCACATGCACACACTAACTCCCAGAGGTGAAAAGGCCTACACTTTCTGGGAAATAAAAAAAACAAAACAAAATTATGCTTCAGTTTCCAATCAAATTTTATACACAATGTTGATAATACAATAAAAATTGTGAAGAGACAGGAAATTTTAGGGGATTATATGGATAATCATAAAATATAAAGTTAAATGTAATATCTAAAATAAAAAAGGTACTAGATAGGTATAACAGCACATTAGATATTTAGAAAAAATATGAATAAACTTGAAAATTTGGAAAATAGGAATTTTTCTAATTAAAGAAGAGAAAGAAGGGAAAAAAACCCCTGAAAAACAGAAATCAGAGAATATGTTCTCCTGAGAGCCTTCAGGTATCCATTTTTCTTGGTAACTTCTAACCTATAGAATGGAATTTCCTGCATTTGCATACCCGATGCCACGTACTTATGAGAATTTCTAATGGAGTACTACCTTGCTCCAGATACCACATTCTTGTTTCTTTTTTCTGTATCTAACTTATTTGCTGGTACAATATAAAAACTCTGCTAATTATCTGAAAGTAGTTGTGACAGGATCCTCTGAGATGGCTCTCAGTGACCTCCAACTCCAGGTAGGCGTTCCTTACATAACTTCTTCCCTTCCAGAGTGGGTTGTGACTAGAAACTTGCTTCTAACAAACAAAATATGGCAAAAGGGATGGAATGTCACAAGCAAGAAAGATTTTGAGCAGCACATAAGGGGAATCCTAAACTGATTCCAACAGACTGTTAGTAGAAATCTGGTTTTGAGGATGCTGTCTAAAAAGGAGATAATAAAAATGACTAAAGAGGAAATAAGAAAAATGTCATCAGAAACTGGAAAAAAATAGAGATCCCTTTGAAACGAAGTGGCAAAGAGCTTAATGAAACTGTTTTCTGCAGTTATGTGGACGTTTAAAATATGTCTAATGAATTTGATTATCTAGCTAAGGGGACTTCCAAGCAAAGCACTGAAAGTACTGTCTGGTTTCTTCTTTCTACTTAATGTAACACGTCCTTGAATGGCTACTTTAGAGCTGAAAAATTTTACCTCTCTGGAATAGAAGCAGAATTCTTCCAAAATCTATTCAACCACCATGCATGCATATAAATATGCAACAAACTGATTTCTTGATGCACTGCATTTCTCTAGTTTCTGAAACTATTATTTTAAATTCCTTTTGAAGCCAATATTTTATTCCAACAATCATTGAGTTCTGAGTGGTCATTATTTATTTTTTGATATGGAATCAAGAAATGTAATCTAGGTAACAACATATGTGATGATACAACAAACTTAAAAGGAGTTTGAATTAGAAAATCATATTTAACACATACATAAAAAGAAAACAGCTAAAACTAAAGTTTCCTTTATAAATATGTTGATTTACAAGGTTTGATTTTGAAGAAACAGAAAGAAAAGCAATTATTGACCCAAATAAAATCAAATTGCTAATAACCACTCTTCAGCACACCTCCATCTTTCCTGCCTCTGATCAATCTCCATCGTGGTCCTAAGCAATTCACTTAACCTCCATGAGCTACAGTGTGTCCTGGGCAGTGATAACTGCTTCAAAGCACTGTTATTTAATCAGCATATTATTAGTGATTACACTTTGCACTAAAACTTTGCAAATAGTAGGAACTGAGTAAAGGTTAATTGACTCTAAATCTGTATAACTGCCATAATATTGAGATGTGACAATCTTACTTCTTCAGATGAGCATCAATTTGCATTGCTTTTCCACTGATTCACTGACTTGCATTTCCTTTAGCAGAAAAAAAAAAAAAAAGAGAGAGAGAAAAGAAAGAAATTTTAAAAATTATGCCAGACCTAATCACCTCATTTAAAAGTCCAACCTCTATTCTGAACCATCTTCCACTCCTTTTAGAGTCCCTTTACCTGGCTCTAGTTTTCTTTTAATCTGTAGATTTTATCACCGTCTAATTTAAGTTTACTTGTGCATTATGATTATTTGCTATTATCTAACTCTTCTAGAAAGTAAATCCATTTCTATGTGTGCAGATTCTTTGTCTATTTTGTTCACTAATGTAGTCCAATTACCTAGAAACAACCTTGCATATAACTGGTACTCATAAGTAACTATCAAATGAATGAATAAATAATTCTCCAATTATTCCCTAAAAGTTAATAATTGTTTGAGATATGTTGCCTATGAACTAAAAGGAATTCCATACCTCTCAACCAACTGGAACTGACCAATTACCCACCTGTATCCTAAATCCTGCTTCACAACTTAGCTTGTCTCTAAGAGAAAATCTTGGAAACAATTAAGTGTCCTAACTGTACTGTGATTAGAATTTGGCTCAAGCAAATCTTTAATGACTGATACTGAAGCCACACAGGGCAACTGACAGTTTTAAATTTTGACACAGAAACATTCAAGAGAAATGAAAACAAAGGCTCTATTTCTATTATGCAGATTCTACATTGCAAACAGATATTTGTTTCTTTGGAAGACCAGCATCTTTCAATAACATGAAATCATGAATTCCTTTAATTTCCTAAATTTCCAGGGTGGGTTGATCCCCATAAAACCATTTTTGAAATTAGAAAATGCTTCTTTAAATGAGAACTATAGTTGTAAGCCCTTCCTCGTTACCCCACTGCAAACGCAGGCAGTTCTGTTATATCCAGCCAATGTGGCTAGCAGGTGCTATGTTGGTTGCTGTGGAAAATAACAAAAGCTTCTGGACTTCTACCGTCCAGCCATTCTTTGATAGTCTAACTCAAACACACAGCAACACAGTGCTCCTCCACCCGCTGCTCATGTTTTTCTTGTTACTGCCTAGAAACAGATTTGTCTTCAGCATGTAAACTGACACACTGTGTTACTGAACCCCAAGCTTTTGTTTTATTCCACATAGTTTAGAAAAACACTAAGCTCTTTTAGTCCTTTCCCTGAAAATTCCAGATCATATGTATTCCTTTACTTTGGCTAAATTCCAAAGTCCTTTTACTAGGAGAAAAAGACGGTGTTTATATCAACTGAGTAGTTAGTTAAATGTCTACCAAATATTTAACGGTATTTTAAATATTAAAATCATAATGAGAACAAAATTAGAAAAATGTATATATTGATGGCAGGTATATTACATTTTTGGGGGATTTTATTTTATTTTTTAACATCTTTATTGGAATATAATTGCTTTACAATTGTGTGTTAGTTTCTGCTTTATAACAAACTGAATCAGCTATACATATACACATATTCCCATATCTCTTCCTTCTTGTGTCTCCCACCCTCCCACCCTCCCTATCCCACCCCTCTAGGTGGTCACAAAGCACCAAACTGATCTCCTGTGCTATGCGGCTGCTTCCCACTAGCTATCGGTTTTACATTTGGTAGTGTATATATGTCCATGCCACTCTCTCACTTCGTCCAAGCTTACCCTTCCCCTTCCCCGTGTCCTCAAGTACATTCTCTAGTAGGTCTGTGTCTTTATTCCCATCCTGCCCCTAGGTTCTTCATGACCATTTTTTTTTTTTTTTAGATTCCACATATATGTGTTAGCATACGGTATTTGTTTTCCTCTTTCTGACTTACTTCACTCTGTATGAGAGACTCTAAGTCCATCCACCTCACTACAAACAACTCAATTTCGTTTATTTTATGGCTGAGTAATATTCCATTGTGTATATGTGCCACATCTTCTTTATCCATTTGTCTGTCGATGGACACTTAGGTTGCTTCCATGTCCTGGCCATAGTAAATAGAGCTGCAATGAACATTGTGGTACATGACACTTTTTGAATTATGGTTTTCTCAGGGTATATGCCCAGTAGTGGGATTGCTGGGGTGTATGGTAATTTTATTTTTAGTTTTTTAAGGAACATCCATACAGATCTCCATAGTGGCTGTATCGATTTACATTCCCACCAACAGTGCAAGAGGGTTCCCTTTTCTCCACACCCTCTCCAGCATTTACTGTTTGTAGATTTTTTGATGATGGCCATTCTGACTGGTGTGAGGTGATACCTCATTGTAGTTTTGATTTGCATTTCTCTAATGATTAGAGATGTTGAACATTCTTTCATGTGTTTGTTGGCAATCTGTATATCTTCTTTGGAGAAATGTCTATTTAGGTCTTCTGCCCATTCTTGGATTGGGTTTTTTTTTTTTTTTTTTTGATATTGAGCTGCATGAGTTGCTTGTAAACTTCGGAGATTAATCCTTTGTCAGTTGCTTCATTTGCAAATATTTTCTCCCATTCTGAGGGTGGTCTTTTCGTCTTGTTTATGGTTTCCTTTGCTGTGCAAAAGCTTTTGAGTTTCATTAGGTCCCATTTGTTGATTTTTGTTTTTATTTTCATTTCTCTAGGAGGTGGGTCAAAAAGGATCTTTCTGTGATTTATGTCACAGAGTGTTCTGCCTATGTTTTCCTCTAAGAGTTTTATAGTGTCTGGCCTTACATTTAGGTCTTTAATCCATTTTGAGTTTATTTTTGTGTATGGTGTTAGGGAGGGTTCTAATTTCATTCTCTTACATGCAGCTGTCCATTTTTCCCACCACCACTTATTGAAGAGGCTGTCTTTTCTCTATTGTATATTCTTGCCTCCTTTATCAAAAATAAGGTGACCATATGTGTTTGGGTTTATCTCCGGGCTTTCTATCCTGTTCTATTGATCTACATTTCTGTTTTTGTGCCAGTACCATACTGTCTTGATTACTGTAGCTTTGTAGTATAGTCTGAAGTCAGGGAGTCTGATTCCTCCAGCTCCGTTGTTCTTTCTCAAGATTGCTTTGGTTATTTGGGGTCTTTTGTGTTTCCATACAAATAGTGAAATTTTTTGTTTTAGCTCTGTGAAAAATGCCATTGGTAGTCTGATAGGGATTGCATTGAATCTGTAGATTGCTTTGGGTAGTATAGTCATTTTCACAATGTCGATTCTCCCAATCCAAGAACATGGTATATCTCTCATTCTGTTTGTGTCATCTTTAATTTCTTTCATCAGTGTCTTATAGTTTTCTGCATACAGGTCTTTTGTCTCCTTAGGTAGGTTTATTCCCAGGGAATTTATTCATTTTGTTGCAATGGAAAATGGGAGTGTTAAAGTGGTGTTAAAGTAGCAGCTGATTAGGGGGCTCTGGCTCCCTCAGGCCGGGGGGAGGGAAGGGTACAGAATGTGGGGTGAGCCTGAGGCAGCAGAGGCTGGCATGACGTAACAGCCTGAGGCGTGCCATGTGTTTTCCCAGGGAAGTTGTCCCTGGATCACGGGACCCTGGCAGTGGCAGGCTGCACAGGCTCCCGGGAGGGGAGGTGTGGATAGTGACCTGTGCTTGCACACAGGCTTCTTGATGGCTGCAGCAGCAGCCTTAGCATCTCATGCCCGTCTCTGTGGTCGGCACTGATAGCTGCGGCTTGCGCCCGTCTCTGGAGCTCATTTAGGTGGCGCTCATAATCCCCTCTCCTCTTGAACCATGAAAGATAGAGGCAAGAAAAAGTCTCTTGCTTCTTTGGCAGTTCCAGACCTTTTCCCGGACACACTGCCGGCTACCTGTGGCACACTAGCCCCCCTTCAGGCTGTGTTCACACAGCCAACCCCAGTCCTCTCCCTGGGATCTGACCTCCAAAGCCCGAGCCTCAGCTCCCAGCCCCCACCTGCCCTGGTGGGTGAACAGACAAGCCTTTCGTGCTGGTGAATGCTGGCTGGCACCGATCCTTGTGAGGGAATCCCTCCGCTTTGCCCTCTGCACCCCTGTTGCTGCACTTTCCTCTGTGGCGCCAAAGCTTTCCCACGGCCACCCTCCATCTCCGCCAGTGAAGGGGCTTCCTAGTGTGTGGAGACTTTTCCTCCTTCACAGCTCCCTCCCACTGGTGCAGGTCCCATCTCTATTCTTTTGTCTCTGTTTTTTCTTTTTTCTTTTGCCCTAACCAGGTACATGGGGAGTTTCTTGCCTTTTGGGAGGTCTGAGTTCTTCTGCTAGTGCTCAGTAGGTGTTCTGTAGGAGTTGTTCCACATGTAGATGTATTTCTGATGTATTTGTGGGGAGGAAGGTGATCTCCACGTCTTACTCTTCTGCCATCTTGAAGGTCTCCCTCTTCATTTTTATTATTCATTTATTTTTAAAATTATATGAGTCATCCTATAAGTACTAAAGGGAACATACAGCATGGACCAGACCCTTCAACAATGTTTATATAATTCGGATACTTCTATACAATTCTTAGGAAGTAGTAATGTGCAATTCTTGTTTTTTATTTTTTTTAAAGATTTGTTGATGTGGACCTTTTTTTTTAATATAAATTTATTTATTTATTTATTTATTTATTTATTTATTTATTTTTGGCTGTGTTGGGTCTTAGTTTCTGTGCAAGGGCTTTCGCGGCGAGTGGGGACCACTCTTCATCGTGGTGCGTGGGCCTCTCACTGTCGCAGCCTCTCCCGTTGCAGAGCACAGGCTTCAGACACGCAGGCTCAGTAGTTGTGGCTCACGGGCCTAGCCGCTCTATGGCATGTGGGATCTTCCTGGACTGGGGCACGAACCCAAGTCCCCTGCATTGGCAGGTGGATTCCTAACCACTGCGCCACCAGGGAAGCCCTGATGTGGACCATTTTTAAAGTCTTTATTGAATTTGTTACAATATTGCTTCTGTTTTATGTTTTGGTTTTTTGGCCACAAGGCATGTGGGGTCTGAGCTCCCCGACCAGGAATGGAACCCACACCCCCTGCATTGGAAGGCAAAGTCTTAACCACTGGACCACCAGAGAAGTCCCAATTCTTGTTTATATATACTTATTCAATCATGTTTGTTAAGTTTTCACCACTTAACTGAGTGTTTCTTTAGGTGACTAAAAATAATTTCTTCCCTTGTAAATATTAACAGTAGTCATTTGATTTATGGATATTATGTGGTTTTGAATACATGAGTATTTTATATTGCAGTTGTGAATCTTATAGGTATTTATTTTAAAATAAAACTATTTCAATTATTCATATGTTTCCTATTCTCTTTGTGGTGGTAAATATTGTACACTTCCACTTAGTTTCTTTTCCCACCCAGCAGTCAAGCCCCAGGTATTCAATTAAAACATCTCAATCTACTGGCCAAAATAAGTGATTCTTGGTTCAGAAGAGCTCTGGTGTTCTTAAATAGAAATTTGTTATGACATTAATTTGCTTATACAAAAAAGTACAGGACTGATTAATCTGTTGTGTTTGTATGTATGTGTCTTAATTTGCTTATACAAAAAAGTACAGGACTGATTAATCTGTTGTGTTTGTATGTGTGTGTCTAGGTTTAACAGAAATTAATCCCTTAATGTTTATTGATTATGATTTAATTTATGTGAAAGTTTATTTTCAAATATCTGAGAATATTTTCAGTATGATGCCTAGAGACCAAACACCTACTATTCTCTCAAAATATGAATAAAATATCCCAAAATAAATTTTTATATAAAAATGAATTGTAAAACCACAAAACAGGTACCACCAGGAAGTCAGCATTTTTAAGTGTATGGAAATATTAATCTTATGAGAAGTGATTGAAGGAAACATCAACTAGCTCCTACCAAATTTTGACTGATTCCATGCAAAACAGAAAAAAAGTTGGTAAAGAATTTGTTGGTCCTTTCTAAATACACAAAGTTCAAGTCAGAGTGCAAAATGCAAAGGCCATTCATGGGACAGTAAGAAGGAAATCATCAAGATTTCAGGAAATGCTGGAGTATCCTGCAAATGTATTTGTGCTTTATTGAGGGATTCAACCTAATTCATATGCAATGAAGAGCAATCTAAGGAAAGTGATGATTTTGACACAGCTAGCCATTTTTATTGGTGAGGGAGCCAAAATAGAAATAAAGACAACTCCCCAACTAACTTCAGGGAAATAAAACGTATAAACTACAAATGATTCAGCGCTCCACTAGATTTCTGTGGTATGCTTGGCTTCTCAGAAAATCTTTCCATAGTTACTAGTGTCAGATGAGTGCAAAAGGGATACATGTGGGGCACCAGCAGCAGTTTACTATACCATTTTCTTAATTACCTGAATGGGTCATTATTAACTTATCATGTTGAAGTTTGAGGGAACTTTTTTAGTAAAACCACTCTTTCACATGCTAGTTTTGGACTAATTGAAAAGTAAGAGGTAAATAATACAGATGGAAATTAAAAACCTCTTAAAATGGACATTTGTAAGTGAGGCTTAATCGTAAGGTCAAGTGAGCTTCTGAATATCAGAATTAGGCTGTGACTATAGAACAGGTATTCATACTAGACCAATACACACCTCTCCCATAAGCAAGGCCATATCTCTAAGCTCACCTCATAACCATGAGTGATTAAAAGAAAGCACATTCTCCAGACATATCAGCTTCTAAAAAATAACATGGTTGGGTGATGCATTCCTGATTCCTCCAAATGTGAGGAAGAAGCATTTTTCCCCAACATCTCATTTCCACCTTTGATTGCAACAATTATTTATTTCACTTCTGTATCCTCAGTTTGTCAACAATATACATAACCTAGCAGGTGGTTGAAACAGAGCAGGACCCTGCCGGGCCCTCCCAGCTACAAGCCACTCCATGTCCCCCACCTCTTGTTTGTAGAAAAAGCTTTTGTATCCTAGGCCTTCTCTGAGTTCCCAAGAGCAGAATCATGCAGTTAATGATGATAGAAGTGGAAAATGCAGAAACAGAGGAAAGCAGTCAAGTAAGAAAAGTAATGATAGCTTGAATAATAGAGTCAGAGAACTCCTAGTTCCTCCTGAAGGGATATAGATAACAATCTGAAGCATATCTTTGAGTTGTTCTGCAGAAATTAAGACTCCTATGCAGTGAAGGATGTTGACTACATGCTGATGAGAAGCACATAGACCCCAGACTCCCTGGAACCAGAAGATGATTAAGATTCCCAAAACATCACCCTATTAACCACAACCAACCAATCAGAAGAATGTCCAGGAGCTGATCATGCACCCTGCAACCCTCATCCCTAATGTTGCCTTTAAACACTTGCCTGAAAGCCATCAGGGAGTTTGGGTCTTTTGAGCATTAGTTGCCTGTTCTCCTTGCTTGGTGCTCTGCAAATAAATGCTGTAATTTCCTGAGTTTGGTTCAGTAATATGGTCAATATATTTATTTCATGTTAATGATTGATTATGAAATTTAATATTAGTTAAACTTAAGCATCTTTATTTTGGTCTCCTAGGCTCAACAATATTTTCTATGAAACTATTAGTGTGTTTGTTATTGTAGAACACTGAGTGGTTATTTTCCCTAAACACAGGAAACCAGAGGTAGCTGAGTCCATCATTCATTTAACAAAACAATGGTATCATAGCCTTATATCACCTTCTTTTTTGATACTCCGCTTATGTTGCAAACTGCCTACAACAGATCCAAGCAACATTTTCAGTGAATCAAAACATCTAAATAGAGAAATGGAGGGAGGGGGCTTCTATTTTTGCATCACTTTCTATTATAAGGGATGGCAAATTTTTCCTAGAAACACAATATATAACATGAACACATTCTATTTGTTCACACAGGCCAGGATTTAATCACATATGTTATTTTACCTGCAAAGATAGCTGGGAAAGTGAGCACCTGGCATTTTCATATATACAGAGGGAGGCAGCCATTCCTAGAAAGGAGGAAGGGTGGGAGGTGGGCTCTGTAAGCAAAAAACAGTACCTGCCACTGCCTTTGTCTATTTTATATGTCAAGTAATTACCTACAAAGGTATTTTTTGCTCCTGAAAAGTATCATAATATATATCTAACAGGCACATACATATACATACATTTAGAAAACAGATCATTTGTCTGTCATTAGTGCAGGGTATGGTATGTCCTCAAAAGTACTATGCAAAGAAAGGCCCATGTATTTGACTGAGAGGCAGGGCCAAGAAGAGGAAGTCAAAGAGATGCTTTTAGGAAAAGCCTTCATAAAAGTGGAAAAAACTGGGGGGACAAGGAAGAAAATAATGAGATAACAGGCAAAATATCTAAAATTTCTTTTTTCCCATAAAGAAGCCTGCCAGCTTCTGGTGTTCTATGTGTGACATAGCCTCCAGGTCCTGGAAGGGCATGAATTAGTCTATTTTTCAGAGAAAAAGAGCCAGCAACAGAGCTGGACAGTAAATATCATATGTCTGAGGGCAGGTGTTAGAGATTTAAAGACACAAACCCAAAAAGATATAAATGCCACATACTGAGTCATTATGAATAAAATGTTTGAGTTAGTATCCATAAGACCTTTCACCCAATTATTTCTGCTTTTTGTACTGTTTTGGATACTACAGTAAATGAGGTATATGTAACATTTATTCCTGAGCTTTCTCTTCAGCCTATTGACAAATTTACTCTGTATCTAGCTTACATAGTATTTGATCCACTCTTTAAGTTTCTAACTATGTTAAAGGTCTCCAAGGCTACCTCAGATTTTGTGACTCACTAGAATGGCTCATAGGACTTAGAAAAGCTGTTATACTCATGGTGACAGCTTCTTACAGCAGAAGGATACACATTAACGTCAGCAAAGGGAAAATGCCCATGGGATGAAGTACAGGAGAAATCAGCCACAAGCTTCCAAGGGACCACACCAATGGAGTCTCACAGATGCACTTAATTTTTTTAGCAACAATGTTTGACAACGTGTGTGAAGTATTGCTACCCAGAGAATCTCATCTGAGCCTTAGTATCCATGGTTTTGATTGGGGGTCACTCATATAGTCATGCAGCATCCATATGACTGACCTCAGTAACTCAGACTCCAAGTCTTAGAACAAAAACAGGAATTCACCATAAACCACATTGTTAGCCTGTTAAACTGCTGATACGTAGGTCAAGGCATCAGGCACAGAAAAACATTCTTATCAGGCAGAATACTCATGGACTCAGCTTAACTTTTAGGAGCCATCCAAGGACCAGTCCTGAAGACAGGCCTTTCTCGGGGGATGTACAGAATTTAAATAACTCAGGTCTGCTGAATTAACCCTTTCCTTCACAGACTACCTCTCTATTCCATGGCCTACATTCTGCTACAGCAAAATAATCAAAATTTTCTAGGCATTTATATTTAGTGAAGAATTTATGTTACATACACAGCAATAGTATCAGCACGAATATGCCTAGTATTTGGGGCAGCCAGTGTAGGGTGGGGATGGATTTAAAGAAACAACTAATCCATTCTATAAAGCCATTACATACATTTAAAAAATATTTTTGTACTAATTTAGTTATTTGCTTCCTCTCTCGATCGACAGTTACTTGTACCTTAAGATAAACTTGCATGGAAGTAGCAAGCATAGAAATCAACTTGTGGTTAGCCAAATTCACTTTTTTCTCAGGCAAGACAATTTTCATCAGTATTATATCCTAAGGAGGATTTACCTTGACTTCCCACTACATTTGATCATTCATATCAGAATTATTATAAAGCCAATTTGCATAGTTTACTTGGTTAGGTACTTGAATCTTTCCAATAATGCCAGTGTTATACCATATTGCAGTATCCTCATGGTAAATTTCAGTTTTATTATAGAACAAATCAATAAGAATTACAAAAGTATTTGTTATACCTTCCTAACAAAATTGAATTTTCTCCATATATCAGAATTTATTATGGAATGATGTCATTACAACTGGCCATGATTCAATTATTTTGGGGTTTTAAGTCAGTTGAGGACAAAACTAGTCACCATTCATTAGTTCACAGTTTGTACTAAGACTGGTTTCCCTTGTGTGCTGTGAGTAACACATCTCTGTATTGATGCATCTCCCCCATGTCTCCTCACTTCAGAAACCCAGGTGGCCACTTCAAGCAACTGCACCAGGATATCCACTGGGTTGTTCTAATTAACTTTCAATCTGTGGCTGGGCTCTGATGGTCTTTGACATGCCTTACTGTAATGTGCTCCTTAAATTCCAATAGGATTTTAGTAAGTCCGTAACACTTAGAGGCATCCCTTTAATAATTCATTTTTTTATTGACCATCTGCCTGGCCATATGGCCAGGCCATTGGCCACCAGCCATGAGTTAGTATATACCCAAACATCAGGGCTTTTATTGGTATTCAATTATTCCATCACTACAATCCAGTCCACTGAACTGATTTGTTTACTATCTTCTTTAGAGTTTTTCATTAGTCTGTAGTAATGTGTCAGCCTTCAAAATACGATGCTGTTCATCCACCTTGGAACTGCCATCTGTAAACATGGTGTTTTGCTGGTCAGTTGAGTGCTTTATAGTGTCCTTTGGGAACGGTTCATAGGGCACCACACTTGTAGCAATAGGATCTAGCAACTTACTTAGGTGGTTTCGAAGCCAACCCTAGAGGAAGAGAGGCTACCTGCTCATGAATACAATGAGTACCTCCCTTCAGCAGGATGTTCGCATATAAAACTTTTCCATCTTATTATGGAACTTTTTTGAATACTGCCTTAGTAGAGTGTTTCTGACATAACCCAAGACACTGTAGGTATTTCAGGTTTCAAGATTATCTTAAGTCCTTCAGTAATAGGGGCAGTTTTAACTAATGCAGAATAATAAGCCAATTATTGTCTCTCAAATGGCATGTATCTTACCACTGTGTCTGGAAATTTTCTGGTCCAAAATCCCAGTACTTGCTATTGGGCAACACTCACAGGCTTTTGCCATAAGCTTCCACCTGCATAAGTTCAAACTGCACAGACTTCCAAGCCAAGTTGGAATGGGGTAATAAGGGCTAGAAGGCATGGAATGAGCCACCACTTTTTACAATTCAGACATAGCCTGCTGCTGCTGTTCAGGGCCCCATTCAAAAATGACTTTCTTTCAGGTATTTCTGTAGATAGTGTCTAGCAAAATTCCCAGATATTGAAACTGAGAAGGACCCTGTGGGACTCTTGAGCATGGAAGCCTTTTTTGTCCCCTGTTTCTTGTAGGTAAGACTCCAGCCTCTATGACCTTCCTTGAGTTCCAAAGGGCAGATTCAGGGAGGAGCAGCCAAGAAACCACCTGAGGCAAGATTAAAGGGAGCAGAGAAACTCATCAAGACTAGGAGACCAACCACCTGAGACTAGATTAAGGGAGTGGAGGCCCTGCACACACCCTAGTCTTGTCAGAGACCCCACCCTTGAACTATTACTATAAAACTCTTCATCAAATCCTGCTGGGCTGGGACACATTGTTTTTGAGGGCAGGAGCCGCCTATGTCCCCCTTTGTCTGGCAAAGCAATAAAACTATTCTTTTCTACTTCACCCAAAGCCCTGTCTCTGAGATTCGATTCAGGACTAGTGCAGAGAGGCTGAGCTTTCAGCATCCACATAGAATATGAATCCTTCAAATCCAAACAAGTCCACCAGGCACTGTGTTTCTTGCTTAGTTATGAGGGTAGGCAATGACAGTGTTTTATTTTTAGTTGCCTATGAATGTCACAGGTAGCTTCTGCCTGTTATTCATAAGAATTTTCCTGTTTGGATGGCCCTTGGATACTTTGTTGGATTTATCAACCAGCATCTCTTAGTCACATGTGTCACCATTGAAAATTATCATTATGTCATCAATGTAGAATATTATCCAACTGGGGACCAGCATTAATCCCTTCTAACCAAATCATTACAGTAAATTGGTGAATTCAAATAACGTTGGGGGAAATAGAGTAAATTCAAATTTTGATACTTTGCATGTGAAGGCACTCTGCAGGTTTTTTTTTTTCTTTTCCAAGACTGAAATCAAGATAAAGCAATTGCAAGATCTATCACTGAGTACTGGTCTCATTTAGGTTTTTCTTTTTTTTTTTTTTTTTTTCCTGTTGAAACCAAATCAGGAACTGCTGACAATAGAGGTGGTAGTACTTTATTCAAGCCTTTATTATCTTCTGTTGGTCTCCATGAGACTTGCACAATTTTCATGGGTCACATCGGACTATGGTGCTGAGAATTTGTTGGAAATAGAACTCTACATTCTAGCATGTTAGTAATTACAGTAATATCTTTTTATCTGCCAGGTATCTGGCACTGGTACAATTGAAAATCTATATGACCACTATGGAGAACAGTATGGAGGTTCCTTAAAAAACTAAAAATAGAGTTACCATATTATCTAGCAATCCCACTCCTGGGCATATATCTGGAGAAAACCATAATTCAAAAAGATACATGTACTCCAATATTCATTGCAGCATTATTTACACTTGCCAAGACATGGAAGCAACCTAAATGTCCACTGACAGAGGAATGGATAAAGAAGATGTGGTACATATATACAATGGAATATTACTCAGCCATAAAAAAGAATGAAATAATGTTATTTGCAGCAAAATGGATGGACCTAGAGATTATCACATTAAGTGAAGTAAGACAGAGAAAAACAAATATCACACGCTATCACTCATATGTGGAATCTAATTTTTAAAAATATTACAAAAGAATTTATATACAAAACAGAAACATACTCACAGATTTCAAAAACAATCTTATGGTTACCAAAGGGGAAAGGGGGGTGGGGGAGGGATAAATTAGGAGGCTGGGATTATCATATACACACTACTATTATAAAATAGATAACCAACAAGGACCTACTGTATAGCACAGGGAACTCTACTCAATATTCTGTAATAATCTATATGGGTAAAGAATCTGAAAAAGAATGAATATGTGTATATGTAGAACTGAATCACTTTGCTGTACACCTGAAACTAACACAACATTGTAAATCAACTATACTCCAATAAAATTAAAAAAAAAAAAAAAGAAAAAGAAAGAAAAAAGAAAATCTGTATAAACTTGGAAAATTACATCAGTTCCTTTTTAGCATGTCCAAGTAATAGTTAACAAAGAACAAATGCATGCCTTCTGCTTTATTATGCAAGATAGGGGAAATGTTCCCCAGTCAGACATAATATCCATCCCAATAATCCTGGGTATAAGAGCCACAATCACTTTACATAAAGTCAGTCCAAGTATTCCAATTTTCATCCAAATTTTCACCTTAGTCCCATCAACCATTGCATTCTCATATACTACTAATCTAGACTCTATTAGGACTTCACCAACATATTTTGGAATCATAGTGCATTGGGACTTCCTGGCAAGAAATCTCAGAAAAGTTTCTTTTCCAACCCCTGGCCATTTCACTCACATATGTGCATATGGCTTTAAGTCCCCAACTGAAGGTCAGGCCAGCAGACTGTGGCCCTTTCATCAATACTCATTCTGATTAATTTGTCCCACTATCACCCCTGACATTTTGAGGTCAGTTTTCTCATTACCTTCTTTGCCTTCTGGCATCATAAATTCCTCCAAACTAGAGTAAGTAGAGTCATTTGTTTAGAACCCTTCAATATTGGAGGATCAGCAGAGCCTGTCTTCTGTTCACCCAACAACTGATAGTACAGAATTAAGCCCCTGTGTCACTCCAGTCAGGGTCTGCTAAGTTCATCATGTTCCTTAAAGTCTTCCAACCTCCTAGTGTGCGTCCCTTGACTATCTTTTGGGCTGTCCATATTGTCTTGTAGATCACTCTAATTTTCTTACCACATGTAAAATTCATAAGTGGAAGCTGAAACAAATCTGATACGGCTTCTCAGACCATTACTCGATTTTGTAGTAGTACGGTTACATGGGGTGCCCATGCAATAGAGCCCCTTTAATTGCAGCATTTATCATGACCTGAGTAAGGGGTATATGAGGTGGGTGAACATCCTGATCATTGTAAAGCCAGTCCAACAAGGCTTACATACGTAGCCCATCAGTCACTTCCTCTGTGGAATTCCAGTTCTTGTGGAAAACAAGCTTTAATGTGGCTTTTATCCAATTTATCAGGCTAGCTGTCCCCTCAGGAATAACCTGCTATGTGTTTGGGTCATCTACATCCATTCTTATTTAATAGTAAGCTGTGGGTCCTGCAACAACCCAAACATGCTCCTACATTCCACAGTATGCCAAGCTGAAGAAACTAACCCTAAGTTAGTCACTTTCACAACCCATTTTAATAAAAGTTCATAAGGAAACTGATATTGATTCATAGTAAATATATAATCCATATTTGTTAAAAAAAAATGAGTCTCTGATTCAATATAGCTTACAAGTAATGGTGGACAAGAAAAATATAGTATTTTTCTTGCCTTGCAATATGTTTTATAGTTAGACCATGTATAAAATCTGAATATTTTATGGCTCTTTTTCTCTCTCTCCTTATATCAAGAGTTATACAGACACTTATGGATATAGATTTAGATAGAGGTACAGACAGAGATATAGATAAGAAACAGATGTTATTGCCAACAAATAGACAAGAAACAGATACTAAGAGATTGTAACTTCAAATTATTGGGGTTTTAATGATTTCATTTAGGGGTTGAAAGCAATTTCTGACCATAGTTGGAAAATCAGTCTTTTTTTTTTAAATCTGGAAAGGACATGTGCATTTTTCATAGCTATTCCAATGAAAAGTTCCCCTTTTTCCCCCTCCAGCTACAAATCTGGACTTAACATGCTCAATATCTAAACACTATAGATTTTTCCCCTCTGTAAAGGTGTATGCATGAGATACTACTTGACTTGACTACATTGGAAAGCAGGAATACAGTAAGAGAAATAAGACTTGATCCTTCATTTACATTTCACTGGAATTAAGATTAAGAGTCTTAACCATATGTCAGCACAAACTTATCTGGTACCTTGCATTGTTAGATGCTTAAAATATATCTGTTAAATGAACATATTAACTGGCATCATGCAAGAGATCATCATACACAACCACTTTTGCATCACTATGTATTGATAGCTAAAGTTTTTAAAATACCATCATTTAAATACTTTATTTAATAATTCATTCGATATCATAATATCATACGATATTGACATACTTCTTGCAACAAACTGTTCAAAAGAGCAAATATGTATTTTTATAGTATAATGTATTCCTCTAAAAGATTATAAAAGTAAATCAATTAAAATAAATCAATTCTTTCTTCATTTCATAAGATTGTTAGCATCCAGATATATAAATAAAATTTGATGTCAATTAATATGTAAATAAAGGAACCAAGAGAAATGGTTACATCTGTTATGTTGCCATTGACTTAAAAATAATAATTATTGAAAGATTATAGTAAGGTAGGGAAATGTTATTTTGCGAAGTATGCCGTTAAAATATGAAAAATTTATTAGAGCACAAAGGTGAGGAACTAAAGTCATTTTTGTTTACAGTTTTATCTCTTTTATGGTTTTAATTTTTTCTGTAGGCTGTAGGGGAGAATCCATTTCCCTGCCTTTTCTAGATCCCAGCGGCCAACAACCTCCCTGGGTTCATCACCTCCGCTCTCAAAGACAGCAAGTGCAGGTCAAATCCTTAGCACATAGAATCACTCTGATGTTTTCATCTCCACATTAATTTCTCTGACTCTGACTCTCCTTTTGCCTCCCTCTTCCACCTTCAAGGATTCTTGTGATTATGTAGTGCCCACCTAGATATTCGGGATAATCTGTCTTCTGATTAGCAACTTTAATTCCATATGCAATTGTAATTTCCCCTTGTTACTTGATATTATATTGATATCAAGTGTTATGTATGTATCAAGTATTATGATATTATGTTACATAATCACAGGTTCCAGAGTTTGGAATGTAGGCATCCTTGGGGGCTATTACTTTGCCTACCACCGCAATATAGACTTTGGTTTTGCTTTTTGAATCTAATGTTAAAATCTCCATCTTTAACTGAAGAGACTGAACACTCATTTAATGTAATTATATATGCAACCTTAGTTTATAATCTTGCTATTTGTTTTCAATTTTTCATTGTTATTTTTCCCACTTTTCTGCATTTTTGAATAAACTGCATATTTTAATTTCATTTTATCTCTTCCAGTGTGATACTACATATAGCTTTGATGTTGTTTCATTTTATTTATTTACTTAAGTTGTTGCATCAGTTACATTGCCTAATTTTTCTCTTGCTGTGGGTTATATTTGGAATACTAATTTGCTGAATGCCTAGATTTTGTTATGTTCATGTAAAGTGTTTTGATTTTTGTTTCAACAGGAGGTTTAGCTGCATGTAGATCAGCGTGATATTTTCGAACCTCGTTTTTAAACTTCATTTTCTGGCATGACTACATGACTATGAAGATTTTGTTTTTGAGTTAGTTTAGCTCAACTATTCAACTGATCGAACCACCTTACTCATTATTAGTCTGTTCAGGTTTTCTATTTCTTCATAATTCAGTCTTAGTAGGTTGTATGTTTCTAGGAATTAGTATATTTATTCATGTTCTTTACTGATTTCCTAGTTAGTAAACAAAGTTTCTTTACTCAGGTTGATCAGGACTAGAAAATCTCCCTTCCCTGCATGACTCTAGGAATTGTTCTACTTAAACTTTGCAGTTGTTGCTCTTCAATACTGAGTCTTTGCTTAGCTTCATGCATTCTTGCTCTGTGCATGAGCAGCTTAGTTCTCAGCCAAAAATACCACCTCATGTGCAGCCCTATGTACATTTTAGGAACTACTTTTCATATAGTTCCCTCTCTGTGGTCCTTTGCTCCACAAATTCCAGTTACTTCAGCCTCTCCAAACTTCAATCTCCATCTCCTCAAATCAGCCAGACTGTCCCAGTCTGTTTACTTTCTCACATCTTGCATCTATATCGTGGTCTAGAAAGTGCCTATAGCCAGTAAGTAATGTGACTGTCAAACTCACCTTGCTTGTTGCCATTCTTTCAGATTACTGTCTTGTTCTGTTGTTGTCTAATGGTAAAATAATGTTTTCATTTATTTTTTTAAGTTCTCTTGTTGTTTACTAAGGAAGGCAAATCCTGTTGCAGTTATGCCATTGTGAACACAACTGTCTTATGATCCAGTCTCTTCTGGTATATTAGTGAAAATTCTCAAAGTTTTTCTACTATTTTCACTAAAATGTGGTGCCTTCCAGAATATTTACACATACTCTGAAAACTGTGTTCCTTGTGGATCCCAGATATAAAAGTAGAATTGTTTTATGTGTTATGTGTTTACAGAATAACTATAAAGCCATGTTATGTTATGTGTTTACAGAAAAACTATAAAGTCATGTTATAATAACTATAAACACATGTGTTTACAGAATAACTATAAAGCCATTAGTGTTTGATAAACTGAATGTATAATGTCTATTAAAACTTCTTGCTAATGTAAAAACCTTGGGCTTTAAAACATACTTTCATTTTATGCCTAACAGGCACATGACAAAAAATCTAAATTGTCATGACATTAATTAAATGTAAAATGTAACAGACAAGTTTTCAAAGTGAAGATGATAGCCTTGCAAAACAGACAGCTATACTGTATTCATTTACCTAATAATGATTTTTAAAGTGCTCTTTTAATAGCATGCTCCCAGCCATCACCAAGTTTCTGTTGACACATTTAATCTACTGATTATTCAGAAAACAAGACTGATCTTACTTCTTAAGGAATAGAAGTAGTTAATCATCCAGCAGCAATGAAGCATAGATTTGGAAAGCATTTCCTATTTGGTTATTTTTCCTAAGAGAGCTTACAAATGCACACAGATAACAGTAGTAAAATGCCTACTAAAGTATTTATTGAAATAAATGTCAAGAATCAAAAATTGTATCAGGAGGCAAATGACTGTAATTAAAGTAGCACCACTGATTCTCTAATGAAATAGAACTACAGAAATTCCCCAACTTACAATGGTCTGACTTAAACGATTTTTCAACCTTATGATGGTGCAAAAGCATATGCATTCATTAGAAACCGTACTTTGAATTTTGAATTTTGATCTTTTCATGGGCTAGTGATATGCAGTACGATGCTCTCTCCTGATGCTGGGCAGCAGCAGTGAGCCACAGCTCCCAGTCAGCCACGTGATCGTGAGGGTAAGCAACTGACATATTGATACTAACAATCATTCTGTACCCATACAACTATTCTGTTTTTCACTTTCAGTACAGTATTTAATAAATTACATGTTATTCAATACTTTATTATAAAATAGATTTTGTGTTAGATGATTTTGCCCAATTGTAGGCTAGTATAAGTGTTCTGATCATATTTTAGGTAGGCTAGGATAAGCTATGAGCCATAAGCCTTCTCAGGACTTAACCCCTTAAGCTGAGGAAGACTTGTGTTTAAAGATTTTCAAATCAAAACTATCTCAAGCATATTCCTTTGATCTGTCAGTAGGAATTACCCAACATCTTTGGAGAGTCTTTCCTAATATAGCAATACAAAGAAGAAAAAAAATTCAAATCTTCCCAAAAGTTTCAGAAGTGAAAATGCAAATTAGAGCATAAGAGTGAAGGCCTAGATGATAATTTCTAACGATGAAGTGAATGTTAGATTTATTAGACAATTACACGTTATGGTAAAAAAGGAAAAAAAAAATATTAGGATTATGTTTCATAATGCTAAAGATGAAAAGAAACACTAAAAGCAATCTAAAGTATGAGATATACAAGAGGTTTCTTTCAACAATAGAGTAAGATGAACAATAACAAAGGAAAAATAAAAGTTCATTGACAACTCTTCTATCTCCCTTTGTTATTTGACACACTAAGATTTTCTACTTCTTCTTTAACTTTAAAGTTCTCTTTACTTTTTTCTCTTCCAAATACATTTTTTAAAAGAGCATTTTAGATACAGAATCACTAACTGAACACAAGGCAGTGCTGGACCATTTCACAAAGGCTATTTCTTTTATTTCTTTAGCGCTTTACATGAAGTCCAGAGCTTTTGGGGGTTTACTGAAAGGGACAGACTTTCCAGCCTTCTTCAGTGAAACAACATAATTCTTTAGAAACAGATATTTCAATTTTGTGCTCTTTGCTGTCACATGCTCAGATAGTGCTTTAGCAGAAGCAACAGTGTTGTCTAAGGAATAACTTTTCATATGGAAGGATATGCTTCTTCCTCCTAGTTAATTCAGATTTTCATTCTAATAAAATCTCACCTTTTTGATCTCTAAGAACTATTACAGAACACTGGCAGAACTGAGGTGTATGCAGCAATTGCCCAGTATGTCTTTAGGAGGTCTTTGGTATCTTCCAGATTGCAAATTATACAAACTGTAGAAAAATATGGTGATTGGTTTGTAAACTGAAAACGAATTCACTAATCTCTCTGCCATGATGCTTATCTTATCAACTGCAAACTCCAAATGTCCTCCACAATTTTTTATAATAAGTACAGCCTGCCAAACTATCACCAGTCCATGGTTAGATTTTTCTAAAGAATTCTATTACTGCTCTCTTTATTTCTGCAAAAACAGTGTTACTGAGGAAAATGACATGTGAAACACTAGATGAAACTATGTCTCTATCTATCATCTTGATTTTGTCTGTACTTTCCACATCACCCTTCAAGGCACAAGTCTGAATAACAGGGTTACTGCTATCTTAGAATTAATCTCCCTCAAATTCAAGGTTTCTTTTAGCCTGTGAAACTCTCTCAAATGTCTTCATCCTTAGATTCCATTGTTATTAATTTTAAAATGGGATTCCAATAAAGTTTTATTTTTCAATTCAAACCAAAAGTGACCATTACAAATAACCATGGGTTATAAAGAGTTATTAATTTCTATTTTAATAGAATTTTGATTAGACTATCATCTGTACAAATTCTGATTTTGAAATAGAATTTTCTTTGAATTCTTTATTTAGAAATTCTTTTATAACCATTTTGTGTTATAAAGAAAAATAAATGTATGTGGTTTCCAGATTTACATTTTTATAAATTACATTAATCTTGATAATTATCTTATGTAAGACTGTTTTCCCTCAATTTTACTAAATTGAATATTTAAAATCTAAAATTAGTATACTAAGGATATTGACCAAATTGGTGGAATAGGAGGACATGGAGCTCACCTCACCCCAAGAACACATCAAAAATACATTTATATGTGGAACAGTTCTCACTGAAACTAACTGGAAACTAGCAGAAAGACTCCTGTACAACCAAGGCTGTGAGAAAGATCTACAAGGAATTGAGAAAGAAGGGAAGAGAAGTGATCATTCTGGGACTTGTGCCCCTGGGAGGAGAGTCAGAGGAAAAGGGAGATTACATGGGTGGAGATCTTCCCTAGGGAGTGAGCAGTTCAAGCCACATATTGGGTGCCCCAGTCATGGGATCCAACACAGGGAAGAGGAGCCCCATTGGCTGGTTGAGAGCCTGCTGGGATCAACAGTGGGGATGTGGGAAGCCTGGAACTCACTCCTAAGGAGCATGTGAGAATTGGCTTGCTCCTGAGGTAGGGCAGAGAGGGGAGGATTGAGGACTGCTCAAGTGGCTGCCTAGTTTCCAGTGACTACCTAGGGGGTGTCCCAGCCTGAGCCAAGCAAATGCTCCAACTGTGCTTACTTCACATGGCAGGTATGCAGTGGACCAAAGGCTGTCTTGACCAGGGATCTACCATGGGATGCAGAGGTGACTTAGATCTGGGTCAGGGTCTGAGTGGGACTAGGGTGGCCATTGCTGGTGCTTTTAAAGGCAGCATATGCGGGGTGGTACCAATCTCTAAAGGAAGCCTGACCTCCACAGCCCACATGCCAATACATGCTGAGAGCCCATTCAGGCCCCACCTGCCTTGAAGCATGGCTCCATAAGAGGGCAGGGGCAATGGAGGCTTGGTGTAGTGGTTGGCTGTAAGGGAAAAAGGAGAATCAGACCAGAAGCTGTGACTAAGCAGGGTGGGGCATCTGTTGCTGGTGCTTGCACAGGTGGCACACTTCAGGCAGCCTGGACCTCTGTCTGTGTCTGGCCAACTGCAGTTCATCTCCATCATACACAACCCCCTCCTTCTCCAGCACTGCTCACCTCTGGGGCAAGGGTGCAGGTGCTAGGAGAAGGGAGAGCACACATCTAAAGGGAATAGAGCCAGATCAGACCTGATACTCAGGGCTTCTGCTCCAGCAACTTGGGATATGCCCCCACCCCCAATAGGGTGGTGACAGCCACCCAGCAGTGGAGAAGCTCTGCCTCACACTTGGCTCAGGCCCTAGTCCCTCCATCTCCAGCCCTACCTCATACCAAGTTTATAGCTGCCAGCACACCCAGGGGAAAGACGTGACTTGTGTTCTTGTCAAATCCAGCTTTTTCACCAAAGCCACTGGGAACATGCAGACTCTATAGGGACACTCCCACATAAGGACACCCCTTCAAGACTGCAATAGCTAACTGTTTCACCTAAATTCACAGAGAGAAAGAAAATTAAGCAAAATGAGAAGACATTGGAACTGGTCTCAATTGAAAGAGCAAGACAAAACTGAAATAATAAATAATGAAACAAAAGTAAACAATTTATCAGATAAAGAATTAAAAGCATTAGTAATAAGAATGCTAAGTGAATTAGGGGACGGAATAGATGAACACAGTGAGAATTTTAACAAGGAGCTAGAAAATATAAAAAAGAACCAATCAAAAATGAAGAATACAATAACTGAAATGAAAAACTTATGGAAGGAATTAAAAAACAGACCAAGTGATAAAGAATAATACATAACTGCTCTATAAGACAGATAGTGGAAATTGCCCAATAAGAATCGCAAAAAGAAGAACAAAATTAAAAAATGAGAACAGTTTAAGAGATCTCTGGATAACATAAAGCATACCAACACTTGCACTATAGGGGTCCTAGAAGGAGAAGAGAGAGAGAAGGGAGTCGAAAATGTATTTGATGAAATTATGGCTGAAAGAGTCCGAATCCTAAAGAAGGAAACATATCTAGGTACAGGAGACACAGAGGGTCCCAAACAAAATGAACCCAAACAGAACCACACCAAGCCATATCATAATTAAAATGGCAAAAGTTAAAGATAAAAAGATAATTCTAAAGGCAGCAAGAGAAAAACAAAGAGTCAAATACAAGGGAACCCCCATAAGACTATCAGGCTGATATTTTGCAGAAGGTTTGCAGGACAGAAGGGAGTGGCAAGATACGTTCAAAGTGCTGAAAGGGTAAAGTCTACAACCTAGCATATTCTACCCAGCAAGATTATCATTTAGAATTGAAGGAGAGAGAAAGAACTTCTCAGACAAGCAAAAACTAAATGAGTTCATCAATACTAAACCTACCCCTAAAAGAAATGTTAAAGGGTCTTCTCAAAGTGGAAAAGAAAGGGCTATAACAAGAAGTAAGGATCTATAGGAAATGAAAAAATCCTACTAAGAAAAGCAAATATATAGTAAAAGCAGAGTATCAACCATTTAAATAAGCTAGTAAAAAGATTAAAAGACAAAAAATTGTAAAAGCAACAATAACTACAATGAGCAGTGAAGGGATAAGCATGAAGATGTAAAATATATCAAAAATACAAAATGTGGGGGAGGGGAGTAAAAAATGTAGATCTTTTAAAATGTGTTAGAACCTAAATGACTACCAGTTGAAAACGAGTAAATATCGTTATAGGTCAACATATATGAGCCCCATGGTAACCAAAAATCAAAACCCTACAATAGATACACAAAAACAAGAGAGAAAGGAACACAAACCTACCACTGAAGAACAATCAAACCACGAGCAAAGAAACAAACAAACAAAAAGCGGGAAGAACTACACAAACAACCAGAAAAGAAGTAATTAAATGGAAATAAGTACATACATATCAATAATTGTTTTAAATATCAATGGACTAAATGCTCCAATCAAGACATAGGGTGGCAAATTGGATGAAAAAATAAGACCCATCTATGTGCTGCTTATAAGAGATTCACTTCAGACTAAAGACACACAAAGATTAAAAGTGAGGGGATGGAAAAAGATATTTCATGCAAATGGAAAAAACAAGAAAGCATGGGTAGCAATGCTCATATCAGACAAAAAAGACTTTAAAAAAGTCTATAACAAAAGACAAGGAATAGCATTATATAATGATAAAGGGATCAATACAAGAAGAAATATTACACTTGCTAATATAACAAAGTTGGAGGTATCACCCTCCCCGACTTCAGACTATAGTACAAAACTACAGTAATCAAAACAGCATGGTACCAACACAAAATCAAACACATAGATCAATGGAACAGAATAGAGAGCCTGGAAATATACCCACACATTTATGATCAATTAATCTATGACAAAGGAGACAAAAATATACAGTGGAGAAAAGACAACCTCTTCAATAAGTGGTGTTGGGAAAACTGGACAGCTAGATGTAAAAACATGAGATTAGAACATCTCCTAATACTATATACAAAAACAACCTCAAAATGGATTGAAACCTAAATGTAAAACTGAAACCATGAAACTCCTAGAGGAAAAGCTAGGCAGAACACTCTGACATAAATCATAACAATATTTTTTTGGATCTGTCTCCTAAGGCAAAGGAAACAAAAGCAAAGATAACCAAATGGGACCTAATTAAACTTAAAAGCCTTTGCACAGCAAAGAAGACCATGAATAATATGAAAAGACAGCCTACTGAATGGGAGAAAATATTTGCAAATGATATGACCAATAAGAGGTTACTATCCAAAATATATAAACAGCTCATATAATGCAACATCAAAAAAACAAACAACCCAATTAAAAAATGGGCAGAAGAACTGAGTAGACATTTTTCCAATGAAGACATACAGATGGGTAACAGGCACATGAGAAGATGCTCAATATTGCTAATTATTAGAAAAATACAAATCAAAACCATAATAAGATATCATCTCATACCTGGCAGAATGGTTATCATCAAAGCCTCTACAAATAACAAATGTTGGAGAGGATGTGGAGAAAAGGGAACCCTTGTACACTGTTGTTGGGAATGTAAATTGGTGACACTATGGAAAACAGTCTGGAGATTTTCCTCAAAAAACTAAAAATAGAACTACCATATGATCCAGCAATTCCACTCTTAGGAATATAGCCAATGAAAAAAAGAAAGAAAACACAATTCAAAAAGATACATACACCCCAATGTTCATAGCAGCATTATTTACAATAGCCAAGATATGGAAGCAACCTAAGTGTCCATCAATAAATGAACAGATAAAGAAGATATGGTATGTATATACAATGGAATATTACTCATTCATAAAAAAGAATAAAATTCTGCCATTTGTAACCATGTAGATGGACCTAGAGTATTATACTTAGTGAATAAGTCAAACAGAAGACAAATGCTGTATGTTATCACTTATATGTGGAATCTAAAAAATAAAACAAGCAAATGTATATAACAAAACAGAAACAGACTCACAGATATAGAAAACAAACTCATGGATAACAGTGAGGTGAGGAAGGGGGGATTTTTGATTTAAACCATAATGCATACTGTGATGTTTTTGATTAATAAATGCATTGGAACCTAATAACAGAAAGAAAATCTCATTGTAGGCATATGGGTAGCAGTCTTTTTACAAGTACCTGAATATGCTCCTAATAAATATATAATACATAAATATATTCCTAGTTAATACATAGACACTGAATCATAGTAATTATTTTTGCTTCTACATAGGATTACTAAATTTTTTTTGATTTGTCAGGGTTTATAAGATTATTGATCTTAAATTTAATAAATGAAAGATGACTCAAGATAAAATGCTGATAACATCAAACAGAACCAGTTATTTCTACTATGCTTTATTTTATAAGCTGAAGGAACAAATATTTTGTATGTGTGGCCATTTTAGGAAACCTTGATTAACTTTTGTGTTGAAAGACAGTTTAACAGGTTTTTTGTTTGATTTTTTAAAACTCTGAATGAGTGGCCCAAATTTGGGACATACATAATACAGTAGGATTGTCAAAGGAGGCAAAATACAAACAAAAATCATACTCTTCAAAAGCAAAAGAATTGATGTGCTTGACATTTTGATAATATACAACAACTAAAATATATATGTTAGGAACATAATGTTATTTTCAAAATTAAACTGTAAAAATGAAAGTTCAGACTTAACAGAAAATCTTGGTGATAAAAAATAATCTCTGTAACTTGGCCACAGGGAAACTTGATGATTTTATAAAATGAAAACCAAAATTCTAATTTTAATGTTTTTTCTTTTGGCTGCACTGCACAGCACGTGGGATATTAGTTTCCTAACCAGGGATTGAACGCACATCTCCTGCATTGGAAGCACAGAGTCTTAACCACTGGACTGCCAGGGAAGTCCCTCTAATTTCAACTTTTTAAATATCTGCCATGTAAAAATTTACGTTTTAGGATCCCTAAGTTCTTTTCTTTCTTAATATATGCATTAACAATGAACCAACTAAGTCATCATATTTAGGCATTATAAATCCAGATTCCACATTCCTCAGACATTTTGTATTTACAAAATGTCCATAGGTTTGTTTTTATCTATGATTTATAAACTAAAATATTAAGATCAATGATCTTAATATACTTTTATATTTATATATTTAAACAAAAAATGTACATATGTAAATAATAACATTTAGTCATTTACATTTTGCTTAAAATATAATTAAATTTTTAGCATATTAAATAAAATGATGCATGTATTCATATTTATAATAATTTACTCTCTTAATAGAGTATAATCGTTTCCTAAAAAGCCAATAGACAAACATACTTAATATCTTGTGTTCATTTTCAAATTTATTTGTAATCATTATACTGCATGTTTTCTGAGCCATTTATATTAATTACCACCTTTAACCAAAGTAATCAATTTTTGTTTTATTTTTCTGGACAGAAGCTTACATTTATATCAGTTTATGTATCACTTAACAAATTTTAAAGTAAAGACATGTAAATATTGCTTAAATTTCACCTACTGTTTTTCTATAGCATGTCTATATAAAAAATTAGGAACATGGGTATGTATAGTCTAATAACTGACACTTCATCTTTTTTTTCCATCTGGAAATTGTCTAGGTATCCAAGTATTATATATTAATTAATTCAATTTAATATTATAGACACTGAAATAAAGTTGACTAAAGATCTAGAAGTTATGATTTAATGCAACAAATAATTTCCTTTCATTATTATTGTAGTATGCAAATAATTTACAATATTGAAACCTTTTAAAAAGATCGCAATGCAATTTCTAATTAAACATGTTTATATTTTACAGTCTTAAATAATTTGTAGAAACAATGATAACTTATTGGGCTCATAGAATTAATGTAGAAATCATGTAAAGTTTAAATCGTAAGTAATAAAACAAAAATCTTCTCTTAAATATCGTGCAAAAATTATTTTTATATGGTGATAACTTTAGGAAGAGGACAAAGAGTATTTTATAAGTTGAACTATAAAGACTAATTGTTTCAAAGAGTAAACTGATTATCAGGAATATTACATGAATTATTTTATGTACATGTAAATCTCTATATTTATATACCAAAAGATTCTATCTCTTGAATTTATACTAAAAGCTTTAATTGTATACTATTTCTTCTTGTCTAGGAACCAAAACTATTTTCCAAACTTACAAGCAATATTTTTTCTAAGTTTCAGTTTTGCAAGGAGAAAACATAGAAAAGACGCACAATGAATTGTTTCCTTTTTCTTTTAGAAATTATTAACCATTTAACTTGAGTAGATACTCTTAGAGTGTATACATAATGGAGAGAGAATTCTTGTTTATTGAAGTAATCTTCATAGTTTTCCCAGAGAAGATAAAAAGAGATGCAATGGAAGGAAAAGAGAAGAATTAAAATAGGTATGAAATTATTACTGTAAAAAGGCTAACTATAGTCCCTTTTCAAGGAGAGGAGGTGGCATTTGTGTAGAAAAACAAATTTTAAAACATGTATATGTACAAGAGAGGAAATCGCTGTACTTTAAACAATAACTTGAACTCTTAGTAATTTCATCAAGAGTATGATAATACTCTTGTATAATTAAAAAGCTCTTACTAATGCAGAGGCCTTTTTTTTTTTTAGATGGAGAAGATAGAGAATATCCTCACAAGGTTTTCTTCCTTTGTTTTTCTTTTACTTTTTTACTTTTTCCTAATTTGACTCAAATCCTTTGCATGGTAAAAGTTCCTGAAGTTATCACTGTGATTTCAATTTTTTTCCTAGATTTTATATGAAGGAAGCAGGTCGTTGCCCTGTTGTGCCAAGTAGGCTGAAAACACCCCATAAAACTGTACCAGTTTGTAAGGATAGTGCCTGTGCAAATTCTCATCTCCAGCAAGTTATTTCCTGGAGAAAGTAGCTAGATAATTTTACTTGTCTTTAGGTTCATTTAAGATAGGGAAGGAAAAAATGCACACTCCAAAATTATTTAACATGAGGACAGGAAAGAGTGTTTAGTCCTATCTAAAACAGGGACGGGAAATTATGTTGTTTCAGTTCTTATAAGGTTGGGTTTTAAAATTTTTCCATGCCTCTTTCGGTATGTGTGGCAAAAACTGTTGATCTCTAAAGTTCATTTTTGCCTCTTTCATAGTAATAGGTTTTTTAACTGGTACATGGTTTTGGGGGTACTGAAAACTACATTATTAGCATCTCCAATGGTCCGATATAAACATAGTCAAAGAATTGTGGAAATAAAAGAAGAAGAAGAATGAGAAGAAGCAGAGGTTATGGTAAAGGGGTCAGTCACCTGCACTTGCATTTGGCAGAGGCTCAAAGACAGGCAGGAGAGTGGGAAATTTTTTAGCGAAAAAACTGTTAATGCTTCAGATATGCCCTGATTAAAGGTTGTTTGCAGGGGCAAGCTCCAAGAGGGCTAACTAGATGAGGGAAAACTTACAAAACTGGGTTGAGGAACATATTTTACTTTCCCGGGTTTGTTCTGAGATGTAGGTGGGGGCAATAATGAGGTAATCAAGCAAGCACTGATCAAGTCTTGATTGTTTTCAACTGATTGATGAAGAAGCCGCGGTTTAGCTTCCTGGAATGACTACCGCAGAGGCTGTGGGTCAGAGCTCTATGCTCATGCATGGTCAGGCCATTGTCTCTTGTATATTCAGTCTCTCAAAATGACGTATTAATAGATGTATCCTGTGCAAATGTCACCCAGGGGAGCAACCAGAGAGTCCCTAACCTGTGCCTAAAGTGTGTCTATAAAACACAAGTACACCTGCCTTAGACAAGGAAGCAAGGAAGCCCCCCTTATCCCCATTTCTAATAAAAACCTCCCTCTAGGCAAACTTGCAGAAAGCCAAAACTGACTGTGTCTCCAGCTCTGTTTACATGATGGGAACAAGAGGGCTTAACCACAAGAAAACGGTATAGGCTGGCTGAACTTCAAAACTGGGACAAAGGTCACTCTAAATCTCATTATCATCTCATTTTAATGCTACCCTCCCATCTCCGTGGCTCCATGTTCAACCTCCTTCCAACCCAAACGCTGAAGGACCATAAAAGGGCAGAAAAGAGGCATGGACCCCATTCCAGGAAATTTCCACCCATTTCCATGAACTTAAGTGATAATGGTCTCTGCCCCATACCACCCCTATACCTATAAAAAGCTTGTCCTTGCCTAGACCCAGGGAGAAGGGGCTTTCAGAGCATGAGCTCCCCTTCTCCATTCCTTGGCCAATGAAGTTTCTGCTGGCTGCTACAAAAAGAAAAGGCTATTTCTTCTCATTGATGCGGATAATAACTGGGTAGGGAAAGAGTTGAAGGAAGGGTAGGCAACACAAACTTCCGAGGACCTTTTCTAAGAGACAGCTGAAACACACACACACACACACACAAAACACACACACACACAAACTATCTCTTCTTTATCTTTCTTTTGGTTTGGTTGCCTGAAACATGAATATATCTTAAGTCACGAAAGCCTAGGCTATATTTGGAATGATGGAGGACAGGCTGAAAGTTTTCTGGATCCCTAAGGGACCTGGAGAGTAAAGGTACCTAGGGAGTAAAGTCACACCGTGACTGCTTTTAACCACACCCTTTTATGTGAATAATAAATTTTATTTTGAGTAAGTCAAAATTTTTGGCATTTCTGCTGTTTGTAGCCAGATTTTTTAAAAAATTAGAAATGATTATTTTTAGTGGAATCACTACAATATCTGTAAAAGAGGCTGATTTCTACTTAAAGATACAGAAAATCTTTAAAGTAAATGTGAAAAATTGTTACCCTCCCCCAAACACAAAACAGAATTGTATTCTTTGATCATTTTCATCATATATTTTAAAAATTGAAGCCTCTGTTGAATTTAATAATTATATGTTATCTATGGAAATATGTTTGGACACACAACTAGTATAAAACTTTGAATTGGGGCTTTGCTTGTGGACAAACTTGCTTATTGATCAAACACACCCATGAACACTGGTGGGATGGAGGCACATTGGGACACACACAAGAGAAGGTAGTACAGGGCTGGCAAATTTTTAATTTGCTCACAGTAAAAGTTATGTCCAAATTCTCCCTCCTATTTAAGAATATTCAAAATTGAAATCCCCAGATGTGGGATAAAATTGTCCCCCAGGGGAAAAAAAAACCTAATCAATTTTATTTCTGGGATTTCATTTATCTTTGAATCACTTTGCAAGAAATTTAAAATCGCTGCATTTTATATTCCTATGGGTTTTTTTTTTTTAATTGAGGCTCTTAAAACAAACTGTTCTTAATGTTTCAGTATGTAGTTTGGAGCTTTTAAAGGGAAATTGAGCCTAGTGTTTGCTAGGTATTTTTCTAAGTTTCTGAATAGCTGTGCCATTCACATTATTTATATTATTCCTGTGCATCCTAAATAGTTATATCAGAAATATATAGGTACCTAGTCTCAAATTCTAAGAAAATGAAGTATAGAAAGCTGTAAATTAATGGAATGGTAAAAAGCATACAGAAAGAGACTTCCAGCTCTTTTTATATTTCTAAAGAGCCAACTTCAAGTGACAATGGCTCCAAGTACTGGACTTAGGAAAATTAATGTTGACTACTTTTTTTTTGCCCTGTTCATGTGTCATAATTTTATTTATTTCCAATAATTCCATCTTCTTAATTATGTTTTCAGTCTATTATATGTTGCTTTGTTTTTTCTTTGCATGAACTACCTGTAATGGACACAGATTTGTTAATATCTCCCATTATGGTAGCAAATTTTCCAATATCTCCTACAGAGCTTTCAATTTTTGTTCTATATATATTTGTTCATAAAATCTTCCCAATCATTAAAAAATCTGTATCATTATAGAGTAACCTATTCTTTCCCTAATATTTTATGCCCGGAAGACTATTTTCACTAATATTAGTCTATATTCTAGTTTTATACTTGTTAGTTTTTTTCAGTATATGCTTAACTATTTAATCGCAATCTTTGTTTTAGATGTATCTTTTGTAAACAAAACAAATTCTGAATTTCATTTTTAATCCAATCTGACAATCTTTATTTAAAAAATGAATTTAATACTTTTATCTCAATTATGATGTTCTTATACCATATTTTTACTTTTCTACAATATTATGTTGTTTTATACTTATTCTTTTTTTACTATTATCTTAGAATTTTTGACTTTTAAAATTAATTTTTTTTAAAAATATGGGGGTTTGATACTATTTATAAAATTTCATTTACTAATATGGAAATTTTATAATTTATTTCTTTTCTTTTAAAAATGTCATTGAAATATTGCCTTGACTAATTAAATGGATGATTAAATATCTTGCCTGTCCTCAGGAACATTCTAAAACTTTTATAAAAACTAGTTCAAAATACCTCCCCTCCCACATTCAATGCTATTTTTATCCAGAATGGTATTTATTAATTTTTCTAGTTCTAAATTAAGCAACATTATCATTGCTATTACTTTATTTTTCACACACTATATCCTACCTACTTTACTAGTAGATTTAGCTTTGTTTTGCCTAATTTGTTTCTTCTTGAATGTTACCCTTTTTTCCTTCCTTCTTCTCTTCGTCCAATTCCAGATCATTTGCCTTCCTGTTTAAATACATTTTTTGGGGTCAAAGATTTTATGATCATGTCTGTTAATTAGCAAACTCTTTCAATTTTTATTCACCTGAAAGTACTGTATTTACTCTACTTTTTGAACAATAAATATACTTTATGTACAATTCATGAATGAAGTATTATCTTGCAAACTTTAATAATAATTGCAAACCTGTTTAGCATTTAAAATTTACCAGAGCCTGGGAACATATAGTTTCTGAGCCTGGGAACATATAATTGCTGCCCTGTGCCTACTGTAACATATGTATTAATTATTATTTTTATCTCTCTTTTACTGGTGAGGAAATAGATGCACACAAAATTTAATTATCTTGCCTATAGTCATAGAGTTAGTAAATGACAACCATGGAATTTAACCTTGGCACACCTGCACTAGAGTCTGCTTTGTTAAGATTTGATCATCTATGGTCTACTGTTTTTGTTGAAAAGTCAGCACAGTCTAATTTTTGTTCTTTTGAGTAGGGGATACTTTTAATATCTTCTCTTTTCATTTTGTATTCTGCCCTTTTAATAAAATATGTCTACAAGTTAATTTATCCTACTTAGCACATAATTCCTATATCAATAAATTTATGGCTTTCTTCAGCTCTCAAAAATTCAGTTATTACTTTTTCATATATTGCCTCTCATCCATTTCTCTATTTTATTCTTTAGAAGGTCTGATTAAATGTATGTCAGAATTTGTCACTGTATCTCCATATATTTTGACTTCACTTTTATAAACTACAGCTGCTTTGATTTCTGCTGAATCCTTTGTAGTTACTTATGACCCAGTTCCCAAGTCACTAATTCCCTGTTCAATTCTGTCTAATTTATTGTTCAACTCACTCACTAAGTCCTTTTTATTTTTTTGAGTTTTAACAAATATATTTCTTTCAAACCTTTTTTTTTCAAAAGAATTAGTCATAGATGTAGCTTCTTGTGATGTGCTCATGATTCTCATCTTGTATTCTTTAAGAATTTCCCACATAAATATTTTATGCTCTTTATCAGATAGCTATGTTAGCTTTAGCTTTTGTGTTTGCTCAGGAAAATATTCATTCAATATTTAATATTGCTATTGCCTCAAATAATAACTTCCATTATTTATAAATAAGAGCAGAAACATTTGGCTATCCTAAGTTAAAATTTTTTATAAATATCATTTCCCATGAGAACACTTCTATAATTTTTATTAATTTTCTCAAGTTAAAGATGAGTCCTGAGGTTATTATAACTGGAAAAGCATGCTTAAGTGTGGGGTTCATACAATGACTACCTACCTACCTACATAGACTTGTCTATAAACTTGACAGTTCAGTTGTCCATAGGTTGACATAGGTCACACAGTATTATCATGCATAGTGAAATCATCTGTTCATTAATTTGAATGTATCAATATATACTCTCATATATACTTTATAAGGTGATAAGAACTACACTACACATCTTACAGACTCAGACAGGATATCAGATAGCTAAGAAAATTTGTGAATGCCCCTTCAGACTTGGGGGTTCTCCTTCAGTCTTAAACTGCCTCATATAAGCCCCTGTCATCTGGTTCTGTAAATCAGAGGGATTAAATTTTGTCACACATATCACTGTGTGTTATTTCAATCAAATCTTGTTACATCTCTGTATGGATCTCTTTAAATAAACTCTTTGCCTATGGTGATACATGTGAGAAATTTGAATTTTAGTATTTTTAAATGTTTAGAACATGTATTCTCAATGAGCATAAATATATACAAGTTCACACAGCTCTCATATAAGCAGAGACATTAACCTTTGCATCTTTTAAAATACCATCTCTTTTATGTAGGTATAATGATGTATTTCAATAAAATCACATTATTTTTTAGAATTTTGTTATTTGTTGCAAAACATATATTTATTAAGCACTCATAAATAACTTCTTGCTCTTCACACATTAACAGAAGATACTGAATTACACTGTGCAGAAGAATTACCTACATTTATTGACTAATTTCCTTTTAGTCCTACTACCTGGATTGCTTAAGAAACCAACTGGGGTTTCATTCATACACTCATCATTAGATTACATTCTCTAAGAGTGTACTTTTTTCCTAAAATTTTATTTTCTTGATTTTGCAGCTAAACCTCTAAATACCATTACATTATTATTAACCATTGTTTACAGAAAAGAAAAACATGGTATTATTGGTAGTGACTTTATGTATTATTTTGGAATCACTTGTCCTCTTCAATGTCTCATCAAAATTTTTTTATTAGAACAAATTCTTTCTGTTTCACACACAAAAAAAAAATTTGCTTGGGAGACACTTTATAATTGGTTGTAAAAAATAACCAACATTAGTAAGGTTTATCTTTTGTACCCTTACTAATAAACTCCTTTGTTCTATGTATAGAAACAATAAGAATGCGAGTATAAAGGCTGCCAAAAATAAAGTAACGGAATGACTTAAATCCCATTTGTGTCGAGTCAAGGAAACATGGATATAATCAGGAATTTTTTGTTTTTAATATTTATTAAATCTATGACAATTTTAATCAAATGCTCAGTGATTTGAAGTCTATTCATCCAGACACTTATGAGAAATTAGTTTAATTTAATAAATGAACTTATGTATACAGAAAAAACTAATGTGTATTCTAAAGAAAAATAAAACATGTTCATTAAAAAGGGATACAACCTCTGCAAAATCCTGCAATTCTAGGGAATGTGAGGTCTTCCTGCTTAGACCCCCTAGTCCGTCTCATCAGTAGCGCTATAAAGAAATGTTAAGAGTATATAACGTCTGTCCCCAGTTATGAAGTTCATAGAGAAAAACTGTTTTATTCAGAAAATTATATTCTAGCCCAAGTCCCAGAAATTGAAATATGTTAGGTCAAGTTCATAATTCTTTAAGAGTCCCTAAATGTTGTATATAAAAAAGTGAAGACTATATTTATTTCCATACCAATTTACATATGAGAGTTCATAACTCTTACTGTCACCTGCTATGCTCTCCTTCATTTTTTTCTCTTAAAAAACAGCGGAAAAAATTCTATTAAGACACCTTCTAAACAATTTCGTAGATTTTAATATAAATCTAGATTTCAGTAATAGGAGTATTACATAAATTATTCAAATAAAGAGCATAAACTTGTAGGTTATTACTGTTCAAAGTAGTAAATCTGCTCTGTTATACAGGCTCACATGCTGAGAAGAGCATTATTATTGTGGGGAAAGATGGCAATATATAATGTTATTTAAAATTCAGCTTCTTTTCCTGCTAAGTTTTCTAAGTAGATACTGACTAAGTATCTACACCAGTATTGATAGTGTATTGGGTGCCTGAAAGAATAAAAATAAAATAGAAAATAGAAAGTAGAAATTAATGTGTAGAATTGAAAGAAGCTTTTCTAAGTCTCAGTTTCCTCATCTGTAATTTGTGGAGATTGGACTAGATTTTCTCTAAGGACATTTCTGCCTGTTAATTATTATGATATATATTTAGCAGTGTAGGAGAGAGAGAAGGAGTCACTCAGTTTTGTCATGCAGAAAGAATGGCTCTATTTAAACTAGATGGATGTTTCATTATCATTACAACTTTTCAGTGTAAGAAAGAGAAGCTTGCCCTAAGTGGAAATATAGTTCCCTCTTGACTGTAAAAATTATATAATTATGGTTGTACCTAAAACACAATCTTTCTCATTGGTGAATCCAAAGGGACTATAAAGGACACCCTGTGTCATCAGATGTAAGAAAATGATATTATGCTCAGACAGATGTGTACACTCTACATTTACTTAGTATGTGCTGTGTGAAACCCATGCCATTATTTGGACTGAGGAGAAATATAAAATTAAAAGGAAAAAGAACTGAGAAAGGAAAACAACATTCTTAGGACCTCTGAATTTAATATTGATTAATTTCATTAATTCCCCTCTCTTTTCCATCCTATCCATTCTGTAGCGCTTCTCTTTCTAAAACACAGAAAAGAAAATATTATTTTCCTTCTCAAACAATAGCAAGATGTTAAACGCTAAACTCCTTCACACAAATATAAGTTTCTAATCTGGTCCCTATGCAATCTACCTATAATAATATATTTCCCATTCCCAATCCATCTCCTCCTGAGATTAGCTTCCTCCTTTTAGACTCAACTCAAATGAATCATCCTACAAGAAACATGCCCTAATTTCCTCAGCTGCAAATAGTTGGTCTTATTTCTTTTTACCACAATATAGTATACTTATTTTTCAAGTTATATTCATTTCAATTTTTCTTTCCTTATACCAATGTATTCACATATCTGTCCCCCTTCCCTGCCCTGCCAATTAGGTATTAAGCACATTAAGGTTCTCATTGGTTGTGTTTATATTTGTTTGCTTATCTCTGGAAACAGAGTAAGGTACTCAGTAATAGATGTACTATTGAATGACTTGATCATCAAAGAAGTATATTGGGCAAAGTTGGGGGAAAAGGAGGAAGTATGAACTTCGTTTCTGAATATTAACCATATTAAACAGAACATCTGCTAAATTGTACT
Source organism: Balaenoptera physalus (assembly GCF_965194825.1). Lineage (NCBI taxonomy): Eukaryota > Metazoa > Chordata > Mammalia > Artiodactyla > Balaenopteridae > Balaenoptera > Balaenoptera physalus. The sequence goes on along the minus strand of NC_138883.1, from coordinate 56,883,799 downwards.
TATACTCTGACTCAACTTGTGATTAAATAAGAAAAAAAAGGCACAAGCATGTGTTTTGAGATGGTAATAAGCATATTCAAAACCTTACTACAACAAAAGCAATCATTCAGTCTAGATGAAGCAGACACAGCTTCAGTAGGTTTCTTTATTGTAGCACTTATAAAATCCATAAATCTTGAGAATGAAACAAGTAAGGATGCTATGCTACAATGCAGTTTCCAAAGTTAAAAATCCATGCTGTTAATCAGAATGAAATTTTACAAGCGGGTCACACTCATACTGCTTACAATCTTAAACTCTGTTTTAAGAGTCTCCACTTGAGGTTAGGGGGTGGGGTAGAATAACAGAGAATCTGTTAAAGTACTGTCTATACAGGTTTGCCTGAAGCACTATTAAAATATAGCAAAAAAAAAAAAAAAAGTCTCTTAACTGAGGGAAGTCCTGGGGGAGAACTAATCCTGATGAAAGAGATAACCAAGCTTGATGAAGGTACCAACTTAACATGCTGAATACAAAAGTAGAGGTAATTTGGAGAACAGAATCAGGACTAAATCAAATATGTATGTGGTCCAAATTCCTACACAAATGTCTGAAATCTTGAGGGAAAAGGGGTGTAAATAAATCTTAAAATCTCTGGTCTCTAAACTCTAAAAATTATTAAAGCATTCTTGCAGGACTGAATAGCAGAGAGAAGTGATGAATTCTCCTTCCGTAGAACTCTGCTCTTGACAGCACAAGTGATCAAAGCATTAGTAGTGGGCTTCCTGGAGCAGTAGCAGGCACCAGAGAAAATGCTGACCCATGGGAAAACTTCACTCCTTAGTCAGGAAATGGTAAAGACGCAGCTTTACCCAGAGAGATTCAGAGACAGGAAAGAATTTGATTCTCAAGATGGATGCAGGTCTTTTGAGTAGGAGAGGGCAACTATCAGGGGAAAAATGCTGATGATTCTATAAAATTCCCACTAATTTTATTCAAAATAATGACATTCATTTCAATATTCCATTTACACCAGAATCCAATAGAAGGCTGAAGGTGTAAGACTACAGAATTTAACTTGAATGCATACCCTTTCCATTTATAACACAATGAAATATTTCAGATTTACCAAAAAAATGTTTAGAATATAATGAACAACCACATACTCACATTTATTAAAAGCAAATCAAAACAAATTAAGTGCTGCAAACAGCCATGGTCTGAATGCAGTATCCACAAAGTAAAGTGGAGGGCACAGGACCAAGCACACTGGCAGTACCTACACTTTCCATCATCTTACACTTATTTCAACCCCTACATTTTAATTTTTGCCATTTTTTCCAAGTCCTGGCCAAAACATGTTTATTTGGGATTTAGACTTAGTCTCCCAAAAGTAGGCACACTTAGTATAGGGTTGCTTACACTGTGACAGCCGTTTTCAATAGCATGGCAAATCAGTCAAGACCACATGGGAGGGTAGGTAAAGGAGAGGACACAAATGAAAGCTTTAATGCTTGGTATACCTTAACAATATTGAAAGTAATATACCATCACTTCTGCTATATTCAGTTGACCTATCACACAGAGTAATCATGCAATGTGGAAGAACAATATACAATGGTGTTAATACCACATGGCAGGGATCATTGCTGACCATTTTGAAGCTAACTACTGACAAAGATTCTTTGCTTAACCAAACTTTAATCAGGCTTCTGAAACTTCTTCTAGGCTCATCTGTGCACTTTCTTTAAAAAGCTCATTTTAATGAGAACCCTGCTAGGTCTGATTAACCAGAATCCCCCACCCTCCATATCTGATCACCCTCATTATCTGATCAGGTCTTTCATCCTTCACCATCCCCCAGGTGATGTCTGATCTCCCTGGCCTGTCTTCAGCAAGAATCATGCTCAGTAAGTTTAGCCAGAATCCCCATTATCCTTGATGTTTCCTCTTAGTAATTTTTCATCCACTGCCCTCCATCCTATTCCTTGGCTATAAACAAATTCCCATGTGTCCATGCTATACTTGGAGTTGGACCCAATCTCTCTCATCTACTACAAAATTCTATCTTAGTTGTCCCTATAACTATCACCTATACTTAATAGTCCTGAATAATGCCTTACCATCTTTAACAAGTGTCACACATAATTTTTTCTTTATTACTACCTGCATTGCAGGTGACACTAACTACCCAGAGTGAGCACAGATATTACAGGTTAATGGCCCAGAGCCCACAAGACTGTCCTCACTTCAGACTACAGCTGCAAGCTCCAGGTTTCTCTGACCAACTGTGTTCCAATTTGGGAGTTCCCACTACTTCCTCAAGTTTGGTGATTTGTCTGAAGGATTTACAGAACTCAGGAAAGTGCCATATTTATGATTACATTTTTATTCTAAAAGATAAAAGACAGGACCAGGCAAATGACAAGACATATAAATTAAAGTCTGAGTGGTTCCCAAATGTGCAGCTTCCATTGCCTCAGTACTCATCACTCTCTTAGCACTCCATTTATGATTACCAGTGAGTAAAGTTCACTGACCTACAGGTGTGCAGTTATTTTATTGGAATTTCATCTTGTAGGCATGATGGATTGAATCATTGGCCTCTTAGTTGAACTCAATCTCCAGCCCCTCTCCCTTCTCCAGAGGCCTAGCTGATATCACTCAAAGGCCTAACTGTCTAATCATCACATGGTCTTTCTCACACATCCAGCTCCCATCCTGAAACCATCTAGGTGCCCACCATTAATAAATTCCTTAGTGTAAACTCAGGTGTAGTCTGAGGATCCCATCATTAATAAAAAAAGATACACATGTGGGGAAATTCCAAGGATTTAGAATTTCTCTTCCAGGAGCTCAGAACAAAGACCAGACAAATTCTTTATTACACAGTATTATCCCACCCTGCCTCTTTGTTTTCCTAAAGGAAGTAAACTGGCTACAGAGTGAACACGCCATTATGGCATATGGAACTCTTTCAATATGACAAGAAGTACATAATAGTAGAAGATAGAAGGGTTCTTCCTCCCAAATCAAATTGATCAGGTTATCATAACTCAGAATGCATTTACACATAATGTGTTTAAATAATATCTTATTGCAATTTCTCTAAAGAAAATAATGCAGATCATGATTTTTATTTTCATTTTAAGATGAAAAAACGATTGAAATACCAAACAAGTTGTATGATAGCCAGGACTCATAACTATTAAAATGAAGTATTGTAATATGTGTTAAAATTAATCTCCAAACTAGTACTATTTAATCAATAATGTTTGGACTTAATCCAGCCATTTTGTTTTATCATCTGTAGTATACTATTATCAAGGGAGTATTTAAAGGCAGTAAAATTTTCTTGGTCTACTTGTCTAAACCTTAATTGGCAAATCTTTATTCATTCAGGAGAAACAATGGGATTGTTTTTCACTTTGTTGGTATATAAAGTTGGTATGTTGATTGATTTGTGTACTTGCTCAGCTTTTATTCATATATCTTTTATATAATTTAGGGTTACTTGTTTGATATGAGTTTCTAGAAAGCCAAGTGTTATATATTTAATTCTCTTTGTCATGCTGCAAGAAGAACTACATTTGGATTTTTAAAAAATATTGTAAATGCCATTACATGATAACAGCATCTCAAACTCACTAAGCAGTTTATGCTTTTCCATTTTGAGGCATTAAATTTTATCATGTAAATATTATCTGTAAAATTCAAATGTTTTAAAAACAATCAAATGAAGTACAAAATTAGAGGTGTTTATTGACCAACAAAACTATGGTGTTTTATTTTGTTGTTTTTTTTTTAAATCTCACACTTTTATCTTCCAGTGAACACTGTTGCATATCCTGAAGAACTATGTTAACTTGCAAGAACTGAACTTTGATATATATGTAATATAAATTAAGCCCAAAGTCATTATATCTTTTTTTTTTTTTTTCTAGTTTTGAAATGGAATCTATTTGAGGGGGCTTGAATAACTGCAGTGACTCCAATGCAGTTAAGCAACTAGTTGGTTACCAGGTCATTACTTTAGATGTATTATTGGATAAAATTATGAAAGAAAGCACATTACCTATTATTTATTTGAAGGTTAATACCATGATGCCCTTATCTGTACCATGACCTCTTTCAGGAGGAAGACTTCTTCAAATGTGTAGTGCAAACAATTATTCATCTAGTTATTTGTGAATAACAAATTGTGAATAACAAATAATAACTTCACACTTTTCTAAGAGGTAGTCTATTAATGAACATTATATTGAGATATAGATATGAGTGATTGACAATTACTATTTTAAATATTGTTATTATTAAATGCAGGTTATAAGAACTATGATAGTGAAATACCTGATAAAATAGAGGTAAGAAGATGATAAAATATGAGAGAATCATTATGGAAAAAATAGTAATTGATTTAGATCTACAAAAATGTAGATGGGCTTCTGCTTCCAAGACACAGAGTACTTTTCCCTATTCCACATGCTAAGTACAACTAAAAAATGTAGACATTACATATAAACCAAAAATAATACTCTAAGGAGTGAATAGAAGAAAGCAGACTTGCTGGGTTACTTCAGGACACAGGGAACAACATGGTGGGGGTTACTTGGGTTTTCTTTTTGTCTCGTATATACCAGGCTGGGTGTTAAAAAGGCTGCTATTATGGAAACTCAGAAAGACAAAAAGAACTACATCCAAAGCCTATTATCTCTAGCCAGAGTAGTAAGAAAGCTTTCTAGAAAGAAAAAAACTAAAAAATGAAAAACAACTTTACATAATAGCTGCTCTACTCCAGCTGAACATCACACACACATACACACACACACACACACACACACACACATAAATATAATCCTCTATCCCCACACATGTAAGCAAAGGCAATGTGAGAATCCTAGACTTCCACCATAGAGAGACTCTATGAGGTACCCCCAACATGTAATGTTGGAAAAGACCAAATAGGGAGCTAAGATTCTCACCTCCACTGGAAGTAGAAGCATTGTGCTTTCAGTAAACTCCACTTGAATAGCCTGGATTTCCTTCACTTGCAGTAATGAGGTGCTCCTCCCTTTCTCTGCTAGAGTGATATCAGAAAAGGCCTAGAGAAGAGCCATGACTTTCACATTCCCTTAGCAATAATGAAGCTTTCCCACCAGTGTTAGTGGAGACCACTAGGGAAGTCAGAATTCACATCCCCATCCAGCAGTAATGAGGAGCATGCCCTTGTTGGCTAATGGAGGCCCAATGAGAAACCTGATGTTCTACCTCCATCTGGCAGTACAAGGTGGTGCCCTATCACTTGCCAAAGTAGTATCAGAAAAATCCAGCTAAAACAGAAGGTTTAATTAAGATCTATTCTCATAATATTCAAAATGTCTAGTTTTCAATTAAAAAAATCACTCATCATGCCAAGAACCAGGAATATATCTCAAACTAAATGAAAATGGCAATGAATAACACTAAAATAGCAGGCATGTTAGAATTATCTGACAAAGATTTTGGTACAGCTATGATAAAAATGCTACTGTGAGCTACTACATACATGCTTGAAGCAAATGAAAATATACAAAGCTTCAGCAAAGAAATATAAAGTTGTAAGCAAAGAAAAAAAAGACATGACTAAGAACCAAATGGAAATTTTAGAACTGAAAAATACAATAACCAAATAAAAAGCTCAGTAGAAAGGCTCAACAGCAAAATGGAAACAATCAGGAAACTGGGAGATCAAAACAAACTATGCAATATGAACAAAGGAGGGAAAACACTAAAAAAAATTTAAGAGAGCCTCAGGGACCTGTGGGACTATTTAAAAAAAAAAAAATGTGGGCTTCCCTGGTGGCGCAGTGGTTGAGAATCTGCCTGCCAATGCAGGGGACACGGGTTCAAGCCCTGGTCTGGGAAGATCCCACATGCCACGGAGCAACTAGGCCCATGAGCCACAACTACTGAGCCTGAGCATCTGGAGCCTGTGCTCCGCAACAAGAGAGGCCGTGATGGTGAGAGGCCCACGCACCACGATGAAGAGTGGCCCCCGCTCACCACAATTAGAGAAAGCCCTCACACAGAAACGAAGACCCAACACAGTCAAAAATAAATAAATTAAAAAAAAAAAATCTAACATATGTGTCATTAGACTCCTGGAAGGAGAGGAGAGAAAGAGGGCAAGTCTGAAAAAGTACTTAAAGAAATGACAGTTGAAAACTTCCTCAAAACGACAATGACTATAATCCTATAGTTTCAAAAAGCTGAACAAACTCTAAACAGGATAAATTTAAAGAAACCCAATCCAAAACATATGTTAGTCAAACTTCTAAAAGTTAAAGAAAAGGAAAATAATCTTTGAAGCAGTAAGAGAGAAATGAAACCTTATGTAGAGGGAAAAAAACAATTTGAATGACAGAAGATTTCTCATTAGAAACTGGAAGCCATAAAGAGGTATCACAATATTTTTCAAATATTTCAAAAAGAATTTCCAACTCAGAATCATCTACCCAGTGTAGTATATTTTAGGAATTAATGGGAAACAAAGAAATTCTTAAATTATTGAAAAGTAAGAGAATTTGTCACTAGGAGGTTTACCTTAAAAAGATATATGAAAATGTTCTCTAAACTGAAGGAAACCAACAAAGAAGGAATCTTGGAAGATCAGAAACAAGAAAAGAACATGATAAGCAAAATATGCATAGATAACTAGACTCTCCTCATGCATCTTCTCAATTATTTTTGGCAGGTGAAACAAAAATTAGAACACTGTCTGAGGAGATTATAAGCGTTTGTACAGAAATTATGTAGGAGGATTGTATTACAAATAGGGGAGGGTGAAAGAACTTAAAAAGAGCTAAAGTTGCTGCACTAGACTTGAACTGGCAAATGTCAAAATAGAATTTTGACATTCTATTTAAAATAGAATTCTCAAAAATGTTTGCTCAAGTAACTAAAGAGAAAGTAGAAAAAGTCAACAGATATGCCAAAAAAGACCAGAGAGAACAAAAAAAAACCCAAAAATTAAATGACAGAATAAACCCTAATATATCATAGCTGTATTAAATGTAAATAATCTAAATGGGTCAATTAAAAGGCAGATACTGCAGAGTAGGTTAAAAAATATGATTCAAATATATGTTGTCTATAAGAAACTTGCTTTAAATATATTGAGATAGGCAGGTTGAAAATTAAAGGATAGAAAAACATGTATCATGAAAATATTAATCAAAGGAAAAAAGGAGTAGATAATTTAATATAAGTTAAGTAGAATTCAGTACAAAGAAAGTTAGCAGAAAGAGATTGGAATAATATATAATGATTAAAGGGTCATTATACAAAGTAGACATACCAACCCTAAATGCGTACACACCTAAGAAGAAGGCAGCAAAATAGTGAAGCAAAAACTGATAGAATTCTAAGAAATAGATAAGTCCACAATTATAATTGGAACCACAAATACCCTCTACCACCAATTAATAGAACAGCTAGACAGAAGACAAAGAAGGACATAGAAGAACTCAACAACAACACCAAGCAACAGTATATAATCTATACACATTTTAAAAAAAGGTGACCCAGCAACATCAGATATACCTTCTATATAAGTGATCATAAAAGTATAGCAAGAATGACCACTTTCTAGACCATAAAGTGCACATACACACAACAACAAATTTAGAAGAACTGAAATTATACAAATTACCAATCTCAGAAATGAGACAGGAATAGGAGGACGTGGAGTTTGGATCTCCTCACAAATACATCAAGAATACATTGGAATAATTCTCACAGAGCACCTACTGAACACTAGTGGAGGACCTCAGGATCTAAGTGGACAAGAAAAATCTTCAAGCAATGAGCTGTTCTTTTAGTTTGATTTTTTTTGCTTTTTTGTTTTTTGTTTTCTGTTTAGGTTAGTTTTGTTTTTATTATTGGTTTTGATTTTTGGATTCTCTTGTTTATTTATGTGTCTTCTGTTTGTGTCTTCTGTTTTTTGCTTTCCTTGTTGTTTGTTGTTGTTGTTGTTTGCTTGTTGGTTTGTCTTTTGTTTGCTTAGATTTGTTTTCATTATTTTTCTTGGGTTTTATTTGTGTTTTCTTTTTTTTGTTTGTATGTTTGCTTTTCTTTTTGTTCGGTTTTGTTTTATATTTGCCTTGGGCTTTGTTTGTCTGAGTTATTTTTTGTCATACCATGTGGTTTGGGGGGGGGTCTCAGTTCTGAGGCTGGGGATTGGGCCTGAGCCCCTGTGGTGGGAGGACTGAATCTGAGCCACCAGACTACCAGAGAACTTCAGGCCCCGAGGAATATTTATCAGTGTGAGCTCTCCCAGAGGTCCTCATCTCAGCACCAAGAACTAGATCGATCCAATGGCCTGCAAGCTCCAGTGCTGGATGGCTCAGGCCAAACAACCAGCAAGACAGGAACACATCATCCATCAACAACTATGAGACGACAGAGAAATATGTTACAGACGAAGGAGCAAGGTAAAAACCTACAAGACCAAATAAATGAAGTGGAAATAGGCAATAGACCTGAAAAAGAATTCAGAGTAATGAGAGCCAACATGATCCAAAATCTCAGACATAGAATGGAGGCATAGATAGAGAAGATACAAGAAATGTTTAACAAGGGCCTAGAAGAACTAAAGAACAAATAAACAGTGATGAACAATAAAACAACTAAAATGAAAAATACACTAGAAGGAATCAATAGCAGGATAACTGAGACAGAAGAACAGATAAGTGACCTGGAAGATAAAATAGTAGAAATAACTGCCAAGGAGCAGAATAAGGAAAAAAGAATGAAAAGAATTGAAGACAGTCTCAGAGACCTCTGGGACAACTTTAAATGCACCAACATTCGAATTATAGTGGTTCCAGAAGAAGAAGGGAAAGAGAAAGCGTCTGAGAAAATATTTGAAGAGATTATAGTCAAAAACGTCCCTAACATGGGAAAGGAAATAGTCACCCAAGTCCAGGAAGTGCACAGAGCTCCATACAGGATAAACCCAAGAAGAAACATGCTGAGACACATATTAAGCAAACTAACAAAAATTAAATTCAAAGAAAAAAAAATTAAAAGCAGCAAGGAAAAGCAAAATAAAAAACACACAAGGGAATCCCCATAAGGTTATCAGCCGATCTTTCAGCAGAAACTCTACAGGGCAAAAGGGAGGGGAAAGATATATTTAAAGTAATGAAAGGGAAAAACCTACAACCAAGATTACTCCACCCAGCAAGGATATCATTCAGATTCGATGGAGAAATTAAAACCTTTACAGACAAGCAAAAGTTAAGAGAATCCAGCACCACCAAACCAGCTTTGCAACAAATGTTAAAGGAACTTCTCTAGGCAGGAAACAAAAGAGAAGGAAAAGACCTACAATAACAAACCCAAAACAATTAGGAAAATGGTAATAGGTACATACATATCAATAACTACTGTAAATGTATATAGACTAAATGCACCAATCGAAAGACACAAACTGGCTGAATGGATACAAAAACAAGACCTGTATATATGCTGTCTACACGAGACCCACTACAGAACTAGGGACACAAAAAGATTGAAAGTGAGGGGGTGGAAAAAGATATTGCATGCAAATGGAAATCAAAAGAAAGCTGGAGTAGCAATGCTCATATCAGACAAGATAGACTTTAAAATAAACACTATTACAAGAGACAAGGAAGGACACTACATAATGCTCAAGGAATCAATCCAAGAAGGAGATATAACAATTATAAATGTTTATGCAACTAACATAGGAGCACCTCATTACATAAGGCAAATGTTAACAAATGTGAAAGGAGAAATCAACAGTAACCAAAAATAGTAGGGGACTTTAACACACCACTTACACCAATGGACAGATAATCAAAATAGAAAATAAATAAGGAAACACAAGCTTTAAATGACACAATAGACCAGATAGACTTAATTGATGTTTACAGGACATTCCATCTGAAAAAAGCAGATTACACTTTCATCTCAAGTGCATGCGGAACACTCTCCAGGATAGATCACATGTTGGGTCACAAATCAAGCCTTAGTAAATTTAAGAAAATTGAAATTGTATCAAGCATCTTTTCTGACCACAACACAATGAGAGTAGAAATCAATTACAGGAAAAAAACTGTAAAAAATAGAAACACATAGAGGCTAAACCATACGCTACTAAATAACCAAGAGATCACTGAAGAAATCAAGAAGGAAGTAAAAAAAATACCTATAAACAAATGACAACGAAAACGCAATGACCCAAAACCTATGGAATGCAGCAAAAGCAGTTCTAGGAGGGAAGTTTATAGTAATACAATCCTACCTCAAGAAACAAGAAACATCTCAAATAAACAACCTAACCTTACACCCAAAGCAACTAGAGAAAGAAGAACAAACAAAACCCAAAGCTAGGAGAAGGAAAGAAATCATAAAAATCAGAGCAGAAATAAATGAAGTAGAAACAAGGAAAACAATAGCAAAGATCAATGAAACTAAAAGCTGGTTATTTGAGAAGATAAACAAAAGTGATAAACCTTTAGCCAGACTCAACAAGAAAAAAAGGGAGAGGTCTCAAATCAATACAATTAGAAATGAAAAAGCAGAAGTTACAACTGACACTGCAGAAATACAAAGGATCATAAGAGACTACTACAAGCAACTATATGCCAATAAAATGGACAACCTGGAGGAAATGGACAAATTCTTAGAAAAATACAATCTTCCAAGAGTGAACCAGGAAGAATAGAAAATATGAACAGACCAATCAGAAGTAATGAAGTTGAAATGTTGATTAAAAATCTTCCAATGAACAAAAGTACAGAGACAGATGGCTTCACAGGTAAATTCTATCAAACATTTAGAGAAGAGCTAATACCCATCCTTCTCAAACTCTTCCAAAAAATTGCAGAGGGAGGAACACTCCCAAGCTCATTCTATGAGGCCACCATCACCCTGATACCAAAACTAGACAAAGACATCACAAAAAAGAAAATTATGGACCAATATCACTGATGAACATATACGCAAAAATCCTCAACAAAGTACTAGCAATCAGAATCCAACAACACATTGAAAGGATCATACATCATGATCAAGTGGGATTTATCCCCAGGATGCAAGGATTCTTCAGTATATGCAAATCAATCAACGTGATATACCATATTAACAAAGTGAAGAAGAAAACCCATATGATCATCTCAATAAATGCAAAAAAAGCTTTTGACAAAATTCAACACCAATTTATGATAAAATCTTTCCAGAATTAGGCATAGAGGGAACCTACCTCAACATAATAAAGGCCATATATGACAAACCCACAGCAAACATCATTCTCAATGGTGAAAAACTGAAAGCATTTCCTCTAAGATCAGGAACAAGACAATGGTGTCCACTCTTGCCTATATTACTCAACATAGTTTTGGAAGTCCTAACCATGGCAATCAGAGAAGGAAAACAAATAAAAGGAATACAAATTGGAAAATAAGAAGCATAACTGTCACTGTTTGTAGGTGACATGATAATGTATCTAGAAAATCCTTTAAAAATGCCACCAGAAAGCTATTAGGGCTAATCAATGAATTTGATAAAGTTGCAGGGGAAAAAAACATTAATGCACAGAAGTCTCTTCCATTGATATGCACTAATAACAAAAAATCAGAAAGAGAAATTAAGGAAACAATCCCATTTACCACTGTAACAAAAACAATAAAACACCTAGGAATAAAACTACCTAAGGAGGCAAACTACCTGTACTCAGAAAACTATAAGACACTGATGAAAGAAATCAAAGATGACACAAACAGATGGAGAGATATACCATGTTCTTGGACTGGAAGAATCAACATTGTGAAAATGACTCTACTACCCAAAGCAATCTACAGATTCAATGCAATCCCTATCAAATTACCAGTGGCATTTTTCACAGAATTAGAACAAAAATATTTACAATTTGTATGGAAACACAAAAGACCTCAGATAGCCAAAGCAATTTTGAGAAAGAAAAACAGAGCTGGAAGAATCAGGCTCCCTGACTTCAGACTATACTACAAAGCTACAGTAATCAAAACAGTATGGTATTGGCACAAAAACAGAAATATAAATCAATTGGACAGGATAGAAAGCCCAGAGATAAACCCATGTACCTATGGTCACCCAATCTATGACAAAGGAGGCAAGAATATACAATGGAGAAGACAGTCTCTTCAATAAGTGGTACTGGGAAAACTGGACTGATACATGTAAAAGAATGAAAATAGAACACTTCCTAACACCATACACAAAAATAAACTCAAAGTGTGTTAAAGACCTAAATGTAAGGCTGGACACTGTAAAACTCTTAGAGGAAAACATAGGCAGAACACTCTCTGACAAAAATCTCAGCAAGATCTTTTTAGACCCAGCTCCTAGAGTAATGAAAATAAAAACAAAATAAACAAATGAGACCTAATTAAACTTAAAAGCTTTTGCACAGCAAAGGAAACCATAAACAAGACGAAAAGACAACCCTCAGAATGGGAGAAAATAGTTGCAAATGAAGCAATGAACAAGGGATCAATCTCCAAAATATAAAACAGCTCATGCAGCTCAATATCAAAAAAACAAAGGACCAAATCAAAAATGGGCAGAAGACCTAAATAGACATTTCTCCAAAGAAGACATACAGATGGCCAAAAGGCACATGTAAAGATTCTCAACAGCACTAATTATCAGAGAAAGGCAAATCAAAACTACAGTGAAGTATCACCTCACACCAGTCAAAATGGCCATCATCAAAAAATCTACAAACAATAAATGCAGGAGAAGGTGTGGAGGAAAGGGAACCCACTTGCACTGTTGGTGGGAATGTAAATTGATACAGCCACTGTGGAGAACAGTATGGAGGTTCCTTAAAAAATTAAAACTAGAACTACCATATGATGCAGCATTCCCACTACTGGTCATATACCCTGAGAAAACCATAATTCAAAAAGTCACATGCACACCAATGTTCACTGCAGCACTACTTACAATAGCCAAGACATGAAAGCAACCTAAATGTCCATTAACAGAGGAATGGATAAAGAAGATGTGGTACATATATACAATGGAATATTACTCAGCCATAAGAAGGAACAAAGTTGTGCCACTTGCAGAGACATGGATGGACCTAGAGACTGTCATACAGAGTGAAGTAAATCAGAAAGAGGAAAACAAACATTGTAAATTAACACATATATGTGGAATCTAGAAAAATGGTACAGATGAACCTATTTGCAAAGTAGAAACAGAGACACAGACATAGAAAACAAATGTATGGACACCAGGGGGGGAAAGGGGCGGTGGATTAATTGGGAGATTAGGATTGACATGTATACGCTACTATATATAAAATACATAACTAATGAAAACCTACTGTATAGCACAGGGAACTCTACTCAATGCTCTGTGGTGACCTAAATGGGAAGGAAATCCAAAAAGGAAGGAATACATGTATACGTATAGCTGATTCACTTTGCTGTACAGCAGAAACTAACACAGTATTGTAAAGCAACTATACTCCAATTAAAAAAAAGAAAGAAATGACACAGAGGATGTTACCAAGGTATCAAAAATATAATAGGGAAATACCATGAATCAATAAACACATACACATTTGACAATAGATGAAATTATCCACTTATTGAAAAACATGAACTACCACAACACATACAGTGTGAAATCAATAATTTGAATAGCCCTAGTACAAGCAGGAAATTGAATTTGTAAATAAAAATATCCCCCCAAAATTATTTTATCCAGAAATTTCAGTAGAGAATTCTTCCAAATTTTTAAAGAATTAAACTCATTACTAAACAATGAATACTTCCAGAAATTAGAAAAGCAGTGGTCACGTTCCAATTCACTTTTTGAAGCTAGCATTGTACTGATACGAAAAATCAAATGCAAAGTAAATCAAATAAAGAAAATATCCCTCAGGAATTTAGATGTAATAATGCTAAACAAAATATTAGTAAATAAAATTCTGCAATATTTTAGAAAAGACAAGCCATACACTGGAATAAAATATTTGCAAACCAATATTCAACAAAGGACTAGTATCTAGAATATATAAAGAACACTCAAAATTCAACAGTATTCTGTTTTCAGTATTATGCTTTCTCTGCATCTATTCAGATGACCATATGATTTTTATCTTTTATATTATTAATGTGGTACATGGCCTTTGTTGATTTGCACATGTTGAACCATCCTCGCATCACAGTGATAAATCCCACTTAGTCATGGTGCATGATCCTTTTAATGTATTGTTGAATTTAGTTTGCTAATATTTTGTTTACACTTTTGCATATATAGTCATACCTCATTTTATCATGTTTTGTTTTATTGTGCTTTGTAGATGTTGTATTTATTACAAGTTGAAGATTTGTGGTTACCCTTCATTGTCAGATGATGGTTAGCCTTTTTATCAATAAAGTATTTTTAAATTAAGATATGTACTTTTTTAAGACATAATGCTATTGCACACTTCATAGACTACAGTATAGTGTAACTATAACTTATATACAGACTGGGAAACCAAAAAATTCCTGTGACTTTCTTTATTGCTGTATTCACTTTATTGTGGTAGTCTGGAATCAAACTGAAAACATCTCCAAGGCATGCCTGTATATTCATTAGGGATATTGATATATATTTTTTCTTTCGTTTTATTTTGTTCCTATCTGGCTTTGGTATCAAGGTAATGCTGGTCTCATAGAATGAGTTTGGAAGTGTTCCGTCCTCTTCATTTTTTTGGAAGAGTTTGAAGATAATTGGTATTAATTATTTAAATATTTGGTAGAATTCACCATTGAAACCATCTGGTTCTGGACTTTTCTGTGTTGGGAGGTTTTTGATTACTGATCCATAACTGATTACTCCTTACTCACTACTGGTCTGTTCAGATTTTCTATTACTTCCTGATTCAGTCTTGGTAGGTTTTATGTTTTCTTGAAATTTATCCATTTTGTCTAAGTTTATCTAATTTGTTAGCAAATAATTGTTCATAGTAGTCTCCTATATTCCCATGTATTTTTCTAGTATCACTCATCAGAAATACATGTGTCCTCTTTCATTTCTGATTTTATTATTTGTCTTCTCTCATTGTTCTTATTTAATCAAGCTCAAGATTTGTCAATTTTTAAAATCTTTTTAAAAATATCCTTAGTTTCACTGATTTTTTATTGTTTTTCTGACCTCTATTTCATTTATTTCTGCTCTGATCTTTGTTATTTCTTTCCTTCTGTTAAATTTGGGCTTAGTTTTTCTTCTTTTTCTAGTTCTTTGAGATATTAAGTTAGGTTGTTCATTTGAGATCTTTCTATTTTCTTAATATGTGCATTTATCACTATAGACTTCCCTCTCAGAACTGCTTTTGCAGCATCTCACACTTCTTGGTGTGATGTCTTTTCATTTTCATTTGTTTCTAGAGAGTTTTTTATTTCCCTTTTGATTTCTTTTGACTGCTTGCTGTTCAGGAATGTGTTGTTTAATTTCCACATGCTTGTAAAATTTCCATCTTTTCTCTTATTGCTGATCTCTAGTTTTCATATCACTGTAGCTGGAAAAGACACTTGGTACAATTTCAGTCTTCTAAAATTTTCTAAGACTTGTTTTGTGGCCTATCAAATGATATATCCTGTAGAGTGTTCTATGTGCACTTGAGAAGAAAGTATGTTCTGCTACTGTTGGCAAATACAACACCCTTTCATAAAAAAAATCTCTCAACAACTTGGGTATAGAAGGGACACACCTCAGCATAATAAAACAACAAACCCACAGCTAACACTATACTGAACTGTGAAAGATTGAAAACTTTTCCTCTAAGACCAGAAAAAGACAAAGGTGCTATCTTTCAACTTTTATTCAACAGACCCTTGAACAACACAGTGGTTAGGGGCACCAACCTTCCCACCCAGTGGAAAATCTGCATATAACTTAACAGTAGGCCTTCTGAATCTGTGGTTCTTCCACATGGTTCCTTGGTATCCTTGGTTCCACATCCGCAGATTCAAACTACTGTGAATAGTAAATACCGTAGTATTTACTATTGAAAAAAGAATCCATAGATAAGTGGACCACTGCATCTCAAACCTGTGTTGTTTAAGGGTCAGCTGTAGTTGGTGACTTCTTTGGAGAGGAAACTGGTCATAGAATTGGAGGGAGAGAAATATCTATTTTATTTTCAGTATACTATTTGTTTTATATATAAAATATATTATAAACTAGTGCATCTGAATATTTACAAATTCTGGGTATTGAGGTCCAGAACCTATTAAAGTAAAAAAAAAAAAAAAAAAAAAGACAAGTATGTAGTACACAAATCAAGCATTGGATCTTGGTCAAAGAGTACAAAGTAGCAATTATGTAAGATGAAAAAGTCTAGAGATCTAATGTATGGCATTAAAATCATAGTTAATAATATTATATTGTATACTGAAAACATAAAATAAAATGTTTTATATATGCGTGTAGATACATATAACAAAAAACAGTAGAAAATTAATAAAGTTGCCAAAAAAGAAAACAGACATAAATTACAGCCTGAAAAGAATTGAACACAGGGACAAAAACTCTTCCCCATTTGTTTTGTGTTGGCTGTTTATTTTTATGACGAAAGCATTAGTATCATAAAAATGGAAAATATCTCATTCAGTGGAAAATAATTTTTTTAAAGATTTACCACTGTGAAACCACCTCATCTGGGCCAGGTGCAATTCATCAATCTTATTCCCACTCAACATGAAATGGCAGGGTGCACTACATTCAGACACAGAAATCCATCCTTTGCTTCTCCCCACCACCTTCCTCTGGTCCTAATTCATTCCTTAAACTGGAGTGAAACTCATGTTTAGGAGCCCTTAGACCAGCTAGATTTCTCATGCTGCCTTTGTTTGTACATCCTGAAGTTGAATTTAATTCATACCAGCCTGAATCATTACCCTGGTCTTTCTAAAATAGCTGAATCCATCAATGCCCAAACCTCATTTATGAGAGGGTATAAAATTTCTACCTATTTTTGTGGTGAATTACTGTTATTAAATGAATAAATATAAACACACATGCACATATTTCATAGCAGAAGACCTTCACATTTTTCTCCACTGAAGAATTTCATTATTTTAATACAGTTTAATATCTTAGGTGAATAAATATTTTTAAAAGCTTAAGACAGTGTTTTGTAATTATGCATAGCCACCTGCTCTGAGTCACGTATTTAGTTTAGAATGCTAAGCCTACAGATTTACAGTTTTTCCATTTAGACTCTGAATTCTGGCCTGAATCTGTCACATAATTTCTAAGTAGTTTTATACACAGAACAGCCTGAACCACAGTCCAAATCACTAAAAGCAAGTCACCAGTTGTGATGGAGGCTAATGTCTCCAAGTCAGAGGGCTTTTATCTGCTATTTATATCAAAGCATGTCCAGCGGCTGAGTCAATATAATAGTGCACTAAAAGTGAAGTGGATAAATATATTCTATTTGTTAGATAATTGTTTTCATATGTATAAATTTATTTTCAACAGTTCACTGAGGTGTAGTTATTCTATTTCCCTTGCAAAATACAGAAATGAAGCTTGAGAAAACTGTGAACAGAGAAATCAATTATAGCTTTACTGCTTGGTCTTTAGCCACTAATAAATCCTGAAATTTATTTATTTTAAAAATAAGTTATTAACTAGGAAATATAATTTTGAACATCATGTATACAGAAAATATGAGTGCAGAAATGTGGGTGATAAGCATATGAACACTTCTAGCTTTACAAGTCTGTTACCTTTTGTAACAGCAAATAAACCCTCAAATTGCTTTAATTAAAATAGTTTCCTTTCTTTGCAGCATTTTACCCAAATCACTGGAGCTGAAAGTCAAGAACACCTCACCAATTTCAACATGCTGAAGGTTGATGCTAATATTTCAATCTTATCTTAAATGCTATTTCAATGAAAAGGTATTTTTAACTGAACATATAGGGAAGGTGAAGTGAATTGATGATTTCTTTTAGTAATGTGACAGAAAATAATAAAAATATATATGATCTCCATTCTTATGTAAGCTGAGCCTCCCATTTTTGGTCAAATATATTCAATCTGATCTCAAAAAGCAGCACTAACAAGTCAGTTTCTAATTACATACCACAAAGATAACCATAATCCTTTATTTTAATGTACTCTGTGTTAAAACTTAATGCCATCTGTAACTTTTTTGAGAGTAGAAATGTCATTGTTATTTGTCCTCATTCAGCTCCCACCTGCAATGCAGCATTATCTGTGAGTGATGCTTATATGTGGTGTCCAGGATATTGTAGTTAGATGTAGCCCTGTGGCAAAGAGGTAATCATATTGATTTTTCACTACTGCAGCAAATACTCTTGTGTCCAACTGCTAAGCTTTGGCAAAAAATAAATAAAACCACAACTCTCAGATCTGCCGTTGAAGCAAGATTTCAAGTGCCTCCAAATCATCTGCTGCAAGGTCATTTCGGACAATATTGCCCTCATAAGTGGGATGCATTGGATATTATTTGCAGCTCTCCAAGCTTTCCACTGACTGGTTATTTTGGGCTATTTTCTTCCCGACTATTTTTAAAGGTGTCAGCAAAAAATGTTAAGGAACAACTTGTTTTATAAATGAAGATATAAGCAATATGTGTGCTATTCTGAGTACTAAGGAAATAGAGTTAATAAAGCAATGTTGTGTTTTAGTTTTCCTAGAATAACTAACAAAGTGTTTTTACAACATGAATAAAATATAACTTTGAAGGAAGGAATGATTTTTAAAAATGTTTTAAGAAAGGCTTGTTTTAAGTGTGGTCAGTGAAGAAGTTTTTTATTTGTTGATTCTAAATGTTTATTTTGTTCTGGTTTCTGTTGTATTACTAGTATTTCTGTTCAGAAATACAGTAGATAAAATTATCTGATTTCCCTCTGACTGGGAATTATAAAGTATTTTTGCAGTTACTGCATTCTTCCATTTAGTATACCTACCTTGAGAAAAATGATTTTTATATATAATATTATTCTTTGTTCAGGCCGTAAGTAGGGATATAAAACTACTCACTAATTTATTAGTTATAGAACTCTGTTTTAAAGCCCTTGAAGTTATTTTCATTCATTTCATTTCTTCATTCAATCATTCCCTTGTTCAAGATGTACACATTGAGTATATAGGATTCTCTCTGCCCTCAAGGAGCATCATATGTGGCAGGAAGCATAGACATGTAAAGAAATTAATGCAATATCAAGTCAGCTCCAGAAGAGAGATACGTCATGATGATGAAAGACCCTGTCACTTCCCTGTTTAACACCCTCTAATGGTGTTCTGGTGTACTTAAAGTCCACTTTTCCTATTAGGTTCTGCATAGTTCTACGTGATCTGGGCTCTCTCTTGTTATTGCTACTGTCACTAGAGTCCAACCACACTGACGTTTCTTCTCTGTCTCCTCCCTGTTCTTATCCTGGACCTCTGCCTCTTCCTATCCAGCCTCATTCTTTCCCTCCTTCTCTTTCTCCTTCTTCTTCCAGTTTAATCAAAAGTAAATCTTTGCAAAGAAGATATACAGATGGCCAACAGACACATGAAAGAATGCTCAACATCATTAATCATTAGAGAAATGCCAATCAAAACTACAATGAGGTATCATCTCACACCGGTCAGAATGGCCATCATCAAAAAATCTAGAAACAATAAATGCTGGAGAGGGTGTGGAGAAAAGGGAACACTCTTGCACTGTTGGTGGGAATGTAAATTGATACAGCCACTATGGAGAACAGTATGGAGGTTCCCTAAAAAACTAAAAATAGAACTACCATATGACCCAGCAATCCCACTACTGGGCATATACCCTGAGAAAACCATAATTCAAAAAGAGTCATGTACCAAAATGTTCATTGCAGCTCTATTTACAATAGCCAGGACATGGAAGCAACCTAAGTGTCCAGCATCGGATGAATGGATAAAGAAGATGTGGCACATATATAAAATGGAATATTACTCAGCCATCAAAAGAAATGAAATGGAGGTATTTGTAATGAGGTGGATGGAGTTAGAGTCTGTCATACAGAGTGAAGTAAGTCAGAAAGAGAAAAACAAATACAGTATGCTAACACATATATATGGAATCTAAGAAAGAAAAAAAAAAAAAAAGGTCATGAAGAACCTAGTGGCAAGATGGGAATAAAGACACAGACCTACTAAAGAATGGACTTGAGGATATGGGGAGGGGGAGGGGTGAGATGTGACAGGATGAGAGAGTGTC
Source organism: Balaenoptera physalus (assembly GCF_965194825.1). NCBI lineage: Eukaryota > Metazoa > Chordata > Mammalia > Artiodactyla > Balaenopteridae > Balaenoptera > Balaenoptera physalus. The sequence goes on along the minus strand of NC_138883.1, from coordinate 56,863,557 downwards.
ATGGACATATATACACTACCAAATGTAAAATAGATAGCTAGTGGGAAGCAGCCGCATAGCACAGGGAGATCAACACCGTGCTTTGTGACCGCCTGGGGGGGTGGGATGGGGAGGGTGGGAGGGAGGGAGATGCGGGAGGGAGGAGATATGGGAACGTGTGTATATCTGTAGCTGATTCACTTTGTTATAAAGCAGAAACTAACACACCATTGTGAAGCAATTATACTTCAATAAAGATGTTTTAAAAAAAAAAAAAAAGTAAATCTTTGATTTCTTGCTTAACATTTGGAGCTGATTCCTGTCAAGTTTGCCTGAATTCCCATAGCCGTGTGGCTGACAGGGTCTTGGCGCTCCAGCCTGGTGTCAGGCCTGATCCTCTGAGGTGGGAGAGCTGAGTTCAGGACGTTGGACCACCAGAGACCTCGTAGCCCCAATGCAGGGCAGAAATAGAGACACAGATGTAGAGAACAAACGTATGGACACCAAGGGGGGAAATCAGGGGTGGGGGGGGGTGGTGTCCATACGTCCATACGTCTCTCCCCTGCCCCCCTCTATCTCTCTCTCCCTCCCTGTCAAATATTATCTCTCCTCCATTGAAATGTACTCTATCTAGAATGTCCACAACTACAGTGCTTTGTTCAGAGTTGGTAATCAATAAATATTTGCTGAATGAACAGGCAATATTTTAAGACAATTCTTTGTATCCCTGGTGCCAATTTTAGAACTTTTTAATTACAGGTACTCAGTAAATGTTTAGCAAATTACTGAACTCTATTTTCATAATATATATGAAAGATAAGCCAACATTTCAGGTTAGATAGGTATATTACAGACAGATAGAAGGTAAACAGACATGACAAAAGATAACATATATAGAAATATAGAGCCATGAATGATTTATGTAACTTGAAGCTATATGTAACTTTACATGGTTGGGACAAATAGTCCAATTTCAGAGTAAAAAAGTACTGGATAAGTATGATGTTAAAGAGTTAGAGAACATGAATGTGGAAATTTGCAATGAAAGTAAATTTGGATTTTGTCTATTAAATGAAAAGGATTTATAAACAAGTAAAGAGCAGATGAGAGTCATCAGAAGTTATGATATTTTTTGAATATTATTTTATTTATTTCTTATACATCAAGTTCTTATTATTTATCTATTTTATACATATTAGTGTATATATGTCAATCCCAATCCCCCAATTCATCCCACCACCACCCCCTGCCCCTGCTTTCCCCCCTTGGTGTGCATATGTTTGTTCCCTACATCTGTGTCTCTATTTCTGCCCTGCAAACCAGCTCATCTGTACCATTTTTCCAGATTCCACATATATGTGTTAATATACGATATTTGTTTTTCTCTTTCTGACTTCACTCTGTATGACAGTCTCTAGGTCCATCCACGTCTCTACAAATGACCCAGTTTCATTCCTTTTTATGGCTGAGTAATATTCCATTGCATATATGTACCACATCTTTTTTATCCATCTGTCTGTCAACGGGCATTTAGGTTGGTTCCATGACCTGGCAATCGTAAATAGTGCTGCAATGAACACTGGGGTTGCGTGTGTCTTTTGGAATTATGGTTTTCTCTGGGTATATGCCCAGGAAGTTGTTACGATTCTTGACTTTTTTTCTGATTAAGAGAATAGAAATATCCTCTTACTGGCAGTGTAGAGGGGGATGAGACTAGGAGAAGTGAGCACAGGTAGAAATCTAGTCTAATAATTAAAGAAAAAGAAGGTGAATGTCTGAACTAAGGCATTGTCAGAGAGGAAGACTTGGATTTAAGAGATACTTCTGAGAGAATGTTAATAAAATACAGAGAGACTATTGTGAAGTAACAGAGGGAGAAAAGAGTAAAAGATGAAGCCCATGAATTTGGCTAAGTTACTGGGTATGTAAGTTAGCAATGAAAGGAAAATATTTAGAGAATAAAGGATAATGAGTTTGATCTTGACAATTTGGAGTTTAAGTATCTGTTGTCATCTCAAAATCAGGATGTCTAGATAACCAGTAGGTACTGGACACATTAGGAATTAGATTTCATGTGAAGAGCAACACGGTCTGCACTGACTCAATAAGTATTATTTTGTGTGGTTAATTAATCGATTTTGCAAGGGTAAATAAATTCACTTCATCAGATCATAGAGAGTGAAAAAGGAAGAACCATGTAAACCTTGAAAATGTCTATATCTATATTTAGGTTCACCACTGTCTCCTACCAATGGTAATTGTTGATCACTGTATTTGGCAAAAATAAATTAAAGAGTGAATAATTTTATCAAGTTACTGTATGAACTTACTTTCTCAATAAAACATTTACAGAAATTTTTCTGGCTAAGTTAAATATGTAAAATTTAATGCTATTAGTGAATTTAGTCAAATGCCACCATACAATATATAATTTATCACTTGGTTTTACTTAGAAACATAGTTAATTAACTGTCCCTTAATTATCAATGTGTCTAGATTTGATATGGATGAAAGTATGTTCTAATGAGATAGAAAAGACACATCAACGTGTAACCAAAACAGTTAGAGGTTACATTTTCAACTTTGTTGCCTATATTTTGGAAGGTGATCATTGGTCAGATGATGAGGATTTCTCTTTAGGAGAGCTATCCCTTTTTTCTCCAGACATTTTCAACTGGCTCAAATAATGAGCAGAATAAACTATCGTATAGGTCCCTGAAGGAACAGAAAAAAATTAAAATATATGGATATAATGCAAATATATCTACACTATGCAAATGATGTGGTGAAAAATAAAATATTTCCCTTAGAAACCTTTAGTTAACTTCTGTGTCCCATATCTACAAATCTAATAGTGAAAGGCAGCTCTACTCATGCAAGCCTCCTGAAGAAACGCCAATGAAAAAAGTAATAGCTTTGTAACCCTTAGTCAGAAAAGAACTTGCAAACAGAAAGCTACAAGGTAAATTTCACTTGATGACCCTGGGTTGTGTTTGTCTTCTGTTACACCAAATCAAGAAAAGTGTTGCCAAAAGAGCATTTGGGGTAAGGAAAAAACAAAAACAAAAAAAACCTACAGACATTCTTGCCAAAAATCTAATTCCTAATACTAGTCTCTACAGTGAACAATTGTTGGAAACTTGTGATTTATTGATTCAGTTACAATTAATCAGGGCTTCCCTGGTGGCACAGTGGTTGAGAATCTGCCTGCTAATGCAGGGGACACGGGTTCGAGCCCTGGTCTAGGAAGATCCCACATGCTGTGGAGCATCTGGGCCCGTGAGCCACAACTACTGAGCCTGCACGTCTGGAGCTTGTGCTCCGCAACAAGAGAGGCCGCGACAGTGAGAGGCCCGCGCACCGTGATGAAGAGTGGCTCCCGCTCGCCGCAACTAGAGAAAGCCCTCGTACAGAAACGAAGACCCAACACAGCCAAAAATAAATAAATAAATAAATATTGATTCAATTACAATTAATTTAGTAGCAGTAACCTCTGAACCATTTGATTGAATTGAGGTAAAGGCCATAATACAAGTGTCTTATTTTATTTCATACTTGCCAAGCTTCAAATTTGCTTTGCATTTGATGCAGATAGAATGGAAGTGTACTATTATGGAATAATTTAACATAAGAATAACAGAAAAGTATACCAACCATTTAAAAAGCAAAAAAGACTGTCTCTAGGTCTATCCACATCTCTGCAAATGGCACTATTTATTCCTTTTTAGAAAAACAAATATCATATAATATTGCTTATATGTAGAATCTAGAAAAATGGTACAGATGAACTTATCTGCAAAGCAGAAATAGAGATACAGATGAAGAGAACAAACTTATACCAAGGGGGGAAGAGGGGGTGTGATGGACTGGGAGATTGGGATTGACATATATACACTACCATGTATAAAATAGATAACTAATGAGAACCTACTGTATAGCACAGGGAATTTTGCTCAGTGCTCTGTGGTGACCTAAATGGGAAGGAAATCTAAGAAAGAGGTGATATGTGTATGCATATGGCTGACTCACTTTGCTGTACAGTAGAAACTAACACAACACAGTAAAGCAATTACACTCCAAAAAATTAAACAAAAGCAAAAGAGCATCCCATTGTAGTATAATTTAGTCATGTGTTCCATCATCAAATTTCAATGAGTTACTGCACTCAATCTATTCTCTTTTTGAGCTTTGTTGTATTTCATCAGGATGGGGAATAACTTGGAGAACTTATGCAGGTAGAAAGGTTAGTCCTCAAAACTCATATCTTTCAGAAGAAGATGTGGAGGGAGCTACTGCTGATTAAAATTACACCAGTATTAACTGCAAAGATAGACTGATAGATGCATTCATTTTTGTATAAACAGAGAAAGAGTGAACATACCCTATCGTGAACAATTCCACTCCTGAATATACTTTACAGATAAGTGTGCTTATGTGTACCAGGAAACATATACAAGAAAGATCATAGGGTAAACTGTTCACTGACAGTTAAATAATGTGTGCTATAATCACCAATGGCATATTTTGCAGCAATAAACATGACTGAAAGAGTTACATACAATTATATTGATTATTTTTATGGAATAAAGTTTAAAAAATAAGGGAGACATACAACATAATATATGCTCTATGATCCCATTTATATACAATTTAAAATCTGAGAATATCTAGAAAAATTGGTCTCCCCGCAAAATTCATATGTTGAAACCCTAATGCCAAATGTGATGGTATTTAGGGATAGGGCCTATGGAAGGTAATTAAGTCATGGGAGTAGAGCCCTCAAGATGAGATTAGTGCCCTTGCAAGCAGCACTCTCTGCCAAGTGAGAATGCAATGGAAAGGCAGCTGTCTGCAAACCAGAAAATGGGCTCTCACCAAGAACTGAATCTGCCAGCACCTCGACTGTAGACCTCCCAGCCTCCAGAACTGTGAGAAACAAATGTTTCTTGTTGAAGCTACTCAGTCTATGGTAATTTGTTACAGCAGCCTGAGCAGACTGATACAGTACCCTAAAATGAAAGGCAAGAAGAATTGCAATAAAGTCAGTTAGGGGAGTTAATTTTAGAGGAGAGGCTAATTATTAGGAAGAGACACACTGGGGGAGAGGTTTTGTGCTGTTGACAGTATTTCATTCCTTGATCTTATATAGTTGAACATTTTTTGATAACTGGTTAAGCAATACATTATGGTTTTATGTATTCATCATGTGTTGTACTTCACAATAAATCTGGTTAAAAACAAAAAGAAAGATCAAAAAGACAATAAGAAAATAAATAATTTTAAGATACTATATACAGGGAGAAAGTAAATTCAAGGAAGGTTACACTCAAATATGATAAAGTAGAACTGAAAATGATCTGTGTGTGTTTTTCATCTATCAGGAGGTTTGTCTTCCCAGGTTGTGCTCAGTCTATTGCTTTGCATATAAAAGCTAGTTAGCTGAAATATAATGCATGCTACAACTACCAGGATGCTAAATACAGAGTCCTTGTAAGATACATGGCTGGCAAATCTAAAACAAATGAGTTACTTTTATTACATTAGTGAGAAAAATATTTTAAAACTATAATAGGACGGTAAAGGGAATCAATCAGAAGAGAAAATGCCTGCTTTAAAAAAATTAACAAAGTTGAGTCAAAACTAGTTAATGGGGCTTCCCTGGTGGCACAGCGGTTGAGAGTCTGCCTGCCAATGCAGGGGACACGGGTTTGGGCCCTGGTCTGGGAGGATCCCACATGCCGTGGAGCAACTGGGCCCGTGCGCCACAACTACTGAACCTGCGCATCTGGAGCCTGTGCTCCGCAACAAGAGAGGCCGTGATAGTGAGAGGCCCGCGCACCGCGATGAAGAGTGGCCCCCACTTGCCACAACTAGAGAAAGCCCTCGCACAGAAACGAAGACCCAGCACAGCCAAAAATAAATATAAAAATAAATAAATAAAATAAATAAAAATGCAATAAAATTTTTAAAAAAACTAATTAATGTAGTTCACCTCTAAAATTAAGAATAATTATAATTCCCTTAATTTACAATGTTTAAAGATTTATGAGAACTTTCTAAGAATCTAATTATGTTCAAATACCATGATACATGTTTTTGCTAATACAGATTATTAATATCACAGATGTCACATGGTTAGCACTTCTTGCATATCTGAATAGAGAGGGGAAAATGTTGCGGGTTGATGTTTTACTAGTATGTTTTTTTATTTCTTGTTATGAGAAAAGTAATTTCTTGATTTCTTAGTGTTCAGATTTATTTCTATTGTATGAGACAATTTACCAAATTAATTCCTAGAATGACTCTGAATAATGTGGCCATGTAAACAATTTGCCTCCTTCTTTATTTCTTGTGCAGTATTAAACTTACCAGTTAAGTAAACAGAGTTTCTAAATAGTATGTATACATGAAACTGCTTAGTGACTTGTGACAGAAAAAGTATGATTAGGGAGAAAGCCAATGAGGTATTTGTCGCCATAGCTAAAGTGAAGTGAAGAGTTTAGGTAATCACTTGCTTAATTCAAGCATTAAAACTGTTTTTGCTTCAATTGCCTAGATAATCAAAATCAAGCTGCTGGGAATTTTGCCTAAATTTTCTTAGCACTTTGTTCCATTTTTAAGTGGATTTGGCCATAGAAATGTAACTTCGGAATTTTGTAGTGTTATTATTTATAGGGAAATCAATGTAACTTTCTACTCTCATCACTCAAATGTTTGGGTAACTCTGGATTAAAGGCAAAAATGAAGAGTTTGCAAACTTTGTTTTGAATTACTCAGGTTATCTTCTGTTCTTTGCCTCTACCACTTGTTCCTTCTTTGTCCTTTTCCTTGTTTCTTACCTCTTTTATTTTCAATATGCACATACACACAAACACATACACATGTTTGTGTACTACCTAACTCCTTCCAAAATATTTAAGTCATTAATGTATACATTATATTATATTTGAAGGTATGCATAGCTTAGTGAAAGACTGCAAGTTTAGTGACAAATTCCCTGAAGAATCAAGAAGTATTAGAAGTCAGAGCTGGAGTTACTCAAGAGGAGAAGGACAAGCAACTTTCAAAGAACATCATGATATGTTCAAGCATATCATGTAAGACTATCATTGTGAACAGAATATAGTGATGATTGTAGTACAGGGGTAGACAGAATACAAAGTAGAATGTCAAGAGATGGTCATAGATAAAAGTAGAGGCTTGAGAAGGAGCTGTGTGGACCTCCTGGTCTGTTCAATAGATCACCACCAAACTTCTTTATGTGGGAAAGGGATATAACCAGAGATTTGAGAGGATCACACAGGCATCACGGAAAATGGACTAATGTAGAGAGAAAAGAGTCACAAGGAGATCAATTAGAAGATGGTTATAATAGCCCAGCCTTGAAATAAGGGAATAGCAATAGGTACAGGGCAGAGAGTGAAGATTTTTGGAATAATTCTGAAGGATAATAGACAGAAATTGTAATGTATTGGTTATAGATCATCTAGGGAAAGCATATATATATTAGCAAGAAGAGAAGCAGAGCAAGAGCAAAATTATTGGAATCAGAAAATTATAAGGAGGCAACAATGGCGGAAACACTAATGACCTAAACTGCCAATAAACAGGGAAGAGAACCATAGGGAAATTAGTCTTCGTCCATGAATCTTTTCTTCAAAATGTATGCATGATTAAAATTATACTGTTCAGTAATTATTACTCAACATTTTTGCTTGCTTCAACTGAGAACTATCAAGTGAATGGGTCAAATATTTAAATGTGCAATAAAACCTAAAAAAGGCAAATTGTTAATAGTCTTAAATATATCAATTAGATATTAACATTTATTTCCTATTCACATTTATTGGAATTTCCTGGGAAAACTAACCACAATTATTTTTTTTTGATTTATGGAAAAGTTTTTGCAGCATTTTGGTGTAAATGTATATACTTTTCCAAAATCAAGAATTTTGAAAATTAGAGTTATCAAAGGAAATGAGAACTTTTCCTCCAGGCAAACTTCTAATCTTTTACATCTCAGTACAAGTGTAACATTTGTTGTGAATACTATCTGATATCCATCTGTACTTTTGTACTTATATGGTTCCACTTTTTTTTCTCTACTATAATGCTCATTACATGGTAGTATTATTCTGCACATCTATCTTGGCATCCTTTAAAACCAGCACAGTGTCTGGTACTTATATAATATAGGGAATAGCTAAAATATTTTTTAAAAACATACTAACAGTTTTGCCAGACTAGTGACGGCTCTTAGATAGTATACTATCAAAAACAGTACCCAAGTCAAAAAAAAGAAAAGAAAAAACTGCTATCTCTAGCCTTCCTAATAAATTGTTTTTTTAAATTATTTTGAATTTATGGTCTTTAAATAATTTGTTTTTCAAAATGTATTTGATAATCAGAATGAGAGTGTGGCTTGCCTAGTAACTCAGTAGTTACTAGGTCCTTGGGGGACTTCAATATCCAAGTTAATTCTAGACTTAATATAGTTATTACCTCATAAACAGGAAGCACTTACCCACCCCCATTATCATTTAATTCCTATGGTACCTGTACTGAAAAGGTTTCAATTATAAATAAAAGTTGCTGCTGATCAAAGCACAAACAACTTTGCTGACAAAAATTCAATAACAAAATGAGTGAACCAATTGCTAGCATAATTTCCCTAAGGAGCAATCCTTCCCATGAAGCTAGCCAAAGAGTTCATGTCTTTTTCATGTTGCACCTATATTACATAGAAGAATATTGATTTCTATATTAACTCTCAGAGAGCCTGACCTCCTTATACCAGTGCATGTGTATTTCCATCTGAAGTGCCACTGAGAGGGGCTGTGCACTTGAATCATTTTCCCCACTATCCTTGGGCTCTCCTTGAGAATAAACACACATACATATTTATGACATGGTTTCATTTATTTAGGAATCAAAAATAGCTGCATAATAAAAGCAATGAGGTATTTTAAAATGAATAGCAAATCTCATCATCCTTAATACGGATGCATGCTGTTAACCCTCAATCCCTAAATTTTTATGGAAGCAGCCTCCTCTCATCACCCTTACAATAAGATGTTTAACTTTCTGCTTACAGACCTGGATTTAGGAACACAGGATGTAAGAAACACTACATTAAGATGGTCCTGTGACATATTTAGCTCTGAATTCTGACGTTTTGTCTCCGGCAGTTGTACATAGTGGCATATTTTCAGGAAAGTGTGGGAACTGAATCCACCCTTAGCCAGAAATGTGAACTTGGTCATCTTTATATTCAATTCCCTTTCCTCTGTTCTATGGCTCTGTGATTCTGTATGACTATCTCTTCCTGCAATAAGTATGCAACAACACCAGGCTCTCTCTCTAATTCCTTAATCTCATTTAAGTGTTGTATAAATTTAATTTAGTTTGAAAATTAATTAAGGGAAAGTCTTATATGATTTCCTTCACAAAGTTATTTCATCTCAATACAGGCAAATTCTTACTAACAAAATAAACAAGAATGGTTGAATTTCAGTCTTCAGGGGCAATTTTTTTTTTGGTGAGCTACTATCAAACAATTACATGTATTTAGACATATACCCTAATTGCCTCATTGGATCCCATTATCCCCTAGAATATCTCTAACCTTAGAGAGGGCTCAATGCCACTTCTGAATGCTTTCATCTGATGAGGTCAGGGCCAAAAAAATAATCATTTTTATTCACTCAAAATTAACTGATTTAAGACTTTAATTATATCTGCAAAATCCCTCATCTTTGCCATATTTTACTGGCTAGAAGCAAACCACAGTCTCACCCACAATCAAGAGGAGGGCATTACACAGAGCAAGAGCACCAGGAGATGGGGATCATGGGGGTCATGTTAGATTAATGCCTACCACAGAGGCACAGTCAACAGAAATTCCCCAAAGATTAGATAAATGGCTCAAGTAAAATAAAGAGTAAAGGACAACTCCTTGATTTTTGCCTGAACAAAAGGAGGGATAATGAGTGATGTTATTTACTGAGATGGGGTGACTAGAAGAAGGAAATAAAATAATTTGCTTTGGACAAGTTACATTTAAAATGTCAATTAGGAATCAAATGGGATATTGAGCAAACCATCTACCACACAAGTATGGAACACAGAGGAGAGTCCAAAAGAAGAGCTAGATTTCAATTTATACTGTTTTATTAAAAAAAATATTATATAAAGCATTATAAGGTAAAAACAAATCTAAAAATATACACCTCAAAATGATAGACTAAGCACACACAGAGAGAAATATATGTGCTTATTGCATTTTCATAAACCTTTCCTCAAATATTACATTCCAGAGTAACTGTAACTCTAAATATGTTAATAATTTTATCCTTTACTTGGAAGTCTCTGGAAGTAAAAACATATTGCCAGCTTCATTATAAATCATACAGACAGTAACTTTCATGTTTACTATTTCACATATATCTCTTTTCATATAATGTTATTGTCTTATTACCCTGTTTATTTCACTTGGTTTTAAGAGTTACAACAATATAATATGCTTAGATGCATATTTAAACACTAAGATTATGAAATTACTAGATTTGATCTGGATGATTTGTTATTCTAGGTGAATAAATTCTTTCTTTTAATTATTTCCTGAGAAACAATAACATGGTGGATGAAATGAGAGAAAAAAATTAATATTTATGTTTGCCTTACCTTTCAGAGAAAGAATTTCTGTAACAAAGATTTCTTTATTTATATTTTACATAATTAAAATTTTCATGCTCAGAGAGCAAATTGGATCCCATTATTAAATTAACCATTATGATGATGTAGAATTGAAAAAGAAGTGTGTACTGCCAGTGAGCATTTCAAATGGCTAAGCTTTGATGACATTCCACATAGTAAAAACATCAAAGATTAGAGCTATGTGGAAACAGTCTATTTCTGGCAAGTGTGACCCCAATTAATGTGTTCATTTGCAAACTATAAGTAAACATGTTTTATCATAATTTCATTTTTTTGTGCAAAACTGATGTATTGAAATAACAGTCTAGTCAAAACTCAGTCTACTCTGATATTTCCAGTGAACTGAAAGGCTTAGAATATCAATCTCTGAACAGATATGGAAGCCTTATGGCTATCACATAAGGAATTTTAAATTTTAAACTATGAGCATGACTTTGCTAAAATTTCCCTGGAACTCTGCTCTGTGTGTACATGACTGATCTGAAATTACTCTCATCTTTTCTAAGGATTTTAGTATTTCATTCAGCAGATTGGCCTGAGACAGAAACAGACAAAGTAATAAGTCCCTACCTTTTCTGAGCTTCAGTAAAGCAGGAGAGAAGGGAAAATGGAGTGATTTTTAAGTACATTTTTTAACCCCAAAGTTAAAATCATATTGCAAGTACAATAATATTCCCAGACTCATTCTAACCATACAGATTATAATACATATTTATGTGTGCCATAACTTATTAAATTATACTTTTCTCCATATCTTACTTATATACCTCTCAAAATAAAGTTTCCAAACTATTTATCTTTCCCATCTAACTGTGGTTAATACACAGTATAGAACATTTTCTCTATTATTGCTAAATATTCTACAAGGTAAAAATTTTAATATTTTTCCTAACACCCGCTCATAGTAAATATTTCTTAGTGCCAGTTCTTTGAAAAAGTATGTAATTAAACACTGTTAAATTCACCAGCCTGGTAGAAAAAAAAAAAAAAATCAAGTATGCTGTTGCCACTTTATTCAGATTTATTTATATACTTTTCTTTGTAAAGCACCACAATAATTTAATGCATGTATTTCTTTGTTTAGGTCAGTAGTTTGCTGCTCATAAGTATTTGATAAGCATCTAATCTCTTATGCTTCTCCAGAATTTAGTTAAAACATCAATGTTGTTAAGATTAGAGTGAAACTGAGATATAAATATTCATTAGAGACTAAGCATTTTCTTAGCGATGAAATCCCCCTAAGCGTGATAGCACTGCAACAATGTGGCTCTAGTCATATAAATAATGTATTTTTATGTTTTCTAGAATCTATGCAACATATTGATATATATATGGCTTCATCACTAAGGGGCAGCCACTTTTCTGATTAAAAGGACAGAATCACTAAAAAAAAAAGTCTTTTTGCAAAATGTTAAAGCATAGTAATAACAAATTCTGTTGAAAAAAATCATCATGTAATGAAACTTCTTCCTGACATTATTGCCTAAGTGATTAAGGAAAAGAGAAATTTTAATGCCATTTACTACTTTAACACTCATAAAAAAACTTTGTATCTGCTTTAAAAAATTAAATAATCGCTCATACATTTGAGTTTTCCACACAAATCTACATGTAACGACTATTCTGGGCCACTATAATTAAGACAATGCTTTAATTTTGAAATTCTATATGGAATAATTATGAATGGCTCTTTTAGATAATATTCTTGCAAAAAACCAAACTTATTTCACTGAGTCATACTGTTTTACTTTCAAACTTGCCCTGATGACAAGGCCATGTCTGCATCCCTAAATACATGGCCTTGCCTCCATTGTCTTTAATCACATTCCAATGAATTTTTCTTCCAGTCTTCCTACTGATACCTTGGACAGATCTCATAGCTATCCAGATGCTTTCTACTACACAAACTCTCCTATATTTAGCTCTTAAAAACCAAAGACAAGGCTACATTCAAATTCTAATTTTGCATATACTGGTTTAAACGTCTGCAGTCTGCCTAACTCAACTCTGAACCACATGTCTGGGGGCTAGAAGGGAAGAGGGAGAAAAGGTGATGGAGAGAGTAGTTTTTTTTCTTACTCCAACGTAAATTTTATCAGATTAAACTTTCCACATCTCCCAGTCCTCTGCCATAACTCCAGTTCCCTTATTTCCTTCTTGTGCCTGGCAAGTTCCACATCCCTTGGCAGCAGTGCAAGCCATTTTCATTGCCCTTTCTCCAGTTTCTATTGGCTCTCCTGACATAGAAATGTGTACAAGCAGAAGGGGAAGGTTTCCTTGCCATGGATGACAGGGATGGTGGGTTTGGGTATGGTCAGGTGCTTTACTCCAGCATGTGGCTGTTTACCCAAAAAATATTTAAAATTAAATATACTCCTCTTATTAAGTATGAATTTATTTTATAAAATAATTTTTCTATAATAGTTTTTAACTACTAATAATATTTATGCTATTTCTTCAGAATGAATACATTGACATTATGATAAGTAAGAATTTACCTCTTCCTTCCATGAATTAAATTGCAAAATATTACAGTAACTGAGAAATAATGGTTCAATGCTCCAATTACTTTTAATTCTCAGCATTCCCTGACCAGAGAGAATTTTAGATCTCCCTGTTATATCTGTGAATCAGATAGCTAAAATAGCTTCAGGGACCCTACAGGAAAGTAGATGAAGCAGGTTAGCTAAGAGCCAATAGGGAGGGATAAGAATTTGTCCAAAAGAGAGTATATATTCTACAGGAAAAAAACATAACAAATAAACAATAATACAGCCCCATATCCACCCCCCAAAAAAAACACAAATAAATAAACACGTGTATACATCAACTGAATTTCTCTCTCTACTGTCATTTTGTGACCACAGTCTTAAAGCTGTAATGCAAATCAGGCATAACTTTTTTTCTAGTACTTATATGGTTTCAAATATTTACATTTATATGACTGATCTATGTGGACATCTTCACAATACATGGTGTGATATATAAATATATTGCTATCTTCTTGGTTTTCTCAATTCAGTTTATTAAGACTTTCACCTTTTCACCAGTGATTTGAGAGGCCACATTTGTCATATGCAAAATTTGGTGTATTGCTTAGCTTTCAATTCAGGTCCAATGGTAATATGACCATTCAGGCATCAAAACCGTACTATTTTAATTAAAGCAACTTTATCATATATTTTAATATATGACAGAGCTTTCTCCCCCTCCCTAATTTATCTCCATTTTCAATGTTTTTAAGTCTGTCCTACTCATTTATTTATCCATATAAAAATTAAAATTAACTTGTCTAGCTAGAAAAAACTATTGGCATTTTTAGTTGGATTATATTAAATTTATATACAAATAGGGAGAAATGATACTGCTTTGAAGTTGAGTATGAACTAATGTGAAAGGATAGAAACTGAGAAATACTGACACAAGGGCAGTTTACACCTACTCACAGGACCTACTCTACAGACTTTTGAGCAGGTGCTCACAAGAATGTTGGGTACAAAGTGGCCTCTGTTGGGGTGCAGGCCTAGAGAAGTATACTGCCACTGTTGCAGGAAAGACACAAAGTTCCCCTTAGACACTCCCACCCACAGAAAATAAGCCTTAAGCTCTGGAGGAAAATTAATGAAGTCCATACTGCCAGTATGCAGAGGATGACTCTTGGCAGTGGGAGAAGGGTAATAGAAAGAAAGCCACCATCCCTGTGGGTAAAATGTGACAAGCATCCTACACCAAATACTATTATAAGCCTCCAAACTTTGGAAGGACTAGCAGGAAATTCTCTACATAAACTCATTAAAGATACAAGGCAGAGTTTGGCTACCATGGGAAAGAGAGGCATGGTCACTGTGAAAGCTGCATCTTTGAGACCTTAGGGACAAGAGCCTGCCTAGCTCTGAGACTGATCAAGATAATAGACAACTTAGCTTGTCCACCACCACCAAGCCAGGAAACACCAGGAAAAAGAAATAGGAGACTGCACTGGAGAAGGGGCAAGAGGATGAAGAGAGACTTTCTCTGAAGTGCAGGTGCACAGAATAGGCTGAAAACTGAGGAGCAAGCAGAAACATGGAGAAAAACCCTCCATCACCCCAGCTGCAAGAGAAATGTAAAGCCATCTGTGCACTAAAGTTAACCATAACCACTATAAAATCCAAACCTGGCTTAATCCATGACTAGATAAGTACATCAAACCCCACACTAGCAGCCTAGTATAAAAGAAGATGTGACATTCCCTGGCAAGAATAAAAAATTATCACATATACATAACCACTGTCAACAATGACAGAAGCTGACTCATAGCGGACCCAGATGTTTGAGCTATCAGGTAAGGAATTTAAAATAACTATGATTAACATGTTAAAGGGTCTAATGGAAAAGGTACACAACATTCATGAACAGATGGGGAATTTCAATAGAGATGGAGACTGTAAGATAAAGTCAAATTTTTCTAGTCACTTCAACTAACTTATGCCTAAGGATTTTACTATTTGCACTGGGCCTTGTACTTTAGTCAGATTAATTAGCCTGACTTTGTTATTAAGTGTTTACCACACATTTGTAACTTGGTCTTAGATTGATCTTCATCTTGAGATCTAAACATCATTTTATCAATATAATTAATAATACATACAATCTCAGTCTTTTTTTTTTTTTCCTGTGTTGTGACAACAAACAGGATAATTCGAAATCCCTGTGAGAGAACAATAAATGTGTTATGGAATCTGTCCCACATGAATGCAAAATGATATTAGCTTTTTTTTGAGATAGGTATTAAAAGAATGTATCAGCCCATTAATCACAGAATAACAATTTTCTTCAGCTTCTCGCACAGTTTGCATCAACTGACACTATTGGATGTATGACATTATTCAGTCCTGTATAGTGTACAGTTAATCTCTAGGATCAGTCAGTTTTTCTCTTAGGCCATATTAAACTATAGATAAAAAATTTGTGAGTATGAATACACCTGCCTCTAACATATTCTTAACTAAAGTTGAAATTTCTTGTTGTCAGGAATCTCAGAATAGTTTAAATTAACCAGCCTAATGTGTTTAGGTAATTGCAAATATCCTCATCTAGCATAAACAATTAAATAAAGATGAAAAGAATATTTTCAGCTCATCCAGATTCACAAGGTTTGGTTAAGGAAGAGTCTCCCCTTAAGATTCATATAAGTTTGATGATACTTTCTGGTAAAGATGATGTAATAACCACACATATTAGCTAAAAATCTCTACTGAATGCTTTCTACCTTAGATAGTAACAAGGAAATGAAGTTGGTTCCTGCCATTTCTCATCATGACTGTACAGAACTGTATATGGCATTAGAAAAGGAATAAATATAAAACCAAACCAAAAAATTTTTAAAAGAAGTAAAATTGTATTTATTAAAAAAAGACATAATTATCTATATACAAAATCTAAGTAATCTACAAAGAGCTAACAGAATAAGTTTAATAAGTTTGCTAATTATAAGGTTTTTATAAAAATAAATTGTATTGCTATATTATAGCAATGAATGAAAGGAAACTGAAAAAAACATATTAAGTACAGTCACATTAAGTGCTTAGGATGAATTTGAAAAGATGGACAAAATTTGTATACTGAAACCTCTCAAAAGTTGCTGAGAGAAATTAAAGACAACCTAAATGAATGGAGTGGTATATGATGCACACTGAGTAGAAGAGTGAATATTGTGATTTTGTTAATTCTCCCAAAATTCATTGCAATTCTGATTAAAACCTTAGTAGGTTTTTTGGTAAAAAAAAAAAAATAGCAAGCTGGTCCTACAGTTTATATGAAAAGATAAAGATTCTAGGATAGTCAAAAGAAGAACAAAATTGGAGGACTTTTACAACCTGATTTCAGAATTATGATAAAGCTACAGTAAGCAAGACAGTGTCATATTGGCATAAAGAAAAATATATAGAAAAATGAAAAATAGAGTAGAGAGTATATAAATAGATTCACACACATAAGTTCAACAGATTTGGAAAAAGTGCCATGACAATTTAATGAGGAAAGGATAATGTTTTCAACAAGTGGTGCTAGAATAATTGGGCAAAGCCATTGCAATTCTCCTGCATTGCTTGTAGAAGCATAAAATAGTACAATTACATTCTACCCCTATGTGTTTGCACAAGATAAATGAATATCTATGGCCATACAAAGACTTACACTTGAATGTTTATAGACAAAACTGAAAACAAACTAAATGCTCATACGAAAATGAACAGGTAACAATGAGATACCACTTAGCCTTAAAGGAGCAAGCAATGGGCAAATGTGACATGAATGAATCTTAAACCAGTAATATCAGATGAATGATGCCTGTCAAAAAAAACCCCAAACACTACATGTTATTTGATTCCATTTATATAAAATTCTAGAAATTATAAACTAATCCACTGTGACACAAAAAGACTAGTGGCCCCTGAGATGGAGAAGTGTATGGATTACAAAAGGGCCTAAAGAAACTCTTGTGGACAATGTATTTATTGTCTTCATTGTGGTGATAATTTCCCAGGTTTATACAAATGTCAAACTCATAAAAATATATACTTTATATATGTACAGTTTCTTTTATATCAATTATACTTTTTAAAAGTGGAAAAAATAAAGCTTATCCCGGTCATTCTCTTCCAAACAACAGTCCTAGAGGAATTATAGCTCTAATATGAAAGGTAAAACCATTCAGCTTCTAAAAGAGAATATATTTATAACCTTGTGTAGGAAAAAATCTCTTAAACAGAGCACAAATATTGCTTACCATAAATAAAGTTACTAATAAATTGACCAGGGCATCAAAAGCTACCATTGAGAAAGAGAAAAGTCAATTCAGAAAATAAGAGAAGACATTTGCATAATATTTGACCAATAAAAAACTATTATCCAAATAAAATAAACCCCAAAATAGCTATAAGAAAAAGACAGATAACTCAGTAGGATAATAGAGGAAAGTTTTGAACAAGCACTTCAAAGAACAGAATATGTAAATGATTAATAAAGTTATGAAAAGATACTCAAACCAATAAAATCACACTGTGAAACGAGTCCATATGTACCAATAAACATGCAGCAAAATGGCCCAAAAATGTCTGAAGGCCAAGTTTTAGCAAAAGCAGTAGAAACTCAAACACTCCTGATCAGAGTGTAAATTGCTACAAATATCATGGAAAACTCTGGCATTTTTCACTGACTTAAAAGATATTCATATACTGTCACCCAATAATTTTATTCCTGGAGATATATTCAACAAAATCACAGACACATATGTATCAAAGGACATGTATAGATTCTTCATAATGGCATGCTTCATAATAATTAAACACTGGTAAAAACCCAAATATCCATCAATAGTAGGATGGATATATAAATAATGATATTTTCACACAATGTAATATTACATATCTACAGTAAGGACTACTATCAATACATGAGCTACACATGTAAAACATAGGTGGATCTCACCAACATAATTTTGTGCAAAGAAATCAGACACAAAGAATATAAACTGTGTGATTCTATACATATAAAGAGACAATCCTGGCAAAACTAATCTACAGTGATATAAGATTATGCTTATTACATATATACGCATATATATGTATGTAACATTGCTTTTATTATATTACTTACAATTATAGTATGGAAGAAGGGTTAATGATTGAGAGAGGCCATATCAGGAGACTGAGAGTTCATTTTTTGTCTTAGGTTTTACTTTTTCTATATGTGCATTATATTCAACAACATGATAAATAAACCAAAAAACTACAAAGAGGGATATAAAATTTTAAAGAGGTATGCTAATTTGGAAGATATCAGGAATAGAACAACCTACAAAGATGTGCCTATTTTATTTTATTTCATTTTATTTTTTGAGACAGCCTCAGGAGAAAGAAATCAGGATAAGAAGAGACGGAAGTGATTCCTACAATGAAAGTAGCACAGGGAAATCAACTTGAGTGTATTATGAGCCAAATACCCCATGGACCTGAGATTAGTTGGTTAGTCTTCTGTGGGAACATTTCTCACTCCCATTTGCAAAGAGGCGAAGAGAAATTTCAGCAGCAAATGTATTCTTACTCTGAGCACAAGTGCAAGATATCTGAAATTTTCATGCTTATTTTCTCTTTCCTGCTCTCCCTGATATTCACCACCTCTCTTCCCATACCTTTATTTTTCCTTTTAAAATTATAGATCGTTACACTGCATTATGTCCTTCAATTTTGAAAGTGATATACATTGACCTCTTTGCTTCAATCATTATGGATTGAGTTGTACCATTATACCAGGAGAAGTTTATTCTTTATTCCAGATATGCTTACCTGCCACCCTGCCAAGTTTTAGCCAATTGCATTATTTCTAGGTCAAAATAATCCTTCCTTTGGCTTATGCCATCACAGTAGTTGAAAAACCCCAGCTGCCTTCTGTGTTGCTGCAGCCGCCATAGAACTAGAAGCCCTCACACATAGGGCTGGCTGACACGAGAGACTGCCTCTGCTTTCTCCCTGACCATACTGCACGCACAGCAGATCTCTTCTTCAGCGGGTGCCTGGAAGGGCTGTGCAACAGAACACAGAAGTGCCAGGGAGGTAATGTCTCTTGGAGTGACTCTGAGCAAGTGAGAAGGGAATCTAGGACCATCCAGAAACTCGATGGTGCCATAATGCATCTCTGGAGACTCGGTACTTGGCTGAGAAGGCAGATGTGTTTATTGCGAAGCTGTAGCCAGCTGGTTAACACACCACATTATATTTGCTCTTCCCTGCTTTTCCAATTTTTCAGTCCATTTTTCTTGGGATTGCATCCCTCCAATAAAGCATTATGATGAAAGCTTTGGTTTCAGGGCCTGTGTTTTCAGGGAGCCCAGTTTAAGTCAGTCATTCATGCCATTTTTCTGTAACCTCTCTTCTAAACAACAACAAGGTTAATAGGCAGTGGTTGTTATATTAAAATGGAGATTTTCTGTTTTAGAAGTTAATCTATATAGTGATAGACCAGTGACCCATTTTGTTCATTTTTACACTAATCATCTGTATGGGTAAGTATGCTAAAGTAAGTTACGAATAAAATGTTACAAAATAAGATACCTGGAAGAAAAAAAAATCCTAGTGCTTGGTAAACAATTATTTTGAAAGAAATGCATGAATAATGAATGCTTTATCTTTTTTCCTTGCTTGTTACATGTTTCCTAGTAGTTTAACATTATTGTTAACTGTAGATTATCATAGTCAAACATATTATATTACATAATGTACTATTTTCATATTAAGCACATTTTACTGGAAAAACTTGGGTTAAGGTCTTAAGTAAATGATTTTTATTATACTGTCTTTCTTAAGGTTCTTAGAGCATTAGGAAAATGTGCTGACCCAGGCAGAGGCAGATGACATAGGATCAGTGGCAGCTCACTGGCATTAAGTCATTTATCAAATGCTGACAAATTACTGATAATTTGTATGGTTTACTAGCTGAGCTTAGTGAACTGAAAAGCCAGATCCAAATACACACTGAACTGGAATTAGAAACTTGACTGCTTTCATCAAATCAAAGTCAAGCTGAAACTTTATTTCTGTACATTCAGC
Source organism: Balaenoptera physalus (assembly GCF_965194825.1). Lineage (NCBI taxonomy): Eukaryota > Metazoa > Chordata > Mammalia > Artiodactyla > Balaenopteridae > Balaenoptera > Balaenoptera physalus. The sequence goes on along the minus strand of NC_138883.1, from coordinate 56,843,275 downwards.
TTTGCATTTTCTATTAAACTGGACAGAACACTTGGTAAAATTGTTATAGATACAAGTCAGGTTTTGCTCTTAGAAACCAAAACTTTACCAAGAGTTTTATGAAGTTGCAGAGGGCTCCAAATTTGCATTTTGAAATGGAATCTTTCTACCAGGATCAAAGTTTAATTGCTTGACACTAGCAAAATTTCACTTGCTTCAGCATAATTTCAAAATATACTTCTTAAAATTGTTGTTGCTTTTTTTAATGCATGCTATGTAGTAATATATTTGATATATTACACAATATACTGAAAAAGCTCACACATTTTTACCAATAATCTATTATTTCACATGTGCTATTAGAATGTACCTATATTTTGTATATTGGATCATGTGATATAAACAGATATATATTCTTGAATTCAATAGCTACAACATAAATCTATAGGGATCCTCTCCACATTTAACGGGAGAGCTAAGCTCAAAATTTAGCTTTATTTCTAAAACAAAAATAAAATTAAAAACTATTTATCTATTTCTTGAATTCTACCAAAACTTTCCCCTTTTCATCTTTCCTAAGAAAACGTATTTAAATTATACATTTTAATATACATTACAATACTTGTAGCTATAGTTATTCTCTCCTATTTATGGACTTTTCTGGAGATATATCTGAAAACATACTTTAAATCTGAGAGGCATTACATTTTTTAGTATAAATTAATTTTCTGACAGTGATATAACACCTGTGTAATTTGACTCTCTGTTCTCTAGTGTAATAAATATATTGCCTTAACAGTCTTCATTTAGGTCAGCAAGCATATCGTCAAAAATCCAGAAATAGCAAAATTTAAAACACTAGATAAATAAAATAGTATTTTGTGAGGATATATTTTGCACCTAAGAAAAGCTCGAGAACTGGGAACTTTCAAATCCAAACTGATATGAAGCTCAGGGGCATAATGTAACAGGATGGCTTATAACCTGAAAGGTTAGTTGCTTAACCTTTATAATGATTGGTTATTAGAATGGGGTTTTCCAGACAGCAGGGGATTGGTTAAAAGTGATGATCTCATACCATTTTAGGAGGATGACTTAAGATTCTTTTATGATGAATACAAGTATTTCTAAGAAATAAACTAAGTTAAGTTTCACTTACATTCATGAAATAAGCTAGATGTGGTTTTTCTTACATGTCTTAAATGGTTTTGTCTGCTTGGGGGATTCTCAAGCTTGGTCTCCATTTTGGTTTATTTTAACAATATCAAAAGGATTCTTGTTAAAACATTAGTTTTGAAAACTGAAAATTACTACAATGTCTTTAATTTGTTAATCACTCTTTAAAGGTATTAAAATCATTCATTTGGAATAGAAATTCTTTAAAAAGGTACAATATACCAATTTTTGCATATTGAAAGAGTCTCAAAATATTCCAGCTGGCCTTAATCTTCCTAAAATTGCATGTAGAGATGTGATGTTGTTTGCTTTATAGGCCCAAAGTGTCTAAAATAAGGCAGTGTTTCCTTTTAAAAAAATTCACATAAACACAGGTCAGATAGAACTTAAGAAGCTTGTCTGACTCCCCTTGGCAGGGCACATGCTCTCCATAGCCACACCTGGTCAGTTTTTCACATTGCTATCACTTGCATAGACTCTTAGCATTGTGTCTAGTATTGATTTTCCTTTTACAAAGAGTAAAAGTGGCTGCTATCCTCTCAAGTTATTTGTATGTTTGAAATAGTTATAGAACTATTTATAGAAATTGTCCACTTATGAAGTGAAATTTCCTCAACAAAGATCTTTTCTTCCTATGGTTTTAATTTCATCAAGAAATTTAGATTATATATGACTAAACTTGTCCACATTTTTAAAATCATATTTTCCTTGAAAACAGAAGCTTTCTCAAAAAAAGGGTAATATTTATGGCATTAAGAAAAAAAAGTATTATCATGGATAGGTGGGTCCTTTTAGGGCTACTCTTTGTCACACAGAATTTTGGCTTGGGTTAAGGAAAAGGCTTTCTTGGAAAAAGGGAAGAATTACAAGATCAGGTTAGCAGCATGAAGATCCCCTAGTTCCTCTACCAACTCATGCAGAGGGGTGCCAGGGCCAGGCCGTCATTTTGGACGTGGTGTGGGTTTCACCTAGTGGGGAAGACACTTTCCCACTGTGAGCTCCCTCAATATGGCAATCAAAGGAACGCTACTTTACATCTGGAGAATACATAGGCAGCTTGACATCAGGCAGTATTGATTTAGGTGGCAGCTGTTTAGAGGAATTGCTGGGAAAGCCAGCTGCTCTGTACCTGGAGATTGTGGAACAATCAGGCTATTGGAGCCTGTCTGTGGTTACAAATACCCCTGCCAAGTTGAAGAAGCCCAGAGTGCTGTGGGAAACTAAGCTTGGGCACCAACCCTGCTGTTAGGAGAAGTGAAGCTGGGCTCTCCTATCAACTTGTGGTCTGGGCCACCCAGGATCCTCCCTTAAGGTCATTTTTCAGAAAATCTTGTTCCTTGTAAAGCATATTTTATCTTACTTGATAATATATTTTGACCTTTACCAAATAGCTGATGATTCAAAACAAGATTTAAAAAAAAAAAGAAAGAGTATCTTTTGAAGTGTGATAAGCTCAGCCTTAGCTAGTTGCTTTAGAAATATTTTAGAAATAAAGGGAAATAATACAGTTTATGGGAGTTGTTCATTAATTTTGTTAGTTTTGTGAATGAATGATACTATCGCAAAAAAAAATTTTTTTTAAAGAAGGTTGTTACAGAAAAATTTAGGGAAATTTGAATTTCCAGAAAAATTTTCAACGATTTTTGCATTTAGCTTAAAATATCCCAAAGACATTAATATTTTCACCAACTACTGGGATTTAAGATATAAGGAAGAAATAGCTGTGGCATCAGTGGATTAAAATACTACTCATTAAATCAGGATTTATGTCTTCACCACATGCCCCTCAAAAAAGAAATATGTAAACCCATATAGTCATCTGTTACCCTGGTACATGGTGCTCAAGGTCATTAGGGTCATTGTACTCTTCTAAGTCTACAGAATCATCCTTTAAGTCCACGGCAAAATGCTGAATTATCTTCATGCTCCAGTTCTTTACATTTTCAATAGATGAAGAGAATAGTTATCTTTGAATTCCAGAATTCAAATTATTTATCTTTGAAACCAAGAGATATAAGAGAAGACGTTCAACACCTTAGCAACTTGGTAGCTTATGATTTGATTTTGCAACTAACCCTTGACTTGGTTTATAGTCAGGTTTTTAATAAACAATCCAAGCGGCATTAAAATGAAGACATAGAGAATAAATGATTACAGTGTAATTTTGTAGTCCATTTTATAGGGAATTGCTAGTTTACCTGTATATTTTAAATTGATGTATCAAACATTTGAATTATAAATTCACCTATTGTTAAAAGAGATACTCTCTTTGAAATAGGTTTAGTTTAGTTTTGGTTTTTTAATATCCCTTGCCTAAAGCTGTATACCAGCTCCTGCAAAACAACAGCTGTTTTACCCATGGGCTTCTATATAAAATCCATGAGAAATGAAAGAGCCCTGGCATTTGGGCAGAGTTCAGGCCAAATATATTTACATGACAAGGACTCTTACTCTGTTCCTGTTGACACCAACCCTGCAGAGGCACAATTCAGTCACATTCCCTTACATAGAGCATTCCTGTTTGTAGCATATCAAAGTCCATGTGTGGTCGGAGTATTTCCGGGAACTGAAGCCACACGTCCTGCAACCTGCTGCTTCAATAACTGCCAATATTTTGCAATGAGCAGAAAGTTCCAGGTGCAAACCCACATTACATTACTAATTCTATATCAACCAGATGGAAAAAAAAAAATCTAAAACTCTTCCAACTACCTTTCATATGTGACCCAGCAATGGCATATGTTCCCTGAATATCCAAGTTTACCTCAAGAGAATATATATATTTAAAATTTCTATCTCAGGTAAACATATAAAAGTCTGTATTAGCTCATAAAAAGTAAATCCAAGATAAGAAGCTTAGTCTATTACAGAATATTTAACCAAGTCAGACACTCTACTTTTTAACTGTTAGTAAAAACTTTTCAATATCTTCTGTGGAACTAAAAACGATAGTTCCACAGAAACTATCCACAGATAGTCTCTGGGTAGCTATTAACAATTTTTTGTTGAAGTAGTTAAAACCCATCAAAGGGTGAAAAAAAATCGTGAAACATCTAACTTCTGGAAGCCTCATCTATAGCTTGAAAATCAGGCACCCAAAATATTCTAAGTAGTGGATTTCAAGCCAGTTTTGGAATTAAGGATCCACAACATTCTGAGTTTGTTACAGCTAACTTGTAAGTAGTATACAATTTGCAAAGCAATTTCACACATTATCTAATAAAATTACTGTACCAGGGGCTTCCCTGGTGGCGCAGTGGTTGAGAATCTGCCTGCCAATGCAGGGGACACAGGTTCGAGCCCTGGTCTGGGAAGATCCCACATGCCGCGGAGCAACTAGGCCCGTGAGCCACAATTACTGAGCCTGCGCATCTGGAGCCTGTGCTCCGCAACAAGAGAGGCCACGACAGTGAGAGGCCCATGCACCGCGATGAAGAGTGGCCCCCGCTCGCCACAACTAGAGAAAGCCCTCGCACAGAAACGAAGACCCAATGCAGCCAAAAATAAAATAATTAATTAATTAATTAAAAGAAAAAAAAATTAAAAAAAAAATTACTGTACCAATATCATTAGATATGTATAATTATCTAATGGATTCAAAAATAATGTTCAGAGTGGCTAAGTTTCTCTTCTAAGGTCACAAAGCCAACTAGGAATAAAGAGGATAATAAACCTAAAATTGCAACTCAAAGCCCTTATCTTTGCTTCTTCTTTTTTCACTTTCAGCCGTTACTTTTGAATATTTTCCAGGCAAGATCCAAAAGTCAATTTCTTTAATTTATTGAAAGATATATCATCTCTCCTAGAATTCAAATAAAATAATTCTTTTTTCTATAACATTTTTTTCTTGAATTCAGGTGTTTGAAATTTTGTTAACTCCTACTTGATGCCTTTTAAAGTCACAGATTTCTAAACTCTACTCAGTCTCCTTTTAAGGACCTGGCTTGTGCAAAATATCTAGATTAGGATGATTCAGTAGGATTTTCAGGTGCTGCCCTCTCAGTGCACTGCTTCTTTGATCCATATTGCTAATTTCTGTCTCTGATATCATTACTCAGTTATATCACAAATATCTTTTAGAAGTCCATAAAATAATATTTCCAGAGACTTGTCTGGTGATACATTAAACAGGAAGAATGTTAGTGTTCTCCTTGCTAGCCATTTAACTCCCAATAATACTTGTTAATTAACTGTTTAGAGAGACACTTAAAAAAAATTAGGGGAAGATGGGAGTAGCAAGTTTGGTTGGAAAGGTTTTCAATGAGTTAAATAAATCACTACGAACTACCTCCATGTTCCCAAGCTATGGAAGATAGATTATCATACAGATTTCAGAAAACTCTAAGGCTGTCGTGCCTGTTTGCCTTATTGATATCAGAGCACCTGTGTTCTGGCTCGAGTCAGTTTTTCCCGTAGAAGCCTTTAAAAGTGGATTCCCTACTTGAGCACTGGACTTCAAATAGACCTCACTGTCTCAAAGTTCTGCATGACTTTCTCATATAATCATTCTTCCTCTCTTTCACATGTCTCTATATCATGATCTATTTCTGGTGTTGTAAAGTAATTTACTTTTCTTTGTGTGTTTCAAATGTGACCTTTTTCTTCCTTTTTCCTTAAAGATTACACTAGAAACATATTCAGCTTTTATTGATGTTAAAGACCACTAACTCTCTTTTGACTCTGCCCTGGTTTAAAAATATTTCCTTTTAATTTCTCTCAGCCTTTCTATCTATCCCTCCTTCCCTCCCTCCTTCCCTCCCTTCCTCCCTCCCTCCCTCTCTCTTTCCCAAGGTGTCTAAATCTGCTGTAGGAAATGGCCTAGTAAAAAATAAGGACTCTAGTTCTGACTCTGCCATGGCTTTTTATTTGAGCTTTAACAAATCACTTCACCTCTGGATATCACATTTCTTCATGTCTATAATGAAGAAAGTATTACCACTTTATTTTAAAAGGTTTTTTTTAAAGAATAACTGATAATTACAATATGCCTACAAAGCATAAGGAAAGTGGTAAATAATAATTATATTTGTGAGCTGTAGATTTGAACTACCCAGGTTACATTTTCAAAATCAAAGCATGATGATTCCATGAAATAATTTCACTATACTGGTGAATAAAATTAACCATGAGAACCCATATTAAGACTGGCAAAATCTCAATATTTCCTTAAGTAATAATATAACAATTGGTTCATTGGCTTGCAGGGGCTCTATAGAGAAGTGGAGGAAAATGAAGGCTTTGGAATTATAATTATTTTCAAATTCCAGTAGACCATTTTCTGTCTGACCTTGGAAACTTGACTTTACTTCTAAATTACAGATTCTTTATCTTTAAAACAAGGAAGGTATCACTTAAACATGAAAGAAAATATGTGAATCATTTCTGATCATTTCTAATAATGTATGCCCATAATATCATGACATATACTTTGCAGAAAAAGAAACACCTCTGATTTCTTAAAAATAAATATTTCTTATACTGGACTAAAATATTATTCACCTTGAAACATATTATTTCTGAAAGACAACACTCCTTGATTCTTGGACCTCTGTAAAATTTGAAAAGTTACACTTGTATAAATTTTTGATTGCTTTAGTCCTTATTATTCAAAAGCTACATTTTTAAGAGAGAATAACAAGAGATTTTGCACTCATACTACTTATGTACCAGCGTGGTAAATGAAGGCTGGCAGGTTTATAATTAACTTCATCCATCTAGTCAAGGGTTAGTCCTACTTTCTTTAAATACATATGTTGGCAGCCTAACAACCACCACAGCTTGACAGAGTATGCAGCAAATATAAATACTCACAATTTAAAAATTCTCTTATTTGAAAAAGCAGTTAAAAATTAATCTATGGGGGCTTCCCTGGTGGCGCAGTGGTTGAGAATCTGCCTGCCAATGCAGGGGACACGGGTTCGAGCCCTTGTCTGGGAAGATCCCACATGCCGTGGGGCAACTAGGCCCGTGAGCCACAACTACTGAGCCTGCGCGTCTGGAGCCTGTGCTCCGCAACAAGAGAAGCCCGTGCACCGCGATGAACAGTGGCCCCCGCTTGCCGCAACTAGAGAAAGCCCTCACACAGAAACGAAGACCCAACACAACCATAAATAAATAAATAAAATTAAAAGTATGTGTCACATTAAAAAAAAAATTAATCTATGGAAAAGATGAAATGGGAAATTAATAGAATTTGGAGAGCTGAAACCACTTTTAGCAATCATTCAAATATAAAATAAGTTCAAAATAAAAAACTATAATATTGAACTAAATATAAAAGAGTATTATATTACTAAACATACCATATCCAATGCATCTAACATCAACTTTTTTTAAATGTCTTTAAAAAAGCCGATTTTCTTAGAACATTCTTTATGTGCTAGAACGGTGCTACGTCATTTACCTGCACTACCCATTGAATCTTCATGTGGCTCATTTTTAGGTAAGAAAACTTAGCAGAAGATCTAAATAGACATTTCTCCAAAGAAGACATACAGATGGCCAAAAGCACATGTAAAGATGCTCAACATCACTAATTATCAGAGAAATGCAAATCAAAACTACAATGAGGTATCACCTCACACCAGTCAGAACGGCTGTCATTAAAAAGTTTACAAACAATAAATGCTGCAGAGGGTGTGGAGAAAAGGGAACCCTCTTGCACTGTTGGTGGGAATGTAATTGATACAGCCACTATGGAGAACAGTATGGAGATTCCTTGAAAAACTAAAATAGAACTACCTCATGATCCAGCAATCCCACTCCTGGGCACGTATCCGGAGAAAACCATAATTCAAAAAGATAAATGCACCCCAATGTTCTTTGCAGCACTATTTACAATAGCCAAGATATGGAAGGATCCTAAATGTCCATCGACAGAGTAATGGATAAAGAAGATGTGGTACTTATAAATAATAAAATATTACTCAGCCATAAAAAAGAACAAAGTAAGGCCATTTGCAGCAAGGTGGATGGACCTAGAGATTATCATACTAAGTGAAGTAAGTCAGACAGAGAAAGACAAATATCATATGATATCACTCATATGTGGAATCTAATTTTAAAAATGACACAAATGAACTTATTTACAAAACAGAAACAGACTTACAGATATCAAAATCAAATTTATCGTTACCAAAGGGGAAACGTCGGTAGGAGGCATTAATCAGGAGTTTAGGATTAACATACACACAATACTATATATAAGATAGATAACCAACAAGGACCTACTGTATAGCACAGGGAACTCTACTCAGTATCCTGTGATAACCTATATGAGAAAAGAATCTGAAAAAGAATGAATATATGTATAACTTTGCTGTACACCTGAAAGTAACACAACATTGTAAATCAACTATACTCCAATAAAATTTTTAAAATTTTAAAAAAGAAATAAATAAAAAGAAAACTGAGGCAGGAGTAGGATAAACTGACCCAGGCTACTGTCCCATGTTACAGAGCTGGTCAGTGGAATAGCCTGAATTTAAACTCAGGTCCATCTGAATCCATTGCCTGTGTTATATGTGTCATCCATAGATCAAGGTAATTGTAGAATTTGCTTTGAGTGACCTCCCTATAGCATCTTCTGCCTATTAACACCAGCTTACAAGATTTTTGTGGAGCTATAATTTCTGTAGTTTTTATTATGTGAATAATACCTTTGTATAATTTATGTCTTAGGAAATTATTATCGGATTCAAAAACGTTTGCCAAATTACATATTCTTCCTTCACAGCACACCCTTTTGAAAAGTACTGTGTGCCAGTTTGAGCAGTGAGAATTATTATAGACTGCTTCATTTAATTCACAAATTGAATTTAACTATAATTAAGAATTTTAGATTCAGTTTTCTCCTTATTTCATCAAGAAATTTTAAACCATACCCATTACACATCATGTCTCTTAAATTTAGTACAGCGGGTAATCTTTATTTTTAAAAAATAAATGAATATATTTGTTATCATTTGAATCACATGTTTAGCATGACTCACTAACTTCTGGATGTGTTCATGAGTCATATGGAAAAGTCATATAAAGTAACATTGACTTTATTATTTCTTACTATAAAATGTAACTCTAGGTCTACACATAATAGCAATATTTATCATATTTGTTCCACTGTAATATTGTCATTGTTTTCAGGAAAGAAAGGATTATAATATACAACTTTGAGCTCAGTGGCCCTTTATATAAGTAGTTTAAGAAACAGTTTGATATATTTGGTCTAAATACACACAGGGACACTTATCAATAGACAGTAATAGTTCAAATTCATGAACAATGAGACGTGCAAACACTATCATTTGTGTCACAATCCATTTTATTTTTTATTTTAGTGTTCAGCTGGGGATGAAGGGTGCAGAGTATACACAACTGATATTATTCTAATAATCCAGCTGTAGGTCTTGTGAAGAATTACAGAGAGGTTCTACTCCTTGAATTTCAGTGACAACAAACAACTTTATTTCTTGGTATGAAATTAACATTTGAATTCTTCTGTCAAAGCTGAATATATGTTTTCCTTGGCCCTGAAAATTATATTGTGTTTAGGAATGAAACATGATGTCTTATGTTTTAGATTTTCTGTATCTAAGTTCATCTTTGCCTTCATAAATTTAGAAATAAAAATTATCATGAGGAAGTCCACGGAAATATGTTAACATCTTGTTTCATGTTCGACCATAAGTAGAAAATTTTCCATTTATTCATAAATAAATGTCTCGTACCATAAATAAGTCATTTTTACTAATATTATGTTTTTTCTAGACCACCCCTGCTTAAAGCACTCAAAAAAACAATTTAATGAAACTATTTTATATATAAAAGTTCCTAAAACATTTAAAATGCACAGACAATGGAAATCCTTGGTTTAAAAGGGGCCAAAAAAATTTACCTTTGGACAAATAAGAGTGTAAATGAAAGCTATATGGCTTTTTTCATTAGAAGATTGCTATACAGGAAAATTATTTTCTCATAGCGGTTTACATTGTGAGTAAACAAGCTATATTCACTTTCAAATAAATACATTAATATTTGTACCTCATGACCTGTTCAGGAAACACAATATAATCTACAATATTAAATATGATCATTTTAAAAGATTATACATACTGAAAATTAGATAAAATATACCTTTGTGTTGTCTTTCTAAGGATTACTCTCTATTGATAGGACAAGTTTCTAAATGCATCTAAAAACGCTTAAGAATATGTCTAGATTAGATGTCATAAGTATGTGTAAGATTATCTCTTCTCTTCCCTTCACTTGTTCTATTTCTAATGGAACCTCACCAATAGCATTAATATATGCTCTTCTATTTAAAATGAGAAATTCCCCCCTTGATCCCAGTTTTCCCCTGCAGAAATCTGCTACCCTTGCCTAACTCTCCTCTTTCTTTCCTTTTCACTGATACTGGTTTCTTTGAATACAATATGGAGGAGGAAGAAAAGGAGTAATTATTGATGTTTTTGCTGTTTCCTGCTTCTAGTAGATGTGTAATGCATATATGCAGGTACATGAATATATACATATATTATTTATATCAATATTTAAATTAATTTCATTAAACCCTCTAATGTCCACTTTGCTCAACTTTTTGTATTTGCAAGGTTTTAACCACAAGTTGGGAATACCAGAGTTGTAACCTTTTGTTTAAAGCTCTTTTTCTAATTTCTTACCTCAAGAGGAAGAGAAAATTCATTATTCACAGTAATTTGGCATCGTCTGAACAATTGTTCCTCCTTCTCTTTCTTCCTTAAACACTTATTGAATGCCCTCTGTGAACTACATGCTGAGGATGCAGAGCAAAATCTTTCAGGCTTCTTGCTGTTGAGAAGTTTATTAACTGGTTAAGAAAACCACTTTAAAGTTTCAAGCTAGAGTATGACTACTATTTTAGAAAGATTCTTCTGACAGCTTTGTAGAGGATACAGGCAAATCCGGACTCAGGGAGGCCAGCTTAATGACTACTGAAATAATTTAGGAAAATATAATACAGGAGGGATATGGAACAGGATAAGACAGAAGTTAGAATGGAAAGAAAAAGAAAAGATAAATATGGACAGGACTAACATTGACAGCTCAAAGTGGGCAGAAGGGGGACCAACTTCAGATAGAGACTTGCATTTAATACTTAAAGATGCAGGAGGGGAAACTTGATCAAGAAGTATCCAGAAGCCAGTGGAGAAATGTAAATAGAAGAAAGATCTACAGTGTTAAATTAAGGTAGGCTGAGTATGGTACGACAAGCACCAAAATACTCAATTCAATTTAAAATTTTGTTTTAATTTTTTTTCAATTTTTAAATTAGAGGTTATTGTTAACTTTTTTCGGAAGTACTTGTGGTTGTTGACGGTTTAAGTCTGGTTACCGTATTTTGAAGAGTACGTAGAAGGGGAGAAAATGAAGACAACGAATAAGTCAGTAGAGAAGTTAAAATAATACCCCTTTCTGGGACGTCCCTGGTGGTGCAGTGGTTAAGAATCCACCTGCCAGTGCAAGGGACACAGGTTCGATCCCTGGTCGGGGAAAATCCCACATGCCGCAGAGCAACTAAGCCCGTGCACCACAACTACTGAGCCTGCACTCTAGAGCCCGCAAGTCACAACTACTGAGCCCACGTGCCTAGAGCCCATGCTCCGCAACAAGAGAAACCGCAACAGAGAGTAGCCCCCGCTTGCCTCAACTAGAGGAAGCCCGTGTGCAGCAACGAGGACACAACGCAGCCAAAAAATAAAATAATAATAATAATAATATCCCATTCTTGGAGATGAGAAAAATGAGCTCTTTATAAAACTAATTTTAAACATCAGCAAATATTAATAACTTTACACTATAAAGAAGGTATTAAATTAGTTGTCATTCATTCAGCATCTCTTTATTTAGGTCCTATGATGTGTCCTATTCTGTTCTACTTCTTGGTAGCAACATTCACAGAGGAGTGAACAGGAGAAGGTCATTGTTTTCATTAGTATAATGGAGAATGAAAGTTAATGCACTAGATAATTTCAGAAACTGGTAAGTGCTGGGAGAAGAATGTGGTAGAGCTTGACTGAGGAGTTGGAGGATAGTTCAGTTGGGTGATCTATGTCGGGCTTAATGAGCAGATGAAATGTGAGCTGATGCCTGAATGAGCAGTCATGCAAAGGTCTAGTGTGGGACATTCTGGGCAGCAGTGGCAACAGCAAATGCAGCAGCAAACTTGGCATGTTTGAAGAACAAATGAAAGTCAGTTTTAAAGGAATAAGATCTAGATGTTTAGAAATGCACAGAAATCCCTCTTTCTTTCATAGTTTTTAGTATAATTTTACCAATATTCTTTCACCAAGATCTTTGTATATGTCAAAACTGGGAGCTAGGCACACATCAGTTAAGGGAGTAACAGGTCTTACTATTTGTTCAACTACTTGTTAGCTTAATGACCAAAAATGTGTTAACACTTTGCAATGAAAACACTCTTTATTTCACTAAAAATCCCTTTCACCATTAAAGGGCCACTGGAGTAGAAACAACCGTTCAATACAAAGGTCATTTAATCCCCAAATTCAATGAAAGAATTTCTGGCTCCAAAAAGTGATATAACTCTTAGGAGGTAATGTCATTTCCCCATGGCTTCCAGTCTAGATCTATTGCCATTTTTGGACAAAACACACTAGTTCTTTATTCCTGATTTTCTTCAAAAGATGGATATAATGAAAACCAAGAACTATTTACTGAGTCATCCGTTTCTTTAAATAAAGTGGAGAAATTTGTTACAACCAAATTATCTTTCTTCTGAAAGACACTTTTTTTTTCTATTAAGTTGCTTATGAAAAAATTGAAATGTTTTGGAACATTCCTATGCTTCCTATGTCTCTACTGCCACCCTGTTTCTTAGTTCGATGCATGAATCTGTTTGAATACACTCCCTTTTAATTCTTTAAAGAAACACTTATGCTCGAAGTCTCCATTTTTCACCTCATATTCTTTCTCAAATCAGCTTGAACACCACTGATGAAGGCTGCCAATGACTTACATCTCATTACTCCCAATAGTTAATTCTCTGTGTTTATCTCATTCAATTACAAAGCATAATTTATCATGGTTGGTCATTCCTACCTCATGGTAACTGTGGCAGCCACAGAGATGTGCCCCTCTGACACCCCTTTAAGAAAGGAAGGGTTGCCCAGCAGTAAGGAGGGAAGTGGCTGACCGCGTCCCACTGTTAGTTCTTTTTCAGTTCATGCCCTTCTTAAATGATCCCTGGCCAACAGCTGAGAAAGGCAATGGTATAGAGCTAAGCCATTTCTTCCCAATATGGGACTCCAGTAACAGGAAATCTTTGCTCACCAATGGTCTGGCTGTGATTGTGTCAGGACCATATCACAGTCTGACAGCCTCTCTTACAAAATTCTGCTTCCTCCACTTTTTCTTTCAAAAATATTACCCCCCAAAAAACCTTTTGATTCCTGACTTTTATCTCAGTGTCTGTTTTCTAGACATTCAACCTGTCTCCATAATTCACTTGTCTCCTGCCCATTGGTGTGCTTTCTGGCTTGAACTGGCTCATAAGAGCTGATCTTTTAATTCTCATGTATTTTGTGAGCCACTTATAAAAATTAAATTATATAAACTCACAATAAATAATATTAAAAACTGAAGTAGTAAATACTCAAAACTTATTAATCAGTCATTTTGCTACATTTTACTATTACTATGCTCTTGAGATTATTTAGGTCTATTGCATATATATGGTGGAAATGCTCTGTAATATCCTACTGCACCTCTCTTCCCAACTCTGCCTCCAGTGACTTTGCTTTCATAGGTTGAAAGAAGCCACAGTGGGAGGGTTGACAACACAGGAATTGACACACACTATAAAGTTGCTCCCCTCTGCCCTTCTGTAAGTCAGTTGTTAAACATTCACCAGCACACCACTGCTCCTATCTTTCTGATTGCTCCTTCTCAATTGTTTTTAACTCTTCTTCTCTCAGACTTCTTAATGTAGTCATAAGACTCTGGCTTTTGCTCTCCTCCCTAGCTCTGCTACCTTGTTAGAGCTTTGGTCTAGCTTTATGATAGATATATAGATAGATATAAAGACATAAGCAGACATAAATATATCTATATTTATATAGATATAAATATAATCAACTTTCTCAAGCAAAATTTTCAGCAATCCTCAGCAGTGTGGGAATGCTTTTGTCCTGGGAGGGTAGAACCTGAGTGACCCATCCCAGCAGCCACTTTAACGTTCCTTGGATATGCCAACTTTATTACCGTATTATGGCCTTTACACTTACTTTTCTTTCTTTATGAAAGCTTTTCTCTAGATGTCTATGTGGCTCCTTTTTTCCCATATTTCACATCTCATCTCAAGTACCCCTCATAAAAGGTGTCATACCTTCCTTGACCTTCCTAGGTAAATTAGTACCAGCTATTCATCCTATTTTCATTTCTTTTCATGATACTTGTATACAGTGTCAAATCATAGAAAGCAGTGGAATGTTTATTTTCTGCTATGTTTCTTCCTATAGAACATAAAAACTTTAAGAATAGGGCCTGTAACTTGTTTATTATATTTCCCTAGTACCTATATGAATATCTGGAAAATGTTAAGAATTCAAAACAATGTATTACATAACTAATATATTAGGAAGTTATAGAAGTATTTGCCTAATAATTCTATTACTTCACAGTATAGATATCAACCTACTGTTTTTGGAAAAGAAAATTAAGTACATTGTCACTAACCCAAGAACTAAAGTAGATATTGTAACACTATCAATAAAATTTGTAATATTTTTATAATAATAATAGCATCAGTGCTCTAGATTTTTGTCAATACATATACGCTAACCCAACAATTATGCTTATGCAGAACTACGCATTGGGATTTTACAGAAATGAAGAAAAGCTATAGTAAATAAATTCTTTATCTCTAAAGATTATTTTCTGCCATTCCCTTTGATTTTCTGATGAAATTAATGTGTTTAGGAAGTTGAACTGGATTCCTGAGACAACTCACGAGAATTCATCTGGTCAACTTTAGAGAAAAATTTCTCAGTATTTCATAGCTTTTCTTTGCCAGTTAGCTATACATGTCACATGAAGTAATGGGAAATGTTTCATAGTATTAAAGATTACTTAAATCATGTAACGGTTACAGATTTGTACTAACAGAAATACAGTTAATGTTTGAATAGTTGGATATGTTCTAACTGCTGTAATTGCCTTGAAACTAGCATAGCCTGAAATGGTTATCAGCCAGTCAAATTGTTTCACTTGTTTTTTGCCATGCTCCATTAGGTATCCTACTATAAGGTTACATATTGCCAACTTGTAAATATCCCATTTACCTGTTCAAGAAAAGAAATGACCTTTTATGAAAGTTATCTTCAGGGAGAGAAAAATAATTAGGGTACTACAAACCAATAAACATGTAGCCTTTAAAACAAAATACTGATTACATATGGAACTATTTTGATTATATCGTTTTCCATTATAGCAGGGGAACATTAACTTGCTTACAAAGACAATATAAATATATCAGCATGCCATACTGACACATAGATGAAATGTCTTAACAGATATCTTAAAGATAGAATGCAACTGAAATACAAAATGTAGAATGAAGAAGAGATTTATGCCAGTGTTCAATTCCTCATGCAGCCTATTCAGTGTAGGGTGGTCCTACTGACAACGTATTGAAATTTCTTCTGAGACTTTTGAATAACTTTTAATGCCATTCTGTACATCATATATACTATCATGCTGTTTCTGGCACTGTAAACAATGGAAAGTTCACTATAATTTCATAATTCTACAGGCCAGAAATCATGTTAATGTGGACACATTTCAGAACACATTAAAATAATTAATTACTGAAAATGATAAAGGCATAACTAGTGAGTAAAATCCTATGTTATGGACTTAAAGCTTTGGTCTAAGGCTGCAGTGTAAAGAATCCTTCATAAAATTATGTAATATTCATAAACATTTACTATTTACATTCTAAATATTTAAGGACTTCCAGCCTCATTTAAAGACATGAGAAGGTAAATATGTGCATATAGCTAAACAATAAATAATTTAAACTTTAGAAATCTTCATTCTTTATATTTCTGTGAGAGTTAATTCTGTACTTTTATCTGGGAAAAAAATTGGCTTATAGCCTCTCTTATTGGGATTTATGAAAGCTTTGTTCTCCAATAGCCTCAACTGTCTACATCAACACTTGGAGATGTGAAACAGGTTGCTGTGAGGACGGAATCTTTGAAGCTACCACTATTTTCCTTCAGCAAATACTATAACACCTCTCATTTTTTTCATGCTCCATCAAAATGAGGCTGTTTAAAAGAAACACAGTTATACCAGGTCCACCCTCTGAGTTTTCAGTCCGTCTGATATAAAAACGTAACTTTTAACTTTCTTGAGTGTTAGAAAAAGGCAGTGTGTATCTACTTTTTTCTGTAGGAGAAGAAAAAGTGTGTATCTACTTTTTTCACTCTAGGATATTACTAGACTATAGACCTCTCTATAGACCTCTGTATTTTAACTCCAGAATATAATGTTTTTACTTTCTAATCATGACAAATAGAAACACATGTCACATTGTATGTCTTAAAAGTGAATGCCATTATTTTAGATCCACAACAGAATTGAGATTAGTACTGGTCAGCTCATTCTGACGAAAGCAGTGTTTTTATTTCTCTTGCCAAATATTATCTCCCTAAGTAATAATAAATAGTTGAGCCAGTGTAAGATTAATCCCACTTTATACCACCCATAACCACAAAAACACTAACAATTCCTCTCTTAATGTCTTAGCTTTCCAGGAGAGGGTTAATTGGAGAGCTACTTTGCAATATTAAGTTAGATAAGGAAATACAGGACCTGTTCAATTCAACTATTTGTTATTTTTACTTTATTTCTAAATATAACCTTATACACTCTCTCTTTCTTCCCTTCATTACCTTCCCTCCCTCTCTCCCTCTTTCTTTCCCTCTCCCTCGCCACACACACACACACACACACACACACACACACACACAAACACACTACACTGTGCAACGTTCAGAATGTCATCTATTTGATGAACCAAAAGAAGTAACTAAAGGATAGACTATTCTAATGTACGTAATAATCAAATGCACCTTTTTTTCCTTTTCATTTTTTTCTCTCTCTTTCCTTTTGCTTTCTCTCTCAGCAAACCCTTTGATGGGCATGTATCTTGCTTTAAATTTTTCTTGATATTATTGCTTATATGTCTGTTCATCTTGGTGCCTTCATTTTAATTGAGAGAGTTCAAGACTCGGCATAAACTAGTTCACAGACCATCTATATTTTTAATTTTGATTTTAAGGTTTTTAAAAATTTTTCATTTATTTAAAAAAATTTTATTGGAGTATAGTTGCTGATTTTAGTTTTAATAAATGTTGCCTGATTAATTTCAAAACAATGCCTACACCTGCCATGTATGTAAATACTCTTCTAATCATGCCTCTGGAAGACATAAATAATTTTTAATTGTTTCACTGTTTGTAGTCTGATATGTTGAAAGACCTATCAGTTTACAATAATTTACTTATCTTGTACTACTAATGAATTTGCACATTTTTCCACAAGTTACTTTATTATACCTTTTGTTGCCATCCATATCAAAAATCTATATTTTCCCATATCTACCATTTCTCTGCTGAGTATTTTATGGTATCTTTTGCTAAATATAAGTGATTTTATAGATGTAGATGTAGGTATAGATAGAGGAGTAGAAATATGGCACACTTATTTTGTTAAGAATATTTTTATTCCACCTAAGCCTTTGGTTTGACTTATTATAAAGTATACTAATGACCTTTTGTGAATGAATCAGGAGACTAAATCCCATCCTAGAGCTCATCAGTATTAAATGAGTAGTTAAGGGGAAATGGTAAAATTGCTTTTGAGAAAGACAATTATTGGAATTTTATCCTAGTTTTTAAAAATATGAAAAGTTTGCTTAAACCCTAAAGAAAGCAAAATTAATAACTATCTGTGCAGATGTAAACAATTATCTTTTAGATTCTCACCTTCAAGGCTATTAAAAGAAACTGACTGATGAAAAAATTCTCAATATTGACCAAATAAGTGAATATAACCACCTCCAAAATTATACGTATTCAGTAGGTTTATAGCCTGATAAATAATTCCCCAAATTTGGTGACAAAATATCTATAACGAATACACTGTCTTGAAATAACACTGAACTAATGATAAATTACTTAGGTGAATTTTTTTACTATATGCTTTTACTATAATGGTTGGTGGGAAATGTAAAACAAAACCCCAAGGAAACTGTAAGCATATGATATTTACACTTTCTTTTTCCATAGAAGAAGTCCTGAGTGAAAAGGACTTGAATATTCTTGAAACACATTTTAGTTGACAAGATTGGAAAACAGTGAATTTTAAATGAAATATATTAAAACGCTTGTCAATATCATAAATTAAGGCACTCTAATTAGGAAAATCCACAATTAAAGCTACAGCTTAATTCTGATTATGATAGTAATCATATGAAATTAGTAGGAATTTCTCTCATCTATATGATTTAGATTCTACTAATATCAGGACTTGTCATACGTAACATTTCTTCGTATTACAACCAGCTATAATCAATTCTAATTCCTGCCTCTGCAGGTATTTTTTTATATCTTTATTGGAGTATAATTGCTTTACAATGTTGTGTTAGTTTCTGCTGTACAACAAAGTAAATCAGCTATATGTATACATATATCCCCATATCCCCTCTCTCTTGAGCCTCCCTTCCACCCTCCCAATCCCACCCCTCTAGGTTTTCACAAAGCATCGAGCTGATCTCCCTGTGCTATGCAGCAGCTTCCCACTAGCCATCCATTTTACATTTGGTAGTGTATATGCTACATTGGTATGTCAATGCTACTCTCTCACTTTGTCCCAGATTCCCCTTCCCCCACTGCGTCCTCAGGTCTGTTCTCTACATCTGCGTCTTTATTCCTGCCCTGCCACTAGGTTCATCAGTACGGTTTTCTTAGAATCCATAAATGTGCGTCACCATCCAGTATTTGTTTTTCTCTTTCTGACTTGCTTCACTCTGTATGACAGACTCTAGGTCCAACCACCTCATTACAAATAACTCAATTTTGTTCCTTTTTATGGCTGAGTAATATTCCATTGTATATATGTGCCACATCTTCTTTATCCATTCATCTGTCGATGGACACTTAGGTTGCTTCCATGTCCTGGCTATTGTAAATAGAGCTGCAATGAACATTGTGGTACATGACTCTTTTTGAATTATGGTTTTCTCAGGGTATATGCCCAGTAGTGGGATTGCTGGGTCATATGGTAGTTCTATTTTTAGTTTTTTAAGGAACCTCCATACTGTTCTCCATACTGGTTGTATCAATTTACATTCCCACCAACAGTGCAGGAGGGTCCCCTTTTCTCCACACCCTCTCTAGCATTTATTGTTTGTAGATTTTTTGATGATGGCCATTCTGACCGGTGTGAGGTGATACCTCATAGTGGTTTTGATTTGCATTTCTCTAATGATTAGTGATGTTGAGCATCTTTTCATGTGTTTGTTGGCAATCTGTATGTGCACTTTGGAGAAATGTCTATTTAGGTCTTCTGCCCATTTTTGGATTGGGTTGTTTGTTTTTTTGATATTGAGCTGCATGAGCTGCTTGTATATTTTGGAGATTAATCCTTTGTCAGTTGCTTCATTTGCAAATATTTTCTCCCATTCTGAGGGTTGTCTTTTTGTTTTGTTTATGGTTTCCTTTGCTCTGCAAAAGCTTTTAAGTTTCATTAGGTCCCATTTGTTTATTTTTGATTTTATTTCCATTACTCTAGGAGATGGGTCAAAAAGGATCTTGCTATGATTTATGTCATAGAGTGTTCTGCCTATGTTTTCCTCTAAGAGTTTTATAGTGTCTGGCCTTACATTTAGGTCTTTGATCCATTTTGAGTTTATTTTTGTGTATGGTGTTAGGAAGTGTTCTAATTTCATTCTTTTACATGTAGCTGTCTAATTTTCCCAGCACCACTTATTGCTCTGCAGGTATCTTAAAAACTTATTCTATCACAATTATTCTCTATGCCTACACCAAAAAATTAATAAATAAGAATAATGAAGAGGAATTACATTTTCAGGTCTCACAATACTCTATAGTGCTATTATAAATCAATTATTGTGTTTTTAGCACATAAGATAAATAGGTCAAAGTAGCAACAGAAATCCATCTTTATGCTCATATATATATATTTGTGTGTGTATATATATGCATGTATATATATAAAAGTTATATTTCATATGTGGGGAGAAGGTTCAACAACTTTGTTGTCCATTTTCTGGTTATTAACTATACTTCCTTGAACACACTTTTATTTTTTCAGCTATGATTAAATATGATTTTAATTAGGACTTTTATTGAAAGGTTACAAATGTCAAATGAAAATGGGAAGGAAGGAAGGAAAACAGAATAAAGGAAGGAAGGAAGGAAGAGAAGGAAGGATGGGGATGATATTGGCTCTTTCAATGCTAAATCCCTGGGAATATTGTTTTAAGGTACATCTTAATCAAAAGACATTTTTGGCATCTACTGCCTAGATTTGAATGATGCCTGGTACATAGTAGGTTTATTTGTTCCCTAGTATATTTTTTCCTGTGTACATGTGCCCTTAATCACTAATAAGCTGCATCACTTTTGAATATATTGTCACAAGTTCTCCAAACAACGATTTGAGGGAATCTTTTGACACATGAAGCAACAAAGTCAATGGATGCTCTGAGAATTCAAATAAATTTCAAAAGTTCACAAAGGTAGAAGTTAGTGAAGCTCAGAACTGAATGCATGATTTCCTCATGCAAAACTTGTTATTAAAATTAATTAGCTATATTGATTATTCTATTAGGAGAATGGTATAAAAATTCTGGTGTCTGTATGAAGTGGATGGTTGACCCTACAATAAGAAATGTGACTGTAATAAACAGAGCCATATAAAGCTCCAAAACAAATTAAGCCCTTCCTCATTTACCAGCTGATGACATTAGTACAAGGATTTACCTTTAAATGAAATGTTTCTGGGAAAGAAAGCACTCTCACTATTATTACACTATCAATCCTGAGAGTAGAAGAACAACTTAAGGGTGATATATGGAGACAAGAAAGATGGTTTGAGACAGCTGGACAAATTAGGCATGCTTAAGGCAAGAATAAAAGAAAAAGACAAAGGGGGCTGGATTTAAATTTCAAATTGGCCATGTTCAAATTCCGATCACTCACATATTTTATAATTTAGAAAGAGTAGATATATTTTATGAGTATCCTAAGTTTACAAATTAAGAGTAGATATGTTTTATGAGTATCTTAAGTGACACAAATTGAGGGAAAAAAGTGACCTCAAGGAGTCTTCAGTTGATTAAAAGGTTTTGTAAGCTCAGTCCCAGCTATGAAGCAGTTCACCAAAAGTTAGTTTTAATCCCTCATCCAACTATCCATTTATCCCAATTTCTCCGTAGAGTAGTAGTACTCCCTTACTTATCAAGCCCCCTTTGGAAGCTGCACCCAATGGGTGGCAATCACCAAATGTCATTAAGCTACTAATTTAAAATATCAAAGTTGTGGGCTAATGGCTGAGAAACAGAGAGCCATATTTTAACATTGTAACTTTGATATTTCCCAAGCAATATACTTGGTTTTGGTGAGACACTCTACTTATAAATGAAGTTTATATGTAAATCCTCCTCTTCTTTTTTGTTAACAGCCAAAGACATTTTGATTTATAAAATATTTTAATTATTTTCGTAGGTATTGTTTTCATTTTCTCAGCAATGAAAACGGATGATATATCTCTATTGCTTCTTTAGTCAAATGCATTATCAACATTTCACAGGGAAAAATCTAAAGAAGACTGATTTATGAATTTTGGATGATAACACATATATTTCTATTGTGTACAAAAAACACAAGAGGAAGTTTGATAATTTCCTTAAGATGCTTTTCTGGTTTGGAATATACAAAATGATTTAAAGAATAAAAATGAAAATAATTTTGTTCTCATTAGGCAATGGCCTAATATAACAGTACCAAAAGCAGAAAATGAGTATTAAATTAAATTCAGGTCTAAGAATATTTAATTCTGTCTGAAAGCAAGGCTGCAGAAGCTATAAGAAAAATGTCTGTCTCCCACAAACACAATGTTTAGAGCTTTAAAAGTTATACCAATTTACATTTCATTTGCTGTATTTTATTAGAATGTTGGCGAGTTATGTGCAACGGTGAACTAAGATGCTGTAATAATGATCTCAACTTATAAGAGATAAATAATCATAAGAAAGCAAATAATTCTTATAAAAATACATACCTAAAGTTATTAAAATTTTACAGAAAAAGGGTAAAATAATTAAGGCATTTAAAACTAATGGTTAGAACATCCAATAAAATGAATTGCTAATTTAAGTAGAATATCCCTCATTGCACAATACATTTTGCCAATTTGAAGTTGAGGAAGATATAAAAAAGTATTTGAAAGTATTCCCTGTGCTTGCTGAAAAAGATGAGGCGTAAAATTATATAGGAACATCAAAAGTGAGATGAGAAGAAACTTGGGGATGTCACTGGCATGCTCATAAATGGAAACAGAGCAAAAAGTTACTGAAGTGTTTAAGGATATAGGAATAAAATGAGATCTGACAGGGAAAGGAAAAGAACTGTGTTGAAAGATGTTCCCAGCTGGAAAAAATCATTTCCAGGTGATTTTTGTTTCCATCAAATCAAGTCAGGCCATGAAACTGGAGATAGTATCCCATAATTTTTTAAAAATAGTTTCCACTAGTTAAGATGTTTGGTTTAGGATTTTGACAAGCATCTGAGGGCTATTTGTTACCTGGTGATGGAAAGTGGGAAATAAATTTGATTCATTCCTTATGGAAGTAAATGGAATAAATCTACCATACTGAATATTGTTTTTTAAATATATTGTTAATAGTATAACATGTACATCTTTGAATATGTAGTATAAATCATGCTATACTTAATCCCTTAATTTTTTTTTTAATTATAACTCTTTGGGATGTTCTCACTATATTTTTCAGTATATATAACTCCTATTGCATATAGTAAGATTCTGTTTCACTTTGTTTGAATCACTAAATATTATTGAACACTAAGCTATAAAATGAGTGTCGCTGATTATGTTGATCTTTTTGCTATAACCCATTCATTGAACAATATTGAGCACCTACTTGCTATCATAACACTTAGTCTTGAGATGTTTCACTGAAAAAAAAAAAAAGACACAAGATTGCTTGTCCTCAAAATTTACCATCTAACAAGGAAGACAGATAATGAGAGCTAAGGGTTGTCTACATTTATTACCACACATATCTATTTTCCTGAGTTCAGGGGTCAGTCCTGATCAGCACTTACCCCTCACCTTGAAACACTGAGCTAGGACTGATTATGTCCAATTTACAGCTTCAATCCCATTTGAAAATTATTACATAGATTTCTTTATAGCACTTGCAATTCTACAACATAATACTCATTTACACATTTTTCTTTATAATTGACCTCACATTACTTAAGAGAAGATCTCATACTTTAACCACTTGTGTATTTCTAGCAGAGTGTAGTACCAGAAACATAATGGTTACTAAAATGTATCTGTTGTTTAGGTCTGAGTAGAATTGGTATATAAGAGCACTAAAGTTGTTTTGTATAATGATAATAAGTTTATGTACACCGTAGTTTAAAATAATTGTTCTTCCTAAGAAACAATGTATTTGAAGTTTGATAGACAAATTTTTAGATGTGAAGAACAAGATATCAGAGAAATTCAGTGCCTGGTCTAAAGTAATAAGCCAAGTTTAGAAAAAGAAAGCCTCGACTCCAAATTATGTGTTTTGCATATTTCACCTGTTAAGAAAAAATATCCAGATTTGGAAACAGGTCAATGGGATTGTGCATTGTTCTTTCAGTTTTGTGCTGGGTGTTACCTAACAGGTCCATATGAGGATTATCTCATATGTACCTTTGTCTGATTTTCTATTCATTGATATTTACTTGTAGCAAAGCAACTGATTATAGGCCTAATAGTAATGTAATGTAAATGTCTCTTTTCTAATAGAAAAGATAACAGTATTAACTGTAAATTTCTTTATTAAAAACACCTTATTTCTGCATGCCATTTTAATGTACTTATATGTATCTCAGTTCTTCAAGTGATATTTGAATCAGCTATACCATATCATTAGTCTCCTAATTAACAAGTTAGTTAATAAATGGTTGACAGGGTTTTTTTTTACTCTTATCATTCATGCTTCTAACTTTTTGAAGTTTATATTTTAATATAACAGAGTTGATTTTGTCTGTTCAGAGACTCCCTCCTTCCTTCTTTGAGTAACTGTTCCTTCCCCCCATCTATTCATGTGAATGCGGTGGGGCTGCCTTCCTAGTATATTTCTTTCCCAGCCATAAGTTTGAGAATGTGTTCCAGAACATTCAGTTATAATATCACATTCTATTGTACATTTGTTAAGTTAAGACAGATCTTTATTCTTCCCCAGATATATGTTTCTTTCATTTTAGGAGCTTAAGGAAAAGGCAGATTTGGATAATACAGCCAGCTGAATGAGAATCAGGAATTATCAACCACATTTTTCTCAGCACACTGAGAAGTGGAAGAGAGAAAGGAAAACAGGAAGAATGGATTTTGATAATTTCTCTAAGTACCTGCATCAAGTTTTGCTTAAAACCACATTATTTCTAGTCTTCCCAAGTCAGGGGGAAAAAAACGCATTTTTGCTAATGGGAGTTTGATTGCTTTGTTTCCTGTAATCAAAGAATCCTGAGGGTTAAGCAATACTGAAATATGGTTTTAGAAAACAAAACAGTAAATATGGACATATTTTACAGGAAATAACAAAGCCTAAAATTACAGTAAATTTTAACTTACTATTATAATATTTTGAACATATATTCAAAATGCATGTGTTTTATACATTATTGATTTTTTTACTGGAATCTCTTCAGTTAAAAATGAAATCACAGGTGATGAGATTGCAATAATATTAACAATTCAGACATAGAATTAGAAAATTTTACTGACAATTACAAAACAGAATTATAATAGAAATCAAAATAAAAGGTGCTGTAATAGTTGATAGCTCAGTAATTTTTATGTTTGTTAAAGATCTTAACATAACATTGGAAGTTAAATGGATAAACTGACATTTTGAATGAAAGTATATCTAATCATGAAGTACATTCTTTTTAACAGCCTAATAATTCGGTATGTAGGACACTTTTGAAACTATAGTAGTACAGATTTATTTTATAAGTATTTTTTAGTAGAGTGTCAAATAAAAAATAAAAATGTGGGCTTCCCTGGTGGCGCAGTGGTTGAGAGTCTGCCTGCCAATGCAGGGGACACGGGTCCGAGCCCTGGTCTGGGAAGATCCCACATGCCACGGAGCGACTGGGCCCGTGAGCCACAATTGTTGAGCCTGCGTGTCTGGAGCCTGTGCTCCGCAGCAAGAGAGGCCGCGATGGTGAGAGGCCCGCGCACCGCGAAGAAGAGTGGTCCCCACTTGCCACAACTAGAGAGGGCCCTCGCACAGAAACGAAGACCCAACACAGTCATAAATAAATGAATAAATAAATAAATAAAAGAACGTGAATTTCTTTAAAAAAAAATAAAAAATAAATAAATAAATAAATAAAAATGTAACTGTTTAAAATTATCATGAAGACATATTTTGTGCTTTTAAGGGACCATATTCCTTTAATTACAAAACATTGAAGAGACAACTGATGCTAGTATAAAATTATTTATATTACATTTTTTTATCTGAAAAAAAGGAATGGCAAATTTTTCATACTTGCTGGAACTGTCTTCTTTGCCTTTAATTGGTGTCTAAATTTTATCACATGTAATCTCACATAGATCTTACTGACAAGTGGAGCAGGAAGTGGAGGGTGAAGGAAAAGTTTCAACCACTGAAATCTTTACCTATTGTAAAGATTGTTGTTGTTTTCATCTGTTGTCTGTTGTTCTTTTTATCATTATCATAAAACATTTGCAGACTGTTAATTCAAGTGCACTACTCTAGGAATTTGACTTAACTATCTATTAAAACATTTAAAATGTATTATTGTGATTACTTTGTACGTATAGCTTTCACTACATTCTTCCTGATTTCTGGAAAGCAGAGACAAGATATTATTCATCATTTTTATCCACAGGACCAAGCCCTGTATTATAAAAAGTTAAATCTATTATCTATCTATATTAATTAATCAATATGATAGTTCTTAAATTCACTTTTCTATGAGAGAGTGGGTTCTAAATAAATATCGCCAACTTACATTTGATTCCAAAAATACTCGCCATTATGCTTAACTCTCCCTCAGGCATACCATTCTGTTGACAGACTGTTTATATGGTATTGAATAATTTAAAAAGAGAGATAATTTTACTATCTCTTAGGAATTTATATGTTTTTAACCCATTGCCACTCTGATATAGTTCTGAAAATTTTTTCAGCTTGCATCTGGTAGCTGTACAGGGTGATGAGAGGGCAGGTAGACTCACCATTTGGCCCTGCAGACACTAAAAGTTCAAGCTTATTAAACTTGTTTAATGAAGGCATTAAATTTTCTTATGTTTCTGGTGATGTGTAATATTCTTCTATCATCCACAAAAAATATGTCTACTAAGAATTTTACCTCTTTTTAATAGTTTTATCTCTTACCTACTTTTTCATTTCTGAGAGGTTAAATTTTAACTTTCAGTTGGATATTCGTATTATCATTTACTTAAAAATATTCATTATAGAAGAAAATAATTATCAAATGGGAAAAATATATAGCTATTCACTATAAAAATGAAAATATCTGTTACATCGTTGGGTTTTTCCTTATTACTTGTATCTATTGTATGTTGACACTTATATTTTCAGAAATGCGTGACATTATATACCTTTTCTATATAATTCACATACTTTCTACTTGTTATTGTTCATAACATACAGCAACCAATTATATACATTAGCTCCCTACTGGATTTGTAAGTATTCTTCTTTGTTGTTTTCAACATGTCAACAATGATGATATTTAATAAGACTAACGCATGTGTAGTTCTTCTCCTATGCCATGAGGAAAGCTACTCATATAAATGTATGTTTTCCTCCAAAAAATAACACCAGATGTTAGTAGCTACACTCATGTTTTATCATTTCAAACTGGCCACACCTTTATATTTCAGAAAAAAAAAAAAAATCAGTATGGGAATCAAATGTTTTACAAGAGATTGCATTAAAAACTAAGCTGTTACTCCTGAGCACGGGTACATTGGATAATTTAAAGACAGTGATCAGAACTTGCTTTATTTAACACGGTGCCTCCAGCACACAGGGCTTTTTATAGGTCCCAAGGGACTCAGGTCCATGACGGATTTCACATATCCACCTGCTCTTTATTGCAAATAAAACAACAATTTAACATTGAGTAGATCTGGCATTATATACAGGCAAGCCAGGTATCCTTAAAGTGAAAGCAATTTACTTAGATTTGTCCAAGGCTTTATTAAAAGCTGTCACTCCAAAAAAAAAAAAAAAAAAAAAAGCATTTCAACCATTTTAGAAGCCTTAGAGCATCCTATGGCTGTAGAATAAGCAACTAGAGTCAGTCCTGTTTTGCCACTAGGTGTCACTTAGCCTCTTGGAACTATTTCCTTCCTCTAAAGTAAATACTTAAGATTTGATCTCTGTGATTCCCTACAGCACTAACATTTATGATTATGTGTAGAGATAAGAAACAGAAAATATGTCTAAATGTTCATTTCACTGGATGGATAATGACCTTTTCCAGTAATCTTACTCTTCTCAGTGAACCTGCTCCCTGCAAACTGCTCTGGTTTGTTCTTTTTGCCTGTAATGTTCTCTCCTCAGATTATTAACCTGGCTATCTTTCTCAAGTCTTTGCTTATCTGTCACCATCTAAATGAGGTCTATTCCTGATTATTCTACATAAAATTGTAAACTTCCCTCAATCTTTCTACACCAATAAGCTCTATTCCCTTTTATCCTTAACCTACCTTTTCTTTTATTCCTGGCACTTTTCTCCTTTTAACTTAGTATTGTATATTATTTACTTATTTATTGTGCTTATGATGAAGTATCATATTCTTCCTGCTGGACTATAATGTCTCCAAGGGCAAGAGTCTTTGTTTAAATCACTGGTGTATGTACAACACCTAGAACAGTGCCTGCACTTAGTTATCATTAAATAAATATTTATGCAATGAATGAATTGCTTAGAGATCCACACACTGACATATGTATCATTTTTAAATGATCTAAAAACAAAGTATGCATCTTCAAAATAATAAATCCATACTCTCTCAAACTAAAAGAGATTGAGAAAACTGTAGAAAACATATAAGCTGATGTGAATAAGTAGAAAGGGAGAAATTTACCGAATGCATACTTTCAATCTAAATTTTAAAAATAGAATCTTCTTTTTTACCCAAAGAATGCCCAGAGTAAAAATTAGGGCAGGAAATGAAACAGCAAAAAATACAGAGTTTGGGGGAAAAAAAGCTATCTCTTTGGTTGGTGTGAGGGGAAGCAAATCCCACCCACTCATCACCTCCACCCCACCCCAACCCCACCATTCAATGGAGCCCTTGCCATTTTGGAAACAAAACAAAACAAAACAAAACCCTAGGATGCTAAGAAACTGTTTCAAAAACATCACCTTAAGGAAGGAATGACTAACAAAGGCTAGAGCCAAAGTTGACTAAAGATAGTGATGGGATAGCTACCCAAAATCAGAGTTTGATGGGTCTTACATGCTTCGTTCAGTGGATTATGACTTTTTCTATAAGCACAGGAAATTAGGGAAGTGATTAAAACAAATATAACAATCCAAGTGTTTGTATATTCTAGAAGCATAGAATGAATTTTAAAAGGTTTGCTAAATTAATGAGGTATTCATATAATTTAGGTAACATAGTTTACATATAGATCACATATTGTATATTTCTAACTTGCTAAGATAAGATGCACAGAAGAGAACCACTCTTTTCCTCATTTATACTTCCACTAACCACATCCATTGCATGGCTCTCTATCAGAGCAGAATAACAAAATATAAGCAACAGACCTGAAACTTTATTTCAGTTCTTTAGTCTTATTGTTATCAAATAAGTTTGTGAAATCTCCAAATCACTTTCAAATGAACTGACATACAGACAAGGCCTGTATACTTGCAGTGACCATTTTTATTCTCTGACATTTCTATTACTGATTGCTTAGTATAAACACATACAAATGAGCTGTGACTCTGCTAAACTACTCAGTTTAGCTGTCTTAGTGGTCTATCTGGACCACCAAATGATAAAGTTTCAAAACATTTGTATAGATTGAGTGCAGTGACCAATATGAACCTAAATTACCTGTTGTGGTATCCAACTGAAACAGCTCTGATGGTTCAAAGTCAGGTTATGCAAATTGTGCCATGATTATATATTTTCACAGAAATATTGAAACATTATTTTATTGATACTTCTTTTAATACAATGTAGTACCAACGGTGTCTATATTCATTCAACTCATAAAATTCACAGTGTGAAGAATCATTACACCTTATGTTAAAACAAAAAATGTTAATGATTAACAGTCACAAAGAATCTTCTCTAATCTATGTTCAAGTAAAGTAACTGCAAAATGGAATACTGATGAGCGGAATTCCCTTGTTCAAGAAGTCTGTTGACTTCACTTTCACACTCCCTGGACGGCTTATGTAAAACTCAAAACTCTGTTTCTTGCGTAGCTCAAGGGCATACTACTAACATATATAGCATTTAAATTAAAGTTGAATTTTTATAATACATATACTTATTCTAATTGATGCATCCCTATTTATTAATGTAAGTTGATAGTATAACAATTTTGCATATAAATTGTTAATAGTAAAATTATTTTATATACATTTTGCTTAAATTCAGAAAATATAGTGGCCAAAAACTGGCGGGGGGGTTGCCCACAATGTCTACCAGAGAAAGATTTAGCAAAAGTGTATTAAAGAGAAGAGATTGTTACAGATTTCTATCAGTATTCCTCCTATGCACCCTTATATCCTTTATCCTAGTGTTGGTCCCAGTTTGTCCTAGTTTGTCCAGTATCCTCATATCCTTTGTCCTAGGGTTGGCACAGACTTTTTATACCTGTGCTCTAAATCCCACACGGTTATTTCTGCTTTAAATAGATAATTATCTTTCAAGGAGATTAAAAATATGAAAATGTCTTTTACATTTACTTACATATTTTCCACCACTGGAGCTGTATTTCTTTACATAGATCCATGATTTTATTTAATATTATTTTTGTTTGAGCTAAATAACTTCTTTTGACATTTCTTATAGTTCAGATGTAATGGTCATAGTAGATCCTGTCAACTTTTTTAATTTGATATTTCATTATTTTGAAAGATATTTTATTTTCATATAAAAATCTAGGCTCCCTTTTTTATCCTTCATCTCTATGTGCCTCAATTTTCAAAAACTATTTATTATAATGTCTAATAATTATAGATTCAAAGGAAGTAACTAATAAATAGACAGCAAGGCCACATACACTCTTTACTCGGGTTCCTCTAAAGTTAATACCTTGTGTATGTATAGTACAAGATCAAAGACACAATTGGTACAATCCACCTTGTATAAACAGATTTCACCAGTTACATATTCACTCATTTGTGTGTGTTTCTCTGTGTGGGTGTGTGTATAAATCTATGCAATTTTATTATATGTGTAGCTTCATGTAACTACTACCCCAATTAAGTTACAAAACTACTATCATCAAAAGCTCCCTTTTAAAATTCCTTTCGGGCTTCCCTGGTGGCGCAGTGGTTGGGAGTCTGCCTGCTAATGCAGGGGACACGGGTTCGAGCCCTGGTCTGGGAGGATCCCACGTGCCGCGGAGCGACTAGGCCCGTGAGCCACAATTACTGAGCCTGCGCGTCTAGAGCCTGTGCTCCGCAACAAGAAAGGCCGTGATAGTGAGAGGCCCGCGCACCGCGATGAAGAGTGGCCCCCGCTCACCGCAACTAGAGAAAGCCCTCGCACAGAAACGAAGACCCAACACAGCCATAAATAAATAAATAAAATAAAAAAAAATACGTTTAAAATTCCTTTCTTCCTATTTCTTTCCTTTTCCCTTTCCTATTTCTTTAAAGGCATCCTCAACTACCCCCACCTTTAACCACTAGCAACCACACATATGTTTTCTTTCTCTATAATAATATCATCTTATGAATATTATATAAATGGAATCATACAGTAAGTATTCACTTGAAATTATCTTTTTTCATATACCATAATTCTCTTAAGGTTTATTTAAGTTGTCCCATCTATTAATGGTTGGTTCCTTTTGATGGCTGAGTACTATTTCATGTTATGGTTGTACCATATGTTTGTTAAACCATAGAATTCTAGAAAAGTTTTTACTTTTTCTTTAATCTTTAAGCACTTCAAATATATCATTCTGTTGTCTTCTGAATACAGCAGCATTGATTATTTGGTTTTCCTTACCTCTGATTTTCTATACATAATGTGTCTTTCTGGAAATAATTTATGATATGAATTGGGATGTGTATGTTTGTTCATTTTTTTTTTTTTAATGTATTTCCAGCTTGACATTCACAGACTAAATTAGAATTCTGGGTTTATAGTTTTCATCCAATTTGGAAAATTTTTGGCTATTATTTTTGCAAATGTGTTTTCTTCCTCCCTCCTCAACCTTCCTTTGTCGATTCCAATTATACATGCACTAGAATATTTAATACTGTCCTACAAGTCACTGATGCTGTTAATTATGTTTTAAGCATAATTACAAGGCAGATAATCAGTCTTTTTTTCTCTATGATTAATTTAGATAATTTCCATTGATATATCTTCAAGTTCACTACTATTTAAATCTACTGTGTCCACTCTGTGAATAGTACCATCCAGAAAAGTTTTATTTCAGATATTTGGGGTTTTTTTTAACATCTTTATTTTTCTCCTTATTATATTCATTGTTTTCTTTAAATCATTGAGCACATTCATAATCTTTATGAATTTATACTTTATGAATTTATGATTAGGAATCATGCTCTTATTGGCTATTTTTCTCATTTTATGGGTAATAATTTCTTGCTTATTTGATTAGTAAATTTCATGATGAGAAAATATTTCTAATTTTATATTTTTAAAAGCTGAATTTAAAAAAATTAAAGTGTGTTTAATTTTGTTCTGGCAGGCAGTTATCTACAGATCAGCTGAACATTTTGAAGCTTATTTATATGCTTTCTTTCAGGGAACTTCCTGGAATAAAGCCTATAGTCTACTACTAAGCAGTGAACCTTTCTGATGTCTAGTGAATGCTCTATATATGCATACAGTTGTTCTACTCTGGCTGGTGTGAACTTGAATGATTTATAAGCCTTTATGTGTTCTAGGAATTGTTTGGTTCATGGCTTTCCTGAAATAATTCTTTCCTGGCATTTGTTCTTTGCTTGAATTCATGAAATTTCACCCTGTGGATATAAGCTCAAGAGGATGCTTTACTGATTTCTGAAGCTCTGTCTTGGCATCTCTCTCCTTCCCAGCACTTGCCCTGAAAATTCTTGTTCAGTCTGCTTCCTTGAACTCTGTTCTTTGTCTCTTCAACTCAAAAAAACTGCTGGACTCTCTTTTCCCTTCCCAGCTTTGCTGTCTGGAGATTGTCTCCAGGCAGAAAGCCAGGGCTTTCCTAGGTTTTCCTTCATTTGTTTTCCTTCTCTTAGTGATAGAGCACAGTTCTTTGCTGACTGTCATCCAGTGTTTGAAAACTGTCATCTAACAGTTGTTTGGTTTTCTAGATTTTTACAATAGGAGGATGGATATTATTTTATTCATACTTTAAAAATCAGATTTGTTTTCATTTGAGGGTATTTCTTTACTGTAATGAGTTCAAACAAAAAGGTAGCTAAAATCAACTTGATTATTATAATAACTAGTAATAGAATAATAATTAGTAGTAGTGACATAATAATAGCCAGTAATAGTAATAATTGCTACCAATAAAACCATCGTTTACTCTACACTAAGCCCTTGGTGAATTATACATAATCTTCACAGTGATATTATAATTATTATAATATTATAGTCTTTAAAAAGATGAAGATTCTGAGGCTCAGATTATTGAGAAGAATTTGACATCACATATCTAAAAATTAGCAGCACTGCAATTCATTTATTCTTTTATTCAAAAATTATTCTTGAGTGCCTACTAGTCTAGGCTTGGGGAATAAAGCAATAAAACAGAACAAAAGCTCATGTGGCATACATTCTAGTGGTCATATAAAGAAAATATCAGTATTAATAAATATAATATATAATATAGATGTTGATAAGCTCTAAAAAATAAAGCAGGGAAATGGCACAGGTAGTATTTGAGAGTAATCTCAATTTAGATAGTGTAGCTAGGAGATGCTCTGTGAAACAGTGTCATTTGAGTTAAGATCTGAAGTAGGTGAGGGGCCTGAGGGAGACTCAGGAAAAAGTAGTAAGAGATGAGATCGAAGAGTTAGATGTAGAGTGTGGAAAGCACAGTTTGTAGAACCTCATAAACCATTCCAAGAATTTTGGCTTTTATTGTGAGTGAGAAGTATTCCCCACTGTAGTATTTTCTTTAGAGGAGAAAAAAGATCTTACTTTGTTTTAAAGAATCATTCTGGATGTAGTGTTGAAAACGAACCTAGGGGGCAGGCACTAAAGCAGGAAGAGCTATAACAGGCTGCTGTAATAACCAAGGTTTGAGATGACTGTGCTTTGTATCATAGCAGTAAATGGGCAGGTGGTGAAAAGTACTCAAATTACATATCTATTTTCAAACCTGATATTTAAAGCCAGGCCTACCTTACTCCAAAATCTATGTGGGTTTTAATTTTCTCCTTTACTTTATAATCTCCATTTTACTATTTAACATAGTACTCTTAGTATACAAGTATTTAGTATTTAACAAATTATACATAAATTGTTGAGTTAGTTAATAATGGTGAATTTCAAAACTCTCTGGATTAAATAGAAACAAGCTTTGTCTCTCTCTCACATACACACACGTGTGTGTGTATATATAATTGTCAATAATTAAATTCAAAGGGCAGGATCAAGATGGTGGAGTAGAATGATCCTAAGCCCAACTCTTCCCATAGACACAGCAAAACTAAAACCGCATACAGACCAACTCTCTCAGAACAACCTAAAAAACTAGCAGAACACCTCTTTTACAATTAAGGAGATAAAGAAACAACACACTGAGATGAGTAGGAGTGGCAGAGATGCAATATAGTCAGGACCCACACTTCCAACTGGAAACCCACAAAAAAAAGGGGTATCACAAACTCGGAAATCCTTTATTAGGAGAAAGGTGTTCAAATCCTCCATTGTGGACCCTGTCCCTGTGGACCAGTGTTGAGAGGACAAGCCCCCTTCACTGGTTTGCTAATATTTTTTGAGGATTTTTTTGTCTATGTTCATCAGTGATATTGGCCTGTAATTTTCTTTTGTTTTGTAGTATCTTTGTTTGGTTTTGGTGTCAGGGCAATGCTAGCCTTGTAGAATGAGTTTGGAAGTCCTAGACACAGCAATCAGGCAAGAAAAAGAATAAAAACCATACAAATGGGAAGAGAGGAAGTAAAATTGTCACTCTTTGCAGATGAGATGATACTATAAATTAAAAACCCTATACATTCCTTCCAAAGACTATTATAACAAATAAATGAATTCAGTAAAGTTGCAAGAGACAACATACAGAAATTTGGTGCATATCCATACACTAACAGTGAATTATCAGAAAGAGAAATCAAGAAAACAATCCCATTTACAACCACATCAAAAAGAATAAAATGCCTAGCAATAAATTTAACCAAGGAGGTGAAAGACCTGTACTCTAAAAACTGTAAGACACTGATGAAAGAAATTGAAGATGACATAAATAAATGGAAAGATCTACTGTGCTCATGGATCAGAAAATTTAATACAGTTGACCCTTGAGCTATATGGGAGTTAGGGGCACCAACCACCCATGCAGTCAAAAATCCCTGTATAACTTTATAGTTGGCCCTCTGTACCTATGGTTCCATGTCCACAGATTCAACCAACTGTAGATTGTGTAGTACTGTAGTATTTACTATTGAAAAAATTCTGTGTAGAAGTAGACCCACATGGTTCAAACTCTTGTTGTTCAAGGGTCAACTGTATTGATAAAATGTCCATACTACCCAAAGCAATCTATAGATTCAGTGCAATCTCTAGCAAAATACTCATGGCATTTTTCACAGAACTAGAACAAATAAACCCCAAATTTATATGGAACCACAAAAAGCCTGAATATCTAAAGCACTCTTTAGAAAAAAGAACAAAGCTGGAGACATTATAGTCCCTGACTTCAAACTATACTACAAAGCTATAGTAATCAAACCAGTATGGTACTGGCACAAAAACAGACACACAGATCAATGAAACAGAACAGAGAGGGCAGAGATAAACCCAAACACATATGGTCAATTAATCTACAACAAAGGAGGCAAATACAATGGGGAAAAGACAGTCTCTTCAATAAGTAGTGATGAGAAAACTGGACAGCTACATGTGAAAGAATGAAACTAGACCATTTTCACACACAATATACAAAAATAAACTCAAAATGGATTAAAGACATAAATGTAAGACCTGAAACCATAAAATTCCTAGATAAAAACACAGGAAGTACACTCCTTGACATTGGTCTTATCAATACATTTTGGATATATCTCCTCAGGCAAGGGCAACAACAGAAAAAATTAACAAATGGAAACTAAAAGTTTTGCACAGTGAAGAATACCATCAACAAACAAAAGGCAACCTACTGAATGATAAAAGAAATTTGCAAATTATATGTCCAATAAAGTTTTTATACCCCAAATATATACAGAACACATATAACTCCATATCAATAAAAAAATCCAATTAAATCCAATTAAAAAATAGGCAGAGGACCTGAATAGGCACTTTTCAAAGAAGACATACAGGTGGTCAACAGGCACATGAAAACATGCTTAACATTGCTAATCATCAGGTAGTGCAAACAAAACTGCAATGAGATATCACCTCACAACTATCAGAATGGCTATTATCAAAAAGGCAAACTATAAGTTTTGGTGAGGATGTGGACAAAAGGAAACCCTTGTGCACTATTCGTGGGAATGCAAGTTGGTACAGTCACTATGGAAAACAGTTCGGAGGGTCCTCAAAAAATTAAAAATAGAACTACTATATGATCCAACTATTTCACTTCTGGATCTGAAGTAAACAAAAACACTAATTCAAAAAGATACATGCACCCCAATGTTCATCACAACATTATTTACAATAGCCAAGATATAGAAGCAACCTAAGTGTCCATCAACAGATGAATGGATAAAGAGAACAAACTTGTGGTTGCCAGAGCAGAGGAGGGTGGAAGGATGGGTAAGACAGATGAAGGGGATTAAGAGGTACAAACTACCAGTTATAAAATAAATAAGTCACAGGAATGTAATGTACAGCACAGGGAATATAGTCAATAATACTGTAATAACTTTTTATGGTGCATAATGTATATTGAATCACTATGTTGTACCTGAACCTAATATTTAAGTCAACTATCTTCAATAAACAACAACAAAAAAACCAAAGGTCATGATGCTTTGAAAATGTTAATACAAATAATGCTAGGCAAATGAGAAAACAAACTAGTTGGAGACAACCAGTGGAAGTGGGTTAGGGAAGCAGAGCCTCACTGAGAGTACATAAATATTAAAATTTGAAGAATGAGTAAGTGTTGAGAATCTAGAGACAAAGAATAATAAATATTTAGGATATAATGTCGTAAAGTCTAAGAAGGAAATAAAGCAGTTGCTGAAAAGGAAGAAGATACCACTTTGTTTATGTTTAGTTTATCCTCTGCAACCCATATGCCATTATGCGTAACATAGTAAATAAAGACTTAATCAAGAGGATCACCAGGGGAAATGTGTTGTTTCTCTTTTCAATAGGAAAAAGAGAGGTTGTTTGGTAAAGTTTTTAAAACTAGTTAGTTGGTAAAAATAAAAGCCCTCATTCACCATGATTGCTGAGACCCTGAAATTATATGTGTAGCGGAGGTATATGCAAATACCGAGGCTCAGAAATATTATGTGACTGGTTTATTTCTCCTGTCTGATGCCTTCCTTTTCTGGTAACAAGATTTTGGTCCAAACAGCTTTTAATTATTAATTATAATTAATTATTAATTACTAATTTTTTTTTTTTCTAATTATCTTCATCTGTGGATCAAAATCCTCTACTCAAACACTGCCAATATTTTATGGAGTAACTTGCTCTCTCACGTAAGATGGGATGATAGATCATGCTGTTAGCAGGGTCAGAACTAAAATATATGAAAAGTATGATCCCTTCTCTTCAAGTCAGATCTTGCAAATATGATACATAATTTTATTAATAGCTAATATAAAATAATAAATATAATGCTACTCCTGAAAAACAATCTTTTGATAGTAAAGAGTACAGTGGTATGGTAATTTGGTCCATTATATGGGACATTCCTTGTATTATATAAAGACAAATTTACATTTGTAAAATTCATACTTCTTATTCCTAGACTGCATCTACTATTGTGATTCCAGCTAAATTATTGCTACTTGATTATGTCACTCATTATATTAATTATCCTCCATATTTCCCAGTAAGTCTGTGTAAATAATTAACAGGAATCCTTATGTCAAATCACATTAGTGAAGTAATACATCAAACATCTCTTACAGCAAATCCACAAAACTCATGGATTAACTTTTTATGATCCCAACTCAAGAAATTTGATAGCATGTGTTGTAGATAACAGTTATATTTATTATTGCTTATTTCGTGGCAAGCAATTTCAAAAGTAATTTATATGCATTAATTCACTTAATTCACCTGTGATGGTTAATTTAACATGTCAACTTGATTGGGCTAAGGGATGCCCAGATAGCTGTAAAATCATTATTTCTGATTGTGTCTGTGAGGGTCTTTGAATCTGAGTAAAGAAGATAACCAAGTACATCCTCACCAATATGGCTGGGCAGCATCCAATCCAATGAGGGTCAGAATAGAACAGAAAGCTGAGTGAACTTGCTTTCTTTTCTTGAGCTGGGACACACATCTCCTCCTGCACTTCGACATCAGTGCTCCTGGTTCTGATCCTTCAAACTCATACTGAATTACGTCACTGGCTTTCCTGGTTCTCAGAGTGCAGGTGTCTGAGCCTGGGACTTTTTGGTCTCTATAATCACCTGAGCCAATTCCTATAATTAATCTCTTCTTATATCTATATGTTTATCTATCTATCTATCCATCCATCCATTCACTCATCCATTCATCCATCCATCCATCCACTCTATTGGTTCTGTTTCTCTGGATAACTTTAATACACCTCCCAACAATCCCATAATAAATATACTTTTATTATATTTATTTTGTTTTTAATAACTAGGGAAAAAAACACTTGAATAAATTGTCTCATGTCACCTAGATGTTAAGTGGTAAAGCTAAGAATGCAGCATAGATTTTGATGGGTATAGGCACAGTCTTCTATAAATGAATCTTCTATATGAATCTACATTTATAAAAGAGATTAATGCTTTACTTTATAAAAAATTATCTTCCACATTTTAATAGCAAATTTCATATTCATTATATGCTTACTTGTAACAACTTTCTCAGGGATATATCATAATATGACAATGTATAACTTTCAAATTCCTATTTTATGTGAGTATTTGGAAAACCTATTATAATAGATGGTACTGTACAGTGCTTTATATTTGGGCCTGAGATCAAGAATACCTGAATTTAAAGCAGAGCTCATAAATTTATTAATTGTATGGATTTGGCAAGTGTCATACCCATTTAAACCAGGAAAATAGAGATAATAATACCTAAACAAAACTTTTCTGATGAAATTAAATATGATAACATCTCAACTATGTAAGATAATTATGGTCAGAGTAAATGCACAATAAATTATAATCATTTTCTTTTATTTCTATAGACAGCTGTATGTTTAAAAACATAAATTGTCATACATTCATGTAGAGATGGTTCTAAATTTAACCAATGAAATCTGAGTACTGAATTGAGTGCTCTTATGGTTTATGATGTCTATACTTAACAAAAATGCAATAATACCTTTTGCCACACATATGAATGTATGTTTTATACTACATGCAAATGTGAAATGTAAGGATCCTATCGACCACTTTGTGAAAATAAAAATGATTGATGAGTTTTATTATTTCAGTTTAGAAATTCAGTTGCAAAATATAAACTCCTGTGTTACCATGGTAGCACATTACATCACTCTAATTATATAATATATGCTTAGTTCCTGAAGAAAGGCAATTTAGCAGGATTTCCATATTGATATTCAGTATATTCAATAAGGGATTTAAAATTTATTTTGAACTTTTAATTTCTTGTGACTACTCCCTTACTTGAATGCCAGAAACACCTTTGAAAGACTTTTGCTTTAATTTATAAATCCCATTAATTTTTACACGATTGGAAGAGTGAACATTTATATATGAACTGATAATCTTTCTTAGTATTACTGTTGACTAAAATGTGTTTTAGAACACAAATTAAATTTTAGTTGTTTTTTTTTAAATTACCCAACAGGAATGCTTTTGTCAGTCACTTCAATTGCATCAATTGTAAGCAAAAATGAGACAGAATGGAGTTTCCACCTCAAAGTATTTATCTTTAGTATATTTTCTATTTATTAAAATTGTTAAGGATGGTAAGGAACACTATACACAACACAATATCCACAAATTGATATCTTAGATAAAATAGACCAATTGTGTGAAGGACTCATGCTACCAAAAAGCAGGCAAAGAAACATACATAATTTTAATAGGCCTATATCTATTGAGG
This sequence comes from Balaenoptera physalus, assembly GCF_965194825.1. NCBI lineage: Eukaryota > Metazoa > Chordata > Mammalia > Artiodactyla > Balaenopteridae > Balaenoptera > Balaenoptera physalus. Next base: position 56,803,096 of record NC_138883.1, on the reverse strand, counting down.
AAATTGATTCAATAAGTAATAAGCCCTCTAAAAAGAAATAATCAGGCACAGATTGTTTTACAAATGATTTAAAGAACATTTAAGAAAATAATTATACCAATTCTCCACAACCTCTTCTAGAAAATAGAAGCAGAGAGAACACTTCCTAATTCATAATATGAGGTAAGCAAGAATCCAAATATACCACAAATGTATGAAGAAATCTCACTGAACTGGGTAGGGAAAACAGGCTCTGACCTAAGTTTGGAAATGAGTGGACTATCTAAAGTTAAAGACAAAATAAACTGTATATAAGCAAGGTACACCAGCTGATAAAGTTAAACCCCAGAGGATATTGGTTAACAATTCTGGTACTACTATAAATATATACTGGAACTGAACAATTAAGTAAATGGATGGCAGACAATTGAAGCCAGTTTTCTCACTGTTAGTGTGGGAAATTGCAGATAAGCAAGGAGAGGGGAACTAGAATGACTCATTTGGTAACGGATACGTTAGAGTTTGAGACGTCATTATGAGATCAAGTTTAGCTTAATATAAACACAGACCATAACATACACATATATTGATAGATATACATGCATATATATATGTTAGTATAGAAGCATATATTTCCTTGCTCTGTCAGTTGAGGAAAACTGAAAGCAATGACAATAGGCAAGAAGCACACCTAGCACCCATGTCTTGGTTTCTAACACCACTGTCCAATTTTAAAAACCCATGCTCCTAAGAGAAATGACTGATATTACAAAATATACATGAGCTAGGAGAACTCATAATATCAGAAAGTAAGGAAGTATGCAAAATAACACCCACAATGGTTGTAGTATGCCAAATGACACAGGAGACAACTGAAAAACCTCCCCAAGTTCAAAGCTCTTCAGTAATTTGAATGACAAACTAAAGTTACATTTAATTATAACCCAAAATGTAGAATAAGTACACATGAGTCCATACTGATATAAATAAATAACCTGAATAAAAATGAGGGTAAACCTACAATGTAGAAAAATTCTAAATAATTTACATAGATACTCTGTCTTCAAGGAGGCAGAACATAATTCCCTACTCCTCACCTGTGGGCTAAGAATAGTAACTTCCTTCTAAGGAGTACAGCACGAAAGAGGTAAAGAAGAGTCCCTTTACAACAAAAAAGCTTGACACACACTATGTCAGCCAAGTGTTCAAGGTCATCATCAACTGTTGTAAGTCATGTTAATAGTATGTGATGAAATGGCACTTTACCTCTATGTTCTTCCTCCCAAAAGCTATAACAATTGATTCACGGTAAGAAAAAATATCAGAAAAATCTCAATAGAAGGTCATTCTATAAAATACCTGGCCAGGGGGCTTCACTGGTGGTGCAGTGGTTGAGAATCTGCCTGCCAGTGCGGGGGACACGGGTTCGAGCCCTGGTCTGGGAGGATCCCACATGCCACGGAGCAACTAGGCCCGTGAGCCACAGCTACTGAGCCTGCGCATCTGGAGCTCGTGCTCCCAACAAGAGAGGCCACGATAGTGAGAGGCCCGCGCACCGTGATGAAGAGTGGCCCCCACTCGCCGCAACTAGAGAAAGCCCTCACACAGAAACCCAACTCGCACAGAAGACCCAACACAGCCATAAATAAATAAATAAATAAATAAATAAATAAATAATAAAAAAAAATACCTGGCCAGTGCTCTTCAAAGCTGTCAAGGTCATCAAAAACAAGGAACATCTGGAAAACTTGCACAGCCAGGAGTACCTGAAAGAGAAATGATGAATGAACTTGAATGATAGAAAATTATGAATAATATGATATTCTGGATGAGATCTGGGAGTGAAAAGGATATTAGGTAAAATTTAAGGAAATCTGAATACAATATGCTTAGCTAATAATAATGTATTTATATTCATCCATTATTTGTAAGAAATGTACCACACAAATGTAATAATGTTAATAACAGCTAAAACTGTGTTTGGGTTACATGAGAACTCTCTGTACTATCTTTACAACTTTTAAAAATAAAACTAAATCTCTTCTTAAAAGTAAATTTCATTTAAAATAAAACAAAATATGTTACATAATTATTTATACAGCAGCAAAGTGTTCACTGAATGGATTTCCCATAATTCATTTAAACACTTTGCTGATACTAAGCATATAGGTTTATTCCAAGTTTCACAATCCATGCATCCATTCAACAAATGTGTATTAAAATGTTTATGTGTCAGATGCTATAGTAATATTTGAGATTCAGCAACAACAACAAAAACAATAGAAATAAGCCTCTGTAAGAGCATGCTAATAACTAGAGAGGGAGAGAGGCAAAAGGCAAATAAAATACAATTGAAGAAGAGGCAATCAAATAAAAATAAAAGCAGATATATTGTTGGGGGGGTGGCTTTTAAAAATCCCATCATCTCCAGCCTCTTCCTCTAGCTGCTCTATGGACAGGAGAATGAAGGAGTAAAAGAAGGAAGACCCCTTAGAATTTTATTGCATTGGCCTAGGAGAGAAATTTAGGTGCTGTGGGGTTAGATTAGGATGGTAGCAAGAGACATAGTAATGAAGGATTGGTCTCTGAATGTATTACAAGGAGAAGCCAGAAGAATTCTCATTATTTGGATGTGAGTATGAGGGAAGAAGATAAATCAAGATTATTCTTTTTTATTAATGAAGGTATTTGTTGCTATAAATATCTCTCTTAGAAATGCATTTGCTGCATTTCATACATTTTGGTATGTCATGTTTTCATTTTCATTTGTTTCAAGATACTTTTGAATTTCTCTTTTGATTTCTTCTTTGACTCATTGGTTGTTTATAAGCATGTAGTTTAACCTTTATATTTTTGTGAATTTTCTAGTTTTCTTCTTGTAACTGGTTTCTACTTTCATTCCACTGTGTACAGAAATGATGCTTCATATGATTTCAAAATTCTTAAATTTAAGATTTGTTTTGTGGCAAAACATATGATCTATCCTGGAGAATATGCTGTATGCACTTAAGAAGAACACGTATTCTGCTGCTGTTGGATGGAATGTTCTATAAATATCTGTTAAGTCCATCTGGTCTAATGTGTATATTGCTCCTGTTTAAAAATGTGCAGAGGTACTGAACTGAAATTTTTCCAAAGAAGATATACAAATGGACAAGTACACAAAAAGGTGCTCAACATCACTAATCATCAAGGAACTGCAAATCAAAACCACAATGAGATATTACCTCATACCTTTTAGAATGGATATCATCAAAAAGGCAAGAAATAGCAATACTGATGAGAAAAGGGAACACTGTTTCATTGTATGTGGAAATGTAAATTTGTTCAGCCACTCTGGAAAACAGTATGGAGGTTCCTCAAACAATTAAAAATAGAACTACCATATGATCCAGCAATTCTACTTCTGGGTATAGATTAAAAAATATGAAAAGGGAATATTAGAGAGATATCTGCTCTCCCATGTTTATTGCTGCATTTTTCTCCCAATATCTAAGATATGGAAACAACCTAAGTGCCAGTCAATGGATAAGTAGATTAAGAAGATATGGTACACATATATGCAATGGAATATTATTTAGCCATGTGAAAAAAGGACATCCTGTCATTTTCAACTATATGAATGGACTTTGAGGTCACTATGCTAAGGGAAACAAGTCAGACAGAGAAAGGTAAACTCTGTATGATATCACTTATATACAAATTTTTAAAAAGTCAACTTCATAGAAACAGACTAAAATGGTAGTTACCAGAGGCAGGGGGTTGGGGAAAAAGAGGAGATATTGGTCAAAGAGTATAAAGTTTCAGCTAAAAGATGAATAAGGTCTGGGGATCTGATGCACAGTATAATGAATATACTCAAGCTGCTGAAAGAGTAGATCTTAAATATTCTCACCACAAAAAAAGGAAATGGTGACTATGTATTGTGATGCAGGTGTTAATAAATGCTGTAATGGTAATCATTTTTCAATATATAAGTGTATCAAATCAACACGTTGTACACCTTAAATAATGAACACTGTTATATGTAAATTATCTTAATAAAGTTGGAGGAAAAAAGTCCATGAACTAAGAAGCTAAAGAAAAACACCTTATACTTTGCATAAAGGTAATTAAAATGCACAACTTTTAAGTATTTTAAAACATTTGCATAATTGTCCTAAATGCAGAAACAAAAACAACCAGTGAGATTGTTTAATCTATTTCCCCAGAATTAGTGCATGCATTTGAATTAGGCAACTGCATAAAACAAAAAGCCTAAAATAAAAGTGAATGAATACAATAAATGCTTAATTTTTATATAAAAGAAGTCCAGAAGTAGGTAGTACAAGGCTTCTGTAGCTCCTCCATGATTATCAGAGACTCAGTCTCTTTCTATCTCATTGTGCCAGAATCCTATGATTTGCTGATTTTAATACTCAAGTATAAGAAAGATGCTCTCACGCCATACTTGTGATCCAGTTTTCAGAAATAAACAAGGAAGAAAGGAAGGGCAAAGAGAATGTACCTTCTAGGAAATTTTACCAGTACATTGTCTTTAACAGACTTATCTGAAATCTCATCACCACAATCACCTTCACATCATTTGCTAGAACTACATCACATGACCAAACCCAGATGCAATCTACTGTACAACATAGTACCTATAGTTAACAATATACTATTGTGTACTTTAAAATAAGAGGATAGATCTCACATTAAGCATTCTTACCGCACATACACACAAACAGAAAGAAGTTTTTGGAGGAGATGGATGTGTTTAGTATCTTAATTGTGGTGAAATATCACCAGTGTATGCATATGTCCAAACTCAGCAAGATGAATACATTAAATGCATGCAATTTTTTGTACATCAATTATACATCATAAAGGTTAAAATTTTTTTAAAAAAAAGGTTTCCTAACAGATGCATTGTGATCCATAAAAATTCAGAAAAAAGTTTTTACTAAGGAGGAAGAAAAGTGTATCTTCAGTAGTCATTTACCAGCATATATTCTATTCAGTTACAATGAAAATACAGTTGACCCTTGAACAAAGGGTTAGTGGCACCAGCCCCCCAAGCAGTCGAAAATCCAACTTATAGTTGGCCCTCCGTATTTAAGGTTCCTCCACATAAATGGTTCCTCCTTATCCGAGCTTCTGCATCCTCAGACTCAATCAAGCAGGGATTTTGTAGTACTGAAGTATTTACTATTGAAAAAAAAAAATCTGTGTGTAAGTGGACCTGCACAGTTCAAACCCATGTGGTTCAAGGGTCAACTGTATCTTTCCTTAAAAATATTTTAAGTGTCATATGTCTGTTATAGTTTTATTTTATTTCCTAATTAGTATAAAGTTTAATACTTAGTTGCATGTTTAGTAGTCATTTGTGTTTCTGCATGTCTGTATTTACAAGAAGGTAAATTATGAGAAAGTCTTGAGAGACAAACCAAGGGCTGAGAAAAACAAAACAACTGCCATTTAACTTAATGGTTAGAAAAGAGCCAGTTGTAAATTCAGAGTAACTGTTCTTTATGGGACAATTTTGAGAAGAACCAAAGTATTATATGACCCACTGTAATGTGGAAAGTGTAAATTCCCTTTTACTGTCATTCGTGTGATATGAACCACTATATCTCCAGAACGACCCTGTTCAAAAGTAATTATATTATCAGAGAAAGAAAATTATTAGCACATTTGCATAAATTAATTTATTGTTTAAATAGCTGTAATGGAAAATGATGGTACTCTCAGGGTTTGTACTAAGGTAAATCATGACAGAGGAAAGGAGAATAAAATATGGCAAACTGCTCCAAAAGTAATTCATATTAGGGCTTTTCTCTGTTATACCAGGTTAAATTTCATCAGAGATTTATTTCCTTAAGTAGAGTGGCATCCCAAGAATACAGAGATTCTGAAGATTAGTTTTCAAACTTTATTAAGGTCATCCTTGAATGGAATACATCATAAATTTTTACCACTTTAACTTTTGATATGTTGAGTTAAAAACATTCAAAGCATACATGTATTGGTGAAGTAAAGCATTACAAAACAATGCCACTTAGTTTTTCTGGAAGAACTAGGGAACATACAGATAATGACCCTGAGTATGTCCTCTTATTCTCTATCATCAAAACATAATTTTGGCTGAGTGCACAGGGCATGTGCCAACATCAAGATTTAAAAGAGTGCTTTGACTTTAGCTTTATTAATAAAACGAATGTCCTTGAAATCTACTTTCTCTCTTCCTTCATCATGGTTGTAGGCCCAATCATTTCCTGGGACAATAAAGTTTATTCTCTGCTCCCAACCCTTAGTCATAATAGGTAAGGTGGAAAAATTGAAGAAGGAGGGTCAAAAATCTGTGAGGATTCTTCACTAATGTATTAATAAAGAAATTGTTTTATGAGCACCGTTCTATCTCCATAAAGATAGGGGAATATGACAAAATGAATTCAACCAGGTGTAAACCAGGATACCATAGCCAAGAAATAATGAAAATCAAATGCTCTTACAAACTCATATCTAGTTAAGAATCATGCAATTTGATCCAGAATCTTGGATTCCAAACCAAGTCAACAAACTAAAAACAAACAAACAAAAAGCAAGTGAAATAAAAGAAACCAGCACTAGCGTAGAAGAAAATCAGGGTATTTTTGGAACAGAAATAGGTCTAAAATCTAGGGAAAATCTAGCGTCATTGAGAGAGAGAAAGTGAGCCCATACGAATGGCAAATTTAGGAAATGACCAATGGTCGTTTCATTTAATTATATTTAATATTGAGGTTAAAAGAAGGAGATAGATGTTTCTAGAATTTAATGCATTGACATATCCACTTTGTGATTGGCTGCATGTTCTGTGTGCGAAAAATTCAAATATCTAAGTGCCTGTTTGCTCCACCATTTGGTAGGGATCAGAAGTATCCTCAACCCCTATTAATATGCGTTACATTTTTTAGAGAATCACTTCCAATCAAAGGAAAAAGCAAAAATATCAAAAGCAACAGCAACAACAAAAACCTTAATAATATCTCTCTACTCTGTAGAAGTCTATTAATTTAGTAATTTGTACAAAGTTCTTCATTATCATTTATTATTGTTTAACATAGGCTTTAAAAAAATCAAATATAGAGGGCATAAGAGATTGATTTTCCCATGGGAAACAGGAGAGCCTGAAATAATAAATTTTCAAAATAGGTCTATTTAATGTTCCAATTTTTATCCTGATAGCAGCCCAGCAAGCAACCAAGAAGAGATTATTCCTTCCTGGAGGTAGCTGCATTCAGCGACAAAACTGTCTTTCTAATGTGTATAGACCACAAAGAGGTGGAGGAGGTAGATTAAGCAGTCTTTTTGTCATTTTGGGAGGAAGATGTTCCAATGTGCAACAATAAAAGATACCAATAGATGATAGGAAGTGAAGAAGGTCCACTGAATATCTTAACTATCAGTGTATTGTTGAATTGCTTTTGTGATTAAAAAAATACCGTTGTTAGACTGTAAACGATTAATAAAAGTAAAAAAAAATGATACAGAGTAGTTTCAAGGGGCACCACATTGTAGCTCAGGTCAGTTGGTCAGACTCGAACAGTAATAACAACCTGAAAAGGTATCAACAGTGGTGAGACATGATGTGTGGCCTTGAGCTGGGGTCAAAGGCCTGATATAGTCAATCTGCAGATGTGGAACACACACGGGAAACCCCTAGTGCAATGAGATCTCTTCCACTGGGAGATAACCTAGTAAACTTTTGGCGGGAGTCACAGGTCTATCATACAGTGGTAGCTCAGTTTATAGTAGTGGATATGTTGCCATGTCTAGTACGATGATTGATCTAGGCAGTAATGGTCACAATCTTAGGAGTGCAGGCTTAATCAGCAGCTTGTTTCTAGTCAGTTGCATCAGAAAATGATATTTTACCATGGACATCCACATGAATTACCAGGTATTTATATAAATAGCCATGATTCGTTTCCACATTTCATGGTCCCAAAGAGCAGTGTCTACAATTTGCCAGTATTTTATTTTTCAAGGGCAGATCAAACAGTGAGGCAATTGGGAACAGCCCAAGAATCAGTAGAAAAATATACCAAGGTTAATCTAAGGGAGTATTTGCCAGAGTTATGAGATGGCCTTAAGTTCTGCCCAATGAGTGGAGTAACTACGTCTGTTTTGGGTTCTGCTCAGCTGGTACTGCAGCAGAACAGCTTCAGCAGCCCGGTGGGCACGACTGGTCCTTAGCTTAGCCAAAATCCTTCAGTGTTTTCCTTTGCTCTTAAGCACAACTTGTAAATTTTTGGTGAAACCTGGACATAATGTATCAAGTAGTAAGACCCAAGGTAATTGGGTTTTTAATGAGGTTTTATGATAAACTGGTTTGTTGTTGGCATGTTCAGTGGTTGCTTTAGCATAGGTGTCTGGGGCTTAAATTTCTTGTAGAATGTTTGCTTTCCTTTTTCTTTCTTCCCTGTTGTCTTAAGAATTTCCTTAAGAAATTCTTTATTCCCATCTTACCCCTAGGTTCTTCATGACCTTTTTTTTTTTTTTCTTAGATTCCATATATATGTGTTAGCAACAGACCTACTAGAGAATGGACTTGAGGATATGGGGAGGGGGAAGGGTAAGCTGTGACAAATTGAGAGAGTGGCATGGACATATATACACTACCAAACGTAAAATAGATAGCTAGTGGGAAGCAACCGCATAGCACAGGGAGATCAGCTCGGTGCTTTGTGACCACCTAGAGGGGTGGGATAGGGAGGGTGGGAGGGAGGGAGATGCAAAAGGGAAGAGATATGGGAACATATGTATAACTGATTCCCTTTGTTATAAAGCAGAAACTAACACACCATTGTAAAGCAATTATACTCTAATAAAGATGTTAAAAAAAAAAAAAAGAAATTCTTAAATAGTGTCTGTGCCTTTTGGCTCTCTGAGTAATCCACTGTTAACACATTGGAACCTTGTTGATTGGTGGCAAGATGTAGGGGGATGGGAAGCATTCTATTATCTTACAACGAAATCTTAGTTGTTCATGGTACCTGAGTTACTTCATAGAGTTTTCAGGCCCGATACTCCCTTTCCTTTTGGCCCCTCATCTGGGCCAGCTGATAAAAGAGCCTGAGTGCTCCCTCCTTTGGCCCTAGGCTGCATGTGCAGGAGAACCATCAACTCAGTCCTACCCTCTAATCGCAGTAAAATCCCAGCCAGTCTCCTTTCCTTGCCATCTCAAGCTATTTCTAGACCTGCTTGGGAGTCAGCCTTGTTCCTGCCAGAAAGCCTCATTATGTTAGTAATAGACCTTTACCTACCCTCTTGGTGCATGAGTGGTGTCATCAGCTTTGATATCCACACCAAATTTTATGTGATGTGACTATCACATTTCTTTGAAGTGATCACAACATGAGGGGATGTTAACCTAATCACACCCTATAAAACCTGAAAAGCTATGATTTGTACACACAAACACACACACACGATAATAGCAATCCCTAAAATATTACATGAATTTGATTGTCTGCTCAATCTTGGTACTTAGCCATTTCTCATGAAAAATTAGGCATATGGAATAATTGAAATAAATTCTCCCATTAGAAGGCCCAGTTTAATCAAAATGACCGTGATTTGCTGAACGTTGCCCCCCAGAGATGTCTATATCCTAATCGCCAGAACCTGTGAATATATTATCTTACTAAGTAAAAGGGACTTTGCAGAATCTTGAGAAGGGGAGATTATCCTTCATTGTCTGGGCAGGTCCAATGCAATCACAAAGTTTTTATAAGAGAGAGGCAGGAAGATCAGAGTTAGAATACATAAGAATGGAAGTAGATGCCAGGGAGAGATTACACTATACTGCAGACTTTGAAGATGGAGAAGGGCCATGAGCTAAGGAATGTAGGTATTCTCTAGAAGCTGGAAAAGGTGAGGAACACTGTCTCTACTACAGCCTATAGGAAAAACACCTGCTTGCAGATCCATTTTTTACTTCCAACTTCCAGAACTTTAAGAGAATAAATATGTGTTGCTTAAAGCCACTTAGTGTGTGGTAATTTGTTAAGGCTGCAATAAGAAGTTAATATAGTGGCAAAAGGAAGGAAATGAGCTGATTATTTCCCCAGTGTTGCCTACAGAAGAACATGTTGATTTACTACTGAAAACTGAATCCTTAGAGCTACTCTGGCTTGCGTGGTTTCCAAAGCCTGGTTAAATTTTCCTTCATTTCTTTAAGCTAGCTCATGCCCTTATAATGAAATTGATTTTTTTTTTTAAACATCTTTATTGGAGTATAATTGCTTTACAATGGTGTGTTAGTTTCTGCTTTATAACAAAGTGAATCAGTTATACATATACATATGTTCCCATATCTCTTCCCTCTTTCATCTCCCTCCCTCCCACCCTCCCTATCCCACCCCTCTAGGTGGTCACAAAGCACAGAGCTGATCTCCCTGTGCTATGCGGCTTGAAATTGATTTTTAATCAAATCAACTATGTTGTTTTGAATTGCCCACATTTAAAAAACAATAAATATATAATTTATTTTCCTGGACAGTTTCTAAACTCAAATGAGATAAAGCAAGCAATTTGCTCAATGAAAGATGGCCACTGTTACATAAACAAAGATGTCTCAGTGTAACATAAAAAAAGGAATAGTATAACACTGACACTTTGAATTTCCCTTCCTGAATCCAATATTTATCTTTTCCTTCTTCCTTAAAGGTAGTCATTAACCAGATTTCAAAAACTGCAGTTATGATTTTGCTTGTTTCTAACCTTATATAAATTGAATTACATAATATACATCTATTATCTAGTTTTTTCACTCATAATAATGTTGGAAAATTCTTCCATGTGAATATATGCAAGTAGATTTCAATTATTTTTATCATTGTGTAAAATATTTCATATAAATAAGCTGTAAATTATTTATCTGTTCTTTTACTGATGTACAGTGTAGTTTTTTCTAGCTTTTGGCCTATATGGATAATGCTACTATCCACTCTCTCATGTGTATCTTTTGGCAAACATATACATGCATTTATGTTAGCTATATTCTCAGAAAAAATATTTTTTAGATCAAAGGATATTAATGTATTAACATCAGTAGATAATGACAAACAGCTTTCCAAAGTGACTATATAAAATCCCATTTCCTCCAGCAATATATAAGATTTTTAATTTGTCCATATCATCACCAATATTTCTTAATTTCAAGCATTTTAATTTTAGCCTATCTGGTGGGTAAGTAGTGATATATCATTATGGTTTTAAATTTGCATTTCCCTCGTTAGTAATGAGCTTGACTAAACTTTCATACTTTCATTGCCTATTTAAACATTCTCTTTTGTGAAGCCTGTTCAAGTATTTTGCACATTTTCTCTGTGGATTTATCACTGATTTGTAGGAGTTCTTTCATTAGGTATATGTTTTGCAAATGTCTTCTCTGATCTGTGCTTTTCCTTTTACAAATGTTAACTCTATTTTTGATGAATATAAATTATTAATTTAAACCTAATTTGTCAGTCATTGCTTTATGGTTATACATTGTGTTCCCCATTTAAGAAATCATTCCTTATTCTAATGTAAAGGAGATATCTATTATCTTCTATAAATTTTGTTACTTTGCTTCTCTATTTAAATCTACACTCTACTTGTAATTAAATTTTGGTGTGAGATAGGATTGTGTGAAAAAGAATTAACATAACAGGTCTGTTTGCTCAGTCCTCACATGTCTTCAAAGCTGCCTGGAACCATCATGATCCCTTGGCCAACTCCCAAGAATGTGCTCCTTGGAAGGTCCTTTATGTTAATGACTGATGATTCTTTACATCTGGAATAATAAGTTGTGCCATATCAACTTATCAGTTTTGCTTTGCACAAACACCAAGATCGATAATGTGCACTAGTTTTCATTTTGGGGTTCCTATGTTTCAGTTACCATGGCTGGTCACATAACAGGATATGCTTATGTGACCAGCCTTCCATCAACACCCTGGGAAGGGACACTTTTCATGTGTCCCAGAAAGTCACAGGCCAGAGATAAATGCATTCTATCCAGTACCAGAAGTGGAAGAACATGGAAGCCTGTATGTTATTCCTCAGAAGTTTGCCCAATGCTTATCTTTTTTTCCTGTTTCTGTTGTTCTTTATCTGTTTGCTTATCATATATATATAAAACCTGCTATCAATTCTTATGAGTCCTTGGATCAAATCATCAAGTTTGAGTATGGGGGTGAGATTACCAAAACAAGCCAAGATTTACTGTCCTTTGTATAGACATTCAAATGACTCAGCACTATTTATTAAAATACCATTTTTCCCCACTGTCTCTGTCCTAAATTAAGATTATGTATAAGTATTGGGCTGTTAGTGTACTCACTAATTCTTTTCAGTTGACCTTTGTCTATCATTTATTCAATGCCACATCATCTTAAATACTAAGTTTTGTTAGTCTATAGAATGTCTTCTTAACTTGTTCTTGAGGAGGGAACACTTCCAAACCCATTCTATGAAGCCACCATTACCAATACCAGATAACAATACCACAAGAAAAGAAAACTATAGACCAATATTCTTGATGAATATCAGTGCAAATATTCTGAACAAAACACGGGCAAACTTAATTCAAGAACATATGAAAAGGTTTATACACCATCACCAAGTGGGATTTATCCATGGGATTTAAGGACAGTTCAACTTATGCAAATCAATAAATTAATACATCATATCAATAAAATGAGAGATAAAAATTATGTGATCATCTCAATAGAGGCAGGAAAAGCATTTGACAAAAATATAACATCTTTTCATGATAAAATCCCTTAACAGATTGAGTATAGAAGGAACAAACCTCAATGTAATAAAGGTCATATACTACAAACTAACAGCTAACATTATGCTGAATGGAGAAAAATTGAAAGCTTTTCCTCTAAGATCAAGAACAAGACAAGGATGCCCACTCTCACCACTTCTATTCAGTATAGAACCAGAAATCCTGGCTAGAGCAATTAGGCAAGACAAAGAAACAAAAGACATCTGAATTGAAAAGAAAAAGTAAAATTATCATTATTTGCTAATACATTTTTATATACAGAAAATCTCAAAAAGTCAATCAAAAAAATGGTGGTAACTAATCAATAATTTCAGTAAAGTTGTAGGATACAAAATCAACATACAAAAATCATTTGTGTTCTATACACTAACAACAAAACATCTGAAAAAGAAATTTTAAAAAAAGATTTCATTCACAATAGTATCAAAAACAATAAAATAGGGGGCTTCCCTGGTGGCACAGTGGTTGAGAATCTGCCTGCCAATGCAGGGGACACAGGTTTGAGCCCTGGTCTGGGAAGATCCCACATGCCATGGAGCAACTGGGTCCGTGAGCCACAATTACTGAGCCTGCGTGTCTGGAGCCTGCGCTCTGCAACAAGAGAGGTCGCGATAGTGAGAGGCCCGTGCACCGCGATGAAGAGTGGCCCCCGCTTGCCACAACTAGAGAAAGCCCTCGTACAGAAACGAAGACCCAACACAGCCATAAATAAATAAATAAATAAATAAATTTTTTTAAAAAAGATGCAACATGGGTAGCACATAACTCCTTAAAAAAAATAAAATAAAATAAAATTTTTAGAAATAAATTTAACTAAGAAAGTGAAAGATCTATGCAAAGAAAACTATGAGACTTTACTGAAAGAAATCAAAGAAGACACAAACAAATGAAAAGACATCCCATTGTTCATGGATTGGAAGAATTAATATTTTTTAAAAGATTCCATACTATCTAATGCTTCTACAGAACCAATGTAATCCCCATGAAAATACAGAGGCATTCTTCAAAGAAAAAGAAGAAACAATCCTAAAATTTGTCTGGAACCAGGAAAGACCCTGAATAGCCAAAGAAATTCTGAAGAGAAAAGAACAAACCTGGAGGTATCACACTTCTGGATTTCAAACTACACAACAAAGCCACAGTAATAATAACAGTATGGTATTGGCACAAAACAGACATATAGACCAATGGAATAGAATCAAGAGCCCAGAATTAAATCCCAGCATATGCAGTCAACTAGTAGGGAGCCAAGGACATCCAGTGGGAAATGAATAGTCTCTTTAACATATGGTGCTGGGAAAACTGGAGAAACACAGGTAGAACTATGAAATTGGACTGCCATATCAGAACACTCACAAAAATTAACTTGTTGTGGATCAAAGACTTAAATATAAGACCTGATAACATAAATCTTCTAGAAGAAAACATAGGGGAAGAAGATACTTGATATTGGTCTTGGTAAAGATTTTTTGAACATGATGCCAAAAGTACAAACAACAAAAGCAAAAATCGGTAAATGGGACTACATCAAACTCAAAAGCTTTGCACAACAAAATAAATAATTAATAAAATGAAAAGACAATCTACAGAGTGTGAGAAAAATTTTGCAAATCATATATTGAATAATGGGTTAATAACCCAAAAAAGGAACTTATAGAACTTAACAACAACAACTCGTCACAGAAACAATCCAATTAAAAAATGGGCAGAAGAACTAAATAGACATTTTTCAAAAGAGGATTATCAGTATGACCAACAGGCACATGAAAACAGGCTCAACATCACTAATCATCAGGGAAATGTAAATCAAAACCACCTCAGGTGAAATATCACCTCACACCAGTTAGAATGGTTATCAAGAAGAGAAGAAACAACAAGTGCTGGCAAGGATGTTGTGAAAAGGGGGTCCTTATACACCATTAGCAGGAAAGTAAATTGGTCGAACCACTGTGGAAAATAATATGGAGATTCCTTAAGAAATTAAACATAGATCTACCATATGATCCAGCAACTCCACTTCTGGGTATACACCCAAAGAAAATGAAAACAGAATTTCAATTTCATGCATTCCATGTTTATTGTAGCATTAGTCACATTAGCCAATATATGGAAACAACCTAAATGCCCACCAAAGGAATAATGGATTAAAAAGATGCAGCATACATACACAATGGAATATTATTCAGTTATGAGAAAGGAAGATAATCCTGCCATTTGTGACAACATGGATAGACCTTGAGCACATTATGCTAAGTGAGATGTCAGACAGAGAAGGACAAGTGTTGTATGATATCACTACTATGTGAAATCTAATAAAGTCAAATTCAGAAAAAAAAGAGAATAAATTGGCAGTTACCAGTGGATGGGGGTTGGGGGATAAGACTGGTGTTGTTTAAGGGTACATACGTGCAAGAAGTAGTAAATAAGTTATCAAGATATGATACAGAGTATAATGAATATAGACAACAATATCATACTGTAATTGTGTAATATGATAAATATTGCTATAATGACAATCATACTACAACACCTAAATGTATCAAAGAAACATGTACACATTAAATTTACACAATGTTACATGTCAAATTTATTTAATTTTTTAAAAAGTACAGTTGACCCTTTACATCAAGGGTTGAACTGTGCAGGTCCACTTATAAGCAGAGTTCTCAGTAGTAAATATTACAATACTACACAATCTGGGGTTGGTTGAATCCATGAATGTGGAACTGCAGATACAGAAGAAACAAGGATATGGAAGAACTGCATAAGTGGAGGGCTGGCTATAAGTTATATGTAGACTTCAATTGCATGGAGTGTCTTTACCCTTAACTCCCCCATTGCTCAAGGGTCAACTGTATTTGGATGCTTCCTCTCTTTATTCTCTAGAAATATTTGCATGATTTTGGAATTATTTTTCTCTTAAATATTTGCCAGAAATAATGGGTAATATAATTCTGTTATGTAGTTTTATTTGTTGGAAGATTTTTAAGTATAGATTCAATTTTTTTAAAATAGCAAGCTATTCAGGATTTCTATTTTCTCTTGTGTGAGTTTTGATGTTGCATAATTCAAGCAATATGATAAAGTCAAATTTTTAACATTTGTTGACATTAAGTTTTATCTTTTTAGTATCTCTCGCATTTACAGTATTCTCCCCTTTTTTATCTGAGATTGGATATTTTTGTCTTCTCTCATCTTTCTTGATTTGTCTTAGAAAGTGTAAGTATATTTTATTAATCTTTCCAGAGAGCCATTTGTTTTGTTGATTTCCTCTATTGTATTATTTGTCATTACTTTCTGCTCGATATTTATTATTCCCATTGTTCTAATTTCTTAGAATTTAATTTGCATATCATTTTCTTGAGATGGATGCATAACATTTTGATATCTTAGACTTTTTTAATTTTAGCATATGGATTTACAGCCATTAGCTTCCCTTAAAAATTGCTCTAGCTGGGTCCGACAAATTGTGTTTGTTTGTTTTCCAGGTAAATATATTTTCAAATATCCATTGTAACTTTTTTCAAGCAATATTTAAGAGTACATTGCCAGGGCTTCCCTGGTGGCGCAGTGGTTAAGAATCTGCCTGCTAATGCAGGGGACACGGGTTCGAGCCCTGGTCTGGGAAGATCCCACATGCCGCGGAGCAACTAGGCCCGTGAGCCACAACTACTGACCCTGCGCGTCTGGAGCCTGTGCTCTGCAACAAGAGAGGCCGCGATAGTGAGAGGCCCGTGCACCGCGATGAAGAGTGGCCCCCGCTTGCCGCAACTAGAGAAAGCCCTCGAACAGAAACGAAGATCCAACACAGGCAAAAATAAATAAATAAAAATAAATAAAAGAGTACATTGCCAGATATATGGAATTTTCTATCTGGTCAAAGACAATATGATGTAAGATTTTAGCCCTTTGAAATGTATTAAGACTTTTTCTATGGCTCAGCATTTAGTCAATTTTAAAAACCATTCGATGTATTCTAAAAATAAATTATACTGCAATTGTCAGCACAGTGTTTTATATGTGTCTACCGGATCATGTTTGCTCATTGAATTGGTTAAACTTTCATGATGTTTGCTGTTTTGTATGATTCTTACATCAGGTACTGAGAGTGGTGTATTAAGATCTTACATTATAGATTATTTTATTTTTCTTTGTAGTTACATCTTTCTGATGAGTGTATCATTAATCATTATCAAATTACCCTCTATTTAGCAATGCTTTTCTATTACTGTCTATTTTGTCTGATATTATTCTGGCTTCAAACTTTGCCAGGGGCTTTGACTATATACTTAATGTTTTTCTTTAGCCTTTCATCTCAATTGTAATTTTTTGAAATAATATATGCACTATTTACACTACAAGGCTAATTTTAATGAATGTGACAATCTAAAACATTATAAAAATATAATGCAAATATCCTTCCCAATTAGATAATAATATATTACTTATTTATCCATTTTAAGTATGTTTATATATCAATTTTTTCCAAAGATTAACCTTATCCGGCACTGAACTATCTATAAATTAATTGGTAAAATGCATTCCATAAATTTATAAAATATGAATACCTATTGCTATTTTGCATCGATTGACAGCTGTATAGAAAAGGGAAACTGAGTTACAACTCAATTTTTGAAGGACATGTTAATGGAATCTTGACTAGATGAGGAAACAAAGGTGGATAGGAAATAAAAACAAAAATAAACAAATGGGACCTAATGAAACTTAAAAGCTTTTGCACAGCAAAGGAAACCATAAACAAGACCAAAAGACAACCCTCAGAATGGGAGAAAATATTTGCAAATGAAGCAAATGACAAAGGATTAATCTCCAAGATTTACAAGCAGCTCATGCAGCTCAATAACAAAAAAACGAACAACCCAATCCAAAAATGGGCAGAAGACCTAAATAGACATTTCTCCAAAGTAGATATACAGATTGCCAACAAACACATGAAAGAATGCTCAACATCATTAATCATTAGAGAAATGCCAATCAAAACTACAATGAGATATCATCTCACACCGGTCAGAATGGCCATCATCCAAAAATCTAGAAACAATAAATGCTGGAGAGGGTGTGGAGAAAAGGGAACACTCTTGCACTGTTGGTGGAAATGTAAACTGATACAGCCACTATGGAGAACTTTATGGAGGTTTCTTAAAAAACTAAAAATAGAACTACCATACGACCCAGCAATCCCACTACTGGGCATATACCCTGAGAAAACCATAATTCAAAAAGAGTCATGTACCACAATGTTCACTGCAGCTCTATTTACAATAGCCAGGACATGGAAGCAACCT
The DNA here is from genome assembly GCF_965194825.1 of Balaenoptera physalus. Classification (NCBI taxonomy): domain Eukaryota; kingdom Metazoa; phylum Chordata; class Mammalia; order Artiodactyla; family Balaenopteridae; genus Balaenoptera; species Balaenoptera physalus. The sequence goes on along the minus strand of NC_138883.1, from coordinate 56,785,003 downwards.
AAGTGTCCATTATCGGATGAATGGATAAAGAAGATGTGGCACATATATACAATGGAATATTACTCAGCCATAAAAAGAAACGAAATGGAGTTATTTGTAGTGAGGTGGATGGAGTTAGAGTCTGTCATACAGAGTTAAGTCAGAAAGAGAAAAACAAATACAATATGCTAACACATATATATGGAATCTAAGGGAAAAAAAAATTAGGTCATGAAGAACCTAGTGGCAAGATGGGAATAAAGACACAGATCTACTAGAGAATGGACTTGAGGATATGGGGAGGGGGAAGGGTAAGCTGTGACAAAGTGAGAGAGGGTCATGGACATATATACACTACCAAACGTAAAATAGATAGCTAGTGGGAAGCAACCACATAGCACAGGGAGATCAGCTCTGTGCTTTGTGACCACCTAGAGGGGTGGGATAGGGAGGGTGGGAGGGAGGGAGATGCAAGAGGGAAGAGATATGGGATCATATGTATATGTATAACTGATCCACTTTGTTATAAAGCAGAAACTAACACACCATTGTAAAGCAATTATACTCCAATAAAGATGTTTAAAAAAAAAAAAAAAGGATGGAGTCTGAACACAGTGAGTCTGAGAGAGAGATGCTGTGATAACGTGGTTAAGAAGAGCTGCTTGAGGCAATGTAATCCTAACACTGGAAGGGTACGACATAGTAAATCAAGAGAGGAATTTCACCAAGATCTTAGGAAGCCTAAAATATTAAGCACTGCTGATACTTCTGTTGTCACCTTCGTACAAGGAGTTAAAATAAAATAGGACTGAATTTCTCAAAAATTAAAGGTTTCAAGGAACTCTGTGCACCAGATGTTGAGGAAAAAATTACCAAAACAAGTGCTGAATTTTTCAAGAATTTCCTAATTAAAAGCAAAGCAATGTGGTCTAAACTCTTTATCAAAGAGAGATGTGTATCTTAGAGCATAGCAGGCAAATAGCAAGAGTAAAAAGAGGAAAGTGGCTAGCCTGCATTTAAGAGGAAAGAGCCTTTTAAAAAGGCAAAAGAAAAATGCTGAAGTACAATGCTTCCTTGTTTAATACAAGAGGTGGGCTGTATTATTCACAAATCATTTACATAATTTCCCTTCAGTTTTGTGGAGGTGAAAGTAGGAAGAGTCTTTGAAATAACTGTGATTTTTATTTCTTCTGAGAAAAACTATATTCCATTGCAGTGAGGACATTAAATACTACTGAAAGTTAAGAATAAAGAGATTTTTTTTTCCCCCAGAAGAGATTGCATGATCCACAAACACAATAAAACTGTTTACGAGGAGACAAATTACAGCCCTATGAAGAAACGTATTGAACCATATTGAAATAAACACAGAGTGGCTTCATGAAAGAATGCCATGGGTATGAATATGGATGGAGGTAGGAAGTCCAGTGAAATAACCATATGGGTAAAGGTAAAGGAATATGCTTAGTTGGCTGAAATAACTGGCTCTAAAATTTTAATCACATCTTATATTGCAGTTACTGAACCAAGAACAAAAATAAGTTCCTGGTGGTAGAGGAGACAAAATTCATCACACTTCCAAATGTCCCTAAAGAAGGCAACCGCATAATAAAATCTTAAATTTATTTCTGGGACAAAAAGTATCTCTCTGCATATAAAAGTCCATACTCCTTTTGTCAGCAATGATTACTATTTGGACCAGAATATTTCCTCTTTCAACTTAGTCAGCAGGCAATAGAGTGTTAAAATATATATCCATTTACAAAGAAACTTTAGCTCATATTCCTGGAAATATTTATTGCTTCTAAGACTTTCAAAGCATATCTTTATATTGCTTGCATTCTTTGCTCTCCAATTTACCTTATATTTTATTTTATGCTGCATAAAATCCCTCTTGAAATGCAGAGTATAGATTCAACAAATAGCTTTCCAACAAGCTGTTTAAAGTTTTTCTTTCCTCCCTCTATCCAACTTCTACCATATATTCATATTTTTAAAAATCAATACTTTTTTATGTCTATGCCCTCTATGATACCATTTATGCAGATTCTTCTTGTTCAGTAAAATGAAGTGTTTATGTATACATATCTGCTAAGAGTCCCGGTCTGCCTATTGATTTGGAGGACAGCTTTAGGCAGCCAAACAGGCACAGATGGGAGAGAATTCAGTACTGGCAAAGATACGGGTAGAAGGCAGAGTTGCACAGCCACTTTTGAGCTTTTGTTTCAATCCTTCAACCTCAGAAAAGGGATCAAGAAATAAACCGGGCAAGTGAGACAGTGGAAATATATTTAGTCTGCCAAGGTTGGAGGTCTAGCTTTCAGATTTATGGATCAAGCGTAAATTACTTATAAAAAAAGGTAATGCTGCCCCCAATATCTTAACTCACTAAGCTGCAGAAACAGAATATTATCAATCTCAACTATACTGTTGCTTTAATAACCTGCTCTACTACTCTGATATTTGAATTCGAATTTAGAAACTATTGATGAATAAAAAGAACCAGGAAAATAGTTTTTAAAAAGCTATTCAGAACTTAGCTATATTAGGAATCCTAGTAGAAATATTATTCAATATAGAAAGAAAACTGGAAGTATTAGAATTTTCTGAAATTGTTCCTGTTTCATATCCTTGCAATTGATTCAATATGTACAATTTTCATGTTAAAAGAAAGAAAAAAGTTAGTTATACGGAAATCCTAAAAAATTTCTATTGATATCCACAAAGAAACCAGTCTGTAACCAGACCTACATTTTTCTGTACAAATTTCTCATGAACTTTCCAAACATTAAATATATTTTTAAGAAACATATTTTGGACATGAAAATGTGTGTATGTTTATATTTGCATATTTCTGCATATTCCAAACATATCTGTAGAGAAGTCACACACCACACACACACATTTCTCTTTAGAAGGGGAAATATATTTTTTTAGTTTTATATTTTATCTTAAAGAGGATAAAACTCTAGCATCTGTTTCTGATAAAGATTTACCTTCCTTTTTACTTTTATAGGCATTGGATATATTGATAGAAGAGATGATAGAGTGCATGCCCTTTGGACACACAGAGTAGGTTCCTCTCATTTATCAGCTTTGTAGACTTTTATAAAGATATTGCATTGACCAATACAGTGAAGTTGTTTCCTTCTCATTGTATTAAGCAAGATCTGACATCTCCTTACCTGTAGCTTAAAAAAAAAAAAGATTATTTTTAAGTCTAACACTTAAGAAAAATATTCCTGCTTTGTTGCTTATCAGGCCATTGTTCAATGTGATCTTTACAATGGCTATTATTCCATTATGTGAATATACCATTATTTATAAACACACATGTTTTTATGTATGTTTTTTTATATTGATATCTATATAGTTACATTAGCATGTAAGTACAGAGGATAATAGAGGACAAAAATTAGTACTTATTAGGTGGTTAATATTTATTGCCTCAAATGGGGAGTAATTATGTGGAGGGGAATAACTATAATAAGACCAGATATGTCAGTGATTATTGAATTTATGCACTTACATATTTCTATGTATGTTCATATATGAAATTAAATAAAATTACTTGAAAAAAAATGAAGTAAAATAAGGTTTTCTGATTCTCTCCCAAAATTTCTATAAAACTGAGTTGTGTAAAGAATGCTGGAAAATTGTTCCTAAGCAACATATTTTAACTGATTTTTGTTGCTTTTTGTTGATGTTCTTGTGTTATTATTGTTGTTTCACCAAGGTTTTTATAAACAGGAGTCCATATTATTTGAGATTTTTTTTTGAAATTGGGAAAAAAAACAAATCAATGCATTATTTTTCTCAAATAACAACTCTACAACTTGTAAGGTGCTTGCTTTAATTTATTTGGCCTTTCATTCACTTACACAAGTCTAAAATTTAATTCAGCCATATACTCACATCTTCAGAACCTAAAGTAGCTACACACCTGCTTGGTCTCTTCAGCTACTGCACTCTCAGATCATCAAAGTGTAGCAGCATTTGGCCACATTTTTCCGTAAATTTTTTTCATTTTCTCCATCTTACAGCAACATCTTTTCAGGTTTCTGTTTATGTAAACAGTATGTGGCTAATTTCTTTTTCATTCATTTATGAATAAATATTTATTATCACCTACTAAATTCCAGACACTCTCTTAGAATGTGAATAAAATTATTAGCAAAATGAATATGATGCCTGCCCTCTTGAATTTATAGCTCACTGAGAAAGACAGAGGTATATTAATAACCAGAAAAATATCTTACATTGTACAAAATGCTATTAAAACATAAGTATATGGAAACATGAAAATCCATAATTGGGAGATCTAATTTAGTTCAAGGCTCAGGGATAGTTGCCTGAGGACATGATTTTTCTTCTGAGTTCTGGAATATCAGTAGCAGTTGCTAAACCAGTTGTCCTCAAACATTTTTAATTGTACATTCTGTAAGAAAAATTAGTCCACAAAACTTACATGTGTAATGTGTGTATATGTACCCAAGTGTATATATACACATATACATACATAGTTATACACTATCTTTATATGTACTACTCTACTAATACACTAATGACATTTTAATACATATTTAAAAGAGAAAGTGAAGAGGATGAAGTAAAGGTAAGAAACAAAGTACTAATAAACACCATAAATTATGACAGCATCAAAATGGCATTAATATTTCAAAGCAAAATGTACACATATGCCATTGTTCATCTTGAATAATAATATATGTAAGTCAGGACTTCACTGGTGGTCCAGCAGTTATGACCCTGTGCTTCCAATGCAGGGAGCCCAGGTTCAATCCTTGGTCAGGGAACTACATACCTCATACCTCAACTAAGAGCCTGCATGCCACAACTAAAATATCCCGCATGCCGCAACTAAAGGTCCCGCACACCACAACTAAAGATCCCGCATGCCATAACAAAGATCCCGCACGTGGTAACGAAGATTCCTTGTGCCACAACTAAGACCTGGAGCAGCCAAATAAATTAATTAATTAATTAATATTTTTAAAAAATAGCTATCAGTAGACATTTGTTAAATATATATATATATGTAAGTCCATAGAACAAATGGTCTTTTTTGATGATTCTTAACTTAAAACGCAAATGATTTTCAGATATAATTAGAGCTTCATTTCTTAGCACAATAAAAAATAATAAAAAAGGAAGAAAGAAAAGTACTAGGAGTAAGAGAACAAAAGTTTTGCCAGCTTCTTGATTTTCAGTTTTCCTGCACTGTTAGGTTTATAATTTTTTCAGAAATTATTAAATTTGGTTGACCATTCTAGTGAGAACTATATACTAAAATCTATAAATCCATTTAACTCTTCACATGTATACTTTAATGCTCTGCATTCCATTAAAAGCGAACAAATGAAAGAAATCAAAGATGACACAAACAGATGGAGAGATATACCATGTTCTTGGATTGGAAGAATCAATATTGTCAAAATGACTATATCACCCAAAGTAATCTATAGATTCGATGCAATCCTTATCAAATTACCAATAGCATTCGTCACAGAAACACAGAATTACAACAAAAAATTTTATAATTTGTATGGGAACACAAAAGACCCGGAATAGCCAAAGTAATCTTGAGAAAAATAAAAACAGAGCTGGGGGAATCAGGCTCCTGGACTTCGGACTATATACTAAGCTACAGTCTTCAAAACAGTATGGTACTGGTACAAAAACAAAAATATAGATCAATGGAACAGGAAAGAAGGTCCAGAGGTAAACCCAGGCACCTATGGTCACCTCATCTATGACAAAGGAGGCAAGAATATACAATGGAGAAAGAGAGTCTCTTCAATAAGTGGTGCTGGGAAAACTGGACAGGTAAAAGAATGAAAATAGAACACTCCTTAACACGATACACAAAAATAAACTCAAAATGGATTAAAGACCTAAATGTAAGACCATATACTATAAAACTCTTAGAGGAAAACATAGGCAGAACACTCTCTGACAAAAATTGCAGCAAGATCTTGAACCACCTCCTAGAGTACTGAAAATAAAAACAAAAATAAACAAATGGGACCTAATTAAACTTAAAAGCTTTTGTCACAACAAAGGAAACCATAAACAAAATGAGAAGACAACCTACAGGATGGGAGAAAATATTTGCAAACAAAGTGACTGTCAGTGGATTAATCTCCAAAATATACAAAGAGCTCATGAAGCTCAATGTGCAAAAAACAAACAACCCAATCAAAAAATGGGTGGAAGATCTAAATAGACATTTCTCCAAAGAAGACATACAAATGGCCAAGAGGCACATGAAAAGATGCTCAACTATTAGAGAAATGCAAATCAAAACTACAATGAGGTATCACCTCACAACCGTCAGAAAGGCAATCATCAAAATATCTACAAACAATAAATGCTGGATAGGGTGTGGAGAAATGGGAACCCTCCTACACTGTTGGTGAGAATGTAATTGACACAGTCACTATGGAGAACAGTATGGAGATTCCTTAAAAAAATAAAAAGAGAGCTACCATATGATCCAGCAATCCCACTTCTGGGCATATATCCAGAGAAAACCATGGTTCAAAAAGATACATGTACCCCAGTATTCACTGCAGCATTATTTACAGTAGCCAAGACATGGAAGCAACCTAAATGTCCATCGATGGAGGAATGGATAAAGAAGATATGGTAAATATATACAATGGAATATTATCACCCATAAAAAAGAACAAAAGAATGCCATTTGCAGTGACATGTATGGACTTAGAGATTGTCATACTGAGTGAAGTAAGTCTGACAGAGAAAGATAAATGTATGATATCACTTACATGTGGAATCTAAAAGAAAAAAATGCACAAATAAACTTATTTCTAAAACAGATAGAGACTCAAAGACACAGAAAACAATCTTATCTTTACCAAAGGGGAAAGGGGGGTGGGGGGAGGGATAAATTAGGAGACTGGGATTAAGATATACACATTACTATGTATAAAATATATAACCAACAAGGTCCTACTGTATAGCACAGGAAACTATACTCAATACTCAATATTATATAATGACCTATAATGGAAAATAATCTGAAAAGGAGTACATACACAGGGCTTCCCTGGTGGCGCAGTGGTTGAGAATCTGCCTGCCAATGCAGGGGACACAGGTTCGAGCCCTGGTCTGGGAAGATCCCACATGCCGCGGAGCAACTAGGCCCGTGAGCCACAATTACTGAGCCTGCGCGTCTGGAGCCTGTGCTCCGCAACAAGAGAGGCCGCGATAGTGAGAGGCCCGCGCACCGCGATGAAGAGTGGCCCCCGCTTGCCGCAACTAGAGAAAGCCCTCGCACAGAAACGAAGACCCAACACAGCCATAAATAAATAAATAAATAAATCCCAAAAAAAGTTTAAAGAAAAAGAGTACATATACATATATGTATATATATATATACATATATATGTATAACTGAATCACTGTGCTATATACCTGAAACTTACAAGATATTGTAAATCAGCTGAACTTCAATAAAAAAATTAAAATATACAAAAAATAAAAAGGAAGACTTGGCTCTACCAGTTTAAAAAAGTAGATTGCTGCCAGCTTTACAGATGAAACATGTTGGGTAGACTTTTAGGAGATATTATTCATTTTATTAGTATGATAGTATCTCTATCATACTAATCCTTTATTAACCTTTTAGGAAAAAGCTGGAAGATGGCAATCATGGAAGTCAGCCTCCTCTCTCATGTTTAATAGACTCAGGTTATTTGAAGATCTCTTTTCAATAATGAGGTATAGTATTTAACTCAGTCTAGAATTTACCCTTTTAAAATTTTAATTGGTTTAATTCTCCTTAAAGGTTGTAAACTCTTTTTTTTTGGCAATATACACCACAAGAACACTTGTTGATTTCTTCCCTCCCTTATACAGGAACACAATGATGTTTTATTATACAAATAGAAATCATTTTCTACCTTTAAAATTATCTTGTTTTTAGTAAAAATATATATTTGAATTTAAAGTATTTAATATTTGTGAAACATAGTTACCTCCATATGTTTATTGAGAATATATTTTATTTATTTAAGCTTAATCACTCAGCTAATGTGGTAAACTTTTCAAAGCAGTATTTTATTATGTTTAAATATATCTTAGTTTTCCTAAGTTGTATAAGGTAAAGGCACATCTAGTACACTTTGTTGAAAGCATATTTTATACTCATGCCACTTGAAACCACTGTTTATTATTCTGTCCTAAGTTGCTTACTTCCTTTTCCTTTGCTACAGTAGGACAAAAAAGTTCTTATTTGTCTGTATTTGAGCAGTATAATTTAACAATTGTGAAGCACAGCAATAATTCAGAAACACTGATAACATGTTCCTTGTTCATCATCTAGAAATTGGTTATTTTATGCATAATTTAACATATACTGCAAAAGTCAATACATACCATTAATACAAAGATGTGATCAGGGAAATATCTTTAAAAGTAAACAAACAAACAAAAAATCCAAAAAAACAAAGAAAAAAACATTGGAATGACCAATGGTCATTTTACAGTAATTACTTTTTTCTAGACAAAAATTCCTTTCAGAAAATGATAATATTTTAAAACATCTTATAATTACAACAGATTACAACTCTAAATAACAAATTTTAGAGAAGACAGGTAGTAAATGTTTGTTCTTCAGGCTTTATAGGTAAATCCTCTTGTCAGCTTTTCCTTAAAATTATGTTAAAAATTTTTGCATGGATAAAGACATTGGAGTTTCATTTAAAGTTATATATTTTCATAAAACATGTTCTACATAGTGCATGGTAAAAACCAAGTATTATTGATACAAATGTCAAAATAACATACTTTGTTTCTGTAAGTTTGCTTAAATTATACTAGTAGTTCAAGCCAAACTAACCACCTTTACCCAAAATAGCTTCATTTAAAAAAAAAAAACTGTTTATGAATCAATTTTTGGTGTCTGGGAGTGGAAGGTTTCTTAGAAAATAACTTGGAGGTTGTGAATGAGAATAGCTACACCATGACAAATGGAAGAAAGAGGGCGAGGCTGTCTTAAATTAAAAAAATAATGATGTGGCCACGTAGATCACAGATTTTTGACTGTGTCTTTGAATAAAATTTTTCAGGAGGCATGATTAGCTTACCCTCCATTAAGGACTAAGAAGCATTTCTAGGTGTTAACATATAGGGTTACTCAATGAAGCTGTCCTCAGAGGCTTTCTCCAGATTAATATCTCACTCTATGGGGGAGCCACCTATTGGAATCCCTACCTCATAATCTTGTTATTCCAGGAAAACATCTTGAAGTTCTCCACGTATATGCTAGTCTACTGGTAGACACAAAACATGCATTTCTGCAATCTTTGCCATTTTCATTGGAGATGGTATTGAAAATTAAGGAGAAAATCAATTAATGTGTACTTGTTCAATAGGTCACTGCTAAAACATTTCCTTCATAATCAGAAAGCAAACAGTAGAAAAACTGACTTCACTTAAAGTTGCATAAAAAAGACATGCATATCTAGAAGACAGGGTCACAGATTTGATTTTTTATGCTTTTAAATTATATATAATATAGTCCAGAATTTTAAAAATTTGTTCCTTCTAAATGTGATGCTTGCCGTGTACATGTGTAGGAAATCTGCATGAGTTTATCAACTTTTTTGTCCAATTCTGTAAATATTATTTGCAGTTTCACTTATATTGATAGAATGCCACCTAGAAAAATACCATTTACAGAATGCCACAAGGAGAGAGTGGAGTAATCTTGAAAATGCTCTAATTTATAGAGATAAATTTGTTTCTATAAACTTGTTTTATTTTCATTTAGTTTTGATGTACTTTTTCAAGAAACCCTGCTTGAGGGCCCATCAGAGCAATAGGAAATCATCATTCAAAGAATCTAAAAAGAAAAGCTCATGTTACATCTGATTGGGAAAGACATGACACGAGAAGATATTTGCATATATCTGATAAGATGTTAATAATATCCAAAATACATAAAGAACTCACACAACTCAATAGCAAAAAACTAAACAATTTTGGGTAGAATACCTGAATAGACATTTTTTTTTTCAAAGAAGACATACAGATGGCCAATAGGCACATAAAAAATGCTTTAAATCACTAATCATCAGGGAAATGCAAATCAAAACCACAATGAGAAATCACCTCACATCTGTCAGAATGGCTATTATCAAAAAGGAAAGAAATAACAAGTATTGACAAGGATGTGAAGAAAAGGAAACCCTTGCTCATTGTTGGTGGGGTTGTACACTGGTGCAATCACTATAGAAAACAATATGAAAGGTTCCTCATAAAAACTAAAAATAAAACTACCATATGATCCAGCAGTTCCACTTCTGGGTATTTATCCAAAGAAAGTGAAAATATGAGCTTGAAAAGATGCATATTCTTTCCAGCATTATTTACGATATCCAAGATATCAAAACAACCTGAGTCCATTAATGGATGAATAGATAAAGAAATTGTGGCATATATATTCAATAGAATATTACTCAACCATAAATAAGAATGAAATCTTGCCATTTGCAAAAACATGGATGGACTTTGAAGGCATTATACTAAGTAAAATAAGTCAGACAGAAAGAGAAATACCATATAATTTCACTTCTATGTGGAACATTAAAGAAACAACAACAAAACAAAAAAATCTAAGCTCATAGATACAGAGAACAGAAGATGGTTTTCAGATGTGAGGGGTGAAGGGTGGGAGAAATGGGTGAAGGGGGTCAAAAGCATAAACTTCCAATTACAAAATAAGTAAGTCTTGGGATGTAATGTACAGCATGGTGACTATAGTTAATAATACTGTACTGCACATTTAAAAGTTACTAAGAGAGTAGGTCTTTAAAGTTTTTATCACAGGAAAAAATATTGTAACTATGTAAGGTGATGGATGTCAATTAGACTTATTGTGGTGATCGTTTCTCATTGTATACAAATATCAAATCATTATGTTGTATACCTGAAACTAATATAATGTTATATGTCAATTATACCTCGATAAAAAATAAAGATTAAAAAGACAGCAGGCCCAAATGGAGTCACATATTCTACATCCCACTCAGCTTTCCCAAAAATGGAATCTTAAACCAGTCAATCAAGAATCACCAGGTCACCCCAAGTTAGATAATCTACCTGACAGACCCCTGTTATCCCCTAAAGGAAAGTAACTTTACAATAACCAGTCCTCTTTTTTGCCTTGTATAAATTCCTTGTTCCTGCTCTCTTCTGCTTGTAAAAGTCTTTCATTTTGTACAGCCCTTTGGAACTCCCTGTATTGGCTAGACTGGATGCTTCGCAATTCATGAATCATCGAAGATTCATAAGACCTTTAAAATTTACTCAGTTGAATTTTTTTAATAATGACAGTTGAAGAGTATGATTCAATATGCATGACTGAAATTTATATAATATATTTTATCTATATCAGTAAATATATTTAACATTTTGTTTTATTTTTTAAATGCTGAATTAATCTTTTTCTCTTCTATACATTTTTAATATCACTATTTGAACTTCCATATTTTAAATTTATAAACACATTTTTACTCAAAGACATAGTCCATTCTTTTTAAGTTGTTCCCTTCAATGTGTTATTTTTAAAATGTAGTATTTTCCTTGTTGTTATGATCTTAAATCTATGTAGCTGATTCACTTTGTTGTACAGCAAAAACTAACACAACATTGTAAAGCAATTATACTCCAATAAAGATAATAAAAAATATATATAATGGAATTGAAATGTTCACTCAATAAACAATTTTTGAGCATCTAATAGGTGCCATGGCATAGCATTAGCACTGTGGAAAATTAATCATGCATGAATCCTTTCTACATTGAGGCTTAGAGTATAGAAGAGGAAATAATACATTTGCCAAGTAGTCAAGAAAGAGTAGAAAATGACTATTATAATAATAATAAGGTTGATACATTTATAGGAAATTGTCATAGAAATTTTTAAGGGAAGAAATTGCTTCCACACAGAGACTTCAATGAACAGGGGACTCATGAGTTGGTCTTTCAAGATCATGCAAGATTTGCCTGAGAAGACATGAGTAAGAGGCTGAGAACAATGTTTACAAAAGCAAGGAGATGTGAAAGCACTAGTTTTATTTAGATAACAACAGTTCGTTTATTGTACTATCATATATGTAAATTGAAAATTAGAATTGAAATTAAGAAAGGCTGGATAATCTACAATTTCATTTTAAGGAGTTAACCCTTAACTCTAAGTAATGTGGAACTAACATTGTAATAAGTCTGAGCAGGAGGTGACATAATCTGAATGATACATTAAAAATAGTCACACAAAAATATTGAGTGATGGTAAATATTTAACTTCTGAAAATTATTTGTAATAAATAAGCAAAATAACCAAATTATAGTTTCACCATTAGAGATGTCAGGGTGTGAAGACTGAGGCCTGATAAGAGTTCATGAAAAATAATTTTTAAAAGACAGCTTGGGATTTTTAACCTCAATAAACTCAATGAAACAAAGCATACAGATGAAATAATAGATAAAGGAAGATGGGTGTTTGATTTGGAGTATATTAAAGTTTGAGACTGTATTTTAAAAAATCAGTCCTTTGGAAACAGCTCTCTAACTAAGGAGGGAATTCAGTATTGGCTATTTCTAAAATTATGATAATCATATACAACTACATGTGTTAGTTGAAAGTATGAAATCAGTAAGAAGAGGTCAGATTTAGAGAGAAAGAGAAATCATGAGAGTGAAGGACAAAACATTAAGTAAGGATGTTGAGTGGGAATGAATAAACAAGGAGTCAATAAGAAAAAAATTTTGTTTTGTAAGAAAATCAGTAAGATAGTAGTATAATCATACCAAAATCTAAAAGAGTTTTAAAAATGTGAAGGTAGCTAATAATGTCAGACAACAGAGAGATTGAGAAAAAAAAATTAATAGTGTAACTATAAAAACTGGATACAAACAATGGCATTATTAAAAATAATAGAAGTTTACTGAATTCTGATCATATACCAGGCACAGTGCAAAGAGACCCATATATATCAACATGAATCTTCGCTACAATTGCCGTAGCACTATTTTCCATGATATATAATAGGAAATATCAGGTGGACGATTCAATCCCAGGTTTCTCTGACCCAAGACCAAAGTATGAAATTATTTACCTTTTGAGCGAAGAATGAGGCATTTGTGTAAGTGTAATCATGCATGTATATAAATAAGATTTTCCACTGTCCAATATAGGTATATAACTTGAGATACCCATTTTCTCAAATAACCTAATAAGCAAATCTTTGAAGAATTATCTCTACAGGCATACCTCATTTCATTATGCTTCGCTTTATTGTGCTTTACAGATACTATATTTTTTTTTTTACAAATTGAAGATCCGTGGCAACCCTACATTGTCAGACGATGGTTATTATTTTTAGCAATCAAGTGTTTTTTAAATTAAGGTATGCACATTTGAGACATAATGGTATGGCACACTTAAAAGACTACAGTATAGTGTAAACATATATGCACTGGGAAACCAAATAGTTAGTGTGACTCACTTTACTGTGATATTCCCTTTATTGCAGTGATCTGGAACCGAACCTCCAATATCTCCAAGGTATGCCTGTATTAATTCTTTCTGTTAGTTACTGCAGGAAGATTTACAAACCAGCTTTCACATCCTGTGTACTCTAGTTTGTTTCATTATGTAAGAGCACTTTCTTAGAATCAAGAGGCCACTTTCTGCTAATAATTAACCATGTGAGGTTTGATAAGCCACTCTGTCATTGAATTAGGTTCCTCTTTTTATTAAATAAATTTGCTTTCATTTGTTAGAAGCTAGAATTTTATGAGTTAAAATGTATGAGTTAAAGTTTCTTTTGTTATATCTATAACTCAACTCAATAATTTCTTTAGAAAAAGAATTAACATCTATTCTCACAGAGGCCATGCCATATGTACCCAGATATGCTCACGTATTTCTTCTTTTAACAATAAAACCTAGGGGACATCTATATTAATTTTACTTCATACATAATTCCCAGGTGTATAAACACATACATGCACACATACAGAGTAATAATAATGTAAAAATTATATTCTGCATTCAATTAGCTTTTTAAAAAATTCAAATGATTTTCTTTAAAAACTTAATATTAAATCACTGAAAAAATATTTTACAGTGAGAAAATGAACTTAAATAACTTAATGCACATTTTCATAGAGTTCATTTACTTTACATTATTATGCAACTTTTGTGACACTGAAATGATAACTCTAAGTTTAGTTGTAAAATCCATTTAAACCATTTTAAAGTTTTTTGGATATCATATTAAATGGTTAAGCAAATTAAAGTTTAGTAATTTAATTTGCCTATGAAAATAAGCTTGCTAAATTAATCCAAAGCTAAAATAATTCAAATAAATAAGAAACAGGTTACAAGTTTTAACATAATCAACTTAATGAAAGTTCAGGTAATGAAAAGCTCCATCAGCATAATATTGAATTTATTATCAAAAAATAGTCAAACATCTCAGTTTTCTCTTAATCACTGATATAGTTAAGCCTTTTTACATGTGATAGATCTTCAAACCAAAACATTGAGTCTGAATTTAGAAAGGAGTCTTAGAATTGCTCTAGTTTATATTTACTTGCTAAATTTAAAACTACCTTCTAGTCTCAGAGACAGCATAATCTAGTCAGTAGAATCTAGAAGCTAGCACATTTGGGACTGAAATTCAAAGCAGTCAAATCTGTTTGTTGTCTTCAAAATAAACTCTATTCTATATATTAATGAAAGGCAGAAGCAGTAATTATATTTAACTTGAAGGCTTATGGAAGAACCTTTTAAACTATCTATGCCTCTTTCCTCATTAGGAAAATAAAAGATATTTTGAAATGTCTAACCAATAACTTAAGGCTCACTGCAAAGAATTACATGCAAATTAAAGAAATTTAAGGAGGATATTCTTTTAAGTATCTCATCCTAACATAGACCAAGAATTAGCAATTTACAGCTATTTTCTTTGATCAATTAATCTGTAGTACAAATATAAGTCCCTGATCTTGTGGACAGCGAGACAAACATATGGAAAATGTCTGTAATGACATGCCAAAACTTCCTTGAACAAATTCCTTCACAGTTCAGTTATCTTTCCACACAGTGGAATAATTTTTTCAACTAGAAACATTTCTCTAAAGAAAAATTCAATCAAATTACACACAGCTTTGTGACTCACTAAGAGGAAATGTAAAGAAAAAACACAGGAGTGTTATGTAAATTCATGGAATATAATTTTCAAAATTACTTTACAGTTACATTCAATCATTCATACATAAAGTAAAATGATTTTGTATATCTCTTAAGATAACTAGTTAAACTCTTATCAATCCTGCTTTATTCTGATCAAAACAGCATCAACTCCGCACATATAACATCTAGGATCAACATACCTAAATGCTATGTGGATGATAAAAAATGAGAACAAATGAAATAAAACACTATTCTTTCACGTATGACCTACGATTTTTTGGTTTGTGCATTATGAATAAGTCTGAGGAGCTTCACAGAAAACCATGCTTTGCAATGTATCAGTAAGGAGAGTAGTTTTATCACAGTGGTGAAGCATCTCTGCTCAGCAACCAGAAACCCTGGTGTGAATTTCAGCTCCACCAGCTGTGTGATCTGGGCAATAATCTCAACTTTTCTGTGACTCAGTTGCTCCACATGAAAATGAAGATAATAATTATTCCTATTCTATAAGGTGTTATGAGGCTTCTATGAGTCGGGACATATAAATCATTTAGAAGAGTGTCTGGCATATAGAAAACATATGCCAGACACTCTTCTAAAGACTAGTAAGACATAATAAGACTAGTCTTTATTATTAATTTACATGAAGGAATTAATGAAAACTATAAGCTTGAGTGCGACCTTAATATAATTCCTATTTCACTGGAAATGAGAAAATCTTTATTCCATTTTAATATATAATTCTTGTTTGAGAAAAAATTAAATTATAAATTTCAATTAAGTTTGGTGATATTCACCAAATTTATTGGAATACTGAGAAAGATTGAACCTTTCCTATTAAAAATAGTGACTGCATAAAGCATAACTATGTCAACAATTTTTGGATTCCACAGAAGACAAACATAAGATGACACCAGTTGGGATGTTGGGATGTTGGAGGAGAAACATTTACTAGAAAGTAGAACTGGACATCTGGGGATAAAAATCAGTTACAGTCTGGCGGTGGGGACCCAGTTTTGTTCCTTGAGATATTAACGTGGAGATACTAATCTCTTAGAGGCAATATCAAGGCCTTCCATGACTTTGGTAAATCCATAACAAGCATTAAGTTCTTAGTTTCTATGGATTTGGTTACAACTGCATTATTTTCAGTATAATTTAGGTTGCTGTTTTCTAGAGAAAACATTAAAGAACACCTATTTTTAAAATTTCATTCATTCAACTTAGGTGAGAAAGAAACAATTACCTACTGCTGCCAGAATGCCTGTAAGATTCACATCAATTTTATCTCTGTCCAAAGAGTGTACCATGCTGTGACTCCTTAAGTTTCAAGTGGAAACATGCTCTTCACAGTCTGATTGTGTGAATATTCCTGAATTATCTATATGAATCCAGAGGCTCTGTTGTTAGGCAATCTTATTTTAGCATCAATTAGTCAGCAGTACATGAGAATTAGAAAAATCATTTAAGAGTATCCCATTCATTCAATAAAAGTTTACTTCTCACATCAATACTAATAACCAGAAGTGAAACAAGTGATTATTTTTTACAGTGGCTTAAACTGAAAAAAAAGGTTAAACATTTCTAAATCTCTAAACTTACATCTATATGAGTGCTAAGTTTTTAAGAGGTTACTTAAAATGTCTTTCTCCAGTCATGCAGCCAAGAGTAAGCATTTCAGAATGCTTTAGAATAAAAAATTGTGTTTGACACCAAAGTGAAAAATAATGAAATTGTATCATTGGACTTGTGGGTTTAGTCACCATGGTTAATTCCTTGTTCAAACATATGGTCTTGATTTTCCTTCATTCATGGTTAAACATATGGTCTTGATTTTATTCAGAGAGAGATTAAGAAAGTATCTACCAAATGTCTACAACTTGAATTGGAGAATAGAGACAACATTTCTGTGTAAACTAAGTCAAGATTCTATAAGATACAGCCTGATGGTGTTTATAAAGGATCTCTCAAGGCAATGAATTGATAGGGATCCATTTACTACTGTAAACATTCACTATTATTTAATAAACTGTTTACTTGACAGTTGGCAGGTAGGTAGTAAAGAGTTTTTTACCATACAGTGCATTTATGTACTTGATGAAAAAGTTTATTCATTTAATTTTAATGAAATTTTAATTTTTAAATAAAATTAAATAAAAACATTTAATATTTATTCTATTCAAAATGTTTGTTTTATAATTTTAAAATGTATTTCAATAAAACAGTTACAAAGGAGAGATAAAAGTATACTTCTACACTGAAATAAAACTCTTGAATGACATATAATCAGAGAGAACTTTGAAGAAAGAGAAGAAATCTTGAAGAAGAAAGAATAGTGAAACATAAGAGACTAATCATGTAGAAGTACTGGACGTGAATAATCAACAAGTAGAAATTCGAATAGGGAATATATGTTACAAATGTTAGCACAGTACTATGAGTTACAGGAAAAGAATTAAGCTGTTAGCATGATTAAACATATGAACACTTTCCATATCAAAGGTTTAACACAGCTTGCAGTTTGAGATACCAGCTCTATAATGAGAGCTGCTTACTCATTAAACAAAACATCACAGGAGCTAATATGATTTTAAAACTCAGCAGTGGAGTTTGAATCAGTGGCAACCAAAACAAAACCTCCTGGTAAAAGTCTGTAACCATTCTTGACTACATGGCCAGAATTTTTCAAATGTGCCAATAATGTTATAACTGTTAAAAGCTATTAGAAAAAACATTTATAATAGCTACTTAGATAACTATGCAAGAGTATAGAAAAAGCATGTATATTTGAGTAAGATTACAGTATTCAATACCTCTCCATTTCTAGTTTTAAAACCTCAGGTAACAGTTTTTTGAGCATGTTATTTAAAATAAAATTTATATTACATGTCCTATGTGGATGGACAGGTTTAATTCAGCTAACTACTTAAAGTTGTCAGCATGTTACCTGTTGTATAATATGACTATTAATATAAAGTAGAACAGGTAATTTAGTGTAAACTATTCAGATAATGAAGTAAGACCTGGGCTTGGGTCTTGTCTTATCTTTTAATAACTATCTTAATTATCTATCTTTATTGTGTAGACATAACCTTTATGTATAAAATGCAAGGATGCAAACATTGGACTTTGGCTTAAGGAGTCTTTGATTAATACTGCTAAGAATTAATTTGGAAGAAGAAAATGTCATGCTCCAAAGAGCTACAATGTGATGAAAATAATGAGAAGCTCCTACTGACTCAAACTCTTCAACAAATCATCTTCTCGAATAAACAATATTGCAGACAAAATTTAAGTTGCCATAATAAAGTTGTATGACTGCTCAATTATATTTCATTTTAGATTACTTATCTTCCTAAGCCATTCCAATTTTGTACATTATGTTCTTTAAATCTGCAAAATATATATAATGTCCCTACTATTGTTTATGGAACAATAACATGCAAAAAGCTTGTCTTTCCAAAAAAAGTCAGTTCTTCAAATATTAGAACTATTTCAATAATTTATGTATTTTGCAAGTAGAAGCAAAGAAGTATTCCTTTACAAGATTTCTTTATTTAAAGGAAAGCACCTATGGGAATTCAGATTTATCAAGATGAAAAATATCAATACTAGCCACTTTTTTAAAGGTTTAACTATAAAAGGTCTTTAAATATCAAGTTCTTTGTATTTTTTATAGATATTCATTGCATAATAATATATAAATAGTAAATATATGAATTTCCAATAAAATATCTATGATGTAAAACAAAATATTACTATTACAAAAAAAGTCTAGTTACCAGTTTGACAAATATTGCTGCCTGCTTTGTGGCATATTAAAATATACAAAAAAATCATTTTTAAATGAGCAAAAGTAGGTAAAAACCAACAAGCATTTGTACTTATATTTGTATCATATCTATGTCAAAACTGTTCAACTGTCCCTTATGTTTTCTGTTCTCTTAATTTAGGTTGCAAACCTATTATTTCATGCTTCATCCTCATTACCCTTGTCTACTAACTTAAAACTTCATATCCTGTTTATACCAATAATATCTGAGATGATTTTTTTAGCCTCTAACTTTTCAAGTTATAATTCACCTCAATTATACATTCAAAACAAGTATTTCCACTTTGTCTCTTTAGTTTTATTATTCCTTCATTTAAGAATCACTGATTTCTAACTATATCAATTCATGATTTTCTGAGTCTAGCTCTGAAGGTCCTCCATAAAATGGTCTCTATCTCCCCTAACAAGTATACACCTATCTATGTCTTTAATCATCTAAATATATGTGTTTGGGTGGCAGAAGTGTGTCTCCCACATATATGTAAATGTATAAATATTACCTGGATGTTATATAAATACATATATACCTGTATGTATACATATGTTTAAAGCAAAAAACTCTCATGGTCATGAACTTTGCTTTTCCTACTTATTCTTTGATCATTCTTCGATTTTCACAACTCTAAATAATACATTGGTCAAAGAGGAAATCTCAAGGGAAATTTTTAAATATTTTGAACTAAATGAAAATATAATTCATCAAAACTTTGGGGATGCAGTGAAATGAGTGTTTAAGGGAACATAGCATTGAATACACATATTAGAAAACAAGAAATATTTAAAATCAGTAATCTGAATTATCACCTTAAAAACTAGAAAGAGAATAGCAAATTATATCTAAAGAAAGCAGATGGATGAGGCTCAGATATCTGCTGAGAGGACCCCTAAGTTGTTGCCCAAATGCTAAGGTGCACATGACAAGCTGAGATCCTTTATATCTGGTCAGACAACATGTACTGGGGAGCTATGAGATGAATGGATATTTCTAAGATCACACATTCCTGGAAGACATAGAAGTTCCAACCATACAGAATGGAAACTTTTGGCAGAATAACCTTGCTATTCAATTAAGACACCATAAAGATCGCAATTTAGGGATGTTTCTACACGAGCCTTAAATTAAAGGCTACTCTAGACATACCTTAAGAAAGCAAAAAACAAGCCTCAAAAGAATTAAATTTATATTCCCTTTACACATGTAACTTTGTTGTACGCTTACAATAATCTCATGAATCAGGCAATTTTATAAGCTCAAATTTCACAAGTGAGAAACTCGAGTCTTAGAAACATTAAATGACAAACCAGGTTCACATGGCTGATTTGACCCTGCAGTTCAAAAACTTAGGTGTGTTTAACTGCATTTGGTCTTTATCAACATTGTAATTTTTAATACTAGGAAGCTATTTCTCAGGAATGTTTGAAATATTACTTATATGTTGCTTTGATGATGAGATTTCTTAAATCCTAATAGAAAGCCTAAGATATCTCTTACCTGTCCCTACAGAAGGATTAAAAAAAATCACCATTTTGTCTAAAATTAACTGGTACCAAGCAATAAACTTAGAATTTCTAATATATATCTAAAAAGGAATTATCTAAATAACAGCACATTTAGATGATGGATATGCATCATTGAACACATACATTTGGTCAGAATAAGAAAAAAGTTGTTAGTAGGTCTCTACTAGTAGTTATTTTTCTTTACTCATGCATTCAACAGATGTGTATTGAAAGACTACCATGTGTTAGATACTATGAGAGGATATATATTCATGTTTTATAAGCCACTCAGATATTCCTAATAGGACCAGCCACCTTTTACAACTAACTCTAAAATGGGAATATAAATAGCACCACCTTAATTACTGGCAATTAAATAATATAAAATGACTGAAACAGCACCTGACATCCAGGATACATTCTAGAACATGAGTTGAAATTTTAAATTATATTTGTAATTCATATTTAAATTGTACTTCTACACAAATTAGTTTTCTTACTTGCCAGAATGTGAATGGATATATTACATTGTTATCTTTCTGAAATAATCTACCTATGTTAATACACTGTAGAAGCCTTCTACTATTGAATTGATTGTTCAAGTGGACCTTGCTCCTGAGAGTGAAAGGTTTGAACAATTATTGCTATTGGTTTCATTTCTGACAAAGTTATGATAAGAAAATATTTGAAAACAAAAATGTATGGCTGTGCTTGCTTTAGCATTATCGATTCAAATCTACTTATGTAGTATCCACTGGAAATATGCATTTAAATTAGGATATATTAATAACATTATGGAACAAGTTTAATTAATTGAATATATAATGGAGTAAATCAAAAAAGAGTAAGAAAATTCTTGGTATTGTATTGTATTATATGGTATTGCATTTTAGAAAAGTGCCAAACAAAATTTGCATGTACTCTGATTAAAGTTACATAAAATTACTCTATATATAAGAGTAATTTTATATTACTTATATGTAATATAAGTAGATATATGTCTGAAATAGAGCTCAGAAAAAGGAATACAGTTGTCTTGGTATAACATCTAAAATGTGTTGGATACTTACTGTGTACAAGACACAATTCTGAATCATGTAATTCACCTAACAAAAGCACAAGGAAAGTGCTATTATTAGTCCCAATTTATAGATGTAAAAACCTGGCCCAAGGTAGGAAATTATAGAACCTGTATTGAATATCAGGCAGTCTGTTTAAAAAATCCACAATCTCAAACAAAATGCAATATAAATTGATAGTTAAATTATTGGTTATTTTTTTACCAATTTAAATAATACAATTTATAGTGTTACCTTATAATAAGACAGACTAACAAAAAGTCAATTACTGCATTAGGCTGGGTGTCAGTAGTATAAGAACAACCCTTAGTTAATCTACAAAAGCATACAAGGATATTTAGATAATTAAATTAGTGAATAGATTTAAACCAACCCGGATCAAAA
Source organism: Balaenoptera physalus (assembly GCF_965194825.1). Lineage (NCBI taxonomy): Eukaryota > Metazoa > Chordata > Mammalia > Artiodactyla > Balaenopteridae > Balaenoptera > Balaenoptera physalus. The sequence continues at coordinate 56,762,982 of NC_138883.1, read as the reverse complement.
TTAAATGAAATACTACTGATGGTTTTATATATATATGTATATATATGTATTATATATGTACATATATATAACCATCATATATATGTGTGTATATAACTGTGTATATATACATGATATATGTACATATATAGGAAGCTATATAAATGAATTTCAAATTGAGTTATTTGCTTGATGGATTATAAATATTACATACTGCTAATCCAACTGCAAAAGAGGAATGATAAAAATACATATATTTTGAATTGAAAATATATAGTTGAGCTTGCTGAGCAGATTATTACAAAAGTCATAAGCATTTGACTATTAACAAAACATGCAAATAAATTGCTACAGTATTTACGATGTAACAGAGGTACTCAGTTGACACTGAAGAATACAGGATTTTATTCTAAGAATTGTTCCTAATATTGTCTTATTATTTCAAGAAGCAATATTGTATTTATAATTAAATAAACTCAATGTGTTGGATTTTAAAATATGAGTTACTTTAAGTAGAGTAATAAATAATCTCATGCTTTGCCTTTCTGAATAAGGTATTTCTGGACAGATCAGATGTCAGAATAGGCATTTCCAGCACTTGTTCCCTGCAGAAACATCAATCTGAATGGAAGTACCTTTACAAGAGCTAAAGATTCCAGGTGAGAGTTTATAGCACCTGAGTGAAGCATAGAATTAATAGAAGACACATTGAAGAGGGCAGGAAGAAGTGTATATCTGCCCTGGAATTAAACGAGACATCAACAACAGAAAGATAACTGGAAAATCCCAAGATACATGGAGATTAAAGGACACACTTCTAATTAATGCAAGGGTCAAAGAAAACATCTCAAGACAAATTAAAAATATTTTAAGCTAAATTAAATTGAAAACACAGGTTATGAGCAGTGCTTAAAGGGAAAGTTATAACATTTAAAACATATATTAGAAAAGAAGAAAGATCTAAAATGAATAATTTATCTTTTTACCTTAGGAAACTAGAAAAAGGGGTAAATTAAATCCAAAATAAACAGAAGAAAAATAATAAAAATTGGAGCGGGAAGCAAAGAAATTGAAAAAGGAAATCAATAAAGAAAATCAATGAAACCAAAAGCTGGTTTTTGAAAAGGTAAATAAAATCAATAATCCTCTCTCCTGGCAAACTAAGAAAAAAAGAGAGAAGACATAAATTACTAATATCAGAAATGAAAGAAGTGACATTACTATAGAGCTGATGAACATTAAAAGGATAATAATAGAATATATGAACAATTCTATGCCCACAGATTTGATAACCTAGAGGAGTTGAAAACTCATGTCCACACAAAAACCTGTAAATGAATGTTTATAGCAGCATTATACATAATTGCCAAAACTTGGAAGCAACAAAGATGTCCTTCAGTAAATAAATGGAAAAATAAACTCTGATATATCTAGTCCATGTAATATTACTCAGTGCTTAAAAGAAATGAACTATCAAGCCATGAAAAGACATGGAAGAACCTTAAATGCATCTTAATAAGTGAAAGAAGCCAATCTGAAAAGACTACATCTTGTATGATTCCACCGATATGACACACCGGAAAAGAGAAAACCATGGAGACAATAAAAAGATCAGTGGTTGCCAGGGGTTGCAGGGGTAAAGAGTGAAAATGGGGTTGGAAAGGATGAAGAGACAGACACAGGGGATTTTAGAGCAGTGAATATACTCTGTGTGATATCATAATGATGGATACATGTCATCATACATTTGTCCAAACCTATAGAATGTACAACACCAAGAGTGAACTATACTGTAAACCATGGACTCTGATTGATAATTTGTCAATACAGGTTCATGAATTGCAATAAATTTACCACTTTGGTGAAGCATATTCATAATGGCAGAGGCTATGCATGTGTGGGGACAGGGGGTATATAGAAATCTATCTTCCCCGCAGTTTTGCTGTGAACCTAAGACCTCTTTATAAAATCAAAGACAAAAATAAATCCATTTTGTAAAAAGTAACACACTGTACTTCTGAGCAAGATACATGTTTTCAGAGGCTACTGGAATATAGCCTACTACATTTTACTACTTATCATTTCTGTTACTACATAATGGATCATGTGGCAGGCAGAAGACAAAGGGACTAGATGTCATCTGCTTTATTTTGACCTGATATGCCTTGAGTATACTATGGTTCTGGAATTTGTGAAAATCCAGTCAATTTTTACCAAGAATATTCACTATTTTATGGTTGGTATATTAATGGACAAAACATATTCTCTCCAGATGTTTTAAAATGTCCTCTCTACTCAGGCGCACCAGACATGGGGTGGGGGTGGGGCGGGGATGGGAGGGACCCTAATAGGTACTGTACGTCAATGTCCACTGAAACATTATTCACAATAGCCAAAAGGTAGAAACAACCCAAACATCCACCAACAGATGAATGTATAAACAAAATGTGGCATATCCATGAAATGAAGTATTATTCAGTCATAAGAAGAAATGACTTTCTGATAGATACTACAACATGGATGAACCTTGCAAGTATGATGCTAAGGGAAATGAGCCAAACACAAAGGACAAATATTATAAGATTTCATTCACATGAGCCATCTAGAAGAGGCAAATTCATAGAGAAAGAAAGATAAGAAGTTACTAGGGGCTGAGGGTGGGGGTGAATGCTAAGGGTACCTATTCTGTTTGGACTGATAAAAAGTTTTCAAAATAGATTGTGGTTATGGTTGCACAGTACTGTGCATGTAATTAATGCCACTGAATTGTACACTTAAAATGGTTAAAATAGAAATATATATATGTGTGTGTGTATATATATTCACTACTATAATTTTTTTTAAAGAAAATGCATTAGAATGTTTGATGAAAGAAAAAATTTCAAATATACTTTCTACAATCTATGAAGAATGCCATACTAGGTCTCATTTTTTTAATCATTAAAAGGGAGAAAAACTTTCATCCCTAAATCAGAGATAATTTTTAAAGTGTTATTATCTTTGATAGTAAAAATATTGTCTTAAAAGTATAAAAAAGGTGTTGATGGTTCACAGTCAATCATTTTCTTGAAGGTAACTCTGGTAGTTACTAGAAATATGAACAGATATTCCATTCCTCCTCATTCCAGGTACATTGAATTATTCTAGCTTTCTTTCCTTATTTGTAACTTCTTCCTCTGATAATGAGAAATCTGTCCCTAATTAATTATAATGTATTTTCTTATTTTTAAAACAGCTCTATACATCTTAAGTAGTTTCAGAATAGCCAATCCTATGAAAAATATAATATGTAAAGATATATCACTACATTCAATTAATAATAACTTTGAGAATATTTTGTATAATGTCCTTCTCAATTTTTAAAAAATCTGTAACTCAATGAAGGTATAATCTATGTGGCAAAAATGATGCATTAAATTTATTATTTGTACTCCTTGCCCCCAGGACTCAACCAACTTTATTATGGCTTGTATTACTCTCTTATACTGCTCATTAAGTAATATAATTTTTAAAGTCTTTTTATATATTAGAGATAAAATATTTACTTTAACCTGTGCTGACATTTCAAATTAAGAGATACATTATCTCTAATACTTTGTCTCTATTCTATAACATATAATAGTGCAAAGGAATACTTTGATACTAAGTTCATAAAGTCAGTATCCTTAGCAAAAAATATTATGCTTCCTGTGTCTCAACTTATACAGTGTGTAAATTGCTATGTTAAGGTCATCTGTATTTTAATAATATAGACCTTTCTTTTAGTATGTGCACCTAAGTTTGGCAAGTTATTACTTCTATTAACGACTCTGCTCTTTTATTTTACTTATCACCTCACTTCTATTATCCAAACATACTTATTATACATAGGTGCAAATGTATAATGTATTGTGTGTGTCCTCCTTAGAAGAAGGAACATGTGGGTCTTCCTGCTGGCTATGAGGGACTAAGTGGGGGAAAAAAACCTTCCACTTGCACAGTTAACAACTAGAAACTGGACAAAATGATATGAAATTATTTTAAGACATTGGACAACAGGAGGCATAGAATATTTTAATCACTGAAAGAAAGGACGCAAAATAAGTGAATATTTTGGTCATGCAATATATCTACCTGGAGGCAACTCATGAACTGAAGTCCAGGGAAAAGGAATTCAGACAGAGGACAGTAGCACTCATGAGTTTAGAAAAGATTAGAATATCTGGGACAGAGAACTGGGGAGGTAAGAGCTAAACAGAATAAGAGCTCCTGAAATCTCCTAAATTAACTGCTGAATGCTAAGCCAAACACACTTAGCGTGAAATTTTGTGAGGTCAGGAGAATACCAAATGGAGTGGGTAAATCAAATATTTCCCAGAGCGAAGGACTGAGAGGGATCTGAGCTCTGAACAGTACAGTAGAAAGTACCTGAAGAACACTACCAACATTTAGTAGAGATCTCAGAGGGGTCAAGCCTAACTAGTAAAGATAAACCAGGCCAGGGTTATGGCTACCTAAAACCTTCCCTAAGAGATCATTAAAAATAAGCCTTACAATAATACAGCTCATCTACCAGAAACTTAACTCTCTTAAGAAAAAATAAAAACTAGATGAAAGAAATCAATCCCAGCAATGAATAATATAAAATTATAATGTCTAGCATCCAGTTAGAAACTGGCACAGATGATAATATATGGAAAAATGTGACTAACTGCCATGAGAAAAATATATCAATAGAATCAAGAAAAAAACAAGAAATGACACATGTAATGTATAAGGAATTTAAATCAGTATTAGAAATACATGTGATATGATCAACGATTTAAAAGAAAAGAACAAAATGAAGAGAGAAAGGGAATACCCAAAGGAAAAATTCTAGAGATGGAAAATACAATATCTAAAATGAAGATATAATGGGTCAGATTAAGAATAGATATGAATCTACAAAAGACCAGCAAGCTTGAAAGCCTGGCAACAGAAATTATGGAAACTGAAGCATTGAGAGGAAAAGGGCTGAAAAACAATGAAGAGAACTTCAGTGACTGGTGGGACAATTCAAGTAATTTAACATGTGTGTGATTAAAGTCCTATAAAAGTTTGAGACAGAAAAATATATTATATAAAATAGTGTAAAAAATGTCAATACTTGGTGAAAAACCTAAACCCAACCAAGAAGCTCAAAAATCCCTAGGCAGAATAAATACAAAAACAATAAAAACTAGAAAATATAATATAATATAGCATAATATGATATAATAAACTATGGAAACCAATGATAATGACAAAACTATAAAAGAAGTGAGAGAAAAATGTCACATCATCACATGCTGTGGAACAAAGATAATAATCACAAACTTCTCATCAGAAACTCTGAAAAACAAAACAATGAAATGAAATTATACCTTTCAACTATCAACTTAAGATTCTATATACACTAAATATATCATTAAAAAATAAGGCAAAGTAAAGATTTTTTTTTAAATCAAACAAAAGCTGAAAAAATTTGTCAGCAGCAGACTTGTACTACAGGAAATAAATCAGACAATTTTTGAGGCTGAGGAAATATGCTACAAGATGAAGTTTTTCAAAAAAGGTATAAAGAATGTCAGAAGTAAAGATCAGTGGAACGAAACATAGAGTCCAGACATAAATCCACAAACTTATGGTCAATTAATCTAAGACAAAGGAGGCAAGAATATACAATGGGAATAAGACAATAACTTGTAACTGTCCAGTTAGGAAAACTGGACAGCTACAAGTAAAAGAATACAATTAGAACATTTTCTAACACCATCTATAAAAATAAACTAAAATTGGATTAAAGACATACATGTAATACCTAGAACCATAAAATAAGACTCCTAGAAGAAAACATAGGCTGTATAATCTTTGACGTAGGTCTTAATATTTTTTTGGATCTGTCTCTTCAGGCAAGGGAAACAAGAACAAAAATAAACAAATGGGAGCTAATCAAATTTCGCTTTTGCACAGCGAAGGAAACCATCAACAGAATGAAAAGGCAATTTACTGAATGAGAGAAGATATTTGCAAATGATATATCCGGTAAGAGGTTAATATATAAAGGATTCATACAACTCAATATCAAAAAAACCCAAAACTGATTAAAAAGTGGGCAGAAGACCTGAATAGGCATTTTTCCAAAGAAGACATAAAGGTGGTCAACAGGAACATGGAAAGATGCTCAACATCACTATTTATCAGGGAAATGCAAATCAAAACCACAATGAGCTATCACCTCACATTTGTCACAATGGCTGTTATCAAAAAGACAACAAATAAGAAGTGTTGGCAAGGATGTGGAACAAAAGGGAACCCTAGTACACCACTAGTGGGAATGTAAATTGGTACAGCCACTATAAAAAACAGTTTGGAGATTCCTCAAAAAATTAAAAATAAACTACCATATGACCCAGCAATTCCACTCCCAGATATGTATCTGAACAAAAACACTAATTTGAAAAGTACCCCAATTATTATGATGATTGCATGCCTATCTATCTATCATCTATCTATCACATTATTATAATAGCCAAGATATGGAAGCAACCTAAGTGTCCATCAACAGGTGAATGGATGAGGATGATGTGATAGATATAGATACACACACACACACACACACACACACACACACACACACACACGGAGTATTACTCAGCCATTAAAAAAAATAAAATTTTGCCATTTGCAACAGCATGGTTGGACTTGGAGGGTATTATGCTTAATGAAATAAGTCAGAGAAACACAAATACTGTATGTTTTCACTTATATGTGAAATCTAACATAGCAAATAAACAAATATGACAAAACAGACTGATACAGAGAACAAACTAGGTATTACCAGTGGGGAGGTGAAGGAGGAGCAAGATAAGTGAAGGGGATTAAGAGATACAAACTACTAGCTATAAAATAAATAAGATATAAAAGTGTAATGTACAGCACAGGGAATATAGCCAATATTTTATAATAACTTTATATGGAGTACAATCTATAAAAATATTGAACCATTATATTGAATACCTGAAACTATATATTGTTATTGAAGTCAACTATACTTCAACTAAAAGGAAAAAAGAAACCAATTTCCATGGAACCCCAATGATGACAAATGTTACTATATAAATATAATCACAAAACTATATTTAATCTCCCTGCACATTTAGACCTTGCACATACATAACCTCTAAGTAAATTTATAAATTAAATACAAAAAAATAAATAAAACCAAACAATCTAAATTAAAAAAAAAGAATGTTAGAAATGGTAAACAGATGGTCTATATAAAAATAATTATTTTATTTTAATGTATTTAAGAGATAACTAATTTTTAAAATAATGATTTAATATAGGGATTATGTAGAAGTAAAATACATGGCAATAATAACACAAAGAATGAGAGGAGGCAAATAGAATTCTACAGTTTTAAATTTCTTATATTTGAAGTGATACAGTATTATCTGCAAATAGACTATAAAAATTTAAAGATGAAAACAGTAAATCTTAAGGTAAACACTAAAAAATAAAATATTTGCGTGGGGGCTAGCTACATAAATTCTGGTGTTCAATGAAAAATAAAAATGCTGAAGTCTTTTAAAAAACTTATTAAGAATTTCAAGATGGCTACATCAGAATATTAAATGAACCATGCAGCTCCTTTGATTGTGGGGTCTACATTATTACACTGATCACACACTAGTAAAATCTGTGCTAATAAGCCAGTACTGGGCTTAAGAGAGAATGTACTAAAAATATTCAATCAAATAGAAGTTATTAAAAAAAAGAACAAGGAAACAAAACACAGATGGAGAAAATGGAAAACAAATAGCAACATGGGAGATACAAACTAAACCATATCAATAACTATATCAAATGAAAATCGTTTAAACTCTTTAAATTTTTGAAAACATAAGTTTTAAAAAACCTGAAGAATAAGGCAGATCTAATTCTCATGGACAAAAATTCCACTTTAAAAATTTAAACACAGATGGGCAAAGCATAAGCACCTCGAGAAAATTAAGTAATATGAGATACCGTACTTTTATGAAAAAGAACTATTAACTCGGACTTTTCAAAATTATGGGCAATTCATCAAGAAGATATAACAATCTGAAATGTGAATTCACCTAATAACAAAGCTTCAAAATATATGAAGTAAAAACTGACAGACCTGCAAAGAAAAACAGACATATACACAATTATTACTGGAGATTACACGATTCCTCTTTCATCAATTAATAAAAAGATTGACAGAAAATCAGTAAAGATAAGGGAGACTTGAAAGACACCATCAACCAACTTGACTTAATTGATATTTATAGAAAACTCCAATGAATAACAGTAGATTAAAATTATTTTCAAGTCATTACAGAATATTTGCTAAGACAAACAATATGCTGAGGCATATATCAAGCCTCAGTAAATGTGTAAGGATTGAGGGGAGCGACGTCAGCAAGATGGTGGAATAAGAAGACCCTTCCCTTATCTTCCCTTCAACAACAATAATTTGGCACCCATCCACAGACAAAAGTGCCTTCATGAGAGCTTTGGGATCCATGTAGGAGACTGTGAAACCCTGATGTAATTGAAGACTGAGAGCCATTTTAAGAAGGCCAGTCCACATCCAGGTAGTTGACTCGACGAGTATGCTGCTGGCTACAGAGACAGAAACAGTTCTGTGCCCCTGATAACTCAGCCAATGCCACCTTTGGCTGTGGGTCTGTTACTGTCACCAAGGGATCTGGGAGGAGTCATGCCCACTTGTGCAACAGGAAATAAATAGACTTACAGACCTCAGTCCCAGCTGTGAAGCCTCAAGTGGATTGTGAACCAGCTCTAGCCCCTCTTGGCTGCAGTCTGGAAACCTCTGGAGATAAGCCCACTAAACTTGGTCAGACTGTAGATTCTTAAATGGCTCTATAACTGGGCTCTAGCCCATCTCTGCCACAATCCAAAAATAAGAATCTTGCTGGAGACACTCCCGTCTTGCTGGCACAGGGATCGTGCAGAAGACACTCCTGTGTGTTCCTCTGGAGATCCTGAAAGGGCCCTATACTAGGTGGTAGTAGTCTGTGAGCAAGTCTTCTGACACAGGGATCAAGCAGGAGAAATTCCCATCTGGACCCCCAGAGATCAGGAAGGGGCTTTATATACAGTGCCACTTTCCTCACACTGATAATCTACTAGCAGTCCTGGGGTTCCAGGGCCCCATGGGAAACATTCATGTCTACAACCCAGAAGATTCTGAAAGGGTACTACACTAGGCCCCAGCTCTTCCCATCTGTGGTCCGTGAGCAGTCCTGAAGCACAGGGACCTGACGAGAGACACTCATATCTGTGCCTCAGGAAATTCGTATAGGGCCATATCTTCAGCTCTAGTCTTTCCAGCCATGGTCAGGGACCAGTTCAACCCACTCATGGACCTGGTAAGAGGCACATCTATTCATGCCTCCAAAGCCAAGTATGCAGACCTCATTCTTGGCTGTGGAACCTGAAACAGCCCTGGGCTCAGTTCCAGTCCTTCTCAGCCATAGTTCAGGGCCAGTCCTGCCCATTCAGGGACTCACCCAGTGACAAGGCAATAGGCCCATGTCTGAGGTCCCAACTTTGGACTCTGAAACAGGCCCTTGTCTCGCTGCCACCTTATTGAACAGTGTATTAGAGGCAACACTCAATGGTGGTCATCCATCCAATGACCAGAGAGGATCCACACCATACCAAGCACCTGGTAACAAGCTGGCCAACTGCAGACCCCATTATAGACAGTGAAAAACCCCAATGGTTTATTGAAAAGAGAAAACTGACTAACTTTTAACTAGATTAACCAAGAAAAAGGCGAGAAGACTATACATATATAAAATGATATATGAATCCTCCAAAAAAAAAAAGAATGGAATATTGTCATTTGAGAGAACACGAATGGACCTTGAGGGCATTTGCTAAGTAAAATAAGTCAGACAGGAAGACAAATACCATAGGATCTCACTTACTGGTTGTTGTAAAGGCAAGGGATGGACTCAAGTAGGTAAAGGGGTGAAGGGGGTCAGAAGGTACAAGCTTTTGGTTGTAAAGTAAATAAGTTATATGTGTGTAAGGTACAGCATGGTGACTATAATTAATGATATTGTATTGCATGTTTGAAAGCTGCTAAGAGAGATCTTAAAAGTTCTTATCACAGGGAAAAATGTTTAACTATGTGTGGTGACAGATGTTGAGTAACTGTGGTGATCATTTTGCAATATATACAAATACTGAATCATTATGTTGTACACCTAAAACTAATATAATTTTATATGTCATTATATTTCAATACATTTTTAAAGAGGCTACTACAAACAATTATGCAATAACATATTGGATAACCTAGAAGAAATGGATAATTTCCTAGAAATACACAAACTACCAAGACTGGATCATAAAAAGTAGAAAATCTTAACAGACCAATAATGACCATGGAGATGAAACAGTAATCAAAACCTCCAAACAAAGAAAAACCCAAGACAAGATGGTTTCAATGGTGAATTTTACCAACATTTATAGACAAATTAATGCCAATCTTTCTCAAACTCTTTCAAAAATTGAAGACGAAGGAATACTCCCAAACTCACATTACAAGGTCAGCATAACACTGATTCAAAAGCCAAACAAGAACACTCTAAGCAAACTACAAGACAGTGTCCCTGATGAATATAGGCACAAAAATTCTCAACAAAATTCTATCAAACCATCTTCAACAGCACAATAAAAGGATCATATACAATGAACAAGTGGGATTTATCCCTGGGATGCAAAAATGGTTCAACATAGGCAAATCAATAAATGTGATACACTACATTAATAGAATGAAGGAAAGAAATTATACAAGCCTCTCACTAGATGCAGAAAAACTGTTTGACAAAATTCAACACTCTTTCTTTCCTTCTCATTTATTTGTATTGTTTTTTTAATTAGGTATAATTGGCATTTAACATTATATTACTTTCGGGTGTATAACAAAATGATTCAATATTTGTGTACACTATTGTGAAATGATCACCACAATAAGCCTACTTAATATCTGTCATCATAAAATAGTCACAAAAACTGTTTTCTCCCTTGTGATGAGGTCTTTTAAGATCCACCCTTTTAGCAACTTTCAAACGGCAATACAGTATTATTAACTATAGTCACCATGCTGTACATTACATCCCCATGACTTATTTATAACTAGATATTTGTACTTTTTGACTCCCTTCAACACCCTTTCATGATGAAAGTTCTCAACAAAATGAATATAGACTGACTTACCTCAACATAATAGAGGACATTTATGACAAAGCCACATCTAACATCACATTCAACAGTGCCAATTGAAAAAAATTTTCTCTATGATCAGGAAGAAGACTTCTCACCACTCTTATTTAACACAGTAATGGAAGTTCTAGTCAGAGCAACTGGGCAAGAAAAAGAAATAAAAGGATTCAAATTGGAACAGAAGAAGTGAAATCGTCTTTGCAGATGACATTATCTTATACATAGGAAACCCTACAGTCTCCATAAAAAACTAAAAAATTTAGAACTAATAGGTAAATTCAGTAAACTTCAGGATACAAAAATCAACATACAAAAATCATTTGTATTTCTACTCATTACCAGCAAACTGTCAAAAATAGAAATTAACAAAACAATCTCATTTACAATAGCATCAAATTCAATAAAATACATAAGAATAAATTTAACAAAGGAAATGAAAGTTGTCTACACTGAAAACTATAAGACACTGTTGAAAGATACTGATGAATACACAAATAAATGGAATGATATGCCACGTTCATTGATCTGAAGAATTAATATTGTTAAAATGTCCATATTACTCAAAGCCATTTACAGATTCAGTGTAATACCTATCAAAATTCAATGGCATTTTTCATAGCAATGGGGGAAAAATACCTAAAATTCATACGGAACCACAAAGACCCAGAATAGCCAAAGCAACCTTAAAAAAGAACAAAGCTGGTTGCATCACACTTCTTAACTTCAAATTCTACTAAAAAGCTATAATATTCAAAACAGTATGACACTGGCATAAAAACAGACACATGGAGCAATAGAACAGAATACAGATCCCAGAAATGGAGGTGCCATGCACATGCCGATATTTAACAAGGGAGCCAAGAATACTCAATGGAGAAGGGGCAGTCACTCCAATAAATGGCATTGGTAAAACAAGACAGCCACATGCAAACAAATGAAATTGGACTCCTATGTAATATCCCTCACAAAAATTAACTTGAAATGGATTAAAGATTCAAATGTAAGACCTGTATCCATAAAACTCCTAGAAGAAAACACAGGGGAAAGCTCCTTGACATTATTCTGGCCAACATTTTTTTTGGATACGACACCAAAAGCACAGCAACAAAAGTAAAGATAAACAAGAGGAATTCCATCAAACTCAAAAGCTTCTACAAGCAAAAGAAACAAGCAACAAAGAGGCAACCTATGGAATAGGAGAAAATATCTCTAGACCATATATCTAATAAGGGATTAATATCCAAAATATATGAAGGCCTCATACTACTCAGAAAACCAAATAATCTAATTTAAAAATTGGCAGAGGACCTAAATAGACATTTTTCCAAAAAGATGTTTGAATAATAGATACATGAGAAGATATTCAATATCACTAATCATCAGAAAAATGCAAATCAAAACCACGATATATTGCCTCACATCTGTTAGAATGATTATCATAAAAAAAGAAGATAACAAGCGTTAGCAAGGATATAAAGAAAAGGGAACTCTTGTTTACTGTTGTTGAGAATATAAATTGGTAAAACCACTATAAAAAACAGTATGTTTATTCCTAAAGAAATTAAAAATAGAACTACTAAATGATCCAGCAATTCGACATTTAGGTATATATCTGAAGGAAGTGAAATCAAAAATCTCAGTGAGATTTGCACAGCGTGATTGTTGCAGCATTATTCACAATAGACAAGACATGAAAACAATCTTAGTGTCCGCTGAATGGACGCTAATGAATGGATTAAGAAACGTGATATATATCGCAAACAATGGGATATTATTCACCCATGAGAAAGGAGATCCTGCTATTGGTGGCAACATAGACGGATGGACCTTGAGGTCATCATGCTGAGTAAAATAAGTCAGAGAAAGACAAATACTATATGATCTCACTTATATATGGAATCTTTAAAAAAAAAAAAAAAAAGCCAGACTCACAGAAACCAAGACTAGGACTGGAGGTTGGGGAGTGGGGGATACGATGAGATGTTGCTCAATGGATACAAGCTTTCAGTTATAAGATGAATGTGTTAGGGACCAATAGGAAGGAAGGTTGACTATAGTTAGCAATACGGTATTATACACTTGAAAGTTGCTAAGGAAGTAGACCTTGAATGTTTTCATGAAGAAAAAAAGATTGTAAGAGTATGATGTGATGGATGTTGTTAACTAAACTTGTCACAAGCATTTTGCAATATATACTTGTATCAAATCATCATATTGTACACCTTAAACTTACACAATTTTATATGTCAATTATTTCTCAGTGAAACTGGGAAAAATTGAAAATAAAAAGACAAATTATTCAGAGTATATTATTTGTAAAGAACAATATCAAATTAGTGTTAAGCAGTAGAAACACCACTGGGAAATCCCCATTTGTTTGAAAATTAAACATACTGCTAAATCAATCATGGTAAAATAAAAAACTCAAAGACAACAGGAAATATTTTGAAATAAATACAAATTAAAACATAACATAATCAAATTTGAATAAGTGTATAATGCAGAGAAAGTTCCTAAAAAACTATCAATCTTGTAAAATAACAGCTATAAATTCTGCGGGCAGATTGAATCATAACTGTATTTTTTTGAGGTGGCTAAAACTATGAGAGAAAGCCTGCCATCTTTCTGGACATAGTAAAAAGAGAAAGAAGCCTAGGACAACAAAAACCATTTGAGCGTGAGAGAGAATCACTGGGTAAGAGATAGCTGAAAAAAATAGAACCTCAGATTTTGCATACAAACTGCCAAAGTCTCTTTCCGATCATGAACCACTTATATGTGAGGAGATTAAAATCACTCTAAACTGGAATCTGAACAACTCCTCTGCATAGGTGTAACAAAATTTACAGTTTGACTCTACATTAATTGTCTATAAAATCAAACACATCACCATTTTGGAGGAATATAATAGTATACAAAGTCCCAACAACATAACCGTTTACAATGACCAGCATTCAATCTAAAATGACTTGACATACTAAATATGACAAGACTCAAAAGGGAAAAAAAAAGTCAACAGATGTCAACCCTGATATTACTCTGATGATGGAATTATCAAACAAAAGCTTTACATAACATATTATAACTATGGTCAATGAGGTAAAGAAATGCAAACATATTTATAATAAATAAAATGATAGAAAATCTAGCAAAGAAATGGCTTTCTTGCATTGAAGATTATAGAATTGAAATTTCCAATGACTAAAATAAAAATTACCTGAATATATTTAAAAACAGAATAGAGAGACAGAAGAAAGAATTAAAGACAGATTGATACAAATTATCCAATCAAATGAAGTGGGAAACAGAGATTTAAAAACGAATAAAACCTAAGAATCTGTGGGATAATGTCAAAATGCAATATACATGTACTTTGAGTACCAGAGAACAAGAGCGAGAAAGGGGCAGAAAAATAAAGTTATTATGGCTAAGAACTACCCAAAGTTTGTATAAGAAAAAAAAAAAAATTACACATTCAAGAGAGTCAGTGAACCCAAAACAAGACAAATACCAAGAAAACTATAAGTAGGCAAATTATAGTCAAGCTACAGAAAACCAAAAATAAAAGGAAAAATCTTTAAAGCAGCTAGAGGAATATAATATAGAGAGAGAGAAACAACAATTCAAATATACATGGACTTCTCATCACAAACAATGGTAGACCAAAAAACAATGGAACATCATTAAAGTGCTTAAAGAAAAAATAGAAAATTCATAATTGTTTATCCATTAAAAATATATATTAAGGATGAAGGCAAAATTATGAGAATTTCAGGTAAAGGAAGACAAAAGATACTCTCCTCAATTGACCAGCTCCCTAAGGAATGCTAAAGGGAGTACTTCTGACTGAAAAGAACTAATACCAACAGGAAGCAAGAGCTTAAATAAATGAAAACCTTTAGAAACATTTATTGTATATAAATTATACCTCAGTAAATGTAATTTTAAAAACTGTGGGTGTAGTTAAGAAATTGCTTAAAGAGAAATCATAGTCTGACATATAGTATCAAAAGAAAAAAATTCTCATGAGTTTAAAGTACATCTGTTAAAATTGCCAATTTAATTTCTCAAGAGAATTTAGAGAGGAAATGAAAACAAAGGTTTTTAAATTTTTTGTCTACCAAGGGGATTTATATCCCTTAATATTATTGGAATTAGAGCTATAATTGAATGATATTTCAGATAATGTGTTAGTCATCATACAGATGGTGTACACATTATAGGCTCAATTTTCTCCAAGTTCAATTTCCTTATAATAGCCTTATAAAGCAAGAATGTAATGACTAGAGCATGGACACAAAAAGCTATATTACATAGGCTACCAAAGCATATATTTTTGTAAGAAACACTATCATAGGAGAATGCTTGCTTTTTTCTGCAAAAAAACCTTTTCATAACTACAAGATACAGATTATTTAGTGGTATAATAGATTTGGAAATTCACTAACCACATCCCCCATGATTTTATTCTTTGAATCTTTATGGTAACTGATTTATTAATAGTCTTCAACAGGCTTTATCTTTACAGCAATGTTAATGAATAACCTAGTCTTCAGCATTCTCAAAAGTACTGTGTCAACAAATTTCTTTATCTTCATGGTTTCCAATTAATTTTATTGGAATATGTGCCTTCTGCCTTATCTATTAAATAGCTGAAGTGGAATTCAAAGTTTTATGTGTTTCTAATTTTTTCTATGTTTAGTGTACTTGACTGCAGTTTTCATTAATGGTTAAAGTATGCTATACCTATATTTAAATATCTGAAAGGCTATTAAAGAAAGAAAGATTAGATTTCTTTTGTCATAGTGGAATAACTTTCTAACTCTTAGGAATATCCAAAAATGGAATGAATTGCCTCAGAAGATGTTGATGTTACCATAATTATAAATTATTTAACACAGTCTCGAAAACACCTGGAAAGACTCTCAATATGATAGTACATAGCAAATAAAATTTTTGAAGCTGCTGTATTACTGATTTTAAAGTCATTTTTTTACCTTAATAAACTATGGTTGTATGACATGGCATTTGATATATCATACCTTCTAAATAGCAATACCTTCTAAAAATTTTAAGGTGTTGATTTACTTTAAACTCTTATGTAACAATTCTCAAAGCAAAATCAATTAAAATATTTGATACTATATCAAGTTCTTTCAGTTACATTCTCATTTCGTCTTTCACTCTATTGTAAATTTTTTTCTAGCATTTAATTTCTGTTTCCTTGTTATAGCTTCCCCTTCTCCTAAGTATCTCCTATTTTTTATTCTCTTCTTAATACCTTAAAAAGCTCCTAGAGTCAAACATTTCTATCAGTATAACTCAACTGTAAGGACCTCTTTGAGCCTAGTTACTGGCAAATAGGGTATTATTAAACTTGTAAATTTCATCCTTAAGGAATTTCACAATGGCTCTCATTTCAGTTAGCTCACCAAAGACTATCACTTAGTTCAGTGAGAAGCAGATTACGTCCCAGAGTAAACAATGATTTATTAGAATATAGACATGCCCATTCATTTTCATATTGTCTATGGCTGCTATTTTGCTACAGTGGCCAAGTTGAATAGTTGTAACACAGATATATTGTACCCAAAGACTGAAATATTTACATCTGGACTTTTACAGAAAAAGTTTGCTATCTCTTTCTCAAAAGTTACCCGTGGCATCTATTCCTTTAAACCAACGGGTTGTTTTTTTTTTTTTCAGTTGTGCTTTATTTTTGACCCTTTTTATGAGACTAAAATGCAGTTAAGGAAGCAGTACAATTTGAGGTTAAGTATTCAGCTTCTAGAACTCTGTATCAGGGTGATGATATTTCAAACTCTGACACTTGCTAGCTAAGTCTTGTTGGATCAGTTCCTTACATTCTTTAAAATTTGTAGTTAATATATAAAATAAACAATAACAACATTGATACAGATGGTTTTGAGTATTTGATGAGATGATCCCTATTAAACTCACTGGCTTGATATACAGTACAATCTCAGGACATGTTATCTTTTTGTTAAACGAGGTGCTGGAGGTTCACTGAGTTTAGATGACTTACCAGAGATTACTTGATTAGATCTGGAAGGACAGACTGAATCCTGGGCCTTAACCTCTCAAGCCAATACAAAATCTACTATAATTCCATTCTTTCTAGATCCAACTGCAGTATTTGGGGAAAATCTCACATTGATAACATTGATACCAAATTTAGACAATATATCCTCCCATCCTTCAATTTAACTACCTCATACCTTTTCTTTCTTGAACCCTTCACCCTTCCTTACTCTTTAACTCTTACCTAATGCCCTCACCTGTAGTTCACTTTATCTGAAGAAAACTCATCTTCCAACCTAAATCCTACAAATTCACAGGTATTTGTACAAATTTCGTGTTCATTTAATACTGTTATATGACCTGTCTGTGTCAGGCCCCTCTCCTTGAACCCTGGATCCATTCCCTATCATCAACATAAGGATGCTGATCTAGCAATTAACACCCTCTCTATTATATTATTTTTTTCTCTACTTGAATCATTCCGATGAGCAGAGAAACATGCTATGTCCCAGTAAAAAGAAAAACAAATGCTTTAATTCTCTGTAACTCTTCACCATAACTCATATTCTTCATAGCTCTTTATATCAAAATTCCTCTAATTTTTATGTACTCACCAGTTTCGATTCTTTACCTCCTCTTTTCTCTTAAACCCACTTCAATCAAACGTGTGTCCAATTCCATGGATACAGTTCCTTATTGTTCACAATGACTTCCATGTCAGGAAATCTAATAATTTCCAGTCCTCATGGTATTCAGCCATGCAGCATTTGCTATTGTTGATTATTTCCTCCTTCTTTATGTTTTACCCCATGCTATACAACACCATACTCTCCTGGTTTCCTCCTGCCTCGTTACGTGTTTCTCCTCATTTATTTTGTCGGATTATTTTATTTCTAATTAGTAAATAATAGAATTTCCCAAGACTAACTCTTCAAGAACTTTTCTTTATTAAAAAAACTCTGTTTAATCTAAACAAGTTTCATGGCTTGCTTTAAATACTAACTGTAGACTAAGTTTTTATCAAAGACTTTTATTATAGAGGGCAATAATTAGGTGCTGAGTTAATGAAAACAAAATAACCTACATGATTAATGGGAGGCAAAGTTGTCACAAATATATGCCATGTCTGCCATATTCATATTAAGAATCTGCATTTTGATATTAATAAGCAAATCTAACCTGTACCTTCTCTAATATTTTCTAGCTCAGTAAATAACAACACTTATTCAGTTACTCAGACCCCAAAATGCCAAATAAAAATTATCCTTGAATTGTCTCATTCTCTCATAGTCTATGTCTCTCTACACCTGAGCAAGTCTTGTCAGTTCTACCTGTAAACTAGATGCCTAGTATTGTCACTTCTCTGTAATTTTTATGCTCTTATATTTGACCAAACCAACATCACCACATATAATGGTCTACGAAATTTATTTTCTTTCACTAACTTAAAATTAGATGATGTTACTTCTTGTTCCAAAATTTCCCACAAATTTCTATCACTCTGAGAATACTGTATAAGGACCTATATGATTTGTCCCTGATGAACACTCTAAGAGTTCTATTTCCTTTGCCTGTCTTCATAGGTTTTATGACTTTCTAATAGGATATTTTATAATTCAGTTATTTTTCTTTTGTATATCTTCCTCTCAGAATGTAAAGTAATATTTTGCCTTATTCACTGCTATATAAGCAATACTTGGAACAGGCCCATAACAGCTTTTTGATTGAAAAATGTTGATTCAATGAATAAAAACTCTCTTTCCTGACAAAAAGAGATCTTACAACTTGTGGAGAGAATTCTGATCACAGAGTAATTAATCTTAAACTTAACATCTGAAACATACTTTTTCAAAAACCTCAGATTTAAGAGGAGAAAAAGTTTTAACTAAACAGAGAAAATCTGATATTGGTAACACAAAACTGCACAAATATTTTTTGTCCATTGTAAATAGAATATTATTTACTTAGCAAAATCTCTATTGACAATTTTGTAAGACAAATAATTTTGTTACAATTATATTTGCTTTATCTTAGCACTAATAACATTAATAGCACACCTTCAGAATGATCATATTACTCATTTGCATTAACAAAAGAAGTTGATAGGAAGCCACATTCTTTATATGACATAAATCCTTTGCCCTAAATATCCTATTGCTTTCAATTGTCTTTGTACATATTTATTCAAAATGATCTTCTTGTGACATAAATTCCTTCATTAGTGTGACATGTTCTTTCTTTAATATTCCTGATTCATCACAGTTATTTTCCTTTTTAACATTTTATCTACTTATAGGAGACAAGATGTCAAGGTATGAAATCCCTATAAGCTTTATTTTGCAGAAACCATTATGCATGCTATTACTGCCCAAAAAAAGTGTTTAAAATAATACTTGAATTATTGGAATCAGAAAAATAAACCTGCATTTTAAGACCTCTCAGAAGAAAAGTAGGCCACCATATTTTCATTAACTTTTAAAAAAAAATTTAGTTCGACCCATTGGGCTAGAGAAAAATAAGGGCTTTTACAGATATACGATCATTCACATCCTCCAAATTCACTTTTACAGCTTGTAATAAATGACTAATTAAAATAAAGCTATACATAGGGATGTTCAAGTATAATTATGTAATTGTATATAATTTATCTATTTCTTAGGATCCTAAAAACTATTCTACAAGTTCTAGTTCCACGTTTCCAACTACTTACTAAAATATAAATATTTTATATTTTATAAAATATAAAGCCCTCCAGCTCAACATGTTTAAATGAGACTCATCTCGAATCCCCATGGCCAGAATCTCTGACCTTCCTCCCTTTATGGAATTACTATATGTCTCTAGTCAATCAAGCTTAAAATTATAAATCATTTTAAAACTGTCTTTCTTCACGTTAATAGCTAATGCTTTACTAAGTAATGTAAAATATTTGAAATATATCTATTAGTTATGCTTATTTCCTATTCCCATGGCTAATTTTCCAATCCAAGCTCTTATTTCCTTATTTCTAGACTAATGCAAGTCTCTAATTGTTTTCTTGCCTCTAGCTTTCCTCCAATCTCCTCTGTACAATACTAAAAACAATTAGTATTTTTAAAGGACAGGTTTTTATTTCATGCTTTCTCAACTAAAAGCATATAATGAGTAAATGAATAACTCTCCTAAGCCCTGAATGCTTATCGAAAACCACCTATATTTAGTTATTTTTCAGTGATAATTAGAATATAACTCTAAAATTAACCTCAGAAAAATCTATTCATCTTATTCACTCAGATTTAACATCCTTAACATTTGGAATTTTGTTGTGTTTCATAGTATTGCACAATCATCTATCAGAGTTCCTTGAGCACATTTGGAAATCAAAATTTTGTTAGGTGACGCAAAATGATATATCAGTGATGTTAGGATTTGCTTTTGAATATTTTGAGGGGTTTTGATGTTTAACCAAAGAACAGATTTCTCTTGAGTAAAATTATGGACACTATAGATTTGTCAAAAGTAGTAGATGAGAAAATTATATATTGCAACATAATAAGGCAATATGAAATATTTTTTATACTGTGCCTTTACTAGAGTGTGAAACAGAAGCTACACTGTTAAAACTAGAATTTTTAATAAGCAAAGAACACTAAAGTTTCGAAACTTATATAGCACCACATCTCAATTGTGTATTATTATATCCTGGTAAATTACTATTTCTAAACATCATTTGTGTACATGTAATTTTGGAGAAAATGTAGCACAGTATAAAATGCCATATAAATGGAAAATTAGACTTAAATTGCTAGAGGTAAATTTATTTCATCAATTGCTTTGGTTTCCAGCAATATATAGCTTTTTTAATAAAAGTATTAAATAAAGGTCATTTTAAAACAAATTTTTTTCTAATGAATTTAAGAATAATCTTGGAGCTACTTTAAATGCATATCTAAGACACAAGAAAATTATGTTTGCTCATGTATGTCACATTATTAGATTTAAATTTAATTTTATGGATATGTTCTAGAAAATGGAAACAAAGGATTTCATTACAAAATATTGTATGATATACATCTCATCTGGCAATTATTATAAGTCTGAGGTTTTCAAAATAGGCAAAGATTCTTAAAATAGAAATACGGGATGGGGTCACTTGGTGATTTCTAGTGGTGGTGAAGACAATTTCATATGTTTTGATTGTAATCATTTTTTAACAGCCTAAATATTTTAGTACAAAATTAGATTATCTTTTCTTACTTCATATGAGAATATCCATTAGGTGATAGCAGTATGTTTCCTTCAAAAGTATATAAAACTGCCAGTGCTTTGAGAACTGACATTTAATTTTATAAGGACAAGAGAATGTCTCTTCAGGCCACTTTAATAATAAATAAATGCAATAAATTAGGGGTCCCCAACCCCGAGGCCATGGACCGATACTGGTCTGTGGCCTGTTAGGAACCGGGTCGCACAGCAGGTGAGCAGCGGGCAAGCGAGCGAAGCTTCATCTGCTGCTCTCCATCTCTCCCCATCGCTTGCATTACCTCCTGAACCATTCCCCTTACCCCGTTCATGGTAAAACTGTCTTCTATGAAACCTGTCCCTGGTGCCAGAAAGGTTTGGGACCACTGCAGTAAATAACTGACATAGGTTTTAACTGTTTTTTTAACTGTTGTTTAACAGTTTTTAACTGTTGATGTCACCAATGATAGACTCCATTTTTCTTCTTTTGATTTCATCTCTGAGTCTATGATCTTAGCATGTCTAACCTTATTATTGATACAACTCTGCTTTCTAATTACATTATTCTCTTCATCACCACTAGTCTGATTAACTGAAGTGGATTTCTTTTCACCACCAAATATTTAGCAAGATATGAAATATACTATGGAATATTTGCATTTTATTTAATATTTTCTATTCTAATATTTTCTGTTCTTCCCTGATTCAAAGCACATGGCAAAATTATAATTGTCTATGAGTTGGGGCCATGTGACAGGGTTCTGGCCAGTGATATACTCTTTCTCTCAAACAGAAATTGTCAATTTTTAGCTTGGGCCCACAAATGAGTTTCTGTGTTGACTGGTAACAACAAGTAGAGTGAAAAAATAAATAAATCCATTATTTTAAGCCACTGTGATTTCAGGGCTATCTTTTATTGCATAAACTAGCTAATCCAAACATATGAACCCCCAAGCAAATAATTGGCAAGAACATTCTGAAACTAATTAGAATTCAGCTTTAATTCATTCATAAATTTATTTTATCCATAAATGTTTATTAAATATATATTATGTTCTAGCATATCTTGGCATGAGTAATACAATGAAGGCTAGGATTATTGTCTTTTTACTTCATTGTTCTGTTTCCAATATCTACATGACAGGCTGTCACATTTTAAATCTTCAATAGAAATGTTTTGCAAGAATGGAAAAGAAGCATGATAATGGATGATGGATGGAACAGACATTAATGAAAATGGCCAAAGAAAAATTATAATTTCTTTGTAACAGTTATTTACTTGAGGAAGATAATTGTTTTAGCAAGCCCTGATTAGACATCTTCTAAGTATAAGGATCTTTCTTTATCTTAAGTCTCCTAACAATAACTCTACCAAGCAACAGTTATAACCCAAATCATTCAATTGAGGAAACAATAATTCAAATTTAAAATTAAAAAATGTTACTTTTGCAATTGTAATAGGGAAGAACAAATCTGACTCCATGTTGGATCTGTTTCTTTTACTTTAACCTTTGCTTCAGTTGCTTTTGTTGCAAGTTACCGTAATCACTAAAAGGATGTTGTCTATAGCTATAAGCATACATAATGGCCTGTCTTGGGGAACCCTGCCCCCTCTGCCTGAACGTTAAACTAAAGTACCTTTGTTCAGCTCACAGGGAAACATTCTGACCCTGCCCACCGGTGAATGGCTGCAGGAAAGAAGAAATTAACACATCCCCTCCCCTAGTCTGGTGAAACCAGAAGATATTTTGCAAGGCTTATGGACTTTTTACTTTACCTCCTCACCTCCCCCTCTCTCTGTTCTATAAAGGAAACTAGCATCCAGACCCTGATAAGATGGTTCTCTAGGACTCTCGTCTGCCATCTTCTCGGACATCTAGCTTTCCAAATAATGTCGCTATTCCTTGCCTCAACACTTCATCTCCCAATTTATTGGCCTGTCATGAGTACGGCGAGCAGAGCAAGCTTGGACTCAGTAATACAATATTATAGTACTTATATACAGCAGACGTACTGTTCCCAAACTTGTGCTATTTCTATTTCCAAGTTTTCACTCTTTCCATTTTGTTAAAATACCACTTCATTAAAAACTACATTAAGAATTACAATGATGGGGCTTCCCTGGTGGCGCAGTGGTTGAGAATCTGCCTGCCATTGCAGGGGACACGGGTTCGAGCCCTGGTCTGGGAAGATCCCACATGCTGCGGAGCAACTAGGCCCGTGAGCCACAACTACTGAGCCTGCGTGTCTGGAGCCTGTGCTCCGCAACAAGAGAGGCCACGATAGTGAGATGCCCGCGCACTGTGATGAAGAGTAGCCCCCGCTTGCCGCAACTAGAGAGAGCCCTCGCACAGAAATGAAGACCCAACACAGCCAAAAATAAATGAATGAATAAATAAATAAATTAAAAAAAACTTTAAGAATTACAATGACATAACTATACTACATATTTCAGAATAATTATAGTCATTTCTAAAGAAAGCCTTCAAACATAAATTTGAACATCATTCATAGATAGCTTCTTTCTAAATCACACACACACACAGAAACTTTAGAGAACTTCTGACTACTGACCCACATTTCAGTGGACTTCATACTAAAATGATCTTTTAAGAATTCCAAAATGAAGGCTAGCATTCTACCACAAGTTTAGATATACTTTAATTCGTTGCTAGAATAATGAACCTGAAGAACAAGACTTTCAGCCAAGATTCCTATATGCAACCAAACTATCTTTCTGAAAGAAGGAAGAAATTAAGATATTCTCAAATAAACAAAACAGAAACTTCCTTGCCAGCAGGTACACCCTACAAGAAATATTAAAAGGAGTCCATCGGGTTAAAATGGAAGAACACGAGATATTAACTCAAATCCACACAAAGAAAAAAAGAACATTGATAAGGTAACTACTTAGACTACTAGACTAATATAAGGGACTTTATAAACACAGTTGGCTCTCATATCTGTGGGCTATACATCCACAGATTCAACCAACTGCAGATCAACAAAATTCGAAAAGAAATGCCAGAAATTTCCAAAAAGCAAAACTTGAATTTGGTCCATTCTGACAACTATTTACTTTATATATACAACTATTTACATAGCATTTACATTGTATTTGGTATTATAAGGAATCTAGATATGATTTAAAATTTTTATAAGGTTATATGCAAACTATGCCATTTTATATAAAGGACTTGAGCATTTGCAGGTATCTGTGGGAGTGGTCCTGGAAACAGTTCCTCATGAGTACTGAGGGATGACTGTATACCCTTTTAAATTATATATCATTGGGACTTCCCTGGTGATCCAGTAGTTAAGACTCCATGCTCCCAATGCAGGGGGTGCAGGTTCGATCCCTGGTTGGGGAACTAAGATCCCACATTCTGTGTGTAATCGACATGTAATAAACTGCATCTATTTAAATAAATAAATGCATAAATAATAAATTATATACCATCTTTTCATATTAAAAACAGATAATTTAAACAATTTTTAAAAGAACTGCAGAAAGTAATAATTAGAAAATTGCATTGATGGATTATAATGTATAAAGATGTAAGTTTCATGACAATGATAGCAAAGGGAAAAGGGGGGAATGGAGCTATATAAGAGAAACTTTTTTTATAATACTGAACTTAAGTTGGTATTCAAACTAAATGTTATAACATGTTAATTGTAATTCCCAGGTAACCACTACAGAAATAACAAAAAAAGAAATAATAAAAAAGGAAAAATACATATATAAAAGAGATAATAAGAGAATTCAAATGATACATTAGAAAACATCGATATAGCACACAATAAAACAGTATTGGAAGAACAGAGGAACAAAATGACATTAGACATATGCAAAAAATTGTGAAATAGAGAGAAATTGTAACTTATCAGTAATTACATTAAATGCAAATGGATTAAGCACTTGAATGAAAAAGTAGAAACTGGTAGAAGGGATAAACAAACATGTTTCAAATATATATTATCTACCAAAGACAAACTTTACATCCTAAAACACAAATAGGTTGAAAAGAATGGGAAAAGATATACCATCTGAACAGTAACTAAAGGAGCTACAGTAGCTACATTAAAATCAGACAAAATAGACTTTAAGACAAAAAAATGTTACTAGGGACAAAAGGCCATTGTATAATGATAAAAGGGCCAATTCATCAATAAAATATAATTATAAATATAGATGCATTTAATAACAGAAGCCAGAAATACATGGAAAAAAATCTAATAGATTCAAGGGAGATATCAACAGTTCACAAGATTAGTTTGAAAATACCCATATCACACTTTCAATAGTGATAACAACAACACAGTAAATCAACAAAGAAATAGATGAATTGAAATATAATTCAACCATACCTAATAAATATTTAATATCATCCCACCAACCAATGACAGAATATACCTTCTTCCTAAGTGCACATGGAATATTCTCTAGGATAAGTGATAGGTAAAGCCATAAAACAAATCTCAATCAATTTTTAAAAGATTGAAATTAACAAAGTATATTCTCTTACCATAATGGGATGAAATTAGAAACCAACAAGAGACATACACTGGGAAAACTCACAAATACAATAAGTCTCCTATATACGAATGAGTTCTGTTCTGAGAGCAGGTTCATAAGTCCAATTTGCTCCTAAGTCCAACAAAATTAGCCTAGGTACCCAGCTAATTGGTTACATAGTACTGTACTGTAATAGGTTTATAATACTTTTCACACAAATATTATATAAAAAACAAACACAAAAAATAAAATATTTTAAATCTTACAGTGTAGTACCTTGAAAAGTACAGTAGTACAGTACAACAGCTGGCATACAGAGGCTGGCATCGAGTGAACAGGCAAGAAGAGTTACTGACTAGAGGAGGGAGAGGAGGTGGGAGATGGTAGAGCTGAAGGATCTTCAGCAACAGGAGACAGAGGGCAAGCTGCAATTTCACTCACGCCTGACGTTTACGGCACAGGTTCTCATTCCTTGCGGGATTCAATTCTATCCACCCACTTGAAAAAACGATCCAGTGATGTCTGAGTATTAGCTCTTTTTTTCTCATCATAAATGACATGAAAGCACTGGATTGTATTCTGAACTGCTGCTGCAACCTTTGTGTACCATTCTACGTTTGGGTCTTGTGCCTCAAAAACTAACAGTGCGTCCTCAAATAAAGAAAATCCGCTTGCCATTTCCTGCATCATGAATCTCTTCAGTCCTTCAGTTATCAATACTACTTCTTCCTCTTGTCTCTCTTTGTCCTTTCTCTGGGCCTCCAATTCCATCAGGTCTTCATTAGTAAGCTTCCCGTGTTGCATAACAAGGAGTTCAATGAAGTCATCCTCTTGCAGATCTAGCTCCAGCTTCTCACTGAGGGTCACTAAGTTGCTGAAGACCTCTTTGGACTCCTCAACCACTTTCTAAAATCCATGAAAATAGTGAACAAACTGCAGGCAAAGGTTCTTCCAAACCCCATTCATGGTGACGGCTCTAACCTCACACCAAGCAAAGTCAATGCTTTTTATGGCCTTGTAGATGTTATAGTCCTTCCAAAACTGTCACAAGGTTATTCCTGATTCATCACTCGCCTTTACTGCCTTTACAAAAATTGTGACATAAATAATATTTCTTGAAAGTTGCTATAACTCCCTGGTCCATAGGTTGGATGAGTGATATAGTACAGTATTCGGTGGCAGATGTACTACTTTGATGTTGGGATGAAAGTCATCCATGAATGGGGTGTGGCCAGGAGCACTGTCAAACAGCAAAAGTATGTTGAGTGGGATATCCTTCTCCAAGCAATATTTCTCTACCTCTGGGATAAAGTGGTGGAAAAACCAGCCCTGGAAAATGGCCTGTGTAACCCAGGCTTTGGGGTTACTCTTTCACACAACAGGAAGAGAGCCCTTGGCTATGTTTTAAGGGCTCTTGGGTTTTCTGAATGATAAACTAAGAGAGGCATCAGCTTTATATCCCAGGAAGCACTGCCACCAAACAACAGAGTTAGATGTAGAAAACAAACATGGGGGAAAGCAGGGGTGGCGGGGGGGGGGGTGAACTGGGAGATTGGGATTGACATATATACACTAATATGTATAAAATAGATAACTAATAAGAACCTGCTGTATAGCAAAAAAAAAAAAAAAAAAAAAAGTCAGAGTTAGCCTATCCTTTCCTGCTTTATAGTCTGGCATCAACTTTTCCTCCTTACTGATGTAACTTCGGTCTGGCATCCTCTTCCAGTACAGTTGTGTCTCATCCACATTAAAAACCTGCTTGGGTAAATACGTGCCTTCATCAATAATTTCTCAAAGCATTTCAGGAAATTCCCTGTCAGCTATTGTATCTGAACTTGCTGCCTCACCACTTACTTTTACACTGTGAAGGTTGGCTCTAGCCTTGAACCAATGAAACCAGCCATGGCTGGCATTAAAAGATGCACCCTCTGATTCTCCACCGTGTTTCTTCTTCAAGCCTTCATAAAGGCATTTAGCTTTCTCTTGAATCAGCATTAAGCTGAGCAGGACTCGACACTGAGGCTGATCTTGCATCCACACAGAGAAGTTTCTCCATCTCCTCCATCACTTTTCCACGTTTCTTCGATATTCTTGTCAACATCATCAGCACAGCAGACTTTACATGTTCCATGATCTTGTCCTTGTTCTTTAGAATCGTGCTGATGGTTGAACGATTCACGTTATAAGAATGAGCGAAGTCTACCATCTTTTCGCCTCACTCCACTCTCTCAATTATTTTCACTTTTGTTTCCATCGTTATGGCTTGGTGCTTCTTAGCAGTACCAGCTATATCACTGCTGCTTTTACGCTTGCTTCCAGACATCCTGGGCTTGAAATAAAGATACTGTACTACTGTACTCTATACAGTACTGCATAGTCAAGTACACAGAAGCACAACCACTTGTAGAGGATGCATGCACGTGACAATGTAAATCAGACATTTGAACTAACTTACGTGATTGGATATGCAAATGCACACTCGTATCGTTGAAAGTTCCTAACTTGAAGGTTCGTATGTAGGGGACTTAGTGTATGTAAAAATTAAACAACACATTCAAAAATAACAGAATAAAGAAGAAATCACAGGGCAAATTTTAAAATACTTTGAGATGAAAACAAAACACAACATCCCCAAACAAAGGATATAGCTAAAGCAGTGCTAGAGGAAAATTTATAGTTAACATCTACATGAAAAAAGGATCAAGATGTCAAATCAATATCCTAAATATTCACCTTAAAAAAACTAGAAAAATAACTTATTCTCTTGCATACCCAAAATTGTATACACATTGATTAGCAGCTCCTTTCTCTTCCCCCCAGCTCCTGGCAACCACCATTCTATTCTTTCGTTCTATGAATTTAACTGTTTTCAATATTAATATGAGTGGAATTATGTAGTATTTTTCCTTCTGTGACTGTCTTATTTCACTTGGTATAATGTCCTTAAAGTTCATTCATGTTGTTCCATATTACTGGATTTCCTAGAGATCAGATTTACAACATTATGCCTATAGATAACAATATTTAATTACACACTTAAAAGTCTGTTGTAAGGAAACACCTCATGTTAAGTATTCTTACAATAATAGTAATAATAATAATAATAATAGACAACTAAAAAACTAAAAGGAAATCAAACCCAAAATAAACAGAAGAAAATAATAACTATTAGAGTAGTAATAAATGAAATGGAGAATGGAAAAATAAAGACTGTAAAACAAGCCACAGTATGTTCTTTAAAAAGATCATCAAAATCAACAAAAACTTAGCTAGATTAACCAAGTGAAAACAGAAGGCTCAAATTACTAAAACAAAAATGAAAGAAGGCACATCTCTCCCAACCTTATAGAAAAAAAAACCAAAATGTTTTATAAGGGAATACTATGAATAATTGTATTCCAACAAATATGATGCCATAGATAAAATGGACACATTCCTAGAAAGACAAACACTATCAAAAGTGACTCAAAAAGAATTAGAAAGTGTGGATAGACTTTTAACAAGTAAAAAAAATATATTAGAAATTAAAAACTTCCTACACACAAAAAGTGTAGGTCCAACAGATTCACTGAATTCCACTAAATGGAATCAGTATAATTACTATCAACCCCCCAACTGGCTTTTTGAAAATGTTTTTAATAACAATTGTATGTATGTAAGGAGTACAACATGATGCTTTGATATACACAGTGAAATTATTATTATAGTCAACCTAATTAACATATGCATTTCCTCACACATTGACCTTTCGTGTGTGTGTGTGTGGTGAAAGCACCTGAAGTCTACTCTCTCAACAAATTTCCAATGTATAATACATTAACTGTAGTCATAATGCTATACATTAGAACTCAAGACTTCTTCATTCTACATGACTGCAACTTTGTACCCTTTGACCAACCTCTCTCCGTATCTCCCATTTCTCAGGCCCTATAAACATCATTCTATTCTCACTTCTACATTTTCCCAAAGACATATAAATAGCAAACAGTTATATGAAAAGGTGCTCAAGACCATTAATCATCAGGGAAATGCAAATCAAAACTAAAATGAGATATCACCTCTCAGTGGGCTTTTTGCAGAAGTTGAAAAGCTGATCCTAAAATTCAAATGGAAGTTTAAGGAACTCAGAAGAGATGAAACAATCTTGAAAAAGAGGAACAAATGTGAGTTGATGTACTCACATTTCCCAATTTCAAAACTTACTACAAAGCTGCTGTAATCAATACTAAATACAGTAATCAATTGATTGTAATACAGTAATAAATTACTATAAATAATCAACATGTTACAGTTTTGTCATAAGCATATAGATCAATGGAATCCAATTAAGAGTCCAGTGTAAATCTTTACATTTATGTTCAATTGATTTCTGACCAATATAATTCAGTGGGTAAAATTCTTTTTTATTTACTATATTTACTTCCAGTTGTATTGAGGTATGGTATGATTGACAAAAATTTTATATATTTAGGTTGTACAATATATATTTTTAAGTTGTACAACATAATTTACTGTATGTATATATTGTAAAATGCATACTAGATCAAGTTAATTAACACATCCATCAATGTGTTAATCAATATTTTTTGTTTGTTTTTGTTTTTCATGATGAGAACACTTAAGATCTACTCTTTTAGCAAATTTCAAGTATCCTATACAGTATTATTAACTATAATCACCATGCTGTATATATATACTCAGAACTTATTCATCTTATAACTGAAAGTTTGTACCCTTTGACCAATATTTCCCCATTTCTCTCACCTCCCACCATTCTTCTCTAGTTCTTTGAATTTGACTTTTTTAGATTACACATATAAGTAAGATCATATAGTATTTGTCTTTCTATGTGTGGATTATTTCACTTAGCACGATGTTCTCCAGGTTTATCCATGTTGTTTCAATGGGCAAACGCTTCAAAAAACGTTGTGACAACTGTATATTTACATGTAAAATGATAAAGTTGGACTCCTACCTCATACCATATACAAAAATTAACACCAATGATATTGATTAAAAATGAATAATAACATAGAAGTTCAGACGGAGAAACTCTCCCAGAAGACTCTATCTAGCAAGTGATAGAAATAGACAACAGAAAAAAGAGAAAGATGAAGAATAGAGGTAAAAGTGGTGATGAATATTAATGATACCAAGCAGGGCCCTGTGGGGCTCTTGGGCACAAAGCCTTCCTGTGTCCCCCATTTCTTTGATTAGAGGAAATAGTCTTCATTCAGCCTCCATAACTTTCTCCAACTTCCAATGGGCAGATTCAAGCACTTGTTAATTAGGGAAGGGAGTGGATGCAAGGCAAGGGAGAAACAGTCAAGAGAAACAATAGTGCAACCTTGGGGCAAGGTCCAAGTTCCCCATCAATGGATATACACAAAAATATCTTTGAGCTGTTTTGCAGATACTAAAACCCCCTCCAGGTGGGAGAAGTTAATGATTAATGATGGTGTGCTGCCCGGAAGCACAAAGACCCCAGACCAGTTGGAACCTGAAGGTTGACGTTGCTGACTCCCACTTACCTCACCACCAACCAATCAGAAGAATGCAAGCCTGTCACTTCCTTGATCCTTATTTATCACTTACCCCTGACCACGAGCCCTGACTATAAGACCTCTCCCTATTCCCCAGGGAGGGGGGCACAGTTTCTGAGGCACTAGCCTGCTGTGTTTCCTCTTTGCCTGGCAAAGAAATAAAGCTACCCTTTCTCTTTCCTCCAAAACTCTGTCTCTATATTTCTATTTGGCAATGGGGCACAGAGGGCCAATATTTTGGCAACATTAATATTCCCAGAAGGAAGGAGGGGAATAAGTAAAAAAAATAGTAGGAATATTTTTGGTCTTTTTTACTTTTATTTTCTGTGATTTAACACTTCTTTCACTGACCAATTGCTTCTGCTGAAATATTTATCTGCACCTCTGGTTTTGTCCTGAAACCTTAGAAGAGCACCACAAGGCATAAGGGAAAGGAATCTGGATTTGAGAAAGTTGCCAGGGTCAAAGTGGAATCCAAAAAGAAAAGGAGTGATTTGATCTAGAGATGTGAGGTCTCATCAGGATATCATTCCCTCCCCTGAGTTCTGAATACCAACCAGAGCAGAAAGGTGATCATGGGACTTGGCAGCATTTTACAAATGCAAAGCTGACAGGTCAGACTACCCAGCCCTCAAAACATCACTGTTGTAGGGGCTTGTGCAGTTTTTCATTGAGCAACAACTCGGCAACTAATGGCTCCTAATTTACCATTTTGGTTGGAGGTGAAGGGATGGGGAAGTGATAAATGCCAGGCATTTTCCCTTTGCCATTCCTACTATAGTTGTTTTTACTTACTGGTCAGGAAACAATATGTAGATTCTGATCTGCATTCAAGGGTTAGAAAAATGACTTCAGGGTAAGTCCACAGACCAACTGTGACACCGATTTGCACCATTAGTCCGTCTATCAATTGACCAGTATAAGCTCCCAGCCTTAACTCTTGGCAATGATAATGTTTGGGGTTTACTACTTTGTCAACTAAGTCACTGTATGAAATAGCTCTTTGGAGGTGTGGGTTACCTCCTTTTCCCAGCATACATTTATCCTTGGAAATGGACTCAGGTGCAGTTGGGGAAAAATTGGGTATTAGCTATTTTATATTCTTGTAGATTCAGTCTCAAAAAAAACCCTTAAAAAACAAACAAACAAAAAAATCCCAGAATTTCTCTTAATCAATAGTCTCTGGAATTGGGAAGTAGTTTAGTCTGGAATCTGAGCCTGAGATTACCATTTACTTTGAGGCAGCTGATGTCACCCTTCTGCTTCCCAGACTTTGCCTTTTTTCCTAGGTTATAAAATCCGGTAACATACTAGTTGATTTTCCATCTATTTCACTTCTATACCATGATCTCCTAGCCACTGCCCTAAAGGCCTGCAGATTAAGGCACCCTAATTTCTCCTCTGGCTTTGTTGCCCATGGGGCATTTTTTTCTTCATGACACTATGAAATGAACTAGTGAGGAGAAACTGGGGTCTTTGAGAAAATCTGTGTTGTCTCTCATCTGTAATTCAGTGTGACTGAGAGCTGTTGTCTTGCAACCCAGGTCTTCGACATCAATAAAAATGAGTCTAGAATAGCAGAATCTGTCTCCCATTCCTTCAGGGATCATAGTTTGGAGGTAGCTTCTCTGGCTCACAAGATAATTTCTTCTGACTATGCCCAGTTCACTAAGTTTTCTGTTTCTCCTTCTCGATACTCTGCCAAGGCAGTTCTTATATCACCTACATATTTATTGCAGCACATTATCATGCACAAACCAGTGTCCTGAACACAACACTAAGCCACAAATCACAAGAGAGGAATTTTATGTCAATAAATCCTCCCCATCCAGTCTCGAGATCTACTTCCACACGTGTTTCCAATGCCCTCTGAATCCCCTCCACACAAATCAGTGAGATGATTCTTTGGAGGTGTGTACTACCTTCTGTGGGGAGCTTAGGCTGACTCTACCTTAATTGTTGGTTTGACGATAGAGTGCATGAAGTAGGGGTAAATCCTGGTGTTGAACGAGTACATTTTTTGAGGGGGCTGACTCAGATTAGGACTTTCTAAGGGTCTCCAAGCCAGAGGGTTTTCTTTTAAAGCTGATAAAAGGGGCTGCTGCTACCAGCTTGGAGGCTGTAGGGAAATCTGAGCTAGAAGGTCCTTAAACTGTTTATATTAATGACTTTGTCTTAGGACTCAGGTCTCATTGTTTCCCTGTAGAGGCCCTGACTTCCATTTAAGAGACTTGTTGAAGCTATGTATTCATCTTTTGTAGCTCTTAAAATTAAATCCTTGATCTGGGGACTTCCCTAGTAGTCCAGTGGCTAAATCTCCGCTCTCCCAAAGGAGGGGACCCGGGTTTGATCCCTGGTCAGGGAACTAGATCCTGTGTGCCGCAATGAAGATCCTGCATGGGGCAATGAAGATCCTTGAGCTGCAACTAAGACCTGGTGCAGCCAAATAAATAAATAAATACGTAAATAATAAATCCTGGGTCTGATTTTCAATACGTTTTGCCCTAAGTCTACAAGAGCTCAAGTTTCTTTTAATAATGCCTTGGGACATTAGCTGTTAGCTGTGTGCCTTGATTTGCTGGTTGGCTATTCCGTATTTACGCAATTTTGGAAGGTACCTAAAACCTTTAACTGACTCCTCTGACTCTACAGTTCTTATAATTTTTATTGCCTTCATACATTACAAATAACACTGCTACCTCCAAACACCAACGATTCGCCTTCTGAACACACCATAGTCAGGCGCTGCTCTCAACAACGTTTTATTTTATATTTTTTACCTCCCCACTTACACCAGCGATAGTTATCTTCACCATCTGACAACTTGGTTAATTACCACACTCAGAATCCCGTCCTGAAATTATACTTTCTCTAGGGCCACTACAACCAAGAGCTGTAATCTGGACTTGCCCCCTGAAGCAGAGCTGGAGTCAAGGGCTTGCATGCAGGCAGACTACTTGGGGAAGTGACCCCAAGGAGCAGGAGTGAGAGACTGTGCAGAGTGAAACAGGGGAGGAAAACTGTTGGGCTGCACCCCACAGGCCTATAAGGCCTGTGCTTGCCCAGCTTCGAGACCGAAGAGCCCAGAGTCAGCAACAGAGCCCAGAGTCAGCATTTAATGAATAGGGGAGCTTACATGTCTGAAGCAAGGCCTGGAGTGACGCCCCACCGTGTGCGGCTCTTGGCAGGCAGGACGAGGAGGTAGTCTTTGCTCCCGGTGGAAGCCGGGTGGGAGGGAAGATTACCAGTTATAGGGGAATTGATGTCAGCTGAGCTCATTAGTTACCAGGGAAACCAGTAGAGGGACACGCCCCTCACCACCTCTTTGATGAGAACAATCACCAGCTGGGGCCTGGGGCAAGTATGTACGAAGATCAGTCATGTGAATGGGGTGTAGGTGAATCAGGCACTGGTCGGGCAGGGGATGTACAGAGAACAAGAGAACAGCCATCTTGAGTGGCCTGACTGTACAAAAACATAATCCAACTGTGGTTTATTGAACTAAATACTACACTGGGGAACTAGAGCTTGATCCCACTGGGGACTTTACAGGGCCATGTAAAACGCACCTGAGAATTGACTGCCTGAGTATACATATGTCAATCAGAGTTTCATCTTATTGCATTGAACTCCCTTACATGTCTGGATTTGCACATGAATCGGAATTGCTGAGCTGGTTCCCGCGGTCATCCCAGTGGAGGCCGTGATGACCCAGAACAGAATGTGAGAGTTATGCAACTGCTTGCCAAAGCAGCGAGGGTAAGTTAAAAGTGGGCCAAATGGAACACCAGAATATTTTCCATACTGAATTGTTGCAATTCCACCTCCATGTATTTAACAGAAGTTAATCTTCTGTACATATTCACAACGATTCACCTAGAAGGAATTTTTAATTACAGCACTGTTTTTACAGATCATATAACCAACTTGCATCAAAAGTCTCATAAATGGGAGAATGGCCTAAAAATGCAGTACAGGCTTACAGTAGAACACTGTACAGAGAGAAAATGAACAAACTATTTTTACATGTAGAATATGACATCAAGTACATAAAATGGAAAAACATGCCAAAAATATCAGTGGTTACTAATAGAAAGCATATATAGGTGGTAAAATTACAAAAACCCAGAAAGGAAGGAAAGATACCAACTTCAGGGAGTGTTTACTGCTAGGGAAGAAGAGAAGCAAAGGAGTTGAGGGGGTGCTGCAGAGTGAGCTGCAACAGTCTCTGCAAAATTGTATTTATTTTTTTAGTATGTTAATCAACTGTTTAACTTTTAAAAGTGTGCATGATGTGTGCTTGAGATTTTATTGTATTTATTTCTACTTTGGAGTAAGGTTGGACTATTTTTTAATTAAAATGGGTTTCAAAAAGAGTTATTAGAAGGTAGAAATTAAGACAGTGTGTAGAGGCTATTCTGGTGAATTCTCTATGGGAAAAAGGTTATGGATTCAAATAAAAGACTTTTTGTTGTTTTTTTAAATGAGAGCAATGTGAGCATTTTTAAATTGAGTATGTCTACTTATCTATGTCATTTTAAAACAATACAATTCCTGAGCTGCAAAGAAAACAACCTACATGTAAATGATAAAATATTAATATATAAAAATTTCTGTGAAGAAGAAAGTAATTAATATAATTTTAAAAGATCCAAATACATTTAGAGGAGACTTAAAAATAGGAAATAAACCTCAGTGATAAATGTATAAAATATATTCAACTCAGTAGAAATCAGATAAACTAAAAATATAATTTAAAAGTATTATATTGTATTATGTAAATATAAAAAGGAAAAACAGCTGTTATCTCTTAAGCTGGCTATATTTAAAAATAAAAATACTTACAATTATTTGTAAATTGAAATATATGTGTTTGTATATATATGTCCCCAAAATCTGTATATATGTGTATATGTGTGTATCCTCTTATACAGTACCCAGAACAAAAATTTTAGAGGAAATTACGTAAAGCACAAAGAAGCTATTCACATATTAACACAGTAATTTCATCTTAGAATCTCCCAAGAGAAATTCGCAAAAATATGTAGAGCAAAGTTTTGCTTTTTCTTTTGTGCTTTGTTTAGTTTTTTTTAATAAACATGAATGTTCATTCTGGTATTTCTTATATCTCATATTTTAAAAAATGAACAGTTGATATAACAAAGTGTGGTGCATAATATGATGGAAATCAGATTTACTAAAAATGCTTTTGATTCAGAATATTTAATAGTATTGGAAATGTTCATGACATAATTTGCAATTTATGTGTAGAATCCAATTAATGTAAAATTTGTGTGTGCATGTATATATACAGATAATTTTGTGAGTATACTTCACATTTTTATTTTTAGCAACTCTTTTCATTCCACCTCTGGATCATCATATCACATGTCATCTGTTTTCATTTTCTTTTTAAGCTTTTCTCTAATTTACAAATCTTCAGTAAGTACATATAACTCTTTGTATTCTGATTTTAAAACATATTTTGTAAAAATATCAGAAATGTAGAGCTATGTTAAATTGCATTATATTCTTTTAAGTAATACATAACAGGTCATTTTCCTTTTCATGCTTTTGATTTAATTCATGCTCATTCCTTCAAATTAGTATATTGTTAGTTGTTATTGTGGAACTTCCTCATGTGCTAGAATTTATAACTTTAATTACTTCAATAATCTACAAACAAACATATACTATACTATCTCTTTAAGGCCTGGCCATTTGTCCCTAAGACATAGACTCTTTATATTTAAAGGGCACATTATGCTTTGCTGATAATAAAGCTTCAAATATAATCCATTGTGAACCCTAATTGGTTAATCAAGATTCTGTCGATAAAATAAAAGTCATTCTAGATATTTTAAGCAACAGGAGAGTTAAAGCAGAAAACTAGTCTTCCACAGCAGGGAACACCTGTGAAACAGTCATTCAGTCAGCAAGTGCAGGATTCTCAAGGAAGCCTCCTTGGATGATTTCACCTGCTCGGAGTACCCAAGCTATTGATTAACATGAGCTTATCCAGAAGATTCTAAAAACCCTAATCTATAGCCTTTCTGCAACTGCTATCACATTAGTTCCCCCTTTTCCATTTCCCAAATCACTTGTGAATGCCTGTCATTAGCAGAATCTAACCTAGAAACCAGCTCACAAGGAATTCTGAGAAAAGGAGTTCTCAGGCTTCTTCCCTCAGGGGTAGAAGGAGACAGCTGATGCTGAGTTAATAATCAACAATCAGGTACATGCCAGACTAAAATTTGTAAAAGCTGAACTGAATTGGTTTCCCAACCATCCGAGTGGAAAGAGCAATATAAAAACAATTCATTTTATTCTGGCTTCTTAGAATTCAAATTTAATAGCAATTTCCTAATTTAAGGTTAACTTGGGAGCAAGAACTTATAATGCATACAAGAAATGACATTACGTGAGGGATATGCATGTGGGTAGACTGGGCAATAGATAGAAAGAAACATCAAGGATGGAAAATATTGGTCTCAGTATATGAAATGGACATGTCTAACGTTCATTTCATCAGGGTGATCAGTCTGTCCACACAATATGGAATATTTTTCTCTAAGTAGACAAATCTTATCTTGGTTTCTGTTTTACTGAAGCCCCAATACTTACACTACTTTTAATGAGACTTCAGAAATATACTAATTAGTTAATTAAAATGCATGTTGATAAATGAAAGATAAGCAACCTGCAGTTTATGATGTTTCATCTTGGAGTTTATCCATGAAGGTAAATACATATTCTGTCAATATTTTTAAAAAATATTCATCTGAGATGTACTTTGAAAAATAATGAGCATTATTTTAATAATAATTCCTAGGAATGTCAAGTTTATACTATTTATATTCTATGTACAATATCTGATTTTCAGTATTTCGATTATAAAAAGCACAATATAATCAATGCAGCAACAGTATTTTTTCAAATACTGAATTTACAAACATTGTATTCATTTAGTTGCCTTGCAAGGAATTTCAGGTCATAACGTATTATTAGGCTTTTAAAAGTGATCAATGATTATGAAAAACACAGGACCACTTACAAAAATAAAATGATACAGAATTTACTGACTGCCCACGTGGTTCAGTTGCTTTGACTTATTATAGATATTTTATTAAAAATAAGAAATTATTTTTATCCATAAGGAAATTGATATATTCTTAAACTTCTAAATAAAATAGTATAATTTCTAATTAATTTTAAAAAATAATACAACTGTGCATGTAACATTATTACAGTCTTAATCCACACTGGAGGTTACTGTCTCAATATTTTATATGTAGTTTCTACAGATTAGTCTAAATTTTTCAATAAGTGGCTTATTACATAGGATCATTCCCCTAATTTTATATAGCACACAATTTAGCATTTATTCTATTATTCTTTAATATTTTTCATTTAAGCAATCTATTAGATGTCTAATAAAATATATATGGCCAAAGGCTGTCATTATTTTTAAGATATAAGCAAATTTTCAAAAACAGAATTATAGTCAATATGTTAATCAAATAAATAATTCTCATAGGAGATGATAATCATCATTACCAACACAACCTACTAGAAAATATCATTAATTAGAACCAAAATAAGCAGGAATTTCACTGTTAATATTTAATTAATTGTACTATAGCTATTAATTGATTATTAATTAATATACATTCCTTTTTGGCTACATTGCTTCTCATCATATACATTTGGCCATCGCATATGTATTTGCTATAGGAAATTGGAAAATACCTACTGTTGAATATATGCATGAAAAGAATATGTGTAATTCTTGACATAATATTTCTCTCTCAGAGAGGAGTATTTTCTCTTCAGACTGGATTTCTACTAAACTGCTAAAGCAATTTATTTGGTCAGTTATGTTTTTTTTTTTTTTTATGGAAGGAGATATATAGTTATTCTGTTTTAGGATTCATATAGAATTCTGACAGAAATTGTATGTGTCTCTGAGAAATCTAATAAAAATCCACTAAAAAGAAAAAAACATGTTTAGTTTTAATGTGATAATACTGTTAGATATTCCATTTTAGGGAATAACTGGTATATAATCTATGTAGGTAACTTTATCATGTTATAGAATATTTTATTTCTTGGGTGTTGTGGCTACTTTAAGCTCAGCTAAAATAGTGATTGTTTGTCTCATTAACACAGCTGTTTTCATTGAGGAACCTGGCCCCCAATGTGCTCTACTTGATTTAGCACACTGTATGAACTGCTGTGCTCACCTGCTCTGTTATTACTTATCTGCAAAGCAACTAATATTTGTCCTTAGCTGAATTTTGCACTAAATATTTATTCTATTAATTACTCATAATTAACTACATAATATCGCTCTGATTTAATTCATTAAACACTTGATAAAAGCAGATGCTGTTTCTGTATTGGTGATGACTTTATAGTCAATGCCAGACACTATTTTAGCTAACTCTTAATTGATTTTTGGCCAGCATAATTAGAGAATCATACATTTTAGAATACACCACTCCCCCAAATTCTCTATAGCCTACCACATAACCATGCTCAACCCTCTTGAGCCCGAGCATTAGGTGGGATTCCACTGTGAGAAGAGTCCAATTACTTAGATGTGGGCTTTATCTTTCTTATTAAGGGAATCACTAGATAGATTTACCTTCCTTTCTAACTCTTGTGTGTGCATTATACCAAAAGAAACCTTGAAGTTATTGGAATGAGGATAATTTCTTAATATCTCATTGTTATATTATTCCTTTCTTATTTATATTCTCTATTACATTTACTACACACATGAATAAAACACATCTGATTAGATAAACTTAATTGTCTAGAAGCCCATTTAACTAGTATTATATTACATTCTTCTTATAATAAAGAATAAAGACCCTTACTGTAGTTGAGCTAAGTGTTAGCTGAAATAATAATCTCTGAAATCTGTGTCAGTACAAAGCAGATTTTTTTTAGAGCATGCATGAGTTTAGTTAATGGTGGTCATATAAACCAGAAGATACCGTTTCATCTAGTTATTCATGGATGAAGAAAATGGAGACTCTTCAATTTTTGACAAGTGACTTCCAAGGTCACTTTGGAGATGTCCACACTGCCTACAGATGCAAGAAGAAATACACCGAATTCCTTCAGCCAGAATTCAATGTCATAAGCTTTCCTAGATGCAGAGGAGACAGGGAATTCTGAGTGGTGTGACCTGAGCAAATCATTTAACTTCTGTATGTCTCAGTCTACAACCTGAATTCATATATTCCTACCAAATAAGATTGTTTGGATTATCAAATTCAATGAGGCAATTCACTCATTCTGGCTTCTGCTCTCTTCAAGGCTTTAACTCTGTTTCCTTCCTACCCTTGGGGAACATAACAGCTTCCCACAGTTGTTGTGCCTGATATGTAACGACCATATATTTTCCCTTTTATCCTGCTAACACCATTAGGAATATTTCCTTCATCACAGTTTCTGAAGTTAAAGCCTTTAAATTATGCTGTCAGTATCCCTCCTGATGATTAACAGACAATTATTTAGCTTTTAAATGCTCCACTTGAGATAAATATATGTCTTGGGAAATATAAACTAATAAACCAATTTTGATTGGATATATTTTATGAAAAATCAATGATTTATTTCGTAAG
This sequence comes from Balaenoptera physalus, assembly GCF_965194825.1. Classification (NCBI taxonomy): domain Eukaryota; kingdom Metazoa; phylum Chordata; class Mammalia; order Artiodactyla; family Balaenopteridae; genus Balaenoptera; species Balaenoptera physalus. The sequence continues at coordinate 56,721,754 of NC_138883.1, read as the reverse complement.
TACATTGATAATATATCCATCATAATTCCACTGAATACTACCTGATTTATCTACCTAATATTCTCTTTTATTAAAGATGTATTTTTCCCTTAAGATGTTTGACTTTTTATATGTAACTACCAAAAAATGAAAGTGATCACATTGTGTGTTTATGATTAGAAATCCAGTATTTTTATCATAAAATATGAATGGAAAATTCAAACGAAAATACATCTTAAGAATTTGTGTCTATAACAAGTAATATCAATATGCATTTTGTGAGAAAACTGATGCTTTAAGCAGTTATTCAAATAAAATATAACATCAAGGAGCTGCAACATATACTTACAAAGATATTGAGAGTTATAAAAGATTTTCATTGTACATATAAAAGCAGGAAGTACAAATTTTCCAACTGATACTAATTTTGAAGATCTTTATGTATATTTTAGAGGTTTTTAAAGGTTTGGCTTTTTTAAAAAAAATTAATTAATTAATTAATTTATTTTTGGCTGTGTTGGGTCTTCGTTTCTGTGCGAGGGATTTCTCTAGTTGCGGCAAGCGGGGGCCACTCTTCATCGCGGTGCGTGGGCCTCTCACTATCGCGGCCTCTCTTGTTGCGGGGCACAGGCTCCGGACGCGCAGCTCAGTAGCTGTGGCTCACGGGCCCAGTTGCTCCGCGGCATGTGGGATCTTCCCAGACCAGGGCTCGAACCCACATCCCCTGCATTGGCAGGTGGATTCTCAACCACTGCGCCACCAGGGAAGCCCAAAGGTTTGGCATTTTATAGTCATGTATTATATAATAAAGTGTTAATGTTTGCTTTATCAATGTGATGTCAAAAAACTATAATTATTGCCAACTCAATTCATGAATGACTAATTACAAAAATAATTAACAGTAAACCAGAACTAACAAGTTGTGATACAACATAACTGATAATCTTCTAGTTTGTCAAATAAATGAATGGGTTATGAGATAGAGACAATGATAATAAATGTCAATCTGTAGTGTCATTTATCTATGAGTAAAGATATTCATCATTTGACATTATAAAATGCATAATGATTTTTGCATATAACTGTAATTCATTTCCTGTTTGTCCTATTGCAGCATCACATTTGTAACACTGCAGTTAAGACCCTGTTAACATTTCCCTTATAAAATCCATATTTTCAACTATTTATAATTATGTGATTAAAATTCTTTTCAGAATGAAACTTGGATTACAAAATCTCTTTCTAGGAGATATTTTAAATAAAATTTTAAAAGCTGAGTTTTACAGGAAGGATATATCTCATTATGAGAAGAGTGTGTACTGACAAGTGATGGGCTATTGGTGGTTCTTAATTACTTCACGTGTTTCTGCTCCTTAATATTTCTGAGTAAAATAATAGATGGTGTTAAGTAATTCATTTTTCATTAAAGAAAAACGAGTATTATATTAGTTCTATAAATACATATTTAAACCAAGGCTGGGACTTCCCTGGTGGCGCAGTGGTTAAGAATCCACCTGCCAATGCAGGGGACATGGGTTCAAGCCCTGGTCCGGGAAGATCCTACATGCTGAGGAGCAACTAAGCCCGTGCACCACAACTACTGAGCCTGAGCTCTACAGCCCATAAGCCACAACTACTGTAGCCCGTGCACCTAGAGCCCGTGCTGCACAACGAGAGAAGCCACCGTAATGAGAAGCCCATGCACCACAACGAAGAGGATCCCCTACTCACCGCAACAAGAGTAAGCCCACGTGTAGCAACGAAGAGCCAACACAGCCAAAAATTAAATAAATTTAATTAATTAATTAATTAATGTTTCATATTCATGAATCACATGACCCACTTTAAAAAAAAATTTTTTTAAATGTTATTTATTTTTATACAGCAGGCTTTTTAAATTTGAATTTTTTCTTATACAGCAGGTTCTTATTAGCTATCTATTTTATACATATTAGGGTATATCAATCCCAATCTCCCAATTCATCCCACCACCACCAGACCCCAACCCCTCTTTCCCCCCTTGGTGTCCATACGTTTGTTCTCTACATCTGTGTCTCTATTTCTGCCTTGCAAATTGTTCACATGACCCACTTATAATGGGATACTTCATGCTCTCTTCTAATCCCATTAGTTTAGAGTGAATTTTCTAAATGTCTGCTCTCAAATCTGTTTGTTAGTTTTAGTTGAGTTATTTACTTGATAGTTACTTCATTAAATATTATAAACTATCTCATGAAATATTACATAAATTAGGATTTGGAAAAGAAATAGGGTGTTTCTATAAAATCACTGTTGAGGGACTTCCTTGGCAGTGCAGTAGTTAAGACTCCATGCTCCCAATTCAGGGGGCCTGGGTTCAATCCCTGCTCAGGGAACTAGATCCCACATGCACGCCACAACTAAGGAGACCACATGCCGCAACTAAGGAGCCTGCCTCCCGCAACTAAGGACCCTGCTTGCTGCAACTAAGAGACCCAGTGCAACCAAATAATTACATAAATAAATAAAAAAGAGAGACCCCTAGTTCTCTTAAAAGCACAGTTGAAATATTTAGAAAAACCTTGAAAAAGCCTTTCAAACTAGCAATGTATGCCAGGTATTTAATGGATGGACAAATTAACTAAAAATATAAGAATTCTATACACAGATTATTTCATGAGTGTCTAATTTCTTGATCATTTCTAAAGAAAAAAGATGAAAATAGCAGAGGATACATTGTACATGTGTTTTCTGCAAAAATTTTGCCAGAGTTTTATTACTATGTATTCATGTTAAAAGGAATTATTTACCTATAAAAAGCTTGGTGGAAAATGTGCATTTATACATTTTTTAGTTAAAATATTATATTTAAGTTAAATATACATCTTTAAATCTGTTTATTAGCTTATCAACTTCAATGTCATCAGAATCCAAGATATTTATAAAATTGCAAAGAAATCCAGTTTGGTAGAGTTGTTTCCATTATTTATTGTATTCATCATATAAGAAACTTTTGTGATTCTGTTTTACCGATATTATTATAAACCTGTTTATTGTAATTGTGCATATAATACTTATCTTCCTATCTGTCTTTATCCTATAAAAATGCATGCGTTTTCATGTATTTTTTTTGTTTGAACAAGATTTTGTATCACTCTTCTTAAGCTACCTTATTGGAGAATGGATTTTTAAGCAACGTGAATTAGGCGTTCATTTATGCAAATCCTCCATGTACTATCTTCATAAGTCAACCAAATAGAGTACTCAATACTAGGCCCTCAAAGAAGATAGGTTAGTGTGTAGGGGATATTATAACCTAATAAGTAAATAAATATGCAAATGGAAACAAACAATCAAACACGAGTATAGGAAAAAGGCATGACAATGTTAATACACTCCCTATTCTCCTAGCCAGGGTCCCAGTGGAAGAAACTCCAAAGGCCTGTATATCATGCAGGTCTGGATGGAAGCAGCTACTTATTTCTTTAGGACAAGAAACTTGACTACTTAAAAGCATTGATTTTCAGGTAGTTTGCTTACTTTTCTTGCTGGAAATCAATGGTCTTAAAATGTTATGTGAACAAGCTAGAAATATACTACTGAGATTCTACTGTTTGAAGTCATACCACAAATTCTTATTCTTGTTCATTAACACTGGTCTCCTCATACATCTGTCTAGACTAGTCTTCTACAACTTTCAGAAGAGAGCTCTACAAGTGCAGAGGTCTCTTTAGTATTTGCTCAAATATATTAACTTGATTAAGCTATGGAGTTTACTTATATTTAGAAAATAAAACACTCTCAGTGTAATTGCACATACTAGTGAAAAGTTTTCTTTGATTCATTCTGTATTTTAAATATAGACATGGTTATTTATTATTTAGTGTTGTTTCACTTGAAGAACCGTTCCTCTTCTTAGGCACATGATCATATTTTCTCTGACCCTCTAATGACTTGTATATTATTGACTCTACCTCTTCTGTCTTCAACCTCACCTTGGCCTCTTATCCTTCACGTTTAGAATTTAAATGCAGCAAGTTTTTATTAAATTAAAAAAAATCAAGCATGCCTACACGTTCCTCATATTCTGTATCCATTTCTTTATCTGACACTCACTTCTCAATTTACCTTGCCTGTTATTTCCATCGATACACTGAAAGAGCTATCATTAAGGTCAGAAATTACATCTATTACTTGAAATTTAAAGATATATTTTATTTCTCATATAACTTGACTTTATATTTTTATTCTACACATTTGATAATTCTTCCAGTTGAATCATTCTCATCTGTAATTTCCTGAGCTTTTCCCACAACTATAGCCACTTTTTCTCAAACATACAGCTCTACTTTTAATCTCGGAAGTTCTAAAAATGTAGGCCTAGTTTCACTTCTGTGGATATTCTTGTCTTTAAGAAAGTCACACCTTTGTCACTGGCTACCCTTCCCAACAACTGCTATCAATACTTAGGACCCCCAAGTGCTTAGGAACTCCTTTGTCACAGGTCTCACCTCTGACTCACATGCGACAGCACCTTGAACGTCTCAAAACCATCCACAGATATCATGTCCATTGCTGAAACTTTTATCTCCTCTGCAAGATTAATTCTTCTTCCCCAACTCAGTAAGCATCACCAACCATATCTAGTTGCATAAATAAGAACCTAGGAGTCAATTCTACATTTCTCCCCACTCCACCACTCTGACCTTCCCCAAATCAATCTGTCACTAAGTCTGGCATACCATACCTCCTAGATAGCACTCAAGTAATTCTTTCTGTTTTCACTGGCAAGACACTGCCCAGAGATGCTTTAAGGGAGACAAAATTTCACACTATCTAAATTTACATTTGGTAAGTTACACAAAATCTTAGCTTCATTTTCCTCACCTATAAAAATGGAATTAATGATGAGGGTGATTTGAGGACTAGATAGACACATATTTAATAAATGCATAACAATGTCAGTAAAGTTTTGCTAAACTTAGCTTTTATATAGTCTTTTCTGTGAATAGCAGGAGAGAATAGCTATAAATATATGCTGAATATTCCAGATCAGTTCTCCACACAGGAGCAAGAACAGTCCTTTTGAAATGCCAATTTCACCATGCCATCCCTTGACCAAAACTTTATCAATTCTCCTCTGTTTTTCTTAGAAGGAAGCACAAAACAATTAACACTGCCTCTGAGGCCCTTAGTGATGTAATTTCAGGATTCTCTCCAAGTTCATTTCCAGACTCTGTTTAGTTACTCTTGCTTCTTCCTGACTTAGGACCTTCCCTGATTTCACAGCCTAGGGTGGGCTCCCTATATATACATGGTTTGTCAATTATGCATATTTCCCCTTCAGAACATTGTCAGGGTTTAGAATTACATGTATATCTTCTTATTTTACTTATGTTTATTTGCATCCTTAGTCTACTAAGTTTCATGAGGGAAAGACTATGCTTTATAACTCATTCTTATAAAGCATAACATGTCCAAGGTCTAACATGTTATCTGGCTTAAAATGTTATCTGGCTTAAAAATGTTCAATTAACATTTTTTGAATAGATATATGCATTAAGAGATGGGTGAATGAACTTTAAACACACTGTAATTTTACTTCTTTTTCAGGGGAAGATCATCATGTGCATAATTCCACAGACTATTCCTCTACACAAGATGTTGTTTTGATATTCTTTTCCTTGCCCTCTAGTCTAGATAATTAGCAAGAAAAACAGAACAGAAAACTCAAACATACATTCAAGGGAAGATAATGCATTTGTGATGGCAAAATGCTAGTACAGCAAATAGAATCCTTAGAGAAATTTTGACAATAAAAATACCTGAAGATACAAGACTTATTTTTCATATAGTTTTCATTTGCAAATATTGATAGTAGAGTTATTATTTTTCAAGCAATATCTACTGAGTGCATATTATGTCCCAGACATTCATGCTGTGACTTAGGGCTAAAATAATGATACAAAATATTATGATGGTTAAGACCAAATTCTCTGGTACCAGCTTTTCTGTGTGAGAATCCTGTCTTAATCACTTACTAGCTGCCCCGGGCAAATTATGTAACCTCTATTTGTTTCCCTCTCTTTAATGAATAGAAGATAATAATATCACCTAACTTCCAGGGTCATTGTGAGGATTCAATGAATGTAAAGAATTTAGGACTATAATTTGTGTAAAGAACTGTGCTTGGCATAAAGGAAGTTTTATATATTATAAAACATATCACTACCATTATTTTATAGCCTTAGTGCTTAGCTTACAATTAAATGGGAGAAAAAGCAAGTTAATAGACATCAGCAATATACAGTGATAAATGATATCACAGGGAAGTACAATGTTTTATGGAGTCATAAAGTGGGATGCGCTACCTGAATTTGTGGGTGCAGAGAAAGCTTGATGCATAGTGCGGCATCAAACAGGACCTGAAGGGTGAGACCAAGTTAGTCTGCAATGAATGTGAACAGCCCTCTGAATGGTAGCATATACAGAATTAGCGTACACACTTTTCTTGACTTGTTAGTGTGGTGAAAGCCTAAAGCCTATCTTGTCAAACCATGTGGAGACAAAAAGTTTACACAAAAAAGGAAAGATATCTCACAGTCTGCTGAAACCTGTGACTTACAATGGGAGCAATTCTTCACCTTTCCCTTAACCATCTGTTTACTTACAAGTATATTTTGTCTCCAAGAGAATGACTCTAGCTTAGGCAAACAGTCACTTAAACAACTCAAAGTATTTAAAAATATAAATTCTGTCTTTTGATAGGAATCATGATATCCTTTTTCTCCTTTTCTCTCTCCCACTTCCTTCCTATCTTCATTTTTTCTCTGCTTCCTTTCTTTCCTTTTTTCTTTCTAAGTTTTAAAATTTTTTCTTCTTTATCGTGCCTATGTTATTTTACTTCATTAAGTAAGTTTTGTTTTTTTGTTTTTTGTTTTTCCCTAGCACTGTAGGAATTCTAGATTGTTGAACCCAATCTGGGTCTTCTGGTTGAAGTAACTTTTTATTCCTCATTAAAGCATACAGACACACACACACATAAGATGTTAGCTATGAAACATAAATGAGCCAGAATATAAAAGTGATTTGAAGTATAAGGAAAGGAGATGAAGGAATAGAGGTCAGTCCAGCTCTGCTTTAATACCAGTTCTTCAGAGTGTTAATACTAGGGTTATACAATTTAAGAGAATCCACTCATGAATGATGGCATGGGTTTATTCAGAAGGTATTATTACATAAATACGTTAAACAGAAATTCATATGTGCAGATTATCTTGAAAATATATATCTGAACTGCCTTAGTATTACTTGTACAGTTCCATCAGAGCAAGGAATTGGGGGGAATACTTTGTTGCTTTTTTTTTTAATGGGTAAATAAATTGTTTTAACTTTAATAGATTAGATTTTAGGAATAACAACGACTGAACTACTTCATGCAATATTACTAATCTCACAAATACAACGTTGTGATTGAAGACATACATAAGAGTGTAGTTTGTATAACTGCATCTATGTAAACTTTAAAAAGAGGTGAAAGCAAATCTATGATGTTCAAAGTTAGGAAAATACAAGGGCAATAGTAGGGTTTTCCTCCAAATCTATATGGTATCAAACAAAATAAACATTGTTGAGCAGTAATACAATGTAATATTTTTTCTTAAGTACACCCTCTGTCTTATTCCCTCAGGATCTTTGCTTTCAGGTCCACTTTACTTAAAAATAATGTAAGAACAAGGAATCTAACCAAAGTTAATATCCATAGCAATATATATGAAAAGGGCATGTAAAGAAACTGGAACTTTTTTGTTGCTTTTATCTAACAGATTGTTTTTGCTTTAATTTGATAATATATATATTTTTTAATTGTAGATTTTGTTTGTTTTAGATCCTTGAGTACATTAAAGAAAAATGTGTCTGTAACAATTTTATGAAGGCCATAGCTGTCCAAATCAAAATTCAACTTGATGTTTTAAGCCACATTCATATCTGAAATTATAAATCTCACAAATTGCTTACATAGAAATAGGTAAATGAAAGTGAAAAGTGTCAATGAGCTGGTCTGCTGACGTGATTAATCTATTTGCCATATATACGTATAAGTCTACTGTTCAACCAAATATTGCATGTTCATTATTATTTGATTAAATGTTTCTACAGGCCCTTAAATATTAATACAATTCTTGTATCTTGATTTGAAATAATCATCAAGATCTGTCAACTATTTTCCTTTGTAGTACTGGGTTTGGAGTGAATCCAGAAGTCCTTTGTCATGTGTGTTGCTTTGAGATGTTTTATTCCTAGTGAGTGGAATGTGAGCTGACAAACTTGCCATTACACTTTGCCAGTATTGAAACTGTTGCAAAGGGATTATGAAATTTATCCAGGGCCAGAGTGCTAATCATTGACTAGTTGGCTGAAAACTATGTTGTAGACGCCTGATTCTTAACCCAATTGGCTGTGTAACATCCCTTGAGAACATCGGTGCTAAAAGATTCGGGCTGTTTCAATTTACTCTTTTAATTAAAACATGGAACTAGAGAAGAAACAAATAAAAGAGATGAGAGCAGGGCTTAAAATATCCTCTAGCTCGCCCTCAGTATTCTTTGTCACAACTCTGCTGTAAGGCTCCACCAACATCTCTCTGAACAACTGCCACTTTTTCTTTTTCATTATGCAACATGCCACATTTATGGGCTCAAAATGATACTTTACATTCCATTTCCTCAACATAGCATCATTAGAAGGAACACATAATTCCAAGCACTGACACCTAGAAAATGCAATGCATTGTATTACTTCATTACACTTCCTTGTTTAGAGTTAAAAATGTAGATTAAAGAATCCATCAACAAATTTTACTGAGCACAAACTGTTTAGAACTATCAAATATAGACAGTACTTTAATAGTAAAATAATAGAACTTCCTTTAAGAGAATGGTGTTAACATACCTTGTGAAGAGAGAAGAACTAAAAGTTTAGTGCAGTCTAATTATTCATACATGTAAAAACAGATTTTTCTCCCCCAAAGAAAAATTTACTCCAGATTAAAGGTACGAATTATAAAAATAAAATTGGGGAGAATTATTTATTTTCCATTATGCATTTATTCATAAAACACAAGCAGGCACTGTGCTAATAAGCTTTAAAGAAGAATGAGATGGGCATGACTCTTTCCACAAGCAGCTTATATTCTACAAAGTGAGGCAGAAAACACACACTTAGTTACACAAAAACCAAATACTGATAAGTGGTAGGTCTCAGGAAGGAAAATCCAGGACAGTAAGAATTTGCTAGTCAATTAGCTGAGTATGTGACTTGTGAAATTTGGATACACTTCATTTTTTTCCAGTTAGTTTTTAACTATAATGAAAATAAACATGTTACTGAGTCCAAGCTCGCTCTGCTCACGGCACAACAGGCCAATAAATCGGAGATGGGGTGTTGAGGAAGGAATATTACTTTATTTGGAAAGCCGTCAAACCGAGAAGACGGCAGACTAACGTCTCAAAATAATCATCTTATCAGGGTTTGGATGCCAGCTTCTTTTATAGCACAGAGAGGGGGAGGAGATGAGGAAGTAAAAAGGCCATAAATTTTGCAAATATCAGATGGAATGGCCAGCCTTGGGGAGGAGAATGTGTTAATTTCTTCTTGCAACCATCTACAGGTGGACAGGGTCCGGATGTTTCCCTGAACAAAGGCACTTTGGCTTAACATTCAGGCAGAGGGGCAGGGTTCCCCGAGGCAGGTCATTATGTATAGACAGTATCCTTTAAGTGAACAAAAGCAGCAGAAAGCAAAGGTTAAAGTAAAAGAAACAGATCCAACATGTAGTCAGATTTGGCTCTTCCCTGTTACAAACACATATTTAAAAGGAAAAATAATTGAATTACACATAGTGTTGATAACATAGACTCTGAAGCCAGACCTACTGTATGTGAATCTCAGCTTTGTCACTTAACTGAGATACATAATCTTGGACAAAGTTATTTAACCTACCTACTATCAGTTAATCCATCTGTTAAAGAAAGGAAAACAATATTATCTTTCTTACATGTTTTTTGTAAAGATTAATTGACTTGATAACCATATGAATGTATTAAAACAGTGCCAGATTCATGTTATATACGCAATACAAAATATGGTGATGATTATTAGGCTTACAACCATAATGATGCTAAAATACTGAGAGAGTCAAATTTAAACTTGTGGTACAAGGTCAATAAATGGAATTGTGGACTCTGAATTTTGCATTGTCCTGCATACATACTTAATGTTCAATCAGGAGAGAGAAACAACACAATAATTTGAACAGGGAAGTTTAATATCAAGAATTATTAATTATTAGAGTATTAGAGTAAGGAGGGATTGACTATTAAGAAAGAGAACTCTAATTATAGAAAAAGCAGTCACTAACCCTAGGGCTGAGACAGAATGCCCATGGAAGACTCCTGCTTCCCCTAGACCAACATCCGGGTCTTGGAGAAAGCACCCCTGTGACTCACTGAATGGCAGAGAAGTACCTGTGTTGTTGCACTTGTGGTGGAACCTGCCAGAAATCTACCCTCTGGGGTGCCAGAGGAAGCCGTTCCCTGTTGGGTGCTGCTGGCTGTCATGCAGTGCGGAAGCAGGGCACTGGGGAAGCCGGATGTGACGCAGGGGTCCGAGGGACTCTGCTATAAAACTGCCTGATGGTTGGGAAAAGTGGTTGGGGGAGGGTGCCCACAGCTGAGTGCTCAGAGCCGTGCACAGCAGGAGCTGGGAACTGGAGAATTTACAAGCACTGAAGGAGCTGAGAGACTGCTACCAGAGAGCCTGGTGAAGGCTCAAGCGCTGGGAGAAGCTTCTGGCTGCTTAGTGCTGTTCTCCCGTGTCCCACAGGAAAGGGCAGTGAAGAGGGGAAAGTGCTTGTAGGAGTCGCTTGCTATGAGTGAGCAGACCTGTGCTGGGAAGAAAAAAACCCTTCTTCCTGGAATGTCTCTTCAGCCCCTTCTACTGACAGAGCTTCCTGCCACCTGGAATGGAAAAAAAAGTATTTAAAATGTCAAGTATCATTTTCACAGAGCAATCTGACAGGGTGAATGTGGAGCTGAAGGGCGATTAATCAATACCTGGCACAATACAACAAAAAATTCATTATGAAAACATAATTCTATTCCTTGTGCTAACTTATTGGATATGATTCATTCCAGTGTGGAGTCTAGAAATACTTATGAATTGGAAAATCCACAAATATCATTTGCATTTATAATATTTAAGACAAATATTGGCAACCAATCCTTAAAAAAAATAGGGTACCCTTGAGTTGAGCATCTGCAATGTTGACCAGAGTGACACCAGATTTTAAAACTTTTATGGAGGTGTTTTACTATTTTAACATAAAACCAATCCCATCTTGTATTAGTTTTTATCTTACTTCACCTATCAGCAGCATACCCTCGTTGAAACATTTTAAATTTTGGTTTCCAAAATGCCAACTCTTTGACTTCCTACACTGCTGTCTTCTACTCTGTCCTTTCCACTTTCCAATTCATATAGGTAACAGTTTCTTGGGGACCTCTTATCTGTGTTTACTTTCTAGGCTGCATCATCCAATTTCATGCCTTCTAATACCACTGAAGATTCCCACTGACAAAAATATAGTACAAACATTACTGTTTTTTACTATAGTCAACAGACAGACTGGGCTCTAGAGTAAAAGGAAAAAAAAGAAAAATCCATATATGGCATCTTCAACAACACTAGGTAAGAAGGAACCCCATCAACTCTTGAACATAGGCATATGTGACCAGCATCAGCAACTTCTCTGTAGAAGTGATAGAGGGAAATACTGAAAGATCTAACAAGTCTCAGACTGAAGGTATTGCCAATATAATTTATACCCCAGAAGAGAGGTTCTTGGCTGAGTAGCTACCAGGTGAACAAATCTGAGAAAACTGACAAAATTCAAAATCCACACCAGCTTAAAGCTGTTGAAAAGTGCAGATAAAACTACCTCCTTTCCAATTGATAGAAATTTACCACAAACTGCAGGCAGCAGAAGTGGTGGGCACAAATGCTGGGCCTCCCAGATATACAGAAGTAATATGAAGGAAGAGAGGTTCAGAGGATGATAAATTCAGAATGTAGTATAGCAGCAAAATACATTCTTCAGAAACAAGAGACCCATTTAAAAGCAAAGGTTTGTAGAGCTCTGGGAGATAAAAATGGTACAAAGAAAGTACCTTTGAACTGATTTACCTGTGAGGGATAGAGATGTGACTTCACAAAGAGACATTTTTTCAACACCTCATGGTAAAAATACAAAGGGAGGAATCTGTACATTAGTTATTAGACTGGGAAAGCTAACCTGTTCTATCACTTTAAGTACCTCCTCATAACCTAGGAAAACACAACTCATTTAAGCATGAAAAACCAGTAAGAATTATTACCCATTCACCTATATATATATATATAGTAACAAAAGGTGGAAATTAACCAAGTAACAGTACAAAAGTTGATTTTAAAACACACAGAAACATTTTGAAGAAAATCAAAAATTAATTTTGGATGTCCGTATCAAGTGATTTATACAGGAAAGAAAATCAGTTCTTTAAAGCAACATTTTATTCCAAAACAGAATGGTGTAACATTTTTAGGATAGCTGGTTTTTCTATCAAGCAGTAGTGTCTTTCAAGAATAAATGAAACAGACAATAAAAATGCAAAAACTCAGGGAATACTGATCTTATACACCCTTTCTTAGAATAAGATATAGGTAAGTAAGAAAAATTTGAAGACGATTTATTATGTGTTCTGGAAGTGAGCATTTAATGTTTTTAAGAATCTAGGAATGAGTGATGGCAATGGATGCAAATATTACAGTCTCCAATACATAAAAATAAAACTAGGAAAAACAGATAATTGCTAGAATAAATAAATAGTAGAATTGGCTGCCTTACAGATATTAAAGTGGAATGAAAAAAATTTTAAATCAGATATTTAGAAAAAAATGAGGTAGAAGAAGATATTTCTATATAAATCTATTAATGTCTGTTAAGCCAATATACAATATCTTATACAACAAGGAAGTATGTGTATTTATAAGACATTAATATAAAAGTAGTTACTAGACCAAAAAATATTGCATACCAAAAGCAGAGACTATAAAGTAAATATATGCAATATTATAAAATTATATATCATATATAACATGTAAAACAAATATTTTAATAGGTGAGATAGTCTATTTCTATTTTTTGATATTGCAAACATATTTGATCTAGTTCTGTAATTGCATGTGTGTGTGTGTTGTAATACATATTGCATATAATTATATAATATATATTATTAATTCCACATTAACCCCCTGACTTCATCACCTTCCATTCTTCCCCTTGCTCACATGCAGTTGTTCTTCTTAAGTGCCTCAAGTATCTCCATTGTGTCTGTTATATAAAGAGGTAAAAAATAAAAGGAAGGGAGTACAAAACACAATCCTAAAGAGAAACTGAGAAAACACATTTTGAAGGGAATAGTCCTTTTTTTTTTTTCATTAGTCAGGGTAGTATCAGACAAACAGAACTGTTCTTGTTCTAAGTAACTCAGATTTCCCCATATATAGTTTCTGTATTACTGTCAGAGTCAAATGCCTTCAAAATCAATGTGATTTTGTCACATCTCACTTAAAATTGCCCAAATAATAAATCTAACACAATAATAGCATGCAATGTCAGTTCTCCAATAACTGGACCCATCCTAAACTAATACCCAGAGAACCACGCCAACTTCTCACCTATCACATAACCTGTATTCCAAACACACCCAACTTATGATTTCAATAAAACACACCCTGTTCTTAAACTGCTCTCTATCTTTTCCCCCCTTCTGCTTCCTCTGTCTTGAATTTATTTCCTGTTTTATCTATTAACTATATCTTATTATTTTCAAGTACAAGCTTATTCATCACCTTTGTGTGCTCCTTTGCACATGGCTAACAATCTACTTTAAGTCATTAAACGAAATGAAACTAATGAGTTGAAATACTGATGTTCACTTCTAAATCTCAAGTTCATGGAGAGGATGGGTTGGTGTCTTATTTAATCTCCCTTTTAGGTACATTGTAGAGTGTTTGGCACATAGTTGATGTGTAACAAATATTGGTTAAATGAAAAAAAATGAATGAATGAAAGATGGAAGATTGTTATAGAAGTTCATATGGGCTAGGTTTGCATTAAGATAATCAAGGAGAATTTTTGCTGAGTTGTGTGAACTGAATCATGAAGGTGGAGGATAATTCAAGTAAAAGAAACAGGGTATGCCAAATTGTCAAAAAAAAAAAAAAAGTGAAGTGATATCAGAAAACATTAAGCTCACTTGTATTTTTTTGGAATATTAGTGCTAAGGACAAGTTAGAGATTTAAAAAAAAAAATACAGAGCCTGCAACTAAACCCAGAAAGAGCACAAAGATATTCAGAAGAACAAAAACTTAAATATAAGGCCCAATTAGATATAAATTTATTTTCCAAGAAATCAGATAAAAAAGGAAAAAACCTTTAAAATTGTTTTGAGGAGACAGTAATAAAATAAATGTTAGAATCATCTGCTCTTATTTCACTAAATTGCTAGAATAAAGCAAGATATACAGCATAGTAAAGTTTTAGAATGAGTATTCTAACGGTAAGTCTAAGTTAAATGGTTTAAAAAAATAAAGCAATGACATTATCTCATTGTAATTGCTATTCAATCTCCAAAACACCATAGTACAAAATATGGTTTATTTTTGTGTTTTTGTGAAAAATGAAATACTTGTTTTTTTAGGCTAAATTAAAATATCCATTGAATCTTTTCTTAAAAATATATAAATCATACTTATATTTCTCTTTACCTATATAGCATAGAAAGTTGTGAATCTTCTTAATAAAAATACAGTACTTTCTATATATCTTTACCATATGTAAAAAGATAAAAATAACTTTTGGTGACTGTTTCTCTCATCCAATAACCATCATCTTCCTAGGAACAAGGATTGTGTCTTATATATCTTGGCATTTTCAATGTTTGCTTCAGTGACTTGCACACTGAATTCACTCATACAATAAAGAAGAATAACAATAAGTAGCATTTATTATTTATTTTGTTCTACACGATATGCATTACGTGAATTACCACTTATAATTTTAGCAACAGCTGGTGCTATGAGTACTAGTATCTTCTCTCTTTTACAGAAAAAACTGAAGTTGAACAATGAATAGCTAAAGAAAGAAAACTCTTCTAACGTCTTATCACTGTTAAGTAGCTAACCCAGAATCTGAATCCAGACAGGCTAGCTCCCAAGTCTGATTGATTCTATAAATACCACAGGATATTCTTTTTCTAGAAGTGGAAAAAAGGCAGGTAATTAAAAGCACAATTACTTGTGTTTTAAAATTTGGGGCCTGTATTTATTTATTTTATATAGGTTTTATATATCTTTGTCCTGATTATAAAATCAGTACATGTCAGTCAAATTTGATTTCAAATTGTTTCAGTATTTATTTAGCAATAATTAAATTCAAGTTTATGTTTCATGTAATCTATCTATATGCAGTACCTGTTGGGAAACAATTCTTCCTGGGTCTCTTATGTTTTGTATATTTGTAAGCAAAGAACTGACTGCCTTTTCTTCCAGATTTCTTTTTTAAAGGACATTTTTATAGCAAACAGGATTGAAAATAGAGATATTGTCACCCTCTAGATCAAAGGGCAGGCATACTAATTCCCCATTAGAAGAGATTTGAATTCTCTAAACTCAGCATTCCTTTCCTATAATACAATCCACCCCACCTGTACAGTTATCCTCTGAGTCTTTGGGTCTCCCTGTAGGAACTGGAACTCAGAAATCTAGCACAAATAAAACTGATTCTCTGGCTACTGCTATTGCTTTAGCAATAAACTGCTCATCTTAGATTAAGGAATCTCATGTCATCTACCAGCATACATAAAACCAAGGCAAGTTAATTAATTAGCTTGTAAATATTATAAAATCGTAGATGATTTAAAGTTCCTAACTTATATATTATGTGTTTTTCTTACTACATATTATTAAAAGACTTGTTTATAGGAAAGAAAATTTGCTTATTTATCTAATATTTTAAAATATTTTAAAGACCCAAGATTTGAATGATTGGAAGAGTCCATGAAAATTCATCAGACAAAGATGTATGTGGATTTTTCAAATAGTTCAAATGCTTAAATATTTAATCTATTGCTGATAACCTTTAATATATATTTGGCTGGTATGGAATATTTTTAAAACATTAGACCAGCTTTTCACAAAAGGGGCCAATTTGTCTCCAAGGGAACATTTAGCAATATCTGGAGACATCTTTGGTATATACATTGCTTGAATTATATACGTTCATTGCTTCTCGAAATTGGGAGTGGTGGGGGATCCGCTAATAGCATCCACTAATGCTACTGGCATTTAGTGGATAAAGACCAGGGATGCGGTTAGACATCCTAGAGTGCACAGGACAGCCTCCCCTAATAAAGAGGACCAATTGACTTGGTCCCAAATGTCAATTATGTTAATGTTTAGAACATATCTATATCTATATTTATATCTATCTATATATATACATCTGAAATTGAGATATATAGTTCTATTCTCTCAAAGATAAGAATTAACCTGCATACAAAATTACAAAAATATAAATCTCTATATCTATCATGTGTCTATATAACAGTTATTCATGAAAATCAAACCATAACATAAACAAGAGCAAATAATCAGCAGAAAACCAAAATCTCAATTTTTTAAAAGTTTTTAGAATGTACTTATATATAAATATATCAGAGAAGTACAAACAAACCTTATTTTTTAAGTCACTGATAATAATGTATAGCCAGTAATGTATACACAGAAGAAAAAATTATCATGTATGTGGATTGAGGTGAATGGGTACGATCATTTTAAAAAAATTATCCTGTATTTGGTTCCCTAAGCCTATCCTGTTGCTATAGCAACAGCTGTCCTATATATCCATTTGGTATTATAGCAATCTGTCAAGGAAATTCTGACATGCAATAATTTGTATACATTAATTTTCAAAATTGTAAGAATATGTTTGAATATTATCTGCTTGTTAGAACAACCCTTAAACATCTATGACTTTACAAATTATACTTATAAAATTATAGGTGTGATCACCTTGTGTGTGTGCATATACATATGGGTGTGTATATATGCATATACAAACATATACACTTATATATAATCATATATACACTCATATATAGTCATATATACACTCATGTATAATCAGCCAACATAAACTGGACTTCTATGTCATAGTATCAAATGAAATTTGTCAGAATTTATCTAATTGGTATAGTATTATCTGATTCACAAATATGGACTAAAAGTGTCGTCCTTCACATCATCCAGTGTTAGTAGGATCCATCTACATAGAAATTACAAATGTTATTTTTCAGGAGAAAATTAATGTTGTTTCAAAGACACTAAAAGCAATAAAAAAAGACAACAGGTAGTTTTACTACTTGGTTGGATAGTAACTGAATTTGATAAACAGTGGGATAATACAAATATTTGTAAATAAATTGAGTATAGCTTTGTAAATTGAACTGACACTTATGAGATTCCAAAGAAGAAAAATGAATTAATTACTATATTCACAATTTAGGAATACCATTCATACTTAACTCATTCAGACAAAAATTTCATCGTGAATCAAAATTTTAGCCTTCCTTTTACTCAGTCTATTAATTGTTGAATATATTTTAAATAGCAACATCTTCTTGTCTACTGAAATACTTATTTAAAGTAATTTATTTTCAAAATTCTGAGTATTTAAATAGATACATATATATTTACATTCTTTTCAGTTGTTATTTTAAAATGCAGCTCAAAGAATTTTCTACCATGAGAATGTATTTGTGTGCCTGTGTGGTTGTGCAGGTTCAGTTGTATAAAATGTAGTCGAAGAATCAACTGAAATAAATAATGAGAAAGAGACAAGATGGTGGCAGAGATAGTAGTGGGGCTGACAGTGGCCCTGAACATGAGTCCCACTAAAACTGAGTTCCTCTGCTGAGTTTATGATTAACTTTTCTATCCAAAATGTTATTCCTTTTCTTGTCCAACACTTATTCTCCTCAAGATTGAGAAATATCAAATAAAACTGGGGATTGAAACCGAGCAGGACACTGTTGGCCCCTCCCAAGTACAAGAGCCTTTATGTGTCTCCCCATTTCTTTTCTTTTTTCTTTGGCTGTCCAGTACAACATGTGGGATCTTAGTTCCCCCACCAGGGATTGAAACCGTGCCCCCAGCATTGGGAACACGGAGTCTTAACCACTGGACCATCAGGGAAGTCCTCCCCCCCAACTTCCTGTTTGTAGGGAAAATGTTTCAGCCTCTTAGACCTTCTCTGAGTTCCAAAGGGCAGATTCAAACAGTTACTAATTAGGGGAGTAAGGCAATGCAAAAAGAAACAATAGTGCAGGGTGGGGCCTCATTCTGGATCCTCCTCAGGGGATATGCATAACAATTTGGTACATGTCTCTAAGTTCTTCTACAGGAACTAAGGCCCCCACCCAGGTGGAGGATGGTAACTTTAGGCTGAGCACAGCCTGTGGACCCCAGACTGGTTGGAACTAGAAGGCTGATGACTGAGATTCCTGGAACACCACCATGTTACCTCACCACCAACCAATCAGAGGAACACCACACACTCTGCAGACCTCCCCCCAAATCTTGTCTATAAAATCTCTTCCCCAAAAACTATTAGGGAGATTAGGTCTTTAGAGCACGAGCCACCCCATTCTCCTTGCTTGGCCCTGCAATAAACCTTTCTCCCCTTCAAACTCCAATGTTTTGGTTTGTTGGGCCTCACTGTGTGTCAGGCACACGAACTGGGATTCGACAACAGCCCCAGCTATGGGACAGGCAGTAGCCATAGTGGCTTGTTGGACAAGTGGAAGATTGATGATAAGCCTGTAAAAACTGAGAAATGGGAGGTGTCAGCTGTGAAAAATTATTTGAATGATTCTGCCAAAATGTACAAGTATGTGGAGAATTTTGGTCTAACTGATGGTTGCCTCACCATCTGTACCATTTCTTGCTTCTTTGCCACGGTGGATTTGATTTGGACCCAGAGTCCTAGCCTGTTCTGGCTTTGTGCATCATATCCTATTTTGTGATGATGCAGATCCTGACCATTTATACCTCATATAAGGAGAAGAGCATCTTTCCTGTGGCCCCAGGAAAGATTCTACAGGGATGTATCCTGATGATATTTGGTCCATTCTCAAAAGGTTCGGTGACAAATACACTCTAAAGCTGACCTTCATCAGTGGAAGAACAAACCAGCAATGGGAAGCCGAGTTCACCAAGTTCATTGTTAAGATTTTGACCACAGCAGAACACTGTTATGGATGCATACAAGCCTGAAATATCCAGGCTCAATGTCAGTCTCACCACTGAGAAAAAAAATAGCCAATTCTATAACCAGCCATCTTTCTGCTGAATCATGCTGAATTAAGGGGTATGGGAGAAAGAAACAGAACTTAAAATGGATAAAGTAAGAAATGTTAAAAAAAAAAAGTCCCTAATTTGTCCTGAAAATTTAGTCTATTCTGGATAAATAGGACTTTCTAGGTCAGATATGAGAAGTTGTAGCTCTAATACCTAGCTATAGCTTCTTTAGTTTGCTGATTGTGTTGTTTTGATTTGCTTCTCTGGAAAAGCATTTTTGCTAAAAGTGGTACAGACTCCTTCCTTCATACCTAGCAGTACTTTATATGGTATAGCTTTGTGTCATGCAGTATTTGAGGACTCAGTTTTGAAAACTGTTAACCTGTTGCTGACTTTATTGTGTTAATTCCTGCTTCAATGGCTGTTTCCCTTAATTCAGGTTACAACTTCTTGTGTATGTCAGCTTTCCTTCACACACTATTTTTGCGGGTGTGTATATATCTGACTTGGGGAGAATTGGGGGGAAAAAACACAGCTTTTTAATTTAAAACAAATTTTCTGCCTGTTACATTTTGTGCTTTTAACCAATTAAAGAAGCTAATGGCATTTTTAAGTTTTATCTTGCCTAGGTTGTCCACTAATATATCTCTGTTGATTTGTGTGTGCCCTTTAACTGCCATTTTCTAAAATATTTTTCAATTAAAGGAAAGATGTGAAAAAATATAATGAGAGAAAAGTCAAGAATTATGAATTAAAATAGTATTTAAATAGAGTATTTAAATCTACAGAACAAAGATGTCCTACATAGTTGTTATATTTAAAGAAAAAGACGTCTTTTATTTTAATTGAGATGTAATTGGTATATAACATTATATTACTTTCAGGTGTGCAACATAATGATTTAATGTTTGTATACACTGCAAAATAATCACCACAATAAGTCTTGTTAACATCCATCACCACACATAGTGACAATTTTTTTTATAATGAGAATTTTTAAGATCTACTCTCTTAGCAAGTTTTATACATACAATGCAGCATTATTAACTATAGTCAACGTGCTATGCATTGCATCTCCATGACTTACTTTATAGCTAAAGAATCAGATTTCTATGCCAGAACACAGGAACAAGTGAAAACTGAGAATTTTTAAATAACAGAATTTTCAAAGTAATAAACTTGAGATATCATTTAATTATCCAATCTTGGATTCTAGAAATAATGCTCAGAAAGTCAGAGTAACTTGGTAAACTTCACACAGGTAGTTAATGAAAAGGAGAGAATCCACTTGTTCCAATATCATTTTGTCTTAATATATTTTAAGACAACTCTGCCTCACACAGGCATACATACACCTCCTCCCAGGGCTCTTGGTGTTCTCCCTTCCATATTGACATAATTATCTAAACGTATCAGGCAATAGCAATGTTGCTTGACGCCACTCCCTTTTTCTTCACACCATGTAATGTTTGTTAACCACCAAGATACTCTGAAAGGTTAGCTTTATCTTCTATCTTTCTTGGGGATTCTTCAGCACCAGCCTTCTCTACCTGGGTGGTCAGATCTGTATTACTCTATGCAAGCAGTAATTCTGCATCCAAAATATACAGCTCAAACTTTTCAGAAGCATGAAAGAATTTAATGCTGTGTTAGATTGTGCCCTGGTGAAATCTGAGTTTTCTACTAAAGAGTAAAAATATAAAAAGTAATCAATGAGCTAAATATGAAAGTCTATTTGACATTATTAAATCTTCCCTGGAAAATCTCACTATATCTTCTGGGTTCTTTTATTTTTCCATGATCAAAATTATTTCTCATCTATTTCAGGTGGTCACCTGCACCCAGCACATAGAAAAATACACTCATTGCTGAACTCACTTCATTCAATGGATGTTTTGCTTTTCCAATGTATTAGGCTACCTCCCAGTTAAACGTTGTAATTATGCATTTAAATCATTCCCAACTCGTGAGAAGAAGTAGCAGTGCATTACCCTCATTTAAAGCCCTTTCTTTTAAGGTGCTGCAGACAATTCAAAACTATTCTTGACAAGCAATCCTGAATAAAACTTTCTTTTTACTTTATTAATGTACCAGTTAGGGAGAATCTTGACTGCTGACAGAATTTCAGAGATTCTCCATGACGATCTTCAGAGAAACTACTGGCCACACTACCATAAGTGTCAACAGTGCCTGCTGTTGATTTTTTTGATGGTTCTTTTGAAACCGAGCAAAACCCTGTGGGGCTCCTGGGCATGGAAGACTTTCTGTCCCCCATTTCTTGTAGGGAACAGACCTCCAGCCTGCATGACCTTCCCTGAGTTCCAAAGGGCAGATTCAGACAGTTGCTAATCTGGGAAGGGAAGGGGTGCTGACAAGGGAGGGCCAGCCAAGAAACAATGGTGCAGCCTTTGGGAAGGGTCCTGGTCCCACCTCGAGGAATACACATAATAATTCCTTTAAACTTTTTAAGATGTCAGCATTCTTCATACTGGAGAAAGATCACCTGAGGCTACATTAAAGTTACCAGAGAAGCTCATCAACATTACCTGAGACCAGACTAAAGGAGTGTAGGCCCTGCACACACCCTAATTTTATCAGCAACCCCACCCTTGAACCATTGCTATAAAACTCTTCATCAAATTCTCCCAGGTGGGGACACATATTTTCAAGGTCAGGAGGCCGCTTGTGTCCCCCTTTGCCTGGCAAAGCAACAAAGCTGTTCTTTTCTACCTCACCCAAAACTGTCTCTGAGATTCGATTAACCATCGGTGTACAGAGGATGCACTTCCGGCATCACTTTCTCACAGTTGTACTGGTCTTCTGAGGAAATTTAATGCCTTTTGTGGAATATATAGTTGTTTCCAAAAAAACAGAACCTTGAGTTATGTCATATCTGAATTTGCCAGTATTTTTGAAAATATGCATTTTAATTTTCAGTTATGTTATTTACATATTTCTATCTATATAAATTTAAAACAAAGCATTTTAAAGGTGTTAGAGTTGACAGTTTTATCAATATTCCCTTTTCCAGAATATCTCAGGTATCTTTTCCTCAGAGACTTACATAATTGATAAAAGTTGTATATATATTGGAACTTTACTCATTTATACAGCCTTCTAAACTTACAATTTTTTTATTTTTTATTATCCAGCATTCATCTTTTAATTGTTTAGTTCTATCAAAAATTGTATTAAATTTAGCTCAAAAGAAAAAATATGTCTAGTGGGTATCATATGTTAGGCCACAGCAGTGTAAAACATTGGTTTAGCCCATGCATTTTTTAACATTTATGCAAATAATTACAAATAACTATTTTGCTGAACTATATCTGCTGCAATGGAGCAACTAAAACAATATATTTTAAAATCTGATAGGTTGGTAAAGAAATAAGCATTCCAATTGCATGGTCAAATATGATAGAACACAAAAATTGTGTTGGTCATAGCATTTAAAGGCATATATAGAAATATATTCCTCTATGATTTTGTTTAAATAGAATTTTTAAAACAATAGGTTGTATAATAATTGGGTACAGTAAATGCTAGCCCCTACAAAATAAATTTATTCACATGATGAGTGCTTCATAATCTGTAAACACTGATGGAGAGGGTATGCAGATGGAGATGCCTCCTAGGGTAGCACACGTGAGCATTTGGGCTCTGCACCATTAGGTGCTGATTGAAACACAGAGCATGTTACTCACAATGTCTGAGCCTAGTTCATTACCTGTAAAAATGGGAATGTGATAGCTACATTGCAGGATTGTTTTGAAAAATAAATTCAGTAATGTGCTTTTCATAGCACAGGGGCTGCACGAATGTTGACTTGTCTGTTTATCATAATGACCAAGTACTATTTTAGGAACCAATACTCTCTGTATACCTATGGATAATGCCATATTTTTAGTTTTGCAACATGATTGTTGGGGCCACCCCTTTTTTAGATGGAATATGTTGTAAAGATGTTTTGATTTCCCCCATCCCAATTTTAGTCACCTGTCTTGTCTTTTTTCCCCCACCTTACTATTACTATTTAAATAATAGCTTTTTGTTTTAAAAATAGTCAACATGTAAGGAATAAAAAAAAAATTATCAAATATCCATTTGTTTAAATATATAACATGATTTTGACTAAATTGACTTTTAAGGTTATCCTGAAATATGAAGTTGCTAAATTAATTGTGCTGTAAATAAAGTACAAAGCACCCAATCTAATATGAATATAATCAATTCCATTCATTTATTAAAATTTTCCACATTTAATCATAGTTGACTCAAGGGGATAATGATCTTGACCTCTGAATTCCTTTAAATGGATCCTCTAGTTACTATTTTCCTTAAGAAAAAAACATACAGAGGAGTGATATGCCCATATAAAAATTACGTACTGAAAGTATAGGCCCTAGAGCAATCCCTCAAGAAAAATCAAGGTTAGGAAGAACAAAGTCTGAAGTTCTCACAAAATCAAGCTTTCTATTTTTATGCATAAGGGAAGATAGTTCAAAACTTAATGCCATCTAGAGATGTTTGTATCCATGAAAATCATTTTACTCATCATCTTATTCTCCCTTTTAAATGTTCACACTTGCATGCTCTCTCTCACTCTCTCTCTCCTCGCCTTTAAGCCTTTCAGTTTGAAAACAAACACCTCTCCTTCTCTTTGGCAAGTCACCCCATATATGTAAGAGAGAGTGTTGCTTTGGGATCCCTTCCAAAATTCTCATTCTCACCTAATATCAGAGGTCTTAGTCAGGAGGATATAGGTGTTATCATTTGCAAAGATGTAAAGGCTCAAGGTGGGTTATGAATACTAATCAATGAAATTGAACTAAATTCTATTCCAAAGCTTCCTTAATGGAGAGGGGCATGTCAGTGGGCTTCTTTATGTTATCAAATCCAAATTCATGTACTTAGCTCACAGTGAGGCCAAATAAACTGAAATGTCAGAGTTTGGAGCAGAGAAAGGTTATTGCAAGGATCAAGCAAGGAGAACAGGTGGCTGGCTCCTGCTCAAAAGACCAGAACTTCCCTATGGCTTTCAGGCAAAGGTTTTCAAAGACAGTGTAAGGGAAGAGGGTCATAGGATGCGTGATCAGTTCATGGGTTTTCTGATTGGATGGTGGTGAGGTAACAGAGTGTTGTCCCCAGAATCTCAATCTTCTGGTTCCAACCAGTCTGAGGTCTAGTGCCTGTGGTCAGCATGTAGTCACTATCTCAAAAATATGCGTCATATTGTTATCTACATCCTTTCAGAAGGAACTAGGAGTCCTGTGACTCTATTGTCCTAATCTTTAACTGCTTGAGCTTGCTCTTTAGAACTCAAGAAGGCCTGAGAGACTGAAGCCTTTTTCCTACAAAGGAACGGACAAAGAAAGCCTTTTATTCCTGAGAGGGCCCTGCAGGGTCCTCCTGGGTTTTAAATCACACCCCTCCCGCCTTTTCTCTGATAGTCCTCAATCTTGAGGGGAATAGGTGTTGGACAAGAAAGGGAATAACATTTTGGATAGAGAGGTTAATTATAAATTCAGCAGGGGAACTCAGTTTCACTTACATGGCAGTCTATAAAGTAAGCACCACTGTCTAAAACATTATTTTCTCTCTGTGGCAACAACCTAATATAATAGTATATTGAAGAAAGAATAGTCCCTCTGTTAGAGAGGATTTGGCCCTGTCCTCTAAGCACAATGATATCCCACTACTGTGCTGAAGAACGTGTCTCTTTTCTGCTCTGCCTGTGGTCTGTGCCACAAAAAAAACTGCAATAATTGCTGTCCTCTTACTTTCCTGAGGAAAGAGTAGAGGCTCAGATTCCAGGTTTTCCTTTGAGATGGAGCCTTATAGGAGATGCTATTTCTTTCCTCAGCAACAGTCTTGTTTTTGGCATAATGGCAGAAACAGGCCAAGAAGGCTCAGAATCATTTGTAACCTTTTTGAAATTACTCACTCTGATTTCTAAAACCAATGTGTACAAAGACCCAGTCTAAGTCTTCTCTCATCTAATTAACCCTGAAGTAAACCTAGTTTCTAGTTTATCTAGAAGTACATAAGAAGATAAAATACAACATTAATCATATTATTTTACCAAATTTAGAAGTTATATGTCTAACAGGCTTTGCAGCAATCTAAAACATTTACCAAAAAGGAAACAAATTAGTACCCTCTTAAAATTATGATTTACTTTCTTTCAACTTAGTATTGATCAATGCTATTCACTTCTTTCTTCTTCTCTATTTGTTTATTCCTTATACTTTGTGTGATGTTTCAGGCCAAGCATGTCTGAAATATAATGGATCTATGTGGCAACACGTTTGAATTTTCAAAACTAAAACTCTGTAAATATAAATGTAAATATTTATTATCATATTCATAAAAATATACATGTAAATGTTACTTTTCACTGCCTTATATAGAATGATATTCAGATACAGTTACAGGAAGTAATACAATATTCATGCTCAATAACAATTAAACTCAGAATCTAGAGCATGTTTCTCAAGAGGGACAGTATTTCCCACAAAGATGCATTTTGGAAATGCATGGAGGTATTTTCAGTTGTCATAATGATTGTGTAAATATTATAGGCAGGGGCTACTGATGTTCCATGTTTAAAAAAAAATGGGTTGGAGTAATACAATGAAGAGTTCTGTGTGCTCCCTAAATTTTGAAAGTCCCATAGAGAATCATGAAATCAAATATGGTTTTAATAGTGTAATTGTATCATCTGACTGCATTTTACACAAAAAGATAACACAACACATTTTGCATTGTTTTGGTATATACTGATTATTTTCCCAAGAATACAATAATACATAAATTCAGGCAAGTCCGGCTTTCTCTGGAATTTTGACCAAACTTATTCATCTTTTCAGAAAATAGTATGAATCGTGGCGACATACTTTTTGAAGTACAATATTTGGTAATTGATAAGCATAGCTGCATTAACTGGCATTTATAGCTTTAGCATTCAACGATTATACACACACACACTTAGCCCTTATATTAAAATGTCAAATATAAAGAAAAGTCTAATCCGTTGAGTATTTTCTTACTCCTAGTAAGCGCGATGGAGAATTTTGTGACTACTTCATTATGTATACTTATCTATATAAATCACTATTATTAGATAGTTGTAAGGGACTTTCCTTCTTTCTTACCTTTACTCTCCTTTCCTGTCACTCTGCCCTTTCCCGGTGACAAATCTCATGAAAACTCACTCAAACTTCTAAAAAACTCAAAACCTTTCAAAAAGCTGAGACCCATTCTTGGTCATTGGAAGAATGGAACAGTGGATACTAATATTATACTTATGCTAAATTCAGTTGCCTTTTTAGGGCATAACTTGTATGTCATGAGTTTCTAGGCTTAATGCTCTCCCTCCATTATGGACAAGGAGAAAGCACCATCTTCTCAAATATATGTGAAACCTTATTTCCAATATTTATCCTTATTAAATACCTGAAAATTTAATGTTTAATTAATCAGAAACAAATATTTAAAAACTTAAATACTTTATCTTATAATTTTATGTGTTTTTAAAAATTTATAAGACTTTTATAGTATTTGAAAATCTTTAGATTATATAGAATGTCAGAATTCAAAGTAAAAATCTGGCTACTGCTTTAACAGTCGATTGTCCTTATTATTAAAATTAAGCCCCGCATACTATTGTGGTATTGTGAGTTGCTAAAGAAGGCTAAATTTACCCTAACATATTAGTTTATTCAATAATTATGAATTATACCTTGTTAAGATACAGCATCATTATTTTGTGATGTGACATATACACTAAATATATTTTCTATGTTAATAAATATCTTTAAGTTTGATCATTAAATTTATATTATAAAATGGAATGGGATTCTGTCTAACCATAGTGATTACAACTTTGCAAATAGTGTTTCAATATTAGATTTTCTAACTCATTTGTATTTTATAATTTTATATACAATTTTCCATACTGTTGAATATGTTTCACTTTTATATTTTCTAATTCATTTGTACTTTCTACTATTTTTCTCCTGCACCTTTGGCCATCAATTGATTACTGAACTTATGTGAACTATATTTTTCCAAGAAATATCAGAAATTGTCATTTTCAACAGTTTCCCCTGATGTTTGTCATGTGAATATATTTGGATTCTGCAGTTTTTCAGAATGGGTTTCAATAAAGAAATAGAGTGCAGTGATACATATGAGACTATGTTAATATTAAACTGAATCTGGCTTTTGGTTTTGTAATTCTTAATAACATCTTTAGAAGATTATGTTTCTTGATAAATAATCACCCAATAATTGCATTGAATAAATTATTTAATTCAGCTTTTTACTTAAATGAAAAAGTCTAAGTAATTAAGAAATAGAAGAGTTATTTTGGATTTGCAACAATGGAGATTTCTTCAAATGGGTAGAAGACTTTAGCACTGAGTTTTGCAAAATACACAATCTGTAACATATAAGGATGTCATCAAACATTTTGAGAACTTTCAATGATTACGTTGCT
Organism: Balaenoptera physalus; assembly: GCF_965194825.1. Taxonomy (NCBI): domain Eukaryota; kingdom Metazoa; phylum Chordata; class Mammalia; order Artiodactyla; family Balaenopteridae; genus Balaenoptera; species Balaenoptera physalus. Next base: position 56,693,837 of record NC_138883.1, on the reverse strand, counting down.
TCAAAAGTAATTATTTTGATGGTTAAAATAAAATAAATTGAAAAAGAATAATATTTTGTGACAGGTAAAAAATTTTAAGAAATTTCATTTTCAGTGTCCGTATAGTTTCATTGGACCACAGCCATGCATTCTTTTTTTTATTTTACATTTATTTATTTATTTTTATTTTTATTTTTGGCTGTGTTGGGTCTTCATTTCTGTGTGCATGCTTTCTCTAGTTGCGGCGAGCGGGGGCTACTCTTCGTTGCAGTGCGTGGGCTTCTCATTGCAGTGGCTTCTCTTGTTGTGGAACATGGGCTCTAGGCACGCGGGTTTCAGTAGTTGTAGCACACGGGCTCAGCAGTCGTGGCTTGCAGGCTCTAGAGCGCAGGCTCAGTAGTTGCAGCCACGCATTCTTTTACATATTGACTTGTTTTCATACCACAAGGGCAGATGTGAGTAAAGGCAACAGAGATAGTATGTCCAGCAAAATTTAACATGTTTACTATCCAGAACTTTACAGAAAAAAAAGTTTGTTCCGTGAACTAAATAAATGAATTAATGTCTCAAGTATGAAAGAAAAAATGGTCAAAAACAAAGGCTTGATATTTTTCCAAAGTAGACATTAAAATGGCCAACGAGTAATGAAAAGGTGCTTTACATCACTAATCATCAGTGAAATGCAAATCAAAACCACAATGAGATATCATCTTACACCTGTTAAGCTGTCTATTTTCAAAAAGACAATAGATGACAAATGCTGGTCAAAATGTGGAGAAAAGGTAATCCTTGGGCACTGTTGGGGGAATTGTACATTGGTGCAGCCATATGGAAAACAGTATGGCAGTTCCTCAAGATTAATTTCTTCTTTAGAAAAATGTCTATTCAGGTCCTTTGCTCATTTTTTAATTGAGTGTTTTGCTTGTTGCTATTGAGTTTTATTAGCTCTTTATGTTTTTAATATTAACCCCTTATTGAATATGTGCTTTGAAAATATTTTCTCTCATTCTATAGGTTGCTTTTTAATTTGTTGAAGGTTTCTTTGCTATGCAGAAGCTTTTTAGATTGATGCAGTCCCACTTGTTGATTTTTGCTTTTGTTGCCTTTGCTTTTGGTGTCAAATATAAACAAATAATTGCCAAGACCAATGTCAAGTAGCTTACACACTATGTTTTATTCTAGGAGTTTTATGGTTTCAGATCTTACATTCACATTTTAAATCCATTTTAAGTTGATTTTTGTGTATGGTGTAAGATAGGGGTTCAGTTTCATTCCCTTTCATGTGGTATCCAGTTATGTCAACACAATTTACTGAAGAGATTATTCATTTCCCATTGTATGTTCTTGACTCTTTTGTCAAAAAGTAATTGACCATATATGTGTGAGTTTATTTCTGGGGTCTCTTTTCTGTTCCATTGATATATGTGTCTGTTTTTATGCCAGTGCTATACTAATTTGATTAATATAGCTTTGTAACATAGTTTGAAATCAGAAAGTGAAATGCCTCTAGCTTTGTTCAAGTTTCTCAAAATCACTTTGGACTTGAGTTTTTTGTGGTTCCACACAAATATCAGGATTTTTTTTTTTTTTCCTATCTCTGTGAAAAATGCCACTGGATTATTTTATAGGGATGTCATTGAATCTGTAGATTGCTGTGGATGCTATGGACATTTTAACAATATTAATTCTTCTAATTCATGATCACAGAATATCATTCCTTTTGTCTGTGTTTTCTTCAGTTTCTTTCATCAATGTTTTATAACTTTTGGTGTACAGATCTTTTACCATGTTTGTTAAATATTTTCCTCAGCATTTTATTGTTTTTAATATTACTGTAAAGGGATGGTTTACTTAATTTCTCTTTCTGACAGTTCATTGCTGCTGTATAGAAGTGCAACTGATTTTTTTATATTGATTTTGCAACCTACAACTTCACTGATTTTTTTAATTAGTTCTAACTTTTTAATGGAATCTTTTAGAGTTTTCTATATGTAATATCATATCATCAGCAAACAGAGATATTTCTATTTCTTCCTTTATGTTTTGTTTTTCTTGTCTAACTGCTCTGGCTAGGAGGGGAGAATGGACATCTCTGTCTTGTTCCTGATCTTAGAGGAAAAGCTTCCAGCTTTTCACCATTGAGTCTGACATTAGCTGTGGATTTGTCATATATGGGCTTTATTATGTTGCGGTACATTTCATCTATATTTAATTTTTGAGAGTTTTTAACCATGAAAGGATGTTAATTTTGTCAACCTGCTTTTTCTGCATCTACTGAGAAGATCATGTGATTTTCATGTTTTTATGTTTCATCCTATTAATGTGGCATGTCACATTTCTTATTTGTTTGTATTGAGCCATCCTTACTTTACAGGAATAAATTCCACTTGATCATGGTTTATGATTCTTTAATGTACTGATGAATTTGGTTTGCTAATATTTTGTTGGGGATTTTTGCATCTATGTTCATCAGAGATATTGTCCTGTCATTTTCTTTTCTTGTAGTGTCCTTATCTGGTTTTTGTATCAGGGTAATGCAAACCTCATAAAATGAGTTTAAAAGTGTTCCCTCTTCTTCAGTTTTTTGGAAGAGTTAGAGAAGGATTGGCATTAATTCTTCTATAAGTGTTTGGTAGAATCACCAAGTGATGTCATATGATCCTGGCTCTTCTTTGTTTGGAGGCTTTGATTACTGACTCAATCTCCTTACTAGTAATTGGCCTCTTCAGATTTCTACTTCTTCTTGATCCAACCTTAGTAATTTATGTGTTTCTAGGGATTTATCATTTCTTATAGGTTTTTAAATTTGTTGGCATATAATTGTTCACAGTAGTTTCTTATGATCCTTAGTATTTCTGTGTTATCAGTTGTAATGTCTCTTCCTTCATTTTGATTTACTTCTCTGAGTTTTCTTCCTTCTTTTTAGTCTTAGATAAAGATTCATTAGAAGCCCGATGCTCAGGCATCAGCTGGCAAAGAATGCATTTTCAGCAAAAAACTGGGAGATTGGTGTTTTTTTCTGCAATTTTTGCATTGAGCAGGGAGGAGGAAGGTATAGATATAGGGAGTGCTCTGTCACTGTTAACATCTGCATCTTTCTTTGTTTTAGTGTTATACATCTGTGGGACTCAAGAATACCAGCCCCAATAGCTCTCAGAGCTAGCTAATTTGGAAACTCATCCCTCAGGTGGCAGCCTTAAAAGTTGGGGTCCTATATGTGTGGTCCAAACCCTTCACTCCTCAGGGAGAAGCTGGGAGTTGGGAGTTTTCTCCCAACTATAAGGTGGTACGTTGGGGCTAGGCTTAAGGTGAGAGTGTGTCTCAGCCTTTCCTCCCCATTTCAATGTGGGTATTTTCTCAATCATCCAGTGTGGAGGAGTCACTCAACTAGTTTCTGGATTTCTCTCAGAGTGAATTGATCCATTTTTAGCTATATATTTGGTGTGCCCATGGGAAAGAAATTCAAAAGCTTCCTGTATTGCCCTCTTGATTACACCCTGGGATTCATTTCTGATTTTCTATTTCTCTCAACACCACAATAAATTATTCACTAAGTCCTGAAAATTCAATTTCTATATATTTCTTCAAATGACTATTACCTCTCCATCTTCTCTGTTTATGCATTAATTCTATTCTTTATCATGGGTAACTGCTTTACTCTTTACCCCATCAGTTTCATTCTTCACATTCTCATCATTGTTGTCTTTAACCTTAAATTATGTAAGTCCTGCTAGAAATTATTCAGCAGTTTTTCAAAACTATAAAGGTTGTATGTAATTTCATTCATAGACTGGATTATGGCTACTATGTCAGTCTTACTGTCAATAATGTGTTAATATTTACCTCTTCCTCCAGTTACACTCATAGGACCTTATAAGGATTAAATTAGATATTATATCCAAAATGCTATTCACTGTGTAATTTGTGCCAGGCATTATTTTAATTGTAGCACTATGAAAACTGATAAAATATTGGCCATACATTTAGGATCTCATCCAGGATCTGATCTCAAGTGACTTTTAATGTAATTCTGGTGCAGCAAAATGCACTCTTTTTGTCATGGAATGACACTAACTGTTTTTCTATGGTTATCAATTTCAGTCCATTTGATTCAATAACTTGCATTTCCCCAACCTGCTATATCCCTTCTTCTTTATGGATCTTTGAACATGTTGATTTTCTCCATTATATTATCAATTCTGAAATTACAGAATTAATCTAGATTACTTTCTAAACTTTCTAACTTACTTTCTAAACTAGTACAGGCTTTTGTATAGTAATTTGTCCAAGTAATTGTTTATTAAGTGTTCATTTATTTAGTTGAAATATATGTACCTTTATTTAAAGCTAGATTCTATAAGGATTTTTTTGGTTGGAGATATTTAATAAATTTCAGCTAAATCAGGACATGAGGATACCATTTATTAAAGTAGGTCAGAACTGTGCTTGATACATCCATTGTTAAGTGTTTCTGGCTAATTGATTAAGATTATGAAGAGTGATTCAGTGTTTGGCTGGTCTATAGTGTTAATAAAAGTTCTAAACATTATTAGTATTATTAGGAAATAATGGAAACTGGGAAAATCATTCTGCAGGTTTTATAATCATGAAATATCATATGACATAAGTTTGATAGTTATGAAATTTTTTTGTCTAGAAACAATAAGTTGGGTTAGCTGGCCATGAAAAACCTTTCATCTCTATTTCTAAGGAAAAAAAAAATCTTGAAAATTGATCTCTGGGGATGAAGACGTGAGCTAGACAGAAAAGAATGTTGATATCACTACTGCTTGTAGTATAAATGTAACAGAGAGATAGCCTCAACCACCAGAGGGCAGACAGCAGAAGCAAGAAAAACTACAATCCTGCAGCCTGTGGACCAAAAACCACAGTTAAAGAAAGATAGAGAAGATGAAAAGGCAGAGGGCTATGTACCAGATGAACGAACAAGAAAAAACCCCAGAAAAACAACTAAATGAAGTGGAGATAGGCAACCTTCCAGAAAAAGAATTCAGAATAATGATAGTGAAGATGATCCAGGACCTCGGAATAAGAATGGAGGCAAAGATTGAGAAGATGCAAGAAATGATTAACAAAGACCTAGAAGAATTAAAGAACAAACAAACAGAGATGACCAATACAATAACTGAAATGAAAACTACACTAGAAGGAATCAATAGCAGAATAACTGAGGCAGAAGAACGGATAAGTGACCTGGAAGACAGAATGGTGGAATTCACTGCTGCAGAACAGACTAAAGAAAAAAGAATGAAAAGAAATGAAGACAGCCTAAGAGACCTCTGGGACAACATTAAACGCAACAACATTCGCATTATAGGGGTCCCAGAAGGAGAAGAGAGAGAGAAAGGACCAGAGAAAATATTTGAAGAGATTATAGTCGAAAACTTCCCTAACATGGGAAAGGAAATAGCCACCCAAGTCCAGGAAGCGCAGAGAGTCCCATACAGAATAAACCCAAAGAGAAACACGCCGAGACACATAGTAATCAAAGTGGCAAAAATTAAAGACAAAGAAAAATTATTGAAAGCAGCAAGGGAAAAACGACAAATAACATACAAGGGAACTCCCATAAGGTTAACAGCTGATTTCTCAGCAGAAACTCTGCAAGCCAGAAGGGAGTGGCATGATATACTTAAAGTGATGAAAGGGAAGAACCTACAACCAAGATTACTCTACCCGGCAAGGATCTCATTTAGATTTGATGGAGAAATCAAAAGCTTTACAGACAAGCAAAAGCTAAGAGAATTCAGCACCACCAAACCAGCTCTACAACAAATGCTAAAGGAACTTCTCTAAGTGGGAAACACAAGAGAAGAAAAGGACCTACAACAACAAACCCAAAACAATTAAGAAAATGGTCATAGGAACATACATATCGATAATTACCTTAAACGTGAATGGATTAAATGCCCCAACCAAAAGACACAGACTGGCTGAATGGATACAAAAACAAGACCCATATATATGCTGTCTACAAGACACCCACTTTAGACCTAGGGACACATACAGACTGAAAGTGAGGGGATGGAAAAAGATATTCCATGCAAATGGAAATCAAAAGAAAGCTGGAGTAGCTATACTCATATCAGATAAAATAGACTTTAAAATAAAGAATGTTACAAGAGAAAAGGAAGGACACTACATAATGATCCAGGGATCAATCCAAGAAGAAGATATAACAATTATAAATATATATGCACCCAACATAGGAGCACCTCAATACATAAGGCAACTGCTAACAGCTATAAAAGAGGAAATCGACAGTAACACAATAATAGTGGGGGACTTTAACACCTCACTTACACCAATGGACAGATCATCCAAAATGAAAATAAATAAGGAAACAGAAGCTTTAAATGACAAAATAGACCAGATAGATTTAATTGATATATATAGGACATTCCATCCAAAAACAGCAGATTACACGTTCTTCTCAAGTGCGCACGGAACATTCTCCAGGATAGATCACATCTTGGGTCACAAATCAAGCCTCAGTAAATTTAAGAAAATTGAAATCATATCAAGCATCTTTTCTGACCACAATGCTATGAGATTAGAAATGAATTACAGGGAAAAAAACGTAAAAAAGACAAACACATGGAGGCTAAACAATACGTTACTAAATAACCAAGAGATCACTGAAGAAATCAAAGAGGAAATAAAAAAATACCTAGAGACAAATAACAATGAAAACACGACGACCCAAAACCTATGGGATGCAGCAAAAGCGGTTCTAAGAGGGAAGTTTATAGCTATACAAGCCTACCTAAAGAAACAAGAAAAATCTCAAGTAAACAATCTAACCTTACACCTAAAGAAACTAGAGAAAGAAGAACAAACAAAACCCAAAGTTAGCAGAAGGAAAGAAATCATAAAGATCAGAGCAGAAATAAATGAAATAGAAACAAAGAAAACAATAGCAAAGATCAATAAAACTAAAAGTTGGTTCTTTGAGAAGATAAACAAAATTGATAAGCCATTAGCCAGACTCATCAAGAAAAAGAGGGAGAGGACTCAAATCAATAAAATCAGAAATGAAAAAGGAGAAGTTACAACAGACACTGCAGAAATACAAAGCATCCTAAGAGACTACTACAAGCAACTTTATGCCAATAAAATGGACAACCTGGAAGAAATGGACAAATTCTTAGAAAGGTATAACCTTCCAAGACTGAATCAGGAAGAAACAGAAAATATGAACAGACCAATCACAAGTAATGAAATTGAAACTGTGATTAAAAATCTTCCAACAAACAAAAGTCCAGGACCAGATGGCTTCACAGGTGAATTCTATCAAACATTTAGAGAAGAGCTAACACCCATCCTTCTCAAACTCTTCCAAAAAATTGCAGAGGAAGGAACACTCCCAAACTCATTCTATGAGGCCACCATCACCCTGATACCAAAACCAGACAAAGAAACTACAAAAAAAGAAAATTACAGACCAATATCACTGATGAATATAGATGCAAAAATCCTCAACAAAATACTAGCAAACAGAATCCAACAACACATTAAAAGGATCATACACCACGACCAAGTGGGATTTATCCCAGGGATGCAAGGATTCTTCAATATACGCAAATCAATCAATGTGATACACCATATTAACAAATTGAAGAATAAAAACCATATGATCATCTCAGTAGATGCAGAAAAAGCTTTTGACAAAATTCAACACCCATTTCTGATAAAAACTCTCCAGAAAGTGGGCATAGAGGGAACCTACCTCAACATAATAAAGGCCATATATGACAAACCCACAGCAAACATCATTCTCAATGGTGAAAAACTGAAAGCATTTCCTCTAAGATCAGGAACGAGACAAGGATGTCCACTCTCACCACTATTATTCAACATAGTTCTGGAAGTACTAGCCACGGCAATCAGAGAAGAAAAAGAAATAAAAGGAATACAAATTGGAAAAGAAGAAGTAAAACTGTCACTGTTTGCGGATGACATGATACTATACATAGAGAATCCTAAAACTGCCACCAGAAAACTGCTAGAGCTAATTAATGAATATGGTAAAGTTGCAGGATACAAAATTAATGCACAGAAATCTCTTGCATTCCTATACACTAATGATGAAAAATCTGAAAGAGAAATTATGGAAACACTCCCATTTATCATTGCAACAGAAAGAATAAAATACCTAGGAATAAACCTACCTAGGGAGACAAAAGACCTGTATGCAGAAAACTATAAGACACTGATGAAAGAAATTAAAGATGATACCAACAGATGGAGAGATATACCATGTTCTTGGATTGGAAGAATCAACATTGTGAAAATGAGTATACTACCCAAAGCAATCTACAGATTCAATGCAATCCCTATCAAATTACCAATGGCATTTTTTACGGAGCTAGAACAAATCATCTTAAAATTTGTATGGAGACACAAAAGACCCCGAATAGCCAAAGCAGTCTTGAGGCAAAAAAATGGAGCTGGAGGAATCAGACTCCCTGACTTCAGACTCTACTACAAAGCTACAGTAATCAAGACAATATGGTACTGGCACAAAAACAGAAACATAGATCAATGGAACAAGATAGAAAGCCCAGAGATTAACCCACGCACCTATGGTCAACTAATCTATGACAAAGGAGGCAAAGATATACAATGGAGAAAAGACAGTCTCTTCAGTAAGTGGTGCTGGGAAAACTGGACAGCTACATGTAAAAGAATGAAATTAGAATACTCCCTAACACCATACACAAAAATAAACTCAAAATGGATTAGAGACCTAAATATAAGACTGGACACTATAAAACTCTTAGAGGAAAACATAGGAAGAACACTCTTTGACATAAATCACAGCAAGATCTTTTTTGATCCACCTCCTAGAGTAATGGAAATAAAAACAAAAATAAACAATTGGGACCTAATGAAACTTCAAAGCTTTTGCACAGCAAAGGAAACCATAAACAAGACGAAAAGACAACCCTCAGAATGGGAGAAAATATTTGCAAACGAATCAACGGACAAAGGATTAATCTCCAAAATATATAAACAGCTCATTCAGCTCAATATCAAAGAAACAAACACCCCAATCCAAAATTGGGCAGAAGACCTAAATAGACATTTCTCCAAAGAAGACATACAGACGGCCACGAAGCACAAGAAAAGATGCTCAACATCACTAATTATTAGAGAAATGCAAATCAAAACTACAATGAGGTATCACCTCACTCCTGTTAGAATGGGCATCATCAGAAAATCTACAAATAACAAATGCTGGAGAGGGTGTGGAGAAAAGGGAACCCTCTTGCACTGTTGGTGGGAATGTAACTTGATACCGCCACTATGGAGAACAATATGGAGGTTCCTTAAAAAACTAAAAATAGAATTACCATATGACCCAGCAATCCCACTACTGGGCATATACCCAGAGAAAACCGTAATTCAAAAAGACACATGCACCCGAATGTTCATTGCAGCACTATTTACAATAGCCAGGTCATGGAAGCAACCTAAATGCCCATCAACAGACGAATGGATAAAGAAGAAGTGGTACATATATACAATGGAATATTACTCAGCCATAAAAAGGAACGAAATTGAGTCATTTGTTGAGACGTGGATGGATCTAGAGACTCTCATACAGAGTGAAGTAAGTCAGAAAGAGAAAAACAAATATCGTATATTAATGCATGTATGTGGAACCTAGAAAAATGGTACAGATGAGCCAGTTTGCAGGGCAGAAGTTGAGACACAGATGTAGAGAATGGACATATGGACACCAAGGGGGGAAAACTGCGGTGAGGTGGGGATGGTGGTGTGCTGAATTGGGCGATTGGAATTGACATGTATACACTGATGTGTATAAAATTGATGCCTAATAAGAACCTGCAGTATAAAAAAACAAACAAAACAACTAATACTAAACTTTCATTGGGTTATTGGTATGGAAATATGTTAATATAAATGTTTCAGACATTACATGAAATTTCTAAAAATCTTATATTTGTATGTGTATGGAAATATGTATGGAAATATGTTAATATAAATGTTTCAGACATTACATGAAATTTCTAAAAATCTTATATTTGTATTTGTATGGAAATATGTATGGAAATATGTTAATATAAATGTTTCAGACATTACATGAAATTTCTAAAAATCTTATATGTTCTGGTATAATGTTATAAGTAATAATCCTAGTTATTACTTTAAAATGTATATCTCAGAAATAAAAAAAAAAAAAGAAAAACACACACACACAAAAAAAATAAATAAATAAATGTCACAGAGCAGCTACAACTCTACTATATAATCTAACCTTTCTATATACTGGCCATTTATTTCTTTAATTTCTTGACAATAGAATTGTGCACTTTTCTTAGTTTAAATTAGAAATGTCTTCTAGACATTCATCTTCACTGTGACCTCCTATATAAGGCTCAGGAATTTTGCTACTCAGATACTTAATAGAATCTCTTAAATTCTTTAAAATATGGTACCTATAGATACAGTGGTGTTAAACCTGGTATAATCATTTCCATTTAAATACATTTCATTTTAGAAGTTATACATTATGTAATGTAAAAATATAGGATTAAAATGATCATGTTAGGAATGAGTTACACGCACTGTTAGCCATGTTAAGTATGTATGAACAATAAAAAGCTAATATAAAAAAATCCACGTCTTTGTCAAATCACGCATATTTTTGAAAAATGAAAATATTTATTATTTGTCATTGACCAGAATTTAAATGGAATTCACCTTAGGCAAAAATTTTGAAGTCTATCCTTTTTCCATACAATCTCAGATTTTATGTAACCCTTTTTCCTAGCATCACTAAACACAGCTAATGTCTCTGCTCTCTGATTCTCCTATTTCTAGTTCATTTTACCTGACTAAAACATATTATTCTGAAACTTGCAGCAAGTAGACATTATGATCTGAATCATTTTACTTGATTACCTTAAGTTTTAAACAAAAGGACTTATGCTTTGCTAAAATAATTTTGAGCATCAGTGAGGCACAGAGATTTTTGTGTGTGTGTGAGAGACCAGCTAGTAATAGACTTGAAATTGCACTAGATTTAAAGTGGACTAGGTTTGCTTTTTTTTTTTTTTTTAAGAATGATATGAAAAAAAAATGTGGTAATAAGCTTAGGGATCTCAATTTTAAATGTCCCACTGAGTCAAAAGCTATATGTACTGAGACACAGATAGTGGAGACAAAATATTTTGTATTCTTAGCCACTGACTTCTTCTAATGTTAAATATTATTCCTTACACTTAATATTGTTTTGAGAAGTACTGAAGCATATCACTATGCCTGTTATTTCCACCACTGGGCTATAAGGTTTCTTAGAAAGAAATGTAATGTTAGTCTACACTTTATTTTCAAATATAATTAGAGCTATATTTCTCTTTCCATTCCGTGAAGTCATAATCCATTTTCTTCTTCAAATCCATGAGGTTCAAATGTGAAAATTACATTGTGATAAATTATAAGAAAGTTAATATGTTATTCAATTTAGAATAAACGATTTATAGTTTAAACGATTTCTGTCAATTTTTTATGAGTTGGTAAAATGATAAGTACCTGAAAATTAAAATATCTATAATCGCTAATTCTATTTTTCTTATCCTTTTGAAAGTAAAACTCTATATTATTCTTTATTGTAACACATGAAATAGTTGCTACAGTATAAAATTATGGTTGTTTTCTATTATGACTAAAAATAGCTAGTGGGGATGTAATTCAGAGAAATATAATGCAAACCTTATTTTGTCTTTAAAATTTCTAAACATGACAGATGTTGCTTCAGCCCATATAATAAATAATTAAACAGTTCCATGAATAAACTCAATAGAAATAAAACTACAGGAACATTTTCTAGCAACATTATCATCTCAGGTAATTTAATAAGTTAGGGCAAAGCTGTGAAGAACTAAGAAAAAAAATAAATGTTTTCTTCACAATAAAAGAGTTTTACCAGGGAAGTAAGTTGAAAGTGGTACAAATTAAGAGAAGCAAAATAGTTTTGATAATTACAAGTGATATAATAAGTGAATATATGTGATATAAGCTGTAAAATAATAAAACACTAATTTCTAATCTACATCACTACATATATGTCAATATGCATACAGATAAAAGTAAAAACCTATAAACATAAAAATGTTTACATTTAAAGTGAATGAGTTACTAAGTCCTCCAAAAGAGAATTTTTTAAGAAAAACTGAAATGCTAGTGTTTTACAAATTTTAAATAAAAGAAAATTAGTCTAAATTTAGGTTTGATAGTAAATATTCTAAATTTTAATGAAAAAATTAAAAATCATTATCATGTTTTCATTACCTGAGGGAAAATTACTTTCTCTAAATTACTACCGTATTTGGTTATTTATATAATTTCTCCCCATATGACTCTTCTCATTAATGATTTTGTTTTGTTTCTCCCTGGTTTCAGAAGAAATCTAAATATGAACTTCCTCCTTCTGATATTTTTGTGTACATGAAAAGTATATTTAGGTTGGTAAAATGTATACACATATACACATATTGACTATATTTCTTACAGATAGGACTGTTCACACATATTCATATATATATGCACATATTTACCTATATGTACTCAAGTTCCTCCCCCTCAAGACTACTGCCTATATTTGAGTCCACTCATAGTTCCTTGATTTTAGGCTTAGGGGAAGTTGTAGTTCTCTTGTTAAAAGTCAATATTTCTAATTAAGATCTTGTATCCCACACATTCTACCTTTCTGAAAACAAAATGTTATTGTTTTCTTCATTTTCAAATTACAACAGGCCTTAAGCATATATACCTGCCCAATATGGTGCTGGTAAAAATGATTTCGCTTAATGTTACATAATCCTTAAAAATAGTTTTCTATTTCCTTTCAGTATATTCCCAATTGATTTAACGTATATACGCTCGTATTTTATGTTCATATAAATTCATTAATTTATTTCCCACCTGAAATTATTTTGTTTTTTTTTATCTGTGTCAGACAAGGAAAATAAAAGCATTTTTATAATTTTAAGGTGAAAGGAATGAGAATTAAAAATTACTATAGCTCCCAGTAGCAGCTCTTCCTGGATGTCAGAGATTCCCTTCTGACATTTCTCACACATAACGATCACAGTTTCTAGGAGTTCGATGTCATATAACTTTGTCTTTTCATTGTTTACCCACTGGGCAGTGTTTTCTCTAGCGTCACCACCAGTCAGACTCCTAGCAAGTGAAATAAAAACAGGCTCAGCATCCTGGACCTTGTCTCTCTTGCTCTGGTGTTTCAGCTTTTCTCTAGTGACTGCAGCTGCTGCTGTCTATGGCCTTTGCCTCTGTGCCTATCCTGAGCTTTGGAATATTCTCCCTCTCTGGCTCCAGAGGACTGATACCTTAAACTTAGAGGGGACTTCTGCTCTCTAGCGATCCTGATAAGGATTAAAAAAAAACATGGACCCCTAGGGTTGCCTTTTAAGTCTTAGGACAGCACCGGATTGGAAGATCTTACAGTGCACTTTAGATATGTCATATCATAAATGGTAGCCTCCTTCTCCTCTGAATAGCAAAGATTGATGCCATGTCCTGCCCACTATCTGCTGCACACAGTAGGCTGTAGCTCTAGGACCTTGATTCAGATTTTTCTTGCTCCAATGGTGTGCTGAAACATTTCTGCTGGACTCCTAGACTCCCACAAGTCTTTTTAGCTCAGCTTGGTTTAAGAAAAGGAAAACAGAGGAGAGCAGCCAGGATGGCAGAGTAGAAGGATGCTAAGCTCACCTCCTCTCATGGGCATACCCAAATCAAAACTAACTGCAGGACAACCATTGATGAAAAAGACTGAAACCTCCCAGAAAAGATCATCTATACCTAAAGACATAAAGAAGGAACTGTAACAAGACAGGTAGGAGGGGCAGGCTCACAATATAAACAAATCCCATACACCTTGGTGGGAGACCCACAAACTGGAGAAAAACTACATAGCAGAGATTCTCCCACAGGAGTGAGAGATTCTCCCATAGGAGTGAGATTCTCCCACGTCAAGCTCCCCGGCCTGAAGGTCTGGCACTGGGAAGAGGAGTCCCCAGAGCATTTGGCTTTGAAGGTCAGTGAGGCTCGATTGCAGGAGCTGCACAGGATAGGGGGAAATAGAGATTTCAATCTTAAAGGGCACACATTAAATCTCAAGTGAGCTGGGAGCAAGTACAAAAGGAGTAATTTGATAGAAGCTTGGGCCAGACCTATCTCTGGTCTTGGAGGGTCTCCTGGGGAGGTGGGGGGGCAGCTTTGGCTCACCCTGGGGACATAGACACTGCTGGTGGACATATAAGGAAGCATTTATCTGCATGAGTGCTACTGGAGGCTGACATCTTGGCACCAAGTTCTGGCCCCATCCAACAGCCTATAGGCTCTAGTGCTGGGATGCCTCAGGCCAAACAACGAACTGAGCAGGGAACACAGCCTCACGCATCAGCAGATAGACTATCTAAAGACTTCCTGAATCCACAATTGCCTCTAGACATGCCCCCAGACACAGCCTAGCCAGAGGGCCAAGGCCCAGATCCACCAACCAGTGGGCAGGCAAAAGCCCCTCCTGACAAGAAGCCTCCACAAAGCTTTATCAGCTTCATCCACCGGGGTGGGGGGGCGGGTGGAGACACCATAAGAAAGAAAACCACAGACCACAGCCTGTAGACCATGTCTGCAAACACAGGCCAGACACTACTTTGGGACTAGCCAGCCCCTGGCCCTTGGGTGATGAGAGGGAGAGTACTGCTGGGGTGCATAGGATGTCTCCTACAGAGGGCCAATTGTCCAAGGTTGAGAAATGTAATTAACCTACCATATACATAAAAATACAAATAGGAATTTAGCCAAAATGAGGTGACAGAGGAATATGTTCCAGACAAAGGAACAAGATAAAACCCCAGGAGAAGATCTAAGTGATGTGGAGATAAGCAATCTATCTGAGAAAGTGTTCAGAGTAATGATCATAAAGATGATCAAAGAACTCAGGAGGAGAATGGATGCACAGAGTGAGAAATTAGAAGTTTCTAAGAAAGAATTAGAAAATATAAAGAACAACCAAACAGAAATGAAAAATATGATAACTGAAATGAAAAATACACTAAAAGGAATCAATAGTAGACTAAACACGGCAGAAGAAAGGAACAGTGAGCTGGAAGACTGAGTAGTGGAAATCATTGTCACCAAACAGAAAAAAGAAAAAAAGAATGAAAAGAAGTGAGGACAGTGGATGAATTTTATGGTGTGTAAATTATATCTCAATAAAGTCATTTTAAAAGGAGAAACAGGAGGAGGAGGAGAAGGAGAAGAAAACACCAAAGGAAGACATATGAAAGTTTGTGTGGAGGAAAATTTAAATTTAATTTGTGCTGTTCTGGTGGGAAGAACTAGAACTAATGAACCAAAGTGGAAAAAGGTAGATTTTATTTGATATAAGAAAAACTTTGTTCACCACTCTCTTCAAAAGAAACAGCCTGCATTATAAGATTGTTTTTCATCCCTGGAAGCTTAGTACTCTCCATAAAGAATATTATAAAATCAAGTTAGGAAGAAAATTGAAGTAAACTATCACTATGATGCCTCCCAAGTTTATGACTTTATGCATCCAAACCTTAATAAATTATGTGCAAACAGTTTGTGATTTTGGTATCCAGAAACTGCTATATATTTAAATACAAACTGATTTTAAAGGGAAAGAAAAAGAAAGAAATGAGGACAGTTTAAGAGACCTCTGGGACAAAATCAAGTGTGGTAATATTTGCATTATAGGGTCCCAGAAGGAAAAGAGAGAGAGAAAGGGCCTGAGTAAATATTTGAAGAGATAATAGCTGAAAACGTCCATAAAGGAAACAGTCACCCAAGTCCAGGAAGCACAGAGAGTCACATATAGGATTAACCCACAGAGGAACACAGAGATGGAGGAACATAAACCAGAATTTCTATCCTTTATTATCATTCTAGAGCCATGATTCCCACTGCTGCCACCAAATCCTCATACACTATTTTAAAACAGTGCTTGTCACCCCAGAAGTTATCTGACTGTTTACTCCATAGCTTGATGTATTTTCTCTATAATTCCCTGGGGTTAATCATAGATGGCATTCAATACTTCAACATCTTTCTAAAATATTAACAGGGGCTCCTCTAAAATCCTATCATTGACATCTACTATTGGTAATTCCTTTCCTTCTTTTCCTTCCCTTCCTCCCTTCCTCTCTTTCTTCTTCCCTTTCTCCCTTTCTTTTTGTTTCTTTCTTTTTGTTTCTTTCTTTCTTTCTTTCTTTCCTTCTTTCTTTCTTTCATTCTTTCCATTTTCTCTTTTCTGATGTTACTTTCAGCTGAAGGCATCAGTAACAGAAAAAATAACATATACATTTTGTATTAACAAAGATAACCCTATAAAAGTTATGAATACATAAACAAATCTCAATTAAAGTAATAAAATTCACTTACAACTACTCAGAGATAATCACTGACAGCATGCTGTATGTTAACTTTTAATATTCTATTATGCTTAAATTATAGTTACAATTGTGTATACATACACACTTATTATGTAAGCATAATAAGTAATTTATATTTTCACATATGAATACGAGTTAAAATTTATTTAGATCCTAAAGAAATAGGCTAAAATGTACAAGTTAAAATTTTTATATTTTTCTTTACAATTTCAGTCCAAATTATATAACATATGTACATTCTGAAATTTTAAATAAAATTTTTCTGATATTCCAGATTTAACATGTTTTCCTCTATTAATGTTCTTTACAATTCATAAATTTTCTCAGAATTTTTCAAGAAAAGAACTTCAGAGGAAATCTGACTGCAAGTGTGACTAAAGTAGGAATGAACACTTGTTCTCTGTACAGCTCAAAAGCATTCTCTTTCTAGTTCAGTTTAGAAAACGTCAGTATTTATATGACATTTTGAATTTCATCAAGGCCATGTACTCATTAAAGGTGTTTCAAAAAATAGAGGAATTGAGAAATCATATAATTAAACTTTATACAAAAATGTTAGAGTTTCCTAATGATTTAAAGTTAAATCAAATCTGTGGTATTATGTGAAGAAGAGAAAGTTAAAACTTTTATTTATATTCTTCTCTAGTCTCTCTAGAAAAAAATGATTTATGGTTAAGTCTGTACTTTCTATACAATCAAGCTATAAAGCAAAAAATTAAGATTCTGTTTAATATAATAAAATTACATATACAAATTTAACTGATAAATTATATAATACATATTTTCTGTCACTTAGCTTTTTTTTAACATATTTTCTGTCACTTTTAATTTTCAGGGAAATACTATTTACATAAGATATTTTATTCTATAAATTGAATAGTCATGTTGAAATTACCTTTTGACATATAGATGATATTGCTATATTTATTATATACTTTCATAAACATACTATTAAAAGTTGCCCTGAGAAAACTGAGATATGATAAACCAATGGCAGATTTAAAAAAACAAAAAACAAATAAACATGTTTTTTTATATTCTTAGGTTCTTTATTATCTTAATAATGAAACTAAGCCTGTATAAACCATTCTGAAGTGATGGCTCTAACAGCTGGAGAACTAATTCTATACAATCCCCAGAGCAGGTTCGCCAGCAATACCATGACTAGAACGTACTGCCACCACCACCTTTGCTGGGGCTCACTACATTTCAAACTCATGTTTAATCATAACATCAACTTTATGCAGTAGATACTAGTCTATTACTAGACTATGGATAATCAATAGTCATCAAATCGGTAACTTTGTGCTACATGAACACCAAATAAGATAGAGTAGGACGAAAGTCAGATTGCAATTACATAGTAGGTAGATATAATACAATTAAATATTTTTGTGAGACCAGAGACCTCACTGTGTGACTATGTTCCCTGAGAAAAGCCAGAAGTCACTTCTGTTGGGAGACAGGTCTTTATGTTTCTGTATATCTTGTAAACAGAGGTGTTAGCTGTTTTTATTTCATACTACTTTTTCAAGTTTGTATTTATTTCAAAGTGCCTTAGCATATAGAATTTGTTTCTCTGGAGAAAAGGGAAGACTTATTTACTTGTATTCCATTATAATAAGTCCGGGTTTGCTAATAAAGTTGGAGTTCCTCAGCTGTGAAACAAACCACCATGTATGCAGCATTTACCTTAGCCTCTTGTTTCGTCACTACAGTATTGTAATTGTGGGGGAAGCATATTAGTTTCCTACTGCTGCAAAACAAATTATCACAAACTTAGTGGCTTAAAACTATACAAATGTATTGTCTCACAGTTTCTATAAGTCAGAAGTTTGGGCACATTGTGGGTGAATTTCCTATTCAGGCTCTTACTGGGCTAAAACCAAAGTGTGGAGCTGTGGTTCTCAGCAGGGACTTTTAGTTTGCTTCCAACATCATGAGATGTTGATAGAATTAATTTCTTTGCAACTATAGGGACTGAGGTCCTTGTTTTGCTGCTACCTGTGTGCCAGGTTCTGCTCTTAGCTCCTAGAGGTCACCCAGAGTAGTGTAGATTATAGAAAGGCAAAGGTTAAATGGTAGCACTTTACCTTCAGAGAAAAGGCAGGTGTAATTATCATCAGCATTAATAGATAGAACATCTAGTAGAACCCTCACATTGGATTTATGACAGTGAAATGAGAATAGAAATATAGCAGAAAGACAAAAATGGAAGACTCAGTATGTGTCTACTTGCTTCAGCCAAGATAGTGCATCAGATGTATTGCTAGATTCCATTAGGAAATGCAGAGACTGGCAACCCATCAAAAACTGTAATACGGGTTCTGAATCATATCCTCATTTAGACACTTGTCCGGATGCTGGAAAACTAGATGAAACATGGCAAATGATGGCAAACTACCAGAATCTTACACAAGCTGGACCCAGAACCAGCTGTTGTGTTGGAAAAGTGTCACTGCTACATTATAAATAGGAAAATGTGTTCTTTATTTTAATATGCCCATAAGTAGAGATCAAAACCAGTTATTCTTTTATGCAGGAAAGATAGAAGTAAACATTCGCTGTCTTATTCAAGGTTATGTTAACATTTATTTTCTGTAAAAATACAGTCTTCAGGGATTTTGGTAGTCTTGAACATTCCCAAGAACATCACGCTGATCCATTATATTGACGACATTATGCTATTATGGAATAGGATTTGATAAGGAGGAAGTGGTTAAGCACTCTGCTTGCCCTAAAAAGACACAGGCAGGCCAAAGGATTGGACATAAACCCCTTGCAGATGCAAAGACCTGCCACTCCAATGAAAGTATCAAGGATCCAGTGATCTGTGTCCTCTCAGAATTTCTGCTTTAAGTTAAAAGTCATGTTGCTACACTTCTGTTACAGACAATATTTGCGTTCCCCTCAAATTCATATGGTGACATCTAAAAGCCCAATGTGATGGTGTTAAGATATGGGGGCTTTGGGAGGTGATTGGTTCATGAGGAGGTAGCCCTCATGAATGATATTAGCACCCCTATAAAAGAGACCTCAAAGATCTCCCATACTTCCTCTACCATGTAAGGACACAATGAGAAAATTGCCATCTGTGAACCTGGAAACGGGCCCTCATCTAATGCAGAATCTGCCAGTGCTTTGATCTTGGGCCTCCCAGCCTCCAGAACTATGAGAAATCAATTTCTGTTCTTATAAACCATAGAGTCTGTGGTACTCTATTACAGTAGCATGAATGGATTAAGATACTCAGCAAGTCAAGTGTCATAAGTGAAAGTAATAAGAAATAGCAAATAGCATAAGTGAAGGTAAGTGAAATAGCAATCTGTCATACCCTAGAAATGGTACCTTTGGGATGAAGCCCAAATAGTACAATTTTTTCATTTTAATTACATCTGTTGCACCAATGCCTCCTTCTTAAATTGCACCTAGGGCCTAAAGTGGGGGAAATAGTCTTTCCTAGACCAACTATTAGCAGACAAAAAGAGCTCAGTTTGGTTAACAGATGGGTTGATCCAATATGATGTATTAAGTGAAAATTGAAGATGAACTGCCACAACACAGCGAACCAACTTAGGCATGGCTCAGAAGGATACTGGTAAAGGAAATTCTCTCCGTGGCAGAATCAATAGCTAATATATCATATTCTAATACATGGAATCAAAAGACAGAAGTATGTCTGGTCTTTCTAATAATTATTTCTAGTGAACCGCTTAGAGAATTTTTGTCTCATATTCCTGAGTCCTTAGGCTTTGCTGGATCAGAGGTCTGGAGTCCTAGTACTAGTAGTGAGAACTGATGAAATTCTTCCACCAGGGAGCACAGGCAGATGTTATAGCTATTATCACCTTGCAATCAGCTTGGGCTCCATATATGGAACAGCAGGCAAAGAGTTACTTTACTTGCAGGGGCTGTTGGTTCTGATCACCATTAAAAGCCAGGTTTGCTGCTACACTATGGGTGTGGGAAAATGTAAGCATAAAATGCCTGGGACCTACTGGGGTGTCACATCATTCTTCCATGCTTGGTGATAGTGTAAATGGGCAATTCCAACAATCATTTCCCACAAAGGGTAAAGCAGGTAGGGGTTTTGATTTCTTCAGGGTAAAGTATGTGATCAAACAACCTAGAATTTCTGAAATACTAGCAAAGCGTGTGGACAATCTATAATTGATACTGGAGGAGGCAGATAATTCATGTTTAGAAAAAGTTGCAACAACAAGGAATGTAGCTAGTTCCAATAACACTCCTGAATTATGTATTTCGTAGAGAGTGCAGCCTATGTTCCTACACTACTCTAGGATTTATGGCAATTTTAGGTCCTTTCTGGTCTAAATAAATGTTTTTTGCTTTTGCTTTGATTGCTTGCACTCAAACTGAGGACTAATAGAAAACTGTATGTGAAAAAGAGATTGGTCCAGAAAAGTTTTGTCAAGTGAAAGAGCAAACAGCTGGGAATGTAACACTAGGGAATACCAATATGTAAGGTTTGTGTAGAATACAAAGCTCTAAAGAGAATGAAATTGCTAAGCCAGAAGGCAGTAGGTAACTGATAATGTTGAAGGTCTTAAGCCAAAATAAGATTTCAAGTAGGAGGGAGTGGTCAATAATGTCAGTTATTGTACAGAACCAAGCAAGATAAAAATAGAAATATTCTTTATTATTTTTAATATGGAAATTACTAGGTATTTTGTTATTAGACAAGCTTTCTCTAATTGTAAAACTCAATAATAAGTGGACTTTGGGGGAGGGGGATCAAGATGGTGTAGTGAGAGGACATGGAGCTAACATCCTTCCACAAACACATCAAATATACATCTACATGTAGAACAAATCTCATGGAAAATTAACTGAAAACTGGAGAAGAACTCCTATACAACCAAGGCTGCAAGAAAGATTGCACATAACTGGGTAGGATGGGGAAAAAGGCATCTGGTTGAGACCTATATGCCTGGGAGTGATCTAAGAAGAAAGGAAAGACTGCACAGGCAAACTCTTGCCCTGGGATGTGAGTCACAGACTGGGTATCCCAGTCTTGGGGCCCTATATGGAGGAGATAAGCCCCCTTGGTTGCTGGGAGAACTACTGGGACACACAGAATAGCCAGAGAAGCCTAGACTCCACTTGCAAGGAATGCATGGGTGCTGGGAGGAGAGAGCTTTGCACTGGTGGCTGCTGCCCTACCACTCTCACCAACCCAAGCTGGACAAACACCCTGGCCCCACACCAGGGCTTGGCACAGGGTCTAGGATAGCTGGATCCTAGGAAAAGACTTTATCTAGTGATGCAGAGACGGCCAGGGGTCCTAGGGACTGGTCCAGGAGAGGTGGCAGTGGCCACTGTTAGTACATATTCAGATAATACCAAGGCAGCAGCCCAGACCTCTGGTGACAACACAGCCGCTCAAGCCCCCATGACTAAACACATCATGATCCCCACTCCCAGGCCAGCAAATCCTCTGACCCTTCCCACTCCATGCTACAGCTGGGTATTGGATCTGGGGCTGTCAGGTTTGAGAAAAGACTCAATCTAGGGATGCAGAGGAGAGACCCCAGTGTGGGGAGAAGAAATAACATAAACTTAAAGAGAACAGAGCCTACTTGAGCCCAACCCTCAGGGCTTCCACTCCATTAACTGGGGAAGCAGACCCTGCCCCTGACAGGGAAGCTACAGCTATGGAGCAGAGAGGAAGTCTCACCTCACACCCTGCTCAGGCTTTAGCTCCTCCAACACCAGGCACACTTTCTATTAAGGTGATACTGGCCAGCACATCCTGAGGAAAGGCATGGCTGGTGTCCACATCAAATCCATTCCTGGGCACACACAGTCTAAATACAGACACCGCCCCCCCCACATAAAAATACCTTTTCAAGTTCACAATAGATAACTGTTTCACCAAAATTCATAGAGACAAAGAAAGTTAAGTAAAATATAAAGGCAGAGGAACTACTCCCAATTGAAAGAGCAAGAGAAAACACCTGAAAAAATAATGAAACAGAGATAATTAGTCTACCAGACACTGGGTTCAAAAAGTTGGTAATAAAAATAATGCTAAATGAATAAAGAAAGAGTATCAATATAAATGTAGATCATTTTAACAAGGAAGTAGAAATTATAAAGATGATCCAATCAAAAATATATAATACAATTTCTGAGATAAAAAAGACTCTAGAGGGCTTCCCTGGTGGTGCAGTGGTTGAGAATCTGCCTGCCAATGCAGGGGACACGGGTTCGAGCCCTGGTCTGGGAAGATCCCACATGCCATGGAGCAACTGGGCCCGTGAGCCGCAACTACTGAGCTTGTGTGTCTGGAGCCTGTGCTCAGCAATGAGAGAGGCCACGACAGTGAGAGGCCCACGCACTGCGATGAAGAGTGGCCCCCGCTCGCCGCAACTAGAGAAAGCCCTCGCACAGAAATGAAGACCCAACACAGCTAAAAATAAATACATAAGTTAAAAAATAAATAAATAAATAAATAAATAAATAAATAAATAAATAAAAAACTTCAATGAAATCCCGATTTAAAAAAAAAAGAAAAACACTAGAAACAATGAATAGCTGAATAAATGACACAGAAGAAAGCATTACTGATCTGGAAGATAGAATAATAGAAATCACCTATTCACAACAGTAGACAGAAAAACAAACAAAAAATTAAAGTAGCATATGAGATAGATCTATGAGATAATATAAAATGTGCCAACATGTGCTTAAAAGAGGTTCCAGAAGGAGAGGAGAGAGAGAAGGGGATTAAAATGTATTTGAAGAAATTATGACTGAAAACCTCCCAAACCGAAAGAAGGATACAGATATCTAGGAATAGGAAGCACAGAGGGTCCCAAATAAGACACAAAGGGAACAGCTGACAATAATACAATAATAATAGGAGACTTTAACACCCCACTGACATCAATGGACAGATCACCCAGATGGAAAATAAATAAGGCAACAGAGGTCCCAAATGACACAATAGATAATTATCTGCCAGACACTACATCTAAATAAAGCAGAATACACATTCTTTTCAAGCACACATGTAACTTTCTCCAGATAGACCATCTGCTAGGTCACAAAATAAGCCTTAACAAATTAAGATGATAGAAATTATATCAAGCATCTTTTCCTACCACAACGGTATGAAACTAGAAATCAACTACAGAAAGAAAAACAGGAAAAGAACAAACACTCAGAGACTAAACAACATGCTACTAAAAAAAAATGGGTCAAAAAATAAAATCAAAGAAGAAATTAGAAAATACCTCAATACAAATGTAAATGAAAACAACACTTCACAGAAAGGGATGAGGAAAAAAGCAGTTCAAAGAGGAAATTTCACAACCATATAGGCCTTCCTTAAGAAACAAGAAAAATCTCAAATAAACAACCTAACCTACCACCTAAAGGAATTAGAAAAAGAAGAACAAACAAAGCCTAAAGTCAGAAGGAAGGATGCAATAAAGATCAGAGAAAAAATGAATAAAATATAAATTAAAAAAACAATAGAAAAGATAAATAAAATGAGCTGATTTTCTGAGAAGATAAACAAAACTGATAAAGCTTTAGCTAGGCTCACCAAGCAGAAAAAAGGATCTAAATAAACAAACTAAGAAATGAAAAAGGAGAAATAATAGCTGATACCATAGAGATACAAAAAAAAAAGAAAAATCATAAGAGAATACTACAAACAGTTATATGCCCACAAATTGAACAAACTGGAAGAAACAGACAAATTTCTAGACACGTATAACCTGCCAAGACTGAATCAAGAAAAAATAGACAATTTGAACACAACAATCACTTGTAGTGAAATTTAATTTGTAATAAAAATAATTCCAGCAAACAAAAGTCAAGGAATGGATAAACTTTACAGGGAAATTCAATTAAACATATAAAAATTTAAAGAAGAACTTATACATATCCTTCTCAAACTACTCCAAAATATTGAAGAGGAGGGAACACCCCCAAATTCATTCTATGAAGACACCATCACCTGATACTAAAAGCAGAAAAAGACACTAAAAAAAATAAAATTATGGTCAAAAATTTTGATGAATATAGATGCAAAAATCATCGACAAAATATTAGCAAACCAAATCCAATGATACATGAAAAAGGATTATACACCATGATCAATTTGGATTTATTCCAGGCTCACATGGATGGTTCAACATATGCAAATCAATCAATGTGATACACCACATTAACAAAAGAAGAGACAAAAACCAAGTGATCATCCCAATAGATGCAGAAAAAGCATTTGACAAAATTCAACATCCATTCATGATAAAAATTCTCAACAAGGTGGGCAGAAAGGGAACATATCTCAACATAATAAAGCCCATTCATGACAAACCCATAGCCAACATTATACTCAACTGTGAAAAGCTGAAAGTCTTCTCACTAAATTCAGGAACAAGACAAGGATGCCCATTCTTGCTGCTTCTATTTAACATAGCATTGGAAGTCCAAGCCACAACAATCAGACAAGAAAAATAAATAAAAGGTATCTAAATTGGAAGGGAGGAGGTAAAACCGTCACTATTTGCAGATGACATGATACCCTATAGAGAACCGTAAATTCTCCACCCCAAAACCATTAGAACTAATACATGAATTTAGCAAGGTTTCAGGATACAAGATTAATATACAGAGATCTGTTGTGTTTCTATACACTAAACATTACATATCAGAATGAGAAAGTAAAAAAAAAAAAAATCCTGTTTAAAATAACATCAAAAAAATAAGAAACCTAGAAATAAACTTAACCAGGGAGGTGAAAACTATACACTGAAAACTACAAAACACTGATGAAGAAAACTAAAGATGAGTCAAAAAAATAAAAAGATATCCTATGTTCTTGTATTGGAAGAATTAATATTATTAAAAATGGCCAAGAACCCAAAGCAATCTACAGATTTAACACAATCGCTATCAAAATAACCAGGACATTTTTCACAGAACTATAACAATCATAAAATTTACATGGGACCACAAAAGACCACAAATTACAAAAGCAATCTTGAGACAAAAAGAACAAAGTTGGAGGTTTAACACTCCCTGACGTCAGACTGTACAACAAAGCTACAATAATCAAAACAGTGTGGTAGTGGCACAAAAACAGACACATAGATCAATGGAATAGAATAAAGAGCCCAGAAATAAACCCACACACTTATGGTCAATTACTCTACAACAAAGTAGGCAAGAATATACAGTGGAGAAAAGAAAGTCTCTTCAAAAGTGATGCTGGGAAAACTAGACAGCCACACATAAAACAATGTAATTAGAACATATCCTCATACCATATACAAAAATAAACTCAAAATGTCTTAAAGACCTAAAGGTAAGATATGAAACCATAAAATTCTTAGAAGAGAACAGAGGCATAAAACTCTTTGACATAAACTGAACCAATATTTTCTTGAATCAGTCCTTCAAGGGGAAATAACAGGAAATAAAAGCAAAAATAAGCAAATGGGACCTCATTAAACTTAAAAGATTTTGCACAGCAAAGGAAACCATTAACAAAATGAAAAGACAACCTATGGAACGGGAGAAAATATTTGCAAATGATATGATCAACAAGGGGTTAATATCCAAACAGTTCATACACTGCAATATCAAAAACAAACAAACAAACAATCCAATCAAAAATGGGCAGAAGACTTGAATAGACATTTTTTTGTTTCCAAAGAAGACACACAGATGGCTAACAGGCACATGAAAAGATGCTCAACATCGCTAATTATTAGGGAAATACAAATCAAAAGCACAATGAGATATGACCTCACAACTGTCAGAATGGCTATCATGAAAAAGTCTATAAAAAACAAATGTTGGAGAGGATGTGGAGAAAAGGAAACCCCCGTACACTGTTGGTGGGAATGTATTAGTGCAGCCACTAGGGAAAGGGTCCTTAAAAAAATTAAGGAGGTTCCTTAAAAAAATTAAAAATAGAGTTACCATATGATCTAGTGATTACACTCCTAGGTATATATCGGGAAAACACTAATTCAAAAAGATACATTCACCCCAATGTTCATAGCAGCACTATTTACAGTAGTCAAGACATGGAAGCAACCCAAGTGTCCATCAACAGATGATTGGCTTAAGAAGATGTGGTATATATATACAGTGGAATATTACTCAGCCATAAAAATGAATGAAATACTGCCATTTGCAGCAACAGGTATGGACTTAGAGAATATTATGTTTAGTGAAATAAGTCAGAGAAAGACAAATACTATATCACTTATATCCGGAATCTAAAAAACAATACAAATAAATTTACATACAAAATAGAAACAAACTCATAGACACAGGAGAAAAAACTTACGGTTGCTGAAGGAAAGAGGGAAGGGGGGAGGCACTAATTAGGGGTCCGGGTTTAACAGATATACAAGCTACTATATATGAAATAGATAAGCAACAGGAATTTACTGTATAGCAAAAGGAACTCTACCCATTACCTTGGAATAATGTTTAATGAAATATAATTCACAAAAATACTGAGTCACTATGCTGTTCACTTGAAACTAACACAATATTGTGAAGCAACTATACTTTAATTAAAAAAAAAATAGTATGTGCTTCCCTTGCATCCATTTTGTTTTACTCCAGTGACTGCATTTTCATATTAGTAATATTAATTTTTACATTCACTATTTTCAAGTGGTTCACATTTCCAAAATATTCTCTTATCTTTTTTTGGGAAATGTTTATGCTTATTTAAAATTTTTGATTTTGATGTTTCATTCATCCATCTGAAAAAAAAGAAATAGAAAATATAAAGGAAAAAAGATGTGAGCATACAAGAAGATGTATTAATATCCCTATAATAAGAATCCAAAATTAAGGGAAATAGAAGTAATAAAGGAGGAAAATATTTGAAGAAATAATGATTAAGAATTTTCTCATATTCAAGAAAGAGAAGAGACCTTCAACTTATTGTATTCGTATAATGAAAAACATCAATGTTGAAAAAAATATCCTTAACCAGACACAGAGTAGTGAAATTTAAGAACACAATTCAACTAAAGTATGCATTCTTTTCAACTGTACACAAAAAAGACAATATACAAAAATAAAGGATTTTTGTACACCAGCAATTAACAACAAAAATAGTTGAAACTATAGTTTAAAATTGAATCCAAACAAGTGAATTATCTGGGGATACATTTAACAGTATATGTGAGAGATCAATCAGGCCCCTGGTCAAAAAAACTATGTGTGGTTTTTCAGACCCAACCTTAGGCAATTACAAAGGCATTACCTGGCTGGTCCCATGAGGAAGACCTGTCTTCTCCACACTAGATTTGGTGCACTGTTAGCACACTGCAGTCTCTGAAGGTAGTTACAGCAAGAACTCTTGCCCCTCTGGCTGGCCATGTTCTTACGCATCTCTGCATTCCTTGCCCAGGCACCTCCACTTGGAGGTCTCCTTGTAAGGGAAACTTGAAGACATTTTTCTCCACTCTCAGTAAGTATTCAGTACTTTTCCACTCCTCCTACTTTCCCCTTCCTTTCCCACTGTACCCAGCTCCATAAAATGGTAGGAGTCTTTTATTCAGGACTCTCTCAACAGTGTAATTATCCCTTGCAATGGCCTCTTATGTGCTGATCCACCTGAGTACAGTTTCTTGAGGGAAAATGGAACAGGAGGCAATGGGCACCTTTTCTGCTTTTAGACTCTTGCTTGTAGTACTATGGCAGTAAGTGATTAAAGGCTTGACTGTCGTTTTCACCTTTGGCTTGTTGCTTTAAATGCCTATTCTGACACCTGGAAATGCAGCTCTCTCTTCAGCTCAGCTGAGTCCCTGACAATGTCTTTAACACTTGTACACTGAAAACTACAAACATTCTTGAGAGAAATTAAAGAAAGAGACATGTTATATTCAGGAACTGGAAGAATCAACATTTTGAAGATACCATGTCTCAATAAGTAATCTATAAATTCCTAGTGATCTCAGAATCCCAGTAAGACGTTTTTGGAAACAAAAACAAATTTGAAAAGTCTATTAGTCAAATGATTTGAAATAAAAAAAACAAAGTTGAAAGATTTGTATCTGACTTAGATATAGTATTCAAGAGAGTGTGGTTTTTAAATAAGAACAGGCATATATATTAATGGAACAGAAGGGAGATTCCAGATAGACCCACATACAAACGGTCAAGTGATTGTTTTATTCTTTCCCAGATTTTTTCTAACATTTCACGCTGAAATGATTTTTAACTTCCAGGAGAGTTGAAAATAGAGCACTGACATTTCCCAAAACCCTTCACCCAGCTTTCCATAATGTTAACGTTTTACATAATCATGGCAAATTTGCCAAAATCAAGAAGTTAATATTGGTAAAATACTAGTAACTAAACTATTGACTTTACTTGGATTTCATCAGTTTTTCTACATTTTTTTTGTTCCAGATGCAAACCAGGATACCACACCGAATTTAGTTTTCATGTCTCCTTAGTCTCTTGCAATCTGTGACAGTGTCTCTGTCTTTCCTTGTTTTTCACGATCTTGACACTTTTGAAGAGTGCCTTAGATCCCTCCCTGCTTACCTGAGAAATCACAGGAAAACTCAATCCTTTAATCTATTTAAGTCAAGTTTGTTCTACCACTGAATGTTATATATTTTGAGATTTTTCATTATAATTATTGATAAAAAAATTATTGGAAGTCATTTCATTAGGTTAAAAATATTTTACCAAATATTTTATCTCATGTCTTTGTGAGATTTCCTTTATCTCTTGCCAGGAAGTTATCATTTTTGCTCAAGCCAAAGTACAGAATATTAAATCATTTTCATCTTTACCATCTAATTAACCAACTGTTCAACTGCACATTGCCATTTCTCTTCCAACATCTCAAGTTTTAACTGGAATAAAAATTAAAACAATCTATATTTCCAAATTTTTCCAATATCTTTTGCTCAAGTTCTTTACTTTCAAAATGTTATGCTTATAGAGATGTCAAAATTGTATAGCTACATAATTAATACCGTGTTAATTTGTATAAAGTCATTGTTGAATTACTTTCTCTTCTATTGTAGTAACATTATTCTATTGTCATATATTTTGAGTAGATAAGCACTTTGTTTTCCTTAGTTAGTGGAGTTTTGTTGGGTATAGAAAACAATGTAAATATTTATTCTAGTGGCATATGTAAAGAGAGATGCAGTTTTTTACAATAGCTCAAACTACCTTGATTGGGAAGGTATAATGGGAAATTTTACATATCTACAGAAGATTTAAGTTATTTTTAATACTCCATTTTATTCTGATTTTATTTCTAATTTTTTAACTTTATGAAAAGTGTGTTCACAAGGTTGACAAAATGAGGTTAAAAACAGAAGGTTAAAAAAATTTACTCAAACAGATATTCTACTTTTTCTACAAAGATTGCCTTTTCTGAGTGCTAAAATCTATAAAGTTTTTGAAATGCTTCACTTATGTTTCTGGCATTAAAACCAGTACAGAATTCAAATTAAATGCTCCAATAAACAAGGCTCTAATTATTTTACCTGACTGCATATTCAAGTAATACTTCTTGTATTATTAAAGTTTCACTATCCATTTTTCTTTTATAATTCATTTTGTAACTCATATAGGTATTGACATAAAAGCAAATCAATAGATTAGGAAAATATATTTTTTATTCATGCTAACTATAATATTTTTTAGTTTAAATATGAATCTCATGATGCAACCATCACCACATCACCACTCTGTAATTCTAGAATATTTTCATCATCACAGTTAGAAAATGTACCTATTAGCAGCCACTGCCTCTTTCTTCTTCCCCTCTGCCCCTGGAAACCATTAACATAAGCTCTGTTTTTAGGGAAATGCCGATTCTGACTTTACATATAAATGGAATCACACAATAAGCATTTGTGTCTGGCTTCTTTCCAATGTTTAAATGTTTAAAGATTCAACCATGATGTGGCATATATTCAAACTCCAGTTTTAAGTCTGAATACTATTCCAATGTATAGATATACTATATTTTATTTATCTTTTAATCAGTTAATGGACATTTTGGGTTGTTTCCATTTTTTGGTTATCATGAATAATGCTGCCATAAACATTCATGTACAAGTTTTTATCTGAACATGTTTTCAATTTTGAGGGGTATATACCTAGGAATTGAATTATTGAATCATATGCTAATGCTATGTCTGACTTATTGAGGGACTGCTAAAAATGTTTTCCTAAGTGGTTGCAATCTTTTATATTCCCACCAGCTATGTATGACTGTTTCAATTGCTATATATCCTCACCAACACTTGTTATTGTCTGTCACTTAATTAAAGTCATTCTAGAGGAAGTGAATTTTATCTCCTTGCCATTTTGATTTACATTTCACAGATAACTAAAGATGCTGAGAGTCTTTTCATGTGCTTATTTGCCATTTGTGTACCTTCTTTGGGGGAAATTCTATTCAAATCCTTGGCCCATTTTTAAATTGAATTTTTTTGTCTTTTAAATGTTGAGCTTTTAATAAGAATTCTTTATATAATGCAAAAACCTTATGTGATACGTGATGTTTTCCATGAAATTTGGGATTTTTCAGCAATTTTTTCTTCAAATAGTCATTCTGCCTTTTATCTCCTCTCCTGGAAATCCTATTATGTGTCTGTTACTATCTTTTATGATGTCCCACAGGTCTCTGAGTTCACCTTTCTTCATTCTTTTTTCTTCTCTTCTAACAGACTGAATAATTTCAGTTAACCAATCTACAAGTTCATTGATTTTTCTCTTCTGTCTGCTCAAATCTGCTGTTGAGTTCCTTTGGCAAATTTTTTCATTTCAGTAATTAAACTTTACAACATCCAGAATTTCTATTTGATTCTTTGTCATCTCTTGGTTGATGTTCTCTATTTGTTGAGACAGCATTCTCATTTTTTAATTCTTTAGACATGTTTTCTTTAGTTCTTTTAGCATACTCTAAAAAATTGATTTTAAACATTTGTCTAGTAATTCCTATGCCTGGACATCCTCAAGGACAATTTCAATTAACTGCCTTTTTTGCTCCCATGTATGAGCCATGCTTTTTGTTTGTTTGTTTATTTGTTTTGGTATATTTCTTAATTTTTGATTGAAAACTATACATGCTATGTAATATAAATTGGCAACTCTGGAAATTATATTCTTTCTCTTCCCTAGAGTTTGTTTTTGTTGCTCTTTGCTGCTTGTTTCCTGATATGATTCTGTAAGTTCTGTGTTGTCATTCATGGACACTAATGTGTTTGATTGATTAGTTTAGGGGTCAGCTAATGTTTCCACAGATATTTCCTTAAATGTCTGAAACCAATAATTCAACCAATCTTTGCCGAGGGGTTTAGCATGAGTATTGGTGTATGTCTTTACACTTCACCAGGCATTTTACTTTACCTTAGCCTTTACTTCTTGATTAAGCAGAGCCTCAAGATTTTATCTAGAGATAAAAGCTTAAAGCTTTCTTAGGTCTTTCCTAAGCTTGTGCTCAGTCGTGATATGCACATGGTCCTAAAACGCAAGTGACTTTCCAGATTCTCAGGAATATTTCATAGCATTTCTAAGCCTTTATGAACATCTCATTCTCCAGCTCTTTCTTTCAAGTTTATCTATAATTTGCTACAGCTGTTATCCACTGCTCCAGGAAGCCACAGAGTTAAAACAACTGATTTCAATGGTTTTTGATAGTGATCCCATGGAAACATATTTTTGAACTGGGTAAGTTCTGAGTCAGGTCAAATAAATCAGCTTTGCAAGTGGGTTTTCCCGGGAAATTTAAAATAATGACAATTATCTGAGAATGAGGCTTTGAAAAAGCTTCAGTCACATTCTGACCCCTCAGGTGGCTGCCAGGCTCCTGGCTTTTACCTTGATTGTGGGACTGTTAGTTTTTAAAGCTACTGCACAACCTTGGGGAAATAAGAATAGAGTCAGTTAAAATGCTACAAACCTTGCTGTTCTTACAGAGATTCAGCCATTTTTCTTGGACTAAATGCTTCTCATTTGCTGCACGCCTTTGGTCAATTTTCAGAAGTCTGAAAAAGTTAATTCTAAAAATTCTGTCCAGTGTTGTCATTGATTTTATGGAGGAGAGAATTTCCAGTGGTCCTTTCTCTGCCATTTCCCAGATGTCACTTTGTTGTTACTTTTAAGTGTCAATATAACTTACATGTCAGCTTTCAGTAGGTATACAATATACTACCACAACCACATGATAAGAAAATTCAAGTTGTAGTAGGGCATATTATAAAAAATATGCCTATAATGTTTATCTAAACT
This sequence comes from Balaenoptera physalus, assembly GCF_965194825.1. NCBI lineage: Eukaryota > Metazoa > Chordata > Mammalia > Artiodactyla > Balaenopteridae > Balaenoptera > Balaenoptera physalus. The sequence goes on along the minus strand of NC_138883.1, from coordinate 56,661,084 downwards.
GTTGATTTTCCAGTTTTATAAACCTTTCTTACAAAATAAAATATAATTGTGCAAGTGTTAAAATCATGCCTACTTAATGTATATAGAATCCAATACTAGTGAGAAAATTGGATAATTTTACATTCTACTGATATGGAAAATATTTAGTGGTAGATAATTCAGAGTTAAAATGTTAGATATATAGGCACACAAAATATATTGTCTATTTTGGAAATCATATTAGGTCTGGAAAGAGCAGACTGGAAAGAGGCTTAGAGATTTTGAGTTTGTTCAAGAAACACTTTATTATTAGGACTCACTATAATGTCTGAAGTCCCTAAATTACAACTCTTCATTCTTGCTTGTTGAAGAGGAGGCAGCACCAGTAATTCTCTCATGCCTATCTCTTTCACAGCTAAACTCATATCAGTAACCTGTTAGGAAGCAATTAATTCTTTCTCATGTATGTCCCCTAAATTACTGAGTTGTTTATCAAGCCCTTTAACATGACATTGCTTAGAACTCTCAATCTTGCCATTATGTCAGAGTGAGACTCTTCAATCATCTTCATTAAGTAGCAATTATCTATCTGCATAGATAGATGACCTGCAGATTTTGCATAGTCATATTATTTTTCAAAAATAATTCCTCCAGACTACCTCAGGTAGGTCATGAGGAAGTTCTTTTAGATATTAACATAATGTTTATGTTATCTTGTGTCAAATTACATGACGGGGTCTACCAGCCCCCTTAAGACACACTTTGAGACTAGAGAATGCTGATATAATACATTACCAACACACTAATATATCATTTAGTTCTAGGGAATCTCCTGATGATTTTTCATGAGAAAGCTTGTCAATAACAAATACAACAGTATTTTCTTTTTCTTCCTTTCCTTCTCTAGCCCCTATGTCCAAAGACCTCTGCTGTGATTCTGTTTGAGGGTGTCAGGGGAGAAGAAATTTTCCTCTACCTTTTTTGGTTCTTCTATCTGGTCTAAGCATATATTGACATGAGACAAATTAACAAGAAAATCAAACGAAAGTTTAATAACATGAATTCTAATGTCTATGTTGAGGCAGTGCTATTTATGTCCCAGATATTGCCCATGGCTTTAACAAAATAGCTTCTTTGGAACCAATATGAAAACCAACCCTCTTTGAACTCTGTGGTAGGCAGAATAAATGCTTATAAAAAGATGTCCATTTCCTAATTCACAGAACTTTTGAATATGTTAAAGTTATATGTCAAAAAGGAATTAAAGTTGAAGAGGAAATTAAGGTTGTTATATTAGCTGATCTTACTTAATAGCTGAGGATTATAGCCTGGGAGAAAGCCTCTCAGATAGCTCTGAGGAACTGTTCCAAAGAGGTAAGGGAGGAGCCAGAATATATAGGAACTTTTGCTGAAAAATAAAACATGTAGTTGAATGTCAAAAGATTACTACTAATCACAAAGAAACCCAGATATCTCAGGTTAATGATTTTACTGCTTTTCTACATATGGCAAGATGCAAGAGTGTGGGATCATTGAAATTATTCCTTTGATATGCATCTTAACCACTATGGCCAGTATCCTGTTTACATACTTACACCATGGGGTCAGCTGCCTGCCCCGGCTGATGGCTTGAAAGCAGGCAACATTCCTTGTTTACTGGAATGGCAGGTAACATTCTTTGTTTACTAAAATGGCGGACAACATTCTCTGTCCACAAACCATTTTAATCACGGGAGTTCTGGGAAACAGAGGAGGGAAACAGAAGAGTGAGTCAGAGAGACATGAAATAAGAAAAATCATCATTTATGACCTTGAAGATGAAGGAAGGAAGCCTTGAGGCAAAGAATGTAGGAAATTCTAAAAGCTAGGAATGGCCTTCAGCTGACAACCAGAAACTAGACAGGGACATAGGTACTACATTTTCAAGAAACTGAATTCTGACAACAACATTAACAAACAGAAAACAGATGTTTCCCTAAGCCTCTAGAAAAAAAAATGCATCCCTCTCCATACCTTACTTTTAGCCCAGTGAGACTCATGTAAGACTTTTGACATATAGAACTGCAAGACAATACATTTGTTGTTTTAAGCCACTAAATTTGTATTAATTTCTTTTCATAGCAATAGAAATCTAACTCAAACCCAGACATAAAACACTAGTCTGAACTGGAAGATAAAGTGGATCTGTTGATTTTGTCCCATTTCTCTCTTCTCTACCAATGTAAAAACCCTTTTACTTAACCTGGGTCAACAAGTTCATAGATGTGTCTAGGAGTGGACATAGTTTAGAATCCCACTATGTTCTTTCCTATGTAACAACATTCTAATATGAAGAGTGGAGCCTCAGCTTTGTCTACTCATTTCCTAATTATGATTTTTACACTTCATGGAAAAGTCTGTAAGTTTTACTTATTGGTAACTACAACAAAAGTCTTTATAGCTTTTATTGCTAAATGGTTTCTGGACTAACATTTTACTGATGACCATAATTTAGTTTTGATCAGTACACTCATAGGTTGAAAAAATTTAGCATATTTTAACACACAGGCACTTATGGAAGATACAAGAGGCTTAGTGTGACTTAAATGTTAGTTTTTGAATCTATTTTCAAGAAGAGAAAATAAAATAGCTATATTCAGCATTGAGAATTACTTTCCTTCCTAATCCCAAAAGATACTTTATATGAATATATTTATTTATATTATATAAAATATATATTCTTACCCAACTGCACCCAATAACCATTATGTCATGTAAATATTCTAAATTGGTCTTGGTTCAGGGAAAAATATGATTATTAGTTTCTAAGGACACTTCTGGTCTAAAAGAATTCATAAGGATGTTCTTAAGATTATGGCATTTCTAAATAATATTGGCAATTCCTCAAATTTCATCATTCATAGAATCTGACTTGCATTCAAATCATGCATAGAATTTAAATTGTTAAATGGTATGTATTAGTTAGTAAAACAGCTTGAATTTATATAGTATGAAAAACATAGGAAGCTGTGCCTCTTTTCCCCTGACTGATTATAGTAAAATGTGAGAGGAGAGAGATAAATTGAAGGAATTGTTAAACAACAAAACAAAACAAAACCAGAATTTGAAGTTTGGGAAAATTATCAGCCTATCCATATTGCAAAAAAGAGAAAAGTGTGCTCTAGAAAGAATATCAAGGGTATGGTGGAAAATCATTTGATAAAGAGGTCATGGGCACAACTCATGGCATCCAAGCCATCTCTGCAGAAGCTAGGATGCACAGGTCTAAAAATCAAGGGGTGGAAATGGAAGTGGCACCACCTACCACTACCCCTCATAATAGAAAAATTTTACTATTACCCACTAGTATATTTCTTTCTGTCCCTGGCCCTTATGCTTTGCTGGTATAGCATTCTAAGTTCCAAAGGGAGAAATGATTCCACCAGGAGACACAAGTCATTCCATTAAATTGGAAGTTAAGACTACAACCTGGCCACTTTGGGTTCCCAGTTCTTCTAAATCAACAGGCAAAGAAGGGAGTTACAGTGCTGGCTGGGGTGACTGCTACTGTCTACACGGAGCAATTGGACTGCTACTCCACAATGGAAGAAAGGAAGACTATACAGGATATCTCCAAGGGCATCTCAAAGTATTACCATGTCCTGTGATTAAAATCAACTCGAACCAGGTAGGACTACTAATGGCCCAGTTCCTTCAGGAATGAAGATTTAAGTCACCTAAACAGGTAAAGAACCATAATCAGAGGAGGGCCTTGCTGAAACTAAAGATGATACAAATGAATAAAGGAAGATGATAGCCAGAAATAACAGCTATAACCATTTGACCAGTTATAAGGACTGATATTTTTTACAAGTATTTCCTCCTTATTGTGTTATAAATATGTTTCCGTGCCTGTGTCTGTCTATCTATCTACATCTATCTATCTATACATTTAGCTGATATATATATTTGTTTGAATACTACATATATAAATATATATATATATGATATTAAGCAAAATCTTGTTTTTCTCCCTCTATTATATTCTTATCATGTAACATAAGGTGTACTGACTTTATGTCATAGTATTATTTAAGTATTGTTAACTTTACATAATAGTATTTAAGTACAGGATATCAAGGAAAAGAGTAAACATCATCCAAGGTCTTTGCATCCTCTTCTGGGACAAGAGTACATTTTTTGGTTGTATGCAGGATAGTTATATCATGATAGTTCAAAGTATGACCTTGTTATTCTCTTTATTTGGAGATTAAGTATGGTTTAAAGAGCTGCATATGGTTGCCAAGTTGACAAGGGGTGGATTTGTGTTGGTAAATTTTATGTGTCAACTTATCTGGACCACAGTGCCCAGATATTTGGTTAAATACACTTCTGGGGGTTTTTGTTAGGGTTATTTTAGATAAGATTTAAATTGGTGAACTTTGATTAAAGTAGATTGGTCTCTATAATTTGGGTGGACCTCATTCAGTGAGTGGAAGGCCTGAATAGAACAAAAGAGTGATCTCCCACAAGTGAGATGGAGTTCTCCACAGTCCACCTTTAGAATTTAACTGCAACATTGACTCTTCCTGGTTTTACAGCAGACCACTTTTGAACTCAAACTGACAATTTCCAGAGTCTCCAGCCTGCCAGCCAGCCCCACCAAATTTTGGACTGGCCGTGCCGCCACAATCACATGAGCTAATTACCTATATATGCTATTGTAATTTTTTTTCCTCCAAAGAACCCTGACTAACACACTAATACAGAAGCTGAACTGAATTATGTAAGAATAAATAAGACTATCAGATGCTCAAAATTTGACATATTGAGAAATGTATAACATAATTTAGAAAAAAATGTCCAGTAATCAGCATTATCTAATGTACAAAACAATTATAAACGATTTTTAGGCAATAACTTTGACAAACTATTCTGTAACACAAATTTCGTAAGTTTGTGTGTGTGTGTGTTAGTTTCTGCTTTATAACAAAGTGAATCAGCTATACATATACATATAACCCCATATCTCCTCCCTCTTGTGTCTCCCTCCCACCCAATCCCACCCCTCTAGGTGGTCACAAAGCACCGAGCTGATCTCCCTATGCTATGCGGCTGCTTCCCACTAGATATCTATTTTACATTTGGTAGTGTGTATATGTCCATGCCACACTCTCACTTCGTCCCAGCTTACCATTCCCTCTCCCTGTGTCCTCAAGTCCATTCTCTACGTCTGCATTTTTATTCTTGTCCTGCCCCTAGGTTCTTCAAAACCATTTTTTTTTTTTTGATTCCATATATATGTGTTAACATACAGTATTTGTTTTTCTCTTTCTGACTTCACTCTGTATGACAGACTCTCGGTCCATCCACCTCACTACAAATAACTCAATTTTGTTTCTTTCTATGGCTGAGTAGTATTCCATTGTATATATGTGTCACATCTTCTTTATCCATTCATCTGTCAATGGATACTTAGGTTGCTTCCATGTCCTGGCTATTGTAAATAGAGCTGCAATGAACATAGTGGTGCATGACTCTTTTTGAATTATGGTTTTCTCAGGGTATATGCACAGTAGTGGGATTGCTGGGTAACATGGTAGTTCTATTTTAAATTTTTTAAGGAACCTCCATACTGTTCTCCATAGTGGCTGTATCAATTTACATTCCCACCAACAGTGCAAGAGGGTTCCTTTTTCTCCACACCCTCTCCAGCATTTATGGTTTGTAGATTTTTTGATGATGACCATTCTGACTGGTGTGAGGTGATATCTCATTGTAGTTTTGATTTGCATTTCTCTAATGATTAGTGATGTTGAGCATCCTTTCATGTGTTTGCTGGCCATCTGTATGTCTTGTTTGGAGAAATGTCTATTTAGGTCTTCTGCACTTTTTTGGATTGGGTTGTTTGTTTTTATGATATGGAGCTGCATGAGCTGCTTGTATATTTTGGAGATTAATCCTTTGTCAGTTGCTTCATTTGCAAATATTTTCTCCCATTCTGAGGGTTGTCTTCTTTCTTGTTTATGGTTTCTTTTGCTATGCAAAAGGTTTTAAGTTTCATTAGGTCCCATTTGTTTATTTTTGTTTCTATTTCCATTTCTCTAGGAGGTGGGTCAAAAAGGATCTTGCTGTGATTTATGTCATAGAGTGTTCTGCCTATGTTTTCCTCTAAGAGTTTTATAGTGTCTGGCCTTACAATTAATCCATTTTGAGTTTATTTTTGTGTATGGTGTTAGGGAGTGTTCTAATTTCATTTCTTTATATGTAGCTGTCCAGTTTTTATAGCAGCACTTATTGAAGAGGCTGTCTTTTCTCCATTGTATATTCTTGCCTCCTTTATCAAAAAAAAGGTGACCATATGTGCGTGGGTTTATCTCTGGGTTTACTATCCTGTTCCATTGATCTATATTTCTGTTTTTGTGCCAGTACCATGAGGTCTTGATTACTGTAGACAAGTAGTATAGTCTGAAGTCAGGGAGCCTGATTCCTCCAGCTCTGTTTTTCTTTCTCAAGATTGTTTTGGTTATTCAGGGTCTTTTGTGCTTCCATACAAATTGTGAAATTTTTTGATTTAGCTCTGTGAAAAATGCCATTGGTAGTTTGATAGGGATTGCACTGAATCTGTAGATTGCTTTGGGTAGTATAGTCATTTTCACAATGTTGATTCTCCCAATCCAAGAATATGGTATATCTCTCCAACTGTTTGTATCACTTTTAATTTTTTTCATCAGTGTCTTATAGTTTTCTGCATGCAAGTCTTTTGTCTCCTTAGGTAGGTTTATTCCTAGGTATTTTATTCTTTTTGTTGCAGTGGTAAATGGGAATGTTTCCTTAATTTCTCTTTCAGATTTTTCATCATTAGTGTATAGGAATGCAAGAGATTTCAGTGCATTAATTTTGTATCCTGCTACTTTACCAAATTCATTGATTAGCTCTAGTAGTTTTCTGGTGGCATCTTTAGGATTTTCTATGTATAGTATCATAACATCTGCAAACAGTGACAGCTTTACTTCTTTTCTGATATGGATTCCTTTTATTTCTTTTTCTTCTCTGATTGCTGTGGCTAAAACTTTCAAAACTATGTTGAATAATAGTGGTGAGAGTGGACAACTTTGTCTTGTTCCTGATCTCAGAGGAAATGGTTACAGCTTTTCGCTATTGAGAACGATGTTGGCTTTGTGTTTGTCATATATGGCCTTTATTAATGGTGAGGTAAGTTCCCTCTATGCCTACTTTCTGGAGGGTTATCATAAATGGGTGTTGAATTTTGTCAAAAGCTTTTCTGCATCTATTGAGATGATCATATGATTTTTCTCCTTCAATTTGTTAATGTGGTGTATCACATTGATTGATTTGCATATATGGAAGAATCCTTGCATTCCTGGGATAAACCCCACTTGATCATGGTGTATGATCCTTTTAATGTGCTGTTGGATTCCGTTTGCTAGTATTTTGTTGAGGATTTTTGTATCTATGTTCATCAGTGATATTGGCCTGTAGTTTTCTTTCTTTGTGACATCTTTGTCTGGTTATGGTATCAGGGTGATGGTGGCATTGTAGAAGGAGTTTGGGAGTGTTCCTCCCTCTGCTATATTTTGGAAGAGTTTGAGAAGGATAGGTGTTACCTCTTCTTTAAATGTTTGGTAGAATTCTCCTGTGAAGCCATCTGGTCCTGGGCTTTTGTTTGTTGGAAGATTTTTAATCACAGTTTCAGTTTCAGTGCCTGTCATTGGTCTGTTTATATTTTGTATTTCTTCCTGGTTCATTCTCAGAAGGTTGTGCTTTTCTAAGAATTGTCCATTTCTTCCAGTTTGTCCATTTTATTGGCATATAGCTGCTTCTAGTAATATCTCATGATCCTTTGTATTTCTGCAGTGTCAGTTGTTACTTCTCCTTTTTCATTTCTAATTCTATTGATTTGAGTGTTCTCCCTTTTTTTCTTGATGAGTCTGGCTAATGGTTTATCAATGTTGTTTATCTTCTCAAAGAACCAGCTTTTAGTTTTATTGATCTTTGCTATTGTTTCCTTCATTTCTTTTTATTTATTTCTGATCTGATCTTTATGATTTCTTTCCATCTGCTAACTTTGGGGTCCTTTTGTTCTTCTTTCTCTAATTGATTTAGGTGTAAGGTTAGGTTGTTTATTTAAGATATTTCTTGTTTCTTGAGGTAGGACTGTATTGCTATAAACTTCCCTCTTAGAACTGCTTTTGCTACAGCTCATAGGTTTTGGGTTGTCATGTTTTCACTGTCATTTTTTTCTAGGTATTTTTGATCTCCTCCATGATCTTTTGGTTATTTAGTAGTGTATTGTTTAGCCTCCGTGTGTTTTTAGTTTTTTACAGATTTCTTCCTGTAAATGATATCTAGTCTCATAGCATTGTGGTCGGAAAAGATATTTGATATGATTTTAATTTTCTTAAATTTACGAAGGCTTGTTTTGTGACCCAAGATATGATCTATCCTGGAGAATGTTCCATGAGCACTTGAGAAGAAAGTGTATTCTGTTGTTTTTGGATGGAATGTCCTATAAATATCAGTTAAGTCCACCTTGTTTAATGTGTCATTTAAAGCTTGTGTTTCCTTATTTATTTTCATTTTGGATGATCTGTCCATTGGTGAAAGTGGGGTGTTAAAGTCCCCTACTATGATTGTGTTACTGTCAATTTCCTTTTTTATGGCTGTTAGCATTTTCCTTATGTATTGAAGTGCTCCTATGTTGGGTGCAAAAATATTTACAATTGTTATATCTTCTTTTTGGATTGATCCGTTGATCATTATGTAGTGTCCTTCTCTGTCTGTTGTAATAGTCTTTATTTTAAAGTCTATTTTGTTTGTTATGAAAATTGCTACTCCAGCTTTCTTTTGATTTCCATTTGCATGGAATATCTTTTTCCATCCCTCACTTTCAGTCTGTGTCTGTCCCTAGGTCTGAAGTGGGTCTCTTGTAGACAGCATATATACGAGTCTTGTTTTTGTATCCATTCAGCCAGTCTATGTCTTCTGGTTGGAGGATTTAATCCATTTACATTTAAGGTAGTTATTGATATGTATGTTCCTATTACCGTTTTCTTAATTGTTTTGGGTTTGTTATTGTAGGTCTTTTCCTTCTCTTGTGTTTGCTGCCTAGAGAAGTTCCTTTACCATTTGTCGTAAAGCTAGTTTGGTGGTGCTGAATTCTCTTAGCTTTTGCTTGTCTGTAAAGGTTTTAATTTCTCCCTCGAATCTGAATGAGGTCCTTGATGGGTAGAGTAATCTTGGTTGTAGGTTTTTCCCTTTCATCATTTTCACTATGTCCTGCCACTCCCTTCTGGCTTGCAGAGTTTCTGCTGAAAGATCAGCTGTTAACCTTATGGGGATTCCCTTGTATATTATTTGTTGTTTTTCTCTTTCTGCTTGTAATATTTTTTCTTTGTATTTAATTTTTGATAGTTTGATTAATATGTGTCTTGACATGTTTCTCCTTGGATTTATGCTGTATGGGACTCTCTGCACTTCCTGGACTTGACTATTTCCTTTCCCATGTTAGGGAAGTTTTCAACTCTAATCTCTTCAAATATTTTCTCAGTCCCTTTCTTTTTCTCTTCTTCTTCTGGGACCCCTATAATTCGAATATTGGTGTGTTTAATGTTGTCTCAGAAGTCTCTGAGACTGTCTTCAATTCTTTTCATTCTTTTTTCTTTATTCTGCAGTATAGTAGTTATTTCCACTATTTTATATTCCAGGTCACTTATCCGTTCTTCTGCTTCAGTTATTCTGCTACTGATTCCTTTTAGAGAATTTTAAATTTCATTTATTGTGTTGTTCATCATTGTTTGTTTGCTATTCCCTTTAGTTCTTCTAGGTCTTTGTTATACATTTCTTTTATTTTCTGCATTCTATTTCCAAGATTTTAGATATCTTTACTACCATTACTCTGAATTCTTTTTCAGGTAGACTGCCTATTTCCTCTCCATTTGTTTCATCTGGTGGGTTTTTACCTTGCTCCTTCATCTGCTGTGTGCTTCTCTGTCTTCTCATTTTTCTTAACTTACTTTGTTTTGGGTCTCCTTTTCACAGGCTGCAGGTTTGTAGTTCCCATTGTTTTTGGTGTCTGCCCCCAGTGGCTAAGGTTCGTTCAGTGGGTTGTATAGGCTTCCTGGTGGAGGGGACTGGTGCCTGTGTTCTTGTGGATGAGGCTGGATCTTGTCTTTCTGGTGGGCAGGACTGCATCCGGTGTGTGTTTTGGGGTGTCTGTGACCTTATTATGATTTTAGGCAGCCTCTCTGCTAATGGGTGGGGTTGTGTTCCTCTCTTGCTAGTTGTTTGGCATAGGGTGTCCAGCACTGTAGCTTGCTGGTCGTCGAGTGGAGCTGGGTCTTAGCACTGAGATGGAGATCTCTTGGAGAGCTCTTGATGATTGATATTACGTGGAGCCAGGAGGTCTCTGGTGGACCAATGTCCTGAATTCGGCTCTCCCACCTCAGAGGCATAGGCCTGACGCCAGGTCGGAGCACCAAGACCCTGTTGGCCACACAGCTCAGAAGAAAAGGGAGAAGAAAAGAAAGAAAAGAAAGAAAGAAAGAAAGAAAGAAAGAAAGAAAGAAAGAAAGAAAGAAAGAAAGAAAGAAAGAAAGAAAGAAAGAAAGAAGGAAAAGAAGGAAGGAAGGAAGGGAGAAAGAAAGAGAAAGAATGAAAGAAAGAAAGAAAGAAAAAAATAAAATAAAATGCCATAAAATAAAAGTTGTTAAAGCAAAAATTTTTTTAATTATTAAAAATAAAAAATTAATAAGTAATTAAAAGCATAGAAAGAAAGAAAGAAAGAAGAGAGCAACCTAACTAAAAAACAAATCAACCAGTGATAACAAGCACTAAAAACTATACTAAGAAAAAACCAAAAATGGACAGACAGAACCCTAGGACAAATGGTAAAAGCAAAGCTATACAGAGAAAATCACACAAAGACGCATACACATACACATTCACAAAAGGAGAAACAGGAAAAATAAAATATATATATATATACATATATATGTATATATATGTATATATATGTATATATGTATGTGTATATATGTATGTGTGTATATATATATATATATACATATATACATATATATATATATATATATATATATATATAAAGGAAGAGAGCAACCAAATCAATAAACAAATCTACCAATGAACATAAAGTCAAAATACTAAACTAAGATAAACATAAAACCAGAAACAAATTAGATGCAGAAATCAAACCCCAAGTCTACAGTTGCTCCCAAAGTCCACCACCTCAATTTTGGGATGATTCATTGTCTACTGAGGTATTCCAGAGATGCAGGGTACATCAAGTTGACTGTGGAGATTTTATCTGCTGCTCCTGAGGATGCTGGGAGAAATTTCCCTTTCTCTTCTTTGTTCGTACAGCTCCTGGGCTTCAGCTTTGGATTTGGCCCCTCCTCTCCATGTAGGTCACCTGAGGGCGTCTGTAGCAGCTTATTAGGGGGCTCTGGCTCACTCAAGCTGGGGGAGAGGGAGGGGTACAGAATGCGGGGTGATCCTGCAGTGGCAGAGGCCGGCATGATGTTGCACCAGCTTGAGGCGCGCTGTGTGTTCTCCCAGAAGTTGTCCCTGGATCACGGGACCCTGGCAGTGCCAGGCTGCACAGGCTCCCGGGAAGGGAGGTATGGATAGTGACCTCTGCTTGCACACAGGATTCTTGGTGGCTGCTGTAGCAGCCTTAGCATTTCATGCCTGTCTCTGGTGTCTGCACTGATAGCTGTGGCCTGTGCCTGTCTCTGGAGCTCGTTTAGGTGGTGTTCTGAATCCCTTCTCCTTGCGCACCCCAAAACAATGGTCTCTTGCCTCTTAGGCAGTTCCAGACTTTTTCCCAGATTCCCTCCTGGCTAGCTGTGGCGCATTAGCCCCCTTCATGCTGTGTTCACACAGCCAACCCCACTCCTCTCCCTGGGATCTGAACTCAGGAGCTGGAGCCTCAGCTCCCAGCCCCCACCTGCCCTGGCAGGTGAGCAGACAAACCTCTCGGGCTGGTGAGTGCTGGTCAGCACTGATCCTCTGTGCAGGAATGTCTCCACTTTGCCCTCTGCACCTCTATTGCTGCACTCTCCTCCTTGGCTCCAAAGCTTCCCCTTCCACCACCCCCGTCCCTACCAGTGAAGGGGCTTCCTAGCGTGTGGAAACTTTTCCTCCTTCACAGCTCCCTCCCAGAGGTGCAGGTCCCATCCCTATTCTTTTGTCTCTGTTTTTTCTTTTTTCTTTTGCCCTACCCAGGTACGTGGGGAGTTTCTTGCCTTTTGGGAAGTCTGAGGTCTTCTGCCAGTGTTCACTAGGTGTTCTGTAGGAGTTGTTCCACATATAAATGTATTTTTAAGGTATTTCTGGGGAGGAAGGTGATCTCCATGTCTTACTCCTCTGCCATCTTGAAGGTTTCATCACAAATTTCATAAGTTTTATGAAGTAAACTAATCAGATAAGCAAATATTACTAGCTGTATAATATTAGTTCAGATACAGTAAAAAGTGGTTCATATAGTTTAAGCCATGCTGAGATACATCATTTTCAAATTTTGAATTGCTACAACTTCAAAACACATTTCTATCTCCTTTGATTGTTTTAAAAATGAGTTAGGTTGATTTAACTCATCATAGAAGGCAATATTCAATTATCTATGATTCCAGAAAACTGTATTTTATTAACTGATATGTTGAATAAATTGAGGAAGTAGAATGTCAGTTTACAGCCTCATATTTGTTATTATGGTTTGATATTTATTTGAATAAATAATACCAATCCTGTGTGTTTGCACTGATTGAGTTTGTTCTAAAAATTTATAAATAACAGTGATAACTGTATGTAAAAGAAAACAACAACTCTTTTATTCCAGTTTAAATTTCAGCAATGGACTAATTTGAATTCAGGCTAGAACCAGTGGCAGTCTGCCAAAGCTATGAGAATATTTAAAAATCTTTCTTGCTGTTGTTTCAATTTGTATAGAATACACTATATACTAGTTATAAATATTATATATATACATATATTCTATATAGAGATTCATTTTTTAACACATAGAATTCCAGCATTTTAAATTGAAATAAATTATAGAACATAAATTTCATTGTATGGCATAATTCCCCTCAAAAAAGACAAGACAGGAAAACTCTTTTCTTGTTAAGATGGATGGCAATGAAAAGACATCAGAGGAGCTTTCATACTGAGAATTCAGTTCAATATCCATCACTTCCCCTATTTCCCACATGAATTCTTAACACACACACACACACACACACACACACACACAGAAGTATCCTTGCAAATAAATTAAATGATGACAAGAATTACAGTTTCAGGGTTGACAATTTAGTTCCGTAATTGTTAAGAATGTAAACAACAATTTATATCTTTGAACAAATTAAACATATATTAAAGGCATGTTCAGTGTAAAAGGGGCTGGGGTGCAGGAGTTACTGAGGGGATAGAAGGAAAACATATAATAATCTTTTAAAATTTACCTTATGTCAATGCAGACGTGGAGAATGGATATGAGGACACGGTGAGGGGGAAGGGTAAGCTGGGACACAGTGAGAGAGTGGCATGGACATATATACACTATCAAATATAAAATAGATAGCTAGTGGGAAGCAGCCACAGAGCACAGGGAGATCAGCTCGGTGCCTTGTGACCACCTAGAGGGGTGGGATAATGAGGGTGTGAGGGAGGTGCAAGAGGGAGGAGATATGGAGATATATGTATATGTATAGCTGATTCACTTTGTTATAAAGCAGAAACTAACACACCATTGTAAAGCAATTATACTCCAATAAAGATGTTAAAAAAATTACCTTATGTCTTAGAAACAGTGAATCATTCTATTTGTTACTATATTAATATCAACATAGTATCAATTAAATTGGTAGATATGTTAGAATTAGTTATTTATATCTCAGAATAAACATTTAAGGCTGACCTATTCTAAGTTTATCACACAAAATCAAAGATGCTCATGTCTTCTATATGTTATGCTGTTTGTTAAAAATTAGTTATGAGGAACAAATGTCTTAACTAATGCTTAATTTTAACACTAAGGCTTTCAAAGCCTAACAGTATAACACTTAGAATTATTTTAAGCAGGGCTAGTTCATGTTGAAGCTTTTGGGCACTAAAGTCTCAGATTAATTTGTAGCCTTTAATAAGTCTTTTCCATCAATTCCCATTGGCTTAGTGGATGAAGAATTCTGCCTGCCATATCAGTAAACAAAGGATGTTGTGGCCATCAAGCCATCAGCCACTGTAGCCACCCCCAACTGTGCACCCTGAGGGGATTCAGGATGGAGAAAAACAGGATACTGGCCTTAGATACTCAAATGCATATCAAAAAAATGATTTCAGTAAGCCCAGACTCTTGCATCTTCCCATACAAAGAAATGCACTAAATTCATTAACTTGAGATGTCTGGTTTTCTTTAATTAACAGTAATCTTTACCTGGCTTTTGTTGCAAAAACTCCTATACATCCTGGCTCCTCCCTTACCTCTTCAGAGCAGTCCCTTAGAGCTATCTGAGAAGCTGCCTCCTAGGCTTAAGTCCTCAGCAATGCCTACAAATACAACATAATTTTCAATTTTTAGGTTGTGCCTTTTTTTCCAGTGGACAGTTTCAATATAGTATATTACTTTTATATGCCATGTGGTCTCCTGTAGTTTCACAACACATTTAAATATTCAAATGGCTCTGACTGTTCAGATGCTGTGTGTGGAGAAAAACAAAAAACAAAAAAAAACCCCAAAACAAACCTCATATTGCAAAGCTAAACTTTCTTTCTTCCCTCCCTCCCTCCCTTCCTTCCCTCTCACTTCTTTTTCCCTTCCCTCCCTCTCTTTTTCTGATTTTCTCTCTCTTTCATCCTTGCTTTCTTTCTGGTGCTCTTTTTTTTCCTTCTTCATTTTTTTTTAATTCTTATTACTTTAGTATAAAGTATAAAATTCATCATCTGGAATTCATAAATCTAAATTATATTGAAGCAAACAATCTCAAGTCCAGATATTTGAAAATTATATTACCAAACTACATGGAATATATTTAATGATTCTTATTTTCCATATTTTAAAACTCTGGGGCAATATATCTTACTGGTTAAGAATAAGTGATTAACATGCATTAAGCATCTATTATGCCAAGCATGGTTCAATATGTCAATATTAATAATTGAACACTCAAGCCCTTTACATGAATTACTGCACTTAACAATTTTAAAAAACACATACTAGGAAACTGAGCCTTAGAAAGGCAATTTCTTCTAGCACACACAGATAAGTTCCTCCTTTAATCCTTCCAACAAGCTTATCATTAATTATTTTCATTTTAGAATTAACAGATTTTGAAGAGTCTATAGAACGGTAACTTTTTAACGTGATGCCTGCAAGGTCATAAATAAAGTAGAGCAGGTATTTGAATATATGTGTAATTCCAAACAACATGCCTGCCTTTTCCAACAATATATACAGAATGTAGTGTCTATATTTATTAACAATTATGTAAGCAATTAGCACTTTTTTAAAAAACACCAAGATTTATTTTTTCCAATTAAAATAATATAGACAATTGCATCAGTGAACTCCTTTACTGCAGAGGACATATTTTCAGAAGATCTGGAAAAGTTTTATGATTTATGCAAAAATTTGTGTATGCAAAAGAGGTAAGCTCCTTCCCTGCTTGTATAATACATGCCACCAACTATTCATTACTCAAAAGATCTTTTTGCTCTTTTCATGTGGAAAATAATTGAAAAATCTTCTTGAGTATTTATCACGACAATGTGTGTTAAGTTTGAGATATCTCTCCCAAGACATTTTCATATTTTTCAAAATACACTCATGCAAATTACCATTTGAGAATGAGACAACATGTGGCAGCAATCAGTTCCATTATTAGCTCTGACTCAAGCAAAATGAGAGGTTGAGGTAGTCAGAATAGTCCACAAAGATATGGACATCAGTGGTGCAGATATTTATGTAGACTTATAACTTGAAATGCACATGTAATTTTAGATAGAAAATGATCTTTAAAATATCACTATTATCATTGAAAATTTATATCATAAATAAAATAATGGATGACATCTTGGTAAAAATTAATTTCCATAATTCTTATGGACTGAATGTTTATATCTCCCTACCCCAAATCTATATGTTGAAACCCTACTCCCCAATGTGAAGGTATTAAGAGGTGGGACCTCTGAGAGATAAAGATTAAATGAGTTCTTGAAGGTGGAGCTCTCATGAACGGGTTTAGAGCCCTTTTAAGAATCACAAGAGAGTTTGCTTCCTCTCTTTCTGCCATGTGAGAACACAGTGAGAAGTTGGCAGCCTGCAAAAAGGAAGATGGCTCTCATCAAAACCCAACCATGCTGGCACCTTGATTTCAGATTTCCAGCCTCCAGAACTATAAGAAATACATTTCTGTTGTTTATAAGTCATCCAGTCTATGGCATTTTGTTCTAGCAGCCCCAAATGACTAAGACAATAATTGTATTTATTTTAGATTTTGCTTTATGGGATTCATTTCAATATGGATAATCAATGTAGGCTAAAATCCATGGTGTACTTCTGAATGCTTTTCTTCTTTTTTTCTATCTTTTATATGTTATGGAATTGGATAAAACCTTATTTGTCTTTATTTTTCCATTTTTCAAGACATTATTTATAAAGAATCTATGGAAGTTTCTTTTTAAGCTGATGTTTTACACACACACACACACACACACGCACACACACACACACACACCCCTATGTATAGGCCACCAGGTATTCTATCTCTAAATCTGTTGAAACAGTTGTGTTAGAAGACCTATGGAACTAGATATTTTATTTGTCCTAAAAGGAGCTTTGCTGCAAACAGGTAAGTGCCATTAACCTAAATAACCAAAGAGCATTGCTGTCGTCTCTCAGAACTATAGTTGGAAAAACATTTAATTAATTCATTTTCAGAAAAGCATTTCTGAAATGTCACTACCAGAGCATTTGTTTCTTGAAAAGACTAAAAAGATATTGTTTCCCATAATACTTTTTTTTATGGTAGTGACTCCAGTTTCCAAGATAGCCTCAGAACTAATAACCTATTAAAGAAAATGTCTGAGTTTATTCCAGGAAAGCTAAGAATAATTTTGAAACCCCAAACTCCCACTTCACACTCTTCAGTTTTTGGAGAATAAAGTGTTTTTTATTGTGTCCTAATAGGTACATGGATTTTTTTCTGAACAGCTTTTTGGAAATGTCTTGAGCAAATAAAAACTGCAAAGTTTAAGGAACTGTTTATCATTGAAGATATAGCTCATTTTGCCTAGATGTGCTATCATAATAGATACATCAAGCGCATGTACTATATACAAGTAACACAGTTTTGCAAGGAAATAAATTGTTGTTTTACAATTACTGTAATGTAGGAATCTAGCTGTTGCCTTAAAATACAGAACATTTTACAATACTAAATTGGGGAAATCATCTTGAGAAATATGCTTAAGGACACCTTGTCCATCTGACTATTTTTCTTTAATGATGAAAAAATAAGCATAATGTGTCATAAACAGATACTTAAAATTACAAAAACAGGGTTAAAACCCATTGTTCAGTAAGGAGTAGATGACAGTGAAGGAAAACTATAAGATATGTTATATTTTTGTTATTTTTCCTAAATTTCTTGTTGTCTTTCATATGTTTTACTTCCTGTATCAATTCTTACTAAGGGCAAAGTAGGTAAAAAAAATGAAGTTATTCAAATTTATTTTTCCTACATGTCATCATGTGGTTCTAACTGAGCTCTATGTATAGAATTTCACTTGCTCTCCTGGAAGCATTATTTTTACCTCTATTTAATAAGAAGTGTTTCCCAGTTTTGAATTTTCTCAGTACTCATTCATTCCTTCCTTTATCTCTTAAATATATATGAATTCATCCTTTACCATGCATGCTTTTCTTGTCTCAACTGCAGATTATGAATGACTTGAAATTCATGGTCTTATTATTCTAAAAGAACAATTATTGGGTATTTTATACCCTTGTAATTAGTAATTTTGTATTGTATAAAAGTAAGACAAAAAGAAACAAAAGAAGATCTTACTAAGAAAATAATTCCTAAACAACCACACACCGCGACTACCACCACCGCTAACAACAAGGTACTTTTTATGTGGGATACCATTTGAATTTAGGGCCTGATTCTATTAATATACTTCTCTCTTTATTTAAGCATAGCACACACTG
Organism: Balaenoptera physalus; assembly: GCF_965194825.1. NCBI lineage: Eukaryota > Metazoa > Chordata > Mammalia > Artiodactyla > Balaenopteridae > Balaenoptera > Balaenoptera physalus. The sequence goes on along the minus strand of NC_138883.1, from coordinate 56,642,876 downwards.
CTTTGATGAGTGTATTAGTTCCTTCAGGTGGCACACAAATAATACATGCTGAGGTGAAAATAAGTTTAAGGTATTAATGCCATCTGTTCCATAGAGATAAATTAACTGAAATTATGTTATCAGAAAGCCCTGTTTTATTATTTCTGTTAATTGTTAGAAACATGAAGAATTATTATTAATATCAGATAATGTTAATTATCAGAAGAAGATTGTAATATGTCACAAAGTCCTAGTAGTGCTTCCTTCTCAAATACTATCAGTGTACTCTTTCCCATTCCCATCACCACCACAATTTACTAGCCCATTTTTAATTCATACTTAGAAGTACTACAATTATAGAAATATCCTCAAAACTTAATACATGGATTCCAAAGTTACTTTTTATTCAAAATTCCAGCAAGAAGATTCTTCTCAAAAAATTTGCTTTGATCATGTCTTGTTACTCACAGTGGATATTTACAAACATAAAATTCAAACTACTCAGGCTGATGTTAAAAACCCTCCATAAATGTGTTTGAGGCAAGAAATGGTGATTCAGGTTCTTTTCAATTAATTATTCCACAAAAAAAAATAGAATTAGAAAATTTTTAATAAACTTTTAATTTTTAACCAAATTTAGATTTACAAAAAGTATAAAAAATAGGACAGAGAGTTTCCATATAACCTTTGCCTTACTCCATTTGGGTAGCTGTAACAAAATACCATAGACTGGATACCTTATAAATAACAAAAATTTATTACTTGTAGTTCTAGAGGCTGAGAAATACAAGATCATGGTACTGCCAGATTAGGTGTGGTAGCTGGTGAGGGCCTGCTTCCTGGCTCATAGATGACAACTTCTTACTATGTCTTCCCATGATAGAAGGTGATAGGGAGCTCTGTAAGGTCTCTTTTACAAAAGCATTAATTCTATTTATGAGGGCATTACCCTCCTGCCCTAAGATCCTCCCAAAGGCCACAACTCCTAGTACACACAGCTTTGGGGGTTAAGATTTCAAAATATGAATTTTAGGGAGACACATTCAGACCATATAGCACTCCTCCTTTTCTCCTGTTGTTACATCTTAAATCTATGATGCACTTGTCAAAGCTAAGAAACTGACACAAGTTTCAATACTATAAACTTCAGACTTTATTTGAATTTCACGTTTTCTACCAATGTGCTTTTTTTCTGATCCAGGAATCCAATCCAGGATAGCAAATTTATTTAGTTTCATGTCTCCTTAGTTTCCTTTGGTTTGTAAATGTTTCTCAGTCTTTTTTAATTTTTCCCATGACTTTGGCAGTCTTGAGGAGTTCTGGCCATGTATTTTGAAGAATGTCTTTCAAGTTAGGTTTGTCTGATACTTTCTGTATGGGTAATTTCACAAAATGTCTTCAAGTTCACCATACTTTCATCTGTTCTGTCCAGTCTACTAATGAGTCCATCAAAAGCATTCTTTTTTTTTTTTTTTTTTACAAACTTGGAGCGGTCGGCCCGCTCCTCCCACGGCTTGAAGACGCCGCAGCCGCTGCCCTCGCAGCTCTCGTTGAGACACTGCAGCCGCTCCAAGTCGATGCGCAGGTACAGGCCGTAGGCCAGGCTGCGCTGCTCAGGCGGCTCCTCACGTTCGGCGGCGCAGTGGCAGCCGCCCCCGCCGTGACTGTGGCCATGCGACATGGCGACGCCGCCTCCCGCGCGTTCCCGTGTCCTCCAAAGGCATTCTTTATTTCTGTTACACTGTTTTTGATTTCTCTCAATTCCATTTGGTTTTTTTCTTACAATTTCCGTATCTTTTCTGAAATTACCTATCTGCTCCTGTGTGTTCCATTAGGGTCTTTAACATATTAATCATAGTTATTTAAAATTCTCTACCTGATAGTTCCTAGTTCTCAAACCTGTGTCGTACCTGTGTCTGATTGTCATAATTGATTCATCTCTTCAGAGTATTTTTTCTTGATTTTGGCATGCTTGGTAATTGCTTGATGAAAGTTGGACATCTATCAAACAATGATACTGGGGGACTTATTTTTAATGTTTGGAGAACAGTCCATTTCCTTTTCATAGGCCTTTAGTATCAGGATTTGTGTGAATCTATTTAGGAGTCAGATTGTGTGTAAAGTTTGTTGGTACTGTGATTACCAGAGTTGGAATTTGTTGTTGTTTTGTTCACTAGATACTTCAAATTCCTGTAGTAATACTTTTATTATTATTATTATTATTTTGTCTCCCTGATTGGGTTTTGGGCTCTCCTTTGTACTGCTTCCCTGAAAGTGCCTCTTTGTTGCAGCTTTCCTAACTTTTCCACTATTAGTTTTTCCTTGGGGCTTGTTGGTATGATGGTGGAGGGGAAGGGTCATGTGGAGCATTCTATGATGTTCTGAGCTTCTTGGAACATCTTGAGCCTCAGGCTATGAACCTGAGTTGAGGGTACAGCCTTCACCAGTTTTCTTCCCCTCCTCCACGGATTGAGTTTCTTTTTTTGGACTCTCTTTCCTTTCTCCAACTTCAGTGGATGTCCATCAGTGTCTTCAGACTACAGTTTAGGATTTGTTGCCCCTGCAGATAAAAGCCTTAGTTACCTGAGGGATATAGGAAAAATTGGTTCAGGCAGAATGTGGCTTCCCTGGTCTTCCAACAGCTGCTGTGGAAATTTTCCCCAGCAGAATAAATTCTTTGTTCCATAACTGAGATAGGGAACATGAGTTTACATGAATTTCAGCAGTAGCTGTTTTTCCTCTCCACCAAGTAGCACCACATAGGGGGAGAGAGGCTGTCTCTAAATTCTCCTCAATCCTTCTTTTAAGAGCCAGATGGATACCCTTAAAGAAAAACCTTCAAGTGGGTGGGAACTTCCCTATGTCTGTGGATAGCAGGAGCTTCACCACAGGTTACAGTTAAACTTTAGAAATTTCTAAAACTTTCTTGTAGGAACATTAACATTTATGACGTTTGTATATCAGGTGGCATCTGCCACAAGTAAGCAAAAGCTCAGGTTTCCCCCTTTATTCACCATTCTCTGGGACCTAGGTTCTCTGATGGGTTCAACAAAAGTCATTAATGTACAGTTCATCTTCTGTCTTGTTGTGAGTATGGGAAAGTGAAGTGTTTCTAGCTCTACATTCCTGAGATGAATCCTGGTATCACGATGCTGACAAATGTTTAATGTATACTTGAAGTCATTAGATTGCTAACAAGCTAGTAAAAACTTGCGAAGCTAAGATCCTGTAAAGTAGGGAAAACCAAAATTGTGAGTCCCATTTGGTATTACTTTTTCCTTCTGGTGAATGATGAATGTGAAATGTTTAAGCCTTAGGGAAGAGAAAATGGAGAAACATAAGTTGCATCTAAAGATAGTGGAAAGGAGGGTGTAACTGCCACTTTTTGGATGAAACCATGGTGGGCAAAGATTAAGAGAAAGCATACGTCAGAAATAGACCACTCTTCACGGGGATCAAAGCCCAGTTATAACTAATTTAAATTAAGTTGATCTATGATTGCTTTTGCCTCCAGCCCAGCTGACAGCCTGAAGCAAAATTAAATCCTCAATGGGAAACCTAAGCCAGAGCTTTGAGTTATCTACAGGATATTTCATAAAGAAGATCCATCTCTCTATCTAAATGACCAGACCTATAAAAACACAGGACTGTCTCCAAAAATGTGAACACAAAGTTGAACAGCAGAAAGAGACCAAAGAAAGATAATGTAATAACATTATTAAATACAAATTTTAATATTATTATACATAATATGCTAAGGAAAATGATATACAAGATGAAGAAAGTAAGCAGAGAACCAGCAACTATAAAAATAAAGCAAACGGATGTCCCAGAATTTAAAAGAATACAACTGAAATTAAGAATTCAGTGAATGAGTTTAAAAGGTGATTTGAGGGAACCTAAGAGAGAATTAGTGAACTGAAATACAGTTCAGAACAATATAAACATGCTAAAGCACATAGGGATTAAAGGATGGGACCTAAAATAAGAGACTAATAGACCTGCACAAACTGGCATGAAAGTGATGTCATTCATGCAGTAGAAAAATAATTCCTAGATGGCAGTTCAGACAAACAGGAGAGAAATAAAATTTTAAAAATTTGGCAGGGAAAGCATATGAGTGGTAAATGTAAATAAATATTGCCCGTATGAAATAACAATATTCACCTGTTGAGCTTAAATGGATGGGGAGCTAAAATATATAGTAATAGCATAATAAGCAAGAGAGAGATTAAAAAAGATTTATGAGCTCTGTTTAGTATCACTTTTTCCTGCAAACGTATTGCTAAATTCAAAATGATGGGTAAAATGTCAATAAATTAAATAGAGCTTAATCTAGATTCACAGGGGGTGATGCCTCTTGAGATAATAGAAATGGATATTATACTCATCTTTATAATAAAAAATTACATTAAAATCTCTAGAGATACCACTAAAAGTAAAGGAATGCCTAAGCAAATGCTAATGAAGGGGAAATATTCACTTGAAGAAGTCAAAAACAGAGAGAAGAGGGAACATAAATAGGTATAACATGAAAACTAATAAATATGTGATAGGTCTAAACCAAATTCATCAGCAATTGCATTAAATATACTATGCACATATAAAGATAAAAAGAGAGTTTGTGTTGTTTTACCAGTATCAGAAAATGAGAATTTAAGGCAAAATAATAAACCAGAAGAAACAATAACAAAACATGTCTTTCAACAATCTTTCTAGTAGCCAGTCATAACCACTCAGAAAACATAGTGGGATTAAATAGAATGGCATTCATAATCATGTTGAAAAAATTCTAATATTCCTAAGAAATCATGTGAGAAATGTACAAGATCATTATCAATAAGTTTCCAAAATAGCAGTTCTCAAAATGTTCAGTAGCGTTATTCAGAGGTTACATATTTGACGCATGTTCTCCGAACAGTCTGAACTCAGGAACAGGTATAAGAAGACATCAAACATCTGTAAAAACTCAAAACCATGCTGCTCTTCTCACTATGTTTTGTTTTGTTTCATTTTGTTTTGTTTTGGAAAATATTGTTACTGTTTTCATAAAACATGTTAAATATATTAAAATGCAATGGGTATATTAATACTATTTTAAATGAATTAATCCATTAATATGTTTTAAATTCCGCAGTTCTAATATCTAACAAAATGAATATCAATATATATAATGCAAAGGAGTCCTGAGCCTAAATACTTGGGAAGTACTGCTCTAAACAGCTGACAACAAACATAAAAGATTTCCTACTACTATTGCAATAGATACATGTTAAAAGTGTTACTTCTCTCAAAATCAACCTGTAAAGGCAAAGATGGGTTCCATTTCCTTTTCTTTAGAAACATTTTACTCCATCCACAAATTTACATGTAGGTGTACAGATATATAATTAACTCAGTTTTTAACAGATGATTGAAACTGGGATTCTTGCCCATTAAAAATAAGAGAGAGAGGGAGAGAGAGAGAGAGAGAGAGAAAGGAAAAGAAAGGAGATAAAAAGCTGGTCTCTGAAATCCAGCACCAAGAGAGGTACACTGGTACAAAAAGATTTAAAAATTTTATAGCCTTAAAACTGGCTTTCCAATATGTTAGGAAAATGATAGTAGGGCAAAGGGTTAGGAAAGTTGAAGAAAGTTAGCTGCAGAAGACTTTTTAAAATCTTTCTTAATCTTAAAATTATCTAATTTACATATAGTCAGCAAAGAATCTGGAATAATATGAAGAAAAAACAACAACAAAAAACAACTAAGAGCTACACATTTTAAAATTCCATTATTTTCCTTATTAAATAATTTAGATACTCTGTCTAGATGAGCACTTGTTGTAAAGGAGATTGAATCACAATTAAAATATCCGTATTACTTAACCTTTAAGAGTCTTTTCCATATAAAGTATACTTGGAAATATTTTAAATAATCTCTAAAGCATTGAATATTAGAACTAAGAAATTCTCATTAACATGCTTTTGTTAACCAAATGTCATATTTGGTACTGACTGCAAGCAAGTTAAATGAGAAACTGTCACACTTGACGTATCAGATTAAAAGAAAATGTCTGATGTTACTGTGAACTTTTTTAGAGTACATAAATATACTAAGAAACATTCTGACTTTTCCATTCAGATGCAAGTTAGAAGCATATCTGTCACTTACGCTATCCATTATTACCTTCTAATACATCTAGGTTCTAGGGCATCACATTTTATGTTGCTTATACCCAAGTGTGCAAGAGTACCAAAATTAATCAATGATTAATATTTGCTTCCAATTTTTGGCACTTGTCACTACACAGTTTATAGATGGTTCATTGTTATCTGTTTTACTTTTTTTGTATTTTACCAATTTATCTTGTGGATTGTCTATCACATGCCCTAAAATATAAGTCTCATGAGGACATGTTTTTTTTCTACTTTGATCATAGCTTTATTCTCAATGTCTATCAATATGCCTGGCTAAGGTAGGTGCTCAACAATTATTTGTTGAATGGCGTGAATTAATCATTCCTAGTTTGGAAATTATACATTACACATCCAACCACCTAACTTTTTATTCAACAAATATTCATTCAGCATCTAATATGATCTAGGTATCCTGATACAATATAGAAATACATGAATGAGCTTGTAGTCTTGTCCAAATGTTATTAGTGAAATTTATGGAATTTTATCACTATGTATCATGCAAAACAAACCTTCAGATTTGCTGTATAATGAAAACTTTTAAAATAGGATTCTGTTCTGGATTAGTGGATGCTTTCTGTTTCAATGTAAGACATGTTGCTTGACCCTGACAAGGTTTATTAAACCATTCAGTTGTAAGATAGAGCCCTTCTGCCAACATTTGAGTGTTTTGCCTACAAAGAGTCAGCTGTTCTGATCACAAAGCTATTTATATCAATTGTAGGTGTTATACATAAAGTAGTTTTATATTCTATAAACCAATGATATACGGGTATAAAAGTAATTCAAGTTGATCTTCCTATAGTTTGGATGGTTCTGAAAGTTTGACAAATGTGACAAAATAAAAACATATTAAATTAGGTATGGGTAAGAATGGGTAAAAAGCTAGTTTAAAAAAAACTATAAAGTGATATCAGATGAGTGTACTTCTCACTGCTTTAAGAAAAATCTGAAAATTATATATTAAACTATTTTAAAACATACTGAAACAAGGCACATGTGTAAAATTTTTATGATTCTCAGAAATAATTTCTACTATATGCAGATATTTTGTATGGTGCAATAGAAAGACACTTTACAGTATGATGGACATGAGTTAATATCAACTGTGCCATTCATAATCTATGAGGATCTATATCAAAATAGCTAATCTCATGGTCTTCAGTTTTCTATTCTGTAAAATTTTGTGATGTGTCATGAGATGAAGAACATAAAGTAAATGGCAAAACAAGATCATTCAAAAATTGAAAGATGACATCACAAACGTTTAATACTTAGACATTACCAACAGTAAAAGAAAATTTTAAATCCCACAAAGTGCTTACTGCCCTGAGAGTCTTCATCTTTGTTTCATGACAAATATTTCAGAGATAGATCAATTTATTTCAGGTGGTTTGACTTTGATGAAATGGTTAAAAGTTTATTTGGATTAGGGTACATGTTGTTTCATATAAGCTCATTTCCTTTGTTTAATTATGAATATCTTGGTTTTGCTAGTGTGATCCAAATTGCCTTTTCTAATTAAGATTTTAGTTACTGAATGTATGTTGAAGTACTCCCATGACATTCACATAACTTTATATATTTACTGTTAAATTACTTATAAAAACTGTAGCCTATCTAGAATACTCAAATATTGGATAATACAGAGTATTACTCAGTAATAATCGAATGAGGTAATATTCTAATTTCATGGCAGGTTAACAAAATTCCACAGAATCACATATCAAACCTGACAATTTTAAGACTTATTTTACTTCTTAGTTGTGTTTTTCTAGGCTAGCCAATCATAATCTTTGTATAAAAACATATATATAATGTGCATAAAATTATTAGTTTTTATTTTATTTGCAATTATAACTCATTGTTAGAAGTAGCCAGGGCCACACACAGACATTTATAACATGACAACAGCTACAAGGAAGAGTGATTCGATTATGACAGTTTCTCTCCTACCTGCTCCTATCCTGCTTCTCTAGAAATAATGACCTTAACCTTCAACTTCACATGGCAGGGTTTGTTTGTCACTCTTGCTTTCTACTTGACAGCAGGGGATTTATAAGAACCAGTAATGTATCTGTATTGATTGTTAAACTTCAGTTCTTCTAGGATAAGTATAATTTTTTTCCTGCTTTCCCAATTTCTGTACTGTTTTTTCTCTAGATCAACCTTAATCTAGTTCTCCATCCCTCCCTATAATTTTATTAGCAGCTCTTCTAGATCAACACCATTTCAGTGAGTTATTTTCTGTGGTCTAAAACATAAGAATAAACAGAGGGTTCTGTAAAGGAAGTAGACTTAATGTAGTCTTTGCAGATGAGGAAAAGCTTCCAGGAAAAGGTGACATCTAAACTGATGAGGCAAGGTCAGAATGACCATCATTAAAAAGTCTACGGTTCTGTGCTGCATTCAAAATAATTTCTACCAATCTATCTTTCAGTTCACTAATTCTTGCTGTATCTAGTAAGCTATTTAGCCTAAATTTGAATTGTTCTTCTTAATTTTGTTTTCCATATATTTATTTCAAGAATTTCCTTTTAGTTCTACTTAACTAAACCCTGTCTGTTGTTTTCCATATTATCTTATTCTTGTCATAGATCTGTTATTGTTATCTATTTGATCACTTTAAGCATACTTATTTTAAGATCTCTTCCATATTTTTCTATTATTTGCTGTTTCTGTGCTATGAGTTCTCCAGTGTATTGCATCTGTGACCTTGTTTTGTGGCAATCCGTTTCTTCACTTTTTTTGGTAAGTTCGACTTATGAATTTGTCTTTTAAGAAATTGTTCCCATGGAAGTCCTGCATGCCTTCATGTGAAGATACCTCTATGGGATTGTTTTATGGTGCTCTAAGAGTTTTGCCAGTACTGAATTAGTTTTCAGTTAATTTCTCAAATTGGAATTTCCTAGCTTTACACATTAAAGGATTTGGTTTCATATTTCTCTGTTCTCTTTTCCCACCCACTGTCTGTAGTAGTTGGCCTCTATGCCATAGCTCTAGTACAGTGGAAGAGTTTTTGTAATCTTTTTTTCTAAGATGGGTTAGCTTTCCTTGGTTCACGATTTTATATAAAGAGCTCAGAAACGGCACTTGACATTGGGACCGTGGCTGTAATTCCTGTAACCACATTCAGGGATTCTTAGGGAACTGGGTACAAACATTAAACGAAATCCTCCCTCCTTCAATCTTTCTGTCATGGATGAGAAGTGAAAATAACGTTTTTGAAAATAATTACCTGTAGATGAGTCTCAGCCACTCTGTGGCTCTGGTCCATTACTGACCACATTTTCTCACTTTTGTTTTATTTTTGTTTATTTAGTTGGTTGTTGTACCCTCTGGAAAAATATACAAACATAATATTTTCCTATAAATTGATCCACTGCAATGGTGAATGGTTGGATTAAAATAGTTGAAAGACAAAAAAAAAAAAAGTCTACAAATAATAAATGCTGGAGAGGGTGTAGAGAAAAGGGAACCCTCCTACACTGCTGGTGGGACCGTAAGTTAGGACAGTCACTGTGGAAAACATTATGGAGGTTCCTCAGAAAATTAAAAATAGAATTACCGTATAATTCCAGCAATCCCACTCCTGGGCATATATCCAGACAAAACTATAATTCAAAAAGATACATGTACCCTGATGTTCATAGCAGCACTATTCACAATAGCCAAGACATGGAAACAACCTAAATGTCCATTGACAGATGAATGGATAAAGAAGACATGGTACATATATACAATGGAATACTACTCAGCCATAAAAAGAACAAAATAATGCCACCTGCAGCAACATGGATGCAACTAGAGATTAGCATACTAAGTGAAGTAAATCAGAAAGAGAAAGACAAATACCATATGATATCACTTATATGTGGTATCTAAAATATGACACAAATGAACCTATCTATGAAACAGAAACAGAGTCACGGACATAGAGAATAGACTGTTGGTTGCCAAGAGGGAGGGTGGTGGGAGAAGGATGGGTTGGGAGTTTGAGATTAGCAGATGCAAACTGGCATATATAGAATGAATAAACAACAAGGTCCTACTGTATAGCACAGGGAACTATATTCAATATCCTGTGATAAACCATAATGGAAAAGAATATGAAAAAGAATGTATATATATGTATAACTGAGTCACTTTGTTGTACTGAAGTAATTAATACAACATTGTAAATCAACTATACTTCAATAAAAAATAAATAAATTGATGAGACAAAATTATCCATTAAAGTGTCCTCACTATTAAAACAAAGTGTTTTCATTGTAAGGATCATTTTTCTTTTAGTAAATGTAAATACCAAAGTGATTGTCATTTGCTGAGTGTGTTATACATCAAACAATCACCTCATCACTGGGTAATTACCTTCAGAGTAGGAACTACTTTTCATAGACAGAAAAAAAGATTAGGGGCCTATTGAGTCAACATGTATCCTTCCTTATAAAGAAGAGTGTTCCACATCCAAAAACAAGCATTCTTTACTGATATGCTTTTAGGTATGGGTGAGTGATTAAATTGTATTTTATGACATCCTAAAGCATTTCATAATTTATATAATAAAATTGTAATTATAGGATTTATCAGTTTTTTCCATCTAAATATGCCATTATGAAAAGCAAAAGCATCACTTTTTATTACTCTGTTCATCGCCTTTTATAATAAGAAGTCTTCAGAAAATTAAGGGAATTATTAACATTGTGCTTATTCTTATAACATTATACAAAACTTTAGTAAAGGTCTAGTTATTGTATCCAGAATCTCTTTAATCACAATTGTTCTAATATGACAGAAGTGAATGCTAGGGTAAAGATCTATATTTTTCTCTTGTGAATAACAGCAATATTGACTGGCAATGCTTGTCAGTATTGCCATTGAGCTGAAGCAGTAAATAACTTTTTATTAAAGGCATTAATCAAATGCAATGTATCCACATTTGACTTGTACTTATATATGAGCGCCATGAATATTTAGACATCATTATTTTTAAATATGTAAATAATTGCAGTGAAACTGAATATTAAGTATCCCTAGGTAACATCTACAACTTTCAACACATAATTAAGTTTATGAAGAGGAGGTTTGGAATTTGACTTAGTTAGGAGATTGATTTGCATAAAATATGGCTGAGCCCTTCCATATTAGATATAAAATATTTTTTTATTCACTGTTTCCCATATTCTTGCCAGAATACAACAGAAAATATATACAGAATAAGATGCAATACTGATAGAACCAAGATGGCGGAGTAGAAGGACGTGCTCTCACTCCCTCTTGCAAGAGCACCAGAATCAAAACTGGCTGCTGGACAATCATTGACAGGAAGAACCTGGACTTCACCAAGGAGGATACCCCACATCCAAGGACAGAGGAGAAGCCACAGTGAGACGGTAGGAGGGGTGCAATCAGAGTAAAATCAAATCCCATAACTGCTGGGTGGGTGACTCACAGACTGGCGAACATTTATACCACAGAAGTCCACCCACTGGAGTGAAGGTTCTGAGCCCCACGACAGGCTTCCCAACCTGGGTGTCCGGCTACGGGAGAAGGAATTCCTAGAGAATCAGACCTTGAAGCCTAGTGGGAATTGATTGCAGGACTTTGACAGGACTGGGGGAAACAGAGACCCCACTCTTGGAGGGCACACACAAAGTAATGTGTGCATCGGGACCCAGGGGAAGGAGCAGTGACCCTGGGGGAGACTGAACCAGACCTACCTGCTGGTGTTGGGGGGTCTCCTGCAGAGGCGAGTGGTGGCTCTGTTTCACCGGGGGGATAAGGACACTGGCAGCCGAGGTTCTGGGACGTTCTCCTTGCCGTGAGCCCTCCCAGAGTCTGCCATTAACCCCACCAAAGAGCACGGGTAGGCTCCAGTGTTGGGTTGCCTCAGGCAAAACAACCAACAGGGAGGGAACCCAGCCCCACCTGTCAACAGTCAAGTGGATTAAGGTTTTACTGAGCTCTGACCGCCACAGCAACAGGGAGGGAACCCAGCCCCACCCATCAACAGTCAAGTGGATTAAGGTTTTACTGAGCTCTGACCACCACAGCAACAGTCAACTCTACCCACCACCAGAGCCTACCATCAAGCCTCTTAGATAGCCTCAACCACCAGAGGGCAGAGAGCAGAAGCAAGAAAAACTACAATCCTGCAGCCTGCGGACCAAAAACCACAGTTACAGAAAGATAGAGAAGATGAAAAGGCAGAGGGCTATATACCAGATGAAGGAACAAGAAAAAACCCCAGAAAAACAACTAAATGAAGTGGAGATAGGCAACCTTCCAGAGAAAGAATTCAGAATAATGATAGTGAAGATGATCCAGGACCTCGGAATAAGAATGGAGGCAAAGATTGAGAAGATGCAAGAAATGATTAACAAAGACCTAGAAGAATTAAAGAACAAACAAACAGAGATGACCAATACAATAACTGAAATGAAAACTACACTAGAAGGAATCAATAGCAGAATAACTGAGGCAGAAGAACGGATAAGTGACCTGGAAGACAGAATGGTGGAATTCACTGCTGCGGAACAGACTAAAGAAAAAAGAATGAAAAGAAATGAAGACAGCCTAAGAGACCTCTGGGACAACATTAAACGCAACAACATTCGCATTATAGGGGTCCCAGAAGGAGAAGAGAGAGAGAAAGGACCAGAGAAAATATTTGAAGAGATTATAGTCGAAAACTTCCCTAACATGAGAAAGGAGATAGCCACCCAAGTCCAGGAAGCGCAGAGAGTCCCATACAGAATAAACCCAAGGAGAAACACGCCGAGACACATAGTAATCAAAGTGGCAAAAATTAAAGACAAAGAAAAATTATTGAAAGCAGCAAGGGAAAAACGACAAATAACATACAAGGGAACTCCCATAAGGTTAACAGCTGATTTCTCAGCAGAAACTCTGCAAGCCAGAAGGGAGTGGCATGATATACTTAAAGTGATGAAAGGGAAGAACCTACAACCAAGATTACTCTACCCGGCAAGGATCTCATTTAGATTTGATGGAGAAATCAAAAGCTTTACAGACAAGCAAAAGCTAAGAGAATTCAGCACCACCAAACCAGCTCTACAACAAATGCTAAAGGAACTTCTCTAAGTGGGAAACACAAGAGAAGAAAAGGACCTACAAAAACAAACCCAAAACAATTAAGAAAATGGTCATAGGAACATACATATCGATAATTACCTTAAACGTGAATGGATTAAACGCCCCAACCAAAAGACATAGACTGGCTGAATGGATACAAAAACAGGACCCATATATATGCTGTCTACAAGAGACCCACTTTAGACCTAGGGACACATACAGACTGAAAGTGAGGGGATGGAAAAAGATATTCCATGCAAATGGAAATCAAAAGAAAGCTGGAGTAGCTATACTCATATCAGATAAAATAGACTTTAAAATAAAGAATGTTACAAGAGACAAGGAAGGACACTACATAATGATCCAGGGATCAATCCAAGAAGAAGATATAACAATTATAAATATATATGCACCCAACATAGGAGCACCTCAATACATAAGGCAACTGCTAACAGCTATAAAAGAGGAAATCGACAGTAACACAATAATAGTGGGGGACTTTAACACTTCACTTACACCAATGGACAGATCATCCAAAATGAAAATAAATAAGGAAATAGAAGCTTTAAATGACACAATAGACCAGATAGATTTAATTGATATATATAGGACATTCCATCCAAAAACAGCAGATTACACATTCTTCTCAAGTGCGCACGGAACATTCTCCAGGATAGATCACATCTTGGGTCACAAATCAAGCCTCAGTAAATTTAAGAAAATTGAAATCATACCAAGCATCTTTTCTGACCACAACGCTATGAGATTAGAAATGAATTACAGGGAAAAAAACGTAAAAAAGACAAACACATGGAGGCTAAACAATACGTTACTAAATAACCAAAAGATCACTGAAGAAATCAAAGAGGAAATAAAAAAATACCTAGAGACAAATGACAATGAAAACACGACGACCCAAAACCTATGGGATGCAGCAAAAGCGGTTCTAAGAGGGAAGTTTATAGCTATACAAGCCTACCTAAAGAAACAAGAAAAATCTCAAGTAAACAATCTAACCTTACACCTAAAGAAACTAGAGAAAGAAGAACAAACAAAACCCAAAGTTAGCAGAAGGAAAGAAATCATAAAGATCAGAGCAGAAATAAATGAGATAGAAACAAAGAAAACAATAGCAAAGATCAATAAAACTAAAAGTTGGTTCTTTGAGAAGATAAACAAAATTGATAAGCCATTAGCCAGACTCATCAAGAAAAAGAGGGAGAGGACTCAAATCAATAAAATCAGAAATGAAAAAGGAGAAGTTACAACAGACACCGCAGAAATACAAAACATCCTAAGAGACTACTATAAGCAACTTTATGCCAATAAAATGGACAACCTGGAAGAAATGGACAAATTCTTAGAAAGGTATAACCTTCCAAGACTGAATCAGGAAGAAACAGAAAATATGAACAGACCAATCACAAGTAATGAAATTGAAACTGTGATTAAAAATCTTCCAACAAACAAAAGTCCAGGACCAGATGGCTTCACAGGTGAATTCTATCAAACATTTAGAGAAGAGCTAACACCCATCCTTCTCAAACTCTTCCAAAAAATTGCAGAGGAAGGAACAATCCCAAACTCATTCTATGAGGCCACCATCACCCTGATACCAAAACCAGACAAAGACACTACAAAAAAAGAAAATTACAGACCAATATCACTGATGAATATAGATGCAAAAATCCTCAACAAAATACTAGCAAACAGAATCCAACAACACATTAAAAGGATCATACACCACGATCAAGTGGGATTTATCCCAGGGATGCAAGGATTCTTCAATATACGCAAATCAATCAATGTGATACACCATATTAACAAACTGAAGAATAAAAACCATATGATCATCTCAATAGATGCAGAAAAAGCTTTTGACAAAATTCAACACCCATTTATGATAAAAACTCTCCAGAAAGTGGGCATAGAGGGAACCTACCTCAACATAATAAAGGCCATATATGACAAACCCACAGCAAACATCATTCTCAATGGTGAAAAACTGAAAGCATTTCCTCTAAGATCAGGAACGAGACAAGGATGTCCACTCTCACCACTATTATTCAACATAGTTCTGGAAGTCCTAGCCACGGCAATCAGAGAAGAAAAAGAAATAAAAGGAATACAAATTGGAAAAGAGGAAGTAAAACTGTCACTGTTTGCGGATGACATGATACTATACATAGAGAATCCTAAAACTGCCACCAGAAAACTGCTAGAGCTAATTAATGAATATGGTAAAGTTGCAGGATACAAAATTAATGCACAGAAATCTCTTGCATTCCTATACACTAATGATGAAAAATCTGAAAGAGAAATTATGGAAACACTCCCATTTACCATTGCAACAAAAAGAATAAAATACCTAGGAATAAACCTACCTAGGGAGACAAAAGACCTGTATGCAGAAAACTATAAGACACTGATGAAAGAAATTAAAGATGATACCAACAGATGGAGAGATATACCATGTTCTTGGATTGGAAGAATCAACATTGTGAAAATGAGTATACTACCCAAAGCAATCTACAGATTCAATGCAATCCCTATCAAATTACCAATGGCATTTTTTACGGAGCTAGAACAAATCATCTTAAAATTTGTATGGAGACACAAAAGACCCCAAATAGCCAAAGCAGTCTTGAGGCAAAAAAATGGAGCTGGAGGAATCAGACTCCCTGACTTCAGACTATACTACAAAGCTACAGTAATCAAGACAATATGGTACTGGCACAAAAACAGAAACATAGATCAATGGAACAAGATAGAAAGCCCAGAGATTAACCCACGCACCTATGGTCAACTAATCTATGACAAAGGAGGCAAAGATATACAATGGAGAAAAGACAGTCTCTTCAATAAGTGGTGCTGGGAAAACTGGACAGCTACATGTAAAAGAATGAAATTAGAATACTCCCTAACACCATACACAAAAATAAACTCAAAATGGATTAGAGACCTAAATATAAGACTGGACACTATAAAACTCTTAGAGGAAAACATAGGAAGAACACTCTTTGACATAAATCACAGCAAGATCTTTTTTGATCCACCTCCTAGAGTAATGGAAATAAAAACAAAAATAAACAAGTGGGACCTAATGAAACTTCAAAGCTTTTGCACAGCAAAGGAAACCATAAACAAGACGAAAAGACAACCCTCAGAATGGGAGAAAATATTTGCAAATGAATCAACGGACAAAGGATTAATCTCCAAAATATATAAACAGCTCATTCAGCTCAATATCAAAGAAACAAACACCCCAATCCAAAAATGGGCAGAAGACCTAAATAGACATTTCTCCAAAGAAGACATACAGACGGCCACGAAGCACATGAAAAGCTGCTCAACATCACTAATTATTAGAGAAATGCAAATCAAAACTACAATGAGGTATCACCTCACTCCTGTTAGAATGGGGATCATCAGAAAATCTACAAACAATAAATGCTGGAGGGGGTGTGGAGAAAAGGGAACCCTCTTGCACTGTTGGTGGGAATGTAAATTGATACAGCCACTCTGGAGAACAATATGGAGGTTCCTTAAAAAGCTAAAAATAGAATTACCATATGACCCAGCAATCCCACTACTGGGCATATACCCAGAGAAAACCAGAATTCAAAAAGACACATGCACCCCAATGTTCATTGCAGCACTATTTACAATAGCCAGGTCATGGAAGCAACCTAAATGCCCATCAACAGACGAATGGATAAAGAAGATGTGGTACATATATACAATGGAATATTACTCAGCCATAAAAAGGAACGAAATTGAGTCATTTGTTGAGACGTGGATGGATCTAGAGACTATCACACAGAGTGAAGTAAGTCAGAAAGAGAAAAACAAATATCATATATTAATGCATGTATGTGGAACCTAGAAAAATGATACAGATGAGCCAGTTTGCAGGGCAGAAGTTGAGACACAGATGTAGAGAATGGACATATGGACACCAAGGGGGGAAAACTGCGGTGAGGTGGGGATGGTGGTGTGCTGAATTGGGCGATTGGGATTGACATGTATACACTGATATGTATAAAATTGATGCCTAATAAGAACCTGCAGTATAAAAAAACAAACAAAACAACTAATACTAAACTTTCATTGGGTTATTTGTATGGAAATATGTTAATATAAATGTTTCAGACATTACATGAAATTCCTAAAAATCTTATATTTGTATTTGTAAGGAAATATGTATGGAAATATGTTAATATAAATGTTTCAGACATTACATGAAATTTCTAAAAATCTTATATTTGTATTTGTATGGAAATATGTATGGAAATATGTTAATATAAATGTTTCAGACATTACATGAAATTTCTAAAAATCTTATATGTTCTGGTATAATGTTATAAGTAATAATCCTAGTTATTACTTTAAAATGTATATCTCAGAAATAACTAATTTTCTTGTCAACTGCATTATTATGAACTTTCACCAAATCTTTTACCGTGGTCATTTTTAAGTCTTTTGTCATTTACAGACAGTTCTGGGTGTACTCTGATGATTTTGCAAATATGTTTCTATAAAAGGGTTTCATCTTCAAGAAATTCATGGAAAAGACTCTGACAAGTGCAGGTTTCTGGTAACTGACTGTACTGCTGAACTGAATGAATAAGCATTTTCAGAACTCTGATGAAAAACTGATGAACTCATAAAAGTGCTAACAAAAGATCAAGATGAAAAAAAACAATTAATTACATGGGACTCAGTGAACTGATGAGGATGAGTATAATTTTTGTGACTTTCTCTCTGAATTAAAAAAAAAAAAAAATCCCACAAGGACTCAGAGGCAAAGAATATACAAATCAATTTTCACTGCAAAGTAAAGGAGCTGTTACAGTGGAGGATTACTGGACTGAATGTCAATATTATGACATAGTATGAGTGTGTTTCATGTTTGGTAATTGCAATCATTGTTGCTTTTGTTGTGGTCATCCATGTACAATGCTTGGTGTCAGTCTATTTATCTCTTGTAAAAATAAAATACAGTGTGTGTGTGTGAAAAAAAAAAAAAAAAAAAAAACTAGGTTATATAAAAAAATGCCTGGTGAATGTTAGGTACTTCAATGGTACAAAGTGGTAGTCAAAAAAATGTAAATCTGGAACCCAGAAAATGGGCCTAAGTATCATGGTTTAAATAAAATAGAAATGCAATTTTTAGTATAAACTCCTGAGAACCCACCTACACTCCCCCAACACAGGAGGTGATATCAGGCATTCAGTCAGCTGCCTGGGCTCCAACCTAACAGACCACTGCCTCCGTGTGGACAGCTGAGGCCATCAGAGGGCGGCATCCCTCCGTGGGGAACAAAGGTGGTGCCAGAAAGCCCAGTGCACTCACACCATTGTGAATCTTTATTCCCCTTGAAGAATAAAGAGGATAATAATAATAATAATAATTCTTTATTATCCTCTGAATTATTTGTTTGTCGGTTAGGAAATCAAACCAAAAAAAATTATGTTGCTTAAGATAGTTGTTTTTTTTTTTTTAAAAAAAAGAAAAAAAAGAAGAAAAGAAAGTTGTGCTGCTCAATAAATAATTCTCATTGAAAAAAAAAAAAAAAAAAAAAGATGCAATACTGAATCATGATGAAGCATTTTAAATCATATCACATTCACCATGGTCATATATATTTTTAATATTCTTAAAAATGTTTACTTTTTTTTCAGTAAAACTTACCTTCTAAGAGGATATGGAAAATCTCAGGTTATTTTTCATGGGGAAAAGCTCAATAACACCTTTCACATATGTTATATATAAAATTAACAATTGGTCAATAGACAGATACCTATAAAAAAGCTTGTGGCAAATACTCCACAAATGTCAGGGTGAAGGAAATGTGGTGTTTTATCTTTGTTTCCCTAAACTATAAGAACTGCTGGAGGAAAAAGAAGAGGACGTAAGTTATAGTATTATTGAATAAGTAGTCAATAAATGACTTACACTCAAATGACTAAGGTCAAAAGAAGGGGGGACGGAGAAGAGTGATGGAGAGAGAAAGAGGGAGAGAGAATCTTGTTGACACCAAACACATGTTTGATTTTTAAGATGATGGTAGAAAATTTGAGATTTTGTATATCTGCTCACAGATAATTAATTTAATTGCTGTTTTTAAAATACATTAATCCTCACTAGAAAAGATTTAAAGTATAACTCTACTAGATTTTGATTAAAATCTCAATGATAAAGGACATATGTCAGATGTCAGTGTTTAATAAGAACAGTGTTTACAATCCAGTGACAGAGAAACAGTAAATTCAGGGCAGTAAAAAAGGGCAATTGAATTATGGATTCTAGGCTACATAAAATATTCTAATATCATCAATAATTTGGGATTATTAAAAAGTATCCATATTAGAGAAAAATATCTGTGCAACTTTGAGACTACATTCACCATTCACTTTATTAATTGCCAGGTAAGATTTTATTGAGCCCATCCATCAATTTTATTTTATTTTTTCAAATTTCTGAAACTAGTTGTTTTGGGACTGATTGTTCCTAAAGGCTCTTCTTCACTTGCTTGCCCTATTCTGTTAATAGAAATAATTAAAGAAATTTGTGTGTATGCACTGCTCTTTACTTTTAATATACTTGTCATTAAATGTAAAATAATAGCAATAGATCAAGAAACTCTGTAAGATGACAAAACATCATTATGGAATTAAATATTTTCATGAAATGGGTGAAACACTGTTTTTTAACTTTGAGATTACAATTTACCCTTCCTTTCCTTTTATTGGGGGGGATTAATATTTCATTATATGTGAAAGATCCCACTAAGATTATGTGTTACATATTTATAAGAATCCTGTTTGACCACACATACATACATGCATACATAAATTTTACCTATGAAGACCAAGAGATACAGAATAATAAAAAGAAAATATTTTTAGGATTGATTGATAATTTGTTCCGAGGAGAAAATAAAGGCAAAAAAAAAGTGAGAAATGTGTTATTAATAATTTTACTTAAAATTTATTTAATTATATGAATTATTTTAGAGTTGAAAAAGTCATCTTTATTGCGTTCAGTGGTCCTAGCATCCTCTTGCCAAAATACAAATTCTCACAGAATATCAAGATGGAAAGAAAGAGATACAAAGAATGTTAAAATATAGGACTAAAGCCTTTTGTCTGTTAAGGATATATTGAATGTGTGTATGAGAGAAAATACTTAAACTAATGAATATTTGTATTTTAATGTTTAAAATATTTGGAATTTGCTAGTTGAAAATAATTTAATTTTGATATTGTGATTAAACTATCCGATTATTTTGATTTGATGTTGGGTACATGACTATACATATTGTCCAAAATCATAAAAGTGTATGCTTAAAGTGTGAATTGTACTCTATTAAATAATGTCTCAATAAAAAATGTATAAAATATAAATTATTTCAAACATTCTCTCATAGATCAGACTCTACATATGTTAACAGGAAGAATCTTTCAATGCAAATAAATTGCACAGAATTATTGATTTTACTATTTGAATAATGACATTAAAATTAACTTTAATTTTTGAGAAATAATTTAAAAACTTTTTTAATCTTTAAAATACTGTATATAAGGAGCTTCCCTGGTGGCACAGTCATTAAGAATCCGCCTGCCAATGCAGGGGACACGGGTTCGAGCCCTGGTCTGAGAAGATCCCACATGCTGCAGAGCAACTAAGCCAGTGCACCACAACTACTGAGCCTGTGCTACAGAGCCCGTGAGCCACAACTACTGAGACCATGTGCCACAACTACTGAAGCCCGCATGCCTAGAGCCCATGCTCCACAACAAGAGAAGCTACCACAATGAGAAGCCTGTGCATCATGACAAAGAGTAGCTCCTTCTTGCCGCTACTAGAGAAACCCCGCACGCAGCAATGAAAACCCAACCCAGCCAAAAATAAAAATAAATTAAATAAATTAAAAAAAATACTGTGTATAAGATTCATGTTTCAAAGATCAATCAAACTATTGGCTTACTGTAAGGTAGGTGATGATTTTAAATATTTGTATAGTAAATGTATTTGTATAATTTTTTTCCTTAAATACCAAGATCTGTTACTTTTCAATAAACTAAAATATTAAATAACAGGGACAGTTTCTTGACTATCTATCACATTCATCTAATCTTTCTCAGAATTTTATAGTATCATTACAGTGTTAATTTTTGGAATTCTGTAAAATATAGTTCAATTTTATTTAGACATTATCTCAAATTTAGAGAAAAGTGCAGTAGAGAAACTTTAAAATATTTTTCTGAAGTATTTGAGAGAAAATTACCCATATGATGCCTCAGTATTTTTATTTATATTTCCCACATACAAGAATATTATCTTATATCTTTAGTCTTTTCTTGATTGTAAAGATCTTGACATTTCTAGCCAGTTTTTTGTTGTTGTTGTTATTGTTTGTTTGGTTTTTTGTTTTGTTTTGCATAATGTCCCAAATCTGAGTCTCTTTGATACTTCTTGTTTAGATACTTTTCATGCATCTTTGGAAGGTATATCAGAGAAGTGATACTGGGTCCTAGCAGCATCCCCAGGGAAGAAGTTTGACCCACTTGGGTTCTGACACCCTGTTCTAGCTATGCCTGGCCATCACCCTCTGGCACAGAAGCACTTACTAACTTCTTGTGAGCCACTATGGCCATACTTTTACCACCACACCAGCACAGGAGTCTGTCTGCCTTATTTAACCCTAACTAGTAGCTTTAGGCTGATTCATTCATGAAGGGAAAAAAAGGAGGAAAAATAAGAGAAAGGAGAAATGTAACACATTTTAAAACTGTTAATCAGGTTTAATTTACATAAAATAAAATTCACTCATATTAAGTGCACAGCTCAGTGAATCCACCACCACAATACAGCTGTAGCTTATTTTCATCATCTCTCCCAAATTTTCTTGTGTTCACTGCAGTTGATACTGTCTTCTTGGCCCCAGTTACATGGAAAAACTGTTCTGCTTTCTGTCCCTATAGTTTTGCCTTTTCTAAAGTTGTTTGTAAATAGAATCATAAAGTATATAATTTTTTTCCATCTAGCTCCTGACAACTGGAAATACGTTGAGATTAATCCATGTTGTATATACCAATAGTATTCTATCATTATCCCTTCACCATAATTTGTTTATTCACCAGTTGACAGATGTTCTGATTTGGGATATTAAGATGAATGTTGTTATGAACCCCTGTATCTGAATTTTGTGTTAACATGTTTTTATTTGTTTTAGGTTGAACTGGTGGGTTATATGGTAAATACATTTTAAACTTAATAAGAAACAAATTATTTTCCAAAACTGTAGTACCATTTAGAACCTCTCCAACAACGAATGAATGTTCTAGATGTTCCACATACTTTCCAATAATTTGTATCGTCATTCTTTTAAATTTTAGCTATGCCTCTGTGTGTGTAAAGGTATCTCCTTGAGTTTTTAATTTGCATTTCATGAAGCCTACTGATCTTGAGAAATGTTAATGTGCTTATTAGCTATTCTTTGTATACTAAATTGACTTCAAAATTTTTTGCCCTCTTTTTATTGAGATTTTTGTCTCATCAAATTTTAAGAGTTATTTATATACTTCTGTGGCCAGATGATTGGTTAGATGTTTTACAAATTTTCTGCCTCCAAGTGTGTACCTTGCCTTTTCATTTTACCAACAGTGTCATGAAATGCAGACATTTTAATTTTAAAAAATTTATTATTGATTGATTGATTCATTCATTCATTCATGCTTGTTGTAGGTTAGGGGTCAGTGTTGGCTGACTTAGTCTGCACACGTCTTTTGTTCACTGCCTTTTTGTATCTTATTTTCTTATTCCTCGGAATATTAAGCATCCATACTCAGAACTCTAGTAGACATCTTGTGACTGTGCACAAATAAGCATAGAATAAGGGTGACTGTGAAGAAAGAGTCTGGGCTCTTAATGACACTAAAGTTCTTTAGTTCTAGCCCTGGACCATGACCTTTATGTTTCTTTTTATGTGGTAAAATTAAAACCCCTAATTTTTTCAAGCTACACTTTTTCAGATCCCATTGACAGAAGTTAAAAGCAATTCCTCGCTGATGTAGTATGAAAAGTTTTTTTTAAATTATAAAATACACTTCTTTTTGAAAAAATTACAATTAACATTCTCTTGACAAAATATTATATTAGTAGTGGAAACTACTTTTATCAGATATTTATTGGATACTTAAATATTGAAAATTAAATATTGAAACATATTTATTCATATACTAGTGAACTAGTGATGTCTGTGGTAAATCAGTATCAATAAAGTACAGAAATATACATTTTGGGGTTCCCTATATCAATTGTGGTAGTTGTAATAAAATTATACACATTGGTAAAACTCTTTAAATATACACTCAAAAGAAACAGTGAATTGACTTGCATACGATTTATACCTCTATTGAGCTGCTTTAAAAATCTCATGTGACTTTTATGAAGGATTTAACATTGAGTCACTTATTCATATAAATGAATTCTAGATACCACAAATATGAAAATCTATTGACTAAAAGAGAAATTTACCAAATGCCACTTAATTTTTTTTCACATGATAAATACTTGTCAAACCTACGAAGTATGAGAAAGAGTTTTGAAACTTCAACTTTGATTGTGCCTATTTTAATGGCTTACTATTGTGAATATTTCTGTCTTTTTTTGTAAAACAAACTAAGCTGATTTAAGGTCAATGGTGAAACTGTCAGCTGTGAATTTCTTAACTTCATTATTCTTTCATATCCTCTGTAAGGACAATCTCAGTTTATATCATTCAATTGAACTTTGTCCAAGAAGTTACCTTTATTTATCTTGAAAATTGTTTTCTATTGTTGTAATATATGCCCACTGGAAGGTTTTGGTTTCGGATTGTTGGGATGGTTAGGTTTGAAATTCGTGAAAGGACAATAAAATTCAGATAAGTATAATAATATTATCATTATTATTTATTTTGTTTCAGTTAGTCATACTTCACTGTAACATATTTATTCTGGAAATTAACCAGAGATGCTATATATGCCAAATCTGCATGTACTCTAAAATGTATTTAACTAGGCTGTTGCTACTGGAGCCAGTAACAGATTTCCTTTAGGGTTCAGAGGGCTGCACTGATATCTGACAGATGTGTGTAGTGATTCTTCATATTCCAATCAGTATTTGATGCTTTTGAACTTACATGAGCATATGCCTGCATGCACTGCGTTTTCTGAGACTTTACAAGGAAAAAAAGAAAAAAAAAAAAAAACCTCACAAACAAGAACACTATGCATTTTTATCAGCTTGCTTAGAGAAACAGTCTGACACACTTTATTTTCATTTTGTGTCTGTCAAGCTAAAGTACATGCTCCAGGGTGAGAAAAGAAATAGGGAACAGATATTTCCTTGAATTGATAGACATGACATTTGTGCAACTAGGTAGATAGAATGATTCACAGAAATGGAATAAGAAGGAAGAAAGGTGAAATGTAAAAGCTGGAACTAATGTTATCAACCCAATCTGTTATCTGAGCTCACAAGTTAAATATAGTATTGCAATGTCAGCGTTTCTCCAGCAAAGTAGGACGCTATAAATATCCACTGCATGGAAGCAATATTTGACCTATAAAGAACCACCATCCCAACAGTACTTGGTGCAGAAATTGGATAATGTTTGTCTGCAAAGTGGCAGACTTTGGAGTCTGAGCTGAACAGAGCAGTAAGTTCCATGTAAAGTAGCAATAAAATATGTTGTAAATTTTCCAGTTTGAATTGATATGTTTTACTCATTATACATTTTTAAGAACTACCAGATTTAACCCAGCATCCTGAGCACTGTCTTAACAGAAACTGTGATATTTCAATTCCAAACTGTACTAAAATTCTAGTTGGATGGTGCAATTCTATAAAAATTATAATACTAATTAATGAAAAGGCACTACTATTTCCTGTTTCAAAGCATGTGTTCATGCTTCAGTGCTAGTGACTTAGGAGTGTTTGGAATACCATAAAACACAATTTATAGAATATTTGTAAATTGATAGGCTATCTGTATTTGGGTTTTGTTTGTTTGTGTTTTGGGCAGGTCACAGATATGCAGATGGTACAAATTAATCTAATATCTTCCCATTTGCAGAAAAATCTGTTGATTTTTTTGGATACAGAAACACTGTTTTTCACACTTTTCACAGAACGTGATAACATTTGCATTAGGCAGCAAAGGGCAAAATATTTATTAAAATATTATTTACCATTTCTGAAACAATTCCTGCCAATTCTGTATTGGTAGCACTGTGACTGGTGCTCCTCTAACATTTGATTTTTTAATCTATTTTACTTCCATCCAACCTGAAAAAATTATATTTCAGCCATGTTAACTTTAACAAACATCCATTTTATCTGAAATTTATGTTTCATGAAATATATTTTATAATTAACGAAAATATTCAAAATTATTATTTCAAGATATGTCATAATTCTTCCATAGACAACAAGATAAACAGGTTAATATTGTGTTTTTTAATCTATGAAAGTGTTGTTATAGCTATAGCAAAAATAAATGATACAAGTTCTTCTTAATGCTAAAACTCAGAGAACAACAGTTCACATTTGGTGAATGCCTTTCCATGTTTTTTATAATAAAATTTATAAAAATAAGTTTACTCTATTCATAATATATTCAAATTTGAACTGCTTTGCTTGAAAATATAGTAAGAACAATGAAAAGAATCATTTTAATAGATATACTTTATTCTATATTAGGCATCTTAATAGTTTAAATGCCTTGTTGTGGAACTAGGTTATTCCTATTTTTTCAACTACATAAATATTTCTACTATAAATTTTTCTTTGATTATTTATTATTCAATATAAATGCCTAGAAGCTAAACATGTAAGTCTTAGGACAGATACTTTTTATAGATTGGGCAAAATAGAAAAAAATTGCCTGCTATTTGTACTATTTTAAGCTTTCACTAGCATTGGTTGAAAGTGCTCATATCTCCAAGTTCTTATCAGTATTGGGTACCATCATATTTTGTGGTAGATGGAGAAAAAATATTTTCAATTTCACTTTAATGATTTTTAATAAACATTTAAAAAATATAATAATTGGCTACATTCATATTTTCTCTAATGAGCTGTCTAACCAAACTCTGGTCCTTAGTACAATTTCACTTCTTAGAAAAGTTTCACTTAAGACAGCCCTACATTGAACTAGTTTCTCCAGCTATCCTTTATTAATACTCTTATAATCTTCCCACATATCTCTTTTCATAGTTTAATTAAATATTCATTTACATAATTGCTAATTATCTATCTTTACAATGGAGGGCAGAGACCATGCCTGCTTTGTCAACATTGTCCCAGTGCCTACAATATTCTATAATAAATGGTACTTGCTAAATATGTTTTTGAATGTTTGGAGGGAATTTTATTCTCATTTTAGAGAAAAAATAGTTTAGCAAGGTTAAGTTTTCTAAGTTTACATAGTTATTAAGATTGGGAACTAGAAATATACAGGAAATAGGAATATACAGGAACTAGGAATATACGTATATTCCTGTATATACACAAAAAGCATAATTTATAAGAATGATAGCCTATATTTTCATTTTAAACTCATCTAACTATAATTTGATTTCAGAAAAACATGGTAATCTTTGTTTTTACTCCAATCCTTACCAATACCAACAATATAGTCGCTCTTTAGTCACCCAAGAATTTCTTACTGTTTAATCTTCAAATGTTTCCTTTTCTCACTTGATTTATACTTCTAATACTATTTGAGATTTGTGATCTGCCTTCACTGGTCCCACAAAAATAAAATTATTACTTTTAAACTCCTTCTCTACTTTTCTTTTTTTGTTTGTTTAATTCTTTAAAACATAGGCATCTTCCAACCCAATTTGTTCAGAGCAAATTAGGTTTTTAATAGGAGTGTTAAAAATCTAACACTTTTAGAAGTCTAAAAATAACAAAAATTTAATAGGAAAAATATGTAAAATTAGAGATTATGAGATTCAGTGCATGGATGAAAAACTATTAGCAAAGTGGGTCATAAAAACACAACTGAGTAAAATATGCTCTCAGGAGAAATTGATTTTGACAAGTTATGTTAGGAATTTTATGAAAATATTATCTTTGGCTTTAAAAATATTCCTGCTTTATTTATCACTTTGTTAATATATCAATTATGAAACCACACAAGCAACCAAAATGTAATCATGAAAATATTTTTTTCTGTACATGATTTAAAAAGTATTTTCCATGTTCAGTCTTACAAGATTCTCGTTTTCAGTACCAAAATTTACATTACCATAATGATTTTTTTTCCGTTTCTATTTAAAAATAAGTATGAATCAGGGTGAAACCTGCAAAATGATTTTTTTAATTGCTTGGATATTCTTTTTTAACTTATGTCCATGAAAATTAATTTTTATTTTTAATTTCTCCCATCATTCTTCTCTCCATATTTGTTGCAATTAGAGCAGTATCATTTACTGCACTATGTTACATTTATTTCATTATTCACTTAAATGCATAATATCTGACCTGAATGCTGGGTCCTAGATTTGTTCTCTTGATTAAGTTGTCCATTTTCAATCATTAAAATCAGTTCTTTGCAAATGGTGCAGCTCAGGTCATCCCAGTCATCTCTTAGACCCATCTGGATTTTCCCCAAGCAATTTAACTTGCTGTGGGGAAAAATGTCTAAAAATAGAGCTGACTGTTCTCACTTTGCATTGACGACCAAAGAGTTCAAATGGGTATAATCACTGTCTGGAAATCCTTCTATATTTTCAACTGTCCCAAATAATTATTTCATATCTTTTTTCTTTCACCTAAAACTGTCAACAAGCACTTCCATAACGATGGAAATGAAAGCTATTAAGAACTGCCACATTTCGTATCCACCAAATCAAGCTACCCGCACTGTATCCATCTTCAATGTTTTCCACATTGATATAATGAAAGCAGCAACACTGAATACTTGGTGTTCTCTCTTGTCTTCTCAAGGATTTTGCTCCTGTGATTGTTCTCCCTTCTATTTATCATACCTATCAGCATAGTTTTACTATATACTTCTTTATGAGAAATATGCACTCACCATCACTCTGCTCCCCTCAGACTATCTCTATCTGCTCCCCTCTATTTCACAGGAAAATCCCCCAAACTGTGCATACTCAGTGGCTCCACATTCATCACTTATTCTCTCACTAACCTTCTCTGATAAGGCAAATGTCTCCTCTCTACAGAAATTATCACTGTCAAGTTACCAAAGGTCATTATTGTGCCAAATCCTTTTTATTAGTCAATTGAATACTGTAGAAATCCCTCTTTCCTTACCCACTGTCCCTTGAAGGCCATGATTAGCTCCTGGAGGCTGCCAAAACTTTTCCTTGAAAACCAAACTTATACATTTCCTCCCTAAAATCCCACTGGATGTCTAACAGCTTCTCAAAATTAAGAGTTGAAGAACAGAATCCATGGAATTTTCAGAAAACATTTCCCTACCCTAGATATTTCCATCTTGATTATAATACTGCATACACCAATAAACTCAAAATCTAAGTCTTCTTTGATTACTGTTATTTCTTTACCTACTCATCTATTTCTTCATTAGGACTATTTGTTTTATCCTCAAAATACATCTCAAAGGTGACCCATTCTGCACATTCCCCCGAAGCTTAGTTAGTTAACTCTCCACTGTTTCTGGCACTAACATCAACAACAGCCTCTGACAGGTTCCCTTGCCTCCATCTTGCTCTCATATAATCTATAGAAGTCACAGAGACCTTTATAAATCTAATTTATACTAACATCTGACAGACCCCAAGGCCAAAATTAAATGGAACAAAAATGACTACTTTTAATGATAAAAGGTACAATTCACAAAGTAGGTAGACACTGTGAACCACTGTACACCAAACAAAAAAGAAACAAATATATATAAAGCAGAAACCAGAAGAAATATAAGAAAAATATCTATAATCATAGTGAGAATTACTTAACATTTCCCTGAGAATATTTTGAGTGTTGAAAAAATAAATAAGAATGTAAACATCTTGAATAATATTAATGATTTTAATATAACAGATTTAGAATCTTATATTCTACACAAATATACTTAAAGCTTTGCCTCATACATTGCTTTTAAACGTCTATAGGACATTTAGAACAACTGGCTAAAAGACAAATATTACTAAATTTCAAAAAGTAGAATTCTTGTAAGATACATTTTTGACTATACTATATTAAAACTGGAAAGAAAAAACTTCTACGTCTGTGTGTATATATGTATTATTTGGAATTACATATATATATATATAATTCTAAATAGTTCTTGCATCAACTATAAAAAAATTCCTAGTAGTATACCAGAAGAATAATGTATCCTTTTGAAATATATTTTATTACAAGAAGGCAAAACTAGATACACATTAGGAAATGTATTAATACAATTTTTACATTAAAGGAGAAAAACAATATTCTAGAAGTTAAGAAGGAATTTGAGAGAGCCATTCTAAGTTAAGAGTCTTAATAAAATAGGAATAGAATGAAACTTCTTTAACAGGAAAATAAATAATCCATATAAAACCAAAAGAAACAGCATTTTTACCATTAAAGTAAAGAATAAGATAAGGATGCTCACTACTCTTAATAAACATTGTTCTGGAGGGTTTAATCAATGCAATAAGACAAATTTATAATAAGCAGAATTCATTATTTGCAGATGATATAATGTTTGCTTAGAAAATCCAAGAGAATTATCCAAAGGAAGTATTAGAATTAACATAATTCAGTCAAGTCATCTGATAAAAGATAAATGTATAAAAGAATAACTTTTTTATATGTTAACAATAACAAGTTAGAAAATGAAACGGAAAAATTGGAATCACGAAATACCATTTCCTGAGTGATATTTTCCAGAATGTCTAGTACTAAAGTAATTTCTTCTACATTTAAACACCTGAAACATTTTATATCTATTTGTTTATACTACTTAGCAATTATTTATTATGCATTTTATTATTAGTGCACAGGAATATTATGCCCACTCTGTCATAAACCCCACTGCAAAATATATCTCTGATTTATAATTCTATACCCCTGTGGTCCCTAATATGACAATTTCTATATTATGAACTTATTATTAGCAAAATAATGGATAGGAATCAAACACATATATATTGGAGAAATAATTTATGTTCTATGCTTTCCAAATTAGATCCGTGATGCATAAACACTTAATTTTGTTTCTCTTCTCAGGTGATCATACACATTTTTAAAAATTTAAAGTTTATTTGAAAAAGTAGACATTATGACACGCTTTACATATTATACAATCACATAATATAAAATTAACAATACATATTTTTTCTTCTATGCCAATTTTGTTTTGTCTTATTGTTTGTCTTTAATTTCTAATGGTCTTGCTTTTGAGTTAAGTGTAGCAATTCTCTATGGCCACTGTCTAAACTTTGTAAAAAAAACCAATCTCTCATCAAGCGGGCCATGATTTATCAGGAATTTTACATTTATTTAGTAAAATGAAAGTTCCAAGGATGTCAAAGTAGTTTAAATATTTCAATACTAAGATCAGTGTTGTTTTTGGGTTTGTTTTTTTTGTTTGTTTTTTGTTTTTGTTTTTTTGGTATTATTGAGTAACAACTAGATGCAGGTAATTTTAATATTGATATAATATAGATAGATATAGATGTATAGCTATTTATATAGATACATATGTACTTATATATATGTATTTATAAAGAATGCATATATATATATATAGAGAGAGAGAGAGAGAGAGAGAGCTCTATAGATATGGATATAGATATACTTTTTCCTAATACACAACATGATAAGAACATGCAAGGCATTTTTTTTTTTTTCCTTTTACATATCCTCATTGAAGAGCTTAATCTCCTTGGTTAAGATTACTAAGAAAATAAATGTAGAGCCAGTATCAAACGCTGGTTTGTGTGGCTCCACACATCTTGCTTGTGACCTGCTGCCTCTGGACACTCTCTTTTTCTCGCAGGAAGGTAAATTGTCTATGTTGAGGATACCATCCATATTTTCATCCTGTCTCATCAGTATCCATTAATTTTCTTATTGTCATCTAGTAAGTTCTCAAATGACATGAGGTAGGTGAAAGGTGTAGTAAATCATTTAGGAAAGAGTTAGCAAATGTAGGTGTATGTGTGTGTGTACATGTGCATACACACACACACATTAATGGTGGCAGTTAGACAGGATTCATTTGCTACAGAAGATGACCCACAGGACTAAAATGACAAGTTTTACAAATCTAAGCTTTAATGCAGGAAAATGATACCATATAGCAAAGATTACAGAAATAATCACAATTCAAAGGCTGGCTCCTAGATGAGGTTCAAATAATGTGCATACAATCGCCAATCATCCTCCCCCTGCAGGGGAACCATGATCTGCTTTCTTTTGGGGGTCAGGAATCACTATCTTGTGCATGGAGTACCATGGAATCAGGGAGTCCACAATAGAGTATAAGCCCAGACTTCTTACACCCTGCAGGTCACATAGGCTTAATTTTTCTATGTAACCTACTGCAATGGCAGCGCCCTCTTGTGGATCTCACTGAGACCACATACACGTCATTTATCTCCACTGTGAATAAACTATGCTGCTAAGCTTAAACTGGTTTTTAAGCTTTTTATACAGCAACAGTATTAATCGGTAAACCTATGCCTTGACTAGGGGTTAGTGTCATACAGATGCATGTCTTACTTCAGTAAAATGGCTCAGGACAATTCCAGACCTGCCAGAATTGGCAATCACAGTATTATATATTTTAATAATCAGAAAGCATTTTATACACTTTTTAGTTGACACTGTGAAGTGAACCTGAGTGTATAAAACTTACACTTTCTTATAGACCCTAACCTATTAGTCTGTTCCAGTTTCTAAGACTGACATGCCCAGGAATCATGAAATTTATATATGTGATTTCTCATTTTAATTTTTACACATATTTTCATAGAAATTATCTAGTCTCCAACTTTTTGTCAGAAAGACATTTTCTTTTTTTAACTTTTATATGAAATGTTACTTGATACTTCATTATATAGAATAGATTAAAAAATGAACTTATCTATTTGGGGAAAAGGCAGAGATTTTTTTACCCCTACTTCCTCCACATTCCCATCCCTTAACGGTCCCTGAATACCATCAAGTAAATCCTAAGACTCCATGAAGCACAGCTTGAAAATAGCTGCTCTAATCCATTCCTATTGTACAGAATGTGAAACTGAGACTCACTGAGGTCAACTTTTATTTGCAAAGAAGTATTGCTCGTTAAGTGGCAATGATAAGAACCAGATTTTCTATCTTGCTTCCCAGTATTCTTTTCAAATTGAAGTATCAACAGCTGTCCAGTTGACATGTAGATAATATTTTCTTAGAAATAATAATCATTTATAGATCAAAATTATTAGGTGATTATTTTTAAAGAACATTAAGCAGATTAAATATGCTCCCACAAGTATATTTGATCTGTTAATTTGCATAGTTAATCTCCTCTTTATTCAGTCAAAAATAAATACATATTCAGCTTGTGGAAAAGTACCATAAGCTTAAATAATTAATATTGAATACTAATTACTAATTATTTGAATAATTAATATCTAATATGTAGCACCACTATCTTTTATTGATTTTAATATCTATGTGTTAGTCTCCTTTTACTGTCTTTGCTTAATGCTTCTTAACATTGTGTCTATTTCATTGGCTATTTTTTCTTTCATAGGTATACATAAAATAATGGTGTTATCTTAGAATGGCTGATAACTTAGTTTCATGAAATACATACATTTTTTAGAAGGAGTTTCCAGTGTTAGTTAGGTCAGCATGTTAATTGTGCTTGACAGTTGAGTCACAGGTTGAACTTTACCTAAAATTCACTTAGCTTCACTCAGAAAATAATGTTCTCTATGGCTTTTTGCTACACCTACTTTCTATCAATTCTAATACTATGATAAATTGAATTATTATTCATAATTATCTGGTTTCCCTCCCTGTAAGGCACAGAATAGTGTGTAATTTATTCTAGCATAATATACTTTAATCAACTTACACCTATAAAATGCTGCCAGAATTGTACAACCCTGACCATTGCCATGTGAATTGCAACAATTCCCATTGAAATCAGACTTGGTCAAGTCGCCTGCTAAGACAATAGAATGTGAACAGAAAAGACATACTTTAAGTGTCACTGAACTCTTTTTCCATTCCCTATCTTCCCTCTGCAACAACAATGTCATGGCCAGCTGAAGGTGGCTCCTTCATTCTGAGTCCTAGAATAAAAACTTTTGGAGCATGTTGGCTGTAAACTTGCAGCAAACATAAAACATAAGCAATAAATAGCCTTATGAGATTTGAGGGGTGCTTGTTTCTACAGAAAAATTTAATAAAAATTGACTAATATAAATACATTTAGTGTATATATATTTTTGCCTACCATGTACCAGGCATTTTTAGGATGTTGAAGTAGAGTTGTTAGCATGACAGGCAATCCCCTTCCTCCCCTTCATGAAGTTTACATTCTTGAGAAAAAAAATAAACAAGTAAACAAAAGAAAAGATAAATAAAAGAAAAAGAAATTTTGGAGAGTGGTAGGTACTATTGATGATATATAACAGTGGGTTTTTGGTCCTAGGTAGTTCTAGGATTTGAATATGATTACCAGGAAGGCATGTCTAAGGAGTGTGAATTTTGAGTTGAAATATAAATAACAAGAAGAAAATAACAATATGAAGATCTGAGGGCACAAGTTTTCTAGGCAGAGTTTACAGAAAATCTGAAGTCTGGGAAACAGGAATAGGGCATATTAGTGGAACAGAAAAAAAGCCAGTAGGCATGGCATGTAGTGAATTAGGAAGGCAAAGACAGAAGATACATTTGGAGAAGTGACAGAGGCAAGTTACATCAAGACTTGATGGGCTCAAGAAGGAGTGTGCAGTCTATTCTTACGTGAGTCTATAATAACCAACCCACACCTGTAACATGCTTTCAATATATAATAAGTCAATTACAGAACTGATAAAATATATCTTTATATCTTTAATTTTATTCCATTGAATTCTTGTTTCCTGACCTGTTATCTTTTACTTTCATTGTTACCTTTGGTCCTCATCCCTTAGCCTATGCCAATGATGGTGAGCTGGAGATTCCTCCTATACTGGAATGCATATTTACACTTCTGATAGTATCCCTTTTTGTCACTTAACACTCCAATTTAATCTAACCTCACCACCAGGGACCTTCTCTAGTGCCAACATCTATGGTTAGTTAGCATGCCTAATGAATCTTTCCTCGTCCTCTGAGATATAAACACAAAAGATATTCTTTTCTCTTTAAATGTTTTCAATCTTATGATTTTATTCAGTAAGACATTCTTTCTCTAGAAGGTGGAGAATCAGAATCTAAGTTAGTTTGGGATTGTTATTAAAAAAATAACTAGTAGGCATCAATCCTGTCTTCTGCATATGGTTATTATAAACTTAAATTATTTGGTCTCTAGCCTTTTCTTGAAAATGAAAAATCAATTTTCATTTAGTTTGGGGCATAATAATAGCTAAAACTAAGAGAACAGTTAACCAATTAATTGCAAAAGAATAAGAAAAATCTCTTTATTCAATAGTACCTGATTTGGCCAAGTGCAATACTGACCTACTCAAAACTAGACAAGAAATTATACATTTTCAAAGAACCTGATAAGTTCCCAGAGTTAGAGAAATAGAATCTGAAAATATTATACAGACCTTTTAATACCTGACAAGATATAATATGTATAACAATGATAATATGGAGAATTATTTTAACTGTCACACTGGTAAATCATTTACTTGACAAACCATTTTACATTACAAATATCAAATCAATGGCTTGATGAATATTATTTCTAGAGCATGTCTAAAAAACTGAATTGATTTAAAATTCATTAACAGAAAAACATTACATGGATATTTAGTAAGGTGGTATATAGATATGACAACATTTTCAAGTTGTATAGGGAAGATTAAATTTTTAGGAGTATTGCCAAGACATCTATTAAATGTTTTAGAATAATCTTAATCAAAAGTCATTTTACATATTTTAGTTATTTTAGATAGCCACAAAAAAAGAGGCCACATTAGCTATAAATCTAACCATATAACCTTCTGAGTTCATTCCTGCTTACTAACTTAGGTAAGTTCACATTTTATAAGACGTTATGGGTTTTTATTGATGTTTTAATGCAATCTTTATATTATCAACAAATATTGATTTCAAGACCAGTCTTCAAATTACTTCCTCTTTCCCCTAGTCTTGACTTTAAATAATCACAGAAATAAAATTCAGGACATATATTTAAATCTATTGTATCCTGAACATAGTGCTTCTTTCATGTAACCATAGAAAAAGGGTTTGTCATATGTGAAATCAGATAAACTATTTTGACCAGCAAAAGGCATATTCTTTAAAAACCTATCCTGAAACCATTTTGTTCTAGTCTTTTGTTTATATTACTGTATAAAGAAGGCAGGAGTGGTTTGGCTAAAGTTCTCAAGCAAGTGTTTAGTGAGATATTGCAGTTATAATAGCTAAGTGTTTTGCAGTGTTATTTTTTGTTTGTTCTTAAGGAATATAATCTTATTTATGTTCACGTGTTTTATTCAAATCCCGCTCTTTGGAACACCTGTAGTATAATCACCTGTGGTGATGTTTAAAATGCAGTTTTATGAATCACTCCTCATCTGCTAAACCAAAATTTCTATGGCGAGGTCCTAAGAATCTTGACAATTTCCTCTAAATTACACTGAAAATGAAGTTTGAGAATCAGGAACACCTACAGGATATTCTAATTAGAGAGCACTGTAATGATAGTTGATAGCATGCTTCTCATTCTTTTTTCTTTAAGTTACCACTTATATAGAACAACACAATTTGCAGATGCTTATGTACATATTCAGATGTATTTTCTATATGAAGCTTTGCCACTCCCACTGTTTCCATTGGTCAACTTTGTTTTCTCATTATCAACTTTATTTTCTCATTGTATTAGTCAGGGCCCAATGTGAAACAGATGGCACAAACAAATTTGAATAACTAAGACTTTATTCACAAAAAATAATTTCAAAAGTTTGGGAGGTATATGGGGGAACCATAATGAATAGTGCTCAGATTTGAGGTTAGTATCAATACAACTATCATCACCTCTAGCTCCAAATAGTAGAGATGAGGAAGAGACTTAGAATTCCAAAAGAAAGGAGAATTCTGTAGAACAGGTCATTATGGGAGAAACAGCACCCTTCTGTGAAGGGATACAGCAAGCACAGGGTAGACTCACAGTGTGGGAAACAGGGAACTGCATACCTTGACCTCTCTCTCCTCAAACTCTCCAGTCCTCCTCTATGATTTCTCATTGGTTAAACCCAACAGGAAGGCAAGGGACATGTGAACTCTTAGATGTGATTCAATGGATCAGGTAACCTGGCAGAGGATGGGATAGGGTAGAGTGGCTCTGGAAGGATGCAAAATATATCTAGCATACTTAGTCTCAAAATATGCATATATCATTGCTTTATACTGCTGAGTTGTTTGGTGATGATAATATACCTGAAATAGTGTATTGTTATGTGAAGTGATTTGTAGCTAATACAGTGCTGCTGTGATTTGCATGTATTTGTGTTTAAATGCACATTTATGTCAATACATTTTGTGTATATGTGACCATATATGAAAGAGACAAGACTAAAAAGAGAAAAAAAAATGCCTCTCACTGTTGACACAACTTTTTCATTGTAGTATTCCTGGTTTGCCAAGCTTTATTCTCATAATCTCTGGTTTAACTTTTCTTACTGCGTTTACCTCCTTTGGTGAATTGCAAACTTCATACCCCTTCTAATTATATTTTCTTCTCCACAATCATGTATATTCAAAATATATGGTGTATATATTACACGTTGTTTTTGTTTCTGATTTACACAAATACACATGCATGCACATGGAGTAAATATGTATCCATGTTGCTGCTCTGGCATTCTAATTTATTTCTAATGTAAATATCACCTAATAAACAAATTGGTAATAATTTCCAATGACATTTAACATTTGCTGAATATTTTATAGCTTAATATAAACACATTTCAATTTTGTTTGCTTTTTAAGTAAATTGAAAGACTGCACAAATAATTTTTAACAGAGGTTTTATTTCAACAATTATTCCTTTCTTTTATTGGTAGTTTGTTCACAGGATGCTTAACATAATTTACCTAATCCAAATTCACCTCCCTATTTTATTTAAAATGTTATGATTCTTGTTTCCCCATCAGTTGAAGCAGGAACCTAGGGAATGTTGGCTTTAACACTAGCAAGCATAATCAATTTTCAATTTCTCCAGAGAAGCAGTATTTTCCTTAGATCATTGCTACTTGCTCCTGGCTTATGAATAGATCATCACTGCCACTTTTCTGACAACTAATTCACCCAGCTGTAAGACGTAGCTTTACCAAGGAAACAACAATGGCATTTTAAAGTCTAGGCATATTGTAAATTCAGCTATTTTTTACTCTTACCAGTCCCCAAAGTCTAAGTGCTTAAGTTATTAGAGAAACAAAAGAAAGAGTAAGGAAGAAATCTGAAATATCCCTCCCAGGAGATGTTTAAATATAGCACAGAAGTACAACTATCTCTGGTGTAGGTATATTCATGCTTGGAAATATAGCTTCTTATTTTCACTCTCTTTAAGAAAGTAGGTATTTTTGTCAATTGTTTAGAATATTTTTTAAAGTAACGATAACTTAAGAGGGAGGTATTTATAAAGAACTAGTATTTAAATCATAAATATTGAAAACCTTATGAAGTTACAGCATATTTGCTTGATCAGTCTTGGGATAGTAGTGGTAAATTCAAATGTCTTTCTAGAACTTAGAGATCACTCAGAGGTAAGCACATCATAACCATTTAATTTCTATTCTGTTTACTTTTTAGGTATTGATTATTTTGTGTGTGAATTAACCTTGA
This sequence comes from Balaenoptera physalus, assembly GCF_965194825.1. Lineage (NCBI taxonomy): Eukaryota > Metazoa > Chordata > Mammalia > Artiodactyla > Balaenopteridae > Balaenoptera > Balaenoptera physalus. The sequence goes on along the minus strand of NC_138883.1, from coordinate 56,604,587 downwards.
GCTATGTTCAGATTTCTCAGAAGAAAAGTTTTAAAATAGTTTTGAAACTCAGTATTATCAGGTAGTACTCAAAATGCACTGTGAGATCCATTTTCAAACTTCTCTTTCCACTCTCAAAACAACAGTAAATAGTGGAGAGGCTATGCATGTGTGAGTTTAGAAGGTATATGGGATATCTCTGTATCTTCCTTTCAATTTTGCTGTGAACTTAAAACTGTTCTAAAAAAACAAAGTCATGTACACACTGCTATATTTATTTATTTATTGTATGGAAAATGGGAAGTCTAAAATTTTATTGAAATTTTCTGATAATCTCAACTAACTCTTCTAGTCTTTGTTTAATAACAATTATTACAGCAATAATAATAGCTAGCTCTTACATATTATAATACATACGATGGGGTGGGCACTATTCTAGGTGCTTTATGTGTATTAACCATTGACTTTTATTTATTTATTTATTTTAATTGGAGTAAAATTGCTTTACAATGTTGTGTTAGTTTCTGCTGTACTATGAAGTGAATCAGCTATATGTATACCTATAACCCCTCCCTCTTGGACCTCTCTCCCACCCCCCATCCCATCCATCTAGGTAGTCACAGAGCAACGAGCTGAACTCCCTGTGCTATATAGCAGGTTCCCACTAGCTATCTATTTTAACATGGTAGTGTATTTATGTCAAACCTAATCTCCCAATTCGTCCCACCCTCCCCTTCCCCCTGTGTCCACATGTCTGTTCTCTACATCTACGTCTCTGTTCCTGCCCTACAAGTAGGTTCATCTGTACCATCTTTCTAGATTCCACATATATGCGTTAATATACGATATTTATTTTTCTCTTTCTGGCTCACTTCACTCTGTATGACAGACTCTAGGTCCATCCACATCTCTACAAATTACCCAATTTTGTTCTTTTTTTATGGCTGAGTAATATTCCATTGTATATATGTACCACATCTTTTTTATCCATTCATCTACCATTGGACATTTAGGTTGTTTCCATGTCCTGGCTATTGTAAATAGTACTGCAATGAACACTGGGGTACATATGTCCTTTTGAATTATGGTTTTCTCAGGTATATGCCCAGTAGTAGGATTGCTAGGTCATATAGTAGTTCTATTTTTAGTTTTTTAAGGAACCTCCATACTGTTCTCCATAGTGGCTGTATCAATTTACATTCCCACCAACAGTGCAAAAGGGTTCCCTGTTCTCTACACCCTCTCAGCATTTACTGTAACTAGATTTTTTTATGATGGCCATTCTGACTGGTGTGAGGCGATACCTCACTGAAGTTTTGATTTGCATTTCTCTAATGATTAGTGATGTTGAACATCCTTTCATGTGCCTCTTGGTCATCTGTATGTCTTCTTTGGTGAGATGTCTATTTAGGTCTTCTGCCCATTTTTTAATTGGGTTGTTTGTTTTTTTGATATTGAGCTCCATGAGCTGTTTGTTCACACTACTATATTTAAAAAGGATAACCAACAAGGACCTACTGTATAACACAGGGACTCTGCTCAATGTTATGTGGCAGCCTGGATGGGAGGGGAGTCTGAAGGAGAATGGATACATGTATATGTATTGCTGAGTCACTTTGCTATGCACCTGAAACTATCACAACATTGTTAGTTGGCTATACTCCAATATAAAATAAAAAGTTTAAAAAAATAAATAAAAATAAAAAAATAAAGTCTTTAAAATAAAACAACAACAACAGTTATTTTTTTAATTAAAATATATAGTTACAATAAAATTACAGGTTTTATTTTTTTTCTTTTCTCATTGGGCTAGATAGGAACTGGAACAGATAGCTACAACCCAGGCACCTTGGATCCACTGTGCTCTGGGTATAAAACTGGGCTAAAGGATGGGAGTCTGACTCCTGAATTAATAATAATTAAGACTGACAAAGTACTGAAAATGCAGTACTATGCAATAAATTGTTTTCCCAGTTAAAATGACAACAAATTTGCTTTGGAAACTTACAAAGTAAGAGGGAAAAATAAACATATTTGGCCAGTACTCCAGATAGTAAAATATGCCATGAATCTGTGGTAATTATGATTATTGAATTCTGGAGAAGAGATAATATTAAATATAAATTAAATGGATAAAATTCTAAAAATAGGCATACATACAAGACTTCACTTTATGATAGATAGTGAGTAAAAGAGGGCTTATACAGTGCAGTTTATGCTGTTGAGACAAATTGGGCAACTTATTACCACCATTCCCCAAATAAATATATAGAGAGAAATTTATCTATCTATCTATATCTCCTAATATATTCTTTATACCCAAAATTAATTCTATATGAATCAAGTATTTGAGCAAAAACTAAGTCATAAAACTTCACAAAGAATGAATAAATGTTTGCAGAATGAAAAATCATGTCCAGCTAGACATAAAATTCAGAAGGCATAAAGAAAATTTTTGATAAATTTGACTACACAAATATTTAACATTTTGAATGTAAATAAAAAACAAAATACAAGTTAAAAAGCAAACTGCCACATTGAGTAAAAATATTTGCAATATATATGACAGAGAGGGATTTGATTTCTTCAATATTATACGTAAAGTGTTTAAACCAAGCAGTAAAAATAGATTGTATAGTACAAAATGGACATGAATTGAAAATGCAATTTCTATAAAAAAGAATAGTCAATCATACATGACTATATGAAAACTTGTAAACCATATGTAAGGTGTGATTTTTAAAAAACATGCAGCCATGAGTACCCAGGCATAATAAATAGAAGAGAAATACATTTTAAGCATTCTATTTGCTTTTGCTTTATTTTGTTTCATATTTCTTCCTACCTTTTTTTGTATTGAGTTTAAAATAATCTACAAGTAAGTTATTAGAACTAATAAGAGTTTTGCAAGATAAGCATATACATTCACTATATAGAAATAAAATTATATATATATAAATGTATAAACTTATATACACACACTATTAATGAACATCTGGAAAATAATATAAAAAATACTGCCATGTAGTACAAGGTATTGATATGATGTACAATAATTAGCAAAATACATTGTAAGATATACTTTATATGATAATATTATTAGTAGTATAATTAAGTATTATTACAAGGTATATTATAAGTCTAACACTACAGCATCAAAACCAATATATCCTAATTCTAACTAAATATGTACACAATTTCTAGGCTGAAATTACATATATATATATATATATAATTTTTTAAAAAGACCTGTAAAAATGGAAAAATTCTTACTACTTAGTAATAGCAAGAAAAAGAAGAGTTAAAATGGACAATATGTTTGAGCCAGCAGTCTAATAAAAAAATGGTGCATATGATAAGCAAATGAAAAGATCTGTCAATAGGGAATTCAAATAATCACCACAATACAACACCATTATGCATCTATTAGAATGGCTAAAATTAAAATAGTAGACATACCATGTACTAGAATCCTTTACATTTTTGGTACTTCTTTCCACACTATATTTTGTCTATCCAGACATTCTATTTAGCAAGATGCTTAAGTTACCTTTGAAATTTCACCTGAAATTTGCAGCACTGATATAGTTCAAATTTAGAGTGGTTTGTCACAATTGAAAATGTATTATAAAATATCAACATCTAAAATACAATATCTATCAATAAAAGACTCCTACCCTTTATTCATCTCCTTCTATTTCATGTATTCATCAATTTATTTAATAAATATCTGTGGGGGCTTCCCTGGTGGCGCAGTGGTTAAGAATCCGCCTGCCAATGCAGGGCACACGGGTTCGTGCCCCGGTCCGGGAAGATCCCACATGCCGCGGAGCGGCTAGGCCCGTGAGCCACAACTACTGAGCCTGCGCGTCTGGAGCCTGTGCTCCGCAACGGGAGAGGCCGTGACAGTGAGAGGCCCGTGCACCGCGATGAAGAGTGGCCCCCGCTCGCCGCAACTGGAGAAAGCCCTCGCACAGAAACGAAGACCCAGCACAGCCAAAAATAAATTAATTAATTAATTAAAAAAAAAAAAAAATCTGTGGAACCCACCATATTCCAGACAATGTTCCAGCACTAAGAATATATCAGTGAATATAATGGTCAAAGTGACTTAGATCATACTGAGTTTCCTGTTTAGTTAGGTGAGAGAGATAATAAAGAAAAAAAAGATTATAGGATATGTTGTCATATAGTGATAAGTGCTGGGGGAAAAGTAAACCATGAACAGGTCAGAGAGAGTGGAAGAACCTTGTAATCTTGAATAGGGGTTTAGAAAAAGCCTCACTGAGAAGATGGACTATGAAGGATAGCCAGAAGAAGAGGTGCTGATCAGTGCAGATATCTAAAGTTCCACACAGGAGTCTCTGCTGCTGAAAAATCTCAATGACAAAGATGGCTGACATAAAATAAAATTCGTGATTGTTTAAATACAGAAATATAGAAATTGAATGTTACATCTTAACAACATTAATGCAATTCATTATGTTCATGTGGTGTGTTCATATTTCAGATTGGGGTTACTCTCTCTTCAACTACCACCTCATCCTCCTACCAGTTTAGACTGTTAATTATTTTAGTAGATCTGCCTACTTTCATATTAACATGATAATCATGATAATCATTATCAATATGCATTTATTCTGAGGGCAATTGGAGCAAAATCCCATGTGGGATGTTTAAATTTTCTCATTTGTAAGTTCAAGGAGATGGTAAAAATGGCCAACTATGCCATTTAACTGCTATAGCCTAAGGCAAGCTGTTCTGAGAAAATCACTGAGTGGGATTTAACCACCAAAATAAAGGTGAAGACCTCTTGGTCATATTTCATTGGATACACATGAATACATCTTCTTCAGATTAAAGACTAAATTCTGCAACTGCTGAAGGGGTTGAACAGCATGATATTCCATTTTTAATCTCAGAAGCAATAAATTTATGAGTGTGTCACCTCATTATGTTTGCTGTGTAATACATGCATTGTAAAATACTATATATTGTTTAGAAATAGGCTCTGTAAATTTCTGAGCATTTAATTTACAAATTTTATATATTAGAATTTACTATGAACATTTTTTACAATATTCCTCAGAATTATTGTTTCCTATCTTCAGTTATATTAATTATATTCTTAAAATTAATATATCAATATTTCAAATAATATATTCTTGATAGCATTTTTAGTTTCTACGCATTTTAATGTTTTATAAATGGAAAATGAAACTGAACAATCAACTTACATAAATTAACCTAAATAAAATTTGTTATGTATTAACCTTTCAATCCTGAGTAAAGTATTTACAAGTACTAGGATAATAGACACAGCTACCCTATGTATCAGACCCTGACCATGGTTGAATGTAATTTATTGAATGCTTTCTCTTCATTTCTAGGGCTTCTGTTAGGGCTATTATAATCATTGTTGCTGTTGTTATTATTAGTAGTATTGGTAGTAGTTTCATATTGGTTCCTCTTAGGCTTCTGTTAGAAAGCAGGAAATTCCAGCTAGGCTACTCTAGCTTTTTTTAGGCACTGGAAAATACTAGCATGGAATGAAACCTGAAAATGTCAACAATATTTAACCTGAATTAAAAAGATATTTGTTTCAATATTTCATGTAATTTTCTTCATTTTGATAAGGTCGAAAGTCCTTTTGTTTAACTCTCAATGCTTAAGTATAATAAAAGAGAGGCTGAAAATTCAGATTTTTTTTCTTTCTTTCTTTTAAAGAGAATATAATTCTAAAGCAACACAAAAGCTGAGCAGGAGTAAGAATAAGTAATCACATAAAAAAGAACATAGGGCTTCCCTGGTGGCGCAGTGGTTGGGAGTCTGCCTGCCGATGCAGGGGACACGGGTTCGAGCCCTGGTCTGGGAGGATCCCACGTGCCGCGGAGCAGCTGGGCCCGTGAGCCACAATTGCTGAGCCTGTGCGTCTGGAGCCTGTGTTCCGCAACGGGAGAGACCGTGATGGTGAGAGGCCCGCGCACCGCGATGAGGAGTGGCCCCCGCTTGCCGCAGCTGGAGAAAGCCCTCGCACAGAGACGAAGACCCAGCACAGCCATAAATAAATAAATAAAATTTAAAAAAAAAAAAAAAAAAAAAGAACATAATTTTTCTTGGGATTATAAGAGGAGTAGAGAGGCAGTATAGAATCAATAATGTAACTTATTCCAAAATGAATGTAGAGAAGAAAGAGAGAAAGAGGAACAAGAAAATAAATAACTATGGTCTGACTTTAGAGAGGAAGTTATGTTTAAGTGTGTTTATTCTTTGAATATGTAATATGTTCACCTATACACAATTCAAAAATTACAAGAGTATATAATGAAAAGTCTTCCTTCCTAACACCCAGCCACTCAGTTTCCCTACCTGATGGCCAGGCAAAGTTTTCAGCTTTTAGAAAAACCCTACACCTGTACAAAGATAAACACATATATTTTAATTTTCTTATACAAAAGGTAGTGTGTTCTACATATTATAGTTTGTTTTACAATTTATATCATATCTTATAACTCATTCCATACCAATACAGAAAGAACTTGTGATTTTAAATTTTAAATTATTTCATCATATGAGTAAATTATAACAACTAATTTTCTATTGGTGGATTTTGGTTGTTTTAGTTTTTTGCTATTATAAGTAATGCTGTAATGAATGACCTTCGAAAAGCAAGTTCATATACATGCAAGTATATCTGTAGGTTAAATTCTCATGAGTAGATTTAATGGGTCAATGTATGAATGAGAATGCATTTATAATTTGGGGGATACATTATTAAAGTGCCCTCCAATTGGAATTTTGCCAATTTACTATTGCACTAGCAATATATGAAAATGACTATTTCCTCAGCATTCAACTACACAAGATTTTTACAAATTATTAAAATTCTATTCCTATTTGAAAGGTGAAACTTTATATCTCAATATGTTGTAATTTGCTTTTCTCTTATTACTAGTGAAAGCATCGTCTTTCCATAAGTATAAGAAAAACTTATATTTGTTTCTGTGAAGTTTTTTATAGCCTACTTTGTATATATTATTAGATTTTTTGCTTTTGTTTAAAAGAAATATGAATATGTTAAGGAAATCACTCTACTATTCGTCCTATGAGATGGAACTTTTTTCCCAGTTATTTTAATCACTTTGCCAGACAAAATTGCTTTAATGTTTGGTTGGTCAAAATTATTCATGTTTAATTTTATTATTATAGCAACTTATAATATGTTTAGAAAAGCTGTCTCCACTTCAATATCATTAATGATGACAAAAATATCTCATGAGTAATTTTAGCACATCTAGAGTATTTTTATACAGCTGTTATCTTTGAAATGTGGAATTCCTTTTGTGTAAGGTTTGAGGGGTGAATCCAGCTTATTTTTTAGGTAGCTCTAAAGTTATTTCTGAACAATTTACTTATAACCTTTCCTTTGTCATTTTATTTAAAATGCTATCTCTAATGTATAATAAATCTCATATTTACTTAGGTGTATTTTCTGACTTTCTATTCTTTCCCATAGATCTCTCAGTCTATTTTTGTGAAGTACTACAATATAGTTTTTAGATATATTTTAATATCTTGAAAATGTAGGCTCGTACCACCTTATTATTAATTTTTTGAAAAAAAAATTAGCAAAGATGGAACTTTTATTTATTCAAATGGATTTTTAAAATCAGCTTGTTTACTTTAAAAAGTCATGGTATTAAATGTATAGTTTAACATAAATAGAATTGATATGTTTATGAGATTTTCTTCCTACTCAAATACCTGGAATCCTTTCTATTATTTTCCACATTTGAAGTGGGGGATCAGTAACGAGACACTTTTATATTGTAATATTTTGCTTAGTTTGTATTATACTTATTCCTAAGTACTGTTATTATAAATGTGTTTCCCATTATGTCTTTTTTAAATATTTTATTTTCTTGTGATATCTTTGTCTAGCTTTTTTTTAAAAAATAAATTTATTTATTTATTTATCTATTTATTTTTGGCTACGTTGGGTCTTTGTTGCTGTGAGTGGGCTTTCTCTAGTTGCGGCGAACGGGGGCTACTCTTCGTTACAGTGCACGGGCTTCTCATTGCGGTGGCTTCTCTTGTCGTGGAGCACGGGCTCTACGCACGCGGGATTCAGTAGTTGTGGCTCGCGGGCTCTAGAGCGCAGGCTCAGTAGCTGTGGTGCACGGGCTTAGTTGCTCCACGGCATGTGGGATCTTCCCGGACCAGATATCGAACCCGTGTCCCCTGCATTGGCAGGCGGATTCTTAACCACACTGCCACCAGGGAAGTCCCCCATTATGTCTTTTTAAGTGGTTGATTTCTGTAGATATCGTGTAACTTTCAAAATATTTATTTCCATTAACCTCTTTGTTTTATGTAATTTATTTTAGTTGATTTTCTTGGAATTCCAAAGTATACGACTTTCAAACAGCATAATATATGCCAAAATTTCTTAGGAAAAGCTGGAAAAGAGATATACTCATCCAGGCACAAGTTCAAGTGTGTGCAAGAACCAAACATCACATGCAGAATGGTACATCTGGGATATAGCAAGGATACATTAACATACCCAACTGACTTTTGTAATTTATAAGGCAGTCTTGAAAATTTTTCTAACAGTTTAGAATAGATTTGTTGGACATATTATTCTTGTTGATAATGTCTTTATTTTAGAATGTATATATTTAATATATAAGTCTGTAATATGTAGAATTTGTATTTTATTAATGATTACACTTTAAAACTACTGTCAAATGGATTTTAATTTTAAAGTAAACTATACCAAGCAGGAAAATATGATATTTATACATTTATATTTAGCTACAGTCAGATGGAGATTACTATATAAACATACTGTATTTTGAACTGTTGAGTTATTTAAATAGAAGCAAACAAAGTGAAGTTTTTAAAAAAATCATTACAAGTTGATTGACAATACTGAGTAAAGTGAGTTTACAATATTTGCAGACTTTTTCATTCTTTATTTTTTTTTGTCAACCCAGCAGCTGACAATCTTCCAATATTCATAATAGAAGCTGAAAATTTCAGACACTTACTTTTCTTGCCTCTCTTGTGTCTGAAGTATGGTCCCTGATCTTATTTTAGCAGAAGCTTTGAGGGGACAGCATTAAGGGGAAGAATCTACCTGGCATATATGGCAAAAGAGGATACAGGCATGCCTCATTTCATTGTGCTTTGTTTTATTGAGCTTTGCAGGTATTGCCTTGTTTAAAATTGAAGGTTTTTGGCAACCTTGTCCTGAGCATGTCTGTCAGTGCCATTTTTCCAAGAGCATTTGCTCACTTAGTGTTTCTGTGTCATATTTTAGTAATTCTAACTATATTTCAAACTTACTCATTATTATTATGTTTTTTATGGTGATCTGTGATCAATGATCTTTGATGTTACTATTCCAATTGTTTTGAGGTACCACAACAATTGATGAATGTTGTGTGTGCTCTGAATGCTCCATCAACCAGTGTTCTCCCATCTCTCCCTGTTCTTCTTCAGGCATCCCTATTTCCTGAGACACAGCAATACTGAAATTAGGCCAATTGATAACCCTACAGTGACTTCTAAGTGTTCAAGCGAAAGAAGAGTTGCATGTCTCTCACTTTAAATCAAAAGCTAGAAATGATTAAGCTTAGTGAGGAAGGCATGCCAAAAGCTGAGAAAGGCCTACAGCCAGGCCTCTTGTGCCAAATAGTTTGCCAAGTTGTGAATGCCAAGGAAAAGTTATTGAAGGAAATAAAAGTGCTGCTCCAGTGAACACACAAATCATAGGAAAGCCAAACAGCATTATTGCTGATATGGAGGACAGAAGATCAAACCAGCCACATTCCCTTAAGCCAAAGCCTAATCCAGAGCAAGGCCCTAACTCTCTCCAATTCTAGGAGAGCTGAGAAAGGTGAAGAAGCTGCAGAGAAAAGTTTGAAGTTAGCAGATGTCGGTTCATAAGGTTTAAGGAAAGAAGCCTTTTCCATAACACAAAAGTACAAGGTAAAGCAGCAAGCACTGATGCTGACGTAGAATCTGCAGCAAGTTATCCAGAAGATCTAGCTAAGATAATCAGTGAAGGTGGCTGCACTAAACAACATATTTTCCATGTATATGAAACAGCTTTCTATTGAAAGAAGATGCCATGTAGGACTTTCATAGCTAGAGAGGATAAGTCAATATTTGGCCTCAAAGTTACAAAGGATAGGCTGATTCTCTTGTTAGGGGCTAATGCAGTTTGTGACTTGAAGTTGAACCCAATGTTCATTCACCATTCCAAAAATCCTAGGGTCCTTAAGAATTGTGCTAAATCTTGTACTTGTGCACTGTAAATGAACTACAAAACCTGGATGACAGCACATGTGTTTACAGCAGGGTTTACTAAATATTTTGAGCCCACTATTTAGATCTATTGTTCAGGAAAAAAGATTCTTTCAAAATATTACTGCTCATTGACAATGTACCTGGTCACCCAAGAGTTCTGATGAAGACGTATAAAGAGATGAATGTTTTCATGCCTGCTAACACAACATCCCTTCGGCAAGCCAGGGATCAAGGAGTCATTTCAACTTCCAAGTCTTATTAATTAAGAAATACATTTTGTAAGGTTAGAGCTGACATAGATAGTGATTCCTCTGATGAATCTGGGGAAAGTAAACAGAAGACTTTCTGGAATGAATTCACCATTCTAGATGCCATTAAGAACATCAATGATTCACAGGAAGATGTCAACATAACAACATTAATAGGAGTTTGGAAGAAATTGATTTTGACTCTCAGAGATAACTCTGAGGGCTTCAGGGCTTCAATGCAGAAAGTCATTGCAGATGTAGTGGAAATAGCAAGAGAACTTAGAATTAGAAGTGGAGCCTGAAGATGCGACTGAATTGCTGCAATCCGATAATAAAACTTTAACAGATGGGGAGTTGCTTCCTATGGATGAGCCAAGAAAATAGTTTCTTGAGATGGAATCTATCCCTGGTAAAGATGCTGCAAAGACTGCTGAAATGACAACAAAGGATTTAGAATATTACAAAAACTTAGTTGATAAAGCAGTGACAGGGTTTGAAAGAATTGACTCCAGTTTTAAAAGAAGTCCTACTGTGGGTAAAATACTATCAAACAGCATTGCATGCTGCAGAAAAATCATTCATGAAAGGAAGAGGCAGGAGATAACAGAAAACTGCACTTTTGTCTTATTTTACAAAATTGCTGCAGCGACTCCAGTCTTCAGCAGTCACCACCCTGATCAGTCAGCAGCCATCACCATCGAGGCAGGACTCTCCACTGGCAAACGGATTACAACTTGCTCGAGGCTCAATTGATAGTTAGCATTTTTCTAGCAATCAAATGCTTTTTAATTAAGGTATGTACACTTTTCAGACATAATACTATTGCACACTAAATAGACTACAGTATAGCGTAACTGTAACTTATATATGCACTGGGAAACCAAAAAAAATTGTGTGACTCACTTTATTGTGATATTCCCTTTATTGTGGTGGTCTGGAACCAAACCCAAAATATCTCCGAGGTATGCCTATATATCTTCACTCAGTTTCTAGAGGCAGGAGTGATGGCAACACTAATAATACCTAGTATAATCATTAGGTAATTTTTATTGCAGGGTCCAACTATGGGGGAGGGGAGTATTGTGCAACCTCAATGTCTTGGGCTACGGACTGTGACAGTGGTATGTGTATCAGATTATTTCTGCAACATAATCTACAGTTAGTATTCCTGGCTGTTTCATCTTTGAACTTAAATCTTTGGCTCTCTCACTGATTCTGTGATCTTTGAAGCATCCTTTAATAAATTACCTAACTTCATAAATTAGCCAGATTCTGTTCTAATTGCTTTTGTTAAGAAGTGTTAAATAACTAAACTACAAATCTGAATTCTTTCACCTTGGCACTATTGATATGTTGGGCTAGATAATTCTTTACTGGGAGCCAGGGGATAGCTGTCCTCCTCATTGTGGGATATTTATCAGCCTTTATCCACCAGTGCCAGAACCATATTTCCATTTGCAACAACAACTAAAAATGTCTCTAGACATTGCCACTTGCTTCATGGGAGACAGAATTGCCCACACCTCAACTGAGAACAACTGCTACAAATATATTTATAGTTGTCAGGAAGGAAAATTGGATGAAATGATATATACTGTGATATTTTCTCATTAAATAGATGTCTATTTCAGTAAATAAATATGAGAAGATATTCCTTCAGAATCACATAATTATAAGGATAAAGGTAATTGAAAGTGATTATAAAATTTAATATAAAATATGTATTTTATTAAAAGAAAAGGAGATATACATTTTATCTCTTAGAGTAAAACTAAATCGGGAATTCTCCAGTGAACAGTTCGGAGAGAAAATTAACGTTCTTTAGAGTATCTAGTATTATCATTAGAGATAGAACAGTAACAATAGTAATACTGCTGAGAAGATGAAATCAATATTTTGTGCTCTGTTTCTCAATTATGTGCTTTTTTGCACAAAATAATTTCCAGTTTATTATCAATTACTAAATATATTATATAATTCTTGTGGCTATATAACATTTCATTGATTAATCCTCTATTAGTGACCTAACCATGTCGTATATTTGGATGTTTGTGTCATTTCCAATTTTTTCACAATTATAATAACATTACACGGATAACTTCATTCATAGTACTCTTTTTTAATGAGTATTAGTCATTTTATTTTTATTTATTTATTTATTTATTTAGGGCTGTGTTGGGCCTTCGTTTCTGTGCGAGGGCTTTCTCTGGTTGTGGCAAGTGGGGGCCACTCTTCAGCGCGGTGCGCGGTCCCCTCATTATCGCGGCCTCTCTTGTTGCGGAGCACAGGCTCCAGACGCGCAGGCTCAGTAATTGTGGCTCATGGGCCCAGTTGCTCCGCGGCATGTGGGATCTTCCCAGACCAGGGCTCGAACCCGCGTCCCCTGCATTGGCAGGCAGATTCTCAACCACTGCACCACCAGGGAAGCCCAATAGTACTTTTCTGTAATTTTTATATTTGATTTCTTTACGATAGAATATCCAAAGTAAATTTGTCAGATTAAAAAAAAATGTAGAATATTTTAAAGCTGTTAATATAATTTGTGTTCAAATACATTAATAATAGTATCCCAGTTTTAGTATACCAATAATATGTAGGAACTTCTCTTTTACTGTGAACTTAATTGGATTGATTTCTATTTACAACAATTGAATCTTTATGGAAAAGTTTTTTTTTTTAATTTAATATCAGAATAAAAGAGTACAATCAAATTATGGGGTTCAGCAGATATTTTAAAAGATTATGAGATGATTACCTGTGGGACCTCAGGCCTTCATTCTCTCTATCTGTCCACCTATCAATATATATTATATGGATAAGTTCTATATATGGATATATTGTGTGTAATATATGTGTATATATATTGTGTATGTATACACACACACACACACAGTAATTTGAATGGTTACTTGGTTTGCTCTTAAAGTGAAGTATTGTACGTTAGGTGTAAAAGCCAAAGAAACAAAAAACCAAAAACACCTGATTTTAGTAAGAGAGTTGTTGAATAATTCACCATTTTTTTTTCTGTGTACAGTAAGGATGTGAAACCATGGCATTTCATTTCAGAGAAAATGCTTGGCAAAAGGTTAATTAATTACTTTATGGAAAGGCATGAATATGGTTAATTTACTGTCACGTGGAGCTTTGGTCCTCCATCTTACACTTAAAAATTATTTTTATCTGTCCACTTAGAAATTAGTAGACCTCAGTGAAGGTCATAAAAAGAAAATTTACATAAGCCTGATGAATGGAAAGTAAATTGAATGCAAAATAGAAGGATATATCTTTCTAGTGACTTAAATGTTAATATACTTTATTGAGGACAGCAATCCACTCTCTAAAATTAGGATTTATTGCAACTATATTAGTAACCAGTTGCTTTTTCATACAGGATTACACACAGTAATTCTTATGTATTCTTGATTCATTTTTTTCTACCTGATGTATAGAGCTAAATGCTTATTTCTCTGTTTTGCCACATCATCATTGATAATTTTTAATATCCCTAATTAATCTCAAATTCAAACAAGCAATAATTTCTCAGATCTGAACCTCATTTCTTTTCAAGCATTTTTCATGTTGTTTAAAAAATCCTCTTTGTTAAAAATGCCAAACTACAATGTACAATTTTTAAGTGTATTTTAAAATGTACACTTCTGTAGCAAGTGTCAAGCGGCTAAGTTATGAATGTAAATTGTCATATAAGGTAGTTTATTATGGTTAGAATATGAATATTAGTTTTGGCTACATTAGAATTAAGGATAGAAAATATCAAACGAAATGAGCATAAAGAAGTTTTCACTACCTTTATTCCGACACCCATCTATAAGCTAGCATATTGAGACCAACATCCAGAGTCTCTGAAGAAGTGATGCCTTTGCAAATGGAAATAACATTCTTACCAAAACACCTTGAGAATTATGTATGTCAGTCCATACTAAAAATCCACAGTTATAATCGTTTTTCACACACAAAAGAATTTGAAAATGTTGGAACTTGAGCTTTTCCCAAGAGAAGAGAAAAGCCTGGTCATGAAACCTAGAATCGTTATTGATTCACAATACATATATTTGATTAAGAGCACACACTTGTGCACACACACACAAACATACATATAGAGAATTAAATACTGCCTCTCTCTGAGATTGATCTCAAATGATATCAGGCAATTTTTTTCAGGCTATATAAGCCTCAATTTCCTACTCTAAAGAATGATGTATGACTACCTATATTATAGGTATATTTTTGGGTTCATTTGAGATAATTAACATAAGTCCTAGGTATCTTTTATTTGACAAATACTCAGCATTCCAGAAATATCAGTTATTATTATTACTATTATTATTTTCCTATTAAATATATGATATGATGAATACTAATAGAGAGGGAATGATGTGATGAAGCTTGGAAATAGTCCAGAACACTATTACTGAACAAAGAGAAAAAAAAAGAACAATGGCATTCCATTTGACCCAGATCATTAACATATTTTTATTACATTTCAACATATTTCTTTGAAGAACTGAAAATTAGGCTATTTGCTTCACTGTGTAAGGTTAACACTTTAACAATTCTTTGCATGGTCAAACCCAAATGTCATCATCAACAGAAAAGGATTTCTATTTTTTTTTGGGGGGGGGGCTTTTTTGGAAATGTCACAGTTCCATTATCTTTGATTAAAAAAAAAATCTATGTCAACAGCAAAAGAAATCTAGACTCTCTCTATAAATGGAGGACCTTCATGACTTGAAATGATTTGTGAACATTTGAGTGTCTTCAATTAATTGCATTTTATATCAATCTGCATTAGCATCAGAGGCTCTATCTAATACCTTGCAATACAATTTGCCTACTGACATGAGATTTGGCAACTTCATCAGAGGCATTCCTTCTTTTTTTGTGGTAAAATATACATAATATAAAATTTATCATTTTATCTATTTTTACATGTACAATTTTGTGGCACTAAGTACATTCACATTGTTCTGCAACCATCATCACTATTCATCTCCAGAATGTTTTCATCTTCACCAACTAAAGCTCTGTACCTATTAATCACTAACACTCCATTCAGCCCTTCCTCTAACCCCTGTTAACCATCATTCTACTTTTCATCTCTATGAATTTGCTACTCTAGAAACCTTGTATGAGTCATACAATATTTGTCCTTTTGTGACTGACATTTCACTTAGTGCAATGTCTTTAATGTTGTAGCATGTGCCAAAATTTCCTTTTTAAGGCTCAAAATTTATTTACCAGATTTTGATTATCCATTCATCTGTCAATAAACACTTGGGTTGCTTCCACCATTTGACTACTGTGTATGATGCTACAATGAACGTGAGTATACAAACCTGTCTGAGTATCTTCCTTCACTGATTTTTTTGTATATACCCAGAAATATAATTACTGGATCATACAGAAACACACTCAGTTCATCACCTTTATAGTTATTTTGTCAAGTAAATGAAGCATAGAAGATCTCTTATTTCTACTCTAGAAAAGTTTACTACTTTTCTATAGACAATTCAAAGTACCTGAGTAAATATGGGTGGAAGTGTATTTACTAATTTACTTAGCTAGCTAGTTAAGTTAGCTGGTTTGTTAGTAATGTAAAGTATACTTTCAAAAGAATTTGACAGCAATGTGTTCATTCATACTTAACTTACTGAGAATACATTTACTTAGGTTACTCCCTTAGTTTAACATGCTTTAGACTAACATTTTGGTAACAATGACTTTTATTTAAGATATCTTTTTGGCTGATGTCAAAAAGCTACAACATTATTTAGTCTATTTGCTACTATGGAAGAGATCGAAAATGGATTACCATGAATACTTCCAATAATGGGGTCATTCTGCAAAGGAATAACAAAGCATGGTCAACCCTTGCAGAAACTTGCAATCAACTGAAATATTATAAAATTATTTGAAAAGTATTCTCTTAAGATTACCTTCATACAGATTAGTTTTAAAAAATAAAAAATTCAGATAAGTATAGAGAAGAAAATGGAAATTAACAATATATCCATTGCCCAGAAGTAACCATTATTAACTATTTGACATATTTTCTTTTAGTCATTTTTATAAAAACTAACAAATTTTGGGGTAAAGCATATGTGTTCATTATCAATCATTAAAAAAAGCAGAAAGGGCCACAGATAAAATTTATAAAGTAATTTTAATGTTCTATAATAATCTTTGTTACAGTTAATTGAACTTCTACAGATATCTTTCTATATTCATAGGTATGAGTAGACAAATACTTTTGTTATGAGATTTTACTTCGGGGTGCTATTTAAATCTTTAAAATAAATTATGCCTATTTTTATTTATATTTAAGATAAAAAAGAAATTGGCAGATTTTTAATTCAAATAAATGTATGTTGAAGATGAAGTTAGTTTCTTAGTTATATGATTTAATTTTCAGGAGATTTGACAAATTCCCAGCTATTTAATATAGGGATATTAGTATTTTCTTTCCAATTTTCTCTGCCTCCCAACCTCAATTGTTTTTAGTCCTCTAATGCTACAATGTGCAGTTTGTAGCATTAACATTACCGTTTTATACCTAAAATTCCCATATGTTTAGATTTATCTTAGGTCTTTTTTTTTTATTTCTTAATTTTTTTATTTTTTGATAAATTTATTTATTTTATTTTTGGCTGTGTTGGGTCTTCGTTCCTGCACGCGGGTTTTCTCTATTTGCGTTGAGCGGGGGCTACTCTTCGTTGCGGTGCATGGGCTTCTCATTGTCGTGGCTTCTCTTGTCATGGAGCGCAGGCTCTAGGCGCATGGGCTTCAGTAGTTGTGGCTCGAAGGCTCTAGAGCGCAGGCTCAGTAGCTGTGGCACACTGGCTTAGTTGCTCTGCGGCATGTGGGATCTTCCTGGACCAGGGCTCAAACCCGTGTCCCCTGCGTTGGCAGAAGGATTCAACCACTGCACCACCAGGGAAGCCCCTTAGGTCTATTTTAAATAAATTATACTCATCAGTCCTTTTACCATTTTTCCAATTTCCTTCAATTTAACAGTAACTGGCTAAATATTTTAAATTTATTTTTAAAACTAGGTTTAATAGAAAGTACAGATAATACAGCTATTACATGTGGTGATTTAGTAGATAATAAAGGAAGCATTTTAATTCATTTTAGAAAATATAACTATTTAAATATTGGGTCATTTGAGTAGACATTTTCAAAATATATTTAGATTAATGCCCTCCACCATATGCCAAGATAAAATCAACATATATGGAGGATTTTGATGTTAAAAAAATTAATCTAAAATAGACAAATAATTGGACCATATATTTTACCCCCGGAGTAGGGAAGATCTTTCCAACAATAGTCCCCAAATCAGAAACCATTACATAATGAATATAAAATATTTCCACATGCACAGAAGATACCATTTGTAAAACGAAATGATAAATGACTGAATTTAAATAAGTATTTGTAACTCATATAACAGCAGAATGTATGCAGAGATTATGAGAAATTGAAAACTCTTTAGAAAAACAACCAAGGCACTATGTGTATTCACTGGCCCTCTTCACCAAGTATTCATTTCCATTTTGGAATATCACAGGATTGCACTTCCTCGGGCACTTGGATTAATGATTTGTTTTGTACAATAAAATGTATACAGAAGTGAAGTGATGTGTATTACTTCTGAGCTGAAACTTAGATCCACTGTATCCTCATTCTTCTAACTCAGTGGTCATGGAAGTACATTTGAAGATTGAACCTTGGTCGGCCTAGATTCCTTACAGATTATGATCAGCAGAGTCCCCAGCCAACTTGTGATATACATTTGGCACAGTCAATAAACAAATCTTTCTTTCTATAGCCACTTGGATTATAAACTAGGGTCTTTTTTTGTTGTTGTTTGTTTGTTTGTTATTAGAGCATAAACTGGTCTTACCTAATTGATACACAGTGTCTAACAGAAGAGTCAACAGAAGACAAGCCATCTAAAGTATATTATATGTACTTTAGAACATTTTGAAATCAGTCCAGATTCCAGTGTATTTTGTAATCTAGTACAGACATACTAGTAAACATACAGCTTATAGGGTAAGAGCTAGAATTCCCTGTTTAACAGGAATAAATTCATAGATAAACTGACATCTTTACATCTTTGTGTCTACCAATATCACTGAAAAAGGAACCAGAATCCTAGGTCATGGTCTGGCTTGAAAGGCAGTAGAGAATACAACAAAGGGAAAGATTTATTTTAAATTCAAGAGCCATAACAAGCGCACTACATGTGCTAGAAAATCCTTAAGATAATTCTGATGGATAATTACAATTTTCCTTTATCTGTTTCCTCAATGTCAGATCTATATGAAAATACCCTGATGTTTTGAGACAAGTAAATCCTCTCTTGAGGATAATTTTCTTCAATTATAGTACTCAAAGGAAACCATACATACACTGTGTTTCAGAGCAATGGTGACAAATTATATATGTCCCTAATCAGCCAGGGGTCCATGTGAGGATATACATCACTAAAGTGTACTTTGCACTATGTTTTCTTTTCAGGATAAAAATCCTTTAAACTGCAAAAGGATTAGATTACTGTTAAATTATGTACAATGCAAAGTAGAAGAAGACTATTTCATACAATCTCCTTATAATTTTTCTTTCATAGCTAAAGAACCAAGTGATAAATGTAGCTACTATATATGCAAAAGGTGAAAACCTAATTTATGTTGTTTTCTACCACATATTTATTGACTACTTAGATATTACAACAGATATACCAATATATACATATATATTTTAATTAATTATAATTATGAACACTTCACTGCTTGATCTAATTATTATATATACATTTAAAACTTTTATGGAATCTTCAAAAGCAAGAAAAGATAATCAAGTCAAAACATACCAATCAGAGTCATCTCTGAATTTACAGATTTTGATGAGATTTCATCTTGAGCTAATTTTATATATATACATATAATCTAAATGAAATGAGTACATATCAAACTAGCAGACAATAAATAAAGACAAGTATTTTTCTACCTTGCAAAATATAAGCAAATGAGTTCTTCATGAAAATAACATACCTGTCATTCACATTATGTATCTCACATATATTGTATCAAGTTCACTACGTTTTTTCTCCTCTTTTTTTTTTAATCCTTTCCTTTCTTCATTCTTCCCCATTTCATTCTTTCTTTTTATATATTGACAGAGTATTATTTCCTTATTTTCTGTTTGCATTAACTACATGAAGTCCTAGGTAACAATTTGAGACTACAGAGGTTTACCCTTTGGCTTCCTAGTTTATGGTAGTTATCTTCTCAGGACCCATTCCTCCCTCATACTTTAATTTCTTACTAAAATTTATGATTCTATTGTGTATTTGTATTAATCTGCACTGAAATATCATATATATTTTAATTTTTATTGGGGTATAGTTGATTTACATCATATATTTTGACACCTCAATTATCCAGGTTTAAATCCTAACCTCCCCACTTTTTGGAGAATTGATTTAGAAACACCCTTTTACCAGAAATGAACCTCAATTAACTCTTTGGTAAAATGGAAATAATTTTTCCTAGCTCAGAGTATAGCTGTGGAGATTAAAGAAGAGACATGCAAATACAGGTATGGTAATTGAGTTTTGGTAGATATTAAACTAATGTTATCTCTCTTGACATCTTGCTAAGCAGACAAATTAATCTGTGTTAATGGAAAATGTTGGAGGCTAAAGTCAGGCTGACTTCTGTATTTTACAGTTGTTGACTTTGTTGTTGGAATTTATTTCTGCTAAGAAACTTTCTAGAGATGTTTGGAGGAGTGAATAATACATAGCGGGTGTGATTTTGATCTTATGCAACTTTAACTGCAAAGACATCTGCTTTTATCACCTAAGACTGAGGTCAGTCAAGGGTGCAGTACAACTGGTAATCACAAAACAGAGTCAAGCTAACTGCCTCACAGGAGAATCGAATTGTGCCTTATATTCTCTGCCTTTTAAAAATTACTTTAGACATGTTAGCTTTCTGAATAATTGAATATTAAGTTTCTAATAATGAATTATTTTGATAATAACAATGACATTTTAGTTAAAACTTATTAAAATAAAAATTTTGTTGAAATGTACATATTAAGAATCTGTGTAGCAAAAAAATCTAAATCTATAATAGCAAAATTATACTGTGACATCTGTTCTTTTGAGTACATGTCCAAAGTAATTAATATAGAGAGTTGCATTTACTTCTACTTGTATCATAAGCTATGGTGATGGTGATCTCATGGTTGACAGACCTATAATATAGAAACTGACATGGCGCAGTGGGTTTTCTTTGAAGTATAATTCTGACATTTACTTTGAAAATGCCAGTAGTAATGAGAGGTCATATAGTCATAATTCAGTTTTCAAGAACTATATATACATTGTGACTCTGTTTTAAAGAACAGCCACTTTTCTTATTTGGTCTCTCAAATAAGTAACAGTGTTGATAGTTTGTCATTTATATTATTGTTTTTCTTTTGAAAATTAGCTCCCATAACTCCTAGGGAATAACAGCTTTAAGACATAGATGTTTAGTGCCATCTCCATACTGAATGTTTTCTAAGGGATACCTTTAATCAGTTCTTTGAAAAAACTTGTAAAGAACATTATTATAACTTTCATGTAATAAAATTTTACTTATAAAATTTTAAACTTTGATGAATTTCTAGCGTAAGTATGAAGATAGAATGCCAGTGGTATTCTCAAAAAAAAAAACAAACAGAAATGAAAACATCCATGAACTAATAGCAAGAGAAGGTGGTAGCATGTTTTCTAAATAAAGTAAGAGATTAACAATAATAAGTATAAAATAGAACAAATATAATGATATACTGTAATACAGGTTACGTGAATGTGGCCTTGTAATAGGGAAGAACCTTTATATTCTATTACAGGTTAATCACTAAAGAGATGTTGCCTATAAGCTTAAATTATACACATTGCTCCATCTCTGGGAACCCTGCCTCCCAGGTAATGAGCATTGAACTAAATGCCTTTATTTAGCTCACAAGAAACATCCTGACAAGGCCCACCTGTGAATGACTACAGGAAGGAAGAAATTAACACATCCCCTCCAGAGGCTGATGGAAACCAGGAAATGTTTGACTTCACTCCTTCACCTTTTACAACAGTATAAAAGAAGACTGAATTCTAACTCAGGCAAGATGGTTCTTTGGGACACTAGTCTACCATCTCCTTGGTCTGTTGCCTTTCTGAATAAAGTCACTATTCCTTGCCCCAAAACTTGTTCCTTGATTTATTTGTCTGTTGTGCAGCAAGCAGTATGAGCTTGAACTCAGTAACAGCCTCTCTCAAAGTATCTATTGTACTCACCCTTCTTCTTCTTGTGATGATGTGAGATGATAAAATGCCTACACCATGAGATGAAGTGAGGTGAATGATATAGGCATTGTGAGGTAACATTAGGCTACTATTGATCTTCTGACAATAGGTCAGAGAAGGATCATCTGCTTCAAGTGGTCCTGAATCATAAAGCCATGGTGATGTCATTGGTTGGATGTCAGGAGCACACCATGCCAATGGTTGGGAATCCCAAGTGGGAAGAAGCAGATTGCATAAGATTTCATCACACCACTCAGAATGGTGTGCAATTTAAAGTGTACAAGTTAGTTCTGGAATTTTCCATTTAATATTTTCAGACTGCAGTTGACCAAGGGTAACTGAAACTGCAGAAAGGGAAACTGTGAATAAGGGGTACTAATGTATTTCATAAAGTAAATATAAATAGAAATGAGAGGAAAATTGGATGAAAAGGTAGGAGTGACAATTGCTTCCTTTGCAAAATGAAGAACAGGAAATTCTATAAAAGCTATTAGGACAAAAAATAGATATACAGGTTTTTATGAAGTCAGCAAGATAGTGAAAGAAGCAAAAATTAGTGATGCAACAAGAAAAGATTGGAAAAGGGAGCGAAGAGAGAATTGGAAAAGAAAGTTACCTGCTTTGCTATCAAATCAAGAATTCAGTAGACAGTATTAATGATGATAATCTCAGAAAAAGCAGAATAGTATACTATTTAGAGACATGCAATTAGCTACCATGTGAGCAATAAGCAATACTGGTTACATTTGATGACCCTGAAAAGTGGTATTATAGTGAGAACGGGGTGGAACTGGAGCCTGCTTCATGCTCTTGATTATAAATTCTTCCATAATATTGTTTACTTTAATAATATATACTACTATGTTCTTTTTGTATATCCATCTACAACATATTTAAACAAAGAAGTAAAAAGGTATCAACACTCATTTTTTTTGTCTTTATTCAATAGATGTTACTGAAACATGCTAAGCCTAACTTAAATCCACCTATAATATCACAATGAAAGATAATATAACCCTTCCCATTTCAGAGCCTACAGTGTAGAGAAAACAGATGATTAAGCAATTATAATGATAGAGAAACGTATGTCCCTTAGGTGGACAGAAACTTAATAATGGAGAATAATGTAGACAAAGTTATACTAAGGAAAAAGTATAAAAACTTGGATTTAAACGGAAGTAAGCAGAAAATATCTAAAGGAAAAAGTGGCATAAGAAAAGCTATTTCTCTAAATTTTGCTTTTTTTTTTTTGGCTGTGCTATGCAGCTTGTGGGATCTTAGCTCCCTGACCAGGGATCGAACCCAGGCCCTTGGCAGTGAAAGCACAGAGTCCTAACCACTGGACCACCAGGGAATTCCTCGCTATTTGTTTTTAATTATAACATGATATGTGGACAAGAAAAAGAAAATAGAGGAAAAAGCTGAAATTAGAGACAAGAAAGGTATTAACCCGAAACTAGTATCTGAGGATGTGGGATCTCCAAAAAAGGCATTTTGGTGCTAAATTAAGAATGGATTTAGAGAGCTGGAGATTAGGAGCCTTCTATACTGAGGATGAAGCAAATGAGGATGCAGAGTGTGAACTTTGAACCTTGATTACTGAAAGGAGATGGGATGAGAATCTGTGGTGAGTCTCTGCTTTTTCTATATAAGGCCCAATATAAAATTTATATCTTAACTCTGATACTTTTTTTTTTTTTCCTGGTAGTTAACTCCTTGACAGCTTGCAGTTTTAGAATTATTTTGAAAAGATCCCTCTTAACATTTATAGGGCTTGGGGTCAAGGGTACAGGTGGAAGTAAACATGTATGTAAAAGTTTAAAAGTTACAAACAGAACTAACAAAAGGATTCATTCATGTTCCAAAAGGCCAGGTTTCAATCAGACTTCTCTGACTCCTAGAAGCTCAGAGCCTGAACCTGAACACGGCTTCAGGCAGAGGGCCTCCCAAGCACTGCCTACTCTTTTCCCATGGCCTCCTCCATCCTTCCTGTCATATGAAGGGCCTTGTTTGTGTGTGAACAAGCTTTTGTGGGCAAAGACTTGTGTGTGCACATTTCAGCCTCAAGTGCAAGCACCCAACTTCATAAATGCTGTCCTTTGGCCACCTCTTGGGCCTAAGAATGCAAAATTATAAGTTGCTCAGGGCTTGTTCGACAGTTAATTCCAAGGTCACAAGTAAGGGAGCTAGTTCTGGAAGACAGTGTTTAGCTTCCTGGTGAGCATGTCCGGGTGGCCTCAGGTCTCAATCACAGGTGCAAGGTACAGTCAGAGGAGGGCCAAGCCCACTCTAGCTCTCAGCCAGGGCAAGGGACTTTCTGCAGGAGATCAAGGGCATTCTTGGAAAATAAACTGATAGGCATGTGCACCTCAGTGACTTACACTTAATCATTATCTTGATTGAAATTTAAAAATATAAGTCAAATTTTAAGTATTTGATATAAAAGTCACACAATTTTGTTTTACTCTATTAAATGAGCTTTCTCTTCCTTTTCTCTCCTTCCCCCAACCTTATTTACACCCTCACTTTTTTCACTTCTCCTTCCCAATAAACAATTATTAAAAGGATAGCAGATATATTTTAATCACCAAAGTAAATTTTTATCAAATGTGGAGTATAATGGCTACATGGAAAAAAAAATAGACAGGAGGAGGAGACTTTGCTACTTTTTTTTTTTAACATCTTTATTGGAGTATAATTGCATTACAATGGTGTGTTAGTTTCTGCTTTATAACAAAGTGAATCAGCTATACTTATACATATATCCCCATATACCCTCCCTCTTGCATCTCCCTCCCACCCTCCCTATCCCACCCCTCTAGGTGGTCACAAAGTACCAAGATGATCTCCCTGTGCTATGCGGCTGCTTCCCACTAGCTATCTATTTTACATTTGGTATTGTATATAAGTCCATGCCACTCTCTAACTTTGTCCCAGTTTACCCTTCCCCCTCCCCGTGTCCTCAAGTCCATTCTCTGCGCCTGCGTCTTTATTCCTGTCCTGCCCCTAGGTTCTTCAGAACCATTTTTTTTAAAATTCCATATATATGTGTTAGCATACAGTATTTATTTTTCTCTTTCTACTTACTTCACTCTGTATGGCAGACTCTAGGTCCATCCACCTCACTACAAATAACTCAATTTCATTTCTTTTTATGGTTGAGTAATATTACATTATATATATGTGCCACATCTTCTTTATACATTCATCTGTCGATGGACACTTAGGTTGCTTCCATGTCCTGGCTATTGTAAACAGAGCTGCAATGAACATTGTAGTACATGACTCTTCTTGAATTATGGTTTTCTCAGGGTATATGCCCAGTTTTAATATTAGATCAATATCCCAAGGGTCACAAGAAAAAAATTTCAAAAATGTCCATTTAGTTGCAGGAAATGTAACCTTCAGCAAACTTCATATCACTACTCTAAAAGCAAGTTCAAATTCAGTATTGCAATCATTTATTACATGACAAAATGTAAGGGGAAGGAAAATGTTCTCTTGTGTAAATGGATTAGACACTTAGTGTGACAGAGCTAATTAGGCACTTGGGAGAATTTATGCACAGCTAATAAGAAGCACAGCTAAATGTCTTAATTTACCCTCAAGCTCTCAAAAAAAAAAAAAAAAGTTGTTCATTCAAGTTGAACTAATTGGGCCAACAACGATTAACCCTTCTTTTCTGGATACATTCCTGTTTTAACAAACAGAAACTAAGCTATATGTTTGCCAAAGAGTGAAATTTGTTTTGTTTTGTTTTTCCATGCAGCTTTGAATATGTATCCAAAGTGCACTTTATTTAAAGATAAAGAAAATGCCCAGACTTCAGAAATTTATTTTTTCTCTGTATGGCACTTTGATGATTGCTTTTACCTTTTAATATGGTACAACAGAATGAAAAGACTTAATAATTACCACTATTATCAAATGAGGTTAAGCAGGCTCTCAGATAATGTTTGTGAGAGTGTGAATTAGAACACCCCGTGATGTGAGGCAATCTCTTTATAACTCAAAATTTTAATATTCTTCACCTTTAAATGTGTCTCTTTTGGAAACATGTACAGAGATGTGCAATAATAATGATATATACAAAGAAATTAATTAAAAGATTATGAATCAGATTTGGTGTAAATGACCCTAAATTAGACACATTTACATTTTATATTATATCTACAAAAATTGATGTAGCTCTATGTATACCAACTTGGAATAATGTCTTCAAAATTGGGTGTGATATTTATGTTTGGGCAAATTTATATCAAACTTCTAGCTACGGTCTTCTTTTTGATGGTGAGATTGGATGAACTTTTATTTTCCAGTTTATGGATATTTTTTATTATTTGAAGGGTTTACTATGAATATATGTTACTTTGGAGATAAGAAAATTATTTTAATTTGTATGATAAACCTCATTAATAGAAAAATTTAAATTATCTTAAAGGACATACTTGGTCATACAAATTTTAAATTAATAAACAAATCAAGGGAGTTGATAAATTTAACTTATGTGGTAAAAGTTGAATTACACTCCTTTGATGTTAAAAAACAAGCACACCAAAAAAAAAGGCTTTTAGGAATACATACTGATGAAGTTAAACTGCATAAAAAGAAAAACAATGGATTGATAACAGTAGGATTCAGGAAGGTTATGTAATAAACAGAAGTGGAATTCTGCAGCTCAACAGAGCTGGATAAAATTTATTGCCAAAGTCATAGGTTATGTTGGATAGTGATTTCAAAGTTACTTATTGACGTAGTAAAATAAATCTATTTTATTAGAGAGGAAAGGAGCATCCATGAACCAATAACCTTGATTATTTCATTTCTATGAACCTGAGTTACATAAGAAGAAAAAAGTGAAAAAAAAAGTTATATGAAATTAATACCCTAAAAAAGCATTCTTAAACTCTTTTTAGTTTTTAATATTAAAGATTTGCTGTTAAACCTCACAATGGATACATAAAATAGAAATGAGAAATACTACACAATTTTAGTAGTAATTTTCCGTAGACTGTATACTTAGACAAGTTTTACTCATCATCTTCTTCTTTTCCATAATTTCCCAAGTTTCTATAATAAACATTCATGATACTTTCTAGAATTTTAGATATTCAGTGAAATATATTTTGTATTAAAATACTTCAAAAATATAAACTATAAGAAGTTTTTCTAGACACATTTGAAGAAGGTCATTGGAACATTTTATCTGCGATTCTCTTCTATACTTTTTGATATTGCACAATAGAGACTAAGGAAGGAAAAAGATTCTCTTTACCACAAATTTTAGCTATAGTTAAAATGAGTGTTTAATAATGTGGGCAGGATGTCTCTCCAGCTGACCACATGCTAAGCTCACTCTAAGCATTTTTATTTCTGTAAACGGATTTTACTCAAGTTATCATTGAAAAAAAAAAAAACCCACAAAACTATTTTTACCTCTGATTTATCAGCACCATGATCTTCAAATATTAAATAAGTTTCATGAGAATATGCTATGTTATAGTTACTGAAAAATATCAGACAATCTGATTTCCAGAACCCTGGGGTGAGCGGCAGATGGACTTGATGCAGTTATATATACATATCCCCTAAGGCACTGTGACACTAACACATATAACAAAAAAGTATATATATATATATATATATATATATATTTCTTCCTTTGGAGAATTCATAGCCTAGGGAAAGGAGACATGTGACCAGATACAGTGCCTGAATGGTATTTAACCTCTTTTAGTGATACATCCAGATTCTTTGTACTGCACAATGTGAAGGAGTGCATTCATACTGTAATTAATGCCAGAATGCTGAAGCTGTGAATGCACTAATACAAAAAGAAAGACAAAAAGAATATGAAACCTCTATGAAACTATAGGCATATTTTTATATTTATAAATGACATACATTCACTACTGTATTTCTAGTGATACACTATGGAACATATTTTAAAGGATAAGTAAATATGAAGTAAATGATATTTTGCAATTTTTGCTCTACTAAAAGAGTTTTTGGTTGTGTTCTAGGTATTAGTTTGTAACTGTCTGCAATTATGCCTTATTAGTAATATTAGCACACTGTATTCCTAGGGAGAAACTTATTTTTTAAAAATTTTATTTATCTATCTATCTATCTATCTATCTATCTATCTATCTATCTATCTATCTATCTATCTATCTATCTATGACTGTGTTGGGTCTTCGCTTCTGTGCGAGGGCTCTCCCCAGCCGCGGCAAGCGGGGGCCACTCCTCATCGCGGTGCGCGGGCCTCTCACCATCGCGGCCTCTCTTGTTGCAGAGCACAGGCTCCAGACGCGCAGGCTCAGTAGTTGTGGCTCACGGGCCCAGCCGCTCCGCGGCATGTGGGATCCTCCCAGACCAGGGCTTGAACCCGTGTCCCCTGCATTGGCAGGCGGACTCTCAACCACTGCGCCACCAGGGAAGCCCGAGAAACTTATTTTATTTTATTTTTTTTTAATAAATAAATTTATTTATTTATTTATTTTTGGCTGTGTTGGGTTTTTGCTTCTGTGCGAGGGCTTTCTCCAGTTGTGGCGAGCGGGGTCCACTCTTCATCGCGGTGCGTGGGCCTCTCACTGTCGCGGCCTCTCCCATTGCGGAGCACAGGCTCCAGATGCGCAGGCTCAGTAGTTGTGGCTCACGGGCTCAGTAGTTGCTCCGCAGCATGTGGGATCCTCCCAGACCAGGTCTCGAACCCGTGTCCCCTGTATTAGCAGGCGGATTCTCAACCACTGCGCCACCAGGGAAGCCCCGAGAAACTTATTTTTAACAGTAATAGATACAAATCTGTATTTCAAATTGCCTTTTTTGGCAAATTCCAGTGTTTTTTTGGGGCAACTTCTTGTCAAATTTGAGTTAATAGTATTGTTTCTAACCTGTAATATAGCTGTTGGTCTATTTGTGTCTTTCCGTTTACTTACTATTCTTACTTGCATTATCTGGATTATATTCTTCCTGGAGCTTTTTGTTTTTCCAGATACTTGATCTCATGAGGGTTAAAATTAGGTATTTTGTTTCTATGAATTCACATACCTTGGACATATAAACTAAAAACACTATATGAAAACAGGTAGAGATCACAAAAACCCTCTCTATCGGGATGGACTTCTCCCTCATGTGCAGGTAAAAGCTAACATATGGACTAATTATTTTCCCATAAGTATCAGCATATTAAATATATCTTAAATTAAATGTTTATTTCAATTAAAACATTCAAGAGATATCCTTACTCTTCATAATATTGCACTAGAGTATGCGGAATCAACTGCAAAGAAATGTGATCAAATCTTGGAAAGCCATGTATGATGTGTTTAATAGCTTGGCTGTTAACTGGTAGTCAGTAAGAATCAATAGAAATTTTTTTTTTTACAAAGTAACCAACATGACTAGAATCTTTTGGTTGGATGGACAACTCTCTGGCATGAAGGAGGGTAGACTAGAAAAAAGAATAACTTGTGTGGTTCAGAATGTTCCCCTTCCCTCACGTACCCCAACTGCATTTGTAGGACCTTAATTCCTATATAGGTCATATTTTTCCCTATTTAAGATCCAGTTGAAGTAAAAGAGTGATGTTCATTAACATCACTTTGTCAGTTAACAAATCACTGAGGAACTGAGCCATATAAACTGTGAAGAGGTAAAGGGTCGAATGCCACAGTGGTTAGACAAAAAGTCCTGAGTGCCTAGAAAATGTGTGAAATATGAAAAGAGCAGACTTTGAATATAGGTTGCCCTGACTTGGCCTATTTAACAATAGAGCCCATTCGAATGGAAATCTCTAAAATATTGTCTCATCAAGTCCAGGAAGAGATCGTAAAAACTGAACCAGTAGGGATGTATCTGCCCCAAAAAAGGCTTCTCATAGGTATGACTAGAAAAAAGTAAAAAATTCATGTAATGTTGGGGCCGAATCCCAGGAGCTCTCTTCTTTTGGCTTTATTGAGGAGGAATGTTTAAACTTTTTGCCTCACACAGAGATCTATTTTATAAATAGTGAACCTGACTGTCCAGGTCAGTCAGGACAATAGTGAAATGACTGTCCAGTTCACAGCTTCATATGTAACTAAGGCCATCAAAAGGGATCAAAATCCCATTTCACAATTCTATATTGAAAGGAAAATGCAGAGCAAATGGACACTGAGCACAAAACAAAGAAAAGGCTTAGAAAATTTTCAAGTCCAATTTTGTGAATAAGCATACGCAATGAGGGAGAGGATTACATCACTTCAGCATGTGTGAATTTGCTGGTAAATATACTACTTTAAATTTTTTTTTTAAAAATCTAAGTAGATCTAGCCCAAAACTACTCTATTACCTAGATCACTTTATTTGCATCATAGAGTTCTTTGAATTTCTCAAGAAATTTGAAACAAATTCCGTAAGTTCACAAAATAGATGGCACTGTAAATTTAGAATAGTCTCTTTATAGATATAAAGGGATATAACTCATTTTACATTTATCGAACCTACCAATTACAGTCACATTGTTAAAAGTTGGGGACAAAAAGATCAAACACACCTGTAAAAGAGCAAACACAGATATAAAAAGGGTATGACAACCCCCAACTTGATGTCTCTGTGTACCTATACAAACTGTATTATGCCTCAGGGAGCCTTCTTTCTGCCCATGAGTCTAGGCGCGAATAGGAGCTTTATAAGCAGTTGGAGAAGGCAACTGACTATAAAGAAGGACTTTAGGTATTCTAAACCTGTCCTTACTAGGGTCACCAATGCCATCTTTGTTGACAATCTAACGAACACTTGAGCCCCTGGAAGAATTTAGCTTTTTTTTTTCTGTTGTTGGGTGCTGAATATTTTTAATATATATATTCTTTTTTTTTGAAAATCCAATTTATTTTTTTCTTTTTTCCAGTTTTATTGAGATATAATTGATATATAACATTGTATAAATTTCAGGCATACAACATAATGATTTTAGATATTATAACTTATTAAATGACTGCCACAGTAAGTTTAGTAAACATCCATCACCTCACATAGTTACAAAGTTTTTTCCTTGTATTGAGAACTTTAAGATCTACTCTCTTAACTTTCAAATATACAATATAGTATTGTTAGCTATAGCCACCATGCTGTACATTACATCCCAAGAACTTATTTATCTTATAACTGGAAGTTTCTACCTTTTGACCTCCTTCACCCAATTCTCCCACCATCTCCCCTACCCCCCAACCTCTGTTTCTAGGAGCTTTTTTTTTTAGATTCTACATATAAGTGAGATAATATAGTATTTGTCTTTCTCTGATTTATTTCACTTAGCAGAATGCCCTCAAGTTTCATCTATATTGTTGCAAATGGCAGGATTTCCTTTTTTTAAAAAAATAAATTTATTTATTTATTTTTGGCTGCGGCGGGTCTTCGTTGCTGAGTGTGGGCTTTCTCTAGTTGCGGCGCGTGGGGGCTACTCTTTGTTGCGGTGTGAGGGCTTCTCATTGCAGTGGCTTCTCTTGTTGCGGAGCACGGGCTCTAGGCGTGCAGGCTTCAGTAGTTGCGGCACGCAGGCTCAGTAGTTGTGGCGCATGGAGAATTTAGCATTTTTGATGATTCCTTTAATCACAGAGCTCTCTCTCCCCTTGATATCTATAATAAACTCTCCCAATTTTTGACTAGTGCTATAACTCTTCTGTTTCTTTTGGGTGCTCTGTTTCCTGTCTGGACTGTATAGGTCAGTCTCCCTAAAGTTTCAAGCTTTGCCATTTCTGTACCTCTGGAACTCTCTACTTTTTGTGAAATCCTTCTATATGGACTACTACCAGCTTATACCTATAAGTATACATTCTTGCTCTCACTTATTTTTCATGTTTTACAAATTTTTTCAATGCTAGATATTGTTTTTACTTCTTTTACACCTTTCTTAGTTGCCTAGGATAAAAGATGCTCACCTTTTGTTGATCGATTAGTGTGTAGTTACCAATAATTCATTTTTATGAATTTAAAAATGACACATATGTTAAGCAAAGTGGCCTTGAGGATGTACCTGTCAGTAGGTATGCCATGTCACACTGTGCTAAACAGGCCAGGCAATGGTGCAACATTCTAATGATCCAGATGGGCTTAGAAATTATCTAACTAATTGTGTAATCCTGTTCTAACATTAGGGACATCAGAGTCCAACAAGCTTTTAAATGACAAAGCTTAGGCCCCACATTGAATAATAATGATAGAGGAGAGAGAAGAATCATGTTTCTAGAGTCATATACCAATTGTCACTCAGCAACTAGCTGCCAGGGAAACTGGCAAAACATTAAAAGTCTAAGATGGTCACAGGGATCTGCATGAGTCACCTTTTATCATCTGTTCCTTCCTGTTGTCAATTCCCAGTCATTGAGCTCTCTGGGGATAAAGCAAAAGGAACTGTTGAGTACAGTGGTTGAAGCAAAAACCTTACAGCTTTCCTCTCAAACAAATGAATTTAGTTTTTATGGAAAGTGCTTAGTGACTATCTGGGTAGAGTCATCACAGGAGAAACATTTGTTCAATAATTTCTTGCCCTAATTATACTCTCACTCTTCTTTCCTATTCTGTTAAATATTCAGGTTTTAAAATATACATGAACATATTTCAATATTGGTTATAGAAGAATTATTTTATTCAGTGATATTCAAGACATTATTAGGTCATGGCCTTATATTCACAGTTTCAAGTTGGAAATAATTCAGAAATAATGATTAACATTTGGAAATTAGCCATTAGTTATGGATTCAGAGGAAAAAAGAGCTTTTGCTGAGTGAGTCATAAAGGATGCTAATCACATTAATTTTACTACATTTGGTATGTCACAAAAGCAGAAGGGCTGGTAAAACATTTCATGGGCTGGTAAATATTTTTCATCTATTTGCATGGTTGACTGATACTATTTACTAAATTTGTTTTAAAGAGCCCCATGCCAAAGGCAGTAAAATATAATACGAGAGAATAATAAGCTAATTAAAGCAAATTACTGCCAAGCAAGATAATTATATTTAGACTTTAATACATTTTATGCAGTGGATTTATACCTGTATCACATTATTACAGGTTAATCAAATGTAGAATAAATGTTAAGAAAATAAAGTATTAATACATTTAAGTTGTGTGAAAATACAATTGAATTGATGGAAAATATTTTCTTGAATAAGATGTATAGTCATAACTTAAGCTATATTTTTTTGGACAATGTAAAATATCATTCCTTTGTAAACATATATCAAATTTGTATGTGAATATTCTGTCAATGTGCATTTTTCATATATTGTATGATTTGATAATGACAATTATTCAAGAATTTTGGTGTTTACTGCAAATGTTTTTAACTCAAGTGGAAACAGACTCAGAGAAGTTATGTGACTTTTCATTTTATTATGATATCTTAAGATATGTAGTCTTTTCAATCTACCTATCTGTCTACCTACCCACCTCTCTATCTATACATACATACTTGGGAATAAGTTTCATATTTTATGCTCACAAATGTTAAAATCAGTTATTACAGTGGAGCAATGAGTGAAATTAACAACTTGGACATATCATTTAATAACATGTCATTACACTGTATATTGAGAGCTGAGGATTGGCAATTTATTAATGGTTTGAGAACTCAGATATCATGGCTTTATACTGAACATTAGAATTTACGTAACAAACATTTTTTATCTTTAAATTTTTAATGAAAATTTAAAATATTTTTATTATGAGGTACATATACATGCATACAATATATAACTTAATACAAATGGGACATGAGTTTATACATATACACATTTATCTTTTTTTTTCCTTTTTGCTTATTTTCCTTGTCACCACACCACATCACCTCTTCCCTCTACTTGCTTGTCATCCAACCTAAGTAATCTGTGTTAACAGCTGATTAAATATCTTTCATAACTACTTTATAATCACATTTATATAATAATGCACATCTATCCATGTTTATATGGGAAAAAACATTTTCTATAAAGAAAATTTTAGAAATTTTAGAAAGAAAAATTTGCTGATTTACAAAACGGATGCATACTATATGCGTTACTCTGAATCCTGCTTTTTTCACCCAATACCTCATACAAATTCTTCCAAGTTTACTGGTAGAGCTTTAATTCTTTCTTGTATAACAGCTGCATAACCGACTCAACCATAATATATGCAACCATTCTTCAGCAATTAGCAGACAAGTTGCTTACAGTTTTAGCTACTATAAATGATGGTGAAAAATGAATCATTATATTTTTACCTGTAGTTAATATACTTTTGCTTTCTATGAAGTAAGTTATATGTAGTAGGGTGGTTTAATTAAATAGTATAAGTATTTTTAAATTTAGGAGATATTATCACATTGCTTTCTGGAAAGGCTTTATAACAGTTCACATTTTCACAAGTGATATAGAAGTACATACCATATCTTGTTCACCTACCAGCAATAAATGCTCTATTATTTTTTTTGCAATATATTTTATATTAAAAATTTGTTTTTACTTTATTTGCATGTTTATAAATACTGGTGAATTGCTCATACCTTCATATGTTCATGTATTTCATCCTCCGTTACTTTTCTCTTCACATATTTTATTCCCCTTCCTAGTGGATTTTTTTTTTCTTATAAATTTGAAGGAGGTCTTCCTTTATTATTTACTATTATTTAACACTTAGTTTTAGTGTTGGGTTATTTCTTTACATTATTTTTCTCTTCTAAAAATTTTAAAGCTAGATATCGATGTATATCTAGCTTTACTTGTATACCTTCTGATACTTATGTTCTTTCTTAAGAATTTCTACACCTATTTTCCCAGATTTTATTGTGAGCTTTCAATTATTACATTTTCTTTTCTCTCCATGTGTGTATAATATTTAACCATCTGAAATTTATATTTACATTTATTATAATAAAGAATTTCAAATGAAGGTATGATTGTTCTAATTTATTAAGCAATAGTTTTCTCTATTTCTTGAAACGCCATTTACATCACATAATTGTAATAACAAGAAAAATGATAGTAATAATAGTAAGCAATATTTATTAAGAACTTACTGGTTTCCATACACTATTCTACATGGTTTTCACATATTTATTTAATTAATGAACTGAAAAAATATGCTATTCCCATTATGTAAATGAGAAATCTAAGCCATAGAGAGTTTAAGCACTTGCTTAATGTTTCCTAGTCAGGAGATAATAGACTTGGGTTTCAAAGTGACATAGTTTGGATCTAGAGTTCATATTTTTACTATTATGCAGTGATATATCTTTATTTGCATATTTTTTTTGTGTAACTACACACACAAACACATGCCCTTTCCATTACCATCTATGCCTGGCTCTATTTTTTGCTTTGTTATTTTTATTCAATGGTCCACTTTTCTATGACTCACACAAGTGCACACACTCACAAATACACACACATATATTGATTTCAATATAATTATTATTTCCTAATATCCAATAAGGTAAGTCCTCACCTTCATTTCCCTTGTTTTATATATATTTCTTGATTATATTCAGGCAAACTTTAGTAATTCTAAGATATTTTATCCCTCATGACATCGGGCAATCATCAATCACCAACCTCTCCCTCTCCTACAGAGAGTCACTATTTGAATTTTGATCACCACAGATTACTCTTGCACTTGGCTTCTTGGACTCAATATAATGCACTTGAGAGTTTATCATCCATGTTGTACTGAATATTAATAGTTGGCACTTTTTAAATTTATGTGTGTGTGCTTAGCTTTTTGTCTCAGTTTATTTATTTATATTTGTGCATATATTTACTTATTGGTTTTAATGAATATACTCCATATTATCAATATAATACGATGTATTTATTTCCTCTTCTGATAACAGGCACTTTGATTATTTCTAGTTGGCTCTTCTTGTAGAAGTCTTCTTATAACATAACTTTTTAATTTTTCTTGGGTAATAATGAGAAATGGCAATGATAGGTCACAGGATAGGTCTATGGTTCGTTTTAGGAATAACTAACTGTGTCAGACATAGAGATCCATTGCTTAGATCTTCCCTCATGAGAGACTCTTCTAGGAGAAGTATAGGCTTAGAGCCTCCAGCAGAAATACCTTCAGGAACTGCCAGTGCCTTTGAGCCAAGACTATGTTCTTCACAGAAGCTCCCCCATGAGGATTGAGCATTGCAGTGTACCAGTGCTCACTGGGCCATTCTTTGCTCTGGGGCTATATGTTGGTCTGGCTGAGACTTCCTGAGATGTACATCACAGCCTGAGGATATTCCTACACGTTCCTCCTTCATTTTCCTCTCATTTAATAGAGTCAGATCAGCATGATGGTCTGAAAATTTTCCCTTCACACTCCTAGTCTCTTTCACCTTTACCTAACCCTAACCCTAAACTTAACCCTAACCCTAATACTAGACCTAACCCTAACCTTCCCTATGCCCTGCCACTACCTTCTACATCCCACTCTGAAATCAAATTCTATTTACTTTCTTTTTATGAACATATTTCTGAGGTTTTAGGTCAATGGTAACATACATTGTTACACAATTTTATAGATGACACATTAGAAATTACTCAGCGTATCCTCTCTATTTTAAAATAGGAGGCAAGAAAGAAATATCAATATCACACTACTACTTTTTTAACAAAACATCGAAAATGCTTATTCTGTATCTTAGTTCATTGCTAGTGTATTATTTATTCATTGTTATTATTGATATAAATATTTTGTAATAAAACCAAAAAAAGCAAAAAAGAGAGAGAGAAAGATAAAGTTTAATTACTAAGAAAATTAATCTCAGTACTTTAAATGAGATCTGGGCCAATTACTGGGAAAAGCTATATTAACCCATCTTTTCAGTTAGTGTTTGTGATAATAATTGCATTTCTTTAAGAAGAAAAAATACAGAAATTGGATCATTTCCTCTTCCCATATGTATTGAGCTCTTCTGTTCTGATAGTATGAAGTTAAATCTGTAGTATTTGAGAAGGATATGTACCACACAAGATACATTTTCCCTATGTTCTGAATAAGAGAAACTTCAATGTTTAGAATCATTTATTATTACAAATTACATTATATCTTGAAGAAAACTAGATAGGTATGAGTAGGACAAAACCAAGCACATAAAAATTGTTAGAAAGAATACAGATCTAACCGGTATATAATTTGCTTGTTATAATTAGTTTCTAATATCAAGAATTACTTTTATACTGAATCTATTAAACAAATAGAACTAAGACAATATAATCTGATGAATTTGTTCTGAGAAAATATTCTCTATATTAAAATAAATACTTATTTATGCCTTCCATCAATAAACAGATGTATGTTCAACATAGCTAATTATTACAGAAATGCAAATCAAAACTACAATGAGGGATCACCTCACAATAGTCAGAAGGGCCATCATCAAAAAATTTACAGATAATAAATGCTGGAGAGGGTGTGGAGAAAAGGAAACCCTCCAACACTGTTGGTGGGAATGCAAATTGGTGCAGCCACTATGGAGAACAGTATGGAGGTCCCTTAAAAAACTAAAAATAAAGTTACCATATGACCCAGCAATCCCACTACTGGGTATATATCTGGAAAAGACAAACACTCATTTGAAAAGATACATGCATCTCAATGTTCACAGCAGCACTATTTACAATAGCCAAGACATGGAAGCAACCTAAGTGGTCCATCGACAGATGAATGGATAAAGAAGATGTGGTATATACACAATGGAATATTACTCCATCATAAAAAAGAATGAAATAATGTCATTTGCAGCAACATGGACTGACCTAGAGATTATCATACTAAGTGAAGCTAGACAGAGAAAGACAAATATCATCTGATATCACTTATATGTGGAATCTAAAAAATTGATACAAATGAACTTATTTACAAAACAGAAACAGACTCACAGACATAGAAAGCAAGCTTATGGTTACCAAAGGGGAAAGAGGGGGGAGGGATATATTAGGAGTTTGGGATTAACAGAGACACACTACTATATATAAAATAGATACCCAACAATGACCTACCGTATAGCATAGGGAACTATACTCAATATCTTGTATATAATAACCTTAATAATGGAAGAGAATCTGAAAAAGAAAATACGTATATATACAGACATATATGTATGCATATATATGTATATATATTTGAATCACTTTGCTGTACACCTGAAACTAACAGAACATTGTAAATCAGCTACACTTCAATTAAAAAAAAAAAAGAAACGGATATGTTTTCTTCCTTTATTTGTCTTAGTTAAAACTGTAAATTCTTATGATTATGCCTCTAGCAACCACTAGCCACAGATTCCTATAAATTGTATTTTTTGTTATTCCTCAGCATTATTATGAATTGGAGTCATTGGAAGTAGAAGAGCATTTTTTAAAATTGCAAATACCGGATTTCCAGTTTATCATAGGTGATTACACTTTTTTATTTTATTAGAAAATGCCACTTGTTTATTAATACTTTACCACATGGGAATTTACACCTCTACCTCCACCCCATGCCCCATTCCTCATACACAAATCCGCAAGAAGAGATGAAAGCAAAGCAGATGAGAGATGTAAACAAAATATGGGAATGCTGGAAAGGACAGATGAGAATTAAGTGACTCATCAGCACAAAAAGTTGAAACCAAGGAATCTAGAAGGGGAAACCTAGAAGCAAGCAAAACTCTATCAAAGGTAAGGGCTTGGAGAAATATGGTACTTCCAAATGAGGGCATTTGTCTATCGTTGGATAAATGTAATAACAGAATGAAATCCTAGACTTAAGATAAAAAACAAAACAAAACAAAACAAAACAAAACCCAACTTGCTTTAAGCTGGGGTAGTGAGAAGGAGGCATAATAGTGGAAAAAAGTAAAATTTAAAAAGATATATAGATATAGATATAGATACAGACATTGATATAATGAATTTGGGAAGACTATGTCTTCCAAAAATCTTGTCAGATGGTCTTATGTTCTAAAGATCTCTGGTAGTCTATATGAAATTGTATCCTTAATTATTGATTGTGCAGTCTTACTAAACTTGATGTGGTAAGATATCTTACAACAAGTTCTCCTAAGAAGTAATGGCAAACCTAGTTTTCTTAAAATATCATGGTCAGCAGCATTTGGATATCACAGATTTCATTTACCAGTTCCAATGGATACACAGATATTAAAATGCTGAAATAAACATTTTTTAAAGACTTTAACTACTTAATGTTCAGTTGCATTAAATTGAGGAAGATAGGTTTCTCATATGTCTCCTGACTTTACACATGCATAGCTTCTCCCATTATTAACATCCTCCACTAGAGTTGTACATTTGTTACAACTGATGAACCTACATTAATGCATCATAATCACCCAAAGTCCATTAACATTTACATTACATTTACATTAGAGTTCACTCTTGATGTTGTACATTCTATGGGTTTTGAAAAAATGTATAATGACATGTATCCATCATTACAATATCACAGAGTATTTTTACTGCCCTAAAATTCTGTGCTCTGCCTGTTCATTCCTCTCTCACAAACCTTGGCAACCAGTGATATTTTTGCTATCTTCATAGTTTTAACTTTTCCATAATGTCATTTGGTTGAATCATACATTATGTAGCATTTTCAGATTGGCCTTTTCTCACTTAGTAATATTCAATTAAGGTTTCTCAATGTCATTTCATGTCTTGAAAGCTTATTTCTGTTTGGTGTTGAATAACAGTCCATTGTCTGGATGTACCACAGTTTATTTATCCATTCACCTATGAAGGACATCTTGGTTGCTTCCAAGTTTTGGCAATTATGAATGAAACTGCTATAAACATCCACGTGCAGGTTTTTGTGTGGATATAAGTCTTCAACTCCTTTGGGTAAATACTAAGGAACGCAATTGTGGGACTGTATGGTAAGAGTATGCTGAGTTTTGTATAAAACCACTAAACTGTCTTCCAAATTGACTGTACCATTTTGCATTTTCACCAACAGTGTATGAGATTCCTGTTGCTCCACATCCTCCTGAGCGCTTGGTGTTGTCAGTGTTCTGGATTTTGGCCACTCTACTAGGTGTTTAGTGGAATATCGTTGTTTTAACTTGCATCTTCTTGATGACATATGATGCAAAGCATTTTTTCAGATGCTTATTTGCCATCTCTTTTTCTTCTTTGGTGAGGTCTTTATAAATACTGTTTGTGTTTTCACATGTAAATGTTTTAAGCTAAGGTATTAATTTTTAAATGTAAATAATAAGAATCTGAAATATTTTATAAATTATACAAGGTTCTAGATATCTTACTTTGACAGGTTAAGTAGCATTTGTTTTTGTAGGTCAATTTTCTCTTTTACTCTCCCTCAACAATGTAAAGAGTCATAATTATTTAACTAATCGGTTTTACTGTCGATATTTTAAAACTTGGTAGAATGTTTCATTATTGTCATAGCTCACATACTTTAATTTTTAGATTCAGATATTTATGATTAAAAGATTATATATTATGAAACGACCAACTTAAATGCTCACAGTAAACAGATTTAAAAGCATAAAACCAAAACAACATCCTGTTTCAGAGAGAGCCATTGAGAAACACCTGCCTCTCCTAAATATAACTACATAATCAGGTAAAAGGAGCCATGTGTATTAAGTAAATCTTTTTCAGTACATTTGCATTAATCCTCTAATCATTTGTGAAGTACTAGCTTCTGTGAAGTCCAATATGATATGTATTTTAAGAAAAAAAGGATTCCTAGATATTTAAAGATTAAGTTTTTTAAGTATGTCTTTCAAATACACTTTTAAAAGACTTCATAAATTCATGAAAATACTGAAATTTAGTGCAGCATACCTTATGACTTCCCCAGGCTTATAATAACATTCCCTTTCATATTTCTTTATCAGACTCTACAAAATTTCCCTCTCAGTTAAGGTCCCAAAGAGTAGCTTTTTTTCTTTTCTTTCCCTTTCTTTTATTTTCTATTCTTTTCTTCCTTAAAAATTCCGAGTGAACAACACCAGCCATGATATTAACTGTAATATAATAGTCCATTCAAAAACCAACTATCTTTGAAAGACCCATCTACTACTGAGACAGCATTTCAGTCTGTCAGACTGATGCCTTGAACCTCCTCTATCATTTATGCTCAAATTCTAATCTACATTACAAGTATTTCAAAGCCATTTGCCTGGACCTCTCACAAATCTTGTTTCCACTGCTATGGCCCAAGTTCATGTCTTAACTAATTCGTACGTAAAATGGTTTCCTTAACATGGCTATGTTGTTCTCAGTCTTTCACCATCTTCTAGTTACCTTAAAGCTTAAATGAGATGTTTTCCACCGGCTTTTTAAATGCCCTTCATTATTATAAGGCAGCATTTAAGACCAATCCTAATTTTTCTAATATTAATATTTCTAACATTTCATCAACAGGATATTAAGAAATTAATGTTCATCTACTTAATATCAAACATTCATAATATATGATTAATTGAAAAGAGAACTAGATATATTCATAATCACAGTCAGATTTCAACAAATATTCACTTATTGATAAAATAAGTAGATAGAATATGAGTAACTTTTAAAGGTCTTAAATAATACTGAAAATCAACTTGAAATAACTACTTTATATACAAAATTTCAACAAAAATGGTAGAGTATACATTTTTTAAAGTGCATAGAAATTATTCATCAATATACCACATACCCTGGATTGTGGTAAATTTAAAAGAATTCAAATAATACAAAGTATATTCTCTGACCACTATTAAATAAAATTAGAAATCAGTAACAAAATTGTACATGAAATATCCCCCAAACATTTTGATACTAAAAAATCCATTTCTAAATAACACATGGGTTAATGGAGAAATCATAAGAGAAGTAAGAAAGCATTTTGACTTGGATGAAAATTAAAACAACGCATTTCAATATTTATGGAATACGTAGGTAATAGTGCGATAAGGAGAATTTATAGCACGAAATGATTATGTTAGAAAAGAGGAAAGTCTCAAATCAGTGACTTGTTTACACCTTAAAAAATAGACATTAAATGAAATATAAAATAAGCAGAATAAAAATTTATAGAGTAGAAATCAATGAAATAGCAAACAAAATGTATTGAAAAGCTATAATACCAAATGCTTGTTCATTGATCTCACTAATAACATTGATAAACTTCTTGCCAAATTTATCAGGAAAATAAAGAGCAAAAATACAATTAACCAATATCAAGAATAAGAGCAGATTAACAAAACTTTTTTTAACAAGATAAGAACAAAACACTACTCAATTTCAAAATGACTTATAAAGCTACAGGCATTAAGAATGTGGCACTGACACAAAGATAGAGATTCGGATCTATGGAACAGAACAGAATATAGAAATATTTTCATTTTTACGTGGTCAGATGATTTTTTGACAAAGTTGCCAATACAATTCAATGGCAAAAAGATAATCCTTTCAATATATAGTTCTGTTACAATTGGATAGGTATCTGCAGAAACAATAAACTTCCAT
Source organism: Balaenoptera physalus (assembly GCF_965194825.1). Classification (NCBI taxonomy): domain Eukaryota; kingdom Metazoa; phylum Chordata; class Mammalia; order Artiodactyla; family Balaenopteridae; genus Balaenoptera; species Balaenoptera physalus. The sequence goes on along the minus strand of NC_138883.1, from coordinate 56,562,174 downwards.
CGTTATATTAGAGAATTACATTAACACCAATGGTAATTCAAAATTGATTATTGAGTGGAATGTACAAGATAAACCTTCCAAATTTTTCTAAGAAAATCCAGGAGAAAAATCTTAGTGAACGTTGTCTAGCTAAGTTTTTTTTCTTTTTTAAATGACCCCAAACCACAAACTATTAAAAGGATTTAAAAAAATTAAAAATTAACTTAATCAAAATAAAAATATCTGTTCTTCAAAATGCAGTTGTGAAAATAAAAAAAGCTAACCATCAACTGAAAGAAAATACTTGCATATCACATATCTGTTAATTCAGATCTAGAAAACAGAAGAAATGCTTAGAACACGGTAACAAGACAAACAACCCATATTACATTGCTAAAGATATGAACAGACATTTTATCAAAGAAGGTAAAATTAATGGAATAAGCACTTAAAAGGTCTTCAAGATCATCAGCTAATAGGGAAAAGGAAATTAAAACCACAGGGAGCTACTACTGTATTACCTGAAGAATGACTAATATATAAAAGCTTAACTAAAAATAAAAGCTGGCATATTAACTATATCGAGTGTTAACAAAGGCTTAGATCAAATGGAATTATTATACACTGCTAGTGGGAACATAAAATGATTAAGAAGTTCCTTAAAAAGTTAAATATACATCTACCATATGACCCAGCATTTTCACTCTTAGAAATTTACCCACAGTAAATGAACGCATATGACCACACAAAATATTGTACACAAATGTTTACAGAGGCTTTATTTCAACTACCCCCAAATTAGTGGCAACCCAAGTATCCACCGGGAGATAAGTGAATAAACAAATACCCATAAAATGAAATTCTAATCTCAAAAAATGGGAATGAACTACTGATATACATGGTAGCATGGGTAAATCTCAAAATAAAGTATACTGAGTGACAGGAGTCAGAACTACAGGTACTTACTACGTTTCCCTTTGTATAACAAATTCTAGAAAATGGACACTAATCTATAGTAACAAAAAGCAGATGGATGTGGTGGTGAGGAAGGGTGGGATTAGAGGAGAACAATAGGAAACATTTGGTGTGATAGGTATTTTCATTATCTTGATTGTCTTAATGGTTTCACAACTACATATATATAAATTCTAACAAATCAAACACTTGAAGAAAATAATATATTTAAGTTAGTAAAAGCAGTAGTGTTCTTATATTCTAGATTTGAACTTAGAACATATAATGAAAAATATTTTTCAATAAAATCTATATACACATGCATATATAATATATGGGTCATATGTTATATATTTTGGTAATACATACAAGCCTTCCTAAATAAGTGGAGAAATATATTTTAGTATTAAAATATTTCCATTTGAATATCTTACAGTCATCTCTAATTTAATATTTCTAAAACTGATTTTCTAACTCCCTCTATCTGCTACTATTGTGCTTCATAGTTCGTTCATTAAATGGCATTGAAGTTTACTCAGTTGCGCAAACCAGAAGAGTGGTATGACTTTTTTCTCCCATCTCTCTATAGTCCAACCCCCCATACCAATCTTGACTCAATGTTATTTTATTTCTTAAATTTCTTTATTCTACATCTCTCCATCTGTATTTTTACGACCCTACTCTAGTTCCTTTCCTGGACATAGAAACATTCTCCAAATTTTCTCTGAATCTTCGATAGTAACATTTTTAACATTGCTTCCCAATGCCAGGGCGATAATGTAAACATTATAAAAATATCATTATAAAGTTTACCTGCTTCTGTATATTCATCTCAAGCTACTGCATCCCCCCATCTACATGACTCCATGTCAGCAATCCACTGAACTTGCTTTATTTTTTAAAATAGATTATGTTCTTTGTGGTGTTCATATGTATGTTTCCTTCTGCTGAAACACTAATTCTCACTTTTTGCTGGCATATTAATTATATATGTCTCAGTTTCAAAAAGATTTTCAGAGTGAAGTTTTCCTTATACTTTAGACTAGGTTGAGACTCACTTGTGCACTCTTTCATAGCATAATTCAGACTTATTACATAATATGTATATTTATAGTGCCATGAAGACTGAGATCCAAGAGTACAAGCACTTTGTCAGCCTTATCCTACTAGGAGTACGTGGAACATAAAAGAATAAAGTAAATATTGACAGATCGAGTGCATATATACCTAATAAATCTCCAGCACCATGCAGATGAATAAACTGAGGTATAGAACTTTCTTAAGTTCACAGTGTTATTTGCTGAAGACCAGAGGTATTCATAGTAATCAAGCTTCCTCATTGTCAGTTCAGTACTTTTTCCACCGACTACATTACATTAGTTAAAGTTCACTATTGAAATGAATAAATCTCCGAAGTTTAAATAGTTAACACATTATTTCTCCCTTACCTCACAATCCAACGTTGATGTTGCAGAATGGACAACATTCCTCCTAGTTGTGATAATGTGATCCAGGCTCCTTCCATATGGGGTCTTTCCATCTTTCACCACATGGCTACTGAGTCTATTCTAGGAGCTTTCTCTATTCCATCCAGCTATAAGAGAAAAGAGCAAGAAATGTTATCTGTGGGAGATTTTTATGGGCTGGACCTGAAAGTGATGCACATTACTTCCTCTCACATTTCATTTGTCAACATAGTCACATGGCCTCACCTAACTGCAAGAGAAACTAGGAAATGGAATCTAGCTGTGTGTCAAGAAAAAGGTGACAATAATCAGTCTCTGCCAATTACAATGCACTGTAATTAACAGTTAGATTCTAGAATGTCAAGGTATAAATACTCTATTTTAAAGCAGCACCTATTAAGTGTAAGCTTAGTGAAGTCAGGCATAACCCAGTGTTTAACAGACTGAGTTTAAATTTGATGGACAGAATTTAGAACATATGACAGAATAATGGTATTTCTATATAATTTAAAGGCAATAAAGTTGTAATCACTTCTTCTAAGTAAAATACCCTAATCACTATATGAATACATTTCCAATCTTGTTAGATGAAAATTATTAGTTATGTATTCTGCTTCATAGTTTCACCTTTCTGTTAAATATTAAAAGGGGTAAGAGCAATTCTTTTATTTGCTTAAAGGATGAATTATATAAAGGTCATTGAGGTCTATCTGTTCTAGAAGCAAATAAGGGAGATCTTATACTGGATGTGAAAATAGATATTTCATTTCACTTATCAACATTGAATTCAACTTCCCTTCACTCCCCTGTGCTGAAAAATACACTACACAGGGTTCAAGATTACAATGCCACTGTAAGTAATGCACAAAGAGCACAGTGTTTGTAAGTTGAATTGACTGAAATTGAATTCAATTCACAAAAAAATTGAGAAAAAAATTAATATACATTGTCAATGATGCAGGCATAAAAACTAGGAGTCGTTTTGAAATCAATCTCATTTTTAACTCTATCACCATTTTTTTCCTTCAAAAGTATCTTGCAAAACTAATAATTGGGGCTTCCCTGGTGGCGCAGTGGTTGAGAATCTGCCTGCCAGTGCAGTGGACACGGGTTCAAGCCCTGGTCTGGGAAGATCCTACATACCGCGGAGCAACTAGGCCCGTGAGCCACAATTACTGAGCCTGCGCGTCTGGAGCCTGTGCTCCGCAACAAGAGAGGCCGCGATAGTGAGAGGCCTGCGCACCGCGATGAAGAGTGGCCCCCACTTGCCGCAACTAGAGAAAGCCCTCGCACAGAAAGGAAGACTCAACACAACCAAAAATAAATAAATAAATAAGCCTACATCTTTAAAAAACAAACAAACAAACAAAAAAACACAAAGTATGTATATTTAAAAAAAAAGAAAAAAAACATTTATGGGCAGTTTTTTGTGTGGACATAAGTTTTCAAATCAGTTTGATAAATACCTAAATGTGTGACTGCTGGTTGATAATCTATGTTTAGCTTTGTAAGAAACAGCCAAACTCTCCCAAAGTGGCTGTACCATTTTGCACTCTCACTAATAACGAGTGAGAGTTCCAGTTGCTCCACATCCTCACCAGGATTGTTGCATTTGGGTCATTCTAATAGGTGTTTACTAGTATCTTGATGTTTTAATTTGCAATTCCTTAATGATATTTTATGTTAATAATCTATACTTATTTGCCATTTGTATATCTTCTTTGGCGAGGTATCTGTTCTGTTTACCCATTTTTGGGATTCTCTTTCTTGCTGTTTAGTTTTATGAATTCTTTCTAATTTGAATATCAGGAGCTTTATTATGTATGTGTTTTTCAACTATTTTTTCCCAGTCAGTGGTTTCTTTGTATTTTCTTAACAGTGGCTTTGGGAAAGCATAAGTTTTTAATATTAATAAAGCCCTACTTATCACTTTTTTCTTTCATGGATTTTGCTTTTGGTGTTGCATCTAAAAACTCATCACCAAACCCAACATTACCTAGATTTTTGTCTAAGTTTTTTACTAGAAGTTTTATAGTTTCACATTTTACTTTAAGATCTATATTCCATTTTGAGTCAATTTCTGTGAAAGATGCAAAGTTCATGTCTAGGTTACTGCTATCATTTTGTAGATTTTGTGGGACAACATTTCTTCCTATAGCTATTTTTTCTAAGAGTGATGAGACTAAAACTCATCATTTCTAAAGGATTATGCTTTCATCCATACTTTATTCATACTGGGTAGGAATATTTTGTATATGATTTTTGCATCTACATTCATGTTTGTGACTGAATTTTAATTATCCATTTGATTATTGTATATCATGAATATTCTTGAATCATATAATTCATTGGGGAATATCCTTATTTTATTCTTATTTAAAAGATTTTGTATAGGAATTATTCTATGGCTATTTCTTTATTTTGGGCAGATATTTATCCATTGATTTAACTTCTTTGATCATTAGAAGTCTTTTCAGTATTTATATTATATAATTATAGTTATATACTTGCTTCATAGAATGAGTAAATATTTAAGTCAGATGCCACTTTATGTTACAAATTAAAGATAAGAACCTAGGTTGTTTGGATTTCACAAAGGGTATGTGAAATTCAGACCAGTTTACGTAAGTTCAGCTTGTACTGCTTGTAGCATGTTTTCAGATGATATGGAAAAGATTCTGCTCTTTTCTAGAAAAAGGATACCCAGTGTCGTAAATAATTATCATAATGCATCACAGTGAATAACATCTCCTTGTATCCACACGTGTTTGTAATACAACAGTTGTGGGTCCTCTTATGAAGAAATAATTATTCATATTCTTGAATCTGGACTGGTTGAGCCTTGCATTGACCAATATGATGTGGCAGAAGAGATGTATGAATTCTAGAACCTAGGACATGAGGCCTTGCACCTTCTGCTCTCACATTCTTGGAAACTTGAGAACTTTATGTATGAAGTCTAGTCTAACTTACTCGTGAGTAAGTTTTCAGCCTCATAACAATGCTGTGCCTTACACTTTCTAAAAAATCAGTCTTCATCTAATGAATCACAAATTTAGATGCTTTTATATCTTTTCCATAGTTTCCTTACTCATTATAGATGTTACTCTTAGCACTTTCCAAAATGGCCTTGCAGAGACCAACAAACATCCTCTTATTCTTTCTGGATATACCATATTGTTGATTCACTAACACTGAGCTTACAGCCAACAGCACTATAACCATGCTCAAAGGAAACTTATCTAACACGGGTATTTTCTTCACAAGGCAAATCACATCTTTTTTGTGCTTAAGAATGTTACACAGTGCTTGCACAAATATATGAAAAATGCAGCAACCAATAGAGAGTAAAAAAGACACTTTTTTCAATATGAGCATTGAAATCAAGAAGGCAGAGTGCAGCCTTGTTCAACCTCAGCTGGGAACTTGAATGTCCAGGCACTCAAATTTTCACAGTTCTGCACATGTCTACAAGTGAGTGCAAAAGTGCCCTGAGTATTGATTTGGGGCTTACAGATAAATTTTAGCAAGTAGTCAAATTTTCAGATATGGAATTCATAAATAATGAGGATTGACTGTATATGACATATATGTGGACATTTCCATATAAAAATATTTTGCAGCATAGCAAATAATTAGAGTTGCTAGATGTGAAAATTCCCAGCTAACGTAAAAAAAAGGTGATGGTTGGCCATCTTGTTTCTATCTTATGCAGATGACTAGGGAATAGTGATGACAGGCAGGAGTGCAATGCAGTGTAAGAATTTCCAGCTCCGGGGCCATTTGAAGAAGGTTGAACCCCAGCTTGGCCACCTGTTAATGGAGTAGCCTCAGGCAAGTCAAAAAACATTTCTTGATTCTGAATATCATTTTCTCCTTTGTAAAATAAAGAAAATAGAATCTACTAGGATAAGTTCTTTTCAGGATTTAAAATTATCATGTATGTGAGATATATATATTTCCCCCTAGGAAGAGTAGTTCAGTATTCACTAATTTAATGTTCATGGAGACTTTATAGAACAAAACTACCATGAATAATGAAAACTAACTATATATATGTGTGTGTTTGAGTAAAATATGTAATTATATATTTCATACATATATACAGTTGTTTGTGTGTTTACAGGTCACATTGACAAACTATTACATCTATTCAGTAGAACACTATTCAGTTGCAAAAAAAGGTACACACTACTTACACAGGCTCAAATACACTATGCTAAGAGAAAGTAGCCAGACACAAGAGACTATTTTAGGATTCCATTTACATGAAATGCCCAGAAAAGATGAATTTATTGAGAATAAAAGTAGATTATTGGTGGCTGGGAACTGGGGGTAGGAGTGGGAATTAGCTGTAAAGAGTCATGTAGGAACTTATTGGAGAGAAGAAAATGCTCTAGAAATGATTTGTGGTGGTGGTTATACCACTCAGTAAAGTTATTCTATTCCTCAGAAGTAGGATTGTTCTTATCTCATCATCCTGCCTAAGACTGTTAAATGACAGGTTTGTTGGCACTGGCTAGCTCATAAAAACGGAATATAGAAAAAACAAATCAGTTCTTTGCACCGAAAAGTAAAATTTCATCCATATTTCCCTTAAAATGCCACAAAGACAGGATCAATGATACCGATATCCTACTCATTTTCTTGGAAATTTTTGTTGACCTGCAGATCAAGATGCAGGAAAATCCCCATGAATCACATCTGTTTTAATATCATCTGCACAAATTCAAAAACAGGATTGTCATTCTGCTATTGTGTTTTTGAAAAGATCTGACGGTGTCATTAATTATTCTTGCTATGTTTTTCTATTTCAAATTTCTCTTTCTAACATGATATCTGAGCATTTCCTGTTCAGTAGTAATGACCTTTGTTTCCAGAAATTCATGAGATTTTCACAACATGAAATAGCTTCTAATGAAGTCATTCCTTTTGTCCATTAATATATTTGGGTATCCATGGGACTTCAGAGGAGGTGACTAATGCGATCTGGTGTTCTGGTCAAACCACCATTCAAAATGGCTATGCCATCTGCATTCCTACCAATGAAAACTGCAGAACTCTTGGCACATAGCAACTCCACCCAACACTCTGCACTAAAGAAAAACTGCAATATAAAAATTTTTGAAATCTTCTGACCTCCCTCTCTTTTTTAAAGTCCTATTTTTGGTATGCTTTGAGATGCAACAGAGATAATCCCCATTTTTTTCATATCAAATACTCTTAGCAAGATACAGGATCTCCTAGACTAAGTAACTAATGATCAAAAACTCCTTGTAGATAAGAGTGGACACATAGCTAAATTCTGGGCAAAGTTAAGTAAGCCAAAGTGACTTCTATCAGCTCCCTACCTTAAGAGATACTTTCACTTTCTTCTTTGGCCCTCCATTTGGCTACCTATAAAACTGATGCAACATCTCATGTTATACTGTTTAGAACCATGTCTTAGGATTGGTGGAGTAGTTAGCTGTGGGTCCTTCAGAATTTCCTGCAGTAGAGTTACTATTCTAACTTTGGACAGCTTGCCTCCTGGTTGATTTAGGTGGTAAAAAAAAAAAAAAAAAAAACTAAAATAAACTTCTATACTGCTTATGGCACTGTGATGTATGATTTTTTGTTACTCGTAGTCAACCTCATTCTAAAATTTTAGGAATAATTGACTGTAATCATTATTTTTAGCAATAAGGGAAATAAATTTACTTTTCAAGGCTTAAGTACCAGAATTACAAAATAAATTTTAGTCCAAAGTAAATGTTAATGTAGATTGCTCATCAGAACTGGAATTTTAGGAAAAGGAAAGTCATAGAGGCAATCTCTGGCATGACTAGGGAGAATACAGGTAAATAAAAGAGTGTGTTGCATAGTGATCTAAAGCACCGATTATATATAATGACAAAAACGCTAAATTAAACTTTCTATGAATCATTTATTCTTAAGTAAAATGTTTAAAATTTTCAAGCATGTTGGATTATTGGTATAAAAGGTTTACGATATCTATCACATAAAGAAAAATTTTCTATTCATCTATTTTCCTTAGCACAATGCCTGTAATACAATAAGTACTTAATCAATGTAAGTTGCTGCTATTTGCTTTACTCGGTGTTATTTTGTGTTCCTTTTTTATTAACACTAAAAGATTGGTTATATCTCAGGTCACTTCAAGCTCTAAGTATAATGGTTTGCATATTTAAAAGACCAAAATAATTATTATGAAATTTAAAAGTTATTTCTTATTCAAGATTTTTTCTTATAATATTACTGGAGAATGTCTTAATGGAATTAAAATAAACTATTTTTTAAATTATATGATACTATTTTGTAAAATATTCTTATTTATAAAAGCAACTGAGGCTTAAGTATAAGTTTCTAGCCTAAAATCACACAAGGATTCGGTTCAGAAGTACAACTACAGTTTCCAAATAGTTTAATCATAGGTCTATTTACTCCATATCACACAGTTTCCTTACTTTCTTTTTCTTAACATATTTTTTTCTTTATGTTCTAATGAATTTTCTTTTTATTTTATTTTATTTTATTTATTTATTTATTTATGGCTGTGTTGGGTCTTCGTTTCTGTGCGAGGGCTTTCTCTAGTTGTGGCAAGTGGGGGCCACTCTTCATCGCGGTGTGCGGGCCTCTCATTATCGTGGCCTCTCTTGTTGCAGAGCACAGGCTCCAGACGCGCAGGCTCAGTAACTGTGGCTCACGGGCCTAGTTGCTCCGCGGCATGCGGGATCTTCCCAGACCAGGGCTCGAACCCGTGTCCCCTGCATTGGCAGGCAGATTCTCAACCACTGCGCCACCTGGGAAGCCCATGAATTTTCTTTTATGCCATAAGAAAATACAAAACTATTATGTCATTTTAAGGAAGAGAATTTACAAATTACCTTTTTTCCCCTGTTTTATTCATCTTAAATCCTTAAGTTATTGTGTATAAAAAAGTGAAAAGGCATGTAAATATATCAGAACTCCTATAAATAAGCATCCTTACTGTATACTGCATATGGTTTGCCAGAGGGATTGTTAAGATAAAGGGGAATAGTCAATAATAGTGGCAGTTCAAATTTTGTACCAATTTCACCTTCCATTAAAACTGTATTATTATATTTATATGATTTAGTGGAATTGTCTTGCTGTAAAGAGGTACACACTCTTTGATGGCTAGACTCTGGCTCTGGTTGTTGTCAGCTTTAAAAACCATTCAGATGAATATGGGTTGTATAGAGACCAATATATCATGATCTGTTTAAATCACTATTATTTCCATAGTATTTCTACTTCAAGAGTCTACTGAAGCTTTGGAAAAAGGGAACCTATATAAGTTGGGAACATGTTTAAAATAGCTTAAAGATTTTTGAAGTCTTCTTTCTACCCATTACCAAACCAAGCAATACAAATACCCCAAACCTAATTTCTGATTGAAACACTTGAGGCTTAATCTTCTCTTTCTATATAGAGAAAAAAATGCATTGAAATTGCAAAGAAATATTCCATTGGTACTTATTTTTATTACACACAGCTTTGGCTAGAAACTAATGTAATGTTTAGCAAGCCAGAGGGTGAGAAAATAAATTTTATGAAATATAAGCTATATTTGGTGAATAACCTAGAGCTACTTTGTATATTTTCACTGTGATGCTAGTATTTATGAAGTTGTCACTAGTCCAGAACTTTTATATTTATTTTGAAATTCTTCCTTTTAAACTAATATAGATCTAGGCAGAGATATGATAATATCCGTAGAACTTGTTGCAAATGTTTGGAAACTATACATTGAAGGGATATACCATGAAACAATCTCAGCATTTAAATATTAACAATAGTGTTAAATAAAAAGCGTTTGAATTAAGAATTACAAAAAAAACCATATTTTGGACATTTTAAATACTTTTGAAACCAGAAAAAGCTCTTATATTTTCCTATTATTATACTTCTTGTATAGGGTCTATACTACTTGCATAACAGATTTCAGTTATGTGCTCAGCAGCCTTTAGCCAAATCTCTTTGCTCTTTGGTCTGTATAGTAAACTATCAAGATATTTACTAAAGTAGCTCATAGAATTAACTAAATATTCAGTTCAATTATTAATTTACTTATTCATTTAGCAAACATTCCTTTATCCTTTATCATAAAAGCACTGGGAATTACAGAAGTAACTAATAAAAGATACTTTTATGAAACTTACTCGGCAAGAAAGATAAGAAACACATAAACAGCCAAATAAGACAAATCTATGTACTCAAAACTGTTTTGTCACAAATGACATAGAATGGTGGGAAATAATGGGCCAAGGTGGGGAGTGTGTGTGTGTGTGTGTGTGTGTGTGTGTGTGTGTGTGCGTGTGTGAGTGACACGGAGAGAGAGACACAGACAGAGACAGAGAGAGACAGAGATTTCAGCAAAGGTATCCAGGGAAATCTTCTCTGAGGAAGGATATAAGGTATGTCATGAATGCTGAGAAGGAAGCCATGTGGTGATAGGTTCAAATAACATTCTTTTTTTTTTTCCCCTCCACCTTTACTGAGATATAATTGATATATAAGATTGTGTAAGTTTAAGGTGTACAACATGTTTATTTGATGTACTGATATACTGCAAAATGATTATCACCATAGCATTAGCCAAGGCCTCCAGCGTGTCACATAATTACCACTTCTTTTTTGGGGGGGCACATTTTAGATTTACTCTCTAGTAATAGAGGAAACACAAATGTCAAACTATTATATGAAGAAATCTTGGTGTGACTGTGGAGCAGAAAATAGTAGAATATAAAGTAGAAAATTCCAGAATTCATACCATGAATAATGTATAAGAATTGCATTTATTAAACTTTAAAATTTTTCTATATTTTAATTTATAGATAGATCTAGAGACTATGTAAGTATGTGTACAGGCTTACAATAAAAATTCACATTTGTATTTCCCACAGATCACGATAAAATGGGAAAAAAAAACACTTTCCTAAAAGGACTGATTTATAGATTTTAATAAATTTAATGTTATTCCAATAATGTATTGCATGTACAATTATGATAGTTTTTAGAAAGGATATAATTCATCTTAAATAGATACAATAATTAGCCAATAATTATTCTAATTTATTTAATATTTTTCCCAAGATTTTGGGTATTAAGCTGGCAATTTAACCTGTGGAAACATATTAAGATAGATTGATGAAAAGGGCAAAGGAATGTGACTCGCCCCAAGCCTGAAGGCTATTATCAAAAAACTTTTCATAGATTATACCTTTTCCTATATCATATGTTTGAATGAGGTTGGAAAAAATGTTCCTAGAAATTAGATATATAGGATTTTGAGGTACTATGTGGGTGTGTTAACTATATTTCGACTATCTAGGATTTAACCACAAGTTCAGATAAAGTAAGAGTAAGCCATAACATCCAAGCTTTATAGCTTGACCTTGATGCAAATAGTTTGTTTACATAAAGCAAATAAATAGGTAGGTATCAATTTACATAGGACAACATGAAACATGTTTCCTCTAAATGAATAGACTATTTGATTATAATCACTTAACATTTCTTCACGTGGCTAGAGTTCATTCCAAATGACAGTTTATACACCACAATTTTGACTTCCTAATAAACTGAATATGTTACAAAATAGTTACTAACTCTGTAAATTGAGGCATATTACTTCATTAAAATATTATTTGTTATCACAGATAATGGATTTAACTTAGAATACGTTTTGCGTCACAGAAATACTCTTCTCCACTTCCTCTCAAATATCTGTTATAGACTCTAACTGCTTCTTAATCTCTTTTAAAACAGAATAAGAAGCCATTTACCAAATTATATTAGTCACATTTCATTTTCTGAATATCTCCAAAGGCTGTTGTGTCAATTTAAAATGTAGATTCCATTCACTATTAACTACCTGATGAAAGTTATGGAGAAATAATTATTCATACCATTACTGTCTTAAAAGGAATAGCTCTAAAAATTAAGTCATAGGCATTCACGTTGGTATTGCAAACAGCTTGTCTTTTAGCCTCTGTGTTTTACTTTATTAGAATTTCTAGCTTTACCAAATGCTTACGGATCAACAGACTGATTTTATATCCCTATTAAGTTTTCATTCTATAGTACAAAAGAAGCCAATCTAGAATCTCATATATAAATTCAAATCCAACTTGACATGGCCATAACTAAGAATATATGCTACTGGAAGATATTCTACAAATTTATTGAGCTATTTCATGCTATTTTGCTAAAGTCATGAAGAAATCAATTGCATCACAGCTACAATACTTGACCCTAAAGGTGCAGATGATAGCAAATGGCTTTAAACTACCTATTCAAGGAATACTTACCTAGTCCCATAAAAGTCTTAATAAATACTGAGTGCTTAATTGGCAGATGTTGTACGACTTCAACATTATTTGTACTTAATAGTAGTCTCATTTCATATATTTTCAGTTACTTTCCTAAGTGCAGCTAAATTAATTACAATGTTTACATTAAATTCCTTATCATTTGTTGAAAATAAGAGCCTGTATTGACTTCTAATAATTACTATCTGGGTCTAGAAAGATAAAAAATAGCTTCACTCAACTTGCTTTGATACATGGCAATGTTTGCTAATTAAGCAGTTGTGAAAGGGAGTCATTCTTTTTTCAGTGAGATAGCGTAAAAAAACAGTATATTACAGTTGGCCCTCCATATTTGCAGGTTCCACATTTGTCCTGGAACTAGACCCCCAGAGATACAGATGGATGACTGTATAAATATTTCTTGATACTGTAGAATCATATTTCTATTTTTTAAAAAATTCAGAATATATAAGGCTAAAATAAGAATTGACCGTAATCCTGTCTCCTAGATAATCACTGTTGAAATCTAAGAGTGGCAACTTCTAGAGCTTCACTTGCTATGTTTACAGTTTGGAGAGCATGCTTAAGGTTAAGATGTTATACTAAATTTTCACTTAAATAATGAAACTAGTTCTTACACATCTTTCTATAAATGCTAAAATTATATAAGACTCACAAAATGAAATTTTCATCTTAAGATGGTTATATCATTGCAAACTTGTATTGTGCTTTTCATGACTTTTTCATGCTTTACCATATGTAAAATATATTATCCAGGGGGTTTCTACTGAATACTAACACCACAATTGTCAAAGAGGAAACGTGAGCATTTTTCTTTTTTAAAAAACAGCATCGTATCAGCAATTTCAGATGTGGTAATGTTGATAGATCCCTAATGGTAGCAAAGAAGATGACATTAAACAAATAAGCTAACTAATGAAATGCCTTATTTTCCTTTTCTATAATAAGTTCTAAATCAGTGTTTGGTAACAGTCTTAAAAACAAAATAAAAAATTGTAAGGATATATATAATGTATTATGTTGGTTAATTTTATGTGTCAATTTGGATGGACCACAGAGCCCAGATACGTGGTCAAACATTAATCTGATGTTTCTATGAAGGTGTTTTTTAGATAAGATTAAATTTAAATTGGTGGACTTTGAGTAAAGCAGTGAGGGTGCTCCTCAATGAGGGTGAGCTTCATCCAATCAGCTGAAGGCCTTAATAAAACAAGACTAACCTATCCTGAGCAAGAAGGAATTCTTACAGCAGACTGCATTTGGACTCAAACTGCAACTCCTTCCTGTCAACTGTGTGTGTGTGTGTGTGTGTGTGTGTGTGTGTGTGTGTGTGTATGAAGTTATTTTAACTCTTTCCTTATCTTTTTCATATTATTTAAAAATGAGTACTAAGTGACTTATGGGAATACGGGCACACCCTGCTGTATTGTACTTTGCTCTATTGCACTTCACAGATAATGTTTTTTTTTTTTTTTACAAGTTGAAGGTTTGTGGCAACCCTGCATTGAGCAAGTCTATTGGTACCATTTTTCCAACAGCAATTATTTTTTAATTAAGGTATGCACATTAGACATAAAGCTAATAGACTACAGTATAGTGTAAATGTAACTTTCATTTGCCCTGGGAAACCAAAAAATTCATGTGACTCACTTTATTGGAATATTCACTTTATTGCAGTGGTCTGGAACTGAACTCACAATATCTCTAAGGCATGCCTGTAGTCATAAATCCCTGAAATCTATTCTTTAAAGAAAAAACAGTAAAGAAAAAAATTAATACTGTATGATCTCAATTACATAATGAATCTAAAATAGTCGAACTCACAGACCCAGAGAATAGAATGGTGGCAGCAAGGGGCAACAGGGTAGGGGGAATGGGGATATATTGGTTAACGAGTACAAACTTTTAGGCATAAGATGCATATATCTGGGGATCTAATGTACATCATGCTGGCTACAATTAATAATAATGTATTGTATAATTGAAATTTATTATTATTAGATCTTAAGTGTTCTTACCAGAAAACAAAGGTAACTATATGAGGTGATGAACATGCTGATTAATTAACTTGATTACAGTAATCATTTCACAGTGTATGTGTATATACGTGTATATATACATATATATATAATCATGTTGTACACTCTAAATATATATACAATTTTTATTTGTCAATTATGTCTCAATAAAGCTGGAAAAGAAACTGTAAGCGTTGTTAAAATCTATTAATTTACTTAGAGGTTACCCCCTGTACTGCTTTAGTTTCTATCCCAGAGTTTTTCTCAAAGAATTAAGATAGCACTCAAAAGTCTTTATATGAGGAAAAAAAACCACAGTTACAGAAAGATAGAGAAGATGAAAAGGCAGAGGGCTATGTACCAGATGAAGGAACAAGAAAAAAACCCCAGAAAAACAACTAAATGAAGTGGAGATAGGCAACCTTCCAGAGAAAGAATTCAGAATAATGATAGTGAAGATGATCCAGGACCTCGGAATAAGAATGGAGGCAAAGATTGAGAAGATGCAAGAAATGATTAACAAAGACCTAGAAGAATTAAAGAACAAACAAACAGAAATGACCAATACAATAACTGAAATGAAAACTACACTAGAAGGAATCAATAGCAGAATAACTGAGGCAGAAGAACGGATAAGTGACCTGGAAGACAGAATGGTGGAATTCACTGCTGCGGAACAGACTAAAGAAAAAAGAATGAAAAGAAATGAAGACAGCCTAAGAGACCTCTGGGACAACATTAAACGCAACAACATTCGCATTATAGGGGTCCCAGAAGGAGAAGAGAGAGAGAAAGGACCAGAGAAAATATTTGAAGAGATTATAGTCGAAAACTTCCCTAACATGGGAAAGGAAATAGCCACCCAAGTCCAGGAAGCGCAGAGAGTCCCATACAGAATAAACCCAAGGAGAAACACGCCGAGACACATAGTAATCAAAGTGACAAAAATTAAAGACAAAGAAAAATTATTGAAAGCAGCAAGGGAAAAACGACAAATAACATACAAGGGAACTCCCATAAGGTTAACAGCTGATTTCTCAGCAGAAACTCTGCAAGCCAGAAGGGAATGGCATGATATACTTAAAGTGATGAAAGGGAAAAACCTACAACCAAGATTACTATACCCGGCAAGGATCTCATTTAGATTTGATGGAGAAATCAAAAGCTTTACAGACAAGCAAAAGCTAAGAGAATTCAGCACCACCAAACCAGCTCTACAACAAATGCTAAAGGAACTTCTCTAAGTGGGAAACACAAGAGAAGAAAAGGACCTACAAAAACAAACCCAAAACAATTAAGAAAATGGTCATAGGAACATACATATCGATAATTACCTTAAACGTGAATGGATTAAACGCCCCAACCAAAAGACATAGACTGGCTGAATGGATACAAAAACAGGACCCATATATATGCTGTCTACAAGAGACCCACTTTAGACCTAGGGACACATACAGACTGAAAGTGAGGGGATGGAAAAAAATATTCCATGCAAATGGAAATCAAAAGAAAGCTGGAGTAGCTATACTCATATCAGATAAAATAGACTTTAAAATAAAGAATGTTACAAGAGACAAGGAAGGACACTACATAATGATCCAGGGATCAATCCAAGAAGAAGATATAACAATTATAAATATATATGCACCCAACATAGGAGCACCTCAATACATAAGGCAACTGCTAACAGCTATAAAAGAGGAAATCGACAGTAACACAATAATAGTGGGGGACTTTAACACTTCACTTACACCAATGGACAGGTCATCCAAAATGAAAATAAATAAGGAAACAGAAGCTTTAAATGACACAATAGACCAGATAGATTTAATTGATATATATAGGACATTCCATCCAAAAACAGCAGATTACACGTTCTTCTCAAGTGCGCATGGAACATTCTCCAGGATAGATCACATCTTGGGTCACAAATCAAGCCTCAGTAAATTTAAGAAAATTGAAATCATACCAAGCATCTTTTCTGACCACAACGCTATGAGATTAGAAATGAATTACAGGGAAAAAAACGTAAAAAAGGCAAACACATGGAGGCTAAACAATACGTTACTAAATAACCAAGAGATCACTGAAGAAATCAAAGAGGAAATCAAAAAATACCTAGAGACAAATGACAATGAAAACACGACGACCCAAAACCTACGGGATGCAGCAAAAGCAGTTCTAAGAGGGAAGTTTATAGCTATACAAGCCTACCTAAAGAAACAAGAAAAATCTCAAGTAAACAATCTAACCTTACACCTAAAGAAACTAGAGAAAGAAGAACAAACAAAACCCAAAGTTAGCAGAAGGAAAGAAATCATAAAGATCAGAGCAGAAATAAATGAAATAGAAACAAAGAAAACAATAGCAAAGATCAATAAAACTAAAAGTTGGTTCTTTGAGAAGATAAACAAAATTGATAAGCCATTAGCCAGACTCATCAAGAAAAAGAGGGAGAGGACTCAAATCAATAAAATCAGAAATGAAAAAGGAGAAGTTACAACAGACACCGCAGAAATACAGAACATCTTAAGAGACTACTATAAGCAACTTTATGCCAATAAAATGGACAACCTGGAAGAAATGGACAAATTCTTAGAAAGGTATAACCTTCCAAGACTGAATCAGGAGGAAACAGAAAATATGAACAGACCAATCACAAGTAATGAAATTGAAACTGTGATTAAAAATCTTCCAACAAACAAAAGTCCAGGACCAGATGGCTTCACAGGTGAATTCTATCAAACATTTAGAGAAGAGCTAACACCCATCCTTCTCAAACTCTTCCAAAAAATTGCAGAGGAAGGAACACTCCCAAACTCATTCTATGAAGCCACCATCACCCTGATACCAAAACCAGACAAAGACACTACAAAAAAAGAAAATTACAGACCAATATCACTGATGAATATAGATGCAAAAATCCTCAACAAAATACTAGCAAACAGAATCCAACAACACATTAAAAGGATCATACACCACGACCAAGTGGGATTTATCCCAGGGATGCAAGGATTCTTCAATATACGCAAATCAATCAATGTGATACACCATATTAACAAATTGAAGAATAAAAACCATATGATCATCTCAATAGATGCAGAAAAAGCTTTTGACAAAATTCAACACCCATTCCTGATAAAAACTCTCCAGAAAGTGGGCATAGAGGGAACCTACCTCAACATAATAAAGGCCATATATGACAAACCCACAGCAAACATCATTCTCAATGGTGAAAAACTGAAAGCATTTCCTCTGAGATCAGGAACGAGACAAGGATGTCCACTCTCACCACTACTATTCAACATAGTTCTGGAAGTCCTAGCCACGGCAATCAGAGAAGAAAAAGAAATAAAAGGAATACAAATTGGAAAAGAGGAAATAAAACTGTCACTGTTTGCGGATGACATGATACTATACATAGAGAATCCTAAAACTGCCACCAGAAAACTGCTAGAGCTAATTAATGAATATGGTAAAGTTGCAGGATACAAAATTAATGCACAGAAATCTCTTGCATTCCTATATACTAATGATGAAAAATCTGAAAGAGAAATTATGGAAACACTCCCATTTACCATTGCAACAAAAAGAATAAAATACCTAGGAATAAACCTACCTAGGGAGACAAAAGACCTGTATGCAGAAAACTATAAGACACTGATGAAAGAAATTAAAGATGATACCAACAGATGGAGAGATATACCATGTTCTTGGATTGGAAGAATCAACATTGTGAAAATGAGTATACTACCCAAAGCAATCTACAGATTCAATGCAATCCCTATCAAATTACCAATGGCATTTTTTACAGAGCTAGAACAAATCATCTTAAAATTTGTATGGAGACACAAAAGACCCCGAATAGCCAAAGCAGGCTTGAGGCAAAAAAATGGAGCTGGAGGAATCAGACTCCCTGACTTCAGACTATACTACAAAGCTACAGTAATCAAGACAATATGGTACTGGCACAAAAACAGAAACATAGATCAATGGAACAAGATAGAAAGCCCAGAGATTAACCCACGCACCTATGGTCAACTAATCTATGACAAAGGAGGCAAAGATATACAATGGAGAAAAGACAGTCTCTTCAATAAGTGGTGCTGGGAAAACTGGACAGCTACATGTAAAAGAATGAAATTAGAATACTCCCTAACACCATACACAAAAATAAACTCAAAATGGATTAGAGACCTAAATATAAGACTGGACACTATAAAACTCTTAGAGGAAAACATAGGAAGAACAATCTTTGACATAAATCACAGCAAGATCTTTTTTGATCCACCTCCTAGAGTAATGGAAATAAAAACAAAAATAAACAAGTGGGACCTAATGAAACTTCAAAGCTTTTGCACAGCAAAGGAAACCATAAACAAGACGAAAAGACAACCCTCAGAATGGGAGAAAATATTTGCAAACGAATCAACGGACAAAGGATTAATCTCCAAAATATATAAACAGCTCATTCAGCTCAATATCAAAGAAACAAACACCCCAATCCAAAAATGGGCAGAAGACCTAAATAGACATTTCTCCAAAGAAGACATACAGACGGCCAAGAAGCACAAGAAAAGATGCTCAACATCACTAATTATTAGAGAAATGCAAATCAAAACTACAATGAGGTATCACCTCACTCCTGTTAGAATGGGCATCATCAGAAAATCTACAAATAACAAATGCTGGAGAGGGTGTGGAGAAAAGGGAACACTCTTGCACTGTTGGTGGGAATGTAAATTGATACAGCCACTATGGAGAACAATATGGCGGTTCCTTAAAAAACTAAAAATAGAATTACCATATGACCCAGCAATCCCACTACTGGGCATATACCCAGAGAAAACCGTAATTCAAAAAGACACATGCACCCGAATGTTCATTGCAGCACTATTTACAATAGCCAGGTCATGGAAGCAACCTAAATGCCCATCAACAGACGAATGGATAAAGAAGTTGTGGTACATATATACAATGGAATATTACTCAACCATAAAAAGGAACGAAATTGAGTCATTTGTTGAGACGTGGATGGATCTAGAGACTCTCATACAGAGTGAAGTAAGTCAGAAAGAGAAAAACAAATATCGTATATTAATGCATGTATGTGGAACCTAGAAAAATGGTACAGATGAGCCAGTTTGCAGGGCAGAAGTTGAGACACAGATGTAGAGAATGGACATATGGACACCAAGGGGGGAAAACTGCAGTGAGGTGGGGATGGTGGTGTGCTGAATTGGGTGATTGGGATTGACATGTATACACTGATGTGTATAAAATTGATGCCTAATAAGAACCTGCAGTATAAAAAAACAAACAAAACAACTAATACTAAACTTTCATTGGGTTATTTGTATGGAAATATGTTAATATAAATGTTTCAGACATTACATGAAATTTCTAAAAATCTTATATTTGTATTTGTATGGAAATATGTATGGAAATATGTTAATATAAATGTTTCAGACATTACATGAAATTTCTAAAAATCTTATATTTGTATTTGTATGTAAATATGTATGGAAATATGTTAATATATATGTTTCAGACATTACATGAAATTTCTAAAAATCTTATATGTTCTGGTATAATGTTATAAGTCATAATCCTAGTTATTACTTTAAAATGTATATCTCAGAAATAACTAATTTTCTTGTCAACTGCATTATTATGAACTTTCATCAAATCTTTTACCGTGGTCATTTTTAAGTCTTTTGTCATTTACAGACAGTTCTGGGTGTACTCTGATGATTTTGCAAATATGTTCCTATAAAAGGGTTTCATCTTCAAGAAATTCATGGAAAAGACTCTGACAAGTACAGGTTTCTGGTAACTGACTGTACTGCTGAACTGAATGAATAAGCATTTTCAGAACTCTGATGAAAAACTGATGAACTCATAAAAGTGCTAACAAAAGATCAAGATAAAAAAAAAACAACAATTAATTACATGGGACTGAGTGAACTGATGAGGATGAGTATAATTTTTGTGACTTTCTGTCTGAATTTAAAAAAAAAAAAAATCCCACAAGGACTCAGAGGCAGGGAATATACAAATCAATTTTGCACTGCAAAGTAAAGGAGCTGTTACAGTGGAGGATTCCTGGACTGAATGGCAATATTATGACATAGTATGAGTGTGTTTCATGTTTGGTAATTGCAATCATTGTTGCTTTTGTTGTGGTCATCCATGTAAAAAAAAAAAAAAAAAAGTCTTTATATGAGAGTAATTCACTTTGGGGAAGGAATCACAAGAAAAATACAGTTTAATGCTTAGCAATTACTGTTTTTCATCACCTGTCTCATACATTAATTCATTGATCTTTTTCCCTGAAGAAGAAAGGTACCATGAGAGGATGAATTGTCTTATATACCAATTGACTCCCTACCACTTTGAATGGGGACTACCCTAGTAGGTTATAGGCACTTAGAAATTATTTATGTGAACTAGTTTTTAATTTTGTTTAAGAACATTCATAGAAATAATAGGTAGTGCATATAATATGCAGTTTCCTTAAATAAAACAATCCAATTCACCTACACAAAAAGTTGTTAAAAACTTACTTAAATCTTGTTATTATGTTTCACTGAACCAAGACCAAACTGATCATCATTTCTGCACCATTACCCTGATTATGTAATGAGAAATGGGAAGACAATTTACAGAAAAACAACTAATTTGTTAAGTAATACTAAACTAAATTAAATACATTCTTAAGGCAATAAATTACCATCTGTTCACTTTTTCTAAGGGCTACAGCGTGAGATTAAGACAATTTCAATGGGAAAAGGATGCGATGAATAATTACAGACTGTGAAATATGCAGTTTACAATGCACTGCTTATTCAAAAGAATACCTAAAATTACATTAATATATAAATGTTTACCTGTATGTTATCTGCTTCTTTTAAAATTCCTTTTAAATATTATCAGTACCAAACATCAGGAATATAAAACAGCACAAGAGATCTTAATGATTTTAAAACTTATTTTGACTAAGTCATTCAAACATATATAATGTTAATTTTGTTTTGGTTTTACTGTTATTATTTCCATATGGGTTTGATTACTATCTGTTAACACAATATAATTTCACAAATAAGAAGGCAATATTTTGTATCTGACCATTAACATTCAGAATTGAAATAAAATTTCTCAGTCCTCTTTAATGGATTAGCTAAACAAAATTGATGAAACACGGACTAAAGCAAACACACGCTACTGAGGTTAGACTACTTGGTACCTAGTTTTAAGGGTATAAATGGTAACAAATCATGATAAGGATCATTCAGTTTATGTTAAAAAAATGCCGTTTTTGGAATTTGAATATAACCGATCCTCCAGTGCATCATATCATGAAATTATAAATATTAATTCAAATCTGTTCCAAAGATATAGTCTCCTAACCTCACTACTTCTTATACACAATTAGTCCTCCTATCTCTAGTTCTAAACTTATACATTTATAAATTCCACAAATATGTTTTGAGTACTTCTAATGTGTGAGGCACATCTTTAAGTGATAGGAATAAAGTTCCTACCTTTCAGCAGGTTATACTTTTGATACTTTCTGCTACTCCTTGGTTTGGTGACTCAGTAACTCTCACATTTTGTGGATTACAGATTTGCTTTTCCCATTCATTTTTCAATATTCACACTTTTTTTTAAACATCTTTATTGGAGTATAATTGCTTTACAATGGTGTTAGTTTCTGCTTTATAACAGTGAATCAGTTATACATATACATATGTTCCCATATCTCTTCCCTCTTGTGTCTCCCTCCCTCCCACCCTCCCTATCCCACCCCTCTAGGTGGTCACAAAGCACCAAGCTGATCTCCCTGTGCAATGTGGCTGCTTCCCAATAGCTATCTATTTTACGTTTGGTAGTGTATATATGTCCAGGCCACTCTCACTGTCACAGCTTACCCTTCCCCCTCCCCATATCCTCAAGTCCATTCTCAAGTAGGTCTGTGTCTTTATTCCCATCTTGCCCCTAGGTTCTTCATGACCATTTTTTTCCCTTTAGATTCCATATATATGTGTTAGCATACTGTATTTGTTTTTCTCATTCTGACTTACTTCACTCTGTATGACAGACTCTAGGTCCATTCACCTCACTACAGATAACTCAATTTCGTTTCTTTTCATGGCTGAGTAATATTCCATTGTATATATGTGCCACATCTTCTTTATCCATTCATCTGTTGAGGGACACTTAGGTTGCTTCCATGTCCTGGCTATTGTAAATAGAGCTGCAATGAACATTTTGGTACATGACTCTTTTTGAATTATGGTTTCTCAGGGTATATGCCCAGTACTGGGATTGCTGAGTCGTATGGTAGTTCTATTTCTAGTTTTTTAAGGAACCTCCATACTGTTCTCCATAGTGGCTGTATCAATTTACATTCGCACCAACAGTGCAAGAGTGTTCCCTTTTCTCCACACCCTCTCCAGCATTTATTGTTTGTATTTTTTGATGATGGCCATTCTGACCAATGTGAGATGATACCACATTGTAGTTTTGATGTGCATTTCTCTAATGATTAATGATGTTGAGCATTCTTTCATGTGTTGGTTGGTTGTATATCTTCTTTGGAGAAATGTCTATTTAGGTCTTCTGACCATTTTTGGATTGGGTTGTTTGTTCTTTTGATATTGAGCTGAATTAGCTGCTTGTAAATTTTGGAGATTAATCCTTTGTCTGTTGCTTCATTTGCAAATATTTTCTCCCATTCTGAGGGTTGCCTTTTCGTCCTGTTTATGGTTTCCTTTGCTGTGCAAAAGCTTTGAAGTTTCATTAGGTCTCATTTGTTTATTTTTATTTCCATTTCTCTAGGAGGTCAGTCAAAAAGGATCTTGCTGTGATTGATGTCAAAGAGTGTTCTTCCTATGTTTTCCACTAAGAGTTTTATAGTGTCTGGTCTTACATTTAGGTCTCGAATCCATTTTGAGTTTATTTTTGTGTATGGTGTTAGGGAGTGATCTAATTTCATTCTTTTACATGTAGCTGTCCAGTTTTCCCAGTACCACTTACTGAAGAGCCTGTCTTTTCTCCACTGTATGTTCTTGCCTCCTTTATCAAAGATAAGTTGACCATATGCGCGTGGGTTTACCTCTGGGCTTTCTATCCTGTTCCATTGATCTATATTTCTGTTTTGGTGCCAGTACCATACTGTCTTGATTACTGTAGCTTTGTAGTATAGTCTGAAGTCCGGAAGCCTGATTCCTCCAACTCCGTTTTTCTTTCTCAATATTGCTTTGGGTCTTCGGGGTCTTTTGTGTTTCCATACAAACTGTGAAATTTTTTGTTCTAGTTCTGTGAAAAATGCCATTGGTAGTTTGATAGGGATTGCATTGAATCTGTAGATTGCTTTGGGTAGTAGAGTCATTTTCACAATGTTGATTCTTCTAATCCAAGAACATGGTATATCTCTCCATCTATTTGTATCATCTTTAATTTCTTAAAGAAATTAAGACACTTAAATTATCAGTGTCTTATAATTTTCTGCATACAGGTCTTTTGACTCCTTAGGTAGGTTTATTACTGGATATTTTATTCTTTTTGTTGCAATGGTAAATGGAAATGTTTTCTTAATTTCACTTTCAGATTTTTCATCATCAGTGTATAGGAATGCTAGAGATTTCTGTGCATTAATTTTGTATCCTGCTACATTACCAAATTCACTGATTAGCTCTAGTAGTTTTCTGGTAGCATCTTTAGGATTCTCTATGTATAGTATCATGTCATCTGCAAACAGTGACAGCTTTACTTCTTCTTTTCTGATTTGGATTCCTTTTATTTCTTTGTCTTCTCTGATTGCTGTGGCTAACACTTCCAAAACTATGTTGAATAATAGTGGTGAGAGTGGGCAACCTTGTCTTATTTATGATCTTAGTGGAAATGGTTTCAGTTTTTCACCATTGAGGATGATGTTGGCTGTGGGTTTGTCATATATGGCCTTTATTATGTTGAGGAAAGTTCCCTCTATGTCTACTTTCTGCAGTGTTTTTATCATAAATCGGTGTTGAATTTTGTCAAAAGCTTTTTCTGCATCTATTAAGATGATCATATGGTTTTTCTCCTTCAATTTGTTAATATGGTGTATCACATTGATTGATTTGCATATACTGAAGAATCCTTGCATTCCTGGGATAAACCCCACTTGATCATGGTGTATGATCCTTTTAATGTGCTTTTGGATTCTGTTTGCTAGTATTTTGTTGAGGATTTTTGCATCTATGTTCATCAGTGATATTGGCCTGTAGTTTTCTTTCTTTGTGACATCTTTGTCTGCTTTTGGTATCAGGGTAATGGTGGCCTCGTTGAACGAGTTTGGGAGTGTTCCTCCCTCTGCTTTATTTTGGAAGAGTTTGAGAAGGATGGGTGTTAGCTCTTCTCTAAATGTTTGATAGAATTCGCCTGTGAAGCGATCTGATCCTGGGCTTTTGTTTGTTGGAAGATTTTTAATCACAGTTTCAATTTCATTACTTGTGATTGGTCTGTTCATATTTTCTATTTCTTCCTGGTTCATTTTCGGAAGGCTATGCATTTC
The DNA here is from genome assembly GCF_965194825.1 of Balaenoptera physalus. NCBI lineage: Eukaryota > Metazoa > Chordata > Mammalia > Artiodactyla > Balaenopteridae > Balaenoptera > Balaenoptera physalus. The sequence continues at coordinate 56,536,841 of NC_138883.1, read as the reverse complement.
TAAGAATTTGTCCATTTCTTCCAGGTTGTCCATTTTATTGGCATTGAGTTGCTTGTAGTTATCTCTCATGATCCTTTGTATTTCTGCAGTGTCAGTTGTTACTTTCCCTTTTTCATTTCTAAATCTATTGATTTGAGTCTTCTCCCTTTTTCTTGATAAGTCTGGTTAATGGTTTATCAATTTTGTTTATCTTTTCAAAGAACCAGCTTTTAGTTTTATTGATCTTTGCTATCGTTTCCATCATTTATTTTCATTTATTTTTGATCTGATCTTTATGATTTCTTTCCTTCTGCTAACTTTGGGGTTTTTTTGTTCTTCTTTCTCTAATTGCTTTAGGTGTAAGGTTAGGTTGTTTATTTGTGATGTATCTTGTTTCTTAAGGTAGGATTGTATTGCTATAAACTTCCCTCTTAGAACTGCTTTTCCTGCGTTCCATAGGTTTTGGGTCGTCGTGTTTTCATTGTCATTTGTTTCTAGGTATTTTTTGATTTCCTCTTTGATTTCTTCTGTGATCTCTTGGTTATTAAGTAGTGTATTGTTTAGCCTCCATGTGTTTGTATTTTTTACAGATTTTTTTCCTGTAACTGATATCTAGTCTCATAGCGTTGTGGTTGGAAAAGATACTTGATATGATTTCAATTTTCTTAAATTTACCAAGGCTTGATTTGTGACACAAGATATGATCTATTTTGGAGAATGTTCCATGAGCACTTGAGAAGAATGTGTATTCTGTTGTTTTTGGATGGAATGTCTTATAAATATCAATTAAGTCCATCTTGTTTAATGTATCATTTAAAGCTTGTGTTTCCTTATTTATTTTCATTTTGGATGATCTGTCCATTGGTCAAAATGTGGTTTTAAAGTTCCCTACTATGACTGTGTTACTGTTGATTTCCCCTTTTAGGGCTGTTAGTATTTGCCTTATGTACTGAGATGCTCCTATGTTGGGTGCATAAATATTTACAATTGTTATATATTCTTCTTGGATCGATCCCTTGATCATTTTGTAGTGTCCTTCTTTGTCTCTTGTAACAGTCTTTATTTTAAAGTCTATCTTGTCTGATATGAGAATTGCTACTCCAGCTTTCTTTTGATTTCCATTTGCATGGAATATCTTTTTCCATCCCTTCACTTTCAGTCTGTATGTGTCCCTAGGTCTGAAGTGTGTCTCTTGTAGACAGCATATATACGCATCTTGTTTTTGTATCCATTCAGCCAGTGTATGTCTTTTGGTTGGCGCATTTAATCCATATAGATTTAAGGTAATTATCGATATTTATCTTCCTATTACCATTTTCTTAATTGTTTTGGGTTTGTTATTGTAGGTCTTTTCCTTCTCTTGTGTTTCCTGCTTAGAGAAATTCCTTTAGCATTTGTTGTAAAGCTGGTTTGGTGGTGCTGAATTCTCTTAGCTTTTGCTTGTCTGTAAAGGTTTTAATTTCTCCATCAAACCTGAATAAGATCCTTGCTGGGTAGAGTAATCTTGGTTGTAGGTTTTTCTCCTTCACCACTTTAAATATGTCCTGCCACTCCCTTCTGGCTTGCAGAGTTTCTGCTGAAGGAGCAGCTGTTAACCTTATGGGGATTCCCTTGTGTGTTATTTGTTCTTTTTCCCTTGCTGCTTTTAATATTTTGTCTTTGTATTTAATTTTTTTAAAATTAATTAATTAATTTATCTTTGGCTGTGTTGGGTCTTTGTTTCTGTGTGAGGGCTTTGTCTAGTTGTGGCAAGCGGGGGCCTCTCTTCATCACGGTGCGCAGGTCTCTATCGCGGCCTCTCTTGTTGCGGAGCACAGGCTCCAGACGCACAGGCTCAGTAGTTGTGGCTCACAGGCCTAGTTGCTACGTGGCATGTGGGATCCTCCCAGAACAGGGCTCGAACCCGTGTCCCCTGCATTAGCAGGCAGATTCTCAACCACTGCGCCACCAGGGAAGCCACTGTATTTAATTTTTGATAGTTTGATTAATATGTGTCTTGGCGTGTTTCTCCTTGGATTTATCCTGTATGGCACTCTCTGTGCTTCCTGGACTTGATTAACTATTTCCTTCCCCATATTAGGGAAGTTTTCAACTATAATCTCTTCAAATATTTTCTCAGTCCCTTTCTTTTTCCCTTCTTCTTCTGGGACCCCTATAGTTCGAATGTTGGTGCATTTAATGTTGTCCCAGAGGTCTCTGAGACTCTCCTCAGTTCTTTTCATTCTTTTTTCTTTATTCTGCTCTGCAGTAGTTATTTCCACTATTTTATCTTCCAGGTCACTTATCCGTTCTTCTGCCTCAGTTATTCTGCTATTGATCCCTTCTAGAGAATTTTTAATTTTGTTTATTGTGTTGTTCATCATTGTTTGTTTGGTCTTTAGCTCTTTTACGTCCTTGTTAAACGTTTCTTGTATTTTCTTTATTCTATTTCCAAGATTTTAGATCATCTTTACTATCACTATTCTAAATTCTTTTTCAGGTAGACTGCCTATTTCTTCTTCATTTGTTATGTCTGGTGGGTTTTTGCCTTGCTCTTTCATCTGTTGTGTGTTTTTCTGTCTTCTCATTTTGCTTAACATACTGTGTTTGGGGTCTCCTTTTCACAGGCTGCAGGTTCATAGTTCCCATTGTTTTTGGTGTCTGTCCCCAGTGGCTACGTTTGGTTCAGTGGGTTGTGTAGGCTTCCTGGTGGAGGGGACTAGTACCTGTGTTCTGGTGGATGAGGCTGGTTCTTGTCTTTCTGGTGGGCACGTCCAGGTCTGGTGGTGTGTTTTGAGGTGTCTGTGGCCTTATGATTTTAGGCATCCTCTCTGCTAATGGATGGGGCTGTGTTCCTGTCTTGCTAGTTGTTTGGCATAGGGTGTCCAGCACAGTAGCTTGCTGGTTGTTGAGTGAAGCTGGGTCTTGGAGTTGAGTTGGAGATCTCTGGGAGATTTTTGCCATTTGATATTACGTGGAGCTGGGAGGCCTCTTGTGGACCAGTGTCCTGAACTTGGCTCTCCCACCTCAGAGGCACAGCACTGACTCCTGGCTGGAGCACCAAGAGCCTTTCATCCACACGGTTCAGAATAAAAGGGAGAAAAAATAGAAAGAAAGAAGATACAATAAAATAAAGTAAAATAAAATAAAGTTATTAAAATATAATTATTAAGAAAAAAATTTAAAAAGTAAAATAAACAAAAAAACTGGACAGACAGAACTCTAGGACAAATGGTAAAAGCAAAGCTATACAGACTAAATCACACACAGAAGCATACACATACACACTCACAAAAAGAGAAAAAGGGAAAAACATATATATATCCTTGCTCCCAAAGTCCACCTCCTCAATTTGGGATGATTCGTTGTCTATTCAGGTATTCCACAGATGCAGGGTACATCAAGTTGATTGTGGAGATTTAATCCGCTGCTCCTGAGGCTGCTGGGAGAAATTTCCCTTTCTCTTCTTTGTTCGCACAGCTCCCGGGGTTCAGCTTTGGGTTTGGACCCGCTTCTTCGTGTAGGTTGCCTGAGGGCATCTGTTCTTCGCTCAGACAGGATATGATTAAAGGAGCAGCTGCTTCGGGGGCTCTGGCTCACTCATGCCGGGGGAGGGAGGGGTACGGAGTGCGGAGCGAGCCTGCGGCGGCAGAGGCCAGCATGATGTTGCACCAGCCTGAGGCATGCCGTGTGTTCTCCTGGGGAAGTTGTCCCTGGATCACGGGACCCTGGCAGTGGGGGGCTGCACAGGTTCCCAGGAGGGGAGGTATGGATAGTGACCTGTGCTTGCACACAGGCTTTTTGGTGGCTGCAGCAGCAGCCTTAGCATCTCATGCCCATCTCTGGGGTCTGCGCTGATAGCCGCAGCTCACGCCCATCTCTGGAGCTCCTTTAAGCGATGCTCTTAATCCCCTCTCCTCACGCACCAGGAAGCAAAGAGGCAAGAAAAAAGTCTCTTGTCTCTTTGGCAGCTCCAGACCTTTTCCTGGACTCCCTCTAAGCTAACTGTGGCGCACTAGCCCCTTCAGGCTGTGTTCACGCAGCCAACCCCAGTCCTCTCCCTGGGATCCGACCTCCGAAGCCCGAACCTTAGCTCCCAGCCCCTGCTCGCCCCGGCGGGTGAGCAGACTAGCCTCTCGGGATGGTGAGTGCTGGTCGGCACCAGTCCTCTATGCGGGAATCTCTCCGCTTTGCCCTCCGCACCCCTGTGGCTGTGCTCTCCTCTGTGGCTCCAAAGCTTCCCCCCTCCGCCACCCACAGTCTCTGCCCGCGATGGGGCTTCCTAGTGCGTGGAAACCTTTCCTCCTTCACAGCTCCCTCGCACTGGTGCAGGTCCTGTCCCTATTCTTTTGTCTCTGTTTTTTCTTTTTTCTTTTGCCCTACCCAGGTATGTGGGGGAGTTTCTTGCCTTTTGGGAAGTCTGAGGTCTTCTGCCAGTGTTCAGTGGGTGTTCTATAGGAGCAGTTCCACGTGTAGATGTATTTCTGATGTATTTGTGGAGAGGAAGGTGATCTCTGCGTCTTACTCTTCTGCCATCTTGAAGCTCCTCCTGTATATTCACACTTTCTTGATTTTAGCTTCAACATGCATCAGTGGCCTTAACACTGCCACATCCACAAATTGAGAAAGATTCAAACACATAAAAAGAATAACTAATCACTTCTACTAGACCCCATCGAAGACATAGTTTAAACCATGTTTCATGTTTATTATATTCCAATCTAAATTTTGTTTTAGAAAATTAATATGGGGAAACAATAAGTAATAGACATTTGTTTCACTTAAAATACTAAATTATTGGTTGTAGTGAACAATATTTCATTTCTGCCCTCAACTAGCTTAAAGTAGAAATCACCTAACCAAATTCAAAACTCAGTATATAGTTAGAGCTTATACTTTAATATGAGGGAAGTAGAGACAACAGACAACATAAATAAAATACATATATGTTAGGTAATAAGTGTGATGGAGAAAATAAAGCAAGTGAAATGGACAGATGTAATTTCAAATGGTGGTTAGGGTGAATTGCTAAGAAAAATTGCATTTAGGTAAATGCTATGAAAGAATGAGCGATGCAGTTAACAAGAGGGATAATGGCCCAAGCAGAGCGAAAAAACAAGTACAGAGGCCATGAATGAGTTTGTGTAATTTTGTTGTTTAAAGAATAGCAAAAAGAGGTAGTGAAAGCTACTGCCTGTTGAAAAAAAAAGAAAGAAAGAAAAGAAAAGGAAAACCAGTAAGCAGAAATGTGGAGAAAGAGGTGAAAGGAGAGAGAAAAAGAATGAGAAATGAAAAAGATAAAGCAAAATCTGGAGATGCAGTGAAGGTAAATACTTTGTTAAGAACAAAGACATTTAATAGTCCTTCTAAGATGGCATATTTTTTATACATAAGCATACGTATTTAAATTAGTCCAAATATTTAAACTCTTATCAGTTTCACCAGTTATAAAGGGTCAGACTTAAATGCCAACCTCCAGTTTTTTCTTTTTAACAGGTATATATTTTCTCCTAGTCTATGGCTTTATCTCTCATTTTCTTAACAGCTTTCGCAAAGCAGAAGTTTTTAACTTTGATAAAGCACAGCTTATCATTTTTTGTTATTTTTGTTGCTTTTCACCAATAAATATGGTCATAAATATAGATAAATTTTATAGATGACCATTATCAGGATGAAGTATTCCCTTGATATTCCTAAACTGCCCTTAAAAAATCAAAAATAGTGATTGAATATTGTCAAATGCTTTATAAATCTATTAAATATTATCATATTAATTTTTTTAGTGTTTAATGTGATGCATCTCAGTGATCAATTTTTGAATGTTGAACATGTCTTACAATCCCAAAATGAGTCCTACTTTTCTTGATTACTCTCCATTCCCATTCTGGGGTTCCAATTACACAGGCATCATTTGATATTATCCCACAGCTTTGCTAAAATGTCCTGTCAATGAATAACCAGAGTAGTATTGTAAAAGTTTATTGTATACACACCAAAAAGACAGAACTAGGAACACTTCAAAGCAAAACATGGAGTGAGTTTAGGCTTTTGTTGTAAAGCAGCTTACATAGTGAGAAAGCAATGACTTTATTCTTCTCAGTAGTTGGTTATAATGTTAGAATTTTCTTAAATGATAGAGAATTGGTTAGTGGTTACCTCATACCAATTTGGGGGAAACATTTCAAGTTTCGCTTATGAATTCCAGAAGCATAAACAAGAAATGACCCAGGGTCAAATTAGTCCTGCAAAATAAGCTAAATTAAGTTTTGTGTGTATGACTAAACTGATATTGTCTGTTTAGGGAATTTTCAGAGTTGCTTTCCATTTGTTTTTTATTTTAACAGCTCTTAGATGATTGTTCTGTTTGTTTATTCTTTTATCACTTTGCAATTGTTTCAGTTATTTATTTTGATATATATCAAGTTCACAGATTCTTTCCTCAGATGTGTTGAATTTACTGATAATTTTATCAAAGACATCGTCTATCTTTCTGTTATTTATTTGTTTTTATTTCTAGCATTTCCATTTGACTCGTTCTTATTAGTTTCCATATTTCTACTGAAATCCCCAACTGATCATTCGTGTTATCCACTATAGGCAATAAAGCCCTTAACATATTAATTATAGTTACTTTACATTCCCTGAGAATTGCAACATCTAGGTCATTTCCAATTCTAGTTGTTCTAATTATTTTGTCTCTTTGTAATGTGTATATGTGTGCATATTTGTGTGTGTGTGTGTGTGTGCACCTGTGTGTTCATGCTTTTTGTTTTGTACTTTTTGATTTTGCAAAACTTGTGTAGGAAAGTAAAGACTGAGGTAAATGATATTTATAGTAGAAAATGGGCATGCCTCTTCTTTGCTAGAACTTTAGTGTGTGTGAGGGGGTTAAGAGGTGCAATGGATTTGGGTGTTGTGCTTATGGTTCCCTTCCACGCACTTAACATTGGCTTCAAACTTCTCTAGTGTTACCTTTTGCTTAGTGTGGGGACTGGGTTCCTGGAGTAATTTTCTCAATGTTCCTGTTCACTTTCAGCTTTGGAGTTTTTCTATGTGCCTGTTACTCACAGAAGGTCTCTCTCCATCCTCTTGCCTCTCCCCCAGTGGTAGACTGCTGCTTTACTGGTTACTCAATGCTATGGCTAAATGTGCGCCCCCAAAATTCATGTTGAAGTCCTAACCTCCAGTACCTCACAATGTGACAATGTTTGGAGATAGGACCTTTAAAGAGGTGATTAAATTAAAATGAGGCCCTTAGAGTGGGCCCTAATCCAATCTAACATATGACCTTATAAGAAGAGGAAATTTGGACACATAAAGAGACACCAGAATTGTGCACATATAGAGGAAAAACCATGTGAGAACACAGCAAGAAGGCATCTATCTGCAAGCCAAGGAGAGAGCTGCTGACAACTTAATCTTGGACTTCCAGGCTCCAGAACTGTGAGAAAATACATTTCTGTTGTTTAAGCTACCCAGTTTGTGGTATTTTGTTATGGCAGCTCTATCAAACTAACACATTCAACATTTTCTAGCTTGTGTTCAGGATATGGAGACGCCTTGTCTCTTGTACCGATGTAAGCATTGCCTATATCCCTGGATCTTTGCTGTGGGGCTTTACAGTGATCCTGCTCCTCCCCCAGCATTAGGTGTCCAACTGCCTGTGCCCAGTACATTTTCCTGCCATTTCCCAGATGTAGTGGTTTTTGTTTGTTTTGTTTGTTTTTCTCTGTTCTTCTCCTCCAGTTGCAATGGCTCTTCAGCTATCATTGGAATCTCAGTGTTTGCTGCCCTTTTATCAAGGGATTAAGCCTTTTTTTCCTTAAGATATGAAGTTCTAGGCAAGGATTTTTGTTGTTTCTATCATAGTGGTCATTCCACTACCCAGGCTTAACACTATTGCTTTGGCCCTAATCCTTCTTAAATGCATGTAATGACATCTGTGGAAGAGAGGTTGCAAGTGAGAACAAATTTGCCTTGTTTCTAAAACTCCCAGGGATTCTATACTATCACATTAACTCACATTATCTTAGTTTAAAAATTTTATCTTGTTTAAAAATTTTAGCTGAAATCTTCTTACTAATGCTGTGCTGTATCCTAGGTTATCTAGTGTTTGAAACTCATATCTCTTTGGTGGTACCTTTCTTTCCTTGAATTTCAGGCTAGTTGATTATAGTGCAACCTTAACTTTCTGAGAGTTTAAAGATGAATTATAAGTTTGCATTCTGTCTGTCTGACTTTTCTTGTTGTTAGGTTGGGAGATAAACTCTTTTCAGTTTTCTGTATATGCTAAGTGGAAACAGAAAGGGGAAAAATCATCTTCATAGGAACATCATTAATAGTTTGAAATTCAACATTTTGTTGTTGTTGTTGAAAGATTTAATAAATGGAAAGCAAGTAATGGAGTTAGAATTTACTAATAGGTTTCAAATCATAACATGCAACATCTTACACTAAGCTGAGCCCTGAAGAAACAGCAAAATTTGTGTGTGCCACATTGTTTATGCAAAGTAATTTATTCTACAGTACTCATCAGATTAGATATTTTTAAGTTTGTCAGAGATTGCCCTCCCAGATCATTCACCCCTGTGTAATCTTACGTCTATCAACTATCTGACCTGTGGGAGTTCTTAATGATATCAAAGGATTCACCCCAAGAATGTAGCTACCTGACTTGTTTTGTAATATAGCAAGTTTCTCAATAGTTTTTGATGCAAAGTTTTAAACATACTAAAAATTTTCTAAGTTAATGATCTCCAAACAGCTGCATTCATAATAAATCTACCTTTTGTATTGTCTTTGAAAAATAAATCAACATTAAATTTCTTTACATTTATGATTCAGTCAGGTGGGATTATAATCACAGAATTTATACACACTATTAATAAGGTAAAACTCAAACAATAACTTATCATAGGATAGGTCTGGGCAGAATTCTGAGTTTTTTTCTTTTTTTCTCTTTAACTCCATTTCACCTCTTTACTCCCCTAAAGTCCGGTTCAGTACTTCCAAATTATCCATCAAATGTGTAGGATATTCTTCGACTATGCTCTTTGGCTGAGATGTTGCATCAACTTCTTAAAATGTATTGGTTTTTCTCTACCTCATTTTCTCAGGTTCAGTCTCCTATTTACTCTGTAATTGTTATTTCAATTACTATTTATAAGCAAAGTGGATGAATTATAACAAAAGTAGTCTTGACAATCAAGCTATTTAAAAGGAAATCAGTGAAGAAAATGTATTCCAAAATTGACAAATGGCCTAACCTTTGCTTCTTCCTCTCATTCCACTGTCCTAAAAACAGGATTCTTTCAAAAGCAAAGCTCAGTAGGCTTATGAATACCCTTGGTGTAAGAGTGAATGGAATAAAATGAATTCACTTTGGAAAAATTCTAGTGTGGAACTTATACTAGGAACTCATAGTTATGAGTCTGAAGAGAAACCAAAGTTTTAAGGTAGGGTCTTAGAGAATGTCCCTAGAACTTTCTGAACTTTCTACAAAGGCTCTTTTTGTGTGAATCTTGGCATGTAGATTTTGAATGTCTATTTCTACAGCTTTGACATGGTAGGTTGAGGATGTGGAGTGAAAGGCAGATGGGAACAGAGAGTGAAGAGCAGATTAACAATGAACCTAGCTTTTCCCATCACAAGGTCAGAAGAATTATTCATACTTTATTTTCAAATAAATAATATTTTGACCAGTACCCATTTTTACCTTATGTAATTATTTTGCATGGAACAAACCCAGACCACTGCCAGATATCCATTCTGAACTAAAACCTTGTACTTCCTGAAAATGTAGATAATAAAAATAAAAATTTACTTTCTGTAATTAGCTGAAAGATGCCATTTTGCCAGTTGTTGTGCAATTTTGCCCTTTCTCCTCCTTTATTAAATTTTGACCTGTTCATGTTGTAATATAAAGGAAGAGAAGGGAAATGGAAAGACCTTTGGCTCCCTGGGTTGATTGCTACTACTCTTTGTAGGGTACATCATATGCTTTAACCTTTCATTAGTTAACAATACAGGACTTGAAGAAAGTAGTTTTAAAAATTGTGTTCAGGATATTTCTAAATGAGAATAAATGGGAATAATTTTCCTTTGGAGAAAAATATAATTCTGCGTGTATTTTAATTTCACCCCTAGTAAGAGTAGGAAAATAACGGCAACAAATTTTATCTCTATTCTCTTACTATATCCTAGAAACAGCTCTAAATTGGCAAAATAAAATAGAATGAGTGATTATTTTGAGAACTTAGACTAAAGCAGCTATTTGGGAAATAAATAGCCTTACTGCTCACTTAATAAAGTCAGTTAGGCAACTTTTTAACCCCAAATTCCATGTTTTCTTTCTTTTATCCAGCTATCAAAGAATATGTCGAGGTAAAAAAGTACTTTGCAACCATTTATTCAGGTAAAATGAATAAAATACTACATATTAATATGGGGCTCTATGATATTCCTAAACTATATCATTCCTATATGAACTAAGGCAATGCATTTTACTTGAGATTTTACAATATCAAGCACTATGTTAACTATCCTGCACAACTTCTAAAGTTTATGGGGTGCTCACCTTCCCTTCCTTCCTATTCACCAAAAGGGAATGTTTGGCTCCATGTCAAGCACAACATGGAAACTTTAAAATAAGGGGTCTATTTTCCAATGGGATAACTAAATTGACAAAACTTCAATTCTTCCACATGATGTTCTCTTTCATTTTTCATTCATCCAGTGTGGAAGAAAACTAGGGCTGTACATGAACTGGGCATCCCTTTCACCTTTGTGATGAGTCAAACCAACTCAGGCAGGATCTCAGCAAAGAAAAACACATGGTGGAGGCACTTCATGTCTGCTTATGATCACAATGATGGCAATAATACCAGTGATCTTAACATTTAATATTAATTGCTTACTATGTAGCAGTCACAGTGTTTAGCACTTTATGTGCATTACTTCATTTAATTCTCATAAAATTCTTATGAAATAACTACTGTTATATATCACAAAAAGAGTAACTGAGGCTTAGTGAAGGATTCAAATCCATTTTTAAACTTTAGTGTAAATAAAAGATATCCATGAATTTATACTTTCCTAACCTAGTATAGCTATAAAGAACACCAGTTACAAATAAGTAGCTGAAGGTCCTTAAATGATCCTCGGAAACAAAAATTTTATCTATAATAGGACGTTGGTGGGTGTGGTAGTTTAAAATATGTCCACAAATTATTTGATACTCCTGTGATGGTTAGTTATATGTGTCAACTTGACTGGACTAAGGGATGACCAGACAGTTGGTAAAGCATTTCTGGATATGCATGTGAGGGTACTTCTGGAAGAGATTAGCATTTGAATCTGTAGACTCACATAGGAAGATCATCTTTACCAATACAAGTGGACATCATCCCATTTTATGAGAGCCTGAATAGAACAAAAAGGCAGAGGGAGGATGAATTTACTCTCTGCTTGAGCTGGGATGTGGGACACCCATTTTCTGCCCTTGGATATTGGCAATCCTGGCAAGGGACCTGGACTGAATTACAACACCAGCTTTCCTGGTTCTACAGCTTGAAGAAAGAAGATAATGGGATTTCTGAGCTTCCATAATTATGTGAGCCAATTCTTGTAGTAAAAATCAACTCCCTCCCCCCACTTCTAGATATACATATATAGATACAGATCTCCCTCTCTCTCTCTCTCTCTCTCTCTCTCTCTCTCTATATATATATATATATATATATATATATTCTATTATATCTCCTATTGGTCCTGTTTCTCTGGAGAATCCTGACTATAACAACTCCCTACAAATTTAGAGCCAAATCCACCCCACTCTACCCCCTATAAGTGCGTGAGTTGGACTTAATGACTACCTTCTAATGAAAGTAAAATGGTGTCTCTGGCACTAGGTAATAAAAGTCATTGAGGCTTTCTCACTTTTGGGAAAGCCAGTTGGCAGAGCCATATTAACCAAGACCCAAGGCTTCCTGCTAACTTCCATGTAAATGAGTCATCTCAGAAACTTCTGATGACTGTATCTCAGACTGATCTGTTGACTGCAAACTTCTTAGACACCCAGAACAGAGCCAACCGCTACACAGATCTTGAATTACTGATCCAAAGAAAACATGTTGAGATAATGTTTTTTGTTTTTTTGTTTTAAGCAACTATGTTTTGGAGTAATTTGTTATGCAGCAATAATTAACCCATATTGAGAATTATTAATGTTGGATCCATCTCCTTTAAAAAATAACAAGTAGAAGAAGTTTTCAAAATGTAATAAATAATGACCAAACTCTCCCTTTTAACAGTTCATGGTGTAAAGGAGCATAAATAAAACACTAGATACAATCCAGGTTGCCTTCTAGAAAAATGTAGACAGAGTAAGAAAACAGAGCCATGTGCGAGATATTTTACCTGAGAGAATCAGGGAAGGTTTCATCAGAGAAGTAACATGAAAACTGAGATTTAAATCAACTATTTAACTTCTCTGAGCAAGTTACTAGACTGTTAAATAAAATGATGTGTTACACATATAAATAAGTCCCACAAAAATGGCCCTTCTTGAGATCTACAGAATGAAGAAGATTTATATCTGCTTCATAGAAAAGAAGTATAAGATAACTGGTTCTATTAAGTGCCTGAAATGAAATTTAAAGTAGAAAGCATCGGAGGCAAACATTTGTTTCTACTAAATGAAACTCAAATGAAATTTAGCATACATACTAAGGAAAACTGGCTAATGTGCAATAAATCTGCATTTTAATAATTCTTGTATAAATTATATTCCTCCTGAGGCAGTCATTCTGAATTAACTCTTTTTTTATCTTGAGCTACTTACATGTAAGATAATATTTCTCTCAAAAAAATTTCACTCAAATAAGTCTGTCAATTTTCCCTTCTAACCAATTAATTCTTATTAATAACATTAAAGATATTGAGTCACCTCTGGACTAGGGTTTAGTATTCATGAATTTAAGCCTTTTCTACTTTTGATGCTAGCAATTCCTATAATTTGACATTAATAACAATGTGACTGTTTAGAAGCAGTCGAACATTAAAGTGCTCTTTAGTCAATATCATATAATTTAACTGACTTGTGGATTCAAAAATAATTAATTCTTAGTTCTGCCCAGAACGCTGTAATTTCTACATATGGTATCATTTTAAAGTTGGACAAAAAGACAGACTGAACACCAAGCATTCTCTCTTTCTTATGGACATACTCAGGATGTCTTCTCTACATTTCTTGAAATCACTGCAGCCAGTATCCAAAGGTAGCAAGTGAGGAAACAAAACAAAAGAAAACAAAATATCAGTCGTAACAATAAGAAGAAATAAGGTCAAATTTTCTGAGGATAGGAAAAGATCTCCACCATTTAGAAGGCATTTGTGGAACCAACATGGCCTTGTTTCTTTGTTATTGCTTATTTACTTGTTTGTTTTAGAGGAAAAATAATGAAATTTTGAGTCAGATGAAGGAAATTTGACTCATGACAGTCTCTTTTTGACTAAATATGTGCACTAGTATTTTAAGGCACTTCTAAGCCTCCATTTTCTCATAAATGAAATGAAAAAGGTAACAATTCCTCACCATTTGTGATACTGATTTTAATTACAAGAAAGTGTGAGTGGCATGTGAGACATTATGAGAATTTAGTGCCTATTCCTCTAGTCTGTTAGGTTTTTGGGTTCATGTATGATGACAAACTTGTCTTTATTCCTACCACTTATCACAATGACTGTGAAATAGAAGGGTTGCTTTAAACCTGTGTTGAGTGATTGATTAAAAATAAGACCATAAACAAAATGAAAAGACAACCCACAGAATGGGAGAAAATATTTGCAAATGATGCGACCAACAAGGGATTAACCTTCAAAATATATAAACAGCTCAATATTAAAACCAAACAACCCAATCAAAAAAATGAGTGGAAGACCTAGATAGACATTTCTCCAAAGAAGACATACAGATGACCAAAAGACACATGAAAAGATGCTCAACATCTCTAATTATTAAACAAATGCAAATCAAAACTACAATGAGGTATCACCTCACACCAGTCAGAATGGCCATCATCAAAAATTCTACGAATAATAAATGCTGGAGAGGGTGTGGAGAAAAAGGAACCCTCCTACACTACTGGTAGGAATGTAAATTGGTGCAGCCACTGTGGAAAGCAGTATGGAGGTTCCTTAAAAAACTAAAACTAGAGCTACCATATGATTCTGCAAGCCCACTCCTGGGCAAATATCTGGAGAAAACCATAATTCAAAAAGATACACACACTCCAATGTTCACTGCAGCACTATTTACAATAGCCAAGCCATGGAAGCAACCTAAATGTTCATCAACAAATGAATGGATAAAGAAGATGTGATATATTTATATAATGGAATATTACTCAGCCATAAAAAAAGAATGAAATAATGCCATTTCCAGCAACATGGATAGACCTAGAGATTATCATACCAAGTGAAGTAAGCCAGACAGACAGAGAAAGACAAATATATGATATTGCTTATTTGTGGAATCTAAAAACAAAAAGATACAAACGAACTTATTATAAAACAGAAATACACTCACAGACATAGAAAACAAACTTATGGTTACCAAAGAGGAAAGAGAGGGAGGGATAAATTAGAAGTTTGGGATTAATATACAGTACTGCTATATATAAAATAGATACCCAACAAGGACCTTCTGTATAGCACAGGGAACTACACTCAATATTTTGTAATAACCTATAAGGGAAAAGAATCCGAAAAACATAGATATATATGCATGTATAACTGAATCACTTTTCTGTACCCCTGAAACTAACACAACATTATAAATCAACTATATTTCAATAAAAAATAAAAAAAAAGAGACACTGCTTCAATTTCTTTCAATTTCTTTTCTTATAAGTACATGGGTTTATATATTTCCAACTAATGATATTAAGAGAAGAATTATTTCTTATACAAGTTGTGGATGTAAATTCAAAACTAGAAAATTTCAGATAATATATTTTATACTTCAAATGCTTCTTTTCTTATCCAGTTCCCTTAAAAAATACTGTCATATATTCTGACATGGTTAAAGATGTAATAGAAAAGTAAGCAACATGACTATAAAGCTAACACACTCAATAATATGGAGCGGATTGTAATGTAAATTTATCTAACTGTAGGCCAAAAAAGGGAAAAGCGTCTACAGAGATTGAGATAAACATAATAGGTCAGGCCAACAGTAAGTGTAGGGTGTCTAGAAGAAAAGATTTCCCCATTGTTGGTACATGGGACATGGCAATAAGAAGTCTAAGATTAGCCAATACTTGTAAATACAAAAAGTCATGCATTAGAACTTATCAGAAGGATATATCAACAGGACCTGGAGTATAGCACATGTTATAAGCCAAATCACTTCAGCACTTAAGGTAACATTGAAACTAATCACTTTTATTATTTAATGAAGTCCCCATTTTAAAGAACCACTTCAAATATTTTGAAAGCATCTGAACCAATCTGTTCTAACTTAAGTGGTTTATTATCGAGACTCTGATATCTAAAATGGATTAAAAAAATTAAACAATGAATAGCATCTAAATAATGGTCTCTGAATAAGGCATATTATAAGTCAATATCTATTTTACAATGTCTATATGTTGATGTTCCTATTTATAGCAGGATCTTTTGATAGGGCTTTACCCATCCTGTTTTACTATAAGTGATATGTGGTTCTATCAAAAAAAAAAAACTACAAAAACAAACAAACTGGGCTTCCCTGGTGGCGCAGTGGTTGAGAATCTGCCTGCCAATGCAGGGGATGTGGGTTCGAGCCCTGGTCTGGGAAGATCCCACATGCCGCGGAGCAACTGGGCCCGTGAGCCACAATTACTGAGCCTGCGCGTCTGGAGCCTGTGCTCCGCAACAAGAGAGGCCGCGATAGTGAGAGGCCCGCGCACCGTGATGAAGAGTGGCCCCCGCTTGCCACAACTAGAGAAAGCCCTCGCACAGAAACGAAGACCCAACACAGCCATAAATAAATAAATAAATAATAAAAACAAACAAACAAACTTTAGGACATCAGGGTTTCACAAAAGATAATTTAATAAGTCCTGAAAATTACATATTTAAGACATATCACAGTTTCTGTGGTATATACCATGATGTTTTCATAAGGATTTTGACTCTGGTCTTGACATTTAAATCTGGGTTTTTTGGTTTTTTTTTTTTGGTATTAATGGTCTTAGTGATAAACAGAATATCAATAGCATATAGTTTCAACACATATCATTATTTAGGGTGCAGCATGGGCATTAGTTACATTGTACTGTGGCAAATATTTGGGTCACAATCCTACCATGCAGAGTAGTCACAGAACATTCTCTCTTAACAGTCTTATATGTTTGCTTTAAGAAAAAATAAATCATCTCCGAATAGGATGTGGTTGGTTAGCATCTCTTAACTGTATGCCAAAATAATCATCTGGACCCCAAGATCTATTAAATTTCAAGAAAAAAGGTAATTTTACATTATGTGTTGGTTGTTATTGAAATTAAAGTCAGTGTTTTCATATATAACGGTTTTTTTTTTATAATCAGAAATATTGTTTTATTATATGATGATAAGAGAATGAACACTCAATAGCCAAATGATCTCTGAATGCTACACAATTACTTGTATTTTAAAAATTGCCAAAATTAGAAACTACGAAATGCATATTGAAAGTAGGATATTCATACAGCAATGAAAATCTACATCTATGTACACAGGACAGATTGTTGGTTGCCAGAGGCAGGGCATGGGGGGGTGGTGAAATGGGTGAAGGGAGTCAAAAGGTACAAATTTCCAGTTATAAAATAAATATGTCATGGGGATGTAATGTACAGCATGGTGACTACAGTTAATAATACTGTACCGCATATTTAAAAGTTGCTAAGAGAATAAATCTTAAAAGTTCCCATCACAAGGAAAAAAAAATTGGTAAGCTATGTATGGTGACCTATGTTAACTAGACTTACTGTGGTGATCATTTTGCAATATATGTAAATATCAAATTATTATGCTGTACACCTGAAACAAATATAATGTTTGTCAATTATACCTCAGTAAGAAAACAAACATCTATAACTTCACACAATAATATGAATGAATCTCATGAATACAATTTGAATGAATGAAGCCAGACATGATAAAATACACACACACACTACATACATATATACACATGTATATATTTATAAGTACAAAAAACAGGCAAAATTAATTTATTCTGTTAGATTTCAGGATAGTGATTATACTTGGTGGGGGAGGGGTGGATGGAAAGGGAAATGAGAGGGGTTTCAGGGATGCTGGCAATGTTCTTTTCTTGATCTGACTGCCAGTTACATGGGTGCATTTAGTATGCAAAATATTTATTGAAATATAACTTAGTTGTGAGACAGTACTTTATGGGTCCCTTGCATTTGTGCATGTTGTGTGAGGAGAGGCACTGGCTGCCTTTTGTTCCAGATTATCTTTTCAGAGATGTTAATATAGAAACGGCCTTGGAAGATACAGAAATAGTTCCCTTCAGGGTGGAGAGAAGATTTGCTTCCTGATTAGCATAATAAAGATAATGTTTCTCTCTAGGAAATAATTTTAGTTGGTTTGCATGTAGCCCTTTATAAAAAAATTGGGTTTCCCTAAGTTCAGAGTTCCTCTCCTCTAATACAACCCACTGCATGTGCAGATGTCACTGGGCCCTGTTGCACAACCTAGTGGAAACTGAGGCTCAGGAAACATTGCAAATGACCACATTTTAACTACTACTATTGATGCCAAAAATAAACTGTCCTTTGCTTTTTCCTCAGGAGTCTCATGACTTCTGCCAGCATCCATGAAATGGTGGTATGCTAACTTGCTAGCTTGAAGATAGGGTAAAATCTCAAACCCTTCACATTCCTTGACACTAAAATAACCACTTAACAGATGTAGTAAATGTTGCATATTTTTAAATAGTAAACTACTATTCTTGATGCTTATATGTGTATTTTCCGTATGTGTATTGTACTTTAATAGAAAAAATTACTTGGAGCTGTATTCGTTTCTCATAAATCACGAATCACAAGAGGAAGCAAATGCAGACACTCAAGATTTCTTCTTCAAGAAGATATCCACCCACATACACACGAAATCAAAACAAATAAAGCACCTGTTAGCATTTGTAGAGCAATAAACAAGTTTTTGAGTCCCAGCGCATTAGTTACTCTTTTTGGGAAGATAGTATTACTATAGAGCATGATTTCTTAAATCTCTGTGTTTTTAATTATATGAAATTTTGATTAAATTTCCATTTGAAAAGTTGCTCTATTATATTTATGTACTCTGCCAGGTATTATCTATTCAATTTTTATTTTTCCCTTCAAATCAGTAATATTTAAATACTATTTCAAGATTTTTTTAAAATATAGTTTTATTTTATTTACTTTGTTGAAAGAGAAGCAAAGATGAGTGTGAAATTCAGTATTTGCCCAGTGAACAATAGTATTGTTTGTGATGTTTATGGGTTAATCTACTGGTAGAAGACATGATAATTAGAAAATGAGTATAATACCTTATTTGCACAAAGTTTAAGTTTTTGGAGTAGCTGAACTCATATCATATTGAATCATAAGTCTATGGTGAAAGAAAATACAGATGGTTACAGCTCTCAGCATAGTGAACAGTGAAACTGAAACATAGACAGCTTAATTTATTTTTCCCAAATTATTGAACAATTTTGTAGAGGAGGAACCTGAACTTTGATCTTACTTACATGCCCTTCCTTTACTGTCAAAAATTTATCCTAAAAGGGCAAAAGATAACAGCCTTTCTGTTTAAGAAATACATTTACGGATTAAATGGCAAACACTTCTGTATGTGACAACTCCTTGTCGTTTTAAAATGTGATATTGTGTAATTTCCACCTTTTAAATGTAGAAAAAAGGATTTTTTTTCCTGAAAATTGAAATTGTATTGACAATGACTCATTAAAACGAAAATTCAGGAATTAGAAAACAATAACCAAATATGCTAGAAAGATAATACATACTCAGGACTTCAGTTCCCATAGGGTGCAATTTTCTCTAAAGCAGTGTCAATGACTCAACTCACTGTAATGATGTTTAGAGGAACAAGAAACCGAACCACAAAAATGCCCTAATAAAAAATAAGTTATCTGAGGATGGAAATGTCTTCTGTATGAAATATTTTGCACGAGCCCTTATGAGATTCTTCTCAGCTATACAACTAGGCCTGATTTCATAACTGGGGCTGTTCTCGCGGGATTTTGCACTGCTTTTCAGCTTTGATAGAATAGAAGAGAGAGAGGAGGATATTGATCTGATTGGTTAATCTAGGGACAAGGGTTTGTGACCTGCTCAGTAGGCTTTTCAAAATAACAAAATACAGTTTTTGAATTATAAACAAGTATAAAAGGCTTATAATTTAAAGGGAAAACTGGTTTTCGGTGGTGATATTTTTATGATTCTTTGATCACTGCTCTCACCTCCCTACTCCTCATATCAGATAATGTTGGATAGGGAATACGCATAACTCTCATCCTATTCCTATATTCAGAGATATGGTAGTTTGATTACATTGTTAATATCTTTTTTTTTTAACATCTTTATTGGGATATAATTGCTTTACAATGGTGTGTTAGTTTCTGCTTTATAACGAAGTAAATCAGCTATACATATACATATATCCCCATGTCTCCTCCCTCCTGGGTCTCCCTCCCATTCTCCCTATCCCACCCCTCTAGGTGGTCACAAAGCACAGAGCTGATCTCCTTGTGCTATGCAGCTGCTTCCCACTATCTATTTTACATTTGGTAGTGTATAAATGTCCATGCCAATCTCTCACTTCATTCCAACTTACCCCTTCCCCCTCCCCATGTCCTCAAGTCCATTCTCTACATCTGTGTCTTTATTCCTGTTCTGCCCCTGGGTTCTTCAGAACTTTTTTTTTGATTCCGTATATATGTGTTAGCATACGGTATTTGTTTTTCTCTTTCTGACTTACTTCACTCTGTATGACAGACTCTAGGTCCATCCACCTCACTACAAATAACTCAATTTTGTTTCATTTTATGGCTGAGTAATATTACATTATATATATGTGCCACATCTTCTTTATCCATTCATCTGTCGATGGACACTTAGGTTGCTTCCATGTCCTGCCTATTTCAAATAGAGCTGCAATGAACACTCTGGTACATGACTCTTTTTGAATTATGGTTTCTCAGGGCATATGACAGGTAGTGGGACTGCTGGGTTGTATGGTAGCTCTATTTTTAGTTTTTTAAGGAACCTCCATACTGTTCTCCATAGTGGCTGTATCAATTTACATTCCCACCAACAGTGCAAGAGGGTTCCCTTTTCTCCACACCTTCTCCAGCATTTATTGTTTGTAGATTTTTTGATGATGGCCATTCTGACTGGTGTGTGGTGATACCTCATTGTAGTTTTGATTTGCATTTCTCGAATGATGAGAGATGTTGAGCATCCTTTCATGTGTTTGTTGGCAATCTGTATATCTTCTCTGGAGAAACGTCTATTTAGATCTTCTGCCCATTTTTGGATTGGGATGTGTGCTTTTTTGATACTGAGCTTCATAAGCTGCTTGTAAGTTTTTGAGATTAATCCTTTGTCAGTTGCTTCATTTGCAAATATTTTCTCCCATTCTGAGGGTTGTCTTTTCGTCTTGTTTATGGTTTCCTTTGCTGGGCAAAAGCTTTTAGGTTTCATTAGGTCCCATTTGTTTATTTTTGTTTTTATTTCCATTTCTCTAGGAGCTGGGTCAAAAAGGATCTTGCTGTGATTTATGTCATAGTGTTCTGCCTATGTTTTCCTCTAAGAGTTTTATAGTGTCTAGCCTGACGTTTAGGTCTTTAATCCATTTTGAGTTTATTTTTGTGTATGGGGTTAGGGAGTGTTCTAATATCATTCTTCTACATGTAGCTGTCCAGTTTTCCCAGCACCATTTATTGAAGAGGATGTCTTTTCTCCATTGAATGCTCTTGCCTCCTTTACCAAAAACAAGGTGACCATATGTGGGTGGGTTTATCGCTGGGTTTTCTATCCTGTTCCATTGATCTATATTTCTGTTTTTGTGCCAGTACCATAATGTCTTGATTACTGTAGCTTTGTAGTATAGTCTGAAGTCCAGGAGCCTGATTCCTCCAGTTCCATTTTTCTTTCTCAAGATTGCTTTGGCTATTCGGGGTATTTTGTGTTTCCATACAAATTGTGGAATTTTTTGTTCTAGTTCTGTGAAAAATGCCATTGGTAGTTTGATAAGGATTGCACTGAATCTGTAGACTGTTTTGGGTAGTATAGTCATTTTCACAATGTTGGTTCTTCCAATCCAAGACCATGGTATATCTCTCCATTTGTTTGTATTATCTTTAATTTCTTTCATCAGTGTCTTATAGTTTTCTGCATAGAGGTCTTTTGTCTCCTTAGGTAGCTTTATTCCTAGGTATTTTCTTCTTTTTCTTGCAATGGTAAATGGGAGTGTTTCCTTAATTTCTCTTTCAGATTTTTCATCATTAGTGTATAGGAATGCAAGAGATTTCTGTGCATTAATTTTGTATCCTGCCACTTTACCAAATACATTGATTAGCTCTAGTAATTTTCTGGTAGCATCTTTAGGATTCTCTATGTATAGTATCATGTCATCTGCAAACAGTGACAGCTTTACTTCTTCTTTCCTGATTTGGATTCCTTTTATTTCTTTTTCTTCTCTGATTGCTGTGGCTAAAACTTCCAAAACTATGTTGAATAATAGTGGTGAGAGTGGACAACCTTGTCTTGTTCCTGATTTTAGAGGAAATGGTTTCAGTTTTTCACCAGTGAGAAAGATGTTAGCTGTGGGTTTGTCATATATGGCCTTTATTATCTTGAGGTAAGTTCCCTCTATGCCTACTTTCTGGAGGCTTTTTATCATAAATGGGTGTTGAATTTTGTCAAAAGCTTTTTCTGCATCTATTGAGATGATCATATGGTTTTTCTCTTTCAATTTGTTAATATGGTTTATCACATTGCTCGATTTGCATATATTGAAGAATCCTTGCATTCCTGGGATAAACCCCAGTTGATCATGATGTATGATCCTTTTAATGTGTTGTTGGATTCTGTTTGCTAGTATTTTGTTGAGGATTTTTGCATCTATGTTCATCAGTGATATTGGCCTGTATTTTCTTTTTCTTTCTTTGTGATATCTTTGTCTGGGTTTGGTATCAGGGTTATTGTGGCATTGTAGAATGAGTTTGGGAGTGTTCCTCCCTCTGCTATATTTTGGAAGAGTTTGAGAAGGAGAGGTGTTAGCTCTTCTCTAAATGTTTGATAGAATTTGCCTGTGAAGCGATCTGGTCCTGGGCTTTTGTTTGGAAGATTTTTAATCACAGTTTCAATTTCAGTGCTTGTGATTGGTCTGTTCATATTTTCTATTTCTTCCTGGTTCAGTCTCAGAAGGTTGTGCCTTTCTAAGAATGTGTCCATTTCTTCCAGGTTGTCCATTTTATTGGCATAGAGTTTCTTGTAGTAATCTCTCATGATCCTTTGTATTTCTGCAGTGTCAGTTGTTACGTCTCCTTTTTCATTTCTAATTCTATTGATTTGAGTGTTCTCCCTTTTTTTCTTGATGAGTCTGGCTAATAGTTTATCAATTTTGTTTATCTTCTCAAAGAACCAGCTTTTAGTTTTATTGACCTTTGCTATTGTTTCCTTCATTTCTTTTTAATTTATTTCTGATCTGATCTTTATGATTTCTTTCCTGCTGCTAACTTTGGGGTTTTTTTGTTCTTCTTTCTCTAATTGCTTTAGGTGTAAGGTTAGGTTGTTTATTTAAGATATTTCTTGTTTCTTGAGGTAGGAATGTATTGCTATAAACTTCCCTCTTAGAACTGCTTTTGCTGCATCCCATAGGTTTTGGGTTGTCGTGTTTTCATTGTCAGTTGTTTCTAGGTATTTTTTTATTTCCTCTTTGATTTCTGTTAATATCTTTTGACTTTAACAATTTACACTGTGAATTAGCTGAGGTTTTGGTAACATAATTCCTTGAAATTACTTTTCACTAAATCCTATCAATAAAGAATTTTCCCCTGTAAGAATGTATATTTGCATAATATCACCAGGAATTTCCAATGGGAATCAAAATCCAGTGAACCATCAGATGGATAAAGATGGTCAATATAGATATATAGGAGCACTTTACTGCTCTGTGTGTTGTATATCCACAATAACAGATTCTTGTGAAAGATCGTAAAACTATGCCTTTTCAGCCATTACAGTGAGGAACAATTCAATTCAATATATTTCTACGTATATTTTCTCTAAGAATTACTTAACATTATGGAATTTTTCAAAATTATTTATTCTCTGGTATTTTTGGTAATGAATAAAATTATTTTATAGCATTAGCTCATATTCATAGTACTAAAACTTATCCAAATTATTAGCAAGAATATATTCACAACTTTTATTTTTATCATGGCCTATCATGGCTAACTTGACAATGGTCATAGTACCAAAACATATCCATATGATTGAAAAACACACTTTGAAATTAAATCTAAGATTGATGGCTGTTTTTCATTATCTATTAAATCCAGATGCTGATTGCTTTTCAGCCCTTGACTTAAAAATATGGGTAGCAATCTCCCTCTTCTCTGTGATCTTCTGCCTTCTAAATCTTCTAAATTCTCATGTTTCACACAATGTTCCTATTGTTGACAACTTACCTTTTTCCTCCAACTGTTGAATTCTATACACTTTGACACTGGTCTTCCATTTCTATGAACTAAGAGGATCACTTTTGAGAAAGAAGATCTTTTGTTTTAATTTTATACCCTTCTTACTTTTTGAGTTTTTAATTAAAAGTATGTAATACTTTCACGAATAAAACTGAATACAGAAAAAAGTCAAAATCATTTTAAGATGGCTGTAATTTTGTATACTTCAGCCTAGAAAGTATATTATATTGTCCTAGTTAATTCAAGCTTCAAATCAAGGTAATAAGTTATCCTTAGAGAAAATCTACAACAGAGGGGTAGTCAACTGACATTATTTCAGAAAGACCACACTTCAGAGGCACTATTATAATCCCTTCAGTGAGCCTTATTTTTGTCAATATGTGAGGTTTTGCCAAGTGGTATGATAAATATGAGATATAAATTTTTACCAGTGAATCATAGTTTGTTAATCAGCATGTATCTTGCTATGAGTTTGGGGTGAATGCTGTTGCCTTAGGCCAGCTACAAGGCCATAGAACCCAACCCAAGTGTTGTTGTACCATATGCCCTGATAGAACTTTACATACAAGAAGCAGGAGTACATGAAAGAAGACAGAGAGCTTAGTGAACAGGTTCATGAACTGTTAGTGCTTGTTTTCTAATGAATGTTTTTCTAATACATGTATGCATGTATGACAGAATTTGGGCTGCGGTTTGCTTTAATTATAACATTTGAGTGAGGTGAGTGGATAGCCATTCATAGATTCAAATTTATTGTAGGCCAAAGGGAAATTCCTGAAGGGTTTCAAGCAAAGAAGAGCCATGACACAATTTGTATTTTAGAGTGAGAGCTACTATGAGGAGCCTGAACTGGGATGAGTTGGAGGAACAGACTGGAAGGCAAACATGAAAGTAGGCAAACAGATTTTGGCTCTATTACTTTCCCTTTTTTTATATTCTATTAAAATTCCCTTATCAGTTATCAAAAAAGAAGGTTTCAAAGGTACCCTTTTTATTGCTTGTGGAGATGTTTGTAGAAAAGATCTTAAGCGCTTTACTGCTGATTATGAGTTACACAGCAATCTAGCTGTAGAAAAATATATAGCTGAATGCAAAGTTCAACAAAACATCATTTAGACAATAAAAAGTAGCAAACAATAAGTGACATAATATAGAATATGATAAACGCTCAAATGGAGGGTTAGAGTTCATTCTGCTGAGTAGTGGAAAAGGATACAATAAGCCTCAGCTTGGCAGAGGGGCATATTCGATAACAAGTGATTCAGCTATTAGAATGTACATTCAAGAATTAACTTACTAAAATGATTAAGATTCATTAAGTAACATGTCTTCCTTAAAAACTCTTTAATATTTCACGTGAGTGAGTGGCAAATATAAATGTTTCAGTTTTACTTGGCTTCATGATGGATATGGATCAAACTAGAAGGTACACAAACCAGCTGTGTTAATTTTGATGACGTGACCCTATCAATGAGGTTCAACAAACATTAGTGTTATCATGCATGGCGAACCATGTGTAAGTATACAATGCAAGTCTAGTTTTTTGGGATCATTTTCACGTAGAACAGACAAGAATAAGAAGCTTACTGCAAACCTTTTCAGGAACACAGGCCTGGTTCTGGGCAGTGTCCCCATGGGCCTGAGCATAAGCTGGCATAATTTCTTGCATGCAAGGGATATTAAGAATGTTCTCTTAACCAGTAAATCTCCCCTACCAGGATGGGCAAGGGTGAATGGGATATGAAAAAGGTGCTATTTTTATTTAGTGACACTAGTATTATGTCTGAATAGGGGCCACAAAAACAGAGGTGTTTGAGTTTCCAAAAGTCACTGCTCCCTGCCTACAACCTGCATCTTGAAGCATATTTTAAAATTTATTTTACTCTATTTCAAAATTTCTGGTGCTCTATTAGTTCAAAAGGGCTGGCAGCATATGTACTATATTGTAACTTCATTTTTAGAAAATATTTAGGGCATTTTTATTTCATTTTCTTTCAGAGCTGTCAGAGCACAAGAAGGGGTGACTATTTGTTAAATGCAATATTTTTTTCCTTTAATGGTAGTTTAGAAATACTATAAGTTCATGGAAGTCTTCAGTACAAATAACAGTAGAATCACTGAAAATTATCTGCATTACGAAGCACATTTAATTTTAAACCATTTTTTCTTCAAATGACTCTTATGACCAAATAGCGAACACCTTAGAAAGGATTCTGTAATGGAAATCTTCACATAAAGTAAAACAACTCTAGGAGTCAAGGCTCTGACAAAAATAAACTGCAATATTCTCCTGTTGTATACTGCCTATTCCTTGCAAAGGAATAGTTAGGGGGGAAATCAACAGTATTTACAATTCTCTTAAGTTTAATGGAAACACAGGTTTGAATTTTCAACTGTGAGTTACATGAAAATCTGCAAAGAAAGTAGTATACATAGCTACTTAATTACCCTGGTTAGTAATTAATCAACCCCCATATGTTTACATTTTCTTGAACACAGAAAAGATGCCATTTAGTGTATAACATTGTACAAAGTCTGTTCAGTGAATAAAAGTTCTGTATGTACACGAACTTCTAATTGTGTGTTTTATTTCAGATTTAAACCATTTTTATAAAGCAGAAGCCAGTGGGTAGCCACAGCTGGCAAAAGGAGAAAGCATTTGCTACTGCAGAGGACTTGTTCATGAGCTGCTCGAGCTGACTTACATGGAGAGGATCCTATCACAAGTAAAGCAGCCACTGGGAAGACCTAAATATCTTCTTGGTTTAAGATTACACTGATTTTGACATAAATATCTCACCTCTTTTTTACTCCCATCCTTTGGATGTTATTTCTGTGAAATTTGAAGCTCTTAAAAATCAAAAAATCGAAGTATGGCGAGTATCAAGGGAAGTACAAATGTGTAAAAATATTGAGTGCCAGGTTTATCGCTAATAATTTATTCTCTTAACACCCTTGCAAAATACACTTACACTGTTATTTCCACTTTGAAGGTTAGAAAAAAATCTATAAACCTATGGTCTTTTCTAGACTTCTAAGCAAGGAATATCTCAACCAAAATAAAACTCCTTGAGAATTTTGTTTTAGATTTAACAACTCATTCTTCCATGCCCTCATTCCTCACACTCCCCATCCATTACTCATCAAAGGACAACTTAAGAAATATGGTTAAAATGGCACAAAGGAAAAAAATCAATTGATTCTTAGGAACTTCCAGGGAAAGAATTTAATGAGTTGTTACTCTTAAATTCATTTAACCTACATTATTTTTAGGTAATGTATCTTTTAAAAATGAAATAAAAACCTAAAATGGCAGCCATTGTCATACCACTCCCCACTGTAATTCCTGTTTTCCCAAGTCAAGCCAATTTAAATCTTATCAGCTTTTTGGTTTGTTTGTTTACTTTCTTTTTTTGTGTTTAATTTCATGTTTTTAAATAGCATAGCACCTTGTTTTGTATTTATTTTTAAATTGTAGACTTTTGTATATAACCTTATCTCTAATGGAAGATTAAAATTTAGCTATTTTACATTATGCTCCTAAAATAAACATATCTCTACCAAACCAATATAGCTTAGATCTCAAGTTTACTTATATTCATTCCAGGTGAAATAAAGACATCACAAAATAGATCTCTGAGTGTTGATGAAAGAGGGTTTTATAAAATAGTAGCAAGTAAATGTTAGTGCTTGTAGATAGAGATTAATTATAATGGAATCTATACCAATTACATAGTCCATGGAAATTCTATAGTTTTGTTGAAGATTTCTGCAAATTTCCTCTGTTACAACCTCAGTGCCACTTAATACTATAGTTCTTTAGCCTTTTGTCTATATTTATCTCACACCAAATAAATCCCACTGAGAATCTAAGCCACAATTTCATTTCCAAAATTAAAAAAAATAAATTACTTTCACTGAATATTGGTAAATTAAAAGCCCCTTTCCACCTAATTTTTGAGTTGCTTGCAGATATCATGGTCAGAGTATTATCCTTATCACAATAGTACCCCTTCCCCTATTACAATAGTCCCTTTTACTCCCTTTTGCAAAATAAGATGCATTTGAATAAAGTCTCTCCTTACCTAAGTCCCAATTTGTTTTTTATCTGAGTGTGAGTTTGAGAAACATTGTTGATGTTTTCTGGCATTATAGAGAGGGACTATACATTCCACCCCACAATTTTGATTCATGTCAATAATTCTTTTTTATTTTATTCCTGTTCCTAATCAATCCTACATCAATTTGCTCCTCAGAATTTCCTGGGAATTCTTAGCACACCAGTCAATTGACTTCCAAGTCTCTAGGAAATTTTACTTTTCCAGATAAATGCATACTTGAAAAAATATGAAATTATTCCATACAAGTGTTTCATTTGCCAGCACTTAAGAAGATTCTCATTCTCCAACTTGGCATGAGATTCTAGGTAAATCCTGTATATCTGAATATTCCTAGGTAAATAATTCTCAGTCCTCTACAGTAATTTTTATTAACTCAGTTGTTGGCAATAACACAACAGGTTTAGAAAATTTAGTAGAGGTATTTCACAGAATAAAATAGATTAGCGAAATTTGATTTTGGTCACTTTCCAAATTTAATTCCCATTGGTAGACTGTTTATAATTTTTTTTTTAAATTACATATTCTATCATTTTGGGGATAGTCACGATTATTTATCATAAATATAATCAAATAGATACTGTTTTCTGAAGACCTGTGAAAATTTTAAGTCCCTATTCAATACTAATGCATTTCTAAAGTTTTAATAGTTGCTGATCATTTATACTCTTTCAACTACATGTAAAAAAATTTCACCCTGCTTTGTATTTCAAATATGCATGCCTACTTCATAGTAAGACTCTTGGTAAAAAAAAAAAAAAAAAAACTGGAATAAAATTAATGAAAAAGATGTCTACGGATAATTTCAATCTATGCTGCATTCAAAGAAATGTTATGTGTTAGAAAATATTTCTTGGATTGGGACCCAGATTTAACTCCCAAAAATAAGATCTTAGGTAGGTAATTGTCATTAACAGAAGGTGAAATGACAAATAAAGCAATGCTATTTTCTGCCACTTTTAATTATATTAGATGTAGGAAAAGTTCTCCAAATTTGTTAATTCAAGTCATCTCCTGCCTCATTTCTAAGGCTGTTCTATATATAAATGTCTTAAACCTGGAGCACTGTTTATGCAGTGCAGATTCCTCACTTCTGTCTTATGTTCCCATTCTCAGAGAGTTCCAAGCTAGATGTAGGACATGCATAAGCTAAGAGTTCTCACTCTGGCTCTAGATATATGCTTAAAGACCATCACTGTACCCAGACTTCATGCTACCCTTCCTTTTTAAAATCTTCTGTAATATATTTTTAATGTATTTATTTCTCTGTGTCTAATCCAGTTTTTCTTTTCAAATATATCTTTAAAATTACCAGTTATTTTTACAGGTGGTCTATTGTGCTCTCCTAGCCGTACATTAGGTTATATTATAAAATTAGGTTTTTAGTTTCAATTTTTATAATTTTTCAAATGTGCCTATACATTTTCCATGACATCCTGGTCTTGGCTCATATTTTACATTCCTTTTCAATATCTAGGATCAGTTCATTCATTGTTATGAAATACCTTTTTTATTATTATCATGCTATCTCTGTTTATTAGACTGCATATTGTTCTATTTGTTTTGCCTTGCTGACTGTCCTTCAAGATGTTTTATTTATACATGTGATTTACAATGATTCTTATGCTAAACATATTTTTAGTGGATGTTATCTGTGAGAAATCATGTGCCCTGGAATCTGAATGTGTTGTTATAATGTTATTTTGAGTTTCTCTCTTTCTGAGCCTTATAGTTTTACTCAGGCCAAATAAGTTTTAATGTTGATTTTTCAGTTATTTCCAACCACATCATTCTAGGGCAACCTCATAATGGTTTGTGCCATGCAATCTTATGATTATGATTTATTATAGATTATTACTGTGCTACTCACAGCCCAGGACAGATAGCCAATCTGCTTGTTGCCTCCTGGTATAGGAGATAAAGTTTTTCTGGTTTCTATGTCTCAAACAGTAGACAATTTCATGACTCCTAGCTTCATTTATCTAGCTTAGTCTAGTTCTCTACAAGGAGGAAACTATTTTCATAATATCCTTTCTACTACAGAGCCTAAGCCCTAACTCCCAGACATTAGGAGTTATATCAGCTATTAGTAATAGTAATATAGCTATTCTATTTATGAGCTCTTTGATCCTATTCTTCACTCTAATGTTGATATTCTTTTTCACTTTTGTCATCCAGAGAGTTCATTCTTTCTTAGTTTAAGAGTAACATTTTCCTTTTTTAAAAATCCATTCCTATGGAAAATAAGGAGAGCGATTAAATGAGAGAAGGAAAAAACAATGGATAGAAGAAGGAAGGGAAGAAATTCATTTTCTACATTACCTCTGTATATTATATTTATTAGAAGCTCATCTCATCCACGATGACTTCATCATCACCTCCTACACAATACTCTCTCAAATCTAGTCTTCCTAACCTTTGCATATGCTTTTATTTTTAGCAATAATATATCTTTCTACCAATCTGGCTTTTAAGCACATAAGCTATAACTGGATTTTCAATAGATTGCCACAAAACTTTCCCTACTACTAATATAGTGGGCACTCAATAATTGTTGCTCTTAAAGTCCAAAATATAAATTATAGCCTATACAGCCTAGTTGTATTTAGCTCCTGCCTAGCTCTCTCTTCTTACTGCTTCTGTCTCTGTTCCATTTCTTCCCCTATAACCAAATTCACCTGCCCTCTCTCCAGTTCCATAGATATGAATTCAATTTGTGTGATAGCACATGCTTTCTTTAGACCTACCTGGGTCCTTTACGTATGCTATTCCCTTTTCTTGAAATACTCCCATTTCCATCCTGTGTGGTTTGATCCTACTCATCTTTCATATCTCATCTAAGATGGTACTTCCTTTAAATAGACTTGCATGTCCTCTTCTGGATGAAATGTCCCTCTTATTTGCCTTCCTTAGAATGCCATGTTCATATCATTATCCCAATGAATTATGTACTTAAATACATATTTGTATAACTTATAAATTTCCAACAAGTAGATAAACCTTTTTTTTTTTTTTTTTTTTTTTTTACTATACAATAATCTTTACTTTCTTAGAACTTGCATAGCTGTGATAGCCTTAAGTTCAGACTCCTGCCCTTGACTAAATTATGGGCTTATACTGTTCTCTATGAGTTGTTTAGGTTTTTTAAATTGGAGTATAGTTGCTTCACAATGTTGTGCTAATTTCCGCTGTACAGTGAAGTGAATCAGCCATATGTATACACATATCCCCTCCCTTGTGGATTTCCCTCCCATCTAGGTCACCACAGAGCATCGAGTAGAGTTTCCCATGCTATATAGTAGGCTCTCACTAGTTATCTGTTCCATATAGAGCAATGTATACATGTCAATCCCAAACTCCCAATTCATCCCACCCGTCCCATTTCCCCCCTTGGTGTCCATACGTTTGTTCTCTACATCAGTGTCTCTATTTCTGCTTTGCAGATAGGTTCATCTGTACCATTTTTCTAGATTCCACATATATGTGTTAATATACGATATTTGTTTTTCTCTTTCTGACTTACTTCACTCTGTATGACAGTCTCTAGGTCCATCCACATCTCTACAAATGACCCAATTTGTTCCTTTTAATAGTTGACTAATATTCCATTGTGTACATGTACCACATCTTCTTCATCCATTCATCTGTCGATGTACTTTTTTTTAATACTGAGGGAAATAACAGGACTATTAGTCCCCCATTATTATTGAAAACCCTGTGCTTTCCCCACAATTTATTATTATTGATTAGTTATCTGCTCCTGTTGGGCTATTCTCATTTTATCAATAACCATCCATGCTGTTCCAACTCCCTATTGTCTATCTCTCCCCAGTATGCAAGCCAGTATGTCCCCTTACTCATTCACTAAGGAGCCAGAAACAAACAATATTCTATGTAACAGAATGTGTATAAATTTTAGAGGTATCATAATAGCATGTAATAAAACACAAAAAGCTAAAATTTCAATATCAAAATCACCTTTCCTGAATCTCAGTCTTTTCCCCAGTATGTATGTGTGTGTATATACATACATATATATTACAGAATATATATATATATATATATATATACACACATATATATATGTATTCTTATAAAAACTGCAACTTCCTTTTTAAGCTCCAGACTACAACCATTTTGTTAAGGGGCTAACTTTTCCCAAGTGACTGTGTTCCTCTATTTTTCAAGTGATGTATCTGATAAAATTTCTCTCCCTTCAAGTAGCTAAAGAAAAAGGAAAACTGCGAGAAGAAAAAAAACCCAAAAAACTGTACCTCACTTTCTGTCTTCAAAAAATTATATACTAGCTAGTTTAAACTCAGCTTTCCCACGCAAGCACAGTGGTCCAATAATTTGATGTTACAACCAAATACATTCTTCCCTCTGTAGTCATCTTACTGTGCAGGAGTACATATTGTTTTTGAAAGGGTTTTAAAATTTGTTTTCCGTGCGTTACTGACCAGTACTCATCTCTAAACTATAATGTTCACACTGAAGTCAAAACAGCCAGATGTCCAATAAAACCTATTCTTCCCTTTCCTGAGCATATAGCTAGACTATCTTTCCTAGTCTCCCTTATAATTAGGTATGACCATGTAACTAAATTTTCTTCACTGGGAAATGAACAGAAGTAGTGTTTACTGCTTTTGGACCTGGCTTATTGATATCTCCAATACATACTTTTTCATGTCCCTTCCCCTTTCCAGATTACTGTGATGGAAAACCCAGTTATGGGTCCCTGAATAACAATGGAAAGGAGATGTGCCTCTAATCTGAACACCTGTCTGGAATATTATGAGTGACAGATTAACTTTAATTGCCTAAATTACTACAATTTAGAGACACTGTTAGTGAAGCCTAGACAAGCTTAGCTAACATACACAGATACATATCTTCTTCAAGGTTTTGTGTGGACATACCAGTGCTTAGCATGGTGAATTTTGCATAATTAGAACTTAACGGGATATAAGTATGGGGATGCATTGTATGATTGAATGTAGTTTCTATATCCCAATTTAAAAAACAGAGGCAACAACATCACTAAGAAACCTCCACAAAGTACATTTTTCAGGCCCTAGTCCTGGATGTTCTAATTCAGTAGGTCTGGGATGAGCCCTAAGAGTTGATATATAACTATATATATAAAGACAGATGATTATGTTAACACAGCCATGCTTATATTAACACAAAGACAGATGATTATGTTAACAGTTTGCAAACCACTGTTTTTAGGTTTTATTGGAAATTCTGATAGCATAATAAAGTCTGCATCTATATAATAATCTCTCTAAACAAGCCACTCATAAGACTTTTTGGAAATTGTGGCTATTATTTGAAGAGTCAGGATGATATTTAGGCTTTACTTACCTAAGCATAGTAATCTTGGTTGAATGAATGTCAATTTAGCTACAGGGTCTTTCATATATTGAACTAACTTCTCAATGCATGTGGGCAAATTTCTATAATTACTTTCTCATGAAACCATATTAACAAGTGAGGAAAATCACTTCTGTTTTTCTCTTTTTAGTTGGAAAAAGTGAAGATTATACTACAGTTTGTAAGTAAATGACTGTTTTCCTTGTGAACTCATCAGGCACTGTTATTTTATTGCTAGCAAGTTCAGTTCCACTGATCAAGTATGTACACAGAATCTACTTTATGTCAGGGCCCCAGGTAAAAGCTGAGGATACAAAAGTAGGGACACCCCCCAAAAGAAGAGGGATATACAATCAACACTTCTTAGATATTGACCACTCTGTGACCCATACAAATAGGAATAAAAAATTACCACCTTGATCATATTACAGGGCCATTAAGACATGCTTTGATATCTTAAACTTATCAAATATTTGGCATCAAACTAAATCTCTAACCCCAATTTCTTCCAAACAAGTTGACTCCTGCCCCTGTCTTTATCATCTCCTGTTCTTTTCTCCTAGTATACTATTTTCACACTTATCCTTATCCTCATTATTTCCTCACTTCATCTGGATTCCATCTAGCTCAAACGTCTATTAATTTGGGAGGTCTTCCTTGAAAACTTTATGTAAAATTGAACTTTCTTGCCCATGTGTTCCATTTCCCCTTATCGTTTTTCATTTACTTATTCACTTATATTCTTTAACATTACATGTATTTGCTTATTTGTTTATTTTTAGTCATCCCTCATTAAAAGGCCAACTTCATGATGGCAGGGACTTTGAATTATATGTCACTTCTATATTCCCAGACACGGGGGAAAGAATACTCCTAGTTAATATTTTATGATAAACATGTAATAAATGTATGATGAATATATAATAAATATTTAGTAAAGTGTCATTAATTAAACATATATACCCTTCCTTAGAAGAGTATCTAATTCTTTTTAACTTTGGGCTGTGAAGATAGCTTCAGTTTTCACTGAAAATTGCCTCTAGATCAATTATTTTTGATTAGTTATTAGTTTTCTTTTCTTCCCTAGTATAAGAAAATTGGCCAAAACATAGTTTGCTTAAATTGGAATTTCAAAGCCCATAATAAATGTTCCTTTAATATTTTGGTGACCAACAGCCAGTTGACTATCAGTGGAATTATAAAATATTTATTTTCAAGAACTCAAAAGGAATAAAGGAAAAAAATCAATAGTCTTTTTTTTAATCTCTCCAGAGGAAATCATTATCCATATCTGTAATACCACATCACTTTTTATAGACAAATAGTGGAAAATACTAGATAAAAAGGTATTTGATCCCCAGGATATCCTCGAATTGCCAAACAAGAATCAAACATCCTCAATACCAGAGGGTATCCCCAAAATTTTAAGAAAAAAACTTATTGATAATAGGGTAAATATTTTGTCAAAATAATACCATATTTTAAAAACATTTTAGGAATCAAAACTGCCTTATTTTCAGTATTTGTTTTGGGACACATAGTTTCATTTCTATTAAAAAGCAAAGATGTTATGCTATGCAATGCTGCAAACAATTAAGCCTTGGGCTCATTTTTCTGAGCTTTCCAAGTCCTGAAAACGCTGTTGATTGATATTTTTGTATTTCTATATGTTTCAAACTAAGAAAGGTCACAATTCAGACCACATATCATTTAAGCAAATGCTATATTTTTATCAAAATTGTATTTGTTATAAGAGAAAATCAATATACTTTATTAAAAATAAGATTTAAGAATGGCCTAAATATGCTCTTCGGGACTCCCCCAAGTTTCTATCATTTGTCAGACATAGTATCTTCAGGACTTTTTGCTGAACTAATTTACAGATCTATATTCCATGACCCCAATGACACTAAAGCAACCTCTTGATCAGGAAAAGTTCTTTGTCTGAATATAACAGGGTCTATCATTAAAGCAGTCCTATTGATTAATCCTGATTGCTCCTCCAGAAATGCTGTCATGGAAGAAAGCCCATTATTGGTCATCATAACTATTTTCGTTACATTAGACTCATTGTTATTTCTCAACTTACACTTTGTAAAGATGAAGACAGGAATGTATAGCAGATAGTATCATAAACTTAAACTAGATTTTTTCCAAAACTATATACACATCCTGATAGTTTAAGAAATTATGATATTTATATGTTAAGCTCGGCAGGAATAGGATAACTCAATGAAAATAATAAGTCATTTGTTATCCACGTTGGAGATTGTTTCTCCTGCCATCCTTTTACCCAAGATAACTCACTACACTTGCTCTCACTCTCGCTTTCTCTCTCTGTCTATCTCATCTCCCAAGTGTGTACTTTTTAAACACAAACATTTCCGTTGATTAGGAATGGCCCACAGCTCTTTGTCAATACATGACACACTTGATCACAGCATCAAATATAAGGATATTCTGAAGGGGATTAAATGGATTCTACATATATTGATTCTTACCAGGCAGTTTTTTGTGATATGGCCCAAAACAAGTTATTTTTGTGTTTCAGTGGAGAGCAAAATTAATATAAAATGATTTTTATTTATCTCCGTGTGCAAATGATCTTTACAATTGAACTCTGACAAACAAGAGTTCCATAGATTAGATGCAACAAAACTTGGTATAGGTTAGAAATAGTGGATATTTGGATGAGAAATGATGAATGTCTAAAAGTATCCTACCTTGCATAGCTGTCATTTACTCACATAACCTGTTATTTTGTGGATTATGATTTAAAAGCTACATTTTCAAAAACGACTGTTAATTATAATTATATTCACATAGCTGCTATAATTTGGAGCCCTAATTCTGCCAGCTTTTCATTAGCTGTTACTATCTGTTAAATCAAAATTGTTCTTCTATATTTAAGACATAAAGGCTTTCACAACAAATAATTCCCTGAAACATAGCACTCTGGATAATTATTCATATACTAGACTTTAGGAACAGTTATGTGGATATCAGTAAAATTATCAGCTCATTCACATACAATGTCCTTGAAATGAATAGACTCAAAAATAATAAGCCTCTTAAAATGCATTTATATAGAGATTAACTTCCTGATATGAATATAAATGTTAGGGAACAGATTCTATAGCTGGAGATACTAATTGTGTGGATATTTCCTTTGAAAACTGCTACATGTAGTGCTTAGGCATTATTTCTTTAAATGAATCTATTGAAAGTCAATATCATATCTATATTACAATTACATGAAACAATTGTGCATTCTTAAATTTAACCTCATATGGTTTGGATAACTACAACGCACACAGGTTTGATAAATAAATGTGGCAAAGATAAAAAGATGGCAAAATAATTTCTTTCCAAGAGAAACCAGAAAATGCTTTCAAATGCAAATATAATGTCATTAAACATTATTTCATTAGCATTCATTGCATCTGGAAAACAACATTAACTTGTGTAATAATACATTTTACAATATTTTCTTAATTTTGTTTTTTTTTTGGCTGTGTTGGGTCTTTGTTGCTGTGCATGGGCTTTCTCTAGTTGTGGCAAGCAGGGGCTACTCTTCGTTGTGGTGCATGGGCTTCTCATTGCGGTGGCTTCTCTGTGTTGCGGAGCACAGGCTCTAGGTGTGCGGGTTTCAGTAGTTGCAGCACACAGGCTCAGTAGTTGCGGTATGCGGGCCCTAGAGAACACGGGCTTCAGTAGCTGCGGCGTGTGGGCTCAGCAGTTGTGGCGCATGGGCTCTAAGGTTCGCAGACTTCAGTAGTTGTGGCATGTAGGCTCAGTAGTTGTGGCTCATGGGCTCTAGAGCGCAGGCTCAGTAGTTGTGGCACATGGGCTTAGTTGCTCCGTGGCGTGTGGGATCTTCCTAGACCAGGGATTGAACCTGTGTCCCTTGCACTGCCTGGTGGATTCTTAACCACTGTGCCACCAGGGAAGTACTATTTTCTTAATTTTTATTACTGATTTGATGCAAGCAATATAGCAATACATGGTTGCAAAAAATAGCATCTATCTGTAAAGCAAGGTTTGCATCTGTAAAGGAGGGCAACATATAACTCAAATTTTGCTGCAAAAGAAATGATTGTCCTATTGCGTAAAGAGATGTCAAAGGGTCAAGTGAAAACTCAGCCAACTGCTTTATTTCATTCATTTTCCCCCTAATAGTCCATAGATTCTTTTATTACTTTTCAAATCCAACCTAAAGTACCATAGTAACTCCACTAGCAAATTAGTATATGTAGTCATCTCTGAGATTCTTACATAAAAATTTTAGTGATAAAATAATCACTTTAATCACTAATTTTATCAATGAGATAGAACACATTTAAATATGTTTAATAACATTTAAGCTGTTCACTGTCCCAAGAATTTAATGTACTTTTTCCTCTGTTCATTATTGCTCTCTAACAGACTTAAAGACAAGTTATTTGACTTGAAATTTCAGTTGTTCTTCAGTTTTGATCC
Source organism: Balaenoptera physalus (assembly GCF_965194825.1). Taxonomy (NCBI): domain Eukaryota; kingdom Metazoa; phylum Chordata; class Mammalia; order Artiodactyla; family Balaenopteridae; genus Balaenoptera; species Balaenoptera physalus. Next base: position 56,499,143 of record NC_138883.1, on the reverse strand, counting down.
ATTTTCCTGATATTGATGTAACCATCTCCCCAGCATTAACAATGAAGTGCTGGCAATAATGTTGCATTTCTCACCGTTTTGCCATTTCTTTCACTGCTACTAAAAACACTGGCTAGAGTTAAGTTCTTACTGAAAGAAGTTGATGTGCAAGCTTATTGTTTTCAAGTAATTTTCCAAATGATACAGGGTTATTTCATTCCTTAATATAACACTCAGAGATAACAACACCTGGGAATTTTGGAGTTGGTACAAAGTACTTAGAATTTACATTGCAAGCACTTTTAAAGTAGATGATCTTTAGCTAAATAAATCAAGCTGAATAAAACTGAAATCACCTCAGAATAATTCACCTAAACCCTCTTTTTTACTAGATAGATCTAATTTTTAGCATATATATTTTTAATTTTGTAAGTTTGGTTTCATAAATAAAGCCCAATATAAATTTGAAAAAAATTCTTCAGAAATGTAAGTTTTCATCATGCAAAAAACAGGCATATTCCATGAACTAGGTACTCATATTGTCATCTTTGCAGTGTTACCTACTCAAACAGAAAAGCGTTTATCATTATAGGATTGAAAAATAACACTATGAGTAAACAGCATTTATTTACAAAGCTTATTTCCTTCAGAAAGTTTTCTTTGGACTCATTTCTCCTTTTCTAAAATTATCCTTAGAACTTTGTATTCAAATGCATTATTTATATTTTTTTCTTGTCTATTACAATAATATAAACCATTTAGAATACATCTATTTAACCTACTTCTTTGAAGAAGGTAATTTTTTACATCTTTTCATCACAGGGTCAATTATCATAGTCTGAATATTGGGTTTTTCAATTTATGTCACTGAGTATTCCAAAGTCTGGTAGGGAGAATTCAAGCACAACTCCTTTATCCATGAACTCAGTAAAAAATGGTATTGAATTTTAAAAAATCTAGTGTTGTGAACATAAATATATTATCTTCAAATTTTTAAATTGAGCATAGGATGTGATGATGAGGTCTATACTCAGTTAAAGAAAATTCATAGCAAAGGTCATTTATTATAGTCCATTATTATATTCCATGATAAGAAAATCACAGTCTTCAGTATAGTAGAATTGGACATGCAAAACACAGCTAATAACTGACTAATAATGACTTCTGAAAGTCTATTTTGAGCCACTTCTCAAGAAGTAATAAGATTGGTAGTGTTAAATGTGCGTTTGCGTGTGTCCACCTTTTATGAAATATAACGCTATGCAAATATTAAAAAGTCTGTCCTCAAAAACTTCCCATTCTACACAAAGCAATGAGCTTTATAACTAAAATGACAATAAGACAATTCATTATTATTTTCTAAATTGCTTCATGTAAGATGGTATGGTAGAAAGACCCTGAGCTCACTTCCTCTCATGAGCACTCCAAAATCACAACTATTTGTAGAACAACCATAAATGAAAAAGACTAGAACCCACTGGAAAAGATCTTCTACAAGTAAAGAGATAAAGAAGGAACCACAAGGAGATGGGTAGGAGGGGCAGACTCTAGATATAATCAAGTCCCATACCCCCGGGTGGATGACACACAAACTGGAGAATAATTATAATGCAGAGGTTCTCCCACAGAAGTGAGAGTTCTGAGCCCCCTGTCAGGCTCCCCAGCCCAGGAGTCCTGCACCAGGAAGATATGTCACCAGAGCATTTGGCTCTAAAGTCCAGTGGGGTTTAGTTTCAAGAGTCCCACAGAAATGGGGGAAATAAATACTTCACTCTAAAGGGTGTACACAAAAATCTCACATGCTCCAGGACCCAGGGCAAAAGCAATAATTTGATAGAAGCCTGGGCCAGACCTACTTGCTGGTCTTGAAGAGTCTTCAAGAAAGGCACGGGGCAGCTGTGGCTCAATGTGGGGGCATAGACAATGGTGGCAGCTATTCTTAGGAGCTCCTTCTACCACATGGACACTGGTATTGGTGGGTGCCATTGTGGAATCTATCGTCTAGTTCATTAGCACCAAGACCTGGCCCCACCTAACAGCAGACTGGCTGCCTAAAGACTTCCTGAGCCCACAGCCACCTCTAGACATGCCTCTAGATATAGCTTGGCAAACCATAGGGCGGGGACCCAGCTCCACCCACAAGTGGACAGGTACTGGCCTTGCCCTCCAGGAGGCCTGCTCTAGCCTCTGGACTAGCCTCACCCACCAGGAAGCAGACTCCTGTTGCAAGAAAACCACAATCTCACCGTGCTTGGACCCAGCCTTCCCAAATCAGGCGAGACACTGCCCTGGGAGCAGGTGGGTCCTGGCCCTGCCCACTAGCAGGTTAAGACAAGCTTCAGGATACCCCAGACACCATAACCAACTGTGTCAGGAATCACCACCCCCCCAGTGATCTGACACCAGTTATTGGAACCCTGGGCACTGCAGTAGACTCTGGGACACTGCTCTGCCTGCCAATAGTCTAGCACTAATCTCAGGACCTGGCTTCACCCACCAATGAGCTAACACTAGTTCTGGGGCCCTCTGCATTTCTGCAGTCAGCAGCTTTGTGACCAGGCCCAACCAACCAGTAGCTAGCAGAATCTGCACAAGGCAAGGCCTGGCAACCAACGAGACTAGGGGCCAACACAAACCTACCAGACTGTCCACACAGCCAGCCACAACAGAAGGGCCCACACAGCCCTCATAGGGAGAACCCCCAGAGCATATAGCTAGGGTGACAAGAGGGTAGTGTACTGCTGGGATGCAGAGGACATCTCCTACAGAAGGTACTTGTTCAAGGTTGGAGATCGTAACTAACGTACCAGATACATAAAAATAAAAACAACTTAGGCAAAATGAGGTAGCAGAGGAACATATTCCACATAAAGGAATGAGATAAAACCCCAGAAGAAAAACTAAGTGAAGTGGAGACAGGCGATCAATGTGAGAAAGAGTTCAGGGTAATAATCATAAAGATGATGAAAGAACTCGGGAGAAGAATGGATGCAAAGAAAGAAAAGTCAGAAGTTTTTAACACAGAGTTTGGTAATATAAATTAAAACCAAACAGACATAAACACAATAACTAAAATGAAAAATATACTAGAATGAATCAACAATACAATAAATGATACAGAGGAATGTATCAGTGAGCTGGAAGACAGAGTAGTGGAAATCACTGATACTGAACAGAAAAAAAGAAAAAATAAAGAAATTAGGACAGTTTAAGAGATCTCTGGGACAACATCAATCACACTAATATTCACATTACAGCAGTCCCAGAAGGAGAAAAGAGAGAGAAAGGGGCTGAGAACATACTGGAAGATATAATAGCTAAAAATTTCCCTCACCTGGTAAAGGAAACAGTTACCCAGGTCCAGGAGGTACAAAGAATCCCATAAAGGATTAACCCAAAGAGGAACACATTAAGACACATTGTAATTAAAATGACAAAAATGAAAGATAAAGAGAGACTATTAAAAGCAGTAAGGGAAAAACAACAAATAACATACACAGGATCTCCCATGAGGCTATCAACAGAGTCTTCAGAAGAAACTCTCAGGTCAGAAGAGAGTGGCACAATACATTTAAAGCAATGAAAGGGAAAAAACTACAACCAAGCATACTCCACACAGCAAGACTCTTGTTCAGATATTATGAAGAGATAAAAGCTTTACAGACAAGCAAAAGCTAAAAGAGTTTAGCAACACCAAATCAGCTTTACAACAAAGGTTAAAGAATATTTCCAGGAGAAAAAGAAAAGGCCAAAACTAGAAACAAGACAATTACAAAATGAAAAAGCACATTGGTGAAGGCAAACATACAGTAAAGTTAGGAAATCATCCATGCACAAAGCTAGGAGGAAGTTAAAAAACAAAAGTAGTAAAATCATCTATATCCACAAAGCAGTTAACAAATACACAAAACAATTAGATGTAAAGCACAATATCAAAAGTACTAATCAGAAGAATACAAATGCAGACTTTTTAAAATGCATTTGAAGTTAACAGATCAGCAACTTAAAACAGTCATGTGTATATATCTATATAGAACTTTCTATATATAGATCTCTTGGTAAACGCAAACCAAAAATCTATGATAGATATACACACACAAAAAAGGAATCCAAACATAACACTAAAGACAGTCATCAAGTCACAAGAGAAGACAGAAAAAGTACAAAGGAACAAAAAAAACCTAAAAACACAATTCCAAAACAATTAACAAAATGGCAATAAGTACATACCTATTGATAATTACTTTAAATATAAATGGACTAAATGTTACAATCAAAAGACAAAGAGTGGCTGAATGGATCCAAAAAACAAGACCCATAAATATGCTGCCTAAAAGAGACTCACTTCAGATCTAAAACACACACAGATTGAAAGTGAGGGGATGGAAAAAACAGGTATTCCACACAAATGGAAATAAAAAAAAAAGCTGGAGTAACAATACTTATATCAGGCAAAACAGACTTTAAAATAAAGACTATTACAGGAGATAAAGAAGGACACTACATAATGACCAAGGGATCAATCCAAGAAGAAGATATAACAATTGTAAATATATATGCACCCAACATAGAAGCACATAATTATACAGGGCAAATATTAATGGACATAAAGGGAGAAGTCAACAGTAATACAATAACAGTAGGGACTTTAACACACCATTTACATCAATGGACAGATCAAACACACAGTAAATCAATAAGGAAATGCTGGACTTGACACATTAGACCAGAGGGACTTGACTGACATATATAGAGAGAGCACTCCATCTGAAAGCAACAGAATACACAGTCTTTTCAAGTGTACATAGAACATTTAACAGGCTATATCACATGCTGGGTCACAAAATAAGCCTCAGTGTATTTTTAAAAAAACTGAAATCTCATTAAGCATCTTTTCCAACAATAATGCTAAGAGGCTAGAAACCAACTACAAGAAAAAAACTACACAAAGCATGAAAATGTGAAGGCTAAATAATATGCTGCTAAACAACCACTGGATCACTGAAGAAATCAAAGAAGAAATCAAAAAACTGAAATAGCAATGAAAATAACAATGAAACATGAAAACATGTTTTCATGAAATAACAATGAAAACATGACAATCCAAAACCTATGCGACACAGAAAAAGTGGTTCTAACAATGAAATAACAATGAAAACATTACAATCCAAAACCTATGGGACACAGAAAAAGTGGTTCTAACAATGAAATAACAATGAAAATAACAATGGAATAACAATGAAAACATGACAATCCAAAATCTATGGGACACAGAAAAAGTGGTTCTAAGAGGGAAGTTTATAGTGATACAAGCTTACCTCAGGAAACAAGAATAATCTCAAATAAACAACCTAACCTTACACCTAAAGCAGCTAGAGAAAGAAGAACAAACAAAGCCAAAGGCAGTAGAAGGAAAGAAATCATAAAGAACAGAACAGAAATAAATGAAATAGAGACAAAGAAAACAATAGAAAAGATCAGTGAAACTAAAATCTGGTTCTTTGAAAAGATAAACAAAATTTGATAAACCTTTAGCCAGACTCATCAAGAAAAAAAAAAAAGGGAGAGAGAGCAAATCAATAAAATTAGAAATGAAAAAGATGTTACAATGGACACCATATAAACATAAAGGATCATAAAAGATAACTACAAACAACTATATGCCAATAAAATGGACTAAAAGAAATGGACAAATTCTTAGAAAGGTACAACCTTCCAAAACTGAAGAAGGAAGAAATAGAAAATATGAACAGAGCAATCACAAGTACTGAAATTGAGACAGTGATTAAAAACTTCCAACAAACAGAAGACCAGGACCAGAGAGCTTCACTGGAGAATTCTATCAAACATTTAGAGAAGAGTTAACACCTATCCTTCTGAAGCTTCTCCAAAAAACTGCAAGGGAAGGAACACCCCGAAATGCATTCTAGGAGGCCACCATCACTCTGATACCAAAACCACACAAAGATACCACAAAAAAAGAAAATTGCAGGCCAATATCGCTGATGAACACAGATGCAAAAATCCTCAACAAAATACTAGCAAACCAAATCCACCAATACAATAAAAGGATCAACACCATGATCAAGTGGGTTTTAATCCCAGGGATGTAAGGACTCTTCAATATCTGCAAATCAATCAGTGTGATACAGCACATTAACAAACAGAACAATAAAAACAATATGATCATCTCAATAGATGCAGGAAAAGCTTTTGACAAAATTCAACACCAATTTATCATAAAAACTCTCCAGAATGTGAGTGTAGAGGGAACTTACCTCAACATAATAAAGGCCATATATGACAAACCCACAGCTAACATCATTCTCAGTGGTGAAAAGCTGAAAGCATTCCCTATAAGATCAAGAAAAAGACAAGGATGTCCACTCTCACCACTTTTATTCAACAGTTATAGAAGTACTAGCCACAGCAACCAGAGAAGAAAAATAAATAAAAGGAATCCAAACTGGAAAGAAGAAGTAAAACTGCCACTGTTTGCAGATGACACAATACTATACATAGAAAATCCTAAAGATGCTACCATAAAACTACTAGAGCTCATTAATGAATTCAATAAACTGTCAGGATAAAAAATTAATACACAGAAATCTCTTGTATTCCTATACACTAACAATGAAAGATCCAAAACAGAAATCAAGAAAAGAATCCCACTTATCACCTCAAAAAGAATAAAATACCTAGGAATAAAACTACCTAAGAAGACAAAAGACCTGTACTCTGAAAACTATGACACTGATGAAAGAATTCGAAGATAACACAAACCAATGGAAAATATACCATGTTCTTGGATTGGAAGAATCAATATTGTCAAAATGACTATAGTACCCAAAGCAATTTACAGGCTCAATGCAATCCCTACCAATTTACCAATGACATTTTTCACAGAACTAGAACAAAAAAGTTTAAAATGTGTATAGAAACACAAAAGAATCTGAATAGCCAAAGCAATCCTGGGAAAGAAAAACAGAGCTGAAGGAATCAGGCTCCCTGACTTCAGACTATACTACAAAGCTACAGTCATCAAAACAGTATGGTACTTGCTCTAAACAGAAATATAGATCAATGGAACAGGAGAGAAAGTCCAGAAATAAACCTACACACCGATGGTCAATTAATCTATGACAAAGGAGGCAAGAATATACAGTGGAGAAAAGACAGTCTCTTCAATAAGTGGTGATGGGAAAACTGGACAGCTACATGTAAAAGAATGAAATTAGAACATTCTCTAACACCGTACACAAAAATAAACTCAAAACAGATCAAAAGCCTAAAGGTAAGGCTGGACACTATAAAACTAGTAGAGGAAAACACAGGCAGAACACTCTTTGACATAAATCAGAGCAGTATCTTCTCTTATCCACCTCCTAGAGTAATGAAAATAAAAACAAAAATAAACAATGGGAACTTATTACACTTAAAACCTCTGTACAGCAAAGGAAACCATAAACAAAACAAAAAGAAAACCCACAGAATGGGAGAAAATATTTGGAAATGAAACGACTAACAAGGGATTAATCTTCAAATGTACAAATAGCTCATGCAGCTCTATATCAAAAAAACAACTCAAACAAAAAATGGGCAGAAGATCTAAATAGACATTTCTCCAAAGAAGACATACAGATGGCCAAAAAGCACATAAAAAGCTGCTCAAGATCACTAGTTATCAGTGAAATGGAAACAAAAATGCAATGAGGTATCACCTCACATGGGTCAGAATTACCATTATCAAAAAATCTACAGACAAGAATTGCTGGAGAGGGTGTGGAGGAAAGAGAACCCTCCTACACTGTGGGTGGGAATGTAAATTGGTTCAACCATTATGGAGAACAGTATGGAGGCTCCTTAAAAACTAAAAATAGAGTTACCATTTGATCCAACTATCCCACTCCTGGGCATATATCAGAAGAAAACCATAATTCAAAACAATACATGCATCCCAGTGTTCACTGCAGCATGATTTACAATAGCCAAGACATGGAAGCAACCTGAATGTCCACTGACTGATGAATGCATAAAGAAGATGTGATACATATATACAATGGAATATTACTCAGTCATAAGAGAGTGAAATAATGCCATTTGCAGCAACATGGATGGACCTAGAGACTATCATATTAAGTGAGGTAAGTCAGACAGAGAAAGATAAATATATCATAGCACGTATATGTGGAATCTAATTTTATAAAAATGTGGGACTTCCCTGGTTGAGCAGTGATTAAGAATACGCCTGTCAATGCAGGGGATATGGGCTCAATCCCTGGTCTGTGAAGATCCCACATGCCACGGAGCAACTAAGCCCATGCACCACAACTACTGAGCCTGCGCTCTCGAGCCCATGAGTCAAAACTACTGAAGACCACATGCCTAAGGCCTGTACTCCACAAGAGAAGCCACCACAATGAGAAGGCCATGCGCTGCAACAAAGAGTAGCCCCCACTCGCCACAACTAGAGAAAGCCCGTGCACAGCAACAAAGACCCAATGCAGCCAAAAATAAATAAATAAATACATCAAAAATATATAAAAATTAAAAATTAAAAAATGATACAAATAAACTTATTTACAAACCAGAAACAGACTTACAAATATAAAAAAAAAACAAACTTATTGTTATCAAAGGGGAAACGTGGGGTGGAGAGATAAGTCAGGAGCATGGAAGTAACATACACATACTAATGTAAATAAGATACATAACCAACAAGGACCTACTGTATAGCACAGGGAACTCTACTCAGTATTCTGTGATAACCTATATGAGAAAAAAATCTGAAAAAGAATGAATATATGTATATGTATAACTGAATCACTTTGCTGTACACCTGAAAGTAAGAACATTGTAAATCAACTATACTAGTGTCCATCGACAGATGAATGGATAAAGAAGATGTGGCACACATATACAATGGAATATTACTCAGGCATAAAAGGAAACGAAGTTGAGTTATTTGTAGTGAGGTGGATAGACCTACAGTCTGTCTTACAGAGTGAAGTAAGTCAGAAAGAGAAAAACAAATACCGCATGCTAACACATATATATGGAATCTAAAAAAAAAAAAAAAGGTCATGAAGAACCTAGTGGCAGGACAAGAATAAAAACGCAGATGTAGAGAATGGACTTGAGGACACGGAGATGGGGAAGGGTAAGCTGGGATGAAGTGAGAAAGTAGCACTGACATATATACAGTATCAAATGTAAAATAGATAGCTAGTGGGAAGCAGCTGCATAGCACAGGGAGATCAGCTCAGTGCTTTGTGACCACCTAGAGGGATGGGATAGGGAGGGTGGGAGGGAGACGCAAGAGGCAGCGGATATATGTATACATATAGCTGATTCACTTTGTTAGAGAGCAGAAACTAACACAACATTGTAAAGCAATTATACTCCAATAAAGATGTTTAAAAAAAAATCAACTATACTCCAATAAAATTTTAAAAAGTAAAAAAAAATTTAAATTAAAAGATAAGCGCACATATTATTGTATTATATAATTTAAAAAAAAGAAATCATATCAAGCATCTTTTCCAACAACAACTCTATGAGACTGCAAATCACCTACAAGAAAAAATCTACAAAAACACAAATATGTGCAAGCTAAACAATATACTATGAAACAACCAAGGGATCACTGAAGAAATCAAAGAGGAAATAAAAAAAAAATACCTTGACACAAATGAAAACAAAAGAACAATGATCTAAAACCTATGGGATGCAGGAAAAGCAGTTCTAAGAGGGACGTTTATTGCAATACGCACGTACCTCAGGAAACAAGAAAAGTCTCAAGTAAACAACCTCACCTTATACCTAAGGGAACTAGAGAAAGGAAAATAAATAAAACCCAAAGTTAGTAAAAGAAAAGAAAGATAAAAATTGGAACAGAAATAAAATAGAGACTAAAAAAAAAATAGAAAAGATCACTGAAACTGAAAGCTAGATCTTTGAAAAGATAATGAAAATTGATAAGCCTTTAGCCAGAGTCATCAAGAAAAAAAGGAAGAGGGCCCAAATCAATAAAATCAGAAATGAAAAAGGAGAAGTCACAATTGACACCACAGCAATACAAAGCATCATGAGAGACTACAAAGAACCACTACTTCCCAATTAAATGAACAACCTAGAAGAAATGGACAAATTCTTAGAAATGTAATTTTCCTAAGACTGAACCAGGAAGAAATAGGACATATGAACAGACCAATTACCAGTAATCAAATTGATCAGTAATTCAAAAAAAACAAACAAAAAAAACTCCCAACAAACAAAAGTCCAGAGCCAGATAGCTTCATAGTTGAATTCTATTAAACATTTAGAGAAGACTTAAGACTCTCCTTCTCAAACTACTCCCAAAAAATTGTAAAGGAAGGAACACTGTTGATCTCATTCTACAAGGTCAGCATCACCCTGATATCAAAACCAGACAATGATATCACAAGAAAAGAAAATTACTGGTCAATATCCCTGATAAACATAGATGCAAAAATGCTCAACAAATATTAGCAAACCAAATCCAACAATAGATTAAAAGGATCATACACCATGATCAGGTGGGATTTATCTCAGGGATGCAAGAATTTTCCAATATCCACAAATCAATCAATGTGATACACCACATTTACAAATTAAAGAATAAAAGCCATATGATCATCTCAACAGGTTCAGAAAAACCTTTTGATAAAGTTCAGCATCCATTTATAATAAAAACTTCCCAAAAAGTGGGCACAGAGGGAACACACCTCAACATAAAAAAGGCCATTTATGACAAACCCACAACCAACATCACTCTTGATGGTGAAAAATCTGAAAGCATTTCCTCTGATAACAGGAAATACACAAGGATGCCCACTCTTGCCACTTTTGTGCAACATAGTATTGGAAGTCCTAGCCACAGCAATTGGAGAAGAAAAAGAAATTAAAAAAAATCAAAGTGGAAAGGAAGAAGTAAAACGGTCACTGTTTCCAGATGACATGATACTATACATAGCAAATGCTAAAGATGCCATCAGAAAACTACTAGAGCTTATCAATGAATTCAGTAAGTAGCAGAATACAAAATGAATATACAGAAATCTGTTGCATTTCTATACACGAACAACTAAATCTCAGAAATAGAAATTAAGGAAACAATCTCATTCATCACTGTATCATAAAGAATGAAATACCTAGGAATAAACCTTAAGGAGGTAAAAGACCTGTACTAGGAAAACTATAAGACACTGATGAAACAAATTGAAGATGACACAAACAAATGGAAAGATATATCATGCTCTTGGATTGGAAGAATCAATACTGTTAAAATGACTGTATTATCCAAGACAATCTACAGATTCAGTGTAATTCCTATCAAAATATCAATGGCATTTTTCACAGAACTAGAACAAATACTTTTAAATTTGCATGCAAACACAAAAGACCCCAAATAGCCAAAACAATCTTGAGAAAAATGAACAGAGCTGGAGGAATCATAATCCCTGACTTCAGACTATACTATAAGGCTATAGTAATCAAGAGATGGTGCTGGCACAAAAACAGACACATTGATCAATGTAACAGACTCGAGAGCCCAGAAATAAACCCAGGTGCTTATGGTCAACTAATGCACAACAAAGTAGGCAAGAGTATACCAGAAAAGACAAGTCTCTCAATAAGTGGTGCTAGGAAAACTGGACAGTTACATGTAAAAGAATAAAATTAGAACACCCTTTCAAACCACATACAAAAGTAAACTTAGAATTGATTAAAGACCTAAATGTAAGACATGACACCATAAAACTTCTAGAGGAAAGCATACGCAGAACACTCTCTGACATAAATTGTAGCAATATTTTTTGGATCTGTCTCCTAGAGTAATGGAAATGAAAGCAAAAGTAATACAAATGTGACCTAATTAAACTCAAAAGCTTTTACACAGCAAAGGAAAATCAACAAAACAAAAAGACAACCTACTGAACGGGGTAAAATATTTACGAATGATATGACCCATAAGGGGATAATATCCAAAATACAGAAACAGTTCATACAACTGAACATCAAAAAGATAAACTATCTGATTATAAAATGTGCAGAAAACTTGAACAGACACTTTTCCAAAGATGACATGCAGATGGCCAACATGTACATGAAAAGATGCTCAACACTGCTTACCATCAAGGGAAAGCAAATCAAAACCACAATGAGATAGCAGCTCACACCTGTCAGAATAGCTATCATCAAAATGAATACAAAAACAAATGTTGATGAAGATGTGGAGAAAGAAAACCCACGTACACTGCTGATGGGAATGTAAATTGGTGTGGCAGCTCTTGGAAAACAGTATGGAGGTTTCTCAAAAGACTGAAAATAGAACTACCATATGACCCAGCAATTCCATTCCTGGGTATACATCCTCAAAAAACAGCTAAAAACACTAATTCTAAAAGATACATGTACCCCAAAGTTCACAGTAGCAAGATATCCTTGCCAAGATATGGAAGCAAGCTAAGTGTCCACCAATAGATGAATGGACAAAGACTATATATATATATATATATATATATATATATATACACATATATATACACATACATACACATATACATATATACACACACACACACACACACACACACACACACACACACTATGGAACACTACTCAGCCATAAGAAAGACTGGAATTGTGTCATTTGCAACAACATGGATGGACTTGGAGGATATTATCCTAGTGAAATAAATCAGAGAAAGAAAAATGCTGTATAATATCACGTGTGGAATCTAAAAAATACAACAAACTAGTGAATATAACAAACAACAAGCAGGTTCACAGACGCAGAGAACAAACTAGTGATAACCAGTGAGGAAAGAGAAGGGGAGAGGGGCAATTTACAGGTAGGGGGTTAAGACGTACAAGCTATTATGTATAAAATAAGCTACAAGGATATATTGTACAACATAGGGAATACAGCCAATATTTTAAAATAACTAAAAATGGAATTTAACATTTAAAAATTATGAATCACTATTTTGTACATCTGTAACTTATATAATAATGTACTTGAACTCTACTTCAATAAAAACATAATACTATTAAATTTTAGACTTGACTTTGTCAAAGTAAAACAGATGTGTATGTATTCTACTAAAGTAGATTAAACAGAAGTTAGATGTGACCATCTAATCTTCAATATAAAACACATGAATTTTATGACTTTCATTAGTTTTCCTTCCAAAGGGAGAATATGGGCGTGTAGTTTTACTTTTAGACAAGATAAATTGAAGCTGTGTTTGATTCAAATAACCCAATTTTTCTTTCTTCTTTTTGAAACCAGGCTCTGAAACACTCGCTCAGGAATTAGGTAAAGGAACCTAAGCTTCTACCTTAGTGAAGGTGACTCCATATTGGAAGTCCCAGTTCAATTTTGAGAAAAACCTATGACCTAGGCCTGAATAAGCTGTAATATGATTAAATGCTTAAAGAATACCCTCTTGCATGCTTGAGAAGTTCCAGGAACTACAGGACATTTAAACCCTGCAGCTTTAGATTTACTGCTCTCTTTACTCAATCAAGATGAGGCTGACCAGATCACCCCACAATCAGTTTCCAGATGATTATAGGAGCTGAGTATGCTGCACCTCAGGTAGCCTCACCTGTATACCTCTGAAACTTTCCTTTGAATACTCTTGTCCCCTAACTGGCAACTCAGAGATGGTTTTGGGGACACTAGTCTGTCATCTTCCCAGGTTCCCAGCTTCCTGAATAAAGTATCTTTCTTTCTCCACCACCCCTTTTCTCTGGAACATTGACTTTTGAGCAATGAGCTGCACAACCTCAGTTTGGTTCCAGCTCCAGCCAGTAACACTTTCCTCCCTTCCTTCCTTCCCTCTTTCCTTCTTTCTTGGACCAAGTGTTTATATACTATGCTACAAGAAAAGTTTAAAGTCTATCCTCAAAAACTTCCTATTCTACACAAAGTGATGAGCATTATAACTAAAGTGATAATAAGACAACTGACTATTATCTTCTAAATTAGTTCATATATTTTAAAATACTATTAAATTTTGACTTTGTCAAAGTAAATAATATTTAATAACAGAAGCAGAATATAAATATTTCTAATTTGACTTAATTATGTAACAGACTCTAAAGGCTGATGTTTTAAAAAATAGATTTAACTAAATTATAATGGTTAAATTTCCAGATATCTTCAGGTTTCTGTCATTATGATAAACAGCAATAAAATCAGATGTAGTGTTTGTAAAAATTCATTTGGTTTCCCAAGAATAATCTGCCTGCCTTGGAAATATCTGTATTATAAGACCTTTTAGTGAATATATTTCAAAATCAAACAAGATATATCATGGAATGTTAGATTACACAAAGGCAGTTGTAGATCGTTTTGTGTCAAATTTATTCCATAGTTTTAAAAAAATGAATCTCAAAGAATATCAGAGACTATATCCAGGAGCAATGCAGGTTGATGGCATAGGGAAGACTAGAAACTAAATTGGATTATTTTGTTCCATATCCTGAACAGGATTAATCGGATAAAGAGAAATATATAAATGCTCTAAGTATAAAAAGTTGCTTTGTGTAAATTATTGTTTGACCCTAAAATCACTGGTGAAATAAATCATGGCTATGCTCTATAGAAGCAATGTTGCTGGACTGCTCAAGTATTTTTTCGTTTATTTTTTTGTTTGTTTGTGTGCCTGTTTTTTGATTAGGATAATCAACTTGTAGCAAACAGTGGTGTAATTGCTATAAAATGATTTCATCATTCTCTTAATTTTTTCCTTCTGTTAGTATTACTATGCTCTTTTTTAGATACTGTCTTGATTTTTAATTATTGCTCTATAATTGTCCCTAGGGGAAAACATCTGCTATTGCCTATTCCTTTTTTTCTCTGTTGCCTCAGATTCCCTGTGGATATATTGCAGCTTGTTGACACTGCATTTTCAGTTGCCTCTGATGGTTTTCTACCCCAAGGGTCCTACAAAGATAAGAATATTTAGCTGCCTCATTTCCAATGGCAATTGTGATATTTTCCCGTCTATGTTACTATCATGTTATTGGATTCATGAAATGATTTCAGTGAATGAGAACTATCAAATCACTCTATTTTGACACTTTTTTCCTTTTGATTTAAAAGAATTAAATGACTAATATAGCTTCTGGCTGTATTTAGTCTTTTTTTTGGCATCCTGATTTTTCAATGTCTTTTATAACATTTGTCATTATTAGAATACAGTTTTCCATGAGAGTCATAAGTTTCTTTGTGTCACATTCCTTTTGAAAACACAAATTCTTCTTTATCAGAATCAGGTTCTTTATAAAATAAGATGTGAGTCTCTAAATAATGTAATATTAATTTATTAAAATTCAGTTATGAATATTTATGATTAGTTTCATTCCAGGTATATATTTTATATTAACATAAAATTATAACAAGGTTATAATATTTTATATTTCTATAATAAGATTATTTCAAAATAAAATATGATTTATTAAAATGATAATTACATGTGAAATATAATTATTATAAATATAACATAATATACACATACATACATGTTTATGTTAATTATCACTATAATTTTCTGAAAAATAATTTTGAGTAAACCAGGCATTTAAAAGTATAATTAAATGATCATTTTAAATACAATTAATAACTAGAGAATGGACTTGAGGACACGGGGAGGGGGAAGGGTAAGCTGTGAGAAAGTGAGAAAGTGGCATGGAAATATATACACTACCAAATGTAAAATAGATAGCTAGTGGGAAGCAGCCGCATAGCACAGGGAGATCAGCTCGGTGCTTTGTAACCACCTAGAGGGGTGGGATAGGGAGGGTGGGAGGGAGGGAGACGCAAGAGGGAAGAGATATGGGGATATATGTAGTATAGCTGATTCACTTTGTTATAAAGCAGAAACTAACACACCATTGTAAAGCAATTATACTCCAATAAAGATGTTAAAAAAATAAAAAATAAAAATAAATAAATACAATTAATTGATATTTATTTAGTCTGTTTTTCTATAGAGACCATTTCTATATTTATATTTTATATCTAAACCATAAGTATGATTAGTTACTGAATTTAAAAGATAAAGACTGAGCAATATAAATTATTTAAATTATTAATTAATCTACACAACTTTTGGCCTAATCTTATATCAAGTAACTTTCACTCTCTGCCCTATCTAATAAAAGGCCCTTTCAATTACATCACACTTCACCAACTTTAGTCCAGGTTATACACATTTTCTCTTAAATCTTAGTCCAATCAACATTTGTACAGGAATGCTTACCTGTTAAAAGATAATATTTTCAATTTCTCTCTATATAGGGTTATTATAGCACAGCACATGATGACATTATAAGAGCACATATTACAGATGTAATTTTATAATTATTATGTGATTTTTCAGTAACATATATCCCCCCCCCACAAGACTGTAAACCCCTTGATGTAAGATAATTTACCATTCATTCATTCATTTATTCATTTATTTTTCTTACGATGTATTTCCTGTGCCCAAAACATAACTGCTTAATGAAAGTACTTAATGAAAGAATGAGAATATCTAACTCCCCTTGAGATGGGATAAAGAATGACATTAGCATTCTTTCACACTGTTTTAGTGAGGGTTGTTTTGGGTCCTTTGCATTCTCATATACATTTTTTCAAAAAAGTCCTGTTCTACTTGGATTTTGTTGGTTCAGTTTGTCAGTTTGTCAATTTGGGGAGAATTAACATCCTAAAAATATTGAAACGTCCAGTCTATGAAAATTATAACTCTTTCTTTCTATTAAAATCTTCTTTAATTTTTCCAGCAATATCCCCATAGTTTTTAGAATATAGTCCATGCATATATTTTAAGTTTAATATTAAATATTGTTATGCTATTATAAATGGTATTTTAATTTTATTTTCTGTTTGTTATTGCTAGTGCATACAAATAAAATTGATTTTTCTGTATGTGAACTTGCTAACCTTGTTAATTCTAGTAGTACCTTATTGTAGATTTTCTTAGGGTTTTTTTATTTAAAAGATCATGTCTGTTCTAGCAATCTCACTTCTGAATATATATGCAAAATAAATTGAATACAGGGTCGCAAAGAGATATCTGCATACTCATGTTCATTGTGACTTGACTGACAATAGTCAAGAGGTGGAAGCAACCTACATGTCAATCAACTGATGGATGAATAAATAAATGTTTTATATACATACAATGGAATATTATTCAGCCATTAAAAAAGGAACTACCATTTGCAACAATATGGATGGACTTGGAAGACATGCTAAGTGAAATAAGCCAAACACAGAAAATCAAATATTATAGTATATCAACTATATGAGGAATCTAAAATAGTCAAACTCAGAGAAGAAGAGACAACAATGATTGTTGCTTGCACTGGAGGGAGGCCAAACAGTGAGTTATTAGTCAATGGGTACAAAACTTCAGTTACACAAAATGCATAAGCTCTAGAGATCTACTGCACAGCACAGAGTCTATAGTTAACAATACTGTATTGTATACTTAAGTTTGCTAAGAGGGAAGATCTTATGTTTAAATGTTCTTATCATACACACATAATAATGATAAGAAAGAGGATGAAAAATGTTTAGAAGTGATGGATACGTTTATGGCATAGATTATAGAGATGGTGTCAACTTGTGTATACGTATCTCTAAACTCATCAAGTTGTATACATTAAATATGCACAACTTTTTGTATTTTAATCACATCACAATAAGTGGTTTAAAAAATAAAGACAAGTAGCTATCATTTTTAAAGATTCCTAATGTAACTTGAAGAAAAATAAATAAAAGAGCATCTGTGAATAAACAGAATTTTCCTTCTTACTTTCTACTCTTTATACCATTTATTTCTTCATCTCAATTTATTGAAATTGATTTAAAAAACCTTCAGCACAACATTGATAAAAGACATGAGAGGGAACACTTTTTGGTTGCAATCTTAGAAGTTTCCCTAAGTGTTCTTCACTGGGTTATGAAAATTCCCCCCCTCTCTTTTTTTTGAGCAGGCCAGGGAACTGTAAATGCAAATGTCCTGGGAAGGAAGGTTTGTACTATAAATACAATAGACAGAAAGAAGGCCAGAGGGACTGAAGCATAGTGGATTTGGCAGGAGATGAGTTTGTAGAAGTCTCCAGAGCATGATCATATTGGTCACTGTGGGTCATGCTAAGGAATTTGGATTTTTTTTTATTGAGGTATAATTGACATATACCATTATATTACTTTCAGGTATACAAAATAATAATTTGATATGATATTTGTATATATTGCAAAATGATTACCACAGTAAGCCTAGTAAACATCTGTTACCATACATACTTATAAATTTTTTTCTTGTGATAAGAACCTTTAATTTTACTCTCTTAGCAGCAGCTTTCAAATATGCTATATAGTATTATTAACTACAGTCACCATGCTATACATTACCTCCCAATGCATTATTTGTTTTATAACTAGAAGTTTGTACTTTTTGACCCCATTAACCCACCCCCTACCCCCTGCCTCTGCCAACCACCAATCTGTTCTCTGTATCTCTGAGCTTGTTTTGTTTCTGTTTTTGTTTTTTAAGATTCCTGGAGAAATGAGGTTCACTGACTTCAGCCTATACTACAAAGCTACAGTCATCAAAACAGTATGGTACTGGCACAGAAACATATATATATAGATCAAGGGAACAGGATAAAATGACCAAAAATAAACCCACACATCTATGGTCAATTAATCTATGAAAAAGAAGGCAAGAATATACAATGGAGAAAAGACAGTCTCTTTAATAAGCGGTTCTGGGAAAACTGGACAGCAACATGTAAAAGAATGAAATTAGAACATTCTCTAATACCATACACAAAAATAAACTAAAAATGGATTAAAGACCTAAATGTAAGACTGGATACTATAAAACTCCCAGAGGAAAATATACACAGAACATTCTTTGACATAAACCACAGCAATATCTTTTTGGGGTCACCTCCTAGAGTAATGGAAATAAAAACAAAAACAAACAAATGGGACCTAATTAAACTTAAAATCTTTTGCACAGCAAAGGAAACCATAAACAAAATCAAAAAATAACCTACAGAATGGGAGAAGATATTTGCCAAACATGTTACCTACAAGAGATTAATTTCCAAAACATACAAACAGCTCATACAGCTCAACATCAAAAAAACAAACAATCCTATCAAAGAATGGTCAGAAGATCTAAACAGACATTTCTCCAAAGAAGACATACAGATGGCCAAAAGGCACGTGAAAAAAATTCTCAACATCACTAATTATTAGAGAAATGAAAATCCAAACTACAATGAGGTATCACCTCACACCATTCAGAATGGCACAGTCAAAAAGTCTACAAATAATAAATGCTGGATAGTGTGGAGAAAAAGGAACCCTCCTACACTGTTGGTGGGCATATAAATTGGTGTAGCCACTATGGAGAACAGTATGGAGGTTCCTTAAAAAACTAAAAATAGAGCTACCATATGATCCTGCAAGCCTGGTCATATATCTAGAGAAAACTATAATTTAAAACAATACCTGCACCCCAATGTTCATAGCAGTGCTATATGTAATAGCCAAGACAGGGAAGCAACCTAAAAGTCCATCAACAGATGAATAGATAAAGAAGATGTGGTGTATATATATATACACACACACAATGGAATATTTCTAATCCATAAAAAATAATGAAATGATGCCATTTGCAGCAACATGGATGGACTTAGAGATTATCATATAAGTGAAGTAAGCAAGACAGAGAAAAACAAATATCATATGATATCACTTATATGTGGAATCTAAAAAAAAATGATACAAATGAACTTATATAAAGAACAGAAATAGACCCACAGACATAGAAAACAAAACTTATGTTTACCAAAGGGGAAAGTGGGGGGGGGGTGGGATAAATTAAGATAAATTAAACATATACACACTACTACCAACAAGGACCTACCCATTGTATAGCACAGGGAACACTTCTTAATATTTATAATAACCAATAAAGGAACAGAATCTGAAAAAGAATCTGAAAAAGACTATATATATATATATATATATATATATATGTAACTGAATCATAGCTATACACCTGAAACTAACCACAACATTACAAATCAACTACACTTCAATTTAAAAAAAAAGATTCCACATATAAGTGAGATCATACAGTATTTGATGTCTCTGTCTGACTTATGTCACTTAGCATAATGCCTTCAAGATCTATCCATGTTTGTCACAAATGGCAAGATTTCCTTCCTTTTTATGGCTGTATAATATTCCATCAATAAAGATACCACATTATCTTTTTCCATTCATCCACTGACGCACACTTAGGTTGCTTCTTATCTTGGCTGTTGAAATAATGCTGCAAGGAGTATAGAGGAGCATATATCTTTTCAAGTTCGTATTTTTGTTTTCTTTGGATAAATACCCAGAAGTGGAATTGCCAGACCATATGGTAGTTCTATCTTTAATTTTACGAGGAATCTCCATACTGTTTTCCATAGGGGCTGTACCAGTTTATATTCCCATGAAGAAAATTTCTTTTTCTTCATCAAAGATTAGTGATAAATTCTAGGAACTACTTTTCTTATATTTTGTGAGATGGTTATAAGACTTTGATCATCTATTCTTTTAATATGATAAATTACATGATTAATTGAAATTGTTAAAACACACTTGCATTTCTGAACAAAAAATCAACTTGATTATGATGTATTATCTTTTTTATATTGCTGAGGTCAATCAGTTTATATTTTGTTAAAGCTTTTTATATTTACGTCCTGAAGGATACAGGTCTGTGGGTTTTGGTAATGTCTGTTAGGTTTTGGTATCAGGGTAATGGTGCTTCATGAGCTAGAAATATCCCTTTCCCTTTAATATTCTGAAAGAATGCATACTATTGGTATTCTTTCATAAATAATAGACTTTACCAGTGAAGTCACTGGAACTGGAGTGTTCTTTCTGACAAGGTTTTTAAGTATGAATTAAAGTTTTCAGGGAATACAGTGCATTTCAGATTTTCTCTTTCTTCTCATATAAATTTGAGTGACATTGTCTTCTAAGAATGTCTAATGCATATACGTTGTCAGATTTTCTGACATAAAATATTATATAATATTTGCTTATCATACTTTTAGGTCTGTTGATTCTACAACTCCATTTTCTTTTAATTGTTTTTCCTGCTGTTTCTTCATTTTCAAACATTTTATATGGATTAGCCTTATGATTTCATTCTACTCTTTACTTTTCATTTAAGTTGATCTTTTTCAAGCTATTAGAGGTTCCAGAAGCTTAGATCCTTGCTTTTTAAATGTTTCTTATTAAGTAACTTTTTCTAATTAAGTTTTTAACTATAATTTAGAGAAAAAATTATTTTAGTTGTCATGGCTTTTTAATTTATTTAGCTTCTTAACTGAATTCACTTACATCTTTCTCTTTTCAATGTTTCTTGGAAAAACTCAGTGGTTTAATATGACAAATGACATTTAAAATATTTTTATCAAATTAACAAAAAGTTCAAATCCTACTAGGTTTATACTCCACAATAGTATTTGTGTGTTTTCTATATGTTTTATTTATTTATTTTCAGATATTTCCTACTTTTAATTGCTAAGTGTGCATATTTATTGATCACTCAACAAGCTTATTATATGTCCTTATTAGAATAACCACTTTTTCTCAATCGGATTTCATAAATATTACCTGTCATCTTTACTATTATAAATATCATATTCCCAATTAATATTTATATATTTTCCTCTAATCAAATAGGTAAAAACTTTCAGAACACTACAGGAATCATCTTGTTTTATTTTTTACTTTAATGTAATTATTTCTCTCTAATTGAATCTAATGTAATCATTTCTACCTAATTTTTAGATAGCTTTTAACAGAGTAAAGTAATAATGATTAATTATTAGGAATGCTATAATTTTGCCTCTCCATCTGAAAAATAAGCTAATGTGCTTATACTGCATTTTTCTTTTTGTATTATTTTCCCAAATGTTAATGGCAAGATCGACTATGATTTTAGTTGCTAACAAGCAGAGTAATAACCTTCAGTTTACTGTTAATTTGTTATTGGTGAAATATTTTTAATAATTTCTTGAATGGCTGGCGTGTTATTGTGCACAGTTCCTTAAAAAGTGTAAAGAAACTAGACTGCATTCATTTAGTGTGTCCCTGCTGAACAAATGTAAAAATTTCATTTGCCTCATTGACTTTACTGTAAGATAAATATACATGATTGAATATGAGTCAGTTTTTACCTCTTAGTCTCCAGATTTCATCTTTAAAGTGTTTCCTAAGAGAAACCTTTCACAACTAGGGAGTCTAAGCTATGTTTCACAGTGATTTGTTCTTATTGCACTTTGAACTTGGGAGCACTTTGCACACTTGCAAATTTATAAGCACTTCGGCAAATAATAGTTACACCATAAAGTTCAGGAGTACAAAATCCAGGTCAATTTGTTCACCATGTATTGCCAATGACTAGGAGATTTTTAAAATTACTTTTGGACTTACAGACTAATGGAAGAATACATTTCCGGTCATGTACTCTCTCTGAGAATCCCTCTCTCTCTCCTTCTTTTCAAGCTTCACATGAGTTGAATAATAAAAACTCAAAGGTTCAATCTGCTACTGCCCATGGCTATGCCCAGGTGCTTTGCTTTTAGGGACTTTATTGTATGATAGCATTGAAAAAGAAAGGATTGATGCTAATGACCTTGACTACCTCAAAGATTAATTCTTGGATAAGTGGAAACATACAATTGGATTTCCAGTCTGTCCAATTAGATCCTAACATAATGAAAGAGTAGTGTGAGAAAAAGCCTTTCTACCTGGTTAGCTGATCTTGTAGTTGTGGTTCAAGTGTATGGTATATAGAATATATTACTATGTTTTTAAGCCTAACTCGAATCAGTAATCCACTTAGAGGCTTTTACAAACAATCTCTTTGTGTCACTGTTGTAGAAATGAAAAAAATTTCCCTTCTACCTTTCTACATTCTTTGGCTGGCCTCATAATTACATTGACATAAACCACATTAACAGGAGGAAAAAGAAATTTAAATTTGTACATATTAGGGTCCTACCAAAGTATGAGACTCAAAGAAGTAACCAAAAAAAAAAAAAAAAAAAAGTTACCAAAGCAGGAAGTTTTTTGTTTTTTGTTTTTAAATTGGAGTATAGTTGCTTTACAATGTTGTGTTAGTTTCTGCTGTACAATGAAGTGAATCAGCTATACGTATACATATATCCCCTCCCTCCTGGACCTCCCTCCCACTCCCCCTCCATCCCACCCATCTAGATCATCACAGAACATGGAGCTGAGCTCCCTGTGCTATACAGTAGGTTCCCACTAGTTATCTATTTTACACATGCTAGTGTATACATGTCAATCCTAATCTCCCAATTTGTCCTACTCTCTCCTTCCCGCCCTGTGTCCACATGTACATTTTACACTTTTTAGAAAAGAAACAATACATATGTGAAGAACTGACAAGACAAAGGGGTTTGGTCTTGGGGTAGTAAATCAGTGAAGAAGTGACAAGGTTAGTTTATAATCTTCTCAGCCCTAAATTCCCTGTCTCTGGTGATAAGGGTGCCTTTTACCTTCTTGGTACAGGAAGGGCACCTTTCACATGGAAGATTTATTTCCTGCTTTCAGCAGGACAAGGAAGGGTCAGAGCGTCCTTGCACAGGCTGTTTTTCAAGTAACTTTAACTCAAAATGATCAATATGCCAAAATAGCATGTTTTGCTTGCTATTCACTATATTCTGCTTTCCTTCACTATGAAATGTTTATTCTATGGTTATATATTTCAAGACTCAAGACTGAATAAAACAAAACCTTGGCAGTCTGAAAATGGAAAGATTTTGCTAGATTCTCTGGCACAGTTGTTAAAATGTTCTACTAATTTTAACAGAGAGTTGAATGCCATTAATTATGTTCTATTGCATTTAAAACAAAAGGACATAATATCTAATATAAGATTAAAACAGAAATGAAACAGTCTTACCAATATTAAAACATGGTGTTTTGATGTATTTTTAGGTAAGCTTTAGGTGTGTGTATGGATGTGGATGTGTATTTGAGTGAGTTTCTTACACTAAGAATCTGGATAATTGACTTTCTAAACACCTGGATGATAATAACATTTCTATAACTGAATTTTAAGATATATAACCAAATATGAATAATATAAATTAAAAATAATATCCAGTCTTATGCCTGTATATGTTCATTTCTTTTTTAGGTAAAGTCTACCCCTGTATAATTTCTAATTGTTGCTAACTTTTTATCAGTAGTATCATGATGAATTTTGTCAACTTTACAAGAATATTGTTAGGATTACTATGTGTTTGCATGCAATTGAAAAGTGTTTCCAAACCAAACTATTGTTTAATATGCAATGAAGATAATAAAAATAATACTCTACCAGAATATTTTTATTTTTATTTTACTGTAAAATGTTGAAAATTTTAAATTTCCATTTATGTTAGAATGGATGGAAAACCAGAGAGTCACCTGGGGAAAGTACAACAAAGAGGAATAAACACATTTTTTTTTTTCCTGAAGTCATGTTTAACATTTTCTATAACCTACGTACACCAGGTAATTTGCAGCACAGTCTCAGATGCTCTCCTACTAAGTCATTAAATCTCAATATCAAGAAGAAACATATAAACTGCATTAAATTATGCAAACCTTGTTAATTTAATCTGAATTCCTCAAGGTAACCACATTCAAGTGATAACTGCCCAGCAACATTCTTCCATAATGGTAGCATAATCAGAAACATTTTTCTTCATAACCACTGTAAATTCCATACATTAACATTGTCAGTGCACCTACTCCTTAGTTAAAATGGACTTTTATCTATGCTAATTTACTATATGTTTATGCAAAATAGATAAAGTGATCATTTTACTTTAGCTACTTATGTCAAGTAAAAATTACTCAATTCCTGAACTATACATTTGGTGTTAAATATTTCCCTTTTATGTTGAAAAATAAAATAAGACTCATTCCCTTTTACTAAGTCAGTTTTAGTTTCATTCATTTTTAATAATAATTGTTCTGTCCCAAGACTGACACCTGAGAAACATATGGAAATAAAGCACATCATCCATTATTCAATTGTCTTCCTATTACAACAGTTACAGACACATAGCCCACCTATTTATAATCTGACAATTTACTAAAATAGGTTTACTTCAAATTGAGGATGCTATTGTATATAAATGTATATACTAGTATCTCATATTAAAGTTTTGGTTTTATTAACTTATTAATTTGATAGATTTCCTCTCATTTTAATGTTTCAAAACTCAAGCCAAAATATATTGGTAATTTCGGCATACTGATTGTAGTTTGAAGATACGTGTTGGTCAAGGGCCCCAAATATCAGAAGAATAACTAACGAGCTTAGACTTCCAACGTGATGCTATATTCTAGAATTCTAGATTAGACATAATTGCTTTTGATTTTTCCTTTACTCAACGTGACCTTTTATACTTTTATATTTTTCATATTTTTTTCTGCCAAAATCCTCTTTTCCACACATTTCACAACTCCAAAAAGATGAGTATGTAATAGATATTGCTAAATTGAATGAAATTTTGTGGTAACACATGAGGTAATACTTATATGTCAGTTCCTATTAACAACATAAATATGAATAATATATTATTTTCCAAACTATTTCTTTGGTGTTTTTCTTTTCACCTTTTATTGAGGTTTAACTCACATACCATATAATTCACTCATTTAAAATGTACATTTAGTGGTTTTTATATATTTACAGAGTTGTGTAATCAGCACCACAATCTAATTTTAGGACATTTTTACCACACCACCCCCTGCCAAAATCCCATACCCATTACCAGTCATTCCCCATTTATCACTTCCTCCACTCCTTCCAGAGCCACAGGAAACTACTAATCTACATTCTGTCTGGATAGATTTGCCAATTCTGGATGTTTTATATGAATGGAATCATACAATACGTGATCCTTTGTGACTGGCTTCTTTCACTTAGCATAATTCCAAATTATTTTGAATAACTTCAAGCATTGGTGAAATCATTTAGAGTCCCTGTGAAATAGTCAGACTTTTTTATAAGCTATGATTAATGTCATTGGTTGTTTCTGATTGAAAAAACTAAAACAGAAGTTTATTGCACATCCTGTCTACCATATCATGATCTATGCATGCATTTCTTTAATTTCTATTTATTCTTCATTTAAAATCATCTATGGAATGAATATTTTTTGCATATTTTAACACGTGTATTAAATTATCATTGTCTAATATTGATCTACAAGTTTGACATATGTGCAATTCTAGAAAAATAATTTATACATCAAATAGAGAAAAGTTTAAGATGGAATGACTAAATAGTAATGATTACTAAAGTTAGATTCCTTCTCAGATGAAAAAAAACACATCCTATATTTTATCTCATTAAAAGTTTTCTTTTTATTTTTTGGTAGACCTTTTGAATAAAATATTGGAAGGGAACAGGAAGTTGAATTGCATAAAATTGTCTCAGAGAGAATAATAAAGTCTTGGCTTAAATATCTCCAATTGCCAAAACACAGTTGCAATTTTTATTATGTATAGTTAACCTAAAACCTTAAATTTACCTTATAACATGAGTTTTATAGAAATACTGAGCTATTCAATTGAAAAGAAATTTTTAAAAAATAAATAAAATTTATAGAATATGTTTTAATTAGAGTGATAGCATTTCAAATTTCACAAATAACTTTTGATTGCATTTCAATTCACCTTGGAGGAAAAAACAATCCCATTTATGTAACAAAATAGCTACATCCTAGAGATCTGTACTGTTCTACTTGGCAGCCACCAGTGACATACAGCTCTTAAGGCCTGAAACATGACTAGTGTGACTGAGGACCTCATTTTATTAAAATTCATTCAACTGTAATTAATTTAAACTTAAATTTAAAAACTGATGATTCAATTATTTGAAAATTTTTAAATTGTTTGAAAAAGCTTTCATATGTCAATCTACTTTATATACAGATAAATTACATCTGCAAAAAATTTAGAATCTGCATTAAATGTATTCTAAATATAAAATGCACACCAGATTTTAAAGATTGAGTAGAAAAAGAACGTAAAACACATTAATAATTGTTATATTGGTTGAATACTAAAATTAAAATATTTTGAATATAATGTGTTAAATAGACTTTCAAAATTAATCTCACCTATTTCTTTTTACTTTGATAAATGTGGCTCCTAGAAAGTTCAAATTATACATGTAGTTCACATATGTCTATTAGTTAGTTGGCTTAGCTGACCCAGTTGTGTTTATAGGCAAGTTTTTTATGTGTTCGATTCCCAGTGTTTTACCTGTTTGATAAAAACTACCAATTGCTGAGGTTCTTTTCAAAAAGTAGTTTCTATTATATCGAAATGCTGAGCAGAAATCTCTAATTTATTTCAGAATATGGGTATTGCCAATAAATAAATTTACCCAAAGGCAAATTTTAAAAGTGTAATATTAAACACCCATTTTACAAATATCATTAATAGCTAAAATTATATCATTTATTGATTTATTAAAAATACCAATAAAATGTGTTAATTTCAATTTGATGCCACAGAGATAGTTTTATTTTCAAACAAAAAATATAAGCATTATAATACAAATACCAAAAAACATTTTTTTTTTTTTTGCCTTTGGTAAGGTTTACTATCAAACTGATAGCATGGCCTAAATATCTTCGCATTTAATAGTCTTCCATAGTTTGCAGACTTGTCCATAGGGATATTTTAGTGATATTTTCATCTTTGCCAATGTTATAATTGACATAAAACCAGAATCAATTTTGGTATTTATAGTATACTTATAGAATGCAACATCTACTCAATATATACATAAATCTTTGTACATTTTCAGCCTTATTCTGTTTTTCTATGCCATAATTTATGTATAAATAGCAAAAATGTGAGTAGAAATAATAATAAAAATGTGAGAAGTTATTTTGCTTCCAAATACTTTTGTTTATCTCAGTGAAATTCTAGGCTTTGATTTCAAGTTGGAAATATTTGAAAATATGTATGGCTTCCTGCTGTGAAAGACAAGATATGTCTATTAATACAAAATAATTATATTGAGAGAGCAGAATGCTCAACATGAAAAAAATTAAACTTCACAAGTGAGATACATAGACTTATATCAATTAATTTTCCAATCACTCGTTTCTATTACTAAGTTTTAGCCATGACCTACACACCTTTTTCCGCTTTTCTCATTAAAAATGGGTTTTCGAAGTATAATAAAACATGAATACAAAGTCATTCTCTGATTGGCCTTAAGCACATAAATATAATTAAGCTAAAACTTGCACATTCTTACTAGTGTAAAATTTATAAATTATCTTTTCACAGTTCCTTCCATTAGGGTACAAACATCATCTATATCAAATTTGTACTGCAAATTCAAGACTAATTTAATCTCAAAACCTACAGTGAATCTTGGCAAGCCACAAAAATAGATTCATTAATTGACTGAACATTAGAAATAAATATTAATTTTTTTTTCTTTTCTGACTTTATTTAGAAAGCAAGAAGAAATGACTATGACATTCAATTACCATAACTAAATTTGCATTAATATATTACTCTTCATTAATTCTCTACTGATGTGAATATATTTTGAATTAGAAACATGATCTAACACTTAAAAGAAACTTGTTCTCTTCAACAGAAAGAAGTTTCCAAATATAGCACAAAAAACACATGAGTAAATCTCCTCTGAAATAACTGGTTTTAACAGCCCAAGATTTATTGCAAATCTCTCTCTTTTTCTTTTCTTATTTTTTTTTTTTGGTACAAAGTTCTCTTAGGTGAAGGGGCTTAGAATTAGGAATAGTAAAATGAGAGAGCAAATGAAAAACATTTCTTGTCCCCAAACCTTTTCTCTCTCAGAGTTTATATCATTCTTTCATAGTGGGGAAAAAGTGTTTACAAACAAGACACTGTAGGCTGCAAGGGATATAATATTGATCAGAACACAAAAAGGAACTTGCCTTCATCAAACATAAAGATTAATGGTTGAGACCACTATTACCTATACTATATCACACAAATATATAATATGAACTGTGGTAAGTGAAATGAATGAGAGCACATGACAAGGAAACTCCTAGGTTTGGAATCTCCAACCATCCCTATAATATTTCATAAGGAAAGAAAAGACACTATAAACTGGCGCAGTAGCATTGTAATGCTTGTTTCACTCTTATGCAATGCTGTAAAATGTTATTATTTTACCAATTATTAAAGAGTAAGGCATGTGTTTTTTATGTAAGAATATGTTTGACATATATACTTTTATATTATTAAAAAATATAACTTGCTTATGTAGGTCTTTAATTATAGCTCTTCTTATCATTCTTTAAAAAAATTTATGAAGACATTTTACACTGTGTAAGTTAAAATATATAGATGCAATCTCTTTTCCTTTATTTCAACTTTGAATACCAAAAGCAAAGCAAATCCTCATTTGCTTTTTATCTCCTTATGATAACAAAGAAACCCTAATTCAAAACACTTTCTGCTAAGCTTTCAGCCTTGTTTTCAACTGCCAATGTGCAATAATAGTTTAAAGGAATCAAGATTCAGAAGAATTAGTTATAGGACACAGCGCTGGCTTTGTACAGGCAACTAAAACCCTAAAACTCTTTTGGGTAGCTTATAATAACATGATGGGAAAATATCATCCATGGTCAATGTTGAGAAGCAATGAACACTGTTTTTTGCTTTTTTGTTTTTTGTTTTTCTTTTTTTTACAAGTTTTTACTGCTTATCCAGCAGGGTAAAAGAAAATGATGAAAACATATTTTAAATTGACACATATTTTGCTATTTAAATTTTGTGATAAAATTTTATGTTTAATCTTCCCCTCATATTTTATATTACAACTGTATAATGCATGAATGCTTAAAATTATATATTTTATGATTTACCGTGTTATAGTTATCACTGATGGCAGTAATTTTTATCTTTTTTTCACCACCATATTCTTAGCAACTAGGAGAGTAACCAGCTTATAACAGGAATCAACAAATACCTATTGAATGAATACAGTACAAAATATATAACAGAGTGCTAAACATCTCACCTGAAACCCTGACTTCTTCAATCCCCACCTCCCTGAGCTAATCATATTTAAATCACAGTGTACCCTTCCACACCTTCCTTCATATATACACAGAGAGATTATATAGGAAGTTGGTTTTTTTTATATAAACATAATCATAAAAGCTACCTATTTTTTCTAAGTTGCTTTTCTCTAATTGTCTGTATGCTTGAGCAAATTTTCATGTTGGCAGCATTTTAATTTATTATTATATAAATTCCCTATTCATATATTTTTCAAATATCCTATTGGATATTTTATATATTTATTTGTTCTTGTAAATTTGTAAAAGGTACTTGGTATGTGCATTACAAACATAGTTTTTCCAACTCTGTCACTGGTGCTTTGGTTTTATACATGGCATACATTAATTTCCAACCATAAAAAAGACTGTCATATAATTAAGTACATCCATCTCTCAACTAAGAAGGTCTCCTCCACAACTGTTTTCATATATTACCAGGTCATATATATACTTGGATCTATTTCTTGATTAGCTAAATAATCTATTGGTATGCACATACCATTTCTGCTACATTACAGAGATTATCTCTCCACTCCCCCATCTTATTTATAATTTCCAGAACTTTTTCAAATCTTTCATTATTCTGATGAACTTTAAAATTATTGTATACAATTAAAAAATAAAATATTCTGTTTTGGTCATAATTACTTATATTTAAATATCGATATATAGATTATTGTCAGTTTTAGAAAATAAATCTTCCTAGTCAAGAATATTGTATTTTTGCTTTTATTTTCACATCTTGTTTTATATTCTTCAATATGGTGCTATAGCTTTTTTTTGCATCTTATATCTGGACATTTCATAATTTTGTTACTATCATGAAAGAACATTTTTCCCCCTTTATTTTCATGTGTTTATTGCTATGGAGGAACACTAGCTATTGATTTTTACACATTTATATCAGTATAGAATATATTTCAATATAGAATATACATTTTACAAAATTATCTCAAATGCCCATCTATACTCAGAGTATTTTAGTAGACTTTTACAGCAGATATAAAACCTATTATAGATAAAATGAAATCATACTGTTCTCCATGTGCTTTATTTTATTGTGGAAATTATACTTTTAAGTCAAACATAAATAATTTTAATGGTAAGAATTACTACTCTCTCTTACCTAATGTTATTAAAATAAATTTAGTATTTTTATTTGAAATGAAATTTTCTTTTGATTTTTTTAAAGTAGCTTTTATAAATTATTTCCCTCTATTTATATTTTCTTTTTTATTTTTTGACATTCATGGATATGACTATTTGCCTTATTTTCTTTAATTTTGGGGGGAATAAACTAGTTAACAATTTTTTTACTATCAGATACTATTAAAATTCAGGGATAGACCCAAGTTCGTGGAGGTTTAGTATTATTAGTTATGTTACTCAATTTTTACATTTTATTTAGAGTAACTTACACATTTTTTGTGGAGTTTGTCCTATAGATCCCCATACTTTATTATAAATATTTACCTGTAATATTGTTATGCTACTTTTATAAATAATTTGGGAAGATTTCATCATTTTTTCTTTAGTTTAGAGTAATTTTAAAACAATCATATTACAGGACTTCCCTGGTGGCACAGCGGTTAAGAATCCTTCTGCCAATGCAGGGGACATGGGTTTGATCCCTGGTCTGGGGGGATCCCACATGCTGCGGAGCAGCTAAGCCTGTGCGCCACAACTACTGAGCCTGCACTCTAGAGCCTGCGAGCCACAACTACTGAAGCCCACACACCCTACAGCCCACACACCACAACGACTGAGCCCACGTGCTGCAGCTACTGAAGTCCGCATGCCTAGAGCCCATGCTCTGCAACTAGAGAAGCCACCTCAGTGAGAAGCCCACGTACCACAACGAAGAGTAGCCCCCGCTCTCGGCATCTAAAGAAAGTCGGCGCAGCAACAAAGACCCAACGCAGCCAAAAAAAAAAAAAAAAGGTATTACATGTCTTTTAAGGAGCTGTGTGGGAATTCAACTACTAATAATGCCACTACAATGTCAAATATTTAATATTTCTAATACCAACTGGGACAACTGTTCTACCCAATGGAATTAATTTGAGTAAATTATGCTCTAAAATTTCAAGTTCTTCTAGATTATAGTGATATATGGACTGTGTAAATCTGAAAGAAACAAAAGGTCATTGATAATCATTAAGAACTATAAAATGTTTTGTATAACATATAAATTTTTTTAAATGTTCCAGTTTAAATGAAAATTTAAAGCACTATGCTTCCAAAATCTTTCATGAATTAATATCTGCTGTAAATGTTTGTGCTATTCAAAAGCTTGAACTTACCTCACCTTTAACTTATTTGATCAGAATCAGCAAAGTGGATCCCAGGTGATGGTTTTTCACACGCACTTTTTGAAACTCTTGTCCTATAAGTAAAATAGTACTGTAAAAATTAGTTACAATAAAATGAATTTTTATAATACTAAACCAGATGACATTTTTCATACTAATTTGGAAGCAAACACAAATACAAGGTTAACGCCCAATAAATATTTAAGTGTAAATCAACCTGAAAGACACTGATGTAATGTAGCTGCATTCAGCCACGATAAATAATAACCTAAGTGTTCATAATGTAGTGGTCTTCAGAATTTTATTTGTTATATTCAAGAATATGTTTCAACATTTTCAACTTTACCATTACCCGGAGAAAGGCAAAACTCAATTTAACGGGTCTTCTTTTTTTCTTTTTTTTTAAATCTTTACATCTTCAATTGTAATAACCAGGTGTCAAAGTATATTTTCGAGGGATTGATGACTGTCTGAATAGAGGTAATAATTTGCAATTGTTGTTGCAGAATAACGGTTAACATTAATACCTGGGAATGCCCTTTCCAAGGTTAGCATGACTTTTTTGTTACTATACCTCCATGTGAGAGTCTCAGAGCAGAGGCAATGGGGTGCATCCAAACAGGCATAACATAATACAATATAATACTTCTTAAGTAAGAAGCCGAGTGTGGCGCGACTGATAATTGAATATGTTTTTCTAAGGAAACACCAAAGCCGCAGAAGCTGATTTGGTAACTAGGGCTACCATTGTCTCCCAATCAATATGAGCTAATATTCCCTAAATTCTCCAGACAGCCAGGAATCTGTTCTGTATGCCACACTTAGGATGAATTTCAAAGAGAGATATTTTTTATGCATGAGTCACTGCCACCAGCAAAGCCCATTAACAATTAAAAATAGAATCTGGGTAATAAAATAAAGTCTAACTTTTTTCTTTTCCTTTGTGCTTTGTCTAGTTCTGCTTACTCATAGGGTGCCGCGTGCAAAGGCCTTGGACTCAGCACTTCAGATCAGAGTTCCTCCTGCGAAACGTCTAGGCAGCCACCTCAGCTCGTGCAAGCTAAACGCCACACACAACACTGCAATTCAAGATGGCGGCGGCAGACTGAGCGCAGTCGCTGCACCTGCGCTGTGACCTGGAGCCTTAAGCTGCACAGCTGTGCCGGCTGTCATGAGAACTCCACTCCCTCCCCACTGACAGATCCCTCTGGAGCAGCCCTGCTCACGTTGGCGAGAGCGTGGACTCTAGTGGGCGTGTTTGCACCTCTCCATTCTCTGATCAAAGAATAAAGTTTTTCTTTGCGTCTAAACAGAACCCTGTCTTGTTCTATTGGCGCTAGCAACACCCGGCAGAGGGACCCTTGTTGGGGACTAACCTGGAAGTGTCCGTAACATCACAAAATGGTAACTTTTTTCTAAAGTGGAATTGTCAACAGAGGAATTGGTTTTTTTTTTTTCTGTAAAATCATTATCTTGCTATTTCTTTTTATAAAATTTTTCATTCAACAAGCACTAATTTAGCAACAAATTTAATTCAGCTTTGAGCTAGGAGGTGTGGAATGCTCAAAGGTTTTTGGAATCATTTGTAAAGAAAACCTTTTAGATACACTTCAAAAGAAAAATATTCCAGTAAACTTAATATTGCTGATTAAGTCTATTTCATAATCTTGGTATCTGCTTCTAGAAAATAATTGAAAATATTGATACTTACTATTATAATACCAATTCCAAGTTTCTACATTAATATTATTGGATGAATCATTATTTGTGGTGGAAAAAACTGCTTTTATTTACATCTTAGTCATTTCTATGTTCTAACTGGGAATGTGCTGAAGAGATTCTTCCACACTTTTTCTATAAGAGGGGTTTGGAGCAATAGAAAGGTATGTTTTCTTAGATGACTGCATAGTCATTATATTAGCAAGTGGCAAACCTTTGTGTAGTAGACATAGTGAAGATCCTATATTGCCATGGTATACACAGGAGGCCACTGTACATGTTGGAGAAGTGTGATACTTAAGATAAATCTATCACCTTTACAATTTTCCATGGTGTATACTGTGCTTAACTACATCAGTGAATGAACTGGAAAGAAAAATACTTTGTTAAAGTTTCTTTTTTCTTTGCTATTCACAAAATAGACCCTAACAGGAGGTGCATTGACTATTTTCAAGTAATTATACCTAGTACTATGATCATCTAAATATTTACTTCAAAAGAATCATTTATTACAATGCAAACTCCAGTAGCCCTCAGCTCTCAATACTACACACCAGACACAACTGATTGCCTACAGAGGAGGGCAGCTCAAGCTGGACCACACACTCTCTTCCTCTAACATTTTGTTACTTTATCTGGGGGGAAATCCTCAAAAATTCTCCTTTGGGTGGCCAAATCTGTAACTTCTTCAGGCCCAGCAATAATCCTATTTTCTACTCAAGAGGATAATAGGAGAATAGAAAGTAGAAATAGAGGAGGAAGGAACAAACAAGACAAAAAAGGTTGGGGAGGAAAAGAGGAGTAGAAAGAGATGTCAGAAGGTATAATAAGAGAGAATGAAAATTAGGGCAAACATAGAAACAGAAAGAAACAAAAAAAGGAGGCCTACTTATTGACCATTATATGTACAATGTCACACCATAGTCCCTGGAGCAGAGAAGAGAGTAATGACATTTTTGAACTTTCGCTCCAGTCCTTCCTGAGGCCAATTCTTCTACTGATACTTAGTTCTGCAAGCACCTAAGCAAGTCAATCAGTTTCTGTTGTTCTAGTGTGAAGTTCTAACATATGCTTACCCAGGTGCATGCTTACACAAACTTCTTGTCACAGAGAAAGGAGCAGAAAGATGTATTTAGACAATCTTATTCTCTGATTCTAATCGGCATTCTTATGTAAAAATCACTTAATTAAAATGAAATTTGAACAGTATTATATCCTATTTGATGTCTACATATATTCAAACATTGTTCTCTTAGTGTAGCCCTTAAGTGTCTTTAAAAACAGTAATTTCATTCAAAGTAAAAACATGTTCACTTGATATAAAGTTCACTGAAATAAGCAGAACAGTCATGCTAAAAGAAAAGTTTTTATTTGGTATAAATGGATCATAAAATCTTTGGGCAAAATTAGATGGGTGTTTCCTAAGCTGTTCAGAAAACATTATTTTCAGGAAATGTTAATAGATACCATTATAATTACCTATTATAATGTTAACAGTTGTAGATATCAGTGTATGACCTGTGGAAAACATTATTTATTAAATCCCCATTGTGGAAATTTAAATGTAACTTATTTAACCATTAAGCCAAAAGCTTAATTTATTCTATGTAAGTTGTATGCCCATAGAAATTCTTACTAATAATACCATAGTCTACAATAGCACTTTGAATCATAAAGAAAAGATGTTTAAATATTGGATTGTAATTATCTCTTTTATATTTTATTTTATAAAGGCTTTAGTTGCCTTGAGATGGTTGAAGAACTGTTTCGACAAAATGTTTTTATTTAGTAAAATATTATTTTTTGTACTATAATTGATCATGATTTTGAACACTGATTTTATTAAACTTTGTTGGCATCACACTATTTTAGAATATAGATATTTATGCAGAATTTCAAAATTCTAAAAGGAAGTTATATAAATTGTTTTGCTTTTACTTTATAATATTGCACCTGTTAACACTGACTTGAAAGATTGTTTCTATTACTACTTTAACCATACGTAGGTGCACCATATATCTCTGATTAGATGCTATAGCTTCAATTAAACTTAATGATTTTTCTCTGTAGCAAAGGATTGAAGGCAGTTTCTAAATGAACAAGATTTCTATCAAATTTAATTACTTCCTCCAGTAGATGATATATTATAGGGAAATGGATGCGACTACCCAACAAAGCAGGCTACTGATTTTATTGCCTAATAAAGACTGAGATGGAGATTTTTAAATAAGGATAGTACACTTTAATTTAACACACCTAACCCGAGAATTTTAACTGCTGTTGTTGTGACCATATTATCCCATTTCTTTATTTTAGACTGCAGTGAAGTTTGTTTCATATATATAGGGTTTAAGTTCTATTTTTGATACAGGTAGGATGGGATTGAAACTCAGTTGTGGTGCTATAAATCAGAGTTAATCCTGCTTGTTACTTGGGTATGGCTATGATATGATAAGTATGATAAATGCCTGGAAAGTTTCTCTCTTCACTTGAGTTACCCACAGAAAAAAAACATTGACAAAAGAAATTGAATTCCCATTTTTGAGGGTCCACAAGTGAAAAGGAAAGGAAATGAAGCCAATAAAGGGCACATGGTCAGCAAAGCACACTCCTACTGGGGGAACTTTGAGAGGGAACATGTACATTCAGTCATCTCACTAGAGGGAACCAAAGTATTCATATACCAAATAGTATCAGTCATTTGTTGAGACCTTCTCCTGGAGAGTATTAACTGCCCTTGGAAGTACAGTGGAATGATCAGAGAAATCATCAAGCAAAGAGTTTCAAGTACTTAAAATTGAAAGTCTTTGGGTTGACATGCAGGGACACAGTCAGGGTCAAAGGAATATGGGAAGGTCACTGAGAGTGTCTTCTCTAGTTACTGACGGGGAGGTCTCTTCTCTGAATAGTACAGTATTCAGTCAGGCTCTCTTACAAGGTAGTCCCAAAGTAGAGGCTCAGTGCAATCAAATCTTATCAAAAATTTTTACTGGACATCTATTGCCAGTGTCACTCTGTTGATCTCATTTATATTTTTAACTGAGTTAGACTGCAGAAAGATAAAAGAGAGTAAGTAGTATATATATGTAAGCCGCATAGCAGAGGGAGATCAGCTCGGTGCTTTCTGACCACCTAGAGGGGTGGGATAGGGAGGGTGGAAGGGAGGGAGATGCAAGAGGGAAGAGATATGGGGACATATGTATACCTATAACTAATTCATTTTGTTATAAAGCAGAAACTGACACACCATTGTAAAGTAGTTATACTCTAATAAAGATGTTAAAAAAAATCATAAAAAAAAGAGTAAGTAGTCTGATGAGGAAGGTGATAAAGTTTATAGTACTAGATTTTAAAGAATTGTGTATGAAAATATAAATCTTTTATGTCCTTTGAATTTTGGCACACGCTAACCTGTTTCCTGTAAACTTCTCAATTATTGCTCTAATTTCTTCTATCAGCAGTAGATTTTCAGTTAAATATTATTTCAAAACACTCGACTGATGACTGTCTTTAAACTTATATTGACCTCTCTTTCTGTCCATATTTTCTAGGCTGTAGTTCCCTCTGCTATAACCACTTCTGTAGTCCCAGGTTGCAGAAATAACGAATGGTTAAAAACTCAATTATTAATTGAGAGTTCCTTTCTGATCTATGAAGCTGAGTTGATATTTATAGAGGTATGAGAGATCTGAGTGTGATGATTTATAATGACACCAGGTACTAGGACACCAAATTGAGGCAGTCTAATTAGATTTTAAATTCAGGATTGGAGAGAAGGAAACAGAATCTCCTATATAGTATTAATGGTAGTAGACAGTGAGATTATTTTCAAAGGGCAATTTAGCAACATCACTCAAAACCATTGGCTTACCTATTCTACTGGTAGCAATTTAACTTAATGATGTATATGCATATGTACACGAAGATGTACTTTGAAATATGTTTCTTGCAATATAGTTTGTATAGCTAAAACAAATCTGGAAACAATTTAAATCAATGATAGAATACGTAAAACATGATGTATCTATACAATAAAATACTACGCAAGTTTTAAAGGGAATGACTTAAATATTTAAAGCCTAATAAATGTCCAAAATGCATTTATAGTTGACCCTTGAACAACTCAGGAGTAGGGGTACCAACCCTCAAATCAGTCATAATCTGCATATAACTTTACAGTCGGCCCTCTGTATCAACAGTTCTGCATCCAAAGATTGAACCAATGGAAGCTCCTGTGGTACTGTAGTATATATTTATTGAAAAGATCTGTTTATAAATGAACCCGTGCAGTTCAAACCTGTGTTGTTCAAGAGTCAACTGTACTGTTATGTGTAATAGATACATCGTTAAGTGTAAAATGTAACGGCATAAGAATATGTTTAGGTTATTTCTATTTGTGTAACTGTAAAAAGAGAGATAAAAACCTGCTCATATTTGAGTTGACCCAGAGTTAGGTGTAGGAGAATAGAGATTTCAACTATTTAACTTTTCACATTAACTTTTTGGTATCATGTGCATTTGTTACATTTATAATGTAAATGAAAGAAATTGAAATCTCAAACAATTATTCAGTTTTCATGAATTTCCATTCAAGTCACTATGGGAGATACACACCAGACCAAGACATGAACTTCAGGGTATCAAAGTTTTCATGTGTTTTGAAAGGGTAATTAAGACTCTGCTGGTACTTTTATTTCACTACCAAATAAAAGGAATGCCATATGAATTATGAGAATGTATAATAATTAGGTAAAAAGTAATGTTACTTTTGGAAATTTTCATTTGAATTTAACCATGTCAATATTTAAATTTATAGCAAAATATGTACTATAAAACTGCAGATCCTAACTGTGACCTAAGGCTACTGTAATTTAAATAGGACATGCATCACTATGACCATGCATATTGAATTCTGGAGCAGCATTTTTTTTTTTTAATAAAAAACCAGTTTCTACTTTTAAACTTCCATTATTTCCATGAACTTTAAAATTTTTCAATTATAAAAGGGATTTCCTTTTCCCTTGGATGCACACCATTCTCCTCCTGGATTATTAAAATGTCATGGGAAGGTCATTTATTTAGATTATGCTGTCTCATTACACAAACATAAATGTCGTTTGAGCAAATTCAATCTGCCTGCTTCCTGCTCGTGTACATCCAAAAACGCCCTCATTGGTTGACATAATATACCAGTGAAATCAAATGCAGGGCCATTTGTTACCCCCATTGTTCAGATCACAAATAATGCTAATAAAACATTTGTCATCATTTATGAAAAATTATAGAAAAAATGTGAAACATTATTTCATATTATTTTCTTTCCATTAGAGACACATAATATTATTGAATCCATACTGAGATGTTACATACTAAGCCTTAGATCTTACTCCAGTGACCTATATGATTGTGAAATCATGGCCCTTAGGGATTCATTGTGAAATTTATATAGCACCTGCTATTTCATGCTACAGAAATAATCTTATCTTATAAAAATAAGGTTTGTTTTTTTGATTATTTATCTAAACTGTGAGATTTAAGAGG
The DNA here is from genome assembly GCF_965194825.1 of Balaenoptera physalus. NCBI lineage: Eukaryota > Metazoa > Chordata > Mammalia > Artiodactyla > Balaenopteridae > Balaenoptera > Balaenoptera physalus. The sequence goes on along the minus strand of NC_138883.1, from coordinate 56,459,346 downwards.
AGCATGTAACTAGATATTTTAAACTCAGGAAGAAAAACAGATCAAATAGAAATACAAGTAATGAAAAATACATACAATTTCTTGAATAGATTTCTTGCATAAAAGTGTCAAGCAGTTTAAATTATGTAAGAAGTAAATTATGATAGCCCCCACTCAAACATTCTAACTGATGGTAACATTGTGGTGTGTGTCTTGAATGTCTTTCCCATGTGTTTATGGATATAAATTTTTATAATATATACACAAAAAAACACATACACACATAGAATCTTTTAATACTCATTGTTCTGTAACTTTTTTTCAATAAATGTTTTTAATTTTGTTTTTAATTTTCAAAATGGGCTCTATATCACTTTCTTTCTATTCTCCAGAGACGTTTGTAAAATATGTGAACTCTGGACTCCCAGTCTTAGAAGAGCATGGTCCAGTGAAGTGACATATGAGATTGTGCAGTTTTAACAAACTCCATAGCAGATTCTTAAACATATTTAGTTTAAAAGAAACCCACTATTTTCTTGCTGTTCAAATATATATGAATGATTTAGGAAAACTTTATATACTCACATAATATAAGCTAGAAAAATAGTCTATAAATATGTGTGTATATATAGTCTACATATATGTGACTTTTGAATACATCTATTTTTATATTTTATATTTTTATATTATATATATATTTATATGTAAGTGACTAACACTGTTTCCTTCAAAATTGGGGACTAGTTCATTATCATAAATGCCATCTTTATCAAAACTAACTTCATAATTCTACATAATTTTTCAGTTTAAATCATCTATTGTTCATTCTTACACTATACCTTTCTCTGTTACTAATGCATTTATTCTGCTAGTTCAACCTATCTTTCATTATTATCTTTTATCAATTTTTGATATTATTGTACTTTTCTTTCCATATGAGCTTGAAAAGATTATCATATCACTTAAGAAATTGTATTATTATTTTGATTGAGAGTACAATGAATTTTTAAATTAAATTTGAGTTATTTGACATAATTACTAGGTAGTCTTCCTATATAGAGGTATGGATTTTAAAAACTTTATCTCTCCATAAGTAATTAATAATGAAGCTAAAATCCATTAATTAATAATTATGTTTAATTTCATAAATATATTTACTCATAATCTGAAGTACCATAAATATAAACATTATAGTTTTAAAATATCAATAATTAATCATGTAAAAAATCCAACACTGTATCCATAAAATAAAGTTTTTTAGTTTGGGAATATTTTCTGTCAGTAAGGAATTTTTGTTATTTTTGTTATTCAAAAATGTTTTTACCAGACACAGGCACACCAATACATATAACATAACTGGAGTTTAGTTTTTCTGAACTACAAAAGGATAATTTTTTAGCTTTATTGAAGTATAACTGACAAATAAAATTGTAAGATAATTTTAAGTGCACATTGTAATGTTTTGATAAACACATACATTGTGAAAGCGTGTCTCTCATCTAGGTAATTACATATTTATTATGTCATATATATATGTGTAAACATTTAAGTTCTACTTTCCTAGCAGATTTCAATTATACCATACAGCGTTATCAACTACATCACTATGCTAGACATTATATCCTCAAATCTTATTGGTCTGACACTAATAGTTTACACCCTTTATCAAACTCTTCCTATTTCCCCCCACACCAGCCCCTAGCAACCACTTTTCTACTTTGTTTCTAAGAGTTTGACTTTTTAAAAAAATTCCATATATAACTAATATGTAGTATTTCTCATTCTCTGGGTGACTTATTTTGCTTAGCATAATAGCCCTCAAGGTCCACCCACTTTGTAGGAAATTGCCAGATTTGCTTTTTTCTCACGGCTGAATAAGATTTCTCAGTGCACAATGCTGCAATGAACATGGAAATGCACTCATGTCTTCTATATCCTATTTTCATTCCCTTTGGATATATACCAGAAGTGGAATAGCTGGATCATATGATAGTTCTATTTTTAATTTTTTGAGGAACCTGCATACTGTTTCCTATAGTGGCAGCACCAATTTACAATCCCACCAAGAGTGTACAAGGGTTCCCTTTCTCCACATTCTCACTAACACTTGTTATCTCTTGTATTTAGTTTGATGATAGCCATGCTAACAAGTGTGAGGGGATATCTCATTGTGGTTTTGATTTGCACTCCTCTAAAGATTACCTTAGTGATGTTGAGCACCTTTTCATGTACCTTTTGGCCATTTGTATGTCTTCTTCGGAAAACGTTTATTCAGTTTCTCTGCTCATGTTTTAATCGGATTGGTTGTTTTTTGGCTATTGAATTGCATGAGTTTTTGTATACTTTGGATATTAACCCCTTATTAGATATATGATTAGCAAATGTTTTCTCCCATTCTGTAGGCTGCATTTTATTTAGTTGATGGTTTCCTTTGCTGTGCAGAAGCATTTTATTTTGATGTAGTCCTACTTGTTTTTTATTTGCTTTTGTTGTCTTTCCTTTTGGTGTAAAATCAAAAAAAAAAAAAAATCATTGCCAAGACCCCCTACATTTTCTTCCAGAAGTTTTACAGCTTCAAGTCTTAAATTTGTGTCTTTAATCCATGTTAAGTTGATTTTTGTGTATAGTGTAAAATAGGGGTCCAGTTTCATTCTTTTGCTTATGGCTGTTCAGTTTTCCCAACAACATTTATTTAAGAGACTATTCAGAATAGTATACAGAATATACAATTCTGTATATTATTGGTTCCTTTAATGTAAATTAATTGACCATATATTCATGGGTTTAATTCTGGGCTTTCTATTCTGTTCTACTCATCTAAGTGTCTGCTTTTATACAAATGTCATATTATTTTGATGATTATATAGCTTTGTAACACATTTTGAAATCAGTAAGTGTGATCCCTCCAGCTTTGTTCTTCCTAGAGTTTGCTTTGGTTCTTCAGGGTCTACTGTGATTCCAAACAAATTTTAGGATTTCTTTTTCTATTTCTGTTAAAAATGCCTTTGGAATTTTGATAGGAATTGCACGGAATCTGTAGATCACTTTGGATAAGATGGACATTTTAACAATATTCATTCTTCCAATCTATGAGTACAGTTTATATTTCTGTTTAATTGTGTTTTCTTCAATTTATTTCATCAATGTTTTATAGTTTTTTGTGTATAGATCTTTCACTTCCTTGGTTAAATTTATTCCTAAATATTTTATTCTTTGTGATGCTACTGTAAATGAATTTTCTTCTTAATTTCTCTCTCTGATAGTTCACTGTTATTGTTTAGGATTGCAGTCAGCCCCATTTTGATGTGGGTAATATGGGGATTTTCTCCTTAGCCCAATGTGCAGGAATCACTCACCTAGTTTCTGGATTTCTTTCAGGGGTAACTGCTCTATGTATAGCTGTAGATTTGATGTATCTGTGGTGGAAGGTGAGTTCAGGAGGCTCCTATGTCTCCATTTTGAACCAGAATTTCTCCAAAAGGGTTTATTTAAGAAGTATACATATTTTAAGTACAAATTTATTGTATGCAAGTGTCAAATAACACATAGAATTGCTGATATTGTAGAAAAAGTGAAACCAAGCAGGATTCTGCAGGGCTTTCCTGGAGACAGACCCCACCCCCCCACTCCCCCAATCCCTGTATCCCCTACCTGCCTCTTGTTCATAGAAGAAGCTTGGCATCTCTGACTCCATATTGTATCTGTCTCTTCTGCTGCTCTAATCTCTGAGTCATAAGCCTCTGCTTAGCCCTGCACATGGACATGTTAACCGCTAAAGGAATTTTGCTTACAGCTTAAGATTTGAGCAAATGACTCCTTACTGGAAACTTGCCTCCCATGGGGAGATAAGGAGGTATGAACAAAAATAAGGATTGTCTAGTCAAGATTCATAGGAACATCATGATTAAACTCAAGTCAGCTGAAGTCAACTGACCAAGAACAAAGAGTTTTCACAACCTTCCTCAGACCCTTGCTGGGGCCCAGATAGCTGCAGTTGTCTATCACTTTCTGATCTTAACCCCCACCTGCTTCCCCCATCCCTAGGATAAAAGAGCTTGAATTCTACCCCAAATGAAGATGGTTCTTTAGGACATTAGTGCACCATCTTCTTGGTTTACTGACTTTCCAAATAAAGTCACTTTTCCTTGCCACTACACTTTGTTTCTTGACGTATTACCCTGTCCTGGAAAACAGTATGAGCTTGGACTCGGTTACAAGAGATTTAAATTAAAATTTGCATTAGAAATTAGAATTGTAAATTAGAAATTGTATATTATAAAAGGCAATCATTGAGGATTAACTTAATAAAATAATAAACTCACATAATATCCACACTGAAAATTAGAGGCTAAATTTGTATTGGATTACATGTACAAAGTAACATCATGTTTTTGACAGGTTCCAACATGAAAAGAAAGTATTTTTATTTAAGAGAAAATAATATAGGCATATATAGCAATGATTACTAGAAAATGTTATATATTATTGATTTTCATAATTGAAAAATTAAGCCCAATAAATTATGACCATATATTATTCTTTTAGCAAATAATTTTCCTGTGGGCATACCCATGCATTTTAAAAATCCTCATTTAATAGTTCAATAGATACATTTTATACACTAGATATTATGATAGTATAAATTTTAATAGGCTTCATATTTAGCTATCAGATGTCCATATGTAAAAATTTTGCTTTAGGTTGCTCAATATATTATTATTATTATTATTATTATTATTTATTTATTTATTTTTGGCTGCCTGGCATGAGGGATCCTAGTTCCCTGACCAGGGATCAAACCTGCGCCCCCTGCATTGGAAGCACAGAGTCTTAATCACTGGACCGCCAGGGAAGTCCATGCTCAATATATTATTTTAAATTGTCAGAAACACTTGACGTTGCTATTTCCACCCACTTTGCATGACGAATATTGAAGAATATGTTTGTTGAAGTGCTTTCCAATAATGAGGAAAATAAGTTACGCTATATGAAGCCTTTTGTATTGCAAGTTTAATTTGTTTTATACACGTTTCTTCTTCTGTGACAAGATTTTATTTTTTCAGCATATACAGACATTCCCTGATTTACAATGCTTTGTCTTATGATTTTTCATCTTTACAATGGTCTGAAAGCAATGTGTATTACATAGAAACCATACTTTGAATTTTGACTATTGATCTTTTCCTGGGCTAGCAATATGCACTACAATACACTCTTTTGATGCCTTCATCAATGTGAAAGTGAGTCACAGCTCCCAGCCAGCCATGTGATCACAGGGTAAACAGCTGATATACCTACAATCATTCTATTTTTCACTTTCAGTACAGTATTCAATAAGTTACATGAGATATTTAACACTTTATTATAAAATAGGCTTTGTGTTAGATAATTTTGCCCAGCTGTAGTCTACTGTAAATGTTCTGAGCACGTTTAAGTTAGGCTGGCTAAGCTATAATGTACAGCAGGTTAGGTGTATCAAATGCATTTTCAACTTATGATACTTTCAATGTACGATGGGCTTATCAGTTATGTCCTGATAAACCCATCATACGTTGAGGAAAATTCGTGTGTTAAAACAAATAGAATTTGAACTTTAAAAACCTTTGCCATACTATTCCTTTATGCCATATTTAAAAACAAACTTAATCAGAGCACTCTTGACATCTGTGTACAATGGAGCATAATACAAAGTCAGAAGTAATTAAAAAGGTTTTCCAATTTGACAAAAGAGACAAGGAATACCACTCTAACACAACTGTTGTGAAAACATTTGTAATTTGTTTATAGTGAACCATTTATCATCTTAGTCCCTGATTCTGTTATCCATTTGCAGGTTAAATGTTGTAATCAAAGTTGTCAGATCCACTTAGTGATCCATAAATTAAAGTTGACCTTCCAATTTAAATCTTTTCAAGTTAATGTAGATTAAAATTAGTGTGTGAAAAAAGCATTATTTAAATGTACAATAAGTATCAAAATATTTACTGCCAAATTCAGATTTATTTAAGGCACCAGAGAGATAAAGCATACTTTCTTTAGATTTCCTTGTTTTTAATATAGTAAAGAAAATAAAAAGAAAGACGGATCTTTTTAGAATTTATCTTTCCATTCAAGAGAATATGTAATATTTGTAAGGTGCTTAAATTGCTCCAACCTGCCAACTAACAGGCAGTGCCAAACTAATGAGGTAGTGGGAATTCAAATATTGTCAAGAGACATAGACCTACTCAATACCAAAAATATTTTTAGAGAATAATAAGCTACGTGAGCCACCAAAAAAAAAAAAAAAAAAACTTTTTGATGATGGCCATTCTGATGAGTGTGAGGTGATACCTCATTGCAGTTTTGATTTGCATTTCTCTAATAATTAGCAATGTACAGTGTATTTTCATGTGCCTTTTGGCCATCTGTAGGTCTTCTATGGAGAAATGCCTATTTAGATCTTCTGAGCATTTTTGATTGTGTTGTTTGCTTTTTTTTAATATTGAGCTATTTGTATGTTTTGGAGATTAATCTCTTGTAGGTAGCAGGTTTAGCAAATATTTTCTCCCATTCTGTAGGTGGTTTTTTTGTTTTGTTTATGGTTTCCTTTGCTGTGCAAAAGCTTTTAAGTTTAATTAGGTCCCATTTGTTTATTTTTGTTTTTATTTCCATTACTCTAGGAGATGGATCCAAAAAGATACTGCTGCGATTTATGTCAAAGAGTGTTTTGTCTATGCTTTCCTCTAGGAGTTTTATAGTATATGGTCTTACACTTACATCTTTAATCCATTTTGAGTTTATTTTTTGTATGGTGTTAGAGAATGTTCTAATTCATTCTTTTACAGGTCACTGTTCAGTTTTCCCAGCACCACTTATTGAAGAGACTGTCTTTTATCCATTGTATAATTGTGCCTCCTTTGCCATAGATTAATTGCCCATATGTACATAGGTTTATTTCTGGGTTTTCTATCCTGTTCCATTGATCTATATTTCTGTTTTGTGCCAGTACCATATTGTCTTGATTACTGCAGCTTTGTAGTATAGTTTAAACTCAGGGAGCCTGACTCCTCTAGCTCCATGTTTCTTTCTCAAGATTGCTTTGGCTATTCAGGGTGTTTTGTGTTTCCATAGCTGGGAAAAGAAACATAATTTGGAAAGATACATGCACTCCAATGTTCATTGCAGCACTATTTACAATAGCCAAGACATGGAATCAACCTAAATGTCCATCAACAGATGAAAGGATAAAGAAGATGTAGTATGTTTATACAATGGAATATTACTCAGCCATAAAAAAGAATGAAATAATGCCATTTGCAGCAATATGGATGCAACTAGAGATTATCATACTAAGTGAAGTAATTAGCCAAAGATAAATATAATATGATATTGTTTATATGTGGAATCTAAAAGAAAATGATACAAATGAACTTATATACAAAACAGAAATAGACCCACAGACAAAGAAAACAAATTTTTAGTCACCTAAGGGGAAACGTGGGGGAGGGATAAATTAGGAGTTTGGGGTTAACGTATACATACTACTATATATAAAATAGATAACCAACAAGGACCTACTGTATAGCACAGGAAACTATACTCAATATTTTGTAATAACCTATAAGGGAAAAGAATCTGATAAAGAATACATACATATATATATATATATATATATATATATCTGAATCACTTTGCTGTACACCTGAAGCTAACACAACATTGTAAATCAACTATACTTCAATAAAAAAAAAAGAAATGGTTTAAAAAAGAATGGTGTAAAAAAGAGAGAGAGAAAGGCAACACCTTCGCTTGGAGAGCTGTCTCTGAAACTTATCAATTGGAGGGTGAAAAGTCTTTACTTTTTGAATGAGGCGTTGATGCTTATTCCAAAGCAGTAAAACAAAGCATGTAATACCCTGACTGGTCAAAAAATTGTTCCAGATGGCAGTGAAGCAGTGGTGGTAAGTAGGTAAGATGGATAAGATGGTTAAGAGAAAGGCAGGAGAGAAGAGGTATGGTACATGGTGAAAAAAATCCACGTCCCCACCGCACTATGTGGTTTTATAAAGTCTAAGAACATTGATAATTACTATTCTAAAGCACTTCCTCCTACAGTGAATAATTTTCTTTCTAAGTATTTGTAGATCCTTATTGCTAAAAGATAAAATAAGGTAATTCATCTTCTTGGTGAAGTCCATTATAACCTTTAAAAACTTTCCATCTTTACATTTCCTTAAGTTAACATGAGGTAAAAGAAGCTAACTTTTTTGATTGCCAACTACACACCAGTCTTTGAAGCTTTCAGATGCTATGTCATTCCCTTGTTCCTGAAGCAAATATTCATCTTTTAATTTTTCTGGTGAGGAAACTTATCAGAGGTTAAGTCCCAAACACCATACTTGTTTTTTTAACTTACCCAAATGCAATTATACCTAACTCAGTACTCTTACTAATGGCATAAACATAATATTTAAAGGTACTTTTAATTGTTTTCCTCTGACAGCTCAGGCTTTTTTAGTATTCATATTGATAGTATTCTTATACATTTGTGTACATTTTAATTCATTCCATATTTAATTTCAACACACATTTGTATATATAATACATACTATATATACAGATATATATTATGAATATAACATATTTCATGCATACCTCAGATTCAGACCAAGAGACTCTTATAATGGACATGCTCTCCTGTCAGTTTGAAAGGATAATTTCACATACTAAATTGTGTTATTTTCCTAGCCAAATTTAATTAGGTAAAATTCAATATAATGTTATTTTAAGTGGCATGCTGCATTAATTCAACAATATTAAAATGAATAACATTAGGGCCTTCCCTGGTGGCGCAGTGTTTGGGAGTCTGCCTGCCAATGCGGGGGACACGGGTTCGAGCCCCGGTCTGGGAAGATCCCACATGCCGCGGAGCAACTAGGCCCGTGAGCCACAGCTACTGAGCCTGCGCGTCTGGAGCCTGTGCTCCGCAACAAGAGAGGCCGCGATGGTGAGAGGCCCGCGCACCGCGATGAAGAGTGGTCCCCACTTGCCGCAACTAGAGAAAGCCCTCGCACAGAAACGAAGACCCAACACAACCAAAAATAAATAATAAATAAATAATAAATAAATAAAAAAAAAAATGAATAACATTAATTATGATGAAGCCTTTAGTTTTCAAATGCTTTCAGGGCAGGGTTATTATTTCCATCTTACAAACGAGGTAAGACAAGCTCAGAGGCTAAGTGGTTAAATTACATAAGTTCAAAGAAAATTTCAGACCCAAGAGGCCAAACTGCTAGCTAATTCTCTTGCTCCACTATTTCCCAATTCAAAAGCCATTTTGGAAGGAATATATTACATAATACTCAGTGCAGGTACATTTATTTTTGGCTGACTCTGAAGTATTTTTTTCAGAATGATCACTTTAGGGAACAGGTCTTCAGCATATGTCAACATAAAAGATGATTGTGACATAAATAATTATGATAGATTGTCTACATATTTGATCTTTGAATTGAGGTTTCAAACAAACTCATCTTGCTGCTATTATATTTAGGGAATTGTTTAAATTGCTTGCAATATGAACTAGCTATTTGTAATCTGCTGTCTTCCTAGGTGTTGATAAAGATAAATCACTACACCATTTTATGTGCTTTTCTTTCTACCCCAAACTTACTCCTCTGTTGCACACCAAACACATCATAGTCCTGCCATTATTAGTAATAATCAGGTTTAGGAGACTTTAATTCACTTCCCATTATGTTATAGTTTATCAAAACTTTGTATGAGTATTGTTTATTTTCCTTGAACTTTTACAGTCATTTATAACCCCAAAATTTTGTGCCCTAAATTTATTCCATATCTTCATTTTTCTCAGATATGGATCCTCTGTCACCTTTCTATGTTTTAAAACATGATAGTATTTGTACATTTTGGTAGTATTTATGATGTTGCAATAAGCACTTCAATGAACACTTCCCCACATTTAATTTGCTTTCTAAGTCATTGATAAACTAGATGCACACTTTATTCTTCATTACTATACCCACCGACCTGTAGTGGATATTAACCACTTCCTGACTGAATGGGTTATAGGAGCTCCATAGCTACTTAACCTGTTATTTTCTCTAAACTTGCTTTTCTCAAATATATTCACAATCATATATGCTGTCAACTTTTCAATGAATTCAATGGAAAATAATCTGGCTAGATGTCGGTGGACTCCAGTATCAACATTATTTGAATTAGGTTCTTTTGAAAAAAGACCTGAGTAGGGCACATTCGATGGCCAATAAAGTCCACCCCTTTCTACACAGAATCATGGAGGAGCTCATCGATACTTCCTGTGGAGCTCTCTCTGAGGAGAAATTTAGAAGAGGGAAACAAGTGAGGATAATTATAGCCCCTTTTGTTGCAACTGGTCTCAGCATTTGATACTTATGACTGTCTTCTGCATCAATCATTCTAAATTTCCCTCCCCCTGGTTATCAGCTTGGAAGGTACTGGCTGTTGATGGGACCTAAACCCTCATTTCTAGAGTCTGAGACTTTGATCTCATTTGGTAATCTCAAGCCACATTTGCTATACCTGTAGAATCACAGTTAAAATTAGACAAAAGAGATACAAAAGGAGTGCAAGTGAAACTGACTAGCTTCCACTCATATTCCTTCATCTCACTTTGTGTGTAAATAGCCTATAACCTCCTGCTGATCAGGGTCAGTTATGTCCATCAAAATGATGACTCCTCTTTCAACTACTGGTCCCTGGATAGAAGTCCAATGTGCCCAGATGGAAGCTGTAGCTTGTAATTCAGTGGAATGCTTTTTGTATCCACTGGCAAACACATGCCAACTTTGGAAATCAGAACTTCCAACATTGTAATCCCAGCAGGTCAATAAGAATTCCTCCCCTTGTTTTCTAGACACATGTGTATTTACATAGCACAATGTACCTATAATGCATAGTGCATATTGAAAAATGAAATCCATCTTTTCCAAGAATTTCTTCCTTAGCTGCCATTTCAAAACTGATTTCTATGGCAGTTTCCACTGCTATATCAGGAAGAGTTATTCTGGATGACCAATGGATACACTTAGGAACTTCTTTCCTCTGATGTCAGTCTTCTGGATGAATTCTATGTTATATAAGATTCCTTGCCTCTGTATCAGAACTTCTGTTTGTCCCTGTGTAGTAGTGCTAACAAAGGCTTGGCTGGCATTAAAACCAAATCCATACCTGAGAGGATAATACAATGTTGTCTTATATTTTATGTCTACTTTTGTAAGATATGACTCAAAGTACTGTTAATTTTGTTTTAAAGTTAGTTTTCTTTCAAATAAAGTAATTGAAAAAAAGAATGATGTCTATAACCTCTTCTCAAATATTAACCATTTTTATTGCTCTTCGGAACCAAGTTTCCATTGTTTTTTTGTCATTTATTTTCAGTCTAAAGAGTTTTCTTTAATTAATATGGTACAAGTCTGCTAAATATAAAATTTCTCAGCTTTATTTTATCTAAAACTGTTTTTATATCACTCTTATATGTTGAGAAAAATTTTCTAGGTTGACAAATTTTATTTTCCCCATTATTTTAAGCATTTCTTTCCATTTGTCTTTTTAATTTCATTGTTTCTACTAAAAAGTCATTCATTGTGTAATATGCCTATTTTTCTCTTGGTTCGTTAAATATTTTGTCTTTATATTTGAATGCTGTCAGTTACACTATGAGATGCCTATAAATCATTTCTTTTGAATGGGTTTCAGTGAGAATTTTGGATTTGCAAATTGATGTTATTCCACCTAATATTGTAAAAGCTAAGGCATTATTTTATAATTATTATAAGTGAACCATTACTCTTTCATATTTCTCTGAGAATCTATTATGCATTATAATTCTATTACATTTTAAAACATAATGGATTACATTTTAATTCACTTGCTGTTGTTCCATAGGTCACTGGAGTTCAATTCAATCTATTCATATCTTCAATCCCTTTTCTCTTTATTCTTAAGATTTAATCATTTCCATTGATCTGTCTACAATTTAATTAATACATTTTACCCTCAGAATGTCTAATCTGTTAAACCCATCCGGAAAACTATTTCAGATATTAGACTTTTCAGTTCTGGAATTTATATTTAAGAGTTTCCTTTTCTCCTGAAATTTTTCATCATTTCACTCACCATGAATGTCTCCTTTAAGTTACTGAATATATTTACAATATATGTATAAATATTTTTCTGCTAACAAGTACTGAATTATCACAGAGTATATTTCTATTGATGACTTTTTTTTTTTCTTTGTCATGGGTCACATTTTCTTGCTTCTTGGCATATCTAGTAATTTCTGATTTTATACTAAACTTGTTTATATGCTTGGTTTGAATGCTGTATTTTCTAATGTTCCTTTAAAGGGTGTTAGATTTTCTAAGTTACTGATTCATCCTTTACATTCAATTTTTGTTAAAACAAGTCTATTCCTGTTTTGAATTTAGTGTTATGGTCTATAAAGTGGTCTTTACTCCTAAGGCTTGACTTTACTGGGATTTTACCTGAATGTCTGGGATTCTCAGTGAATTCTTGACACTCAGAAGAAGCAGGAACTTCAGTGTCACCCCTGTATGACCTCTGATATTACCGCTCAGTTCTTACACCACTGCAGGAATCTCTTCTAGGACTTGTAGACTCCAGTCTTCCACCAATATAGCCAGTACCGGCTGAGGTCTTGTGACAAATCACCAAAGAGATATCTAAGACTTATCTGTGTAGGACTGTCTCTTCTCTGGCAACTTGCCTTAAAATCCAAGCTCCACCAGAAGCCCACAACTCCAGTCTCTACCACCTCATCTCTGTGAGTTTACCATTCTACTTGGTCTCAAGTGCCTCTACCATAGCAGGCAAGTAACTTCAGCACAGATAGCTGTAGCAATAATAGGGTTTACTTTATCAAATATAATTTTTTTTCAAGAATCAGAATTGGCCTCATATATTTAGTCCAGTTATAGAGTTTTCTAAAGTGGCTGTACATTTTTGCATTCCCGTCAACAATGAATGGGAGTTGCTTTTGTTCTACATCCTCACCAGCATCTGATATTGTCAGTGTTCTGGATTTTGGTCATTATAATAAGTGTGAAATTTGCATTTCACTGATGACACATATAATACACCATCTTTTCATATGCTTAATTGATGTCTGTATATTTTCTTTGGTAAAGTATGTGTTATCAATATTTTTTTTTTGCCTCATTTTGTTGCCATTTGCTTAGGCTTGTTTTTCCACTGAAATCCACAGTCCATGAGCTGTTTCCTTAGTAGTTAAATTCCAAAAAACTTCTTGTAAAATTTGACTCTGTTTTGCATGTAAAACTCACCTTCCCAAACCTAGCCTTACCTTTGTTGTTGCTGTTGTTGTTGTTTTAACAACACTAACAAAAATGACATTTTGGGTAAACAAAAGATATGTATACATGATTAAAAATAATAATACATATCTGATGTTTGGAAATTTAGTTTATTAGTCTCTTAAGTAGATTCAGATTTAAATCTTAAAGAGTACTTCTTCCCCAGCTGAAACAGAAAAAAAAAAACCCAAAAAACAGTAGAATTTCATCACTTCCCTGTTCAGAACATATCTTATGGGAACTGTTTTTTCTCCCCATTATGCTGTGTTTGTATTGCGGATCAAATCACTGATATCATCTCATATTTCTTCTTCAACATATTCTTATATAAATTCACGTTTCTCATTTTTTCTCCAGTTTACAAAATTTTAAGGTATAGAAGACAATGGTTTATCCCAGATTATAAGAAGACTGAAATGCATATTCATGCCCTTAATTCTGTGAGGAGAGAGTATAAAATGACTATTACTATTGTTACTACTGCTGTTATCAAACCTAATACAACTCATTAAACATTAGACCTTATGTTTTTAGGAGTTGGTGCTGTAAAGCAGGAGCCCCCAAACCCTGGGCCATGGACCGGTACCAGTCCGTGGCCTGTTAGGAACTGGGCTGCACAGCAGGAGCTGAGTGGCAGGCAAGGAAGCAAAGCTTCATCTGCCGCTCCCCATCGCTTGCATTACCGCCTGAACCATCCCCCCACCCCCAGTCCGTGGAAAAGTTGTCTTCCACGAAACCAGTCCCTGGTGCCAAAAAGGTTGGGCACTGCTGCTGTAAAGAACAAGTATAAAAAAATAGTTGTGATGTTAACTAAGAGAATAGCAAAAACCTATTCCTTTAGTGAAGCTTAGTGGTGAAAGCATATCCTTATTTGAGGAATGAACTGCTCCACTAGAGAAATGTGGTAGAAGAACAAGTGTTTCTTCACATCAATGTGCTAGTTCTTTCAGCCATCCCACTTAGAATGAGCTATTTAATTTGAGGAAAATGGTGAAACATATGTCCCATGCCTCACATAACAAAGAGTCCTAGGGGTACTCATATATAGCCACTATACTCTTAAATAGAGCCATTATTTTCTTTAGTATATTTTCTGCTTCTCCTCCAGCCCCCAACCTTCATTTGTGACTCCAGTTACCAACACCTTAGTCTACATGCTTTGTCTCCACATTTCATTGAATTTCTGTTCATTTTTTCTCCAGTCTTTTTTTTCTATTTTTAACTGTGTATGGTTTTTGTTGTCATGTTGTCAGATTCACTAATCTTTTGCTCTGAAATATCTAATATGTAGTTAATTTTATTACATATCTTTTTCACATCAAACAAAATTTTTTATCTCTAAGGTAAGATATAGATCTTTTAAATATATTCATGTACCTATTCTATATTTAATCTTCCTTTAGCTCTTGGTCATATAGAATATGATTATTTTAACTGTTTTATTAATTTAAAAAAAATTTTTATTGGAGTATTTGATTTACAATGTTGTGTTAGTTTCAGGTGTACAGCAAAGTGAATCAGTTATACATATACATATACATATACATATACCCACTCTTTTGTAGATTCTTTTCCCATTTAGGTCTTTACAGAGTATTGAGTAGAGTTCCCTGTGCTATACAGTAGGTCCTTGTTGATTATCTATTTTATATATAGTAGTGTGTATATGTCAATCCCAATTTTCCAATTTGTCCAACCCCCTTGCCCCCTGGTAACCATAAGTTTGTTTTTTACATCTGTAACTAGGCTGGATATTATAAAATTCTTAGAGGAAAACATAGGCAGAACACTCTTTGACATAAGTCGCAGCAAGATCTTTTTCAATGATTCACCTCCTAGAGTAATGAAAATAAAAACAAAAATAAACAAATGTGATTTAATTAAATTTAAAATCTTTTGCATAGTGAAGGAAACCATAAACAAAATGAAAAGACAAACTTCAGAATGGGAGAAAATATTTGCAAATGAAGCAACTGACAAGGGATTTATACAATACAAACAGCTCATACAGCTCAATAAAAACAAACAAACAAACAAACAACCCAATCAAAAAATGGGCAAAGATCTAAATAGACATTTCTCCAAAGAAGACATACAGATGGCCAAAAAGCACATAAAAATATGCTCAACATTACTAATCATCAGCAAAATGGAAATCAAAAATACAATGAGATATCACCTCACACAAGTCAGAATTGCCATCATCAAAAAGTCTATAAACAATACATGCTGGAGAGGGTGTGGAGAAAAGGGAACCCTCCTATACTGTTAATGGGAATGTAAACTGGTACAGCCTCTATGGAGAACTGTATGAGGCTCCTTAAAAAACTAAAAATAGAGCTACCATATGATCCAGCAATCCCACTCGTGGGCACATATCTGGAGAAAACCATAATTCGAAAAGAGACATACACCCCAATGCTCATTGCAGCACTATTTACAATAGCCAGGACATAGAAACAATCTAAATGTCCATCAACAGAAGAATGGATAAAGAAGATGTGGTACACATATACAATGGAATATTACTCAGCCATAAAAAAGAACAAAATAATGCCATTTGTGGCAACATGGATAGACCTAGTGAGTGAAGTAAGTCAGACAGAGAAAGACAAATATATGATATTGCTTATATGTGGGAAAAAGAAGTGTACAAAGAAACTTATTTTAACTGTGTTAATGTCTTTGTATACTAATTCTGTCACCTGTTTTATTTCTGGATCAATTTTAATTTTTTGGGGGGGAGTATTGTTCTTAACGTTTATTATGTGAGATCAGAGCAATATTTACTCTGAACAATTTTATGCTGAGACAAAACTATGCTGATTATTCCACCTGAAAGAGGATTTTCATCAGGCTGCTGAGATCAGTAACTATTCCCAGCACTGAGTAAGCTCTACAGATTATTTACTCTAATCCTTTCAGATAGTTCTATCCCCTGCCTTGAGTGATTTCTTTACATATATACACTGATAATTACTTAACTAAAATCAAGAAGGAGGGAACCCATTCAGAATCTAAAGGATTCTCTATGCACCACTCTTTCCTCCTATCACTCTCCCATGCAAGCTCTATCTTCTTGGCCTCCCCAAGATTGTCAGCAACATCTCTTCAACTCAGGATGATTTCTCGGCTGTGCCTGGACTATCTAATACGTAAGTGATGCAATCATGGGCATGATTTGTTTGCTTTCTGTGACTCAGCTATCAATGTCCTTCTTTGCCTGATGTTTAATATCTTGGAAATTATTGCTTCATATATTTCTTTTTTTTTCAGGTAGGAATGTAAATCTTGTCCCTGTTACTCCATATTTGCTAGAAGCAGAATGAAGTTATATTTTTAAAAAATTAATTTGTTAACTCAAATATACTTTATGATATATACACACTTTGTTTTACAAAGAACATTTTCATAAAAAATTTAAAAATTCGTTCACTTGCCTTGTTTGATATTTATGTATAAACAGTAGAAACATAGTAACTTCAGCAAATTTTTCATAAAAAGAAATATTTGGAAAAAATACATCACAGACTTTAGGTATAATTATCTTGAGATAGGTTTGATGCATTATTGCAGGTTCTGAGATGTAGTGTCAAAACCACAGAAAAGGGTGAGAAGCCTCTTGGTGCTAAGGATAGCCCCCTGATGACAGCCAGCATGGAAACAGGGACATCAGGGGCCACTGAGCTTGTGGTAAGTAGATATGGCAGGAATAAGAAATGAATACATACTATATCCCATTGTGTCTATCTACTTGTGGAATAAATTTGAGATGTTGTGTTTAGGTCAGGGCTTCAACTTGGAATATAAAACAAATTGTTATTAGCAGCCCATATGGGGTTCAAAACTACTCTTTTGCCTTCTTATTCAGTGTTCTAAAGCTGAAATGTGTAGGCTCCATAATGTATCCAATACAGGCCGAATATTATTTAATATTTCTGAGACACCTTCAAAGGCTGTTTCCCCTAATAATATAACATTGAAATTCACCCATTTACAATTGTTAATTCACTCATTAACAACTGTTCCATTAGGCCCACCACATGAAGTAATACATGTTCATAGAATGGACATATACAGTGGGAGGTAATAGCAACTAAATAATACTATGGTTTCTGGAATCAGGGGAATGATTATTTGACATGTTTGTGATTCTGCAGTTGTTATATATTTTTAGTTTTTCATTTGCATTGTGATAAAATATAAAATACTTTTGGCAAAGTTTCATAGTCAAAAGAGAAATAGCAAATATAGTGGAGTTTAACATTTTTTTTTTCTATTTTGAATATCCACATCAGAACTTTGCATAACTTCCAATAAAAGACAATCAATTATTATTTATGTTAAATATATTAATTAATGGTATATATAATAAAAAATCATATAGTAGTCTAAATATCATTTAAATTAAATATTGGCAAACATAGATCTAGCTTTTAAGAATAGATGTTAAGGATAATACACCAAATTTTTTACAGCAAATTTATGGCTGAAAACTAAAAGTTTCTTCCATAATATTATTTTACCTGCTTTTCCCTGACTAATAAAACTGTCTCTTTTAATTGGGAAGCACAACAAATCCACATTCTGAAACTACCTTCTACTTGGTTTTGCTCATTTAAAATGTTAAACAAAACGTATTGGCTTATATTTTGCTTGAAAATGTATAATATACCTTGTAAATACAAAAGATGATTTACTCTCTTCTGGTAATTATTTAATATCAGTAATTAAGTTCATTAAATTGTTTTCTAAATTCAAAATATTTGACACTATAGCTTGTGTATACATATGTTATATACATACATATATGTATACATGTATGTATGTATAATACTCACATATACTTATATATTATCAAATTGCCTCCCTTAATTTTCTTTTCTCTGAAATATGTTTATTTTATCCAAATACAAGTCATATGATTTGATGGAGGAAAGTGCATCTGAAATTACTATAGCAACTAGGAAAGCAATTTGGATGAAGTGATAGGAGGTCATTATAAGAACTACTGAGAGCATTTTAAGCAGAATATGTAAGGCAGAACCCAGAGTGCAGTGGGATGAAGAGACAACAGAAAATAAGGAATTTGAAACTGCATATAACATTACTTTTATGGAAACTTGATGATGCATTGAAACAGACTTGTAATTTAGGCATTATAAAAAGAGGGAAACTATTCCTTTCATAAAACTATTTTAATAAAGTAATATGTACGTATTTCAGAAAACTTGAAGATAACAAACCTTATACAAAAGCTGAAATCTTCATCAATATTCCACTTATAATTCAACTCTTCCTTTTCTCTCCTGACCTATTTATAAAGTATTTTGAAAATAATCCTTTCATATCAGCAGAAAATCTGAAAGAATTTTATGATAAAATATTGTATGTTTTTAACCTAAGATTATAAGTTGTCATATTTGTTTCTATATTTATTTATAAATAAAGTATATAACATTATAAAACTCAGTACATAACTTACATCACAGGAGATACATATTAATGTAATAATATATTAATATATATTAATATACAAAGCATTACATAATTATCTGATGGTATATTATATTATATACATGCATACATGATATTTATTTTTACATTAATATAGCATATCTGCTTTGGATTTTAGGTTTGTGTCTGTGTTTGTTTATGTGTGTAGTCTTTGCCAAACTATTTGAGACTAAGTCACAGATATCATGATCACTAACCTATTTCGGCAGATCTTTCCTAATATTTCACTTAATAATCTTAGTAGATTTTAAAAGTCAGTGAATTTAACATCAACACAATAGCTTTATCTAACATATAGTACAGAATCAACCTCACCATTCATAATAATAGTCCCCTTTGTAACACTTTTTTTTCCTTCCCTGATTCTGGATCCAAAACATAATAAAACATTGCATTTAGTTGTAATAACTTTTTAGTCTCATTTAATTTGGAGCTGTTCTTCATTCTTCCCTTGTCTTTCCAGACTTTAGCATTCGTAAGCAATGAATTTCATAACCCTCAATTTGGGTTTAACTTTTTGTTTCTTCATGAAGAGTTTCAGATTATACATTCTTGGCAGTAATATTACATAATTGATATATTGCCTTTATCAGTGTGTCACACCAAGAGGCATGAACTATTAGTTTGTCTCATTATTGGTAAAATTAACTCTGATCACTTGATTAAAATAATTTTGATCCAAAAAAGTCCAGATTACTCCATGGAAAAGGTATAGTTTAAACTTTGTGACTGATATAGAATCTACCTAGAGAGATTTTAAAATTGTGTTAATAGCTGTTCCCCACGGAACTGGCAGCAAATTATTTTAGCATCTGTTAAGTAATCTCTAAAACAATATTATTATAATTATTGCAAAACAGTGCAAAAATTTGATTGTAAACAATATTTTTCCATTCTTACCACTGTCTATCTACATCTGTTATCTGTCTGTGTGTTTGTGTCATCTATCTACTCTCTGTCTGTCTGTCTCTCTCTGTTTTTATCTACTTTCCTTCCTATCTACTTAGGTATTTATATTTTTGTATAGGTATGGACATGTAGTTCTTGTTTTTTTTTTTTTTTTAAATCTAATGTGCTATATAATTAATTATTAACACTATTCATTTAGTTACTCAAACTATTATACCAATGGGAACCTCCTCAAGTTGACTTTTATGTCCTTCTGAAATGTCCTCAATATGTTTTGAGCACTTCTATACTTTCTGTTACCAGAGCAGGTTCATCATGTATTTTCCCTGCCCCAGCAATAGAATCACCTATTTCTCCATGAACCCTAATTTCTATTAATTGGAAAAGAGACACGTTCCTTAAATCTATTGAAATGTCTTCTCTTCCCATTAAGTGTATCTCTCTTTAAAATTTTCAAAGGTAAAGGGCTATAATTTGTAGATATTACATTTCAAATAATTTTTATACCAATAGATTTATTCTTCAAAGTGAGAGATAGTCATTTTGTGAAGAATAAATATAGGACTTTTGGACTATTTACAAATTTTGATTTTTATTTGGGAAAAAATAGCACAAACAATTAGTAGCAATTTATACTCCAACCAGCAGTTTATAAAAGTACAGTTATCACTTAAACCTCAATTATTCTCTATGTTGAATGCTAAATATTGTTTAGCATTTTATTAAAGTTTTGCTTGCATTTTGTTTTTTGTAGTTTTTAAATTTAATTTATTTTTATTTATTTATTTTTGGCTGTGTTGGTCTTCACTGCTGTGTGTGGGCTTTCTTTAGTTGTGGGAGCAGGGGCTACTCTTTGTTATGGTGTGAGGGCTTCTCACTGTGATGGCTTCTCTTGTTGCACAGATGGGCTCTATGCGCGTGGGTTTCAGTAGTTGTGGCTCGCAGGCTTAGTTGCTACGTGGCATGTGGGATCTTTCTGGACCAGGGCTCGAACCCGTGTCCCCTGCATTGGCAGGCGGATTCTTAACCACTGCACCACCAGGGAAGCCCCTGCTTGCATTCTGAACTCACTAATATTATGAATGTTTTTCACATGTTTTTCTTTTGGGAAACCTATATTCAGGTAAACTATCTACTTACATATTGGAATAGGAGGAAATATAAAATTACATATAATATATAAATCAGAGTAACTACTTATAATACTAGTTGAATGTTTCCTGTTTTTAAAATGTGTTTGTGTGTGTATGTGTATATATATATATATATATATATATATATATATATATATGTATATACATATATACATATATATATATACATATATTTTGTACCCTCAAACACTATATTTGTATATTTATATATAGAATATCTTATATTAATTCAGAGATTTACCAGAAAAATACCACAAATAATGTGTCTAAATATAGGTATATATGTATATGTACATATATAGTCTATATATATTTATATTAATGTAAGACATTCCATAGGTATTGTAATTTCTTTATTTGCTATTAAATTGATAAGACTTAAATTACAAGATAAAACATATATTCAACTTTAACTTTTTTGTCTTATATTTAATTTTTATACATTTGCGTGTTTATGTACATTTCACACTTATTTGATTTTTAATGTGATATTAAGTTCTGTCTAACTTCTCTCTCCTTATTTATATTTGTAATAACTAATATACATAAATTTGATTTTTAAACAATTATTTTATATCTAAAGGCAATGTTAATAGTTCTCCCTTTGTCCAATGGCATTATATATAATATATATTTTAAAATGGGAACCAGTATAATAAAACCCAAAGTTAATGAAGGAAAGAAATCATGAAGAGCAGAAATAAATGAAAAACAGACTTAAAAAACAATAGAAAAGATTAATGAAACAAAGAGCTGGTTCTTTGAAAAGATAAACAAAATTGATAAACCATTAGCCTGACTCATCAAGAAAAAAAGAGAGAGGGCCCAAATCAATAAAATCAGACATGAAAAAGAAATTACAACCAACACCACAGAAATACAAAGGCTCATAAGAGATTACTACAAACAACTATACACCAATAAAATGGACAACCAAGAGAAATGGACAAATTTCTAGAAACGTAAAGTCTCCCAAGATTGAATCTGAAAGAAATAAAAAACATGAACAGACCACTACCTGTAGTGAAATTGAATCAGTAATAAAAGAAATCCCAATAACAACAAAGTCAGGACCTAATGGCTTCACAGCTGAATTCTACCAAACATCTAAAGAAGAATTAACATCTATCCTTCTCAAAATACTCCAAAATAACTGCAGAGTAAGGAATGCTTCAGAACCCATTCTACAAGGCCAGCATAACTCTGATGCCAAAAGCAAAGATATCACAAAAAAAGAAAATTACAGGCCACTATCACTAATAACATATTGATAGATGCAAAAATCCCCAACAAAACATCAACAAACTAAATGTTTGTTAATATATTAAAATGATCACACACCATGATCAAATGGAATTTTATCCCAGGGATGCAAGGATGGTTCAATATGCACAAATCAATGTTATACAACATATTAACAAACTGAATAAAAATCATAAGGTCATCTCAAAGCTGTAGAAAAAACTTTTGACAAAATTCAACATCTATTTATAATAATAATTCTCCACAAAGAAGGTACAGAAAGAACATACCTCAACATAATAGAGGTCATATATGATAAACCCATAGATAACAATCTACTCAATGATGAAAAGTTGAAAGCATTTTCTCTAAGATCAGGAACAAGACAAGGAGAGTCACTCTCTCGACTTTTATTAAACATAGTATTGGAAGTCCTAGACACAGCAATCAGACAAGAAAAAGAAATAAAAGGAATCCAAATTGGAAAGGAAAAAGTAAAACTGCAGCTGTTTACAGATGACATGATACTATACACAGACAATCTTAAAGATGTCACCAAAAAACTACTAGAGCTCATAAATGAATTTGGTAAAGTTGCAAGACACAAAATTATTACACAGAAATCTGGTGCACTTCTATACACTAACCACAAGCTATCAAAAAGAGAAATTAAGAAAACAACCCCATTTACAATCATTTCAAAGATAATCAAATACCTACCAATAAATCTAACTAAGGAGGTAAGATACTGATGAAATAAATTGAAGATGACACAAACAGATTGAAAGATATATCATGCTCATGGATTGGAAGAATTAATTTTGTTAAAATGATGACAGTCCACAAGGTAAGCTACAGATTAAGTGCAACCCTTATCAAAATACCAATGGCATTTTTCATTCTAGAACAAATACTTTCAAAATTTGCATGGAAACACAAAAGACCCTGAATAGCTGAAGCATTCTTGAGAAACAAGAGCAGAGCTGGAGGTATCATGCTCCCTGGCTTCGAACTATACTACAAAGCTACAATAATCAAAACAGTATGGTACAGCACACAAATAGATACATAAATAAATAGAACAGAATAGACAGCCCAGAAATAAACCCACATACTTAAGGTCAATTAACCTACAATAAAGTTGGCAAGAATGTAAAATGGGGAAAAGACAGTCTCTTCAATAACCTGTGCTGGGAAAGCTGGACAGCTACATGTAAAAGAATAAGATTAGAACATTTTCTCACACCATGTAGAAAAATAAAAGCAAAATGAATTAAAGACCTAAATGTAAGACTGGAAACCAGAAAACTCCTAGAAGAAAACATAGGCAGAACACTGTTTGACATAAATTGTAGAAAATTTTTTGGATTTATCTCCTAAGGCAAAAGACAAAAAAGGAAAAAACAAATAAACAAATGGGACCTCATTAAACCTAAAAGCTTTGGCACACCAAAGGAAACCACTGACAAAATGAAAAGACAACCTACTGACTGAGAGAAAATATTTGCAAATGATATCACTGAAAGGGGTTATTATCAAAAATATGTAAACAGCTGATACAACTCAATAAAACAAAACAAAACAAAACCAACAGCAACAACAACAGAAAGAACTGGATTAAAGATTGGGTGAAAGACCTCAACAGACATTTTTGCAAAGAAGACATGTAGATGCACAGCAAGCACAAGAAAGAGGTTCAACATTGCTGATCATCAGGGAAATGCAAGTCAAAACCACAATGAGCTACTGCCTTACACCTGTCAGAATGGCCTTCATCAAAAAGACCACAAATGTACGTAAGAATGTGGAGAAAAGGGAACCCCTGTACACTGCCAGAGGAAATCTAAACTGGTATAGCCATTATGGCAAACAGTATGGAGGTTCCTCAAAAAACTAAATATAGTAGTACCATATGATCCAGCAACTCCAGTCCTGTGTATATTTCTAACTAAATGAAAAGACTAATTTGAAAATATACATGTACCCCAATGTTAATAGCAGCATTGTTTACAATTCCCAAGATATGGAAGCAACCTAAGAGTTCATCAACAAATAAATGGATAAAGAAGATGTGGCATATATATATAATGAAGTATACTTGGTCATAAAAAATAATAAAATTTTGCCATTTGCAACAACATGTATGGGCCTGGAGTATATACTGCTTAGTGAAATAAGTCAGAGAAAAACAAATACTCTGTAATCACTTATATCCAATATAATCTAAAAAATAAAACAAACAAACAAAAAATATAACAAAACAGAAAACGACTCACAGATATAGACAGAAACTATTGGTTACCAGTGGTATTCAGGAAGTCAGAAGGAGCAAGATAGGAGTAGGGCATTAAAAGGTCCAAACTGGGAGACATTCAAGATGGCAGAGGAGTAAGACGTGGAGATCAGCTTCCTCACCACAAACACATCAGAAATTCATCTACATGTGGAACAACTCCTACAGAACACTTACTGAACGCTGGCAGAAGACATCAGACTTCCCAAAAGGTAAGAAACTTCCCATGTACCTGGCCATGTGGCTGACAGGGTCTTGGTGCTCTGGCCGGTTATCAGGCCTGTGCCTCTGAGGTGGGAGAGCCAACTTCAAGACACTGGTGCACCCAAGACCTTCTGGTTCCACGTAATATCAAACGGCGAAAGCTCTCCCAGAGATCTCCATCTCAATGCTAAGACCCAGCTCCACTCAATGACCAGCAAGTTACAGTGCAGGACACCCTATGCCAAACAATTATAAAGACAGGAACACAACCCTACACATTAGCAGAGAGGCTGCCTAAAATCATAATAAGGTCAAAGAGGCCCCCAAACACACCACTGGACACGGTCCTGCCCACCAGAAAGACAAGGTCCAGCTTTATCCACCAGAAAACAGGCACTAGTCCTGTCCACCAGGAAGCCTACAGAACCCACTGTAACAACCTTAGCCACTGGGTGCAGACACCAAAAACAATAGGAACTATGAACCTGCAGCCTGTGAAAGGAGACCCCAAACACAGTAAGTTAAGCAAAATGAGAAGACAGAAAAACACAGATGAAGGAGCAAGGTAAAAACCCACCAAATCAAACAAATGAAGAGGAAATAGGCAATCTACCTGAAAAAGAATTCAGAGTAGTGATAGTAAAGATGATCCCAAATCTTGGAAATAGAATGGAGAAATACAAGAAACGTTTAACAAGGACATAGAAGAACTAAAGAGCAAACAAACAATGACGAACAACACAATAAATGAAATTAAAAATTCTCTAGAAGGAATAAATAATAGCAGAATAACTGAGGCAGAAGAACAGATAAGTGATCTCGAAGATAAAAATAGTGGAAATAACTACTGCAGAGCAGAATAAAGAAAAAAGAATGAAAAGAACTGAGGACAGTCTCAGAGACCTCTGGGACAACATTAAACGCATGAACATTCGAATTATAGGGGTCCCAGAGGAAGAAGAGAAAAAGAAAGGGACTGAGAAAATATTTGAAGAGATTATAGTTGAAAAGTTCCCTAATATGGGAAAGGAAATAGTCAATAAAATCCAGGAAGCACAGAGTCCCATACAGAATAAATCCAAGGAGAAACACGTCAATACACATATAAATCAAACTATCAAAAATTAAATACAAAGAAAAAGTATTAAAAGCAGCAAGGAAAAAGCAACAAATAACATACCAGGGAATCCCCATAAGGTTAACAGCTGATCTTTTAGCAGAAACTCTGCAAGCCAGAAGGGAGTGGCAAGACATATTTAAAGTGATGAAAGCGAAAAACCTAAAACAAAGATTACTCTACCCAGCAAGGATCTCATTCAGATTCGACAGATAAATTAAAACCTTTACAGACAAGCAAAAGCTGAGAGAATTCAGCACCACCAAACCAGTTTAACAACAAATGCTAAAGGAACTTCTCTAGGAGGGAAACACAAGAGAAGGAAAAGACGTCCAATAACAATCCAAAAACAATTAATAAAATGGTAAGAGGAACATACATATCTATAATTACCTTAATTGTAAATGGATTAAATGCTCCCACCAAAAGACATAGACTGGCTGAATGGATACAAAAACAAGACCCATATATATGCTGTCTACAAGTGACACACTTCAGACCTAGGGACACATACAGACTGAAAGTGAGGGGATGGAAAAAGATATTCCATGCAAATGGAAATCAAAAGAAAGCTGGAGTAGCAATTCTCATATCAGACAAAATAGACTTTAAAATAAAGACAATTACAAGAGACAAAGAAGGACACTATATAATGATCAAAGGATCGATCCAAGAAGAAGATATAACAATTGTAAATATTTATGCACCCGACATAGGAGCACTTCAATACATAAGGCAAATACTAACAGCCATAAAATGGGAAATCGACAGTAACACAATCATAGTAGGGGACTTTAACACCCCACTTTCACCAATGGACAGATCATCCAAAATGAAAATAAATAAGGAAACACAAGCTTTAAATGATACATTAAACAAGATGGACTTAATTGATATTTATAGGACATTCCACCCAAAAACAACAGAATACACATTTTTCTCAAGTGCTCATGGAACATTCTCCAGGATAGATCATATCTTGGGTCACAAAACAAGCCTTGGTAAATTTAAGAAAATTGAAATCATATCAAGTATCTTTTCTGACCACAACGCTATGAGACTAGATATCAATTACAGGAAAAGATCTGTAAAAAATACAAACACATGGAGGCTACACAATACACTACTTAATAATGAAGTGATCACTGAAGAAATCAAAGGGGAAATCAAAAAATACCTAGAAACAAATGACAATGGAGACATGATGACCCAAAACCTATGGGATTCAGCAAAAGCAGTTCTAAGAGGAAAGTTTATAGCAATACAAGCCTACCTCAAGAAACAGGAAACATCTCGAATAAACAACCTAACCTTGCACCTAAAGCAATTAAAGAAAGAAGAACAAAAAACCCCAAAGTTAGCAGAAGGAAAGAAATCATAAAGATCAGATCAGAAATAAATGAAAAAGAAATGAAGGAAACAATAGCAAAGATCAATAAAACTAAAAGCTGGTTCTTTGAGAAGATAAACAAAATTGATAAACCATTAGCCAGACTCATCAAAAGAAAAAGTGAGAAGACTCAAATCAATAGAATTAGAAATGAAAAAGGAGAAGTAACCACTGACACTGCAGAAATACAAACGATCATGAGAGATTACTACAAGCAACTCTATGCCAATAAAATGGACAACCTGAAAGAAATGGACATATTCTTAGAAATGCAAAACCTGCCGAGACTGAACCAGGAAGAAATAGAAAATATGAACAGACCAATCACAAGCACTGAAATTGAAAGTGTGATTAAAAATCTTCCCACTAAAAAAAGCTCAGGACCAGATGGCTTCACAGGCGAATTCTATCAAACATTTAGAGAAGAGCTAACACCTATCCTTCTCAAACTCTTCCAAAATATTGCAGAGGGAGGAACACTCCCAAACTCATTCTACGAGGCCACCATCACCCTGATAACAAAACCAGACAAAGATGTCACAAAGAAAGAAAACTACAGGCCAATATCACTGATGAACATAGATGCAAAAATCCTCAACAAGATACTAGCAAACAGAATCCAACAGCACATTAAAAGCATCATACACCATGATGAAGTCGGGTTTATTCCAGGAATGCAGTGATTCTTCAATATATGCAAGTCAATCAACGTGATACACCATATTAACAAATTGAAGGAGAAAAACCATATGACCATCTCAATAGATGCAGAGAAAGCTTTCGACAAAATTCAACACCCATTTATGATAAAAGCCCTGCAGAAAGTAGGCATAGAGGGAACTTTCCTCAACATAATAAAGGCCATAGATGACAAACCCACAGCCAACATCATCCTCAATGGTGAAAAACTGAAACCATTTCCACTAAGATCAGGAACAAGACAAGGTTGCCCACTCTCACCACTATTATTCAACATAGTTTTGGAAGTGTTAGCCACAGCAATCAGAGATGAAAAAGAAATAAAACGAATCCAAATCGGAAAAGAAGAAGTAAAGCTGTCACTGTTTGCAGATAACATGATACTATACATAGAGAATCCTAAAGATGCTACCAGAAAACTACTAGAGCTAAACAATGAATTTGGTAAAGTATCAGGATATAAAATTAATGCACAGAAATCTGTTGCATTCCTATACACTAATGATGAAAAATCTGAAAGTGAAATTAAGAAAACACTCCCGTTTACCATTGCAACAAAAAGAATAAAATATCTAGGAATAAACCTACCTAAGGAGACAAAAGACCTGTATGCAGAAAACTATAAGACACTGATGAAAGAAATTAAAGATGATACAAATAGATGGAGAGATATACCATGTTCTTGGACTGGAAGAATCAACATTGTGAAAATGACTCTACTACCCAAAGCAATCTACAGATTCAATGCAATCCTTATCAAACGACCACTGGCATTTTTCACAGAACTAGAACAAAAAATTTCACAATTTGTATGGAAACACAAAAGACCCCGAACAACGAAAGCAATCCTGGGAACGAAAAATGGAGCTGGAGGAATCAGGCTCCCTGACTTCAGACTATACTACAAAGCTACAATAATCAAGACAGTATGGTACTAGCACAAAAACAGATATATTGATCAATGGAACAGGATAGAAAGCCCAGAGATAAACCCACGCACATATGGTCCCCTTCTCTTTGATAAAGAATGCAAGCATATAAGGTGGAGAAAAGACAGCCTCTTCAATAAGTGGTGCTGGGAAAACTAGACAGGTACATGTAAAAGTATGAAATTAGAACACTCCCTAACACCATACCCAAAAATAAACTCAAAATGGATTAAAGACCTAAATGTAAGGCCAGACACTATCAAACTCTTAGAGGAAAACATAGGCAGAACACTCTATGACATAAATCACAGCAAGATCCTTTTTGACCCAGCTCCTAGAGAAATGGAAATAAAAACAAAAATAAACAAATGGGACCTAATGAAGCTTAAAAGCTTTTGCACAGCAAAGGAAACCATAAACAAGACCAAAAAACAACCCTCAGAATGGGAGAAAATATTTGCAAATGAAGCAACTGACAAAGGATTAATCTCCAAAATTTATAAGCAGCTCATGCAGCTCAATAACAAAAAAACAAACAACCCAATCCAAAAATGGGCAGAAGACCTAAATAGACATTTCGCCAAAGTAGATATACAGATTGCCAACAAACACATGAAAGAATGCTCAACATCATTAATCATTAGAGAAATGCCAATCAAAACTACAATGAGATATCATCTCACACCAGTCAGAATGGCCATCATCAAAAAATCTAGAAACAATAAATGCTGGAGAGGGTGTGGAGAAAAGGGAACACTCTTGCACTGTTGGTGGGAATGTAAATTGATACAGCCACTATGGAGAACAGTATGGAGGTTCCTTAATAAACTAAAAATAGAACTACCATACGACCCAGCAATCCCACCACTGGGCATATACCCTGAGAAAACCATAATTCAAAAAGAGTCATGTAACAAAATGTTCATTGCAGCTCTATTTACAATAGCCAGGACATGGAAGCAACCTAAATGTCCATCTTCGGATGAATGGATAAAGAAGATGTGGCACATATATACAATCGAATATTACTCAGCCATAAAAAGAAACGAAATTGAGTTATTTGTAGTGAGGTGGATGGACCTAGAGTTTGTCATACAGAGTGAAGTAAGTCAGAAAGAGAAAAACAAATACAGTATGCTAACACATATATATGGAATCTAAGGGCAAAAAAAAAAAAATGATCATGAAGAACCTAGTGGCAAGATGGGAATAAAGACACAGACCTACTAGAGAATGGACTTGAGGATATGGGGAGGGGGAAGGGTAAGATGTGACAAAGTGAGAGAGTGGCATGGACATATATACACTACCAAACGTAAAATAGATAGCTAGTGGGAAGCAACCGCATAGCACAGGGAGATCAGCTCTGTGCTTTTTGACCACCTAGAGGGGTGGGATAGGGAGGGTGGGAGGGAGGGAGATGCAAGAGGGAAGAGATATGGGAACATATGTATATGTATAACTGATTCACTTTGTTATAAAGCAGAAACTAACACACCATTGTAAAGCAATTATACTCCAATAAAGATATTAAAAAAAATAAAAAATAAAAAAATAAATGTTCATATAAGTTTATAGTTCTAGCCATTTGTGCTTCAGATAAACAAATACTGGCTGTGACTGAATGAACATACCTGTTCCTCCAGAATGCAAAGTGGCCATTTGCCCTGAGACCATTAGCCTCATGGGCCCAAGAAAGTGGTTGATCTCCAGTTTTTCTGGACTTTTTTTTTTAATTGCAAGGATAGTAGTAATAAATTCCAAGTTCTTTACATATTAGTACTGAAACAGAAAATTAGTTAATACCTTTTTAACATCTTGATCTTTTCTTGTGCAAAACTATCTATGTTTTTCCATTAAAAGTTGCCTTTTTCCTTGCATTTTCTAGCTTAAGTTACTACACACCCCAATTTTTGCTCAGGTCATTTCTATTTTTTACTTTGTCATACAGACAATATTGTTACACATATTTTCTGAACAGACTGTGTTTCAAAAAAAATTTGTTAATTAATAAACATCCTTTGAAGATTTTTCTTATTGTTTTAAGGTGCCGACTATTATTTATTTTTCTATGTCAAATGGCTTAATTTTTCTTGATTACATATGCATACCTTCTTCTGTATGGAGTACATTCTAAATAAATAAATTTTATTATTTATTAATGATAACATTTCTCTTTAGTTCCTATTTAGCTTCTCTTTTAGTTATTATATATTATAATTACATAAAATAAATATATCTACAAATAACATGTACATATTCATGTAATAACATCATATGAAAAATACAAATATCTCGTATCAATTTGATAAGTAGGCAGTCATTCCTGCTGAAAGTTTTAAGCTGAGTTATATTTAAGGCTTTCAGCTTAATTTTCTTATCTTCAAAATAAATGGAAACTACATAAATGTCTTATCTGAGAACTGTCAGCACTCAATAGATTTAAGAAATATTAACATATTTGCTTTTCCAATATGTTCAATTTTTGTAGTACTATCTGCCAAATGAATGAATAAATAGCATACCAAATCTTTTAGGGTTTTAGTTTAAGGGCCTCTGAACACTGATGTAGTTTAGTGTCATTCCTGTTCTTCTCAGAATCGTTATCACATATATAAATTATCATTGGTAAAGTGCTTACATAAAGAGACTAACTTTTCCCAAAGGGAAAATACTTTTAAAGTTAATATAACTTTATACACTACATTAATGTATAAATATACATTAATTTAAAAATGAGGATTTATTTCTTTTAACTGACATCAAGGAAATTTTGCCCTTACATGCTAACAATGTTAATTATGTAGGAAAGATCCCCAAAATTGTGATTTAGGAATAAATGTTATATGCTTTAATTTAATGACTCTGCCATTTTGGTTCCAAGTAGTAGCAGTAATTCACACATTCCTAGGGACAAATAAGTGTTTCTTTATTTTACACCTTAGCAGCATATTACTTTAAGTTTCTGCCAGATTGTAAGATTAGCTTATTTCTAAATTTTTAATGTGCACTTCTCTAAATTCTAGTAATACTGAACATCAGTTACTTGATTTACTGGCTAGTTGCATTCCCATTTTTGTGAATGCCTGCATATCAGGTACCTGTTTTTTAAATTTTGGCTTTATTTTTTAATTAATAGAAGCTTTTTGCAAACATTATTAAAAGTATTGAGAGGTTAATATCCAATTGGTAGAATATCCAATTGAGGAGAGTTACTATGAAGGGAAAGAAAGAAAAGGACAGAATCTAGATGAAGAAATGGGTCAAAGAAGGGTTGTTTTTATGTTTATTTATTTTGCATTTTTTCTCATTACAAAGATAGTAAATGATTTATAATGAAAATTTGGCAATAGACAGATCATTTTTAAAGAAAGTATGGTACTGGCAGAAGACAATACCATATAAACATATCAAAACCAATGAAATAGAATAGAGAACCCAGAAATAAACCCTTGTATATATATGGTCAAATGATTTTTGATAATGATGACATGAATTCAATGGGAAAAGGGCAGTTCTTTTCAACAATGGTGCCAAAAAACTGGGTACCCTCACACAAAATAATGAAGTTGGACCCTTAATATCATATGCAAAATTTAGCTCAAAATAGGTCAAATACCTAAATTTAAGAGCTAAAACTATAAAACATTTAGAAGAAAATATCAGGGAAAATCTTCGTGAGATTGGATTTCACAACAATTTAATAGATTTGGCACCAAAAGCAAGGCAACAAATTAAAAAAACAGACAAATTGGACACTATCAAAATTAAGACCTGGGCTTCCCTGGTGGCGCAGGGGTTGGGAATCCGCCTGCCAATGCAGGGGACACGGGTTCGTGCTCCGGTCCGGGAAGATCCCACATGCCGCGGAGCGGCTAGGCCCGTAAGCCACAACTACTGAGCCTGCGTGTCTGGAGCCTGTGCTCCACAGCGGGAGAGGCCGTGACAGTGAGAGGCCCATGCACCGCGATGAAGAGTGGCCCCCGCTCGCCGCAACTGGAGAAAGCCTTTGCACAGAAACGAAGACTCAACACAGCCAAAAATAAATAAATAAATTAATTAATTAAAAAAAAAAAATTAAGACCTTTGTGCATTAAAGCATACTATCAAGACAGTGAAAGGACAACCTACGCAAAGGAGTAAAGGTCTGCAAATCATATATCCAATCAGGGATTAATATCCAGAATATATAAATAATTCTTATAACTCAACAACAAAAAAACAACTTAAATCAAAAATTTGCAAAGGATTTGAATAGACATTCACCAAAAAAGATATACTACTGGCTAATAAACACATCAAAAGATGCCCAACATCATTAATCACTAGGGAAATGGAAAGAAAACCACAATGAGATACTACTTCACTTACTAGGATGGCTATAATAATGAAACAAAACAAACAAACAACAACAAACTACAAACAAGTGCTGACAAAAAGGCACAGAAATCGGAACTCTCATGCATTGCACAAGAAATGGTGCAGTCCCTATGGAAAAGAGTTTGGCAGTTCCTCAAAAAGTTAAACATAGAACTAATATATGACCCAGTGATGAATCATTTACAGGTATACATACAGAAGAAATGAAATCAGGGACTTCAAAGGATATTTGTACACCCATGTTCACAGTGGCATCATTCACAATAGCCAAAAGGCAGAAGTGTCCATCAACAGATGAATGGATCAATACAATGGGATTACTTAGCCATAAAAAGGAATAAAATTTTGTTATAGGCTACAATATGAAAAAGCCTTGAAAACATTATGCCAAGTGAAATAAGCGAGACACAAAAGAACAGATATTGTATGATTTCACTTATATGCAATTCCTACAACAGGCAAATTCATTTAGACAGAAAGTAGACTAGAGGTTAACAGGGGTTGGAGGAGGAGGGAAAGGGGAGTTATTGTTTAATGGGTACAGAGTTTATATTGGGGATGATGAAAACTATGGGTCCAGATAACGGTACTGGTTATACAACTTTGTGAATGTATTCAGTGCCACTGAATTGTACAGCTAAAAATAGATAATGATAAATATTATGTTACGTGTATTTTACCATAAAAAAGTAACAAAAAAACAAATACTTGACTTCAAAAAAACAGTAATTGCAGGCTGTAATTTCTACTGTAACCACCAAAAGACTTGTGTAAGAATGAATAATGATTAAATTAATAAATGGAAAATATAATAATATTAAATAACATTAATCCAAAAGAAGGCAAGATAGCAGGGAAAAAAAGGTTCTATTTACTAGAATTGTTTTTTAAATAATCTCCACAGTTCTGTGGCTCAAAATCTTCTGGCTTCTTTGATTTTGAAACTTATTTTTATGATTTCACCCAACTTCTTGGTGATAGTTGTGTCAACTGACCTCTGTTATGGAGAATCCCATCATCTCCATTGTAATCATTGAGCCCAGCCTATATCTCTCCAAAGGTGACTCCTACTGTCAGTCCTGGCCTACAGATGAAAGCCTCATTTACCTTGATAGTGATTCTGGTGCCCCTGTCAAGTACATTCTTTATTGCTTTAGTAAACAGAATATTCTCTATAGGCCCCTATAGAGCAGTTATTTGTGGGATTTCCAGCCTTACATTGTATATCCATGACCAGTTCTCTGACTTTCCCATTCCTCCTTTCACTGCAATTGATAGACAGCAATTCTGGTGTTCCTTCCTTACTGTTTTTCATCACTTTCTCCAAGTTTCTAGGAGTCATTCTGGCAGGATGTTCATATCATTTCTTAGGGCTCTTGCCCATTTGTTAAATTCTGAATCTGAGGAGAAGGCCCCCATATCAGTAAACTCTTAATTGCCCAACTTTCTATTCCACTCCCCTTGATCTGGGACTTTCATTATCCAGTCCCATGCATAGTATCATGGCTGATGCTGGTCTTGCATAAACTTCAGGATATATTCCCTTTCGTACCTTAGCAGGTCCAGCACTTTTCTGGATGGATTATGATGTGACTAACCCCTAAGTTATTGGTCTAGAGTTCAGATGTGGAGAAAGGGACACAATCACAATTTTTTTTTTTTTTTTCCTAGCAGGAGAGATGCTCCTGAATCATCTTAAAGCAAGGGGTTTTGCTGTCTTTACCTAGGGAGAAAGATTACTTCTGCAGGCACAGAAGTTTCATAGAATTATGGAGATTCAAGGTTTTCAAGTGAAACATCCTACATTTCCTCATCCCATGTATTATGGTTTCATTGTTTCCTAGCCTTGGACATATGTAGTTGAAATACGTGTCTTGACTAGTTTGAAAAACTTAGACTTCTTTAGAACTTCACTGTTCTTATGGTTAAGTCCTGGTATGGGTGCTCAAGACTTCTCTGTATTTTGGCTGCAGGAAATAAGATATTTTTTATGTGGCCAAGGGGACCCTTTGGCTTTCACATTTAGTCTACTTAATGATTAATCAACTTCAGCCCTTTTAAATTTTTCTGTAGTACATCAGATGACCCTAGCAATGACCATGCTATTCTATTGGGCTTGTAATTACTACTTCCCTCATTTTCTAAATCACATACCTTTACTAGTCCAATTGCTTCCATTAATATAACAACTCATCTCACTATAATTGAGTCTTAACAATTGAACTCTTATTTTATGCCAAGGACTATCAGTAACTGACCTACTACCTGTGATACAGTCCTTATCACCACAAAGCAACAAGTGGTACAGATCCAAAATCCCATTTTAGTATCTACTTTCTCAGACCACTGGGATACTCACATCTGGACTTCAGTTACCTTAGAAAGAAGACTCAGAGGTGGACATTAGTGGGCAGGACAAGTTTTGCACAGTTATGCTGGGACCAACAACATCTGTGCTGAGAAAGAAGAAAGCAAAATTGGGCAGGAAGAGACATAGTCACAAGTCCTTAGCCAACAGCTAAGGGAGTTCTGAAGTAGGGATTGTGCTACACACTTGTTCTAGTTGGGGCAATAGATCAGGCATTGAACAGGCATTAAATCCAGGCTGCCCTTGGGAAGAAGGGATGAGGTTGAGCGAAGCAGTTCTCTTTAGCTGAGGGTAATATCATAAGAGGGCTGACAGCTTAGGGTAGACAGAAGCACATCAGGCAGTTGTGTCATTCTATCATGAAGGGAAAACTGGCTGACACAGCACAATATCTGCTACATTGAATATGTACAGGTATTAAAAAAATCACATCCATTATTAAATACTTTTCTAAAAAGAAAATCCAGATCCAGATGATTTCAGTTAAAATTATTCCGGATACTTAAGAAATAAATAACCTCAATATTTTACACATACTTCCAGGGAAAAAATTCAAGAAAGAACACAT
Source organism: Balaenoptera physalus (assembly GCF_965194825.1). Classification (NCBI taxonomy): domain Eukaryota; kingdom Metazoa; phylum Chordata; class Mammalia; order Artiodactyla; family Balaenopteridae; genus Balaenoptera; species Balaenoptera physalus. The sequence goes on along the minus strand of NC_138883.1, from coordinate 56,423,215 downwards.
ACCCAGCCAATTTATGAGGCCTGAGTAACATTTGTATAAAAACTGTAAAGGGACTTCAGAGGAAAGAAATTTCCAAATTTCTCTCATGAATATAGATACAACAATCTTAAACACAACATTAGTAACACAAATTGGGCAATATTAAAGATGGCAATACATCAATAACAACATAATTTATTCTGAGAATGTAAGATATATTAAAAAGTTCATTGTGGGAAATAAAGAATTTACAACTGATTAGTTACTCCTCTATAACACTTGAAGAAGTTGTGACCAAATCTCTCAAGAAGCATGAAAATGAAATTTAAAAGTAAATGAAGAGTTCAGATTTTTAAGAAGTCTATAATTTTTATGAATATTGAATAAAGCATAATCAGATGGATTTCTGCTCTCATCCATAGTAATATAACTAGCACTAGTTATATTATCCTCCATGTATAAACAGAAAGAAAACTACACAATTCACAAGGCAACTGTTTTTTGTTTTTTGGTTGTTTTGAATTTAAATAATAGGTAGCATAAGATTATGATTATGATTATGGGATAATAATAAAACAAATGATGTCAATTTCATGATTGATCCAAATTTTTTCCAGTATTCACAATTAATAATGCAGTGCAAAGTAGAGGGTCCAAGCAAAAGTTAGTAGTCTTGGTGATTTGAATAGAAAGAATTAGAGTTCTAGATGTCTGAAGAGTCTGGAATATAAAGGACTATGTGCAGGACAGAAAGGAGCTATGTAGAGAAAATACCCAGAAATCTGTGTAGTGTTTCTCTTGAGTCTATGGCTAAATACCAAGCCATGTATACTTAGGATGAAACTCCACTGGAGTCATGGAATCAACTGGAAATCTATCTGCTTAAAAATATCCAGATACCACACAGGACTAGAGAGTTTTAATGTTCAACCAGCCTAAGTGGGGAGTCCTTGTTAATCACTGAGGACATTCTTCAACACTTAACCTTAGAGCGATTTGTAACTGCCTTAATACTGCCTAAAAGGCCAACTTCAAAGGATTCATTTGATCTCCAAATAACATATCTGCCAAATTCTGAGACTCTTAAGATAATAAAATACAGCTCTCAAAAATGTGAAATTTATAATATCCAGCATCCAATTCAGGAAAATGTGACAATACAGGAAATATGTCTTGCATGCCCAGGAGAAAAGACAGTCAATAGAAACAAGCACAGATATGATATAATGAAATGTGTGCATGGAATTAGCACACATAAAGACCTTAAAAGAGCTACTGTAAATATGTTCAAGTATTTATTGTGAAATGCATAAATAATGGGAGATGACAGATTAAAGTATGAAACTTCCAGAGATGAATAGTACAATAAGTAACATCTTTATTCTTTAGTCGTTTTAAGATTTTCTCCTTATCACAAGTTTTTAGAACTCTAGTGTTTATTTTAATGAACTTTTTCATTTCAAAACTTATATATTTACATAAAAATTTAGAAAATACAGTTTCCTTATACCCCATATCCAGTTTCCCTGATTATTAATATTTTATGATAGTATGGTATACTGGTTACAATTAATGAATATCAACATGTCATTATTAACTAATGTTCAAGCATTATTAAAATATTCAAAATTTTACCTAAGGTCCTTTTCATGTTCCAGAATCCCATCCAGGACACCATGATTAACCATCGTCTCCCACGGCTCCTCTTGACTGTGACAGTTTCTTAGACATTCCTTCTTTCAATAAATTTGACAGTTTTGAGGTGTGCTTGTATTTTGCAGAATTCCCCTCGATTGGTTTTTTTTTGTTTGTTTGTTTTTATAATTTTATTAATTTATTTTATTTATTTATTTATTTTTTATTTTTGGCTGTGTTGGGTCTTCGTTTCTGTGCGAGGGCTTTCTCTAGTTGTGGCAAGCGGGGACCACTCTTCATCGCGATGTGTGGGCCTCTCACTATCGCGGCCTCTCTTGTTGCGGAGCACAGGCTCCAGATGCACAGGCTCAGTAGTTGTGGCTCACGGGCCTAGTTGATCCGCGGCATGTGGGATCTTCCCAGACCAGGGCTCGAACCCGTGTCCCTTGCATTAGCAGGCAGATTCTCAACCACTGCGCCACCACGGAAGCCCCTATAATGCAATACTAATATATTTAATTTCATACTCAAATTGTTCCAGCTTTGGCCATTGGGAGCTCCTGTGTCCCTTTGACATACTGTCATTGATTTTATTTTTTAGCACTTCCTTACTTTCTGGCACTGAAAGATGCTCCATGTACATCTTGGATAATTCTGGCCAAAAACCTAGAATGGCCAGTTCTTCAAGAACTGAAAGAAATAGACAGATGTAGTAGCCATACTGTATAAGAGAACATTCTCTAATCCTCCCTTCAATCTTTATGATATTAATGTCATTCATTTCACTTACTCCTATGGTATAATAACCCAGTAAGTTTTTACTATTATTGCTTTACATGGTTACTTTTAGATATATGAAGAATAAGAAAAGTAAAAGATTTATTTTACCCCAATTTTTTCCTTCTCCTATGTGACAAAATTCATATAAATCTAGGTATCTGCTGTATACTATTTCTTTCTGTGTTTTAATATTTTCACAGGCAAATCTGCAGAAGAATTCCCTCAATTTTTGTTTCTTGAGCATATATTTATTTCTTTTTCATTTTTGAAGTATAATTTCAATAGATATATAATTCTAGTGTTTTTTTTTTTTTTAAACAGTTTTGCTGCAGTTACTGACAAGAAGCCCACTACAATACTTTCTCTGTTTGGATTTTATTTCAGTTTGGATATAGTATTCCTATGAGTAGTGTTTTGTTTTGTTTTGCTTTTAGTCTGTTTGGTGTTATTTGAGCTTCCTGGAGCCATGGTTTGGTGTGTATTATTAACTTTGAAGAATTTTGGCTATTATTACCTCAAATATTTCTTGTGCTCCAGTTTCTCTTTCTTCTATTTTGGTATTCTAACTATGTATATGTTACACCTGTTTAAATTGTCACACTGTACTTTGATGTCCTGTTTTGTTTTTTGCATTCTCTTTTCACATTTCAGCAGGAGAAATTTCTATTGACCTTTCATCAAGCTCACTCCTCTTTCTTTGGAAATTTTTAGTACACTGATGTGCCCACCAAAGGTGCTTTTCATTTTTGTTACAGTTTTTTTTTCCTAGCGTTTTCTTTATCCTTATCTTAGAGTTTCTAACTCTCTGCTTATCTATCTCTCTGCTTACATTCCCCATCTGTGCTTGCATGCTCTTGACATTTTACTTTAGGGTCCTCAATATATTTATCATAGTAATGTTAAATTTCCTGTATGATAATTCCAACATCTTTGCCATATCTGAGTCTCATTCTGATACTTGCTTTGTCTCTTCAGACTGTGATTTTTCTTGCCTTTTAACATTCCTCATGATTTTCTGTTAAAAACAAGATGGGATGTAGAGGAACTGAGGTACACAGGCTTTTGGTGAGAGGTTTTATTTTAATCTGCTGAGGAATTTGGCTGTGTTTAATGTTTGCTGTAACTGTAGATGTCAAAGGCTTCATATTCATCTAATGTCATTGTTTGTATCTCCCTTGTTGACTTCGGGCTTCCTAAATACTTCTCCACAAAGAGTGCTCATGTCTTGTATCTTGTAGACATAATTCATTGTTGTTATACTGGAGCCTTGTTGATGTGGTGGTGAAGATTGAGAATGGGCATGTACTCTAAAATTGCATGATTAAATCTGTCTTTCAATGTGCCTGTGTTTCTTGGGTATGACATTCACAAGCGTTTCTTAGTTTTCCCCCCATCCTTAGGTGTAAAAAGAAAGCTAGAGGAAGCAGAGTGGGAGAAATGCCCTTTCCCCAGATGGGATAAGATTCTGGTAAAGTTTTCTCTTGAAAAGTGGCTGTTGGTTATACAAAATGCTCTGAAATATTTTACAATGACTATTCTGCCCATCTTTCTGCCATAATCATGGGAGACCTTTTCCAGCTCTCACTGTGAGACCTGATGTGGTTCCTGGAGGTAAAATCCACAAAAGTGTAGGGTCTCCAAGACTGTGGCCCCAAGTAGTCTGTCATTCTCATTCTGGTCTACACTCAGGTTCCAGCAAGTCATCAAAATTACCACTTAAGTATTCCTACCAGTTTATGCCTTCAGCTGCTTCTTTTCCAGGTAAGTGGATCTGGGCTGTGACTCTGGATTCACCTAGTAAGTAACCTGACTCTCCAGATTTCAGTGTAGTAGTTTGCCCCAAAACCCCAGTTCTCTGATGGGTGGAAGAAAAGTCATTACTTTAAAGTTGTTCAGCACTTCCTTTTTTTAAGGGTGGGAGTGACAACTTCCAACATTTTTACACGTAGGATCTAGTTACATGTAACTAGAAGTCCAGCAATTTGAATTTAATGTGATTTTCTATGGTTTTCTTTGGATTTATCCTTAGATTTTTTGAGTATCTTGTATCTGTGGGTTTATTTTTTTATAAAATTTTGAAAACATTTGATCATATTCATTTATTTTTTTCTCTTCCAATTGCACATATTTTTGATTGCTTGATAGTGTCCTATGGGTCATTAATTCATTGTTTTTAAATTTTCTCTAAGTTCATCACTACTTCATCTTTATTACTTTAACCAGCAAATTCCAGTTGACTCAATCAGTTGCGATTGCTATCCTCTCTTATGAGTCTCATTCCATGTACTGTGGTATACATAATGACTTAAAGCAGAATGCCAAGTAGCAATATAGCTCACATCATTCAGTCTCTTCCCTCATAGATCACAGGCATTCTCTTCCTGTGGTCCAATGTCTAAAACAAAACGTGTGTGTATTTCATAAAGTTGTCTACTTAATAGCAGGAGGCAATTTCAGTTCTAGTTATTCCTTTATGGTTAGAAAAAGAAATGCCTTATGTGTTTTTTGCCCAACTTGTAAGTAACATTTAATTGTGTTTAAAACTGCAACAGCATATAAAGTGTTGTGTTGTATTTCCTCCTTTTCCCATTCTAGATCCATTTGTCACATTTTTGCAGTCCTTGGGTTTTGGATCCTGCCCTTCATACAGTAAATCAGCCTGACCTCCATGTCCATTTTCATTAGGTCAGATGACAAGATGAGAAAATGAAGTCAAAGTATTATCTGTTTGTCTTTATGCTTCTTAGTCTAGCATTATTTGCCACTGTCAGCATTTTTCAAATGAAGGTCATAGCTGATATCAGGTAGTCCCTGTGCCCTGACTAAAGGTCTTGCTGATCTCTGGCAACAGCTTCTTTCCCTTAACACTTCCTTCATAGCAACTCTTTTTGATGGTTCCTGACTCAATTCCAAAAAAATTTATAAATTGTTACTTAATAAAAGTTTCCAATTATTCTTTTAATTTTACCATGTGTGAGCATCTGACCACAAAAAAAGGTTGTGACTGAAATGTTTTGAGATAGGTATATGAGATTATTCTTACTTAGAAACATACAGCAAGATCTTTATAAGAAACTAGATAACGTCCTAGAAATGAGCTATATGACACTTTATCTTTCTTCTGTGAGAAAAAACAATAAACATTATTTTTTTAAGTCAGTCCCTTCAATGTAATATGAAATAAAAAATGATCTTTTACAACCAATGAAGGAAAACACAGACTATTTTTCCCAGTGCCCTTGATCTTGAATAATAGCTACATTTCATAGCCAACTACTGCTTAATTTATATATTTTGTGTATAGCACTGTATTCAATTTTGCCAAGCCATATTACACTGAGTGAGAATAGAAATTTATTGTGAAAATTCCAGGGAACAAAAACAGGTATTTTCCTTACCTTTAAATTTTTGAAGAAACATAAGTCAAAAATAAAAATTATCTAAGGAAGAAAAAAATGTACACAAATTACACTCACATATTAAAAAATGTAAGGAAGTATTTAGAAAAATAAATTACATTGTCATTAACTTTTTTCCCCCTTGGAAGCCACATTTTTCAGGTGAAAAGCCATTGGGATTCCGATTGGTGTGAACTTGCTATTCAGATAGAAGTATTTACTTGTAGCATGTTTCCTTGGAACTCATGATAAAAGTAAGATTTCATCCCTGGGTGATCACTACATGATTAAAAGAACTGTTTGTTATTCACATTAATACTCCAATCATCTAAAGATTTTTTTAATATATTATTTTTTAATTTGAATATGCCTTCCATCTAAGGAATTTTTATAAAAATAAAAAGAAGCAGAGGAAAGGAAAACCTAATCTGATCTGACAAAATAATATCTCATCCATAAGAATATATTTGACTATTTCATTCTCTCTGTATATGTTACCTCAAACATTTAAAAAGTTGAGACTGTTAGAACACACACAAAAAGGAAAATGTTCAAATACAAAATATTCCTGTTTCTCAAATAAGAAATAAGCTATGAAAAGAGAACAAAAAACAAAACAAAACAAAACAACAAAACACCCATAAAAGGATTAAATTCTAAAAGTTCAGTTTTCTTTTTTATTCAAAGTACTTTCCTTCACAATATTTATTATTTAATCTATGCCATAGGAAATTCCAATTGTTATAAAACACTAAGCATTTTTTCTAAATAAAAGTAATAATTTCATATATATGAAAAGTGTGGAAAAACTAATTTTAAAAATAATTAGAAGAATATGTGTGTGCATTTTGTGCTTTACTGGTGTTGTTCAGTTCTTAACATGATGCCAATTAATATTAGTTTTATCCATTTATTTGAGGTCCATTTATATTTATTATGGCCATATGTAGGAGCTATCAGGCTATCAGTTAGTAGAGAATTAAGAAATATTTCTGGCTTAAAGAATGTATCTCAGTTCACTATTAGGAAACAGAAACCCAAAGTTAATAGGGTATGTGACAAACATAGTTTGTATAAACTAAGCTAGAGGAAAAAGAATTATTGTGATGGAAAGTTTTAGTATGTCTGAAGTTGAGTATCCTGGAGGGCTGGGCAGCAGCCCAAGGGCACTGATGCCTGAGACAGAAAAACTAAAGGAGATACCAGGGTACTGAAAGAGCCTGTCCCACTTCACATTTTTCTCCTGTTTTTTTTTTTTTTTTAAACTTCAGCAATTCCTATTTTAAGCAGTTTTAACATTCTTAATCATATACCCGCCAATATCTGAGAATCTGATTAAATGAAACAAACAAACAAAAAATCAAAAAAACCTCTTGTAGAACCATACTGGGTATAAATGACAAGGTCTTTTAAAACATATCTGAAGTCCCCAAAGTGGTCTCTGCCACATAGTATTACTAAAATTATGGTTCATGTGATGCTTTTTTTCATAGTTATAATTTGAACTGTAGCCTTTGCTATCTGCTCAGATAAGCTGCATAATTCATTTTCTTATTGTTTGAAATAAAAATTAATAGTGATTTACTTTTAATTTTTTTGTTGCAAAGTACCTGTCATGAAAATAAACACGTTGAAATGTATGAGGTATATACAATCAAATTTAATCTTATTTGTATATATAGCATATACTGTGGAATTTGTTTGAAAAACTTTGCTAATGAATTTTATAAAATGGAAAGAAAGAACAAAATAGGACAAAACCTCATGATTTTTATTTTGCCTTTTTCATCCCATTGTTTGCCCTCTGATTATAAAAAGCGTTATATGTTTCAATTCAGGCATTTTCAATAACTCCAGAAAGCCTGATTAAAACTTTGCTAGAGTCAACAAAAAGTTTAAACATTTTGACTTGGCAACATTTCCAAAGGCTTATTAATTTATTTTCTATAGAAACATTTCTTTCTAAAACACAATCCATTTATATCTCTACAAGTGATTATATTGTAAAAGGGCTATAATTGAATATAAAACTAAATATATTAGACTAGTTATTATGCATTCTAATATTTTGGAATTTTTCTTACATATGTATTTGACATATTTTGCATATTTTAGTAATTACATAACTTTATTTAAACTATATGCAAAGAAATATTAAAATACTGAGGTAAAGCTAGACTTAAAAATGTATGTACCATCAATCTTTTGAAAATATATATATATATATATATATATATATATGCTCTGGAGTCTATCATTATTTTTCTGCAGGCACTAATTAACAATTTATTACTTCACAACTTCACTTTATCCACCAACAAATGTGTGCTGAATTCTTACTATGTTCAAGGTGATGTATGTGTTTACATACATGTGTATATATGTATATTTTTTTCTTATAATTCTTTCCATATTTTTAGATGCTTTTATGAGTTCAGTGACTTCAGTTAGTGAATGTGATCATGATGAGAATGTAGGTAAAATATGGCCCTGACAGTTACATTTTAAATGTAGAAACTAAAAAAAGGATAAAATTGTATATATTGATAATGCTTCCATAATATCTATTTATAACACTGAAACACATGTATGTGCTTAAAAGATAATATGTTGTCAAAAAGAAATAATATAAAGTACTAAAATATAATGTATAAATTATAAATACTTAAGGAAACATTAGATTATTCAAAAATGTTGTAATAGTGTTTTGTGGAGTCCTCAGTATTGTTATCTGTGCACATTTAATTGCATGCTTCCAATATCTAAGAGTAGAGCTTTGATTTTCATGTTGATGAACCTATTAAACAACAAAGACCAAGAAGAAGAATTAATGGACTAATGATATCAAAAGACTGAGACACATCTAGGAGAAGTCAGTAATGCGTTTCAAACAAGAATTTTCTCTAAATCAGTGTGTGAATTTCCAAATCAATGTACTAAATTTGGATAGACATATTAGTCCACATGAGGCATTGTAATCAGTTACTGGGTTAAATTAACAGAATAAAATGTAGATGGGCTCCCAGTAAGGGGATACCATCAAACCTAACGTACTAATGAACCTAAGATCCACAGTTGTTTGCTGACCCTAAGATATATCTGTGCAAAAAAACACTGACTTATTGTTGCCAAAGAATCAATGTGACAATCCTACTCCTGAGAATTTAGCAAACTGAGTATACTGACGTATTGCTTCTACTCCTCACAAGGCTGCCTTACTGCACTGCAAGGAGTCAGATTATAGCTAACACCCCCCACCCAGAGTCATATTCTGTGGAATCATACAATGCTGAAAACAAAATTATTGTTCTACCATCCATTCAATTTTCTCACAAGTACATCTGCTTCATGCAAATTTGATCACAAGAATCCTACCTGCAAGTAAACATGAGGAATGTATTGCATTGGCCAAAAGTTTCGTTTGTTTTTTTCGGTTAGATGGCTCTAGTAGCACTTATTTGCCTTTAATTTCATTTGAAAGAATTTCGTTAGATTGTATGTGACAGCTGTCACATCAGTGTGCATTTAAAAAAAGACTTATCAAAACTGGTGAATTTTTGTGTAGCCATTTTAATACTGAAGATGAAAGAAAAAAAGCAACATTTTCAGCCTATTATGCTTTATTATTTCAAGAAAGGTAAAAACTCAACTGAAACTCAAAAAAGATTTGTGCAGTGTATGGAGAAGGTGTTGTGACTGATCGAACATGTCAAAAGTGGTTTGCGAAGTTTCGTCCTGGAGATTTCTCACTGGACGATGCTCCACGGTTGGATAGACCAGTTGAAGTTGACAGCGATCAAACTGACACATTAATTGAGAACAATCAATGTTATACCATGCAGAAGATAGCCGACATACTCAAAATATCCAAATCAAGTGTTGAAAATCATTTGCACCAGCTTGGTTATATTAATCGCTTTGATGTTTGGGTTCCACATAAGTTAAGCAAAAAAAAACCTTCTTGACCGTATTTCCACATGCGATTCTCTACTTAAGCGTAATGAAGATGTTCCGTTTGTAAAACAAATTGTGACAGGTGATCAAAAGTGGACGGGCTTCCCTGGTGGCGCAGGGGTTGAGAGTCCGCCTGCCAAGGCAGGGGACACTGGTTCAAGCCCTGGTCTGGGACGATCCCACATGCCGCGGAGCAACTGGGCCTGTGAGCCACAATTGCTGAGCCTGTGCGTCTGGAGCCTGTGCTCCGCAACAAGAGAGGCCGCGATAGTGAGAGGCCCGCGCACCGCGATGAAGAGTGGCCCCCGCTTGCTGCAACTGGAGAAAGCCCTCGCACAGAAACGAAGACCCAACACACCCAAAAATAAATAAAGAAATAAATTAAAAAAAAAAAAAAGTGGATACTGTACAATAATGTGGAATGGAAGAGATCGTGGGGCAAGAGAAATGAACCACCAACAAGCACACCAAAGGCCTGTCTTCATCTAAAGAAGGTGGTGTTGTGTATATGGTGGGATTGGAAGGGAGTCCTCTATTATGAGATCCTTCTGGAAAACCAAATGATTAATTCCAACAAGTACTGCTCCCAGTGAGACCAACTGAAAGCAGCACTCGATGAAAAGCGTCCAGAATTAGTCAACAGAAAACGCATAATCTTCCATCAGGATAATGCAAGACCACATGTTTCTTTGATGACCTGGCAAAAACTGTTACAACTTGGTTGAGAAGTTCTGATTCATCCGCTGTATTCACCAGACATTGCATCTTTGGATTTCCATTTATTTCCGTCTTTACAAAATTCTCTTAAAGGGAAAAATTTCAATTCCCTGGAAGACTGTAAAAGGCACCTAGAACAGTTCTTTGCTAAAAAAGATAAAAAGTTTTGCAAAGACAGAATTATGAAGTTGCCTGAAAAATGGCAGAAGGTAGTGGAAAAAAGGGTGAATACATTGTTCAATAAAGTTCTTGGTGAAAATGAAAAATGTGTCTTTTATTTTTACTTAAAAACTGAAGGTACTTTTTGGCTAGCCCAATAGTATTTAGGTTGCTTATCTTTACACTATAGGAAGGCAAGCCAGGAAAGAGAAGTTTGCTTTTTTGCGTTTTGTAATAGTCCGTAATTCTCACCATGAATTTCTTCATTTCTCAAAGTCATCCCTGTGCCTTCTTCCACAACCACTTATCCTCTGAAAACCAAAAGTGTTTTATTTCAAATTCAAATGTAATGATATAATTTCCATGCTTAAAACTCCACACCATTTCCCCACTGTCCCTTCAATAAAGAACATCTTTAGTATGACCCAGGAACTCTGCTTGGTCTGTTCCCCCCTCTGTGAGGTCCTTTGTATATACTGTCTCCTCTTGTTTAGAAAACCAGAACTAGGTCAACCTTTCTACTCCACTTAGTAAAGCTCTATTTTTCAATAAAGTACCTTTTGATAATCAGGTCAAACATCACTTCCTTAACAGATAGTAGGGCATAACATCCAAGACTGAGTTAGAATACCAGCTCCAGCATATAATCTGGTGGAGCCTTAGGCGGATTACTCAAACATTTTGTGCCTTGGTTTCTTAATCTGTAACATGGGGAATTCATGCTATTTCCCTCATAAAATGATTGTGAGTATTGAATGAATTAATACATGGTAAGGGCTTAGAATGTAGAATAAGTACCAGATAAATAGTAAAGAGTCAGTAGTGGCTATTTTAATTATTATGCTTCAGGAAAAGCTATCCTGATCTTAACGACTAGGTATATTTTCTCTTTTTAAGAGGTGCTTAGACCTATCTGAGATGTAGATTTTACACTTATTTTTGCCTTGTCACTCTAGAAATTAAGATTTTCAATGGTAGCAACCATGTCACTATTTTAACTCTCTTAAATGCTGAAAAATGACCTGACACATAATAAGTAGTTAACAAATGTTTGCTGAATGACTAAATGGAAATCAGGGTGAGGAACTTCTTTGTAACTTCATAGCTCTTTTTTTTTCATTCTTTTTGCCTTCCACCTGGGAACGTTTTATTCCTTTATGTGCAAGCTCACTGATTCAGCTGGGTCCATCTTACCAATGATCCATCAAAGATGTTCATTTCTGTTACACTGTTTCTGATTTTTTAGTTTTTCCTTTTGATTCTTTCTCAGAGTGCTCATCTCTCCAATTACATTACCTATCTGTTCTTGCACAGTGTCTCTTTTTTCATTAGAGCTCTTAACATTTTCATCCTGAATATTTTACACTTTACAGAGACCCAAAATCTGTGTCTTATCTAGGTCTCATTCTAATATTTGCTTTGTCTCTTCAAATTTTTTTCTTGCATTTTAGTATGCTTTGTAATTTTTTGCTTTAACTCAGAAAGGAAATATTGGTTAATAGGAACTAAAGTTAATAGGCCTGTAGTGTGAGGTTTTATGTTATTTTGGGTAGGAGTTGAGCTATGTTTAATGTTTTCTGTAGCCAGAGCATTCAAATTCCTCTAATGTCCTTTTTCTTCTATCTCCTGTTGTCTTTGTGCTTCCCTAAGAACTTGTCCTTAGGTAGAGTCTGCCATGCAGCTCTTTCAGCTATATCTTATTTTTATAATACTGGGGCTTTGTTGGAGTGCTGGTAAGGTGTGGTGCAAAGAAAGCATTCAGTGAGCTTATGATTAAATTTCAGTCTTTAATGGGCCTGTGTCCCTGGGCTGTGACTTTTACAAGTGTTTCTTAGATCCCCTTTCCTTAGGTGAGACAGAAAACCTGTTGGGGAAGGCCTGGAGTCAAGATAGTGCCTTCTCCCAGGTTGGATAAGGCTCTGGTAAAGTCTTTTCCCCTAAAGGATAGGCCTTTTTAAATGGAAAATGCTCTTGGTGTATTGTGTTTCTCAACTATTTATTTCCCCTCCCATGGCAGAGCTAACAGAGGATATTTCTTGGCTGTTCACTGTGAGAACTTGGTGAGGTTCTTGGAGGTAAAACGCCGTGAAAGTGGGGGCCTCCCTTAGACTGTGGTTCTTAGAAAATGTTTTAGTCTTATGTCACTCTACACCTAGCCTCCAGCAAATTATCAAAATTAGCATTTAAATAAGCCCAAGAGTTCACATTTCCAGTTCCTTCTGCTGCAGGTTAGCTGATTTTGGCAGTGACTATCAAAGTCCTCTGTTTCTCCAGATTTTTAGGTGGCAGTTTGTCCTGCAACATCAGCTATTAGATAAATTCAAGAAAAACCATTGATTTTCATCTGTTTTTTGTTCATTTTTATTTTCTGGTTGTAAAAATGAGAGTGACTCTTTAAGTGTCAGAGCTGAAACTATAAGTTCTATGCCTCTGTAATTTTAAATTATATACTTGCACCTCAATTTCTTGTTCCATGATCCATCAATTAGAGGAAACACCTATTGATTTTCCACCTTATAAAATGAAATGGTTACTGTCTTCCTTCTCTTACTTTCATCTCCTAACCTAGTAAATCACTTATATGTTAAATATGTCTATTGCATAGAGTGTATATCAGGAGTCCCCAACCCTCAGGCTGCGGACCAGTAACCGCTCCACGGCCTGTTAAGAACCGGGCCACGCAGCAGAAGCTGAGCGGCGGGCAAGCGAGCTAAGCTTCATCCGCCGTTCGCTCCCCATGGCTCGCATTACCGCCTGAACCATCTCCCTTTCGCGTCCCGTCTGTGGAAAAACTGTCTTTCACGAAACTAGTCCCTGGTGCCAAAAAGGTTGGGGACCGCTGGTGTATATGACATACACTGTAATGTATGCTCTTGAGGGCAAGGATTTTTGCTTTGTTGTGTTTTGATTCACAGCTAATCCAGGAGAATGTCTGGAATATAGTAAGCCTTCAAATAATATTTATTGAATAAGAGAATGAATGAATCCAAAGTGAATAAGAAACTAGCTGTACTTTCAAGTAGTTGGCAACTGTATTACAAGAGATGAAACATAAACAAATTCAGAGAGACTGATATTAGAGTAAATGTATGGCCCACAATGATTTCAGACAGTTTTTAGAAAAAGCCAAATGACTGTCTCCCAAAATATTTCAAGGGCATTTGTCTTGGTTTTGCAGACACAGAAGTACAGCTTGTAAGAATGCTGCTGGTAAGTCATCAGGGACAGGATTATATGACCCATACTTACAAGAATAATAAATATAAATAATTTACTAATTGAATAGTAAAATATAATTGGCAAAGAAGCAGAAATTAAATTTCTCTTCTAAATATTTTCTCTATGAAATCGTGTCATGTGTGGAAAACTAAGTTATAAATAGAAGATTGCTTACTGAACATAAAATCAAAATAAAAAGATATTGCTCTATAATTTACAAGCTTACCAGTATCTGGCTAAATCAACTGGATGAACGTATGTCCAGAAATGTAATATTTCCAATCAAGAGAGCCCTTGGGCCAGAGATTTCTATTCCCTAAGAGGTGCTTCTATCAATCTAGTCTCTGCCTCACTACCTTGATAATTTTTATTGTATTTCCATTTCTGATCAACATTCTCACTCTGATTAATGCAATTCTTAAAGTTAGGTTTTTGTCATAGTTTGTTTACTGTAGAATCTCAAACTTGTTGGATTGTACTTGTCTCTAATGTTATTCCGCATGTTTTGGTTTGACTCATTACCTATTATTTCTAAATTTTAAATCCAAAATAGACCTTATCTCCAAATTTCCATGTTTACAAAGATGCTGTATAACCTACAACACTGTCAACTACATGTTCACAAGTAATTACAGCATACAACATAAGATGTACTAAAAGAGAAGTACAAAAGAGTGTTGTGACATATGTGAGAAGGGGAAACAAGAGGAACAATAGGGAAATCAGAGGAGTCTTCATAGACAAGACAGATTTGCATTACTTTTTAATTTTACTCAACCTCCATGGTGTTATAAAGTCCAATATTTAAGCAGGACATTTAAAAATAGAGAAAGAAAAACGATGATCATTGAATTTTACCCTTTTAAAGAAATAATTACACAGAGAAAAGTAACCATGATGTTAGCAAAACGCATTGTACATATGCATGTATATATGTTTATGTGTGTGTGTATCTTTTCCCTGGCCAAGGAATTTCCTTAATTCAAGAGGTGACTACTTGGTACGGAAAAAATTGGGGATTCAATCCCGAGAATGGTGAAAATTCTCATCAGAATCTGTGAGATTAGGCATGATTCTCAAAAACTTGTAAATTCCAGTCAGTCTCCAGAAATTCCAGTTAGTCTCCATTGCTGCATAGCTTTGAAATCCCAGTCTCCATTGCTTCTTTATGGTCATCCCTTCTTAGAATAGAGGTGGGGATTTTAAGGGATATGAAAAACTTTTGTCAAAATTACCTGGGAGACTTTTTAAATTTTTTTAATTACTGCACCTACTTGTATTTTCTTGTGGAAAGAAAATAGGATTGTTAGAGTAGCTGCATATTTGCATGACAAAGTTGTCTAAAAATCCGATTTTCCCCTTCAAGACTGAAAATAAGGCTCCTAGCTATCTATTTGTTGTTTTAATAACAGTAACTTGAGGTACAAAAGAAAAGCTGGTATTGTAGCTAGATATTATGAGGAGCAGATTGCTCCGTTCCAGCTCCTGCCTCCATACATACCCAACATACTTCCATTACTACATTACTGTTTTTCTCTGACTGTAGAATGTGCACTGAGGATACTAAGTAATCATGGAAGAAACGAGAATAAATAAACTCAACCTTGCATATTAGTGCCATATTTCTCCTACATGCGTGTTTTTCTATTTCAGCTGAGCCTTAAGGTTACCTAGGAAAGCTTTATGTTGCCCCCACCTACCATCCTCTATAATTTTCTATAATGATTATTTGAAATTTTCAGCTTTCTCCTGCTTCCCACAACCCCAGTATGTCTGTATTTACACCAGCCTACTTTCAAATTCCAATAACTTCTTGTGTTCTCCATGTACTACTTTCAGAAATTTCCTCTGCAAAAATAGTCCAAAGTACCCATTTCCATTTCTGTTCATTTCTCTGTCTACTACAATAAATGTTCCATATAACTAAAGAACTTAGTCCTTCCTAAATGAATAACATCCCTATCTACATTAAATTAAGAATTTCGCAGTTATTTCATTTGACTTCATTGCATCAATTTATACTGTCAATTCCTTCCTTCTCATTATAATTTTACTTTAGTTTTCAAAATATTTTTGTGAGGGGGTGCCCCTGCTATTCTAGTTGCTACATATTCTCTTCTTTTGTGATTTACTCTTTCCCCATTTATTCTTTAAATTTAAGGCCTCTGACATTATCCCTTTGTTCCTCATTTCTTTCACTCTGGTCATGGGATAATTGATTAGTGCCCTTGTATTCAACCTCCTATGGGTGACTGTCTCTGAAGTTTATGTCCCCAGTCCAAATCCTCTTCTAAACTTCAGATCTACATTCCATTTGCCCACTAAACCTTCCACTTCATATCCCACATTTTAGTTCATTTCTAAAATGAACAAATTAAAACTTACATAGCATTGGGAAGAATGGGAATGGGGAAAACACAATTCACACTTTTGTCCAATCTAGAAACCTGGTAGTTAAAAATGACTCCTCAATCCCCCTTAAAAAACATGTAGGTGATGATACCTCTCTTTTATTTTTACACCTCATTATCACCAGAATCCAACTAATCTTTTTCAATCCATTTCCAAATTAGTGGCATTAGATCCTCTCTCACTAGTATTAGCATGTGAGCCTCCTAACTGATCTTCCAGACTCCTGAATAATCCTTTTTAACACTTTCTCATACGATTCTATTTTCCATACTACTTCCAGATTGGAATATAATACAAGAATGATTATTATTAAACCTTGTTAAAATTCTTCAATGTTTCTGATTTATTCAATATCAATTGAATCTATTCAGTAATGACTACAAGTACCTCTATGATAGAGATCTTTCACATCTACTATATCATCTCACCTCTTCTCTTCTTATACTATATGATTCAGTCAGCCTAAATTGCAAACCCATTTTCAATGGCATCAAAAACAGTAAAATACTTAGAAGTAAAGTTAAGCAAAGAGGTGAAAGATCTGTATGCTAAAAACTATAAGATATTAATGAAAAAAATCGTAGAAGACTTAAATGGAAGTGTACACCATGTTCTTGGATTGGGAGAATAAATGTCATAAAAATGTCCAGACTACCCAAAGAAATCTACAGATTCAGTTCAGTGCAATCCCCATCAATGTTCCAATGCCACTTTTCACATAAATGGGAAAAAAAATCCTAAAATTCATATGGAACCACAAAAGACCCTGAGTAGCCAAAGTATACTTAGGAAGGAAGAAAAAAGCTGAAAGCATTGCACTTCCTGGTTTCAAACTATATTACAAAGCTATACTAATCAAAAGAGTATGGTGCTGGCATTAAAAAAAGATAGACCTATAGAGCAAAATAGAGAGCTCATCAGTAAACCCACACATACAGAGTTATCTAATCTTTGACAGGAGTGCCAAGGACACACAATGAGGAAAGGATAGTATCTTCCATAAATGTGATGAGGAAACTGGATATCAACATGCAAAAGAATGAAACTGGACCCTTATCTTACACCACTCACAAAGTTAATTCAAAATGAATTAAAGGCATATATAAGACCTGAAATCATAAAAATCCTAGGGGAAAAAAAAGTATAAGGAAAAAGCCCCTTGAAATTGATCTTTAAAATTTATTTTTTGGATATGATTCCAAAAACACAGGTGGCCAAAACAAAAATATACAAGTAGGACTACAGCAAATTAAAAAGCTTCAGCAGAGCAAAAGAAGCAATCAAGAAAATGCAAAGGTAACCTACAGAATGGGAGAAAATATTTGCAAATCATATATATAAAAGGGGTTAATATTAAAAAATATATAAGGAACCCACAGAACTTCATAGCAATAATAATAATAATAATAATAATCCAATTTAAAAATGGACAAAGTACCTGAACAGACAGTTCTCCAAAGAGCATATAAATAGCACAAAGGTACATGAAAAGGAGCTCAATATCACTAGTCATCAGGGAAATGCAAATCAAAATCACAATGAGATATTACTTCACATATGTTAGGATGTCTATTATCCAAAAGACATAAAGTAAGTGTTGGTGAGGGCGAGGAAAAAGAGAATCCTTTTACACTAATGGTAGGAATGTAAACTGGTACAACCATTATGGAAAACAGTATGGCGGATCCTCAGAAAATTGAAACTAGAACTACCATGTCATCCAGCAATCCCACTTCTAGGTATTTCTCAAAAGAAAACAGAGAGACCTTTAAGATGGCAGAGGAGTAAGATGTGGAGATCACCTTCTTCCCCACAAATACACCAGAAGTACATCTACATGTGGAACAACTCCTACAGAACACCTACAGACGCTGGTAAAAGACCTCAGACTTCCCAAAAGGCAAAAATCTCCCCACGTACCTGGGTAGTGCAAAAGAAAAAAGAAAAAGCAGAAACAAAAGAATAGGGATGGGATCTGCACCTCTGGGAGGGAGCTGTGAAGGAGGAAAAGTTTCCACACACTAGGAAGACCCTTCACTGGTGGAGACAGGGGTGGCGTGGGGGGGGGGGGGAGCTTCAGAGCCACAGAGGAGAGCGGAGCAACAGGGGTGCAGAGGGCAAAGCAGAGAGATTCCCACACAGAGGATAGGTGCCAACTAGCACTCACCAGCCTGAGAGGCTTGTCTCTCACCCACTGGGGTGGGTAGGGGCTGGGAGCTAAGGCTCCAGTTTTGGAGGTCAGATCCCAGGGAGAGGACTGGGGTTGGCTGCATGAACACAGCCTGAAGGGGGTTAGTGCGCCACAGCTAGATGGTAGGGAGTCTGGGAAAAAGTCTGGAACTCCCTAAGAGGCAAGAGACCCATTGTTTCAGGGTGCGCAAGAAGAGGGGATTCAGAGCACCACCTAAAGGAGCTCCAGAGGGCCGTGGCTATCAGCACGGACCACAGAGACAGTCATGAAATGCTAAGGCTGCTGAAGCAGCCACCAAGAATCCTGTGTGGAAGCACAGGTCACTATCCACACCTCCCCTCCTGGGAGCTTGTGCAGCCCGCCACTGCCAGGGTCCCGTGATCCAGGGACAACTTCCCCAGGAGAACACATGGTGCGCCTCAAGCTGGTGCAACATCATGCTGGCCTCTGCCGCCGCAGGCTTGCCCCACATTCCATACCCCTCCTTCCCCCAGCCTGAGTGAGCCAGAGCCCCCTAATCACATGCTCCTTTAACCCCGTCCTGTCCGGGCAGGAAGAGAGTTCCTCAGGCAACCTACATACAGAGGCTGGGCCAATTCAAAGCTGAACCCCAGGAGCTGTGTGAACAAAGAAGAGAAGGGGAAATTTCTCCCAGCAGCCTCAGGAGCAGAGGATTAAATCTCCACAATCAACTTGATGTACCTGCATCTGTGGAATACCTGAATAGACAACGAATCATCCCAAATTGAGGAGGTGGACTTTGGGAGCAACTGTGGACTTGGGGTGTGCTTTCTGAATCTAATTTGTTTCTGGTTTTATGTTTATCTTAGTTTAATATTTAGAGTTTATTATCATTGGTAGATTTGTTTATTGATTTGGTTGCTCTCTTCATTTTTTAAAATATATATAGATATATATATATATATTTTTCCTTTTTCTTTTTTTGTGAGTGTGCATGTGTATGCTTCTTTGTGTGATTTTGTCTGTACAGCTTTGCTTTTACAATTTACCCTAGGGTTCTGTCTCTCCATTTTGTATTTTGTTTTTTTTTGTGTAGTTTTTAGCACTTGTTATCATTGGTGGATTTGTTTTTTGGTTTGGTTGCTCTCTTCTTTCTTTCTTTCTTTTTTTAATAACTTTTAAATTTTTTAGTTTTTAATAATTTTTTTTATTTTTTATTTTAATAACTTTATTTATTTTATTTCTTTCTTTTTTCTCCTTTTTCTTCTGAGGTGTGTGGCTGACAGGGTCTTGGTACTCCAGCCGGGCATCAGGCCTGGTCCTCTAAGGTGGGAGAACTGAGTTCAGGGCATTGGTCCACCAGAGACCTCCCAGCTCCACGTAATAACAAATGGCGAAAGCTCTCCCACAGATCTCCATCTCAACACTAAGACCGAGCTCCACTCAATGACCAGCAAGCTACAGTGCTGGACACCCTATGCCAAACAACTAGCAAGACAGGAACACAACTCCACACATTAGCAAAGAGGCGGCCTAAAATCATAGTACGGTCACGGACACCCAAAACCACACCTCCGGATGTGGTCCTGCCCATCAGAAAGACAAGATCCAGCCTCATCCACCAGAAAAAAGGCACTAGTCCCCTCCAGCAGGAAGCATACACAACGCACTGAACCAATCTTAGCCACCAGGGCCAGACACCAAAAAAAACGGGAGGTACGAACCTGCAGCCTGCGAAAAGGAGACCCCAAACACAGTAAGTTTAGCAAAATGAGAAGACAGAGAAACACACAGCAGATGAAGAAATAAGGTAGAAACCCACCAGACCAAACAAATGAAGAGGAAATAGGCAGTCTACCTGAAAAAGAATTCAGAGTAATGATAGTAAAGATGATCCAAAATCTTGGAAATAGAATGGAGAAAATACAAGAAACGTTTAACAAGGACATAGAAGAACTTAAGAGCAAACAAATAATG
Source organism: Balaenoptera physalus (assembly GCF_965194825.1). Taxonomy (NCBI): domain Eukaryota; kingdom Metazoa; phylum Chordata; class Mammalia; order Artiodactyla; family Balaenopteridae; genus Balaenoptera; species Balaenoptera physalus. Next base: position 56,402,833 of record NC_138883.1, on the reverse strand, counting down.
ATGAACAGGACAATAAATGAAATTAAAATTTCTCTAGAAGTAATCAATAGCAGAATAACTGAGACAGAAGTACGGATAAGTGACCTGGAAGAAAAAATAGTGGAAATAACTCCCATAGGGGAGAATAAAGAAAAAAATAATGAAAAGAAATGAGGACAGTCTCAGAGACTTCTGGGATAACACTAAACATACCAATATTCGAATTATAGGGGTTCCAGAAGAAGAAGACAAAAAGAAAGGGACTGAGAAAATATTTGAAGAGATTATAGTTGAAAACTTCCTTAATGTGGGAAAGGAAATAGTCAAGTCCAGGAAGTGCAGAGAGTCCCATACAGCATAAATCCAAGGAGAAACATGTCAAGACACATATTAATCAAACTATCAAGCATTAAATACAAAGAAAAAATATTAAAAGCAGCAATGGAAAAACAAAAAATAAAACAAAAACTAATATACAGGGGAATCCCCCTAAGGTCAACAGCTGATCTTTCAGCAGAAACACTGCAGGCCAGAAGGGAGTGGCAGGACATATTTAAAGTGATGAGAGGGAAGAACCTACAACCAAGATTACTGTACCCAGCAAGGATCTCATTCAGATTTGAAGGAGAAATCAAAACCTTTACAGACAAGCAAAAGCTAAGAGAATTCAGCACCACCAAACCAGCTTTACAACAAATGCTACAGGAACTTCTCTAGGCAGGAAATACAAGAGAAGGAAAAGACCTACAATAACAAACCCAAAACAATTAAGGAAATGGTAATAGGAACATACATAACGATAACTACCTTAAATATAAATGGATTAAATGCTCCAACCAAAAGACATAGACTGATGAATGGATACAAAAATAAGACACATATATATGCTGTCTACAAGAGACTCACTTCAGACCTAGGGGCACATACAGACTGAAAGTGAGGGGATGGAAAAAGATATTTCATGCAAATGGAAATCAAAAGAAAGCTGGAGCAGCAATTCTCATATCAGACAAAATACACTCTAAAATAAAGACTATTACAAGAGACAAAGAAGGACACTACATAATGATCAAGGGATCAATCCAAGAAGAAGATATGATAATTGTAAATATTTATGCACCCAACATAGGAGCACCTCAATACATAAGGCAAATGCTAACAGCCATAACCGTAACACAATCATAGTAGGGGACTCTAACACCCCACTTTCATCAATGGACATATCATCCAAAATGAAAATAAATAAGGAAACACAAGCTTTAAATGATACTTTACACAAGATGGACTTAATTGATATTTATAGGACATTCCATCCAAAAACAACAGAATACACTTTCTTCTCAAGTTCTCATAGAACATTCTCCAGGATAGATCATATCTTGGGTCACAAATCAAGCCTTGGTAAATTTAAGAAAATTAAAACGTATCAAGTATCTTTTCTGACCACAACGCTATGAGACTATATATCAATTACAGGAAAAAAAACATTAAAAGGATCATACACCATGATCAAGTGGGGTTTGTCAGAGGAATGCAGGGATTCTTAATATATACAAATCAATCAATATGATACACCGAATTAACAAACTGAAGGAGAAAAAACATATGATCATCTCAATAGATGCAGTAAAGCTTTTGACAAAATACAATACCCATTTATGGATAAAACCATCCAGAGAGTAGGCATACAGAGAACTTACCTCAACATCATAAAGGCCATATATGACAAACCCACAGCCAACATCGTTCTCAGAGGTGGAAAACGGAAACCATTTCCTCTAAGATCATGAACAAGAAAAGGTTGCCCACTCTCAACACTATTATTCAACATAGTTTTGGAAGTTTTAGCCACAGCAATCAGAGAAGAAAAAGAAATTAAAAAATCCAAATTGGAAAACAAGAAGTAAAGCTGTCACTGTTTGCAGATGACATGATACTATACGTATAGAAACCTAAAGATGCTCCCAGAAAACTACTAGAGCTAATCAATGAATTTGGTAAACTAGCAGGATACAAAATTAATGCACTGAAATCTCTTGCATTCCTATACACTAATGATGAAAAATCTGAAAGAGAAATTAAGGAAACACTCCCATTTACGACTGCAAAAAAAGAATAAAATACCTAGGAATAAACCTACCTAAGGAGACAAAAGACCTGTATGCAGAAAACTATAAGACACTGATGAAAGAAATCAAAGATGATACAAACAGAGGAGAGATATACCATGTCCTTGGATTGGAAGAATCAACACTGTGAAAATGACTATACTACTCAAAGCAATCTGCAGATTCAATGCAATCCCTATCAAACTACCACTGGCATTTTTCACAGAACTAGAACAAAAAATTTCACAATTTGTATGGAAACACAAAAGACCCCGAATAGCCAAAGCAATCTTGAGAAAGAAAAACGGAGCTGGAGGAATCAGGCTCCCTGACTTCAGACTATATTACAAAGCTACAGTAATCAAGGCACTATGGTACTGGCGCAGAAACAGAAATATAGATCAGTGGAACAGGACAGAAAGCCCAGAGATAAACCCCCACACAAATGGTCACCTTATCTTTGATAAAGGAGGCAAGAATATACAATGGAGAAAAGACTGCCTCTTCAATAAGTGGTGTTGGGAAAACTGGACAGCTACATGTAAATGAATGAAATTAGAACACTCCCTAACACCATACACAAAAATAAACTCAAAATGGATTAAAGACCTAAATGTAAGGCCAGACACTGTAAAACTCTTAGAGGAAAACATAGGCAGAACACTCTATGACATATATCACAGCAAGATTCTTTTTTCCCAGCTCCTAGAGTAATGGAAATAAAAACAAAAATAAACAAATGGGATCTAATGAAACTTAAAACCTTTTGAACAGCAAACAAAACCTTAAACAAGATGAAAAGACAACCCTCAGAATGGGAGAAAATATTTGCAAATGCAGCAACTGACAAAGGAGTAATCTCCAAAATATACAAGCAGCTTATGCAGCTCAATATCAAAAAACCAAACAACCCAATCCAAAAATGGGCAGAAGACCTAAATAGACATTTCTTCAAAGAAGATATACAGATTGTCAACAAACAAATGAAAGGATGCTCAACATCACTAATCATTAGAGAAATGCAAATCAAAACTACAGCGAGGTACCACCTCACACCGGTCAGAATGGCCATCATCAAAAAATCTAGAAACAATAAATGCTGGAAAGGGTGTGGAGAAAAGGGAACCCTCTTGCACTGTTGGTGAGAATGTAAATTGATACAGCCATCATGGAGAAGAGTATGGAGGTTCCTTAAAAAACTAAAAATAGAGCTAACATATGATGCAGCAATCCCACTACTGGGCATATACCCTGAGAAAACTATAATTCAAAAAGAGTCATGTACTACAATGTTCATTGCAGCTCTATTTACAATAGCCAGGACATGGAAGCAACCTAAGTGTCCATTGACAGATGAATGGATAAAGAAGATGTGGCACATATATACAATGGAATATGTCTCAGCCATAAAAAGATACGGAATTGAATTATTTGTAGTGAGCTGAATGGACCTAGAGTCTGTCACACAGAGTGAAGTAAGTCAGAAAGAGAAAAACAAATATCGTATGCTAACACATATATATGGAATCTTAAAAAAAAAGAAAAAGGAAAAGGTTCTGAAGAACCTAGGGGCAGGACAGGAATAAAGACGCAGATATAGAGATTAGACTTGAGGACATGGGGAGGGGGAAGGCTAAGCTTGGACAAAGTGAGAGAGTGGCATGGACTTATATATAGTACCAAATGTAAAATAGATAGCTAGTGGGAAGCAGCTGCATAGCACAGGGAGATCAGCTCGGTGCTTTGTGACCACCTAGAGGGTTGGGGTAGGGCGGGTGGGAGGGATACGCAAGAGGGAGGAGATATGGGATATATGTATATGTTTAGCTGATTCACTTTGTTATAAAGCAGAAACTAACACACCATTGTAAAGCAATTATACTCCGATAAAGTTTTTAAATTAAAAAAAAGGAAACAAAATCAGTATCTCAAAGAGGTATCTGCACTTTTACGTTCATTGCAGCACTATTCACAATAGCAAAGATATGGAAACAACCTAAATGTTCTTCAGTGGATGAATGGATGAATAAATAAATAAATAAATAAATAAATAAATAAATAAATAAATAAATAATTCTACATATATATATATAGATAGATAGATAGATAGATAGATAGATAGATAGATAGATAATGTATATAGATCGATATATCTATATCTATACAGGCATCTTATTCAGCCGTGAGAAAGAAAAAAATCCTGTTATTTGCAACAACATGGATGGACCTGGAGGGCATTATGGTACGTGAAATAGCCAGATAAAGACAGACAAATACTGTGGAGTATCACTTATACGTGGAATCTAAGAAAAAAATTGTTAACTTATAGAAATAGAGTGGTAGTTGCCAAGACCTGGGGAGAGTGGGAAATGAGGAGATGTTGGCCAAAAGGTACAAACTTTCAGTTATAAGATGAATAAGTTCTGAGGATCTAATAAACAGGTAGTAACTATAGTTACTAATACTGTATTTTATACTTGCAAATTTTCGGAGAGAGCAGATCTTAAGAATTCTTGCCACACACACAGTTAACTATGGGAGGTGATAGATGTGTTAACATGATTGTGGTGATCATTGTACAATGTGTATGTGTAGCAAATGATTACCTTGAACACTGCAAGTTTACACAATTTTATGTCAATTATACTTCAGTAGAGCTGGGAAAAAAAAATTACTTGTAGTCCCTATCAGTGCTTTGTCTCTCAAAGAGGGTTAGTTCTTTTTTTCCCCTTTTGGAGCATACTTATCCTCAGTCTCCATCTTTACTTGGCTAACTACTATAGATACTTATAAACTTAGCCAGATATGGCTTCTAAAGAAGTTTATTTGATATTTCTCGACTGATCTATGTATGTATGTATGTTTTATACTTCTATTTCAGTCCATCATTACCTCTTTTATAACTTCTCAAACAGTTTGTGAGCTCCATGAGAGCAGAAATTATGTATACTATCATAGTGCCTAATATTATACCTAAAATCTTATGGGAACTCAACTAGTATTTGTTGAAAAAAGATTAATTCATCAAGACAAAACACATGCCAGAGGGAGGGAAAAACTATGTTTCCATTAGAAAAGGTTAAGACAAAAATCTAACCAAGAATTCCATATCTATTCTATATTTGATTTTTAGGTATCTCAAGCTACTTATAGAGATAAGTTTAAAGGTGCAAATATCTATGTGTCCTTCCTACTGCTTAACATAGTTTTTAATAACTTTAAGTTGATTTTCCATCCTTTAAATATCGAAAAAATTAAAATGTATCTTGTCCACAGTCTGCCTTAACAATTCTTTCCCAGACTAAATTTCTTTCTTCCCTTTAGGAAAATATAAAATATTTAATGTCTTAGTTTTCTCTTTTTACTCCATCAACACTTTCCATTACATAACTAAATTAGCTAATATTTTCCCAGAAACAAAACTGGCTTGATCATTTCAGAGATGGACTCAAAGCAAATTTGACCAAACACGATTCTTCAAGGCTACTATGTTTTATTTAGAATCAAAGAAAATTTGATGAAAATCCTCTTATATTATGTGATACATATACACAACCAAAGGTTTGGCTGGAGGGTAGCCAGTGGCGCTTTGTGGGGAGGGGTCTCCTACGTGCCTTACTTGACCACAAGGCTGTGAAAAAAAAAAAAGAAAACTACCAAAGACAATTAACTCAAAATTATAATTTGTAATTGCCATATTTTTTCATCAATAATTGCCTATACTCCCAGTTTATGTCCTCAATTCTTTAATGATCAAGCATATTTTTATAGAAAGAATGGCACAGGACAACAGTCATTACTTTCTTAAAGATGCCAAACAATTTTTTTTGAGTATTTGAGAAAAATTGTGCTTAAAATTTACAACTGACCAGTGGTCCCTACTGCTGCCCAGTTTTTATGTTTAGATTCTGTACACAGTTTACTTGGGTTTGAGTCAAGCTTTTGTCACCTGTACATTGGGAGATTTGTGGCAAATTCTTTAATTCTTTTTCCTCAGTTTCCTCATCTGCAAAATAATATAATAAGAACACCTACCTCACAGGGTTATTGCATAATATGACTTATGAAAGAGCACAGAAAATCACCTGACAATGGAACGTTTAAAACATTTTAAAAGGCAATAATTCTTATTAATTTAATAATTTTAATTTTCTGATTAAACTATTAATAATCACAGTAAATACTGAAAAAAATACATACAAATTATAACAAAAAAGTCATTTAATTGATTTGTAATTATATGCTAAACACTATTTTATTCCAGGACTTGTAAGAATAATAGGGCTTGCTTTGTTGTTTTGTCTATTTTTAATTATAAAAAAGCCTTTTAAAAATAATTCTCTAAACAAAATGACATTTATAGAGAAACAATGTGACTAGACTCTAACTGAACTACAAAGTACCTAATCAATCAATTTGGGGAAAAATGATATAACAATTCTACCTACCTAAACACTAACTCTGATTCTAATAATCTATGATTTCCTTTGTCAGTGTTTTTATAACTAGCACAATGGGACAGTGTTGTTGAATCATGATGACTATAGTTATTATTTGTATGAAAGATGGCAGTGACAACTTGAGTTAAAAGAAGAGAAACAGCGTGGGGTTTATTGCTTTTATCGATGTTTTCACAAAAAAAAGGGTAAAACAGAATTTATTAAATGGGAAAAATAGAAGAAACATCAGAAATTGGTGGGTAATGGATTTTGTTTATAAAGCAAAAAGAATGAACTGAGATAGGGGCTAATAAGGGGTAAAGCTAATGAGTAGATACGTGATAACGTACCTTTCTCTTTTTCATGGAAATGATCTAAGTGAACATTGATCTAAGGCAAAGGAATGAATAAAATAACTTCATGATCCTGCCCAGAGCCTAGATATTGTAAATTCAAAGCCCTGTGGTGAGATATACAAAAGGAAAAGCAGATTTATTTGTAATAATTGCCTATCATATTAGATCATTTAGTATATGGTGGATAAAACAGAGGGATGTATGTTAATAAAACTCATCGTTATGTTACAAATTTCCCTCTTATAACCATACAGAATCAGCTGGACTGTATTGGGTTTATCAGTAGAAGCATTTGGAATTCTGATTTTTTTCAATTACTCAAATCCCCCATTGTACCCAGATAGAAAAGAAGTGTTGTAAAAATGTCTATTGTAAAAAAGCAGTTTTCAGAACAATGCTGAGTATATAGGACTCATTTATCACCACCATCATATTCAGGTAGTTCCTTTCTGTTTTGAATTTGTAGTGTTTATATTGTTTCTGCGTGAATTAACCTAATAGATGTTTAAATGTATAAATCTTCTTTGTCTGATATTTCAACACATATGTTAAAATTTATTCGTATAATTTTATATGATGTTTTGATATAATGATGTTGTATTTATTTCTTCAGCTAAGTTTAACACTAAAGGAAAATGTGGCCTCTTATTCTTTTTGTAAATTGTAAAAAAAGATCATTGATTTCTACAGGAGTTCTTAGCATAATTTTTGAGACTGTTACCGTGGATATTTAATATACACAAATCTTACTTAAAAGTAAAAAATGTAAAATCTTCCTAATCAACACATATGTTAATAGATGGAAGAAAGAACATACATGGAATGTTATCCTGTGATTTTATTATTTAAATCAGCATAAAGAAGAAAATATATTTTTGTTCTGAATTTCAGTTTCCTGATAACTCTTTATATGTAAAATAGTATCAGACATGATTACTCATATATAATAAAATAAAAATGTCAACACATATTGGAAAATTAAAAGCTTGTTAGAGTTGTGTTTTAATTTTGCCCTGAAAATTAGTTAAAATGTTTTAAAGTATCTCAAAAATCTTCTATTAATTAATTCATATTTTTATTTTATTATATTTTAATGATTATGTATTACATTGTTCATTTTAGTAAACACTACCTGAAGTCCTTTTATGCTATTTATGGATTAAAAATAAAGACTTATTAAATGATCAAAAATGACGTGTTTAATTTTTTAATTTATTCTCATTTAATTTATTCTCATAATAAAAATTTATTATTAAAAAGTAAATTTTGAAATTTATTCTCTTAAAAATTCAACTGAAAATATTGGTTTTATTTTGTTCAAGATGTCTTCAATGGAAACTTTTGCCTTCCTAGTATACATGACAAGTACTGGAGACAAGGAGGTGAACTAGTCATCTGCTGACACTAAGCATATATTTTAGAGAGAAGAGGACATAAACACATACACAAATCACTGAACAATATCTGTTGTTGAAGAGACTCTTAAGAAAATATAAAAAATTAGCGTAATTTAAAATGATTGTCAGTGGGAAGCTAGAGAAGATATGTCATGTGAGAGACATGAATACTGACAAAGTTAGACATGATAATCTGGTGTAAGAACAGTTCAGATGCAGATTACAAATGCAGTTCTTGAGATAGGAATTAGCTTTGCATGTTTTAAGAAAGTTTGGCCAGAGAAGAGTAGAAGTCAATTATATTAGTGTTCATGAATATAAAGTTTATTGAATAAATAGTAGATGTATTTGTTTTAATCTCCCTATCCAGACTAATCCTTACAACGTGCCCCTCAAGTGCAGTGCATGCTCCAGCAATTTGAGAATATGGGACTTTTTGATACTATCAAGTCATTGTATAAGCATCTGCGCTTCATGGGAATCCCTCCTCAATACACTAGCTGTTCCTATGCCTCAGAAATTTCCACTTCTACTTCAAGTCTCAATTTAAATCCCATCTCTTTTGTAAAGTATTGCATAAATTTCAACAATTAATTTAAGGGTACTGTTTTTTTACACTCCTACTGGGTTTTAAAATATATTTTCACTATAACACATATAATTTTATAATAATCATTTGGAGTTGGAGCAGATGTCTGTCTATTAGATATGTCTCTGTATGTATAAAGATGTCTTGTTTACTTTGTACTCCCAGGTATGCTGTACATAGTAGATGCTCAACACATATTGGTTTAGATAAATTAATTTGATTCAAACACTATGTTTGAATATATGTTGTATGTTGCGATTACAAGTCATGAGGATGGAAAATAAAATTGTGGTCTACCATTGTAAGTTTTGAGCAATGTACCAAGGATTTTAAAACTAAAGAAGGTAGGGTGTAATCATGTCATTTCAGAAAGGGGAGTACAGGCCTAAACTATTGTGAAAGCACTGCCTGTATTTCTTTGCTCCTTGGATATCATTCAGCATATGGTTTTTCCTACGGAAATAATAAACACCATTATTTTCCTAGTAGAAATAAATGTTTACAGTTTTCAATAGTGGGATGAAATTACATAGAAATATCTATGTTGAAAATAAACTATGCATGACATTTCTACGTTTAATTACTTACAGAGGAATTAAATATCAACGTAGTATTAAAACAGGTCATATTTTTTCTAACATCTCATTTCTACATACCAATTTAATGACATGTATGTTTTCTTCTTATTAGTTCAAACTATGATACACTGGTGCTTGTGCCTGAAATTAGTTGCAAATCAGGATACGCCTTTATACAACATTAGGTATGTGAAATAAATAGAGGGAATGACTTTTGAAATCTTAGCATTTCTATCCACCTTCTCCACTTTATATATTTTAAGCTAAGAATCTGCATTATGTAACTACTTTGGATCAATAAACTGGAGTAAGAAAGCAATATTCTTATGTTACATTACAATTATCTTCACCTATTTCACTGGTGTAAACTTGTTCAATGGGAACAAAAGAAGTTTTCCCACAAACAACTGAACTATTTTCACCAGTATCCAAACATTATGACAAAGACTACAAAGCAATACTCTAAGGAGTGTCATTGAGTGCCTGTGAGCAATGCAAGCTGTTAATGTGTTTTCTATTTTGGAAAACTTTTCCATGAACTTTCCTTTCACTATCTTGGATGAAATGCCCGTAAGTGTATTTTTTCTAACAACAATATAAACCTACATTCAATTTTGCAGGCATTTTATTATATCAAAAATATTTGTCTCTTTTTTTAAAGAGCAGATTCAAAGGTCTGCATTCTTTTAAGAATAAGCAATTTCCTTAAAGTGATTCCAAAGTTGTTGTTGTTTTTGTTTTCTTTAAAAGCATTACAAAGCTTGTAAGGACTGTTAAGACAGCCAAAAAGGACTCTGAAATAAAGAGCTGTAAAAGTAAAGCTACTTGAAATTTTGCAGTGTTATAGGATTACTAGGTGTGAAATGTGGTACTTGAAAAAACAAAACAAAGCAAAACAACAGGTAGGTAGTTACAAAGTAAAAAAGCTGCTGAACTGGAAATTATACCAAATTTTGTTTTTCTTATAGCCAAATTCTTTTATATTTCATGCTACCTCCCATATTATGACAAACAATGTCCTAGGAGCACAGGATCTGAAATGATTGCTAAAAACAAGTAAAATATTTATATTCCCTTAATCTCTCAGCTTTTAATGTAGTAAGGATTCTTTCAAGCATAAAGACTTACTGCTCCCATTCAGAGAGGCTTATATTATACAGAGTATTTTTCATTATAAATATGCTCCTGAAATAATTTTATCTTTAAATTTTCAATGTTTAACTTATTTTTTGTAATACAATATTGGAAGTTATGATAAAGCCCTCTCTTGTTATGTAATAAATCCAAGCCATTATTTTATCCTACCACTGAGGGTCTGGTCACAGTCTTTATTTCTGTTAGAGTTTCTTCACTCTATATCTTTCTACATATTGAATTTATACACAAAATTAATCTTTGTCTCAGTAATCTATTGTATTATTTAAAATAATTCAGAACTTTTATTTTATCTTTCAACATAATCTAAATATGGAATCTTATTTTTTGCTCTCCTTTCAACTATGTACACCTCTGAAATATACAGACTACCAGGAACATCCTTTAAACTGATTTTTAGAGAGGAAGTAGAGGCCTTGGAAAGTTAACAAAGAGGTGACGATTGATTGAATATGAGAATTATAACTGGTAAAGCAGAGAGACAAGAGCATCTTGGGTAAAATAATAACATGGTTAGAAATTTTATTAGTGCAAAGCAATTTCCAATAATATGACACAGTTCTTGTGTGGTTCAAATAAACATTATGATGGCTGGACATGGAGGGAGTAAAGCTAATATTATAAGAATGGAAATGTAGGCTGAAGTCATACTGAGAAGGTCATGAATACTTGAAGATTTGAATTATATACTATAGTCAATAAGGAGCCCTAAAAGTTTTTGAGTATGGGACAAACACTTTAACATCAGTATTCATTTTGACAGTGGTATATAGGAAAGATTGAGTGATGAGGACACAACTGGAGAGCAAATAATAATTTCAATAACATGATCAGTATCTATGGAGGAGAAAAAGAGGGGAAATGAAAGGGACAATCTTGAAACAATTTTGACAGAGCTTGACCTACTATTATATGGGTGCTAAAAAATCATTTTGAATGACTGTGTTGTTCTACGGTAGTTGGAAAATATAATCAATCTCATACCATTACTTATTGTGCATTTTGTATTGATAATGGTTTAGCCATCTATGTTCAGCCATAAGGCCTCTATGTTTATTTATTTATATTTTTTTATTTTTTAAAATGTCACCTTTTTAAAAATTAATTAATTAATTAATTAATTTTTGGCTGCATTGGGTCTTCATTGATGCACATGGGCTTCCTCTAGTTGTGGCGAGTGCGGGCTACTCTTTGTTGCGGTGCGCGGGCTTAGCGCATGGGCTTAGTTGCTTCGCGGCATGTGGGATCTTACCAGACCAGGGCTCGAACCCGTGTCCCCTACATTGGCAGGTGGATTCTTAATCACTGTGCCACCAGGGAAGTTCGGCCTCTATGTTTATAGCAGAAGAACCTAGAGTACCCCACAGGGATTTTTCAAAGTTTAAGACTGACAAAGATACACGTTACTTCCAACATATTTCCTTGGTCAGAAAGAATCAGTTGCCCCCATGTAATTGTAAAGGGGGCTGGGAAGTATCCCTCTGCATAGGAAAAAATAGGAGAACCAGATATTTTTAATCATTAGCAAAGTTGGCTGCCAATCACGAGTTTTTTCATGAATACAGATAAAAGACATACCGAAATACACAAGACATAATGATGTATTTAAGTTAAATATTATTTGAAAATAATATCAAATACTCTTAAAGAGGGCTGTACTGTGGGGGCTGTGGATTTAGAAAAAATACACATACCGACACATGTATACATATAAATATATACACATTAATGACTTATATACAATGAATGGCATGATATAGAGTTATATTATGGGAACATTTCCAGAAATACATGAAAGGATTTATAGAAAATTAGTAAGGACTGATATTAGCAATATTTCAATCCTTAAATCTCAGGGTCAGATGTTTAATAGTGTGTGTCCCCTTCAGTTATTTTCTAGGGAATCTGCATTTTCCTTGGAGGGTATGATTTGTATTTACAAAAGCAGCCTTCTTTTCTCTTGTACATATTTTGCATATTTGTTGTAGAATTTTCACAGTGCCTCTGGTAGATGACTAAACCATATTCTGTATTCATATCAATTGTGGAGCTTCAAAATTTAAAGAAAAAAATTAGAGATAAATCTATCTACCTACAAATTAGAGATAAATCTGTCTATCTACCTACCTATTACTATCCTCATCGATATAGTTTTCTATCTCTAGTCATATGTCCACCTATCATTTATTTATTTATGAATCATTTACTTGTTTATGAGTGAGTCATTCTTACTTTCTTTGCTATCTTAATTAGAAGTTCATTTGCCTTTTGAAAAATATTAATGTGTTTAAACCATTTTCGTACATTATTAAAGGTAAAGTAAAATATTTTAAAAACTATATAAAGCAATTGTTTGGGGCTTAATTTCTTTACTCATTTCCTTGTTTCTGAATATTTGGATTTTATATAATTATTTCAATTAATATCATAACTGAAAATTTATAAATCTTTTTGTTCCCACATATTTAGTGAATGTCTACATTAGACTCCTAGAAGTTGAAATAGTCAATAAAGATATATATTTCTAAGATGTTTGTAAGAAAATTTCATCCTAGCACTATGTAAAGTTGCAAATCTCTAGTAATTCCCGTTCATGTTGTCTGTTTTCATTTTTCTTTCATTCTCAATTTAACATTTTTAAATCTCAACATTTTCATATGTCCTTCATTATTAGTAATATTAAAATTTTCACTTATTTTTTACTAACATTTTATCTTTAATTCTTTGAGAATTGACTGTTCACATCTTTGACCAACTTTATCTTTTTGGTGTTAGAATTCTTTATATAATACTGTTTCACCATAGTTTTCAATTGCTTTCCCAAGCATTGCCTCCTTTTCATATTCTCAATGATAATATTTGGATGTTCAGAAGATAAGTCTTACTACATGCACACACACACACACAGACACACACAGACACACACAGACACACACACACACAGACTTGTTTTGCTGTATAATTTTGGAACCATTTTCCCAACTGATGTCCATTTCACACTCTTTCTGATATTCAGTTACGTAAAAGATGACACTATTATATTCTCAAATTTATTCATCCTTTCCTTTATTATTAGCTGTGTAATTGGGAAAAATTACTTATATCAATACTACCTATGCTTTAATTTATCGTAAATAAGAGATCCTAATTTTCCTACCATATGGGGTGTGTTAAATGAGTTGATACATATAAAGTACTTAGCACAGTGCCTGGAACAAAGTAAGTGCTATGTGTATTTGCTACCATCATCTTTTATATATTCTCCATTATTTTTATGCTCAGAAATATTTATTGGTTCAGATAACTACTAAATAATAAGATAATTTTTGCATTCATGTGTCACTCTAAAACTTTGACAATTTCTATGACTTTCTAGACTAATTATCCTTTGAAAATAAAGCAAGAAAATAGAACTGCTGTCATAATGTCAACTATGATAATAGCAATAGCAGCTCTTCAGTGTAAATTTTCTATAATCAATGTGTCCAATGTTTGTTAAACAGAGAAAGTAACACTAATCAACATAATTTATTTTCTGGCAGAACTGTGGACTATTTAAAAATGACTCATAATAAAATACTTTCATTCATTATTTAAAAGAAGAATTTTACATTCAACTGGTTTTGCACAGTGATATTATTTTGAGAGTAGCTCTTTCAAGATAATGCATTTACTCAAAAATATGGAAAGACTGCATTTATATAAATATTTGTCTATTTTAAAGAGTAAATACTGAAAGTAAAATGCAGGAATAAATTGAAAGAGATCTAAGATAAAATTTGATAATTTCAAGATACAGAGAATAATAAGAGAATTATAAGTATCTAATACACATATCCATTTCTTAGAATCAAAGAAAATCAAGAGACCATATGTGAGAGTGGATATAAGGAGAAAATTTCTTTGGTTGTTAGTGTAAAATATATAAAATTATGTATTTAAAAATTCTGTTTGTTAATGAACATTTAAAAATTAATTTATTACTTTTGTCCATAAATTAAAACTATATGTCTTGCTTTTCCTGCCTTCTGTTTCAGTCCTACATTTTCAACTAATTTATGGTAATGATGACAGAGATTGCTTGATTTCACCCTGTATCTATTTTGACCTCTATATAATGTTAGTATTCGATTGAGAACATGACGACCAAATCCTTTTGCAGCTAGACTTGGTCATGTGACAAGATGGTGGACAGCAGGATGAAAGAGAAATGGCATGTATCCCTTTCCATACACTTTCTTAAGAACTAGTTGGCATTCACAGTTTTCTCTCTATTGCTTTGTTCTTCTCTCTTCTAGGGCCTGAAACTTGCATGTTACCATCTTGGATCTTGGTGACTTTGGCCAAATGCCAAGAATAGTTGTGAAGTAAGCTGGAAGAAGCTTGGACCCTTGAGAACTTTGAGAAACGGCACTAATACTAGCCTTGGATTACCTATATAAAGACATATACATGGGCCACAAATTAATCTCTTTTCTTTAAAGCAATAATATTTTGACTTACTGATATTCACAACTAATTTTAAATTAGCTAATTCATAAAACTTCTTTATAATTTGATTAAAATCTATATAGCAGTGACAATCCAAGTCAAATATTTAGTATGTTTTCCTGTATATTTCAAACTTTATTATATATGATTTGGGACCACAGGCTTAGGTGTGACCAGTGACCCCTGGGTGGAAGTAATATATGTGTGCCTCATCCCTTCCCCTTTCCTCTGGCACACAGTCTTTAGGGGACAAATGTTCCAGACAATCCAGTAATAAATCAAGGAGGGTCACACAAATTGCATCAGATATTAAGAGACTGAGAAATAAGTTTCTATTGATTTAAGCCATTGTTAATGAGAGGAATGACTATTCTACTGATTGATTTAAACATATTTGCTTCATTTGCTGACTTTATTCAGGTCTATATCTAAGAAATTATTGAAGGCCAGAGGAAATTCAAACCTTGAATATCTTCAACAAAGTGCTCTAATGTTACAGAAAGAGTCAACATGGGTTGCAACTGTATGGGACAACAGGAAACAGTAACAAACTATTACTCCACTACATAACCATGACTGCCAAAGTTCTAACCCTATGCAGTGGCGATGTCAATGTTCCCTGCTCCACATCTTCAGATCAGCTAGTTTTCCTGTTAGTGTTTCTTTCTTTGAAAACTGTACTCCTGGTATTAAATGCTAATAGTAAGGAATATTTGAATACAGGGAGCCAAAAGATAATACTCAGCATATATTAAAGTTGCTCATATTACACCAAAAAATGTTAGGAGTTAGGTGTCTGAATCTGGGTCATGCCTCTTTTTTTTTTTTCCTTTGGTCTTCTCAGCTCAGTCATCTTCCATTCATAAGCTCTGCTCTGTGTGTGTACAGCCACTGACACTAAATACCTTATTGCTTAGCTTGAGAGAGAGAGAAAAGATAACAAATCCCAGCATTATTAAGCATAAATACAAAGATTCATTCCTTGCACAATCTGTGACTCTGTGAATCTGGTAAAGATATGCCACAATCTTCTTGGTTTAGTGATACATTTCTTGTCCAACCCAATCAATTCTGCAAAGACGATGGGGATTATCCTGATTGGTTTACACTAGTGTTTCTCTATATGCTTTTAGCATTTGAAGTGGTGCATTTCAGAACATTTAGCATCTCTGCTTTCTGGGTTTTGAATATCACTAGCAACTTTTAGTCATTGTGAAAGCCAAAGGTAAGTACATTTTCTAAACATCTTCAGGGGCTACGTTATTTTCAAGGCCTAGTGCAAGATGAAAATACACACTCCATGTTAAAATATCATTAAGAATTTCAAGATGGTAACAACAGAGCATTAAGCCAAGCATGACCTCTTCTAAGCAAGGGGCCCCAAATCTGACACCCATAAAGTGGTAGATGGTGGTGAAGTATTGCCTCATACTGACAATCAATGTTTTCGAAAAGCCAGGGCCTAGCTTCAAATCAATGGTATTGCTCAATACAATCTGATCTCAAAACTTCCATAACACGGGTGGGCTAAAATTGATGTTGGGATGACAAACAAAATATTCAGTGAACATCCTCATCGCTTCTTACTTTGGTTTGAATATAAGTACTTAATAAATATATTTGATTAAGAAACTCAATGAAAAGTTTAAGGAACTAGTTGATCATTTCAGATATTTAACATGGGATGTTTCTTGAGGCAAGTCACTATAGGAGGTGAATTCATGAGGTACACTTCTCTGACTCTATGAGGTAATTCAGAGTAAAAGAGAAAGGGAGGGAAGAAAAGGAAGAATAAAAATAAGGGGAGAAAAGGAAAAAACTGCATTATTTCATGAGTGGCAAATTGCAATAATGGCAATAATTTTAGATTTTTTAATTTGAAATAAAAGCAATTAAAAAGCATATCTATATCCTACTATGTCATAAGAATTGACAATTTTTCTAATGAACTGGATAAATACTTTCATGCTGAATAAAGTATAAAGGAATATTTATCTCCATTAATTGCCAGCTCTAATTGTTTCATCTTTTTGGCTATTTTACTCCTTGCATTTACATTTTATTTTCATGATAGAAAAATTGCGACCTGACTTCTAAAGTGACCATTAACTGCAGAGATACCAAAATATAATTATTGCAATGTTTAAATAAGACCTTAACTTGGTACTTCCCAATGGAACTAGTAAGCACATTGAATACTCTCATGAACAGTATTCCTTGAATATTGCTTGAATAAAACAAATAATCCCTGCAAAAAGTTGAATACTCTAATATATTAATTTCAAGCTGAAGTTAGTAAGCTGAGTATTTTGAAACAGAAGCAGAAAAGAATGGAAGAAAATCACAAGAAAAGAAGGAATAAAAATCTATTTAATGTAGACTTTTCAGGGACCAGGAAGAATATGAAGTAATTCAAGATAGTTTATTTCTTTTTGGATAGAATCAATTAATTCAGCAATAACTTATTAATTGCCTAGAATCAAATTTGGTTTTGGTGATGATACAGTTAATGACTATGAATTAAACAGTAGCTCTGATTCCATAATTGAAGCCTTATGGCAATCAGCAAATAAAAATACCATATTCTAGGAAAGGATGTAAAATTATAAAAGGTAAATATTGTTATTGGACTATTATAGTAAGCTGTAAAATAACTATTTTATTTGTGAAAACCACTACATCAGAGTATACACTTCCTATGTGAGTCTTTTATGTATAAGTCCTAGCAGTATATAAATTACTAAAAACTGCCCTTTGTTTTCCATTAATTTTGTTTTTATAAAATATTCCCTATAGTAAGAAAAACAATTATTGGGGATTTCAAAATATTTGTGGTTCAATTAGTTTCACACAAAAAATTATTTGTTTAATTAACCCTATCTATTGTAAGTACTGTAGGAGTATTCCTCTCTCTTCAAGCTCAGGTTTCTTTTCAGTTGAATATTGTTTTAATTCATTTATTCAAATAATTTATTCACTAAATCATTCAAGAAAATTTGAGAATATTCTATGTATGAAGCCCTGTTTAGATCTTGCAGTTACAATGATGAGAATGTAAAAGGAACATGGTCACTGCTCATATGGATCTCACAGTATGTGGAATATTCTGTTCATGTTTCAGAGACAATGTAAATAAAATTATTGTGTGAACAGTATTCAAGGAATCTGGCTTTTAAATCCTTTCCTATGAATATTCAAGAGAAACTTAAAGCTTAATGTTTAATATTTTCTCAAGCCATTCCCCTACATATTTACATTTATTATAAGCTAAAAAAATGCATTAGTGAGAATATGTCCCAAATTCTAAGCTTTCTGTAAGGCTAGGCTTCGACTGTTACTGTAAAGACAAGTGGTATCAACCAATGCACTAGACTAAAAACTGCTCTTTCATAACATTTAAAATATCTTTATTATCTATGAACATGGCTTATTCAGAGATGGTACTCAAAACTTACTATCTTAGTAGATACCTATTTGGGTAAATCTGAGCAAAGTTGTGACAGAATTGATATTCATCCTCAGTCCTGAAAACTGAGATGGAGTCAGAAAGGAGAAGAAATGAAGAGAGAGAAAATCACCTATGAAAATATTCTGATAAATAAAAGAGCTTAATCTGCTACATCAATGTCCTCTAAGATAGGGTGCTCAAGACGATTCACTTGGCTGTAGCAATAAAATGTTGGAGATTTTATTTTTTTATATTTATCTTTTATCTGAGAAATAAGAAAAGCAATAACTTTATAAAATTAACTCATTAATAAATAGTAACAGATGGTTCCATGGTAGCTCTGACATTTGAAATGACATGAAAGTAGAGTGAAAGATCTACAAACTGGACATTGCAGTGGAACCTTTACCTGTTTCTTCACTTTCCATAAAACTGCTTAAATTGACTATAGGGTCTATTACCTAGAATACTTACATTTACTCTCATATGATAGATAAGTAGATTAAACAGAGTCCTGTTTAGAAACTGAGGTCTGAATGTAATGATGATGCTGGCACAAGGGGAAATAACAAACACACACACAAAAACCCAACAGAGCTGACAGTGCTACTCCTTCATGTGCTCTTCTCAGAAATATTATGGGATTAAAAATAATGACAATCTAAACTGAAATCTCAAAAGTGTGAGATAAAGCATTCAACATTATCAAAAAGATTACTTGTAATACAGATTTTGTATAATCTACTAGTGTTAGCAATGACGTGCTGCAAGTAAATACTGAATCTTGATATTTTAGCTAAGGATGATATGAAGTCAACACTGTCAGCATGATATTTAAAACATTCCATTTAATCATTTTACAAATGTATATAAGTTATAAAGTATAATAATAAAATAAACATCTAAAAAAATAACTCCATGAACTGGAATACCACAAATATCATTAATCTACATACTTTCCTCATTACTTCTCCGTAAATTTCCCCAAACTCATGAGCTTACCACTAATCTGAATGTTGTGATTAACCCATACTTTACTTTTTATATTTTTAATTTCATCACATGTCTATATATCTTCAAACAATATTTTGTTTATATTTTCTTGTTTTCTGAGCTCTGTGTAATCTATGAAGTCACAAAAATACCTTCTTCTCTTGACATTATGTTCTTCAAAAATATCACTGTTGATTAATATAACTAGAATCCATTTTTTCTCAGTGCTATACACACTTTCATTTTATTAAAATAACACAATTTAGTCATTCATTTTCCCCTAAATGGGCACTTTAAGTCTCTCTTTTTTTCTTAGTGATTTGTAATCTTCGTGAATTCAGAAAGCTAATCTATGTCTTGAAAATATCTTTTTCTAATTTTAATTTGCCTTTTATCACATTTTAGGTGATCTTTGATGGGCAGAAATTATTGATTTCATCTGAATTTAAATTTATCTTATTTTATAGATAATATATTTTATTTCTTATTTAAATAATTGTCCCTACCTACAGTTAAAATGTTCATTTTTCCTTATAGTCTATTAAGAGCTTTAAAATCTTGACCTTTAATTTTAATTATTTAATCCATCTAAGAATTTTTGGCTAGTTTCCAGGCAAGATCCTCTATATGGTAAACTAATTAGCCCAGCATTATTTACTGACTATGTACTGAACTCTTTACTGAGTGAACTGTAATACATTTGTCATAAATAAAGTTTTGGTAAATGTTAATTCCTCTTGGTTTGTTCTCTGTTCTATTAAATTGGTAAATCTGTCTTCTCTGTGAGAATCCACAAATGTCTTTAATTCTATAATATTTTAGTGAGTCTTGATATGTGGTAGGGCAATTTCTCCAAAGCTTTCTCCCTCAGATGCATTTTAGCTTATCTTGAGTTATTTAAAATTCACATTCTAGTACCTAGAAAAAATTGTAGGTATACTGATAAAAATTGCACTAAAACTATTGATTGAGAGGAATTTACAACTTTATAATTTTGAGTTTCTAGCAATAAAATTACCTTCTTTATGTATTTATCACTTAAACAGGGGTTTTGCACATTTTGCCAGATTACTGATAACTTCATCGTATTTTCTTCTATAATAAATGCTATTATTTAAAATATATATTCAAAATATATAAAATGTATAGTAGTATAATCAATTGATTCAAGATAATTTATATGGTAAGTGTATGTTTAGTTATATAAGAAGCTTCCCAACTGTGTTCCAAAGTGACTGTACAATTTTATATTTCAAACAGCAATGTATGAGAGATGAAGTTGTTGATATCCTCATAATCATTTAACACTCTCGGTCTTTTTAACATGAGAAATTCCAATAGGTGTGTATAGTGATATTTTATTGTTTTACTTCGTTTTTCTCTAATGATTAATGATGATCACTTGCACATGTGCTCATTTTTCATATGTATTATTTTCTTTGTTGAAGACTATATTTAAATCATTTGCCTTTTTTTTTTTTTTTGGGAAACTGAGTTGCTCACTTACATTGGTTTGTAAGTTTTCTTTATATATACTGGCTACCAGTTTTTGTTTTTGTTTTTAACAACTTTATTCTTTTTTTTTTTATAAATTTATTTTATTTATTATTTTTGGCTGCGTTGGGTCTTCGTTGCTGCACGCGGGCTTTCTCTAGTTGCGGCATGTGGGGGCTATTCTTCGTTGTGGTGCACGGGCTTCTCATTGCAGTGGCTTCTCTTGTTGCGGAGCACCGGCTCTAGGCACGCGGACTTCAGTAGTTGTGGCATGTGGGCTCAGTAGTTGTGGCTTGCGGGCTCTAGAGCGAAGACTCAGTAGTTGTGGCACCTGGGCTTAATTGCTCTGCGGCATTTGGATCTTCCCGGACCAGGGCTCAGACCCATGTCCCCTGCATTGGCAGGTGGATTCTTAACCACTGCGCCACCAGGGAAGCCCCAGTTTTGGTTATTTTTTTTCTTTTTAATCATTTATTTTTAAGTTAAACATAATCACCTTAGTCCTAGTATTTATTGAAGAGAAAGGAAAACTTACGTTCACATAAAAATATGTAAACTAATAATGATAGTGTCTTAGTATATAATTTATAAAACTGTAAATAATCCAAATTTTCTTCACCTGGTGAATGGATAAACAGTGATACATTCATACAGTGAAATTCTAATTAGCACTAAAAAAGTAATAAACTGACAATACATGCTACAGCATGAATGAATCTCAAAGCATTATGCTAAGTGAAAGAACCCAGACTCACAAAGCTACATACTATATAGTTCTATTTATAAGAACTTCTGAAACAGGCAAAATTATAAGGATTAAAAATAGATTAGTGTTTTCCAGAGACTGGCAATGCGGAGGGGTTGACTACAAAGAGGCATGAGTTTATTTTTGTGGGTGATGGAACTTCTATATATCTTGATTTGTGTTGGTTATTAGAATGTATATGCTTATCAAAACCCAGAGTGTACACTAAAAGGGTTAGTTTTGTTGCAGGTAGATTATCATTTGATAAACCTGAGAAAGAACAAAACAAAATAAGGTGACTATATATCCTTTGGTCTCTCTGGACTTTCTATTCTATTTCATTGATTTATTTGTTTGCTGTCGTACCAATACCAAACCATGTAAATAATTGTATCTTTCTAATACGCCTGGATACATGGTAGTTTAAATATTTCATAATTGTTCTTCTTTTCCAGAAGCCCTAGATATCTTATTTTTCCATTTGTTCTCTTCTGTTTTTTAAGGGCTCCAACTATGTACAAGACAGATTTCCTATGCTTGTGTCATCTCCAACATACTTTAAAAAAACTCTTATTTTTACCTTATTTTCTTCATTTTTCTCATTCCTGTCATCTGTTTCTTATTGTGCTTTCTCTTGTGTACGTTCTTCCTATGTGTTTCTAATCTAGTCTTCATTTTAAAAATATCTTTACAACTACTATATACAAAATAGATAACAAACAAGGACCTACTATATAGCACAAAGAACTATACTGAATATTTTGTAATAAGGGAAAAGAATCTGAAAATATATATACATATCCATATACATATATCTGAATCACTATGCTGTACACTTGAAACTAACACAATATTGTAAATCAACTATACTTCAATAAAAAAATTTTTAAAAAATTAAAATAACATATGAAATCAAAAGCCTTTGTCTCTTTCTTCTATCTTCATTCTAAGGTCTGCTATTTCCTATGTGTGGCATTGCCACCTATTGTTTGACTATCTCCTTGAGTTCCTGTGTCTGATATGTGGGCTTTCTTCATAGCTCTGGTTGCTTCATAAGTTTGTTGGTTTTAATTTCATGGTGGAATTTTTGGTTACAATTTCCATAAGCTTGTGGCATTTGCTTTGTACTTTCTCTGTTTATGCTTTTTCAAAATAATCACTCACATATATTGTCTTCTTATGAAAGGTTTGACTTTCTAGTATTTTAGCTCAAGAACGCACTCCATTATGATTACCCTGACAGATTATTTTGATATATTGTACCTATATCTGGTCACAACTTTTACGCCTATGAAAACCTTACCTTATTCTGAATGGCTTCTCTCATGAGGCCTACACTACATCTTTCCTTTACCAGCTTCTTCCACAAAGAGAACTAACTCCTCTGGCCTTTAAAGTGATGACTCTGAACACTCTGTGGTACCTTATGTCTCTTCTTTCTCAATCTCCCCAAGTGCTTAGCTCTTAGTTTAACTGTAGATCTACTCAAAGTATTTCTTGCTGCAGGTGGAGACTTCTTCTGGAAAGTTATTTTTTGCTGTGTTTTTTAGTGACCTGCTCCTAACAGGTTCTATCTCAAATCACCATTCCTTTATGTTCTTCCCACCAAAACTGTATCAAGTGGCTTCATATATAGCTCTGCTGCTTTAAGCTACTGCTGTTTCTAAACAGCAGCTAATTGTGGTTTGCTGGGAGTTATTTATTCATTTTTTTAAATTTTATATTTAATTTTTTTAGGTAATTGAAAATTAACAGTTTTCCCCCATTATTTTATTTTATCTGAGTGGGTTCTAGGAAAGGTGGCAAGATTCTAAACCAAGTAGCTACCATTTTCCTATTGGAGTTCCAAGGTAAATAAATTGGAAGAAAGCATTCCGCTCTCTTTATATTCATTCATGTTTATAAATTATGAATACGTACACATAGTATATATACATATGATAAAAGTTACTAAACATGGTTTTTTAAATTTGTCTTTGCTTTTAAAAGTCAATAGAATTATAAACATTGTGCAACAAATTATATAATGTTTTCTATGTTAAGAAGAACCCTATCCATATTTGTAATGAAAATTACTGATTAATGCAAAATAATATAAAGGAATTATATGGAGTTATACCTTTTCTGCTAATGTATGAAAAGGAAACAGGCAGTTTGTATATAACCAAACAACTTGTTTATTCCAATAAAAACAGATCAGTTCTTGCTATTTCTTATACTATTCATCTTTCTTCACTGTCTTTTTTCTCCCCTACAACATGTATAGTAGTTTGAGTTTTTCCTGATTTCTCTTAACGTCTTTCTGTAGAACATTCTCCCATTTTTTCCTCTATTTTTTGTGCATTGTACTATATTTTTGTCTTTTTCCCTATCAGTCATGTTATAGAATCCTGTTTATTTTCCCTCAGGAAAGTATATGAGCAAGGACTTGCTTCCAGAGAATGGTGTCACAATCCCAATACTACTAGAAAATCATATAGAATACATTGTTCAACTGCTAGTACTGAAAAGGGTTTGTATTTTTTTTTTAACATAACTAGATTCAGCTAAGCAAAAGCTCAAAGCATCTTTCTATTGAAGCTATGTAGATAGATGTGTAGTATTTTGAAATGCAAAGAAGGGTAGCAACAAAATAGATGGAAGGGATTGTCAACATTAATATGGGTAACAATTACTGTTTTCTGTTTTCTACCAAGGAAGAATAAAAATATTTGGTTACACAAAGACCTATACAAGAATGCCTATTGCGGCTTTATTTATAAAAATGAACAATGGATTAATTCAAATGTTCATCAACTGGTGAACAAATAAATATAATGTGATACATCTATATAATAGGATTTTATTCAGCAATAAAATCAAGTGAACTGTAGATATGTGCAAGAATATTCATGAATCTCAAAAAAATAATATGCTGAAAGAATGAACAAGGAAGTCTAAATGCTGTTTGATGCCATTTAAATGACAGTCATTAAAAGTCAAAATTATATAGGAACTTCTGAGAAGTGGCCAGAAACTTGATGTAAGATTAATAGGATCAAAGGGTAAATTTTGAAATAATCAAAATATTCTGTATTTTGACAATGGTGGTGGTGGTTATGTAATTGTGCACCTTATCAAAAATCAGTGAATGGTATAGATACAAAGAGTATGCAATTTATACTTCCATAAACCTGACTTTAAAAATATGGACCACATAACACACAAATGAGTGAAATATGTTATGCCAGCCAGTTGTAAATATTCCACAGAAAAATGAAATACACAGAGATTTTGTGGCTGTGTTTGTGTTTTTGTTTGTCATGGGAGGTATGTTTGCAATTTAAAATACTCTGAGCCAGAAATTCATCTGAGAATATAATTTGTAAGTACTGTAGACAGCTAAATAAATATCTTACTACAGATAGTGTATATTATTGCTATTATTGCTATTAGAAGGGAAAATTTTGCTTTTGCTTTTTATAATGGCTTCCAGACATAATGAGGAAGTGCTATCTAATGTTCTTAAACACAAGGGTGCCCTAGGGAGAACTACAAGTGTTAGACAAGCTTCGTTCAGGCACGAGTTTTAGTGCTTTTGGCAACGAGTTTGATGTTAATGAACCAATAATATGCACATCCAGAAAAAGAAAGAGAAAATTCACCAATATGCACATAAATCCACTTTGTAAAGTGCTAAAGCAACATCTATAGTGCATGATGAAGCTCTGGAAAAGATAGAAAAGCTATTAAATTTGTGAATTCAAGAAATGGCAACTATAAAAAAGTATACTGAACAGTACTGTCGTGGGATTGAAGGCCAAAAAATACACACTCACATTACCAAAGGTCAAAAAAATGCTAAACCCTTCTTGGTCAATGCTGGCTGATTCTTATGTTTCAAAAGGCAACACTGTGCACAAAATAAACCTGTAGGCTGGGCAGGTTCTGTAGATTGGGAGACTACAAAATGATTTTTTTTAATGCCTGCTAAATGTTATATAGGAGAAGGGTTATATGGAAGAACAGAGTTTTAATGCTGATGAATCTAGCTTATTTTATTAGGACCTTGTTAAGTGAATCTGTGTAACACATGTGGAATTTTGGTTGAGGAAAATGTAGTGACCAGAGGCTTACAAGAATCTAGCCCAAAAAAAAAAAAAAAAAAAAAAAAAGAATCTAGCCCAGTATTTTTCCTAAGTACAGTAGTTCAGTATTTGCTAATTCAGTGTTCGTGGTGACATTACAGAACGTAGCTACCATGAACAGTGAGAGTCAACTATATACTGAGGTGCTATTACCAGACCTACTGAGAAAAGAAAGCAGTAATTCTTCTTCCATCACTGTGATCGAAGGATGGTAGACTTGTACTTTCTCACAAACTGGTATAACAAAGATTACCTTGATACTGCTTTAAAGAAAATTACTGCTCAAGGAGTTTGTAGAATCTGTGCCCTAAAACTACTGAACTAGATAATCCTTTATTCTGGAGAAAGCACTTTTATGTATATTGTTTCACTGACTTCACAGTAACCCTATAAAATAAGCCACTTCAGAAATTCTCTGGAATTCTTCCCTTTGGACTCCAACCTGATTTGTTCTCCCTGAATCTTAGCCTTAGCTTTGCTCATGGTTCACAGCATTCAATTTTCCTGCCTTGAAGCTGGAAACTGAACTTCCTGGTTGATTCATTTTTCTGGACTGTATAGCACCTGGCCATCCCAGGAACAATGGCCTCTGCTGGCATCTGTGTGGCTGACAGCCTGAGGCTTTAATCAAGGATCTTTTGGTTTCAAGTTTAAAACTACACAAATGAATGTAAGCAGGAAAAATAGGAAAGGTATAATTTATCAAAAGGAGGCAAGGATAGTCTATGGAACCCTAAGTGAGGAAATACAGTCAGAAAAAATTAAGATCTGAAACCAGAAACTTGTAAAAAAAAAAAGTAAGTCCCCAAATTCCTCAGTCCCTCTACACCTCTATGACATGTCCCACCCTCCACCTCCTGTTTTGTTTATATGCCTCCTTTATTCTTTTATTTCTTCAAAAAGGTTCGTCTCTTTTTTCTGGGTTTGTGGCAGAAGATGGCCATCCTACACCTCCCGAGTTCACATCTCTCTCGTTTGTGACCCGTAGAATCTGACTAACATCTTTGAATCCCAATTATAAATCCTGACTTGGGAGAATATGAACAACCTTTTTGAGGCACATGTGCCCACTCTTGGTTCTATAAGTCATAGAGAGGGCAGTGTCTAGTTTTGTATTTCTATGTGGATTAATACACTTTTCCTCACATGGCTCCTTTAATGTTTTAAGTGCCACTAAAATCTATAATTAAATGTCCAATCTGAATCTAATATAAAATAAAAAATATTGTATTGTGTACCTTTCCATTATGCTATAGAGAGATAGCCTGCTTTGGGTTGTCATTTTGGGTCTTCATCATTAAGCATGATTACCCAAGTCCACAAGAAATGCAACATTCAAAGCCTTTCTCTTTTGTGATTTGAGAAGGAACTACTATATTCAGAATGTAAGAATAAAACTTGGCAATTATGGAGTTAAGACATAAGTGGTGTTGACTTTTTACAAAAAAAATAGCCTGGAGGAGAATTTTAAAGTAAGGGAAGGAAACATGAGCTGTAAGCAATTCTGAACTTAAACAGTGAGCAAGAAAATTAGAGAGGTCCTAAGCAGAAGTCTGATTCATGAAAACTATGGAGAAAAATGTGGAGAGTCAGTATATTGTTATGTGAAAATACGGAAATCGAAGTCAAAATTAAAATGCTATCAATTTATTTCTGGATTTGTGTGATAAGAGCATATCTTGTCTATTTATCTCCTCTGTCTCTTTTAACTTCTATTTATCTTGCCCTGCAAATTGTTACAATATGAATCTTCATGAAATATCAAATTTATTAGTTTGCTTGAATTTCCTGTAGCCCCAAGCTGCCCTAATATGTCCTTATTGTGATTAAATTATGTATGAAGGAGAACAAAATTTAATACAATGATTCAGAATTTATAGATAATCAGAGTTATACAGTTACTGTTACAGCAAACTACAGGTCAAACATTGCAGTGGTTTTATTAAACATATATCTTTAGAACTGTTATAAAACTATTGTCTTATATTGGCTATCCTTTATGTAAGTATTTTCCCAAATAGAATTTCAAAAATATTCACTAACTTTTAAATCAATTTATTTTACTAAAATAGAGACTTTCCAAAAGGCAAAAAAAATATCCTAGGTTTTAGTTTTTAGTATTTGTAACAGTTTAATTGACAGATCTGTATATAAATACAGCTCAGATAATGCTTTAAGGGAACATTCTGGATATCATATTAATAACACAGTATAAATCTGAATAGGGGCCTTCTGGAATGTAGATTTATAATAGAACAATTTTTAATCCATCTCTTTAAAGAACAACATATACTTCTTAACAAATCAGAACACAAAAATCTTAAATGTTACTGTTTCACTTGTACATCAAGCTCCATAAATCAACTGTAATTAAAGGGTTTTTTTCTGTTTGTTTTACTTAAGTTTGGGGAAATTGAGCTGAATTAAGCAAAATCCCAAAGATTAATCAATTTAGTGCCAAATATCCTCTCCACAGCTTTCCCCTGACATTGCCATCTGTTGTCACTAGAGAGTCCTGAAAAAATTTACCTAGAAGAAACAGTATCAGTCCAAGAGGACAGAGCCAAACAGGTGGTTAAGCTGTCCAGCTATCATGTAAAGATATCATGTCCAGGAAAAATCAGCGGAAAAGAGATATTATCCACTACAACTCCAGAATTCAGGAGAACTTAAATCAGCAACAGGTAGGGCCTAGGTTTGAGACAAGGACAGAAAAATGAGGATTATCAATGGGGTGCACAGTTTGAGATAAACATCAGCATACAGTAACCTTATGTTGAGCCCCATTTCTCCAATGTTTCTTGGATGTAGTTTCATGGGGAAAATGCACTTGATAGTCAATACCAGTATATGGTGTTTCTTCTGTGTAAGCAAAATAATAAGAGACTACAAACTAGATGACAGCTGTGGTCCAAAATATTATAGTTTAGGATACTTAAAGTAAAAATAAGAACATTATGGTCATAAAGGAAATATGCTCTTAAATGAATTGAAACACACAAATATATTTAGGGAACATTGTGGATTCATGGACTGGTGATAAGAGAAAATTACTGTAATGTATTACAACTATGGTTTTCAAACGTGTGTATTTGAAAAACAATTTTAACTGTCACTTAAAAGTGACATAGCTACTTCTTTCTTCAAATGCCTGAGGTTTATGTGTGTCAAGTACAGTACTAAAGTTGAACATACATTTTTTTACAACAAAATACATGTTCATAATTTTGTTTTGTATTTGAATTATGATGAATTTAAATGTTTAGCATGTTAAAATTTCTAACTTTGGTAAAACTGAATTAATATCCCTTTCCTTGCATTTTAAGATTTAAGATTAGGAACAGTTTCAGGTGCAATCTATCATACCTTATCACATCCAAGTTAATCCCATGCCATCAGATGAGACTAATAAAGAGTTAAATGAAACTTCACTTTAAATTATAACTTACTGTCTCCTTAGAATTTCATCTTAAAATATTCCTTTTTCTTAATCAGAACAAACTGAGAAAAGCTTTTCTTGGCAAACTGATTTCTCTTTTGCTAAATGTTCCGGGTATATGAGATTTAGAACTTCATGATATGTTATATAATTTGAAAAGGATATTTAAAACAGTTTTTAAGTTGATGGTGACTTTTAGGACTATTTTTTTTTTCTATCTGCATTTCAATTGCCAATTTTGTGGGAGAAATACAAGCACAACGCCAACCAATAGACTTTTGGGAGATCTCTTGCAGGGATATTTTGTTTACCAGAGCCATCTCCATGTTGGCAAGAGGAGCAGCTCCATTAGTGCTTAAGTTTTGCCCTTCTCTTGACAGTGGCAAGGTTTGAACTTTGTCAAGCTGTGGACAGTAACCTCATCAAAGGAAAAAAGAAAGAAAATGACTCAATTCACCTCTTGCAGTTATTTAAAAAGTGGTAAAGCGTACTATAGGAAGGAAATGAAAAAATTCTCAAATCAAATTTAATATTTTTTGGATTGCTCCAAACCTTTGAAATAGTTTTACTTCCTTTTAACAAAAGCTGGGTTCTTTATCATCTAGTCCTTTATATCACAGATTTTCATAGCGTACAGCTTCTCTGAAGAAATATGAAAGCCACTTTTACTCTGTGCCATGTTCTACCTTCTTTCTCTTCCCAAAGTCAAAAGTATATTACAGTTCACATTATTTTTTCCTATCATAAAACCTGAACCATAAGAAATCTAATAGAATTTGAAGTTTTATAACAGAGATAATATTTTTGAACTGTCTTTCATCTGAGTAGAAGTTTTAGCTATCTAATATTGTAATCCCATTGCCTTCCTAGCTCAGTGGCTGAATATGATACTATTCATGAACAGCTATTTCTTTTCTGTTAGTATATAGCATTATCATGACTGTATTTTCCTTAATTTATAACTAGAAGAATTTGGGGGCATTTTGCCTGTCCCATTTATTATTTTATAATTAGTTGATTATCTAGAATGTCTAATAATAGAAGGAAATACAAGCAAAATGATATTCACATAGATATCTAATTATCACTATTTGATAGATGTTGACATTTATGTCCGTATTGTGACTATAAATACTGATGTATATTGCGGTAATGTTGGTTCTGTCTGTTATATGTAAACATTTTATGTATAAGGCTGAAACTTCTTGTGAAAAATGGCAGGCAATGATCTTCATAAGTGATGGTTTGGTGATACTTTCATCAACATATGTCTCCTAATAAAATCAGTAGTTATGAATTACTTAATTAAAATGTGCAGAAAGATAATTCAGTTCTTTTTAATTCCATTTAGTTCATAGTTTGTCAAATATTCAACTGTTTCTGCCCTCCTTATTCTTTAAATATTTGAATCAAAAGAAATGAATGCATAGGCTGTGAGGCCTTGATTTTGAGACTATTCTCTTCCTTAATATGAGTAACCAACTGAAAAATTCTCAGAGTTCTTACATAACAAAGACAATAAAGCAGAATGAAACACACATTTTTCCCTCTTTCTCTCAAACTGCTGTCATGGTTATTAAAACTTATGTTCAAGTTGTTACATATGTATAACAGGTTTATTCATGATCATTAATGGCTGGAAACTACCTAAAGTCCTCCAACTGGTGAAGAGACAAAATTTGTTTTTCTCACACAGGAAAATACTCCTCAGTAATAAAAGTAACAACTAGTGCTATGCACAGTACAGATTAATCTAAAATTTATTTCACTAAATGAAAGAAGCAGGTTCAAAAGGCTACATACTATACATTCATATGCATGTGGCCTCGTGGCAATGTCAAAGCTATAGGGATAGAAAACAGAATAGTGTTTTTAGGGGCTGAAATTGGATGGGGAGGTATTGATTACAAAGGGACATGGAGAATATCTGGGGATGATGCAGGAGTTCAATATCTTGTTTGTGGTGATAGTTATACAAATATGTGAACCTATCAAAACTCAACATTGTATACTAATAAGTGAGTTGGAAGTATGTAAATTATACCTCAGTAATGATAATAATTTGAACATTATCAAAGTCAATATGCTCACAGTGTACCCTCCTGGGGTCTTTCACTCAGGGATAAATACAAATAAATACATATAGAGGAAGAGGTTTTGATGTAATGGTAAAATGCCTAAAAGAAACAGATAATGGATATTGAGGGCTCTACTTGAATGCCAAACAATGTCCTTAATGCTTCATATGCATTATATCATTTAAAACTTAAAACTATAGCCATTTTTCAGATACAGAATATCTTAAATAGGTTAAATTAACTTCACATATTCAACAGGTAGAATTTGGGAAGGCAAGGACTTATTCCAGCCTCGTTGCCAGTCTTGTTTTTGTTTCTTTTACTTAGTACATTTCCAGAAAATACTTGCATTTA
Source organism: Balaenoptera physalus (assembly GCF_965194825.1). Lineage (NCBI taxonomy): Eukaryota > Metazoa > Chordata > Mammalia > Artiodactyla > Balaenopteridae > Balaenoptera > Balaenoptera physalus. Next base: position 56,371,063 of record NC_138883.1, on the reverse strand, counting down.
GCTAATGATTGAATGAGAAAATGATCTTTTAATTTGAGGAGATTCCATTGAAATTATGTTCATAAAGGAATTGTTAGAACATGTCCTTAAATAAATTTTTTAAATTTTCTTAATGATAGGAAAAACAGTAGAAAGAACGAACAGGAATATGGATGAAAGCTGTTCTTAAATTTTTGTAGACAAACTTAAAATTTTACAACGGGATAAACATTTGGTTTTTAATGCGACTCACACAATGTATCTACGTGTTCATTAAATGAAAAGCGCTGTGCAAAGATTTTGCACTTACCAGCTGGATTAGGGTAATAATTATATGTCAAGTTGATATGCTCTTGAATAATGAGGCTGAAGAAGAGAATAGTAGATCAAATCAAATTGCAAGAATAACAGAACCACATATATTCAGATGAGACTGAAGCAGGGTCTATGATAAGTGAATCAAGATTTTAAATTTCCAAATTTCATTTTCAACATTTCAAAAGCTTTCTCAATTTTTCTGAAAGACCAGTTTTTTGTTATCAATTGTTTGTAAACAAATGCTAAAAGTATAATTAAAAGCATACAATATTAGCCATGAAAAATCAAAATTAACATTGCAGGTCAATATTACTATATAAAACTTATGACACAGGGATGAAAGTTTTATGTATCTGCATCATCATTAGTAATTAATGCTTGTTTTTATTTTGTATCAAACAGGTTCTAAAATAATACACATTGATACATATGCCTAAAGGCAAACGGAACACATCTGCTTTCATGACCAACATTTGAAAAAGTTTGTTTTCTTTTAAACTTTGTCAGGTTTATCTACCTCAACCTATTCTCAGCCTCTTGTACTAATGATAAATAATGAATATATGTTTATGAAATAAATAAAAGTTGTCACATAGTGAACTGACCTGAGCCAATATTGTCTTACACAACTTTACTTTTTTGTGTGTGTGCTAATATTACAGCCACGGAAAATTTTTGAGGATCTTTAGAATTAGCTATTTCCCTCTACAAATTTTTAGTGAAAGTGAGTCTCAGACTATTCTGCCAATAATCATACATTTAATTAATTGAACATTTACTAGCAGGCAATCACTAAAGTACTTCCTGCAACCTCTTCATTAAACCTCAACCAAGTCCCAGCTTCCTGTCCTTTCAGGTATTTAGAGAACTACCTATGTAAATGTTTACTCAAAGCAGACACACCAAAATTCCAAAGGCAGAGTTCCACTACTCTCTTAACAAGAATCAGGCATCTAGAATTACCAGGTTCAAGGATGGCACAGGGCCATTCAGAGGTTAGCCTAGGATATCATCTATAAGGGTAATAGGGATAGGTTTTATTGCTGTATCATCTGTTCAGCCAAGGGCAGGGAGTATCTCTTAAATAATGTACCCAAACTGCATTTTTCACCGACTTTATCAATGAGAGCTCATTTCTAATATTCAACATGCTCATTAACAGTTCACTATTTTGCACCATTAAAACCCATTTCTCAAATTCACCATGCTAATTAAGAAAGCACTGATCATGCTAAAGAAAATAGAACCACTTCTAACCACATCCTACAGAATACGGACTCTCTGATGAAAATGTGTATTCTTTAGAATGCTAACTGCACTTGAGTTATAGTTTAACCTAAAAAACATGCAGTACCACAATCCATGGTGAAGTGCTTTTAAGGATCACAGCTGTCATAATATGACAGGTAAAAATGAATATTAACAGTGCTAATCATATTTTTTTCTGTTCTTATTTAAAATTTAATAACTTTCCTTCAGTTTTCTTTGTAGGAAATGGGCATTCTTACTGTCTATAAACTTAGACAATCCTTCTTGTCTTAAAACAAAAAATTAAACACCAACAAGCTACATTTACCAAAATGGCCAAAATGGTATTTTTAGACTATACATCACTTAGAAATTGCCTTGTTTCTTCGGACTATCACTTTTTCTAAACTTAAAAATAATGAAAGTAAACATATTTTCCATGAACTTACAGACTAAAAGATTTTCAAATATATGCATGATATATGTTTCAAACTATTTTGCATTTAATTAACTGTTAAATATTAATTTAAGGGACACCTAAGATAACCATTGGCATTTTAACTTTTGCAATTTAAGGAAAATATTTGAAATGGAAGAAGGTATTTTTCAGTCTTTTATAACAAACTGAGAAAAGAACCAAATATATGAATAGTTTCTTATAATAGAAAAGCTATGCCAGTGTTGCTCTACTGCAGGAATCACACTGCAGGAGGAAAGTAGAAAGAAATGTACACCTAATAAATAACATTTTCCTTTATAGGTTTGTATAATCAGATCAACTACCACAAGGGGAAAAATAACCTTGTAAAAGTATTCAGTTCTTGATAATAGAACGACAGTCAGAGATATAGCAAATTGCCCTAGTTACATGTGCTTTAGTATTATTTCTTTGTAATTTCTAATTAGTTTCTAGTAAGCAGAAGCCTAAGTAAAAACATGTATGAGAAGTAAAAGATGTGACATGATATATCATCACTGGCATCTTCATTACAAAAACTATAATCTATCTAGAATGCAGTTTCACCACGTGTTAAAAATATGGACTATTGATCAATGTAACTCAATAAGTTCTCATTCTTCATGTGTCTCCTCTCTTCCAAACATACAGAAATGGTTCATGAAGTTTATAAAAATAGAAAATTAAATGACAGAGATGGGCTCCAAATCAAAATATATATTTCCAGACATCAGAATATACCACAGTGATCACTGCTAAAGCCACTTCTGCTTTGCTTTCATTACAGAAGTAGGTAGAAGCATGGAGAAATTTAGTGAGGATAAGAAATAAGATCTACTCTCATTTTTTGAACGCAAGGGATGGAGGGTAGGATAAAAGTGGTATGAGAAGGTTCTTCTCATTTTTGAAAGTGGACTAAAAAGCAAATAGACATTGCAAAGCATAGCCCCCACTCAGGCCTGGGGGTGGGATAGCAGGACAGGACCATGCCAAGCCTTATTAGGGCCTGAGGCAAAAGGAAAAAGGGTGCCCTGATATACACTTAGCAAAATGTTCTCTACATTTTGACCAAGAGGGAAAAGTGAATTAATGCTGGCTAATCAGAAAACATTATGATATACAAAGCCCCATGCTGCCCAATCCATTCTCTAGTCATTGTCAACTCTCGTAAATCCAGAAGTACAGGATTATTGAAAAGATTGTTCCCAATGCACAATAATTTGAGGTAATAAAACAAGCCCTCTGTCCTTATTTCAAATTTTTGTAGTTTTCACTTTACAGTTGTTCATTATGAACTTTTTGCATTAATTTTGAGTTTTTAAACTTTGTATTCAGAAAAATACTGTATGCTTATAAACTGAAAGTATATGCCTAAAGACATGCATGATATGTCAAGTCCAACTAAAACAAGAAATTATTGTTCTAGGCAGAATAATGCTGCCCCTCCTCTCCACAATGCCTAATTCCTAAAGTTCAGAACTTGTGACTACTTTAAATTACGTGGCAAAGGGGAATTAAGATTGCCGATAAAATTAAGTTTGCTAAACAGCTGACCTTAAAATATGGACATTATCCTGGATTACCTAGGTGGCCCCAATGTAATCATAAGGCTCCTTAAAAATGGAAGAGGGTGGCAGAAAAGGAGCCAGAGTCAGTGAAAGAGATGTGACAATGGAAACAGGGATGCTATTTTGCTGGCTTTAAAAATGTAGGAAGGAGGCCAAAAACCAAGGAACATGGGTAGCTTCTGGAAGCTGGAAAAAGCAAGGAAAGGAATTTTCCCCTACAGCCTCCAAAAGGGAATAAATTTTGCAGACAATTGATCTTAAGCTAGTGAGAAAGGCATGGGATTTCTGACATCCAGAAACGTAAGATAATAAATTTGTGTTGTGTTAAGCCATCCAATTTATGGTAACTTGTTACTGCAGCAAATAGAAAACTAATACACTATTTAGAACTGATTTAAAATCTGTTTGTTATGTATCAATATTACAGGATGCCACTAAAGCAGTACTTAAATAAAAGCAATTAAATACAGGTTCTTAGAAAAAAGAATAACAAAGTTTTAGATTAAATGAATTATATTTTTCAACTCAGGAAGCTAGAAATACTATGATTTGAAGAAAGCAGTTTTTCCTCAGAAATCGTGTAAAAGTAATAAGAAAATGAGAAATAGAAATGTAACTTTCATTTACAGAAAAATTCAGACATAGCTAAATGGCCCTGAAAAACATATTAAAATGTGAGTAGAAATGCAGCCAAGTGCAATAAGCTTCAAATAGTAGTGATTGTTCTAGGAAACAGAAAGAATTATGGCAATCAATCTCAGAAGTAATCAGAAAAATAGGCTTTTTAAAGGTGATGGCCAAATCTGCAGTGAATCTCTTTTGTTTATCAGGGAAAGACAATGGAATATAGCATCATGAACTTCTCTGGAACCAGTTTGCTTCTTAGAAACAGGAGGCAAAGGAATCACGCAGGAAGGCCATGCATGCAGGCTGAAGCCTGTCTCCATGTCAGAGGGTTAGAGGAGTTGTTATCCTCTTTGACTGGTGAGAAGAAATGATAAACAAATTTACCTGCAAAATCCTGAGCCAAAAATAAATAAATAAATAACAAGTAACCTCGATAACTAGTGATTCTAATCATTTTCCTACGTGGAACTCCTACAAATATATAACCTAAGGAATGTTCCCCTCCTTCGACAATGAGTGTTCAGACAGGCAGTACAAAGATATTACAAGGGAAGACAACTTTTAAGAAAATAGACAAAAAATAGTTACTAAAAATATTTTGTTACATGTTGATGAAAATGGAGAAGTAAAATCATATGCTTAATACAGTCACCATCCCTATGAATCACCAGCATAAAGCAGAAACATAAGAACTCAAGAAAAAATAGTAAAGTCATAGAGATTTTAAACGTATGAGTGAATGAGCTCAGAAAAAAGTGAATTTATTTCACTCAACAAATATTTTATTTACCACACAATTGTTGAGATCCTATGACAGGCACTGTTTGAGCAACTTAAGATACATCAGGAAACAAAACTGACAAATACCCTTATTGTGATGGAGTTGATAAGATAGAGGGAAGCTGGAAAGATAATAAATATATAAATGATGTACTATGTAAGGAGGCAAGAAGTAATATGTAAAACAAGGTCAATATATCAGGATAAGGTTGGCTGGCAGTGTGATGAAGTAGGTGAGACTGGAGCATAGACACCAAGGAAGTGAGTGAATTTTCCAAGCAGATAATTGCAAGAGTGGCATTCTGGCAATGAAACCAAGGAAAACAAAAATCCTAAGGTAGGTGCATCCCTGAACTCCTTGAGAAGCCACAAGGGGCTGGTATGCCTGGAGCAGAGTGAACAAGCTGGAGATTGATGGGAAATGAGGTCAGAGAACTGTCCATGTTGCTTTCCTCACCATTACTCTTTAGTTTGAAAGGTATTATTTAAATCTATAAAGTCAAGAACATATGCGCGTGTGTGTGTGTATATATGTACATATATATGGACATGTTTGCATATTTAAAAGAAAAAAGACACTAAAATGTGCCGTAACTAAGTGTTGTGGACCGCTAGTTGTTTCCTCAAATCAGTTATCATCTTATTCCTACCACAGGGCAACTGTGGTGTATAACTTGAATAGTGTTAATTTTAAGACTACAGATTATATGCAATGTTGGCCAAGGTATGTAGTCACACACAGTGACTCTGCCTAGCCACACGTCTGACTAACTAGATTCTACGTTTCTAAGTGTATTGGTTAACTCAGTTTGCCATACCAAAATATCACAGGCTGGGTGATTTAAATAACAGAAATTTTTCTCACAATTCTGAAGACTGGGAAGTTAAGATCAAGGCAGATGAACCTAGTTGCAGGGCAGGAATAAAGAGGCAGACATAGAGAATGGACTTGAGGACATGGGGTGGGAGGGCAAAGCTGGGGCGAAGTGAGAGTAGCATCGATGTATATACACTACCAAATGTAAAATAGTTGGCTGGTGGGAAGCAGCAGCATAACACAGGGAGATCAGCTCGGTGCTTTGCGATGACCTAGAGGGGTGGGATAGGGAGGATGAGAGGGAAGCTCAAAAGGGAGGGGATATGGGGACATATGTATGCATATGGCTGCTTTGCTTTGTTGTGCAACAGAAACTAACACGGTATTGTGAAGCAATTATACTCCAATAAAGATGTATTAAAAAAAAAAAAATCAAGGCAGAGCTGAATCAGTTCCTGGTGAGGAATCTCTTCCTAGCTGGCAGATGGCCACATCCTCACTATGTCTTCACATGAGCTCTTCTTTGTGCACGTGGAAAAAGAGCAAGCTCTCTAGTGTCTCTTCTTATAAGAGCATTAATCCATGGGGCCAGGGCCCCATCCTTATGACCGCATCTAACTCTAATTACCTCACAAAAGTCCATCTCCAAATACCATCACATTGGGAGTTAGGGCTTCCCATATGAATCTGGGGGGGATACTAACATTCAGTCCATACCAGTAAGTCTCCCTTTAGTTAACTAGATATGACCCTATAAGTTTGAACCATCGGATTATAAGCAGTAGATAGTGTGTGCACTTTGGGGATGCTCTCCAGATTGAAGACAATCTACTTTTGCTGTACATTGGGTATTTGCCATTAACTCTAAGCTTGAATTTGGATAAGGCAGGGGGCCAATTTTAACCATGCCAACCAGGGCAATTCCTTAAGGCTGTGATTTGCAAACTTTATTTTACATTGAAATTGCCAGAAGAGTATTAAAACACAGACTGTTGGGCCATATGCTGAGAGCTTCTGACTCAGAAAGGCGTTTATTACTTTATGATGCTTAGGAGAACAGTTTATTAAAAAGATATAATTAATTAATATGTTTTCAGGTTAATAATAACATAAATATTAAAAAGCAAAAAATGCAGGAGTTGGAGTAGACAAATACTTTAATAGTAGAAGACTTCAATTTCCTCTCAGTCAATGACAGATGAACTAAAAAATTAAAGATATTTAAGTAAGAATATAGAGAAGCTAAATCACAAAATAAATAGGCAGACATCAATAACACAAATGAAAAAAGAATAAAACTTCCTTTTAGTGGCAAAGGAATATTCATGAAAATTGATCATATAGTAGGTTGTAAACTAAAATGAATAAAGAAAAGTTGTAGGTATAGATGATATTACCTTATCACAATATGACAAAATTAGAGAAAAACCAAAAATCAGAAAAGGCCCTCTCTCAAGGAAGTTACATTAAACAGATTAACTAAATTCCCTCCTATACATATTTTGGGTCAAAGTTAAAATATTTTAAAAAATACAAGAGCTAGAATAATATGAAAATCTGAATATCAGAATCTTGACATAGTTAAATTAGTGTTTAAAAGACAATTTAAGGCCTTGTGTATTAATAGTAATAAATCAAGTAATATAGTTATATTAAACATCAAATATAAGACACTAGAAAAGAACAACAGAATAAGGGTAAGGGAAACAAAAGGAAGGGATTTATGAAAGTAAGTGTAGATGTCAGTGGATTATATAACACACAGTTTATAATTGGTAGCTCAACCACCATAATCGCCTTGCGAACCATGATTAACTAGTCACTTAATCCAAGAGCAAACATATATATGTTTCAAAATGAGGAAAGTTACTTACCAAAGAAGGCATCACTCCAGTACCCTGAAGGTCTCCTAGGTACCCCTCTTATTAGCGTTTGGCACATTTTCATTCAGCCCCTTCCTTTTCCACACACATATCAACATTTGATCAGCTGAAACAAAAGGATAAAGTAGCAAGTTATAGACACACTATAGTCTCTATTCAGCGAAAAGCCTCTGCCCTCTAGACCACACTGAAACCTGGCAGTCTTGCTGGTTGTTTAATAAAGTGTTCTGAACAGTATTCCCAGATGTGATATATGTTACCCTCAAATTCCTGAAATGTCAACTGCAACAGCCAATCTTGACAATTTTAGGTTCATTTGGAAATTTCAGACTCAAAAGATTGAAAGAGGTCATATCCAGCACTAGATTTCTCAGATTATAGAAAAACACAGAACAGGAAACCCAGCATGCCAGCATCGAGAGCAGTCCCTCTCTGACAGTCCTTGCAAATTCCCAGGAGCTATTTGTTAGCCTTAAAAACTGACAGCTCAATGTGGGGGAATGAGACCATGGAATGGTGTGAGGGATTCACAATGACTTAGAAATTCTGAGAGCTCCATATAGGAATCAATCTCTCTTCTAACAGTTTCATAAGCTTAGCTTCCAATTTACCAAAAGAGGAACAGACTCAATCACCAAGCTGAGGAAAACCCAAAGCTATGGCTTCACCCAGATTTTTACTAGTTTGTTTTTTAATAGTCCCATAGTCTAGATGTGGTTTAGTAGTCAGCACTTCTTTTTTTTTTTTTTGTCCTAAACAATGTTGCCTGGTGAAACAGCTGAAATTCTACTTTTCTCAGGTTTCTAATAATTAGACGAAGGCAAAATTAAGGCCCATATACACTGGGAGAGAATAGAAGAGGAGAAACGTTTGTTGTTATCTTTACTTACACCTACCATGCATAGTGACTCTGCATTCATAATTGTATTGCAAATATCCTTTACAGGGGTTATCTACTATGTCCTAAGCCACAGAATTCCAGAATTTGATTGCGATGACAAGCTCAAATAGAGTATTTCCTTGGGAATTACCTTCTAACTTGAGCATACAAGTCTCTCATCAAAACACCAACTTCATTTCCCCAAGGATCTACCCACAAAATGTCATCAGATCATCATTTACTGGGCCTCCATTATGTTTTACAGAATATGGAGATTAGGAATGTTACCGAGTCCAAGCTCGCTCTGCTTGCCGCACTACACGCCAATAAATCGGAGACGAGGTGTTGAGGCAAGGAATATGACTATTTAGAAAGCCAGGAGACCGAGAAGATGTCAGAATAATGTCTCAAAATAACCATCTTATCGGGGTTTGGATGCCAGTTTCTTTTATAGAACAATAGAACAGAGAGGGGGGAGGAGATGAAGTAAAGTAAGAAGGCCGTAAGATTTGCAAATGTCCCCTGGAATGGTCAGCCTTGGGGAGGGGATGTGTTAATTTCTTCTTTCTTGCAACCATCTACAGGTGGACAGGGTCTGGATGTTTCCCTGAACAAAGGCACTTTGGTTTAACATTCAGGCAGAGGGGCAGGGTTCCCCGAGGCAGGCCATTATGCATAGACAGTATCCTTTTAGTGAACAAAAGCAGCGGAAGGCAAAGGTTAAAGTAAAAGAAACAGGTCCAACATGTAGTCAGATTTGGCTCTTCCCTGTTACAGGAAGCCTCCTTCAGACTACACTGTGTAAGAGAGCAGGAGAGTTCATGGAGTCCTGAAGCAAAATAGTGATGATGAGCTCAGAGACAGATTTTTCATGAAGCTAATGAAGCTTAATTTCAGCACTCCTCAATTATATAGCTCTTTACATATCAACTCTATATTAATATATACATATATAATTTTTTCTAAGAAAACTGTCCCCTAATTTATAGAAGCTTTAGGAATATAAGTCCACCAAAAGAATTTTAGCTTATTTTAGTAGGAAAAAACAAAGTAACAAGGTAACTTCCAGAGCAATAAAGTAAATAACACTGGTTGTGTTAACTTACTACAATATAGAATACATCCAGATGGAAGCTTCAACTAGGACTACCACTCAATTAATGTGTTATAATCCAAGGTCATTTCCCAAGCTCTATTCGTATTCTGTATAGTTCCATAGTAAACTAAACAGGGATCTTTGAGGGATCAACTAACCTACAGAGCATAAGCTCCTTCATAGCATAATAGCCCTTGCTCCAGAAATCAGTAAGCTAATATGGACAATATACCAATTACCAAGTGAATTTATTAAAATTCTGTATTCAAGCATTGAAAAAGTAATCAAAGAACATGTTTGAGACTCTGTGGACCAACTATATATCAACCATGAGTAAAACTCTATCACTAGACCGTGCTAACCCTCTATCTTTATCTGTGGAACACAATGTTATTCTGTGTCCCAAGAATTTGCATTCACTTAAACATATGTCCAACAATCCCTGAAATCCCTAACAATTACAATGGTACACAACTGACAGGTCGCTTTGGGAAAGGCAAAAACGAAGATTTATAATATACACTTATGCTAGTGTAGGACCCTTTCTCTTTGTTACTTAGATTCAACTACATTAAAGAGGACCTGGGATTGTGAAATGACACATTTTTGAGAACTGGTTAAGATACTTTAAGTTCCTATTATATTGATTCAGGATAAACCTCTGGTTGCCAGATCTACATTTATATTGTTTGCTTTATTTTGTTTATTTTTGTATAACTCTTTACTCTTATAATCCAATTGGACTTTAATGTCTTGCCTCTTTCAGTACCAGGAACTCCATAATCGCTTAATAGTTTTTGCATTTATATGAAGTTTTTTGGCATCTATTACCCTGTGGTTACTTCATCCCAAAGATCAGGGAACCTATTTTAAAAAGTAGAATCTACTAACAACATCTCTGACTTTCACAGAAATACCACCACAATACATTTCAACAATATTATCATTCTCAAAAAAATACAGTTCTTAATGCTTTGATGAACCACCTCTGGGGACATTAGTTAGGAACTAGTTAGGAGTAGATTGCACATCTTAAATCTATTCTGACATTGATAAATATCAATTTTTTTATTTCTTCCACTACATTAGACCAAGGAATTTCTAGCATCTCATCCTCATTTAGTGAGAGATAACTTTGAGTTCAAAGAACAGTAAACAAACAGCTAGAACCATTCCTGTTTCCAGGTGGAATATAAAGTTCTCAATCAATGTACTCTTTAAAAAATCAGCTTTAATGCATGGATTTCATCCAATATAAATTAACAAAGCTTTCCAATGCTTTTACTTTTTTTCTCCCAGGTTAACTATAACTGGCCCCCTGGGGAATGTTAGATTCTGTCTCATTACAGATCTGGATAAAATGATAAAATTAGAGTTAGTGGAGTTGTGCATGAGAAGGTTTGATTGCTCCAGGGGTTGTTTTAGAGTCTTCAACAAGGCAAGAACAGTCTCATGAGACCCTGGGGGGGTAAGGCTGCTTCTGCTGACAAGGGAGGTGTGGTTGGTGGGCTTTGGAGTACTCCAGCAATCTAATTACCCCCCTGTGCAGCCATTTCTCTTTTCATGTTTATACTCTTTCATATACTTTATTAGTAACCTAAGTTTAACATGATATAATGATTTCTGTAATTAACAATGGCTAAACATTCTCTTTAAGATCCAGTATAAATAAAGGAAAGCTCAGCACACACATTCCTTGGATTCCTCGTGTCTTTATAGTTTCCTATGGAAACAGCTTCACTTGGACTTCATTCCAGTTATCCATAGATGGTAATTTAGTTACTTGCTGATGCATGCCATGGGTTGCTGTGAGTCACATAACTTAATACGTTTATAAGTGACAGAATTCCAAAGTAGGTCAGAAGACCAGTTCCAGACCTCCAAAAGTACCATGAGAGTGAGTTACTTTCTATTTATACCTGCCACCAAATTAAATAGATCCAGAGTAATTAACTTTAATAAACATATATCATTTGTGGTAGCCAATTAAACAGAAAAGGATATTGAGTAGCTTGTTTAATCACTGGAAAGCTGAAGTAGAAAGCTTGAATTTAGCTACCATGTATAATACCCAAAACAATGCTATGAAATTGCCTTGATAAGATGACTTCTTTTCTTCTACCACTGATGATACTGAAACTTAGGTACTTCTGCCAACAAAATATACAGAGATTCTGAATATTCAAGTTGCTGACCTCTGAAAAGTCTTTGAAAGTAGGTGTATTGATGAATTCTTAGTTCTGTTTGACCTAGACCTACAATTGGTCCTAAGTAACTAAGTCTTGTGGATTCTAATATGGTAGGGGATGGCTATCATAAATACTGAGAATTCCCCCAAATGAGAGTATCAAAAGATACTAAGGACTCAGAAAATGGGACATGACAAATATTCTAAAGAGGAGAAAGAACCATATGCTGGTCTATTTCTATATATTCTGGAGAGACGTTTTTTATTATCCCTCATTAGGTTATTGATGAGAAAGAAAAAGCTAAGTAAAATAATAACAGAAGAATGCTTTTTTAAAAATAGAAAACATATTTAGTTTAACAACAACAGAAACAACAAAAATGCTAATGTCATGCTTAATTAGAATACTAGAAGCAGTACCATTGAATTTAGAACCTAGATATGTTTTGCAGCCATTATTATTATTATTCAACAATGCCCTGGAAGTCCTAGACAGTATTGTCTGTCAAGACAATGCAATGAGAGACATAACAATTGGAAAGGAAGAGTTTTAATGCTTATTACTTGCCTGTAATTTTTTTTTTTTTTTTTTTTTTTTTTTTTTAAATTTTTTTTGTTTATTTATTTTTGGCTGCGTTGGGTCTTCGTTGCTGCACCCGGGCTTTCTCTAGTTGCGGTGAGCGGGGGCTACTCTTCCTTGCGGTGCGTGGGCCTCTCATTGCGGTGGCTTCTCTTGTGGCTCACGGGCTCTAGAGCGCAGGTTCAGTAGTTGTGGCGCACGGGCTTAGTTGCTCCGTGGCATGTGGGATCTTCCCGGACCAGGGCACGAACCTGTGTCCCCTGCATTGGCAGGCGGATTCTTAACCACAGCACCACCAGGGAAGCCCTGTAATTTTTTTGATAATTGGAAAATCCAAGAGTATTAACTAAAACAATTCAAAAAAAAAAAAAAGATTAAGAGACTAGAGGAAGCTGGCTGATTAAAAAATAATACTACTCAGGAATCAACAAGCTTCTTATGTAGAAACACCACCAATTAGAAAATAAAATAAAAATTTTATTTATAATAATAAAACAAAAAAGGATAAAATACATACAAAGAATAAATCAATAAATAGAATTATATGTCTATATAAAAATTTATAAAATCTTTTAATATTTCCTAAAATAAAGAACAGAACAAAGATGTACATAAATCAGGTTTATAGACAGAAAGATTCAAAACAACTAAAATAACAATTCTCCCTATATCAGTTAATACGTCTAATGTACTCTCAATGAAACTTACAGAAGAGTTTTTGACTAGAAGAGATGATTCTGAATTTTGTGGGAAAAATAAAACCAAGTAAAACTATCTGGGAAAATTCTGAAAATTAAGAATAATAAAGCAATGTTAGTCATAGCAGACAACAAAATATATTACAGTGCTATAATAATTAAATCATGTGATACTGTTACAGGAATAGACAGATTAATAAGCTAAAGAATAAAGATTTTAAGTATCTCCAAATGCATAAAGCCATTAATATATGATAAAGTTGATGCTTGTGATCAATGGGAAATGAAGAAACATTTACAAAACTGGGGTAAGTCCTTTTGGGTATTAATTTAACAAAAAAGATATTGTGAATACATATCTCAACCCCAAACTAAGATAAATTCTAATTAGATTAAAGCAATGTTAAAGAAAAGAAGAAGGGGAGGAGAACTGTAGAAGAAGACAGGAAAAGAAAGAGAAGAGGAGAAGACAAATAATTAAAAATATGGAAGAAACCATGGTAAAATTATTAATCTCAGAATGTGAAAGGCTTTTCTCGCTAGACAAAAATTTTAAAAAAATACATAAATTCTAAGATTGAAAAATTTAATATATAATATTTTAAAAAAATTGCATATGGGGAAAAAAAGTCACACCACAATACTTGAAGTAAGAGACAAAAGCAAACTGGAAAAACATTTGCAACATACACTAAAAAGGATAATTTCACTAAATGATAAAGAATTCGAATCAATAAGAAAAGGTCAATGGGAGAATAACAAGTTGAAAATGGTTTTAAACAGTAAATTTACTAAGAGGCAAAGATGGCTCTTAAATATATGATAATACTTAATGTCACTTATGAAAGAGAAATGAATATTTTTAAAAAACTGAAATATATTTTCAGCCAGCTAGAGCAACTAAGTTCTAATTGTTTGGTAGCACATTAAGTTGGAAATTAGGTTCCCTTGTATATTGCTATGATAATCACAGTATATTGTAACTATTTCATGGTACACCATCCACGAAAGTAACATGGCAAAATTTATAAAAAGACTAAACAGATCTCATTTGACGCAGAAATATTTCTTGGAATTAATTAGAGACTATATATATATATATATATATATATATATATATATATATATATATATATACACACACACACATAAATTAGTTACTCACAATTAGGACTTTCAAATACATTTTTGAGGATCTGAGGACATAAAAGAAGAACTGAAAAAATGGAGAATTAATTGATGGGAAGATTTAGTGACAAATAACCAAAGATATTAATAATCTGTCAATTTAAAGTAATTTAAGTAATATTTAGTATCACTGTCAGAAAAAAATTAAAGCACTTAGAAAAATATAGATGATTTCATTAGAACAATTCTTAAACCCACCATCTGCCATTAACAAATCCATGTTATTATACACAGAAACAGTTTGCTCTTTTTCATTGCTTGTGGCATTTTGTTTTAATGTATCATATATAGTTATGATTTTTACTATCTTTACTATTAAAACCTTCTGGTGAACATAAGCACTCATTACCATTTGGTATATACCAGGGAGTGAAATAGCTTTAGGAAATATTGCCTTTAGTAGATAAAGCTTTAGTAGGTACGGGTACCACCACTGTCTAAATCTGTGACCTTGCACATATTTTTCTGTGTCTGTTTACCCTCTGTATAATGAGTACCTACTTTATGAAATATATGTGAGAATTCAATGAGATAATATATGCAAAGGATTAAGAGCAATGTCTGGAACTTTGCAACTGCAATTAGTCACTTTATACTACGATCACCTTCAGTAAGATTGTTCTATTATTCTTTATATAAGGTACTACAGACTTATAAATAATGAGCTACACAAGAAAATATTGGCACGTTATCTCCTATTACAATAAAATCATTTTCAAATAGGCATGCCTTCATAACATATTGGCTTCCAATTTCTCCATCTAGCAATGCGACACTTCCATTTATTTAAGTTTTTTAAAAAAATTTTATTTTATATTCGAGTATAGTTGATTAATAGTGTTTGTGTTAGTTTCAGGTGTACATCAAAGTGATTAAGTTTTAAATATACATGTATCTATTCTTTTTCAAATTCTTCTCCCATTTAGGTTATTACGGAATACTGACTGGCTCTAGGAAGTCAAGTATACTAGGTTCTCTTTGTTCATTTTCTCAGGTAATCCCCAGAGAATGCTAACTCATTTCAAAGATCCTATGTCTGTTGCCATTTGCTACTTGGCCAGCTGTTGTGCTTAAGAACACAGCTCTACTCTTGGTCAAATCAACTATATCCATCCTGATATGACTCTCCAGGTTGTAGTAGTTTCCTCTAATTTACCAGTACGTTTAATTCTATTCTATGAATTTTATAGGTCCCTGAAATAATATTTTAGAATGTGGTTACATATTAGAAATAGGTAAATTAGGTAATGATTTGATGAGATTACTAAGTACTTAAGTTTTATTTTATTTTTTGAGCACCTACTAGTATACGACATTTTGCCATCTCAGTAAAGATTCCGTGATAAATAAATGTACTTTCTATTTCAGAGGGTCTTACAATTCCCTCAAAATCATGCAAGACTTCAAGCAAGGTACTAATTTTTGAGTAGTCTGAATCTTTTTGAAATAATGTATTCCTCCTATAATATCTTAAAAAACTTTTGATATATTAAAATTGCATAAACATATGAACAGAGAGTATATTTTCCAATCTATTATCCTCTTTCAGAATTATGTTAAAGTGGACTAAATATGAATCTTAGTATGTTTACTTTAGTTATTTTTCTAGTGTTCTTAATTTCATTCATACTAGTAACTAGAAGATTAAGAGGAGGTGAGGCAGTGACCCTGCATGGGTCACAAAATATGGTTAAGTGAAAGTGTTAAGTGTTCCAGGCAAGACACATGGCTCCAGTGAGTGGTGGGACTTGTGACAAACTGATGTCCACATTTCAATAAAAATAGACAAAAAAATTACCTACAGAGGAAACTCTACTGGACAAATTTAACTTTCCATGAAGTGGGAAGGTGAACATGCTAAGTTTTGAATCCAGGTCTATCTGATGCTGAAATCCATCCATCTTAAACTCTTCATCCAGGTCTTTAATCGTAGTTCATTCCTAAACCTGCACCTGAGTACACTGTCTTGAATTATTGCAAAATCTTCACCAACCACACATTCTCCAGCTTTTTCTTAGAATGAGCTTCTTAGACAGATGCTTAATGCTGTCTGTAATTCCTTGATTCCTGCTTGCTTCACTCACAAATGTTGATTTTAATTCCATATTCTAAAGGTTCCTTCTCACAAGTGCTATATTAGGATTGTAGTAACATATTTAAAAAGGTCTGCTGTGTAGTCAGTTTTTCACCTTACCCGATTACGTGACAAGCAAAGGGCTTCTTGCCCATATAACAATTAACCCCAATGCTATGGCATTTATGTTTCATGCACAGAAGGAAAGGAATCAGAAGAGTCAGGAATGTATAGAACATATTCTAGGGCAGTCTATTTTAACAGAAAAAGAAATGGAGCTCAGGATGATTAGATCATTTCCCAAGGTTACTTTAAATATTAGACAATAAATTAGTAAGTGAATAAATAAATCTCAAATCAGTTTCTCCTTTACTCTTTAAGAGATGTATATCATTGTGTCATTTTATCACACTGTATCATTTCTTCTTCTAGTATAGAATGTTAATGTAAGGTTTTCTAAAACTATTAAAATGAATTTTAATAAAAGTTATTTTGTGGAGAAAATACTTGATTATCATTCTTTCTGTAAATACTAACTTGGAAGATAGAATATGATACTCTTCATTGTTTTCTTTTTATTTATTTTATCTGTGTCAGTATCAATAAAATGTAGTCCAGCCCAACCAATCTTCTTTCTGGAGGAGCCATGAAGTATCGTATGTTATTAACTAGGTAAATAAAGTCTGTCTCTTTAGAGTGTAAAATTTCAGAATTCTTTGGTGATTTGCAGGTTTTAATGCTACTGCCAGCAAGTCTCTTTGCTTAAAAGAAAAAAATTGATTTTCCAATATATGTCAAGTGCTGCTCAGAGTTGAAAAACAAGTTGAAAAAGACAGTACCTGTGAAAAGCTGAAGAGAATGTGAGTGAGAGGGAATAGCAATTTATTTTACCCTGGAAACTGATTTCTGCAGAGTAAATGGTATAAAAAATCCAAACTTTGTCAAAAGTTCCAAAAATATGGATAAATGCAAGTGTAAAAAGCCAAAATTAGCTTGCCAAAGTAAGACTAGGGAGTAGTTATCAAATACATTTTGTCCAAGTTAGTCAAAGAGAAGTGGAAAAAACATCCTTGCTCTTTGGAAATTATAATTTAGTACTTTTTTTCATTAGCAGCAGAAGAATACAATTTCTTATAAGACTTTTAACAATTAAGTTAAGTTTTTCCACTTAATGAATCCAACTGTTTTTCTGTATAAACTGACCTTTCCATTGCCTAGGCAGTGAAATGGTTATGAGAACTGGCTTTAGGGTCAGGTAGGGACTCAGTTTGAGTCCTTGCCTTGTTATTTCTAGATATATGACAATTAAGTTACTTGAGCTCTCTATGCCTCATTAATATAGTCATAATAATAGTTCCCATCTCAAACAGTTGTTCTAAGGGTAAAAAGAGATATTAATGCAAAACACTTAGCATAGTGTCTGGCAAGTGGTAAGCATTCAATATTTGTCAGCAAGGACAACTATGATGAGGAGGAGGAGGAGGACTACGACCTAAACACTGTATACATATATGTTTAGCATAATGGTCATACAACATTAAAGTGTAAATATGTGTGTATGTATATGTGTGATATTAAATATTTGGTGTCTGTCATCAAAGAAGTCATCTTCAATTAGGTGGTGCTACCCAGTGCCTTTATTAAGGTGGAGAAGCACTGCTGATGTGCTGTCAGCAGCTTTTCAAGCATGCACCATACATCAGGAAACAACTATCACTTCTTGAGCACTTACTATGTGTTAAGTAATAAGAGATTTAAAATCTTAAATTATTTAATTCTTGCAATAAACCAATGAAATAAGTTACTATTGTTACCTCTGTTCACAAATGGAGAAACTAAGAACTGGGGAGTTAAGAAATGTGCCAAAGTCACACAATCAATAGATGGAGTGCAGGGATTGCATTATATGCTATCTGGCTTCCAGCCTCTTTGTTCTTATGCATTATTCTCTACTGCTTTATAGGGAACAATTTGAATTTTTAAACCTTCAGAAGACAATATCGGAAGGAATCAGCAACACTCTCTTTGTTTTTAGTTTTCAGCAAATGAGATTTTTATCGGCATTCTTTTCACAAAGGGGCAGATTAAGACTGAAGATTGTGCATCTCCAAGGTAGTACACTTGAAAAGAATTAGTAAATACAGTGAAAGAAATGTTGTGTCCAGCCACCCTTCATTATCTCTTTCAAAAAAGCATTCTGGGGAGGAGGACCTTCAAGATGGCAGAGGAGTAAGACGTGGAGATCACCTTCCTCCACACAAATATATCAAAAATACATCTACATGTGGAACAACTCCTACAACACACCTACTGAATGCTGGCAGAAGACCTCAGACTTCCCAAAAGGCAAGAAAATCCCCACGTACCTGGGTAGGGCAAAAAAAAAAAGAAAAAACGGAGCCAAAAGAATAGGGATGGGACTTGCACCTCTGGGAGGGAGCTGTGAAGGAGGAAAAGCTTCCACACACTAGGAAGCCCCTTCACTGGTGGAGATGGGGGGGGCGGGGGTGTGTGGCAGAGGGGAAGCTTCGGAGCCACGGAGGAGAGCGCAGCAGTAGGGGTGCAGAGGGCAAAGCGGAGAGATTCCTGCACAGAGGATCGGTGTTGACCAGCACTCACCAAACTGAGAGGCTTGTCTACTCACCTGCCAGGGCGGGCGGGAGCTGGGAGCTGAGGCTCGGGCTTCGGAGGTCAGATCCCAGAGAGAGGACTGGGGTTGGCTGGATGAACACAGCCTGAGGGGGCGGGTGCGCCAAAGCTAGTCGGGAGGGAGTCCAGGAAAAAGTCTGGAACTGCTTAAGAGGCAAGAGACCATTGTTTTGGGATGCGCAAGGAGAGGGGATTCAGAGCACCGCCTAACCAAGCTCCAGAGACCTGCGTGAGCTGCGGCTATCAGCACGGACACCAGAGACGGGTATGAAATGCTAAGGCTGTTGCTGCAGCCAAAAAGAAACCTGTGTGCAAGTACAGGTCACTATCCACACCTCTCCTCCTGGGAGCCTGTGCAGCCTGCCACTGCCAGGGTCCCGTGATCCAGGGACAACTTCCCCAAGAGAACACACGGCATTCCTTAGGCTGTTGCACGTCATGCCGGCCTCTGATGCCATAGGCTCACCCTGCATTCCATACCCCTCCCTACCCCCACCCCCGCCGAGTGAGCCAGACACCCCTAATCAGCCGCTTCTTTAACCCCCTCCTATCTGGGTGAAGAACAGACACCAGAGGGTGACCTACATGCAGAGGTGGGGCCACATCCAAAGCTGAAACCCAGGAGCTGTGAGAACAAAAAAGAGAAAGGGAAATTTCCCTGTGCAGCCTCAGAAGCAGCAAATTAAATCCTGACAATCAACTTGATGTACCTTGCATCTGTGGAATACCTGAATAGACAACGGATCATCCCAAATTTGAGGCAGTGGACTTTGGGAGCAACTGTAGACTTTGGGTTAGCTGTAGGTGACAGACTAGTTTCTGATTTTTATGTTTATCTTAGTATAGTTTTTAGCACTTGTTATCACTGGTGGATTTGTTTATTGCTTTGGTGGCTCTCCTCTTTTTTTTATTACTTTTAAAATTTTTTTATTTTAAAAATATTTTTTATTTTAATAACTCTATTTTATTTTATTATTATTTTTTTCTTTACTTATTTTCTCGCTTTTCTTGTGAGCTGTGTGGCTGACAGGGTTTTGGTGCTCCGGCCGGGTGTCAGCCTTGAGCCACTGAGGTGGGAGAGCAGAGTTCAGGACATTGGACCACCGGAGACCTCCCAGCCCCATGTAATATCAATTGGCGAGAGCTCTCTCAGAGATCCTTGTCTCAACGCTAAGACCCAGCTCCACTCAACCATCAGCAAGCTCCAGTGCTGAGAACCCTATGCCAAACAACTAGCAAGACAGGAACACAACCCCACCGATTAGCAGAGAGGCTGTCTAAAATCATAATAAGGTCACAGACACCCCAAAACACACAACCAGATGCGGTCCTGCCAACCGGAAAGATAAGATCCAGCTTCATCCAACAGAACACAAGTACCAGTCCCTTCCACGAGGAAGCCTACACAACTCACTGAAACAACCTTACCACTGAGGGCAGACACCAGAAATAAGAGGAACTATGAACCTGCAGTCCAGGAAAAGGAGACCCCAAACACAGTAAGTTAAGCAAAATGAGAAGATAGAGAAATACGCAACAGAGAAAGGAGAAAAGTAAAAACCCACCAGACCAAAAAATGAAGGGGAAATAGGCAGTCTACCTGAAAAAGAATTCAGAGCAATGATAGTAAAGATGATCCAAAATCTTGGAATTAGAATGGAAAAAATACAAGAAATGTTTAACAAGGACCTAGAAGAACTAAAAGCAAACAAACAATGATGAACAACATAATAAATGAATTCAAAATTCTTTAGAAGGAATAAATAGCAGAATAACTGAGGCAGCATAACAGATAAGTGACCTGGAAGATAAAACAGTGGAAATAACTACTGCAGAGCAGAATAAAGAAAAAAGAATGAAAAGAATTGAGGACAGTCTCAGAGACATCTGGGACAACATTAAACGCACCAACATTTGAATTATAGGCGTCACAGAAGAAGAAGAGAAAAAGAAAGGGGTTAAGGGGTTCAGAAAATATTTGAAGAGATTATAGTTGAAAACTTCCCTAATATGGGAAAGGAAATGGTCAATCAAGTCCAGGAAGCGCAGAGAGTCCCATACAGGATATATCCAAGGAGAAATGCGCCAAGATACATATTAATCAAACTATCAAAAAATTAAATACAAAGAAAAAATATTAAAAACGGCAAAGGAAAAGCAACAAATCATATACAAGGGAATCCCCATAAGGTTAACAGCTGATCTTTCAGCAGAAACTCTGCAAGCCAGAAGGGAGTGGCAGGACATATTTAAAGTGATGAAAAGGAAAAACCTACAATGAAGATTACTCTAGCCAGCAAGGATCTCATTCAGTATTGACAGAGAAATTAAAAACTTTACAGACAAGCAAAAGCTAAGAGAATTCAGCACCACCAAACCAGATTTACAACAAATGCTAAAGGAAATTCTGTAGGCAGGAAACACAAGAGATGGAAAAGACCGACAATAACAAACTCAAAACAATTAAGAAAATGGTAATAGGAACATTCATATCAATAATTACTTTAAATGTAAAAGGATTAAATGCTCCAACCAAAGGAAACAGACTGGCTGAATGGATACAAAAAGAAGACCTGTATATATGCTGTTTAAACGAGACACACTTCAGACCTAGGGACACATACACACTGAAAGTGGAGCGATGGAAAAAGATATTCCATGCAAATGGAAAACAAAAGAAAGGTGGAGTAGCAATTCTCAAAGCAGACAAAATAGACTTTAAAATAAAGACTATTACAAGAGACAAAGAAGAACACTACATTAAATGATCAAGGGATCAATCCAAGAAGAATATATAACAATTGTAAATGTTTATGCACCGAACATAGGAGCCCCTAAATACATAAGGGAAATGCTAACATCCATAAAATGGGAAATAGACAGTAACATAATCATAATTGGGAATTTAAAAACCCCACTTTCACCAAAGGACAGATCATCCAAAATGAAAATAAATAAGGAAAAACAAGCTTTAAATGACACATTAATGGACTTAATTGATATTTATAGGACATTCCATCCAAAAACAACAGAATACACTTTCTTCTCAAGTACTCATGGAACATTTTCCAGGATAGATCATATCTTAGGTCACAAATCAAGCCTTGGTGAATTTAACAAAATTGAAATCGTATCAAGTAACTTTTCCAACCACAACACTATGAGAATTGATATCAATTATAGGAAAAAAAAATGTAAAAAATGCAAATACATGGAGGCTAAACTATACAGTACTAAATAACCAAGAGATCACTGAAGAGTCAAAGAGGAAATCAAACAATACCTAGAAACAATGACAATGAAAACACGACGACACAAAACCTATGGAATGCAGCAAAAGCAGTTCAAAGACAGAAGTTTATAGCGATACAATCCTACCTCGAGAAATAAGAAAAATCTCAAATAAACAACCTAACTTTACACCTCAAGCAATTAGAGAAAGGAGACACAAAAACCCCAAAGTTAGCAGAAGGAAAGAAATCATAAAAATCAGATCAGAAATAAATAAAAAGAAATGAAGGAAACAATAGAAAAGATCAATAAAACTAAAAGCTGGTTCTTTGAGAAGATAAATAAAATTAATAACACATTAGCCTGACTCAACAAGAAACAAAGGGAAAAAACTCAAATCAACAGAATCAGAAATCAAAAAGAAGTAAAAACTGACACTGCAGAAATACAAAGGATCATGAGAGATTATTACAAGCACCTATATGCCAATAAAATGGACAACCTGGAAGAAACGGACAAATTCTTAGAAAAGCACAAGCTTCCGAGACTGAACCAGGAAGAAACAGAAAATATAAACAGACCAATCACAAGCACTGAAATTGAAACTGTGATTAAAAATCTTCCAACAAACAAAAGCCCAGGACCAGATGGCTTCACGGGCAAATTCTATCAAATATTTACAGAAGAGCTAATACCTATCCTTCTCAAACTCTTCCAAAATATAGCAGAGGGAGGAAAACTCTCAAAGTCATTCTATGAGGCCACCATCACCCAGACACCAAAACCAGACAAAGATGTCACAAAAAAAGAAAACTACAGGCCAATATCACTGATGAACATACATGCAAAAATCTTCAACAAAACACTAGCAAACAGAATCAAAAAGCACATTAAAAGGATCATACACTATGATCAAGTGGCGTTTATCCCAGGAATGCAAGGATTCTTCAACATATGCAAATCAATCAATGTGATACACCATATTAAAAAATTGAAGGAGAAAAAACATATGATAATCTCAATAGATGGAGAAAAAGCTTCGACAAAATACAATACCCATTTAGGGATAAAACCCTCCAGAAAGGAGGCAAAGAGGGAACTTATTTCAACACAATAAAGGCCATATATGACAAAACCCACAGCCAACATGGTTCTCAAAGGTGAAAAACTGAAACCATTTCCTCTAAGATCAGAAATAAGACAAGGTTGCCCACTCTCACCACTATTATTCAATAGAGTTTTGGAAGTTTTGGCCACAGCAATCAGAGAAGAAAAAGAAATAAAAGAAATCCAAATCAGAAACAAAGAAGTAAAACTGTCACTGTTTGCAGATGACATGATACTATACATAGAGAATCCTAAAGATGCTAAAGTTTTCTGACTACTGGAGCTAATCAATGAATTTGGTAAAGTAGCAGGATACAAAATTAATCCACAGAAATCTCTTGCATTCCTATAACCTAATGATGAAAAATCTGAAAGAGAAATTAAGGAAACACTCCCATTTACCACTGCAACAAAAAGAATAAAATACCTAGGAATAAATTTACCTAAGGTGACAAAAGACCTGTATGCAGAAAACTATAAGACACTGATGAAGGAAATTAAAGATGATACAAACAGATGGAGAGATATACTATGTTCTTGGATTGGAAGAATCAACATTGTGAAAATGACTATACCACCCAAAGCAATCTACAGATTCAATGCAATCCCTATCAAACTACCAATGGCATTTTTCACAGAACTAGAACAAAAAATTTCACAATTTGTATGGAAACATAAAAGATCCCGAATAGCCAAAGCAATCTTAGAAAGAAAAACGGAGCTGTAGGATCATGCTCCTGGACTTCAGACTATACTACAAAGCTACAGTAATCAAGACAGTATGCTACTGGCACAAAAACAGAAATATAGATCAATAGAACAGGATAGAAAGTCCAGAGATAAACCCATGCACATATGTTCACCTTATTTTTGATAAAGGAGGCAAGAATACACAATGGCAAAAAGACCGACTCTTCAATAAGTGGTGCTGGGAAAACTGGACAGTTATATGTAAAAGAAAGAAAGTAGAACACTCTGTAACACCATACAAAAAAATAAACTCAAAATGGATTAAAGACCTAAATGTAAGGCCAGACACTATCAAACTCTCAGAGGAAAACATAGGCACAACATTCTGTGACATAAATCACAGTAAGTTCCTTTTTGACCCACCTCCTAGAGAAATGGAATTAAAAACAAAAATAAACAAATGGGATCTAATGCAAGTTAAAAGCTTTTGCACAGCAAAGGAAACCATAAACAAGTGAAAGGACAACTCTCAGAATGGGAAAAAATATTTGCAAACAAAGCAACTGACAAAGGATTAATCTACAAAATATATAAGCTGCTCATGAAGATCAATATCAAAAAAACAAAGAACCCAATCCAAAAATGGGGAGGAGACCTAAACAGACATCTCTCCAAAGAAGATATACAGATTGCCAAGAAACACATGAAAGAATGCTCAACATCATTAAACATTAGAGAAATGCAAATCAAAACTCTAATGAGATATCATCTCACACCGGTCAGAATGGCCATCATCAAAAAATCTAGAAACAATAAATGCTGGAGAGGGTGTGGAGAAAAGGGAACACTCTTGCACTGTTGGTGGGAATGTAAATTGATACAGCCACTATGGAGAACAGTATGGAGGTTCCTTAAAAAACTAAAAATAGAACTACCATACGACCCAGCAATCCCACTACTGGGCATATACCCTGAGAAAACCATAATTCAAAAAGAGTCATGTACCAAAATGTTCATTGCAGTTCTATTTACAATATCCAGGACATGGAAGCAACCTAAGTGTCCATCAACAGATGAATGGATAAAGAAGACATGGCACATACATACAATGGAATACTAGTCAGCCATAAAAAGAAACGAAATTGAGTTATTTGTAGTGAGGTGGATGGACCTAGAGTCTGTCATACAGAGTGAAGTAAGTCAGAAAGAGAAAAACAAATACCATATGCTAACACATATATATGGAATCTAAGAAAAAAAAAAAGGTCATGAAGAACCTAGGGGTAAGACAGGAATAAAGACACAGACCTACTAGAGAATGGACTTGAGGATATGGGGAGGGGGAAGGGTAAGCTGTGACAAAGTGAGAGAGTGGCACGGACATATATACACTACCAAACGTAAAATAGATAGCTAGGGGGAAGCAGCCGCATAGCACAGGGAGATCAGCTCAGTGGTTTGTGGCCACCTGGAGGGGTGGGATAGGGAGGGTGGGAGGGAGGGAGATGCAAGAGGGAAGAGAAATGGGAACATATTGTATATGTATAACTGATTCACTTTGTTATAAAGCAGAAGCTAACACACCATTGTAAGGCAATTATACTTCAATAAAGATGTTAAAAAAAAAAAAAGTATAGTAGAGAGACGATGCCATATACACAAGACATACAGAAATACACACTCTTTCTCTCACATACACACACAAACATACACATACCTCCTTGTTTCAAAAATGATTTCTGGGGCTTCAAATAACTTAAAAGTAGTATTTATAGCAATATATTATTCTATCTGAATTATATTTAATCACCTACTATATATTTGGCATTGTATTAAGCTTCAGGATATTCTGATCAATTATATAATTATGTATATCAATTAATATATATAAATTTGCTACATGTAAAAATATTAATTATATATATTTATATTATAAATATATTTTATATATATTTTACATTATATATATTTTATGCTATAAAATATACATATATATTTCCCACATAGATCTTACAGTATTTTGTAATTAGTATGGTAATAAAAATGGAGATCACAATGAATACTTATATTTTTTAATCTATAATATTGTTATAAAAATTTATGAAATTAAATATATATATGTTTAGTCACATTCCCTCGGTAAAGTCACATTAAGTTTCCTATATATGTGTCCAAAATAATTATGTAAATTACATTATAATAATTATTGTTATTTTATATATTTGGGTGAAATTTGCAATACTGATGAAACATTTGGTTCTAAAGATTATTTACCACAGAGTTAAAACTAAACTGATTTAAAAAAATTTTTCCTTCCAAGGAATATTGGCAAGCCTGTTAAATAAAAGTCACCAGTATGCTTTCCATTTTATTATCTGTTTATATATATATATTCCACAAAACAAATGGTAGCTATTAGATGCATGCAATAATTATCTGAAGATGAAGAAAAAGAAACCTGACACTTAATTTCAATGCCTGATCCATTTGTAGGAACTTAATTTCACTTTTTTACCTGAAAGATAGGTAATTTATTCATTGTTTTATAATTTATGTCTGCTTACCACCATAATGGCCTTCTGACTTTGACCCTTTCAATTGTTTATGGTTATTTTGAAATGAAATCATGTAAGTTACGTTTAAGCAGGTAAATCGAACAGCTTCAATGTCCAAAAATATTGGCAAATTGGCAAGCATTTCTTACTAACCTAGTCCTATATTCTAATTGTTTTCAATCATCCTCTTTTTATTTTATCTCCTTATGTCAAGACTTCTTCTCATTTAGAGTAATTTCTATTGTCCTGTTCTCCATTGTTATATATTTATTTATTACAACTACCCTGGGATGTGTGGGTAGAGTGGAGTAAAGAAATGGAGAAAAAAATTGGTTTAAGTTATTTTGCTGAAACACAAATTTTGGTTGGCTGAGTTAGGACTATACGCCAACTTCCTTTACTCATTCTCTGTTCAATTTTTATTCCTTTAATCAGTCTATAGGTTTGAGGTATTTTGAAAAAGAGAAACAATAAATTAAATGTATTGTAATATAATTTAGATAAAAATTTCAAATCATATAAGAATTTGAATATTTCTAATTAAAATATTAAACATATATTTAAAATACAAAAATTAGCAAATAATATTTAATAATATTAACAAAAGAATCTTCACAACCATTCAGCCACTTCTGTGTACTGATACAAGAATTTTGAGAATGACCGACAAGTTGTTTTTCCTGTGTTCTCCAACCATGAATCTATCATGTTTATTCTTGTTCAAAGAGAGTGACAGCAAATGAGAAGAAACAGAATGGCCTTTAAAAAAAATAAAAACACATGAAAGATGCCATATGGCTTTCCCCCCCATAACTGTGTTGAATACATTTAGAAAAGAATTTCAAAAAATGGAGTAAAGTGGAAAATTATTTCATAAATGGCCTTGCATTTCAAACAAATAAACAACAAATATCATTTAGCATCAAGTGACCTGATACAATCCTAAGCAATACATTATAAACTAGCTATAAGGTATTGATATGAGAATTTGGATAATGAAACTTTATGTTAAGAAATCAAATATGTTAAAAAGTAGAGAGACAAGCATAATGACCCACAGTAGGCCCATCACCCAAATTAAAAAGTTTTCAACTATGGTCAATCATCTGCTTGACCATCTCCCCAAGCCTAAATTAACTTGAAACAAGTCCAAGAAAGCATACATTTACATTATTCTATCATGTGACTTTAAAATGTAAGTATTATATTTAAAGTAAAATAAAAATATCATAAGTTATTTTATCATAAAATAACAAAACATATTTAATGTCATTTAATATGCCATCAAACAGAAAGACCCATTCAGGATAAAAACCTCTCAGAAAAAAACAAGTAAACAGGAATAGAGGAAACTTCCTCAATTTAATTATTTAAAAAAGCATCTATAAAAATACTATAGCTAACATTATATTTAATGATAAAGGATTGAATGTCTTTCTCCTAATATTAGGAACATGACAAGGATGTGTGCTCTAACCATTTATTCAACAAAGTGGAGGTAGTTCTAGCCAGTAAAATGAAGCATGGAAAGGAAATAGAAGGCATACATATTCAAATGGAAAAATAAAACTGTCTCTACAGTTTTATTTTATACATAGACATGTTTGTCTATGTATAAAATCTTAAATAAACAACCAAAAAAAAAAAACCCTACAAAAAACAAGTTGGTTTAGGAAGGTTACAGGACAAAAAATAAACATTCACAAATCAACTGCATTCTATATGTTAGAAATGACAACATGAACACTGAAATCTAAATACAATAGCGCCCCCCAAAATTAAATACTTAGGTAGAAACCTAACAATATATATAGCAATTTCTATTTGCAGAATATTACAAAATCTCTGAAGAAAGAAAACAAAGAAGATCTAAATAAAAGAGATATCCCATGTTCATGAATTCGAAGATTCAATATTAAGATGTCAATTCTCCCAAACATGTTCTATAAAATCTGTGAAATCCTATTAAAAATCACCCCCAAATTATTAATAAATACTGAAAACCTAATTCTAAAAATTCTCTGAAAAAGTAAAAGACCTAGAATAGTCAACACAATAGTGAAGGAGAAAAAAATTTAGAGAACTCACATTGCCTGATTTCAAGACTTACTATACAGTTACAGAAATCAAGACAGCATGATAGTGAAAGAGGACCATCTAGATCAGTGGTTCCCAACCTTTCTGGTACCAGGGACCAGTTTCATGGAAGACAATTTTTCCATGGACATGGGGCAGGGGGATGGTTCAGGCAGTAATGCGAGCAATGGGAAGCGATGGGGAGTGGCAGATGAAGCTTTGCTCGCTCTCCCGCCGCTCACCTCCTGCTGTGCGGCCCGGTTCCTAACACGCCATGGACTGGTACCAGTCTGCAGCCCCGGGGTTGTGGACTGCTGATACAGATTGATGGAATGGAATAGAGTCCACAAATAGACCCACACAAATATAGTCCATTGATCTTTGGCAAAGGAGCAAAAACAATTCAATGGAGAAAGAATACTCTTTTCAACAGATCTAGAGACTTATTGTGACTCAGTGTCAAGATATTTCATTTCAGTTTTCTGTGCTTCTGTCAGCATGCGTAGAATGCCTGAGTATTCCATGTTTTGAAATGTTAGCAATCACTGATGACCATGGCCTAGATTTATCATTTCATTCTTAGTGGAAAAAAATGGTAATGTTATAACTCTGCTATTCTTTATCTATTAGCCAGGTACTTCCTTAACAGACACTTTCCCTTATTAACAGTTTGATAAAAATTCCTATATAAATTTTAGGATAGATTCCTGATTATTTTCCTTCATAGCTACTTTTGAAAATATAAATTTGGTTTCTTAGGATAATTCAGAGATGAAAATGAGCTGTTTATTTTTTTAAATAAATTTTCCATTTGGATAATGGATTTTACATATTTAAAGTGCTCAGCCCATTGCAGTTAACTTATCAATGTTAAAATTCCCCATCTTTGGCCAGGGAACCACTTCAAGTTGTTTCTTGAGTCAACCTGATAAATGCTTAATAGTCTTTAACAGCACCTTGCTTTTAATAATTATAAAATATTACAGGCTCATCTTGAATGTTTGTAGTTCCAGCCTTAAAAATCAACTAATTCACAAATAGGCAATGGTATTTAGAGATATCAGCCTTTGAGACAGATGTGCCCCCAAGACAAGGTTGGTTTTGTGGTTATTAAAAGAAAAGAAAAAACCTAATTTTTACAAAATCAATTTTCATGAGTTTACAAAGACACTTCCAATCCAAACTTAAGACTACAAGATTTTTATTCTTAAATTTATATATCTTTCTCCTTTCTGCCATACCAAAATCTAAGATCCCAGCTACAATAAATATTTTCTCATTTGCTTTATCTTTTAATATGTTATGTTTACATTTACATTAAAATTTCATTATTATAAAATAATTAATGGCATAATAAATAGACTTGCATATTTGTATTTTTGTCAGTGTAACTTTGAAACGGATTTCCATGAGTGAGATTTCTGATCAAAGTCAAAGACTAAGTATATCTTTGATATTGGCAATTTCAGAAAGTAGATGTATATCAAAATATCAGACTGCACACCTTAAATATACACCACTTTTATTTGTCAATCATACCTCAATAAAGGTGGGGAAAAATAACTATGTAGTTGAAAAAGCATAGAATATGTTAGTTGCTTTTCCTGGTGATTGTGACTATACTGAGATAATACACAAAATTTGACAAGTGGTCATTTATTAAAGGTTATTGAGGTATAGAATATGGAACTATACTGATTAAATATAGCCTATTGGTCTATCTTGCACTTTGAATAGATCTTTAACTGATATATTATTATCCAACAGCATGCATTGGTCATTTGGAAAATATTAGTTCACTGAGTTGTACAGGGCTTTCATACATTGACATTATTTGATATAATCACATTTTAAAAAAATCACTGACAATCTCATTTTAAAGTAGTTTAAGAATTGGCAAACTTACAAGCACACAGTGCCATGTATGTTTTCCAAAATTTTAATTTTCACTTTAACACTCAAATTTTATTATTGGCAACAAATAGTGCCAATTGTTTTCCTGAAATGATCCACATCAGTCATTTTCTAGAAAATATCTGCCAAAATCCAAATGTGAATCAGCACACATTTTCATTTTAGTAAAAATGATATTCTATGTAAAATATAACAAACAAAAACTCAGTTAATTCAACTCACAGTTCAAACAATTACGTAAGTGTTTTCCCTCCAGACAAAAAGAAAGGATTTATGTGTTCTTCCCATTTTCTTTCAGAGTATGTTGAAAAGTATATTCCATTTTCCTCTAGGAATACTGCTTCTGTCCTATCCACAGCACTGTCTGGCTAATCACAACAAGAAGCCTAAATGGCAAACCTAATACCAATGGAGAAATGTTCAACATTCTTTACAAAATATAATATTTAATTAATTATTGTTAAACAGCAAAGAAGTCCTTCAAAATATTTTAGCTTTCTGAATATCTATAAATAGAATTGGCTAAATACTGTATATATGTGGTGGGAATTTTTGTTTTCTTTCTTAAATATCTGTGTGTAGGTTTTCTTTTGATCTAGTCCCTTAGGCAGTCCCTGGCTATATGGCAATAATTTAATGGACATTTTATATGCTTATTATGAGGAAAGTTGATTTTGCACATTATTCAATTGAAATCATCTAAAGAGAGATCATCTGTGCATTACCCAGCATAATTTTATTTTATTACACTTGATATACATGAGAGAGTGAAGTGATCATGGCTAGTATCATTAAACAGATGGCAGTGAATTTTTTTTCCATCCTCTGTAACTCAGAAGGAGTGTCCTTTCTTATTCTACTTCAAAATTAAGTTTAATGTGAAGAATAATTAAGAACAGATTTCATGGCTTTCCATTTTCAATTAGAATGCAGAACTTCACTGATGACCATCACTTCATTCATCAATGACAAGTCAGATAAATTAGAAAACTTCAGTATCTAAAAACAAACATGGGATAAAGACTCCAAAAAATAAAAAATAAACGAATGAATTAAGTTTTGAACAATATCGTGTCTTTCCATTACATAAGCAACCTATGGTTATTTTCAAGCCTGGAAGATCAGCAGGAAGAGAAGTGAATACAACATAAATAGTGGTAAGGAGAAATCACCCCCCCAACTTTTAACCACTGTGAGAGTGCTGGAGGGATGACTTGGAATCCCAAGGAGCCATAATTACACAATGAGCCGGCACCTGCCAACTCTTTTCCATTGGCCTTTTCAGAGCATATGGTGTAACCTCTGTAGGCTGGAAACTGTGCAGGAGATCTAGCTAAGAGAGAATCTCCCTATAAGGTGCACAGTGCTTCTACCGAATACAAGGCTGTGGACATGTAAAGGATTGAGGCTGTTAGGAAAGCCGACAAAAATTGTCCCTGAGGCACCTGGAGCCTTCATCTCATCTGAAGGATGAAAATGAGAGAGAAGAAACAAGAGACATTCCTCCAAGGTACACTAGGCTTTCATAAAGCAAACTTCCATGGACAAATACAAGTGGGGTGAGGGAGGAAGACAGCAAGACAAAGAGAAATCACCAAAGCACCAGCAAGTTCAAGGTGTGTCTCTGTGTAAAGAGGATTCTTCAAGAACTCTAAAATCTAGATGTCATCCTGTATACCAGAGAGAGATTCTAAATCCCGAGAACAAACTGGTTGTACAGTATACAGTAGCTTGGATATAAAGTACAAAGAGTTCTGTGGAATCTCACCACTGCAAAGACACAGATCCTGCTTAAAGGGAAGCAATGATCCCGTCCTCAAAATTTTTAATGCCAGTGTTGAACTAAATATAAATAAAGCTGCAACAAAACCCAGATTTCACTACAGATATGACTGGCTCATCATGCTCTCTTCCCATATAAACATCATAGACAGGTGTATGCCGTTTTCTGAGAAAATTAAATTAAATTTAATGAATTCTCCATTGTTCTTTGGACTATGATATCTCATATAATAAAAAGTAATGAGAAATTCAAAGAAGCAGGAAAGTGTTAACTATATCCAATAGGGTAAAAGAATAGTTAATAGAAATAAACTCATAAGTGGCCAAATTATTAGAACTATCATACAAAGAATTTAACATTATTAGGGAAAATATACTAAATGATCTAAGGGAAAATATTAAAAACATGTCTGAATGATGTTCACTAACATTACTGTGGTAACCATTTCATGATGTATGTAAGTCAAATCATTAGGCTGTACACCTTAAATTTACACAGTGCTATATGTCAATTATATCTCAATAAAACTGGAAGAAAAATATGTGTGAATAGATGGATAATTTCAGCAGATAAATGGAAACTATAAACAGGTAATAAATGATAGAAACCAGAAATTCCTCCCCCCCAAAAAAAGTGTTTCTGCATGAAACATTTCTATGAGTACAAAACTAATTCATGGTGTTAGAAGTGAGAAGATGTTTACCTAAATTGGGGGCAGGAATCAACTGAAAAGGGGCAGGAGATAATTTTCTGGTGTGAAGTAAATATTCTGTTTTATTTTATGTTCTGGTTCTTTTTGCTATATAATTGCTAAAACTTATGTAGCTGTACTGAATACTAGGATTCCTAAATTTAATTATCTGTAAAAAAGACCTTTATAGATATGTCAATAAATAGATTAATAATCCAATAAAAATGAATCCACTAAAAGACCTCAGTACTTTAGAACTGCCACTATACGTACTGATTATTTTGCATCGACACATACATTTATGTGGATTATGATAGTCTTTTTCTACTGCCTTTTGTGGAGCAGAAATTTTAAATTTTAATGAAGTCCCGCTTATCAATTATTTCTTTCGTGAATTCTGCCTTTAGTGTTGTATCTAAAAAGTCACTGCCATTTTCCTGCAAAAGCAGCAAACAGGGGAAGCCTGCAGCTCCCTTAACCAGAGATTGTGGTCCCAGTAAGGCAGTGGCAGAACTAGCAAGAAATATAACAAGCGGATCCTGGAAATGAAAGAGCCATTGAGAAAGGCTGATAACTATCATATGTTGTTATCTTGACTGCTGAAGAAGCTACACACAAGGGGGAAACCAAAGGAAAGGACCTAAGCTCTCCACAAAACCACAGCTGACTGGTTGCACTTAGGAACAGGGAAGACACAAAATGGCCAAAGTTTTCCACACATTTCTGAATGAGTTGGAAGCATGCACAGGGAAGACTTGAGAAGATTCAGCAAAATATAAAATTCATGGTAGAACTGAAAACTGCCTAAAATTTGAATGTAAAACCTGATCTATACACAGATCCATTGGTAAAATGTGGAAATTTTACTTGGCTCAAGGTGTTTAATCACAACCTTCGACCAATCAGTGACTGACACCTAAGTTTTGCAGACCTTTGACCAATCAGTGACTGACACCTAAGCTTTGCAGACACAGCAATGACCCATATAAAGTCAAAATTTAAAAATTTTAAAATAATAATTAAAATCAACTGAGCACAGATATCATTGTCCACAGAGCATGGGGAAGACAGGTTTCACAGATTAAAGGCAGAAAAGAGATTAGTGTTTCACAGGAATCAGGGCTCAGGGATGGACACTGATTGCCAGGGTTATAAGAGAAATTTGAGCACTGATGGAAATGTTATATATACCTACATCATTATTGTGGGAGCAGTTACATGACTGCATACATTTGTTGATCTCATCAAGTTGTATACCTAAAATTGCTCAGACCAATCTAACAGTATGTAAATAATTAAACTATAATTTATTGTCTGTATTGTGATAAATTCATTTCAATAATTAATGTCAGTGTGATATAGTTTACTTTAAAATATGAAAGTTAAATTTAGAAAGTAAAACATATTTCCTTGTATGAAAAAATGTTTTACTCAAATTACAACTAAGATATAATGTTATTTTATTGTTTTTTAAAAAAAATCATGAAAGTAGATACTGATTATTTGATAAAGCACCTTTGGTTTTCCTTAATGCTATACTTCTGGGATGATAGGGAGAGGTATGGGATTTCCATTCTCTCTAGCTTTTCTCAATATCTTATATAAGAGGTATGTCCTTAGATTATTCTTGAGAGATCTAATTTGAGGATAGTCTCAGGCCTTTATCCTTCTCATAATAAAGCACTTCTTCATTTTCCTAATGATATCTGGTTATAGTTACACTTTTTTACCAATAAAGTTTTTCTTTGACCCTTATTCTTAATACCCCACTCTCTTTTCATTGCAGGTCCAAAATCCTAATTATCCTGAAAAAAATTCTGGATTATTAAATATACATTGTAACTCAACTCTGATATAGAATTGAAGTATCTTCACCTTGATAAGAATTTTAGACCTGTCAAAACTAATTGAAATATTAAATTTGATTTCATTAAAAATATTAGCTATTCCTTCCATTGTGGTGAAATTAATGACAATAAGTAATGATGCTGGTGTTAAGAAAAGTTACAATTGTAATTTCCTTATAAGAGAAAATTTTAGACTTTTCAAATTTTATAAAGAAACCCTTTAATATATTAATCTGTTTTCCGAATATGAATATATTCCCTCAGTCAGAAATACACAATGCTAATCACCCAATATTGTCTAGAAAATATTTACTTAAAATTTATTATTCTAAAACTGTGTTAATCCAATATCATCGTTCTCTATTATGGTATGTTTCTAAATCTTCTATAAGACTTGCCTGCTCGAATATAGTCATATATATTTCCTCTTTTTCTTCATCTCACAAATTCTATGGTATATTTTTTCCTTCATATAGTAAGTATGCAGGGGGTTTTTTGCACAATGTTCCAAAAAGCCAACTTTACAGAATGCAGTTGATAGTTTTAAAAAACATCAGCATAAAATGAACATACATTAACAATGTGGAAGTTCTTATCTATATGAAAACTGAGAAGAGGTTAGATTTTTGTTATTCTGTTTAGTTTTTTTCTTTTCTTTTTTGCTGTATTTAGCTGTACTGAAAAAATGTATAGTCACCATAATATATCCTAAGTATGATGGAATAAGAAATAATCTTATATTAAGACAGGAGAAAATTACATTAAAATTGTATAGGTGAGTCACTTCCTCAAGACATATTCAGATGAGTAATTAGGAAGCTATCCTTTGCTTGAACCTTGTTATAAAAAAAAAAAAAAAATACAAACCCATCCATCTTGTAGCTTATTTTAAATTAAACATGCTTATGATAGTATATGGCATTCTACAGTCTCTACTGCATATGACAGATGCTCATATTTTATTAAATAATGATGATAAACATATCTAAATATATTTGCTACTAAAATTCATCATAACTAAAATTCTGAATATATTTGTTGCCTTAAAGAGAGTTCTTTGTTTATCCATTTGCATTTTCTCTTGATGCCCACTTTCATTTTTGTACTTCAGTAATTTTTTTCTGACAGAACCATTCATTTTCCAGGCAAATACTCTGAATTGTCTTGTTTTTCATTTGCCTGTTTCAGAAGCTGCAACCCACATTGTTTGTACCATAAGCCTAGTCATATTTACTGAAATATTACCTTTTAATTGAAGTAGATTAGATATACTTTTTGGCATCGTTGGGAGAGATTTGTTTTGAACAGTTAACTTCTAAAGTGACAATCTGTGTCCTTAATATTGAATTTATGTATCTTTCCATACTAATGTGCATTATGGTTATGAAGTCACAGTGAACAAAACCATTATTAAGTGAATTCTAAATTCAATGAATTTTAAGTTGCATTAAAAACGTACATACCAACAATTCACAAAAAACTTATTTGTAGAAAGAAATTTGTCTGAGCTTGACTAAGGTTATTTGGGAACACACCAATTCTTCTAAAACTTGCTAAAAAATAGGAGAATAAATATGAAAATATCCATTTTAAAAATGGAGATTTGACATATTTAATAATTGTACGTGATAAGATATATATTAGATAACATATAATGCATTATGCTAGTAAGTGACATTGTAAAAGCAAATCATTAATTTTTTTAAAAAGACTTCAGTGATTTTGTGATTTATGCATTATACATGTACAAATGCTTCAAATATGTAATGGAACTTCTAAACATAAATCCTGTTTTACATACAAAATGTTCATGCACATACATTCTTTTCCATATGGTCCAAAGAGCTACTATATTTAAATGGTATAATTATATGAAATATATATATATATATAAATGGTATAAATGATTTCATATATATATATATATATATATATATATATATATATATATATATATATATATATATATATACATATATACACACCCACTGGTTTTTGAAGTATTGGTAAATGTCTATCAGGTAATTGCATATAAGTATCTGAAGTTTGTAAGAGAGTTTAGTATGTATATGCATATAAAGATGTAAAAGTCAAGAGCAAATAGGTAGTATTAAAGTCACTGGTAGAGAAAAATATCTAAAGAGGGGATGTGTAGTATAAGAATGATGTAAAAGATTTAAGTTTGGATAATATGAAAATTTTAAGAAAGATTCTTAGGAAGAACAGAATACTAGACATAATAGAAACTGAAATAATCAGAGAGGTAGGAGGAGAATCAGCATATTACTGAATTCTAAGTGTTAAGAGTACTATAAGGAGATAATGGATTCCTACTTAAAATAGAAAGTTAGTGTCAAAAAATTCCCCACCTGCCAACTTTGTACTGAAATAACACACAGAGTTAGGTGTAAAATTTAACAACAAAAATTGAGGGATTGAGACCACGGGGCAAAACTAAATTAACCGAAATCACAATGGACAGAGGCAAAAGAATACAGGGCCAATCAAGAAGCTATTAGAGGATTTCTAATAATCCTTTCTATATTTGGAGAAAATGTTTTCAATGAATAATTTCTAAAGTAGTAACTTCTGTTATTAATATTGAATTAATATATCTTTCCCTATTACAGTGTATTATGGTTATTAAATCATACTGCTAATTAGACACCTCTAACTCAGTGGTATAATGAGTGGCCAGAGGAGGGAGATGGCAAGCAAATGAGTCTTGCATTATGAAACATGATAAAAATTGTAGAAAGAGATGGAGATAAAAATATCCTGGAGCTGATGGAATTTATAGTTTTTTTAAATGGTAATTTCTAAAAACAGTAAATGATAGTCTTCGCCACTTTTCAGACTGAATTTCCTTCTACGTAAAAAGACCAGGACATGGAATCATTGGGATACATTTTGAGTTAGATAAACCTTAATTATATGAAATCCAAGAAAACTTTGTTTAATTAGACACAGATATGAAACTGTCATTCAATAAAACTGTAAGAAATTAATAACAATTAATTAAAAAATAATTCTAAAGGGAAAGAATGGATGCTAAAGAAATGATCCTTAAAGTGATACTTGCATAAATACACCAATAAATGAATTAATGAATAAATGAATTACATATTCATAAAATTCAGATTTTAGAGCTTTGGCTTAAAAATAGTAGTCACCAATGTATTAGACCGCAATCACAGAATTATTTCTGCAGAGAATTCTAAATTAATCCAAGTCTAAAACATCACACTAGTAGGAATACCTATACTAATATAAAAAATAGATA
Organism: Balaenoptera physalus; assembly: GCF_965194825.1. Classification (NCBI taxonomy): domain Eukaryota; kingdom Metazoa; phylum Chordata; class Mammalia; order Artiodactyla; family Balaenopteridae; genus Balaenoptera; species Balaenoptera physalus. The sequence continues at coordinate 56,332,856 of NC_138883.1, read as the reverse complement.
TGCAAGGTTTGCCTATATGTTCTATTTAAAAAGTAAGTACAAAGTAAGTTTTGTTATCAAAACTGACAAAGATGGTTTTAAAACAGAAACAATTGGTCAGTCTCACCTGTAAATACTGAAGCAAAATACCTCAAATAAAATTAACAAAATATAAATTGGATCTTGAAATAGTATTACAAGATCAAACAGGTTTCTTGCATGAACAAAATATAGCTCTACATTAGGAAACCTAGCAATATAACTTTCAGATTAAGAGATTCAAAGAAAAAAATCAAAGGATTAGATGCATAGATACTGCAGTTATATTTGTTAAAATTCAACACAGAACTCGTAATAGGACTCATAATAAAATTAGAATTATAGGCTATGTCCTTACATTTTAATATGCACTTATATGAAAAAAATATAATAGTGTCCTTTCACACCATATTTTTAACGTTGATTGGATCTACCTATCAGCATAAATAGACCAGATAAAATAATACTTGTGGTAGACAAAATAATGCCCTCCCCCCCAAAGATGTCCATGTCCTAATCTTTGGAAATTGTGACTATGTTATATTACCTGGGAAGGAGTACTAAATTTGAAAATGGAAAGAAGGTTGCTATTCCACTGACCTTAGAATAAGGAGATTATTCTGGAATATCTGGGTGAGCCCACTGCAATCATGCGGGTCCTTTAAATGTGAAAGTTGGAGAGAAAAGAGTTAGTATTAGAATGGTGCAGCATGAGAAGCACTTCACTGGCCATTGCTGGCTTTGAGAATGGAAGGAGACAAGGAGTCAAGGAATTTGGGCAGCCTCTAGGAGCTGGAAAAGACAAGAAGATGGATTCTTTCCTAGAGCCTCCAGAAAGGAATTCATACCTATCAACATCTTGTTTTAGTCCAAGGTGAACATTTCAGATGTCTGACCTCCAAAACTGTAAGATAATAAATTTATTTTACTTATTTAAGCCACTAAAATTGTGAAAATTTATTAAAGCAGCAGTAGGAAACTGGCACAGTGCATAAAAGTTTAAGAGGTGGTTTAAATGTTTTGTTATCTAGACATAGTACTTACTGATGATAGAGTTTTACAGTTGAAAAATCTACAAGAACACTGGAAATATTACAAAAATTTTTAAAAATACTAATGAAGCTAGAGAGAATTTGTAAAAATCAATTCTTTTTCTCTTCAGAAAAAATATAAAACTAAAGATTACACTTAAAAGAACAAAAATAATAAATGGATATAAATGATTTTACATGAACATGTATGTAAAGATTAACATACTCTTAGCAAAGCCTTGAAGAAATGAAAATACAAATATTCAGATAAAAATTCAATTATCTGATATCTTTACTATATTAATCTATATGTGATCCTGATTCCAATAAAAAATACAAAGCTATTTTTGTAAACAAGCAAGCAAGGCAGAGAATATACATGTAATATTTAACAAGTAATTCTCAAAAAAGAAGAATGAGGGGATGCTAGCTTTTTCAGATGTCAGAAATCCACCATAATTTACACAATGTGGAGCTGTTGACATAATAGTGGAGAGAAATCAATGGTACAGAATGGAAAATTCAAGAATAGACTCAGAAATGGGAAGTAATACACAATAAGTCTTTACAATTGCACAAAACTTGACAAAACTGTCAAGAATATAAAGATCTTCTTTTCATAATCTTATCTCAGAATCAATCTTGTTAAAGCCCCAACTCAATATGAGCAATAAAGGAATAGCCTGATTTTAGCAATTTATAGCAATCTGTTTTACAAGTAATTTTAAATGATTTCAGCAGTTCTAATCCTGAAAATTAAATATTAACTAGAAAATATTTCTCTAAAGATACTTTAAACCAGAAACTTGTATGGAAACATGGGACATTTTGGTAATTGCCATTTTCCAGATTAGGGTTCAATGATAGCCAGGTAAAATTTCCAAGTCCTGACAATATTAATTGAAGTTTTAATTGAATAGAGACACATTTTGGAAGGAGAAGGTTCCATTTCAAAAAAACTAATGAGACCAGCATCTTTCAGGCTTTTCTACATTATGAATTATATAATTTGCATAATTTGAAAGCAGCTATAAAGATAACCCTTTATAAGTACTTTCATCACTTGTAAAACTCTTGTTCTGTGGTTTCTTGCAGTACTTTTAAGATGTTAAAAACACACACACACAATATATGTACTCCAGTAAATATTCATCTGAATTGCTCCAAATGTTTCTCATTTTATTTTTATTGACTTGTTCATATTTAATATGTCTCTTCCACTGCCATCCACAATAATGTCATCCTGTATACAACTGAGAAAATACATTCAAATAAGAACAATTAAATCGCAGAGGGAATACATTTAATAGGAGCATAATAGTTATCAGTAAATTATTCAGTAAAACTTGCTCTTCCCACAAGAACTGCATTTAAGCACTGCAATATAAGTTCCATCAGACAAACATGATAATCTTAATGAGTCAAATCTAAAAGACTTTCATTCTCCTCAGGTGGGCAATTAGTTAATTATAAAATAAAAAGATTCTGTTAATGCTACCTACTTAAAAAAAGGAGTGTCCCATGATTCCTTTGTTTTTTTAGATATGTTTTTTCCTGAAAATGTCACTATATGTAGGATTTGTCACTATATGTAGCAAATTTTGGGGTTTTCAACTTCTGAACAATCATTAAAATACTGGTTAATTTCTCAATTCATCAAGAAAAATATCTAAATATATCACCAATCAGGAAGTTTTGGTCTTCTGTCATTTTTGTACTTCTATATATTAGATCTTATATATATTCCTAGGTAATATCTGAATATGAAACCACTTATCTTACAAAGTGGCATATAATAATTCTATTTCCAAAGCAATTTCCTCTACAATATATTATAAAATTGAAGGAAAAAAGACTGAAGACAAAAACAAAAAACAAAAGAAAACAGAACTTTCATCTGCAAGAAATTAGAAGGCATACCAGGTACCTACTAAGTGTTTAGCTGTGGGGGAACTGATTGGGAAAAGTCAGAATGTTAGTGTGTTTTGTTTACTCTTGGCTCTCTTTAGCAAAGTATTACTTTGATCATTACCTTGTATTAATTTGAGTCTTTGGGAGTCACTTTGCCACTCATACTAAATGTGGCCATCATTAAGTTATTAGAGACAGTCGTGAATCATGTAAGGAAAAAAAAAAACATACGAGAACTGTATGTAGTGGCAGCAAATGCATGAAAAAATTGCTTGTTAAAAGTTGATACTATTGTATGAATAAAACAATACACACACATTGTACATAGTTTGTACATAGGTTGTATATATATAGCATACAAATACAAATAAAATGTTGAGCTTTAAAATAACCCTTGTCTCAATACTTGAATGTTTATGAATATTGCTATTAACATTATGAAGCCCTCAAAAGGGTAGACTCACCATTTATTTCAAATATGGTGAAAGAGGAAACACTGAAAAGACTGAGAGTGAAAATGAACAACAACAACAAAACAGTGCATAGTGCACACTGCAACTCTTTTCAGAGAGCAGTGTCAGCTAATAATTAATGAATATCCTCAACCCAAGATAGGCAGTCTTATATTGTCTGTCTAGTGATGTCAGAACTGGTAATTACCATGTCACCCATTTTTCTCTTTTCTACCTGAGAATGTTCCTTGCAGTTGGTGTATCCATGTTCCACCATTGCATACTGGGTGTGTGTAGGACAGATAGCTTGTCTTTTTAGGATGTACGTCTGAAGGAAATGTACCTGATGGAGAGACAGTGGCACCTCTTCCACTACCCAGGACTTTGAACTGTGACTGGATAGGATTTGGGTTGTCTGCCATGGGGAGTAAGTGAGTGTGTTCAATGTGTGAGACAGACAGTGAACCAGTTTGTTATGAAAAAATGGACTATGGTAGACATTAATGGTATTTGTCAATATCCAGTGCTTTTTGACTTCAGATAGGGCAGCCAAATTTAGCAACCTGTTAAATTTGAATTTCAAGCAAACAGAAGATATATTTTTGTATAAGTATGCACCATTTTTATTCTAAAAAATTAGTTTTTGTGTGTGCAATTCAAATTTAACTGAGCATCCTGTATTATTTTCCAGCAACCCTACTTCTGTGGTACTTGGCAGACTCTGTTTCCCACATTCATTTCATTTCAGAAAAGCCATTTGACTAGTTTCACTAATAGGCTTTTAAGAAAGACAACACATGTTACTTCTAGATAAAACTAAATTTTCATTATGCAACTCTTTACTTGTTTTCCAGTTATGGTATCCAAGCAGACTTCAATTTGAGATTTTGGTGAAACAAGATGAAAACATCCCATATTACTAACTCACTGGCCTCTAAATGAGTGAGAAATCCACTTTTGTGGTTTATACAACTGATAATCATGACTATCACACACAGATTTTATCTTCTAGTTTTTCTCTATTTCCCCTTTCTTTTACCACAACTCTCAACCATTTAATACCTTACCAAATCTCTCACCTCACTTGCTCTCCAACTACCCTGTGCTTTTGTGTTATACCAAAATTGCATAGAAACGGGTAGAACAGAGGAGTAGTCTCAAGAATATTTTTTAAAAATCCATAATAGCTTGGATGAAAGTATAGAATTATAATGAGATTTGGGTCCTAGTACAATTTGCATGTCCAAACCCCCTCTTACAGCTCAAATAATGTTCCACTTTTCCCCCCACTGTGGAAAATGTAGCAGATCTGGAAATGATATATTCCTTTCTAAGAACATTAGTGGATGAAAAGATGGAGAGGTTAAAGAGATCAACTCAATAGTAGAAAGACCAATTTCTACTTCTCTAGAGAAAAAATAACCTTCTTTAACCTATTTGTGTGAATAGGCTGAAAATATTGGCTATGTGACCCAAGATACCTGCTACTACATGTCAGACTGGGATAAAAGCAGCACAGTAGTCCAGGAGTAGGTTTGGGAGATGGGATTTTAAATAAGTGTTGAGATATGGGGAAAAGAAACCATAAGAAAGAACATAAATTATGAGTAAACTAGTAAATTTTATCTCATGTAAGGAAGAGATATCATAGGCAAGTAATACAGATGCTCACATTGTTAAACTTTTTATTGTTTTATTTCATCTGAAACTGGGTTGCATTATTGTGGGCCTGGACCTCATAATTTTAAATATTGAAAAGTTCCAGAGAGAAGCAACTCCATGCAACAAGAGGAAATTACCTCAGGAATTGAGAGATCACAAGAGAAAAGAGGTGAATTTGCTTTTCTCACACATCAGAAGCAGAGATAAGATCAAAACCATTCCCTAGCTTAAGAATGGAAACTCAGATCATACTCTAGTCTTTCTTGTTTGACTAACATAATGAATAACTATTTGCACAGTGCAAGTCAATTTTGTTTTGATGCAACACTTATAACTGATATTTCAAAAAATCAAATTAATTAAAACTGTTGAACTGCCCTCTGTAATATATGTCAACAGAATTGACCAACTCATAAGAAACAAAGATCTACTTATTTCCTATATTAATATGATTGACATTAATTTTATCAACAGATGTAAATATTCACATAAGTCACCTGAGATCTGCCACTGTCTGGAGTCAAAATTAGAGTCAATTTCTTCATCACTCATTCCTTAAAAGTTAAAAATATTGAATAATCAATCAATATGGCATTCTGGAGAAGCAATTTTGTTTTAACATTACCTGTCAAATAACACATTTGCATCCTATTAAGGCAAGACCTGCTATGAGACGAGAATATGTGTGTACACATAATTTAGAGTATTCTTCAAAAAGAATAGAGTACAATTTGTTTATTCAAATGTGTGTGTGCTTTTATGACATCTACCATGATTTATTCTCATTCAAAAAGTCTATCAAAAATACTTAGAGACAACCGAAATATTTAACTCCACCATTGTGTTTCTTTTTTTAATAAAAAATATATACTTAAAGTGTACATGATGAAATGACATACATATAAATAGTGAATGATTACTACAGTCAAGCTAATTACATATCTCATTTGGTTGCTTTTTTCTTTTAATTAGAGCACCTGAAATCTACTGTCTTAGCAAATGTCTAATATTAAACACAGTATTATTTACTATAGTCATCATGGGGTACATTAGATCTTTAGACTTATTCATCCTACATAACTGCCACTTTGTACCCTTTGACCAACCTTGCCCTGCTTTCCTCATGTTCCAGCCCCTGGTAACCAACTTTATATTCTCTGCTTCTACGTATGTGACGTTTTTAGACTCCATATATAAGTGAAATTATGTGCTTTTTTCTCTTTTTGTGTTTGACTTATTTCAGTTAGCATAATGTCCTCCAGCTTCATCCATGTAGTTGCAAATGGTTGAATATTCTTATTTTTTAAGGATAAATAGTATTCCATTGTACATATATAACATAATTTATTATCTCTTCATCTATCAATGAACACTTTGGTTTTTTTCCATATCTTTGCTATCGTGAATAATGCTGCAATGAACATGGGATAGCAGATATCTCTTTGAGGTGTTGATTTCACTTCCTTGTGAGTATATACCCTGAAGAGGAATTTCTGGATTATATGGTAATTCTATTTTTAGTTTTTTGAGGAAACTCCATACTGTTTTCCATAATTGTTGCACCAGTTTACATTCCTACCAACAGTGTACAAGGATTCCTTTTTCTCCACATCCTTGCCAACACTTGATTTCTTTCTTTTTATAAAAATAGCCATCCTAACAGATGTGAGGTAATATATCATTTTGGTTTTGATTTGCATTTCCCTGATGATTAATAATGTTGAGGATCTTTTCATATACCTTTTGGTCATTTGTATGTCTGCTTTGGAAAAATGTCTATTAAGGTCAAAGATTATTTTTGGATATGATACCAAAAGCTCAGGCAACAAAAGCAAAAATAAATAAGCTGGACTTAGACTAAAAACCTTGTACAAAACAAAGGAAACAATAAACAAAATGGTAAGGCAAGCAGTGAACTAGAAGAAAATATTTGCAAAACATATATCTGATAAGGGGTTTTTAACCAAAATATATAAGAAACTCATAAAACTAGAGAGCAAAAAATGAATGATCTGATTTAAAAATGGGCAAAAGACCTGAATAGACACTTTTCTACCAATGTATTTCTGAACTTTATTATTATGTCTCATTTATATTTAAATAGAAAAATAAATTTTAGCTAGGTTACTGGATTTTTAGATGAAATTTTCAGGTGTTAACTCAGGAAAATATTGTGCACTAAGTGTATAAAGTACTTTTAAATATTAAGGTTCTGGATTTTAAAAATGCATCCTACAGCTCTGGCATACAAAACTGTAACTTTATACAACCAGAACCTTCAACAAATGAAAGCCATTATGTCTATCTATACTAATTTCTATCGTATCAATATTAATATCATAATGACATTATTATGAAAATAAGATTACTTATTTTCTACATTTAATCGTAATAGAGTGTTAACTGAAATAGGTAATATGTTTATTTAGACTTGTTTGCTTATATTACATAAACTGAATGACAAATATCTTTAATCTTATTACTTTGTACAATTAACCATCCCCATCTAGCAAATTTGGTTGTATTTTCTAACAGTACTAAATACTGCATATCATAGTAGTAAAACTGAAAATGATGAAATGTTATATATGTAAATCTTTTATGTATACACTCACTAAAAAAATTACCGAATTCTTATTATGTGCTAAGCTCTGTGATAAAAAGGATGACTAGGGAAATTGTAAGCAATATGATTTTAAGTGGTTAGAACAATGACATACAGGTATAACTAATTTTATAATAAATTTCTTCTTAAGCACATCAGCAGGTTTGATGATACCAAAATGTCTCAGTGAAATTCATTATTTGATTACCCAAAACAACTCAGAAACACTAAAAATCGTTCCAAAAAAATCAAGGAAAAAAAATGAAACAAATATTATTTGCCAAAATCTGAATAGTTTTCCAATTTCTGAATTACTGATAGCAGATGATTGATATCTCATAAATGACTGATATTTAGTCACCATTCCAACATTCTCAAAAAATGCTGGACATGTACTAAATCAACACCACCACGTGCAAATAATGTACAGGAAACTACAGAAGTGGTATAGAGATCAAATAAATGGTATCATTATAATGTTGATAGAAAAATGAAAGTAAAATTGATGAGAAAAAAGTTGAGCATTATAAAACAGATATTAAATCTAAGATTCCTAAATTTTAAGAGGAAAATTTACAAACAATATGTGCATATACAATGAACACAGAAAAATTTTAAAGATCTTAGAATGTTCCAGAGAAAACAATTAAATTATAATCTGAGATATAAAAAGGTTTTCTTTCCCCCTATTTCTAGAACTCTAAATATTCAGAATATGTACCAATAGCCCATATTTTCTACAAAGCATTAGTAGGAATATAGGAAATCAGGAAAAGTAAGTATAGAGCATAATTTTATATTTTTATGTTTATTCATATATATGTAAAAAATTAACAAGCTTATAACCACGAAGCACTAGTAGTTACACATTAGAGATATGTTTTGAGATTTATTTTTCATTCTATAATACAGTATATGTCTGAAATAAGGGAGATGAAATTTTTTTATTAATTTTAATATTTAAAATTTTATTACATATTTTAATCTAAATTCTAATTGTAAACTTTAAAAATTGTATTAGAAATAAGTATTTTAGCATTATTTTCCCTTTTATATTGTAAAGCTTGATAAAGTCACATTTGTCTTTAAAATCACAACTTTCTTATTTGCCTCATGCCTATTTTTGATTCCTAAATATGAATATCTTATTTGTCTCATGCCTATTTTTGATTCCTAAATATGAATTTAGGAATTCATATTCCTAAATATGAATATTCTTAAATATGAAAATATGATTCCTAAATATGAAATTAATAACCAACTGTTATTAATATATAAATATTGTTCACAATCATGACAAAGTTTGTCATGATTATATTTCTTTATGTGTTTGTTCACAATGCCATGACTCCCATACTTCTCAAACAAGGATACTCAAAGCTTTGCAAGTGTTTTTAATAATCCTGGCACATATACTAGGTACTGAAAAAATTTTAGTAAGAGAATAATAATTATATCTAAATTTAAACATGATAAAAATACAACCAAAATTTTAAATTGTAGCATACTTGATACGAGGATATAATTAGAAATAAGTAGTTCAGAGGTCTTATTTTGTTGTGGAAGAATGAAGAGATAGTGAATAATTTTAATAGTAGAGACTGCATGCCAAATAAAGTTTACAGTTATTCCATTTCTTTCTCTCAATATCTATAATATCTATAATATAATGGTAATTACAAGAGCTACATGGTTTCCAGTTGGTAAGGTATTTGGCTCACATGCCTTATACTAGAAGAATATAGTAAACATGCAAGCAAAATAATAAATAATATTTCAGATAGTGATAAGTTAAATGAAGGAGGTAAAACAGACTATAATTACAGGGAGTAATTTTTCTGAGGATATGGCATTGCACTGAATGATAAGCCTGTTCTCACAAAGTCAAAATTTGGGGGAAATAACTCTTCAGTTATTGGAAAGGGTTACTGCAAAAGCCATGAAGCTCACGTAGATTCTGTGGCATAGAGGAAAAGAAAAGGAGACTGTGTGCAGGGGGCAAAATGAAGGAAAGTACACAGAACTGATTGGTATTTAGTGACTATATTTGAAGGTATGGCTTACAACGTTAACACAAATACAAGAATGTAGCAATAATTCACAAGTACACAATTTATCTTTTTCATTTATTTACTATCCTATTTCAGGTTATTAAAATTGCAATATAAATATGTTGTACTTAAATCTGAAATGTGAAATAAAAGCTAAAAACTTTGTTCTGAAAACTAGTGTTTAAAATTTAATATATTCTATTTTTATCAACTGACTGAAAACTTCAAATTAGTTATAATTACAATTAGAAACTCTGGGAACAAACTGTCCATGCACACATGTTGTTGCACATCATCTAGGAAACATTAATCATATTTACCTGAAGGAAGTTTTTAGACTGCCTGCAGAGACTAAATGATTATAGGACCACAAATGAGTATTTTTCATTTTACTTCCATGTTTTACAAATGTAAGGTAATACCCAAACCCATTACCTCCTAAACTGGGGAGACTAACGATCTGTGGAAATATTTTAAATGCCAAACATTAAACAAACCTCAGATTTCAGGACATTAATATACAATATCATAGATGAGTTTTTAATGGTCTAACCACATTTTCATGCATACTGCTATCTTTTTATCATATTTTGGATCAGTGGTCTGGAAAATTTCATTCTATGAATTTCAGGACTTCAAATGAATCCTTGCAAGGATGTTGAAGGAGAAAACAGAAGCAGTAGCATAGTCAGAAGTAATACGTCACCACAACTAGTAGGATGTATGGTTGTGTACTTCTCAAGTGTTGCTTTTTTTAATATCCTTTACCATTTTCTGTAAACATAATTACTAACATAATTCTTATGAAAAATTATTTTTATATAAATTTTTAGAAATTTCTAGAGAACATGTACATTGGTCATTAATACAACTGTTGTTATAATAGAGGTATCTGCTACTTAAAATTTTTCTAATTTTCTCTATTTATTGACATTAATTTTTTTTCAAATATTTATCTTCCCCAAAACTAATGATACTGCAATAAGACAATGGAAAAGAAAAATATTTCAAAGAGATAAACAAGTTTTTTTTTCTTTTCTTTTTTTTTTTTTTTTTTTTGTCTCTCACAATGCATAGTGCAAGGGAGGCTTTGCAGTTAGAAGGCATGTTATTCACATACCATCTCTGGTAATGTAGGTTTCTTTGCATGCTATTTAACCATTAGGAAGCACCAGAGATAAAATAATTAATCATTATCAACTGTAAGGTGACATTAAAACACAAAATACGTTATTAGCCCAAGAATTTTTTTAACTGTTATTCTCAAGTTTAGGATTCCCTGCATCTGCCAGTCAGTTCCAACCCTTAAACATATAGGACAAGAATAGCCTAATGCAGAAATATATTACTTAAAATATTTTATTATTTTTGTACTTGAACTATTAAATTTTTAATAAAATATTTTAAGGAAAAATCACAGAGTCCACTTCTTTCTATTAATGAAATTTTGTTAATTTGGGGAAATTTTGTTAAAATGTGTCTGCTTTCTTTATACACATAGTCAAATATTATTTCCTAGCCACAATAAATGTCTAAAGAATGGAAAGCAAGTAATTCTGACCAAAAAAAAAAAAAAAAAACTGTCACCAGTAAATGAAAACAAAACATATGAATACTTCAAAATGAATTATTGTGCTAGATAAATTGGCACACTCAGGATCAAAGCTAAGGTAGGAGAAAACCATAAGCTGATAAATTTTCTGTGTTTGAAACATGCAGAAATTTAAGTGAGGAAAGAGGGAAATTGCCAATAAGACACGTGGCACAAGAAAATGAAATCTGTAATTAGAAGCTAAAAAGATGATGCTATACACCAATAACAAACTATCAGAAAGATAAATTAAGAAAACAATCCCATTTATAATTTCATCAAAAAATAAAATACCTAGGAATAAATTTAACCAAGGACGTAAAAAATCTGTACACTGAAAAATGATAAGATGTTGATGAAACAAATTGAAGAGGAATGGAAAGACACTCCATGCTCATAGAATGGAAGAATTAATATTGTTAAAACATCCATACTATCCAAATTGATTGATAAATTCGGTGCAATTCCTATCAAAATCCCAATGTTTTTTTCACAGAAATAGAAGGAAAAAATCCTAAAATGTGTATGGAACCACAAAAGACACTGAATATCCAAAACAATCTTGAGAAAAAAGAAAAAAAGCTGGAGGCATCACACTTCTGTATTTCAAATATATTACAAAGCTATAGTAAAAAAACTCAGCATGGTATTGGCATAAAAACAAACATAGATCAATGGAATGTAAGACCTGAAACCATAAAACTGCTAGTAGAAAATATAGGCAGGAAGCACCTTGATATTGGTCTTGGTGATGATTTTTTGGATTTGACACCAAAAGCAAAAACAGCAAAAGAAAAATAAACAAGTGAGACCATGTCAAACTAAAAAGCTTTTGCAGAGCCAAAGGAAACCACAAACAAAATTAAACATCAACAAACAGAATGGGATAAAATACTTTCAAATCATATATCTGATAAGAGGTCAATATCCAAAATATAGAAAGCACTCATAGAAATCAATAGCAAAAAAAAAAAAGCACATATTCTGATCAAAAAATGGACTGAGAAATTGAGTAGAAATTTTTCCAAAGAAGATACAAAAATGGCTTACATGAAGAGGTGCTCAACATCACTAATCATCAGGAAAATGCAAATCAAAACTACAATGAACTATCACCTGACACCTGTTAGAATGGTTATTATCCTAAAAATAAAACAAGCGTTGGCAAGAATGTGGAGAAAAGGGAACACTTGTGCAGTGCTGGTGGGAATGTAAATTGGTGCAGCCACTATGGAAAACAGCTACTATGGAAATTTTTTTTTCCTCAGAAAACTAAAATAGAACCACCATATATGCAGTAATTCCACTTCTGGGTATATATCAGAAGGAAACAAAGTCACACTCTCCAAAAGATATCTGTACCCCCAAGTTCACTGCTTCATTATGTGTAGCAGCCAAGACATGCAAACAACCTATGTGTTCATCGACAGATGAACAGATAAATAAAATGCGACACACACACACACACACACACACACACGCACACCCTGGAATGTTATTCAGCCAAAAAGAAAATATCGCCACTTTCAACATGAGGGACCATAAGGGCACTATGCTAAGTGAAATAAGTTAGAGAAACCCTAACCTAGAGCTCTTTAATAGTTCACAGCCACACAATCCCTACTATACAGTCTGAAATCCAGACAACTCTGAAAACTGCAAGCTTGTTGTGGAACTCATTTGGAAGCAAACCAAACTGACTTGAACTTCTTTTGTGGTGACCTTGAACTGGGGGCCCTAAAGCTATGTACGGTTTTTCCACATCCCACCTAATGTGAATGTTCATCTGTGTCACTGTATAAATATTAATGTGTTTGATCATAAAAAAGTTTGAAAGATGATGAAAGCAAATGAATTATTAAAATTACCATAGAAATATTAAAGTTTAAGGATAACATATTATTCAACAAGTTTCTATTGAAGACCTATTTACTGCAAAACATATTAGATGTTGTAAAGTACAGAAAATATGTACTATAAAAATGAACTACTGAAAATTAAGTCAATCATTTTGTTTTAAGCTGTAAAATAAAACCACATAAAAATGAATGTAAATTTAGTGAATGATTATTAGGCACACATGCTTGTAACCACCATCCAGAAAAAGAAACAGAACTTCACCAGCCATTTCTGATGTCCCTCCACGTGTCATGTTCTGACCTCACCTCCTCTCTTCACCTGTAATTAACCACTCTCTTGCCTTTTATAGTAATCCCTTCTTTGCATTTCTTAATATTAGCACTCAAGTTTATATTATTAATCTCTACAGTTTAATCATGCCCATTTTTGATCATTCTTTTAAATATTTTTAATCCACAGATTTTGCTTTTCTTTCTTACAGAAAATCCTCTTTGTTTCTTACAGTTTATCTATTGTTAAAATGTGATTCATTGGGCCTACAGAATTTTTTATAGCCTGTGTTTTGCAGATTGCCTCTTCATGTACCAGATATACATGTTCCTCCATCTTGAATACTGGCAGCTAGATACAAAGGCTTGGGTTAAATGTAGTTTCAATCTAATTGGCAGAACTACAGGTTGCATTAGTTTCTATTCATTTTGGAACACATCACCACAATCTTAGTGGCTTAAACACTACAAATTTTAGTTCTGGGGGGCAGATGTTGTATTTGGGTCTCATGGGGCTAAAATCAAATTTCCAGCAGTGCTAATTTCTATTTGGGGGGTAGCAGATCTATTTCCAAGCCTTTCCCAGCTTCTAGAGTCTGCACTCATTCCTCACCTCATAGCCCCATTCTTCCACCTTCAAACTCACCAGTGTTGACTCTCTCTGACAGTTTTCCCTTAGTTTCATCTCTATCAGGGAAGGTTCTCTGCTTTTAAGAATTCATATTCAATAGACTCCACTTGGATAATCCAGGATAATCTGCTCATTCCAAAGTTTCTAATAGTAATCATATCTGTTAATCGCCTCTGTCATGTAAAGTAACATCTTCAGAGGTTCCTGTGATCTACAGAGGCATTATTTTGCTGACCAATCACATAGGAGCTATCTCATTCTTTCAAAATGAAGCAAAACAAATATTTCTGGTTTTCTCTTCATTGTCATGTGAGCAGTTTTTGATTCTCAATGTCTAGATACATCAGTTCACTGATGGCTGCAAAATGGAGATTTTTCTAGTTTGTTCTTCATTTCTTTTTCATTTATTAACTGGAATGCAAAAGTATGTATTGCAAAAATAGAATATAAAAACATAGGATATGTTTTATCTTACCTTTTCAGATTCCCAATTCAAACAGAAAAGGTAGGATCAATGTCTGATTCTTTCTCTTTATTTATCAGATTTTAAGGTAATTATTTTTTCCCTATCATGCTCATAAGGATTTGATACTAGTGTGTGTGTGTGTGTGCATGTGTGTGTGTGTGTGTGTAAGAGAGAGAGAGAAAATACAATTATTAACTTATGAATTTAAATATATTTGGTGGGTTTCAAGCCACTGTAATCACTATGCTTGTTGCCTATTATCCCATCTTTGGCCAGAGGGAGGTCCTTCAAGATTATTTCTTAACGTTTTATCATGACCCAGAAGTCTTTGATATTTTTCTTGCTATCTGACATATCAAAGTATTTAATATTCCATACTTATACTTCTAATGAAAATTCAGAACTGTAGAGCTTTTACTTACTTTTTTATTAGATAGGTTTCTCTTTCATTTCAAACTCAGATTTTCAAAAAATGAGAGGATGATAGAATACCCTAAAATTACTCATTTTGCTCTGACCACATTACACTTCTAGGTGTCCTGATATACCAGTGCTAATAGTAAAACTGCTAATTATATTATTAAAAGAGATATTTTTGCATATCCCATGTTTTTGTTTTTAAGTATAGTTGATTTACAATGTTTCAGGTGTACAGAAAAGTGATTCAGATTCTTTTCCATTACAGGTTATTACAAGGTTTTGAAGATAGTTCCCTGTACTATAGAGTAGGTCCTTGTTGGTTATCTATTATATATAAATTGGTGTGTACATGTTAATCCCAAATTCCCAATTTATCCCCCCCTTTCTTCTTCGGTAATCATAAGTTTGTTTTTTATGTCTGTGAGTCTATTTCTGTTTTGTAAATAAGTTAATTTGTATCATATTTTAAGATTTCACATATAAGTGATATATTTGTCTTTCTCCTTCTGACTTACATTACTTATGATATGATAATCTCTAGGTCCAACCATGTTGCTGCAAATGGCATTATTTCATTCTTTTTTATGGCCGAGTAATATTCTGTCTTTTTTATCCATTCGTTTGTCAATGGACATTTAGGTTGCTTCCATGTCTTGGCAATTGTAAACAGTGCTGCTATGAACATTGGGGTGCATGTACCTTTTTGAATTAGAATTTTTGTCTTTTCTGGACATATGCTCAGGAGTGGGACTGCTGGATCAGTATAGCTCATGTTGTTTAAAATTCTACTCTATGTAAAATTCCATACCCAATAGACATTGCATTATATACTCATTATTTTGATCCATTTGTTCCTTGTTTTACAAAATCTAGATATTCATTGATTACTGCTAGTTCTTACGTTGCTGTGCCTGTAATAGTTTTTCCCATTTAAAGCTAATTTTGGACAGATTTTTCAGGGTAATCTCATATAAACATAACTCTGTAAGTATTTGCATGTTGGTAACTTTTTTCTGACATTTTTTCTTAAAAATCAACTTGACTTTCAAGTACATTCTTGACCCCCATTTTCATCTAGCATAGAGTAATATTCTTAAAAATGCTGATTGTGATCCAATTTTCTATCTTTTATAAGTCACTTGATCTTTTGTCCTAGATATGCAAAGAGTTCTTTATTTGCTCTCTAAATTGCAGAAACTGTTCTATAATATTTATTGCATAGTACCTCAAAACTGAATTGTCATCTTTTTATACATATTTCAAATTTTATTTTTTAATTTAGAAGTATTTTCTGAAATTACAGTTTTTAGTGTTTGTTCAGTTTTCTTCTTTTGGTTTTCACCTTCAGGAGATCATAAATTTTACCATAAATTTTAATCATAAATTTTATCTGCCTTAGCTATTTTCAGTATTTGTCACTTGCTTGAGGTTTTATTATTTCTTTCTTCATTTCATCTTTATTTTTAAAATAATCCTGTTTCACCTTCCTTTTCTAGTAAGTCCACTTTACTCTTTGATTGCTGATATGATTTTTATTTTATTTATAATTCTTTCCTAAATTCTGTAACCTCACTTCTAAGTTTTTTCTAAATCTGGCAAATTTTTGCTCTTTTTCTATCTTGTATCATTTTCTTAATGATTTTTAACTGATTTTAAAATAGATGTTTGAACTTTTTTTGTGGGCATGTCTTTCTGGCATGATTTCATTGCCTGTAGTAAGAAAGAGAAAAAGCAGCCTTTGAGCTAGCTTAGTACTATCATCAAGGCTTCAGTGTTTAGAGAATCTGGTCTAATTATCATAGCTAAGCTTTATTGTGTCCCTGTTATAAATAATTTTGCAACACTTCAATGTCAGACACATTTATAACAGTAGTTTATAATATCCCTTTGAGTGCACATTACAATGTGTTTCTCCATTCACAAGTTGATGGTCATTTGAATTGTTTCCAGATTGGGGCTGTATATAAAACTGTTACAAACATTCACGCAAAAGAATTTATGTAGATGCTTACTTCATTTATCTTGTGAAAATACATAGGAATTCAGTTCCAGTCATATAGTAATTTTAGGCTTAATTTTATTAAAACTGCAAAATGACTGCCCCAAGTAATTACACAATTTTACATTTCCACTAGCAAATTATGAGAGTTCAGTTGCACAACCTCCTAACATTTGATATTATTTTTATTTTAGCAAGTCTACGGTATATGTAGTAATAACTTATATTGTGGGTTTATCTGATGACTAATGAAGTTTGGCATCTGTTCTTGTAATTATTGATTATTAATTTTATCTTCTTTCCCCCCTGAAGTATCTGTTCAAATATTTTGGCAATATAGATTGGGTTATTTTTTTTCTTAGTTATAGGAGTTATTTGTATACTTTGGATACATATCCTGTGTTATATGTATATATATATATATATATATATATATATATATATATACTGCAAGTAATTTCCCCTATTTGTCATTTACATTTTTATTTTCTTAACAGAGACTTGGGAAGAGTAGACTTTTTCATTTTGATGGAGTCCAATTTATCATTGTTTCCCCAATTTCTTTTATGATTCATGCTTTATGTACCCTACTTAGAAATCTTTGCTAGATAATAACTGCAAACATTTTTTCCTATTTCTAAAAAGTTGTATATTTTTAGTCTTTAACTTTAGGTATATAATTTGATATGAGGAAGAAATAACAATTATACACAATATCTTCCAGAAAATAAAAGGAAATACTGCCTAACTCATCTTAAGAGACCAGAATTAATCTCATATTAAACCAAACATATAATTTTTTTTAAAAGCTATCTTTTCCATATTGCATAACATGGGCAACTTAAGCAAAAATATGAACCATATATGGGTAGGTCTATTTTTGGACTATCTATTCTGTTCCATTTACTTATATCAAGTATAGATTTATAGTATGTTTTGAAATAAGTGAGCATAAGTGCTATAGCTTGGTACCTTTTCTTCAAAAATATTTTTGGATAAATAAATATATATATTTGCTCTTTTTACATACTGTTTAGGATCATCTTACCTATTTCTAAAAAAAATAGCCTTTTGGATTTTAGCTGAATTTGTATTGGACCTATAGATCGATGTGGGGACACTGATCTTGATACTTCTATTTATGCTGGGTTTAATTTGCAAGGCTTTTCTAACTTCACCTTAACTCAGCAACACCAGTCTGTTCTTCTTGGGATTCCCTTTCCTGTATCATATTTCATAAATAGAAAATATGAACAGACAATCACAAGCATTGAAATTAAACTAATTAAAAATCTTGCAACAAACAAAAGCCCAGAACCAGATGGCTTCACAGGCAAATTCTATCAAACATTTAGAGAAAAGCTAACACCTATCCTTCTCAAACTCTTCCAAAATATAGCAGAGGGAGAAATACTCCGAAACTCATTCTATGAGGCCATCAACACCCTGATACCAAAACCAGATAAAGATGTCACAAAAAAAGAAAACTATAGGCCAATATTACTGCTGAACATAGATGCAAAAATCTTCAACAAAATACTACCAAACAAAATCCAACAGCACTAAAAGGATCATACATCATGATCAAGTGGAGTTTATCCCAGAAATGCAAGGATTCTTCATTATATGCAAACCAATCAATGTGATACACCACATTAACAAATTGAAGGATAAAAACCATATGATCATCTCAATAGATGCAGAAAAAGCTTTTGAGAAAATTCAAAACCTATTTATGATAAAAACTATCCAAAAAGTGGGCATAGAGGGAACCTACCTCAACCTTATAAAGGCCATATATGAGAAACATCATACTCAATGGTGAAAAACTGAAACCACTTTCTGTAAGATTGGGAACAAGACAAGGGGGCCCACTCTCAGCATTCTTACGCAACATAGTTTTGGAAGTTTTATCCACAGCAATGAGAGAAAGAAAGAAAAAAGCAATCCAAATTGGAATAAAAGAAGTAAACCTGTCACTGTCTTCAGATTACATGATACTACACATACAGAATCCTGAAGATGCTACCAGAAAACTACTAGAGCTAATCAATGAATTTGGTAAAGTAGCAGGATACAAAATTACTGCACAGAAATCTCTTGCATTCCTATACACTAACTAACAATGAAAAATCTGAAAGAGAAATTAAGGAAACATTCCCATTTACCATTGCATCAAAAAGAATAAAATACCTAGGAATAAACCTGTCTAAGGAGACAAAAGACCTGTATGAAGAAATCTATAAGACACTGAAGAAAGAAATCAGAGATGATACAAACAGATGGAGAGATATACCATGTTCTTGGATTGGAAGAATCAACATTGTGAAAATGACTCTACTACCCAAAGCAATCTACAGATTCAATGCAATCTCTATCAAACTAACAAGGGCATTTTTCTCAGAACTAGAACAAAAAATTTTACAGTTTGTATGGAAACACAAAAGACCCCGAATAGCCAAAGCAATCTTGAGAAAGAAAAATGGAGCTGGAGGCATCAGGCTCCCTGACTTCAGGCTATACTACAAAGCTACAGTAATCAAGAAAGTATGGTACTGGCACAAAAACAGAAATATAGATCAATGGAACAGGATAGAAAGCCCAGAGATAAATGCATGCACATATGGTCACCTTATCTTTGTCAAAGGAGGCAAGAATATACAATGGAGAAAAGACAGTCTCTTCAATAAGTGGTGCTGGGAAAACTGGATAGCTACATGTAAAAGAATGAAATAGAACACTCCTTAATACTGTACACAAAAATAAACTCATAATGGATTAAAGACCTAAATGTAAGGTCAGACACTATAAAACCCTTAGAGGAAAACATAGGCAGAACATTATATGACATAAATTACAGCAAAATCCTGTTTGACCCACCTCCTAGAGTGATGTAAATTTAAACAAAAATAAGCAAATGGGATCTAATGAAACTTAAAAGCTTTTGCACAGCAATGAAACCATAAACAAGACAAAAAGACCGCCCTCAGAATGAAAGAAAATATTTGCAAATGAAGCAACTGACAAAGGATTAATCTCCAAAATATACAAGCAGCTCATGCAGCTCAATATCATAAAAACAAACAACCCAATCCAAAAATGGGCAGAAGACCTAAACAGACATTTCTCCAAAGAAGATATATAGATTGCCAATAAACACATGAAAGGATGCTTAACATCACTAATCATTAGAGAAATGCAAATCGAAACTACAATGAGGTATCACCTCACACTAGTCACAATGGCCATCATCAAAAAATCTACAAACAATAAATGCTGAGAGGGTGTGTAGAAAAGGGAACCCTCTTGCACTGTTGGTGGGAATGTCAAGTGATACAGCCACTATGGAGAACAATATGGAGGTTCCTTAAACAAACTAAATATAGAAGTACCACATGACCCAGGAATCCCACTACTGGGCATATACCCTGAGAGAACCATAATTCAAAAAGAGTCATGTACCACAATGTTCACTGCAGCACTATTTACAACAGCGAGAACATGGAAGCAACCTAAGTGTCCATCGACAGATGAATGGATAAAGAACATGTGGCACATATATACAATGGAATATCACTCAGCCATAAAAAGAAATGAAATTGAGGTATTTGTAGTGAGGTGGATGGACCTCGAATCTGTCATACAGAGTGAGTCAGAAAGAGAAAAACAAATACCATATGCTAACATATATATGGAATCTAAAAAAAAAAATGTTTTGATGAACCTAGGCAGGATAGGAATAAAGACGCAGATGTAGAGAATAGACTTGAGGACACGGGGCAGGGGAAGGGGAAGCTGGTACGAGGTGAGAGAGTAGCACTGACATATATACACTACCAAATGTAAAACAGATAGCTAGTGGGAAGCAGCTGCAAAGCCTAAGCTGATCAGCTTGGTGCTTTGTGACCACCTAGAGAGGTGGGATAGGGAGGGTCGGAGGGAGTTTCAAGAGGGAGGGATATGGGGATATATGTACACATATGGCTGATTCACTTTGTTATACAGCTGAAACTAACACAACATTGTAAAGCAATTATACTCCAGTAAAGATGTTAAAAAAAAAAAAATACTGTCAATTTACTGCTTGTGCTGACATACCTACTACAGCATTTTTTTTCTTTGTTATATTAGCTATCATACAATAAATGTTAAATGTGTGGTATGTGACTATCTCCCATTAATTTTGAAATCATATGTGTATGGTATATAATAAAATATATATTTTTATGTATGTATATATCTAACATATTTCTTTCTACCTGTGCTTTACATATTTAAAATCTATATTATTTTTGCATACAACTTTTGAAATGTGATATGTTCCTGTTGGGTTTCTTTTTCTAAATTACAAAATATTCCTCTGTCCTTTAGTGATGCATTTTTGCTTGAAATGTACTTTGACTACTATTAGTATAGCTACAGTATCTTTGTTTTGTTTAGTGTTTATATATTTATTTTTTTTTACTTTTAAAATTTTCCATGTCCTTATCTCGAACATAATGCTCTTGATAGAAGTCCACAGTTGTGTTTTGCAGTTTATATTTTCTGAAAATCATACTGTTTTCCCGAAGTATTTTCTGTTTGATCCACCAATTTTTAAAAAATATTCCTTTTTCCTCCATTTAAAATTAATATAAACAACTACAAATATGCTAAGGACAGTGAAATATAAGTACAGATGTAAAAATACTACTACTATGTGGGGAGGGGCTTCACAGTATACTTCAGTGATAGAGAAGTCCTTCCTGAGAAAATGACACGTAAACTGATTAGCAGAAGATGAAGGAGAGATAATCACTTGAAAATTTTTTAGAATAGGGTTATGGATAGAGAAAATAGCATGAACTCCCAGATACAAAAAAGAGGTCGGCCTGAATGGCCATAGCATAGAATGGAAGAAGTTACATAAGATGAAATTAAATAAGTTGTAAAAATATCTTAAGAAACGAATAAATTTGGTGGTAAAGAATTTGTATGTAGAAAATTATTAGACTATAGATCTAAATTTTTAAATCAAAATGTAAAAATATCCCATGAATGCAGTGCTCATCCCAACATACTCTACAAAATGCTCTTATAATTGCACATTGGAGATTTTCTTCCAGACTTTTCTTGCTCTTGTAATTGCATATTGGAGTTATAGAAAATAGAAAAATAAATATTTATTAGTCTTTATACATTAAATTAGCAGGTGTTATGTGTTTATAAGGTCTATATTGATTTTGGTTGTATTGGATGAACTGTCACATAAAGTTTAACTTTTACAAGAATACAGTTATGATTATAAAGATAATGGATAAAAATATTTCCAAATCCATGCTAAATTGTCATAAAACAGTATGGTACAATTTAACTGCTGAAAAGGTATCTTTCTAAACTGTAATGACTCAAGGCAAGCATCCTATAAACTGTGAAATAAAAACTGCAGAGGCATTATCTCAAATTATAATCTTCAAGTAGCACTGTCTAGATAAAAAGCATTTTATCATTCATTTTAGGAAAATATTTCACATTTTGTATTTATGATAAAGAGCTTTTAAATTTCACATATAAATGAGTTAATAATGCATTCATAAACATTTTCCAAATGGCACTTCCATTCACCTTGGTGTATTCACTGCATCCAAGATTATAAAAGGAAATAGCAATTTCTTGTCATACAGTAATTTACTTCTATTCTGATGTGAAGAGAAAGTGAAGATCTCTTTTGAAATGAATCAAAAGTAGTACTGTAGAGATAAGACACGGTGATATTTTACCATGACTAATTTTTTAGGTCTTCATGATATACAGTACTAAAACATTACTTCTTGTAGTAAAGATTCTCAATATCAAATTTTAGTAAATAAAATTTTGAAACATTCACTCATTTAGTTCATGTTTTCCCACTACGAGAATTAGCAGAAAAGACAGATTATTACAAGGAAACAAATGACATTAAACAAAAACAAATGCGAAACGAATATCCCAAATTGGAGTTATATTTAAGTATAAAACGTCTGTGTTTAGTTCTACTATTTATTCATGGATTAGTAGAATCACCTACCTTGGTTTAACCACACTTTCAGACACACATGTACATCATACATATGTAATTCCCTATCTTAAAATATATACTATCCTTGCTTTGCTTTAGTTTGTTGATAACAATCTTATTCTGACCTACTAGATTATAATTATTGCCCAAAGAATAGTTTTCAAAAACAAACACATATGGTTTTAAAATTCTAACTCTGTCACTTGACAGTTTTGACTTTCAAATACTTCATTTGTATAGTAAGAAAAAGAACATTTATCTCAGACTTTTGAGTAGAAGGTAGAAAAATATCAATAATATTACCTAATAATTTGCACTTATTAAGTAACGACTATGTAACAGCAACTATTCTAAGTACTTATTTAATCATTAGACTAAACATATGAGGAAGGTAATTGTATAATTACTTTTATGGATGAACAAACTAAGAATTTGCTAAATTAATGCATGGTAGAGAAAGGCCTTCAAACCCAAGTTCTTAATAACACACATTTACCTTTATTAAAAACAGAAGTATTGATGCATAGGTAAATCCTGTAGTCTCTCAAGGCAAGGAACGATGATTATAGACACAAGATATTTGTGTGCATATAAGTTTTTGTTATGATATCAGAGAGTTATCTGAAGATTTTCTTCCAGGCTTTTCCTGGCTTGATTGTCTCAGTTAGATATCCATTATGTCAGGGTTGGTTCTCTTTCATAATTAGCATTCTTGGATAATTATGAGTATAAAAGGGAACAATTCTGGTTTAGTTTCTAGAAACTTGAAAAGTTCCCTTTTATAACTTTCTCTTATTTCTTAACTCTATTTTGTCTGTACTTAAATATGATCAATATTTATTGATATGTAATATGTAGTCAATTAAATAAGCACCCTAAAAATTCCTCTTGACTCATACCTCCTTTCAGTTTAAATACTTTCTTTTTTTCTCATTTTCATAATGAAAAAAGTTGTCCAGATATTCTGATGCCCTATCTCCAAACTGTCAATCTAGTATAACATGTTTACTGGCTTTATTATTTTCTGAAAAGATACTTATATAAACAGTGAACAAAATTCTACAGAAACACTTAACTTCTTATCTTGCTCTTTTCCTTCACAGCATTTTAAAATATTCATCTAGATACGAGAGGATATGACTGAGGAGAGAGGGGTATGTAAGAAATATGGTCAACATCAGGAAATTAGAGAAATTCTAGAGCACAATGCATGATCAGTACCAAGAAACCATGGATAAGCTGATCCAATTTATCAGATCTTTAATTCCCAGTCACATGAGTGTACTGCAGTGTCTTCACAGAAGAGTTATATAGGCACATTGTCTAAACAAGTGGTTTCAAAGCCTGACAAAACATATCTAGAGACATAGCTGTAATAGCTTTTTAGCCTCTGCTGACCAGGAATGAATTCAGAATAAGTGCTGAACAAGACAATAAGCAGCATCAGCCAAAGGAGAAAATCAAGAAAGATACTTAATTATTTGGCAGGAGCATCTGGATGGATAGATAGAAATGCCATCAATTCTGATGAGATGGACAAGAAATGTAATAGACTGAAGCACAGAAAAATAGTATTCAATTTGAACATGTTAAAGATACGATTCCTATGAGACAACTAAGTTGAAATTTTGACATATGGCATATAACATGTGACTCAGACAACTGGATATATGAATCTAGTTTTTAGAAATAGATACAGGCAGGAGATATAAACTGCAGATATATGAATAAAGGCTTTGTAGAGTAAAATATCATTGAGAGAGAGTATTTAGATAGAGACAGTAGAGTATGTTAATAGAAGGATGAATACAGACCCTATATAACTGCAGTTATAAAGGAGAAAAACCAGCATTATATAATGTAGTAAAAATCCAGACCAAAAAAACTGTTTTTTAATAAATTGGCGAGCTAATTGAAAAATTTAGGTGAAAACACAAAAGACCAAGAATATCAAAAAGCTATGAAAATAAAGAACAAAGTTGGATGACTCACACTACCTTATTTCAAGGCTCATTAAAAAGCAACCAGCAAATAATGAAATATTGGTATAAAAGTAGACATAAATTAATGGAGAAAAAAAAGAGAGAGTGAAGAAATAGATCCTCAAACATTTGGTTTCCAAGAAAGATATAATGGGAATGCAAAGAGAAAAAGAAAATATTGTCAACTAGTGGTGATGAAAAATTGAATATACATCTATAAGAAAAATTAAGTTCTACCCTTGCCTAACATCAAAATTCAACAAAATAATCAAAATTTAATCAAAATAAATCATAGACCTAAATATGAACATTAAACTTATAAAACTTTTAGAAGGAAACCTGAGAGAAATCTTTGTGACCTTGAGTTGTCAAAGGTTTCTTAAATAGTATATACCAATTATATAACATAAACAAAAAGTTTTATATATATATATATATATACACATGTGTATATATACACATTAAGTTAGACTTCATCAAAATTTTAAAAATTTTAAAAATTTTAAAAATTAGCTGTTTAAAACATACTCATCAGAAAATAAAAATACAAGAAAAAAAAATACTTGCTAAACAAATATCTGATAAAGGATTTCATTCAGAATGTATTTTTAAATGTTACAATAACAAGACAAACAACCTAATAAAAAATGGGCAAAGGTGTTAATTAGATACTTCACAAAAGAAGATGTACAAATGAAAATTGCTCAACCTTGTTAATCATCAGAGTAATAAAAATTAATCCACATTGAAATACTACTGCTAAGTGGCTAAAATTTTAAAGCCAATAATATAAAGCAATGGTGTAGAACATGGTGCAGTTTTCATTCATTGCTTGCAGAAATATAAAATAATATAGGAAGTTTGAAATGCAGTCTTGCAGTTTCTTATGGAGTTAAACATGAAGTCACCATTGACCCAGTAATTCTAATCTTAGATATTTATCCAAAAGAAATGAAAATATATGTTCACAATTGAAGACTTGTTCTAGAATGTTTATAGAAGCATTAGTCATAATTCCCCAAAAAGTGGAAACAGTAGGGGGGATATATGGATAAACTTTGTACCTCCCTTTCAATTTTGTTTCAAACCTAGAACTCCTCTAAAAACATAAAGTATTTTTTTTAAAAAAGTAAAATCCTGAAGTAAAGGTGAGTTAGTTAGTATTAGGCTGGGCTCCAGTAATATTACTGAAAGTACAACTTAAAGTATAACAATCTGAAAACATTTGGTAACCTAAAGCTGTCCTTATGATTTACTAGTGATGATAATGTATTCGGATTTGTCCATGAAGTTTTAAATACTTGTAATTCTAATGGGATGTCCCCTTTACTCACTCTAAAATGCAAATGAGGCAACGGTGATAACTTCCCTCCCCCCTTTTAAAGAATCCTAATTAGAATTACACAGTTCTGAGGAGGAAAACAATAGAGAAAACCCAAGAATACTTCAAAGAGTTAAGCAATACCACAGTGAATTTTGGCAAGTGGATAAGCTTATAAATTCTTTTACTGTAACTTAAAAATGTGATGGGGTTTCATTTGTATAATTTCAAATTATCTTGCTCAAATTCTTATTTAAAATGAAATAAACAACATCTTGAATTTTCCAGGTTAGTAAAAGCCAAATCTTAAAGAGGTAAAAAAGTAAGAAGAGGTTATTTCAGAACTTCTAGGCACTGTAGAAATGTTGAATGACATTCAGCAGAACAGACACCTGCTGCTCTTCTGAGATACCTATAGAAATACTTTCGAATTTCCATAGGTTTTAAAGTGCTCTGATTTAATGGCAGTGGGGGAGGCAGTTGAGAAATCATGATGTCTACAAGCTATATCAATAATAAAAATGAACTGCTGATACAAGCAGGAGCATCAGTGTCTCACAATAGCATAAAGAGTCCGTATAATATTTATGATGCACTATAAGATTCAATGAGCTATCTCTATCACGTCACACTTGTTAGAGTGTCTATTAAAAAGATGAAAGAAAACAACTGTTGCCAAGGATATGAAGAAATCTGAACTCCTGTATACTGTTTTTTTGTATATATATACTTATTGAAGTACAGTTGATTTACAATGTTGTGTTAGTTTCAGGTGTACAGCACAGTGATTCAGATATATATAAATCATGGATATATCAGGAACTCAGAGAGCTACCGCTAAATAAACCAACTAATTTTTCTGCAGCAAAGTTTATGAATGTGTACCCTAAATGGGTAAGTAAAGATTACAAGTAGTCTAATCTCAAGTGAGATTAGATTTAGTTACCAAAAGAACTATGGAAAAAAATACATAATTTTCAGAGCTTTTTGTATTTCTGAAGTTTTGACAAGGCATTGTGGAACACAAATTTATGTATTCCAAGCACATAACACAATATTTTACTTTAAATTACATATGTAAATACTGTATGTAAAATGATTTCATGATCGAGTGATATGATTCAAGTTTTATGTGTAAATCAGAAAACATACTCCAAGTAGAAAATAAGTCTGAGAGTATGTGGCCTAAAACAAAGACATTATATATGTTCACTTCTTCATTATAATGTTTGTCTTATATTGCTTTGTTTTTTTCACTATTTAATGCAGGAAAATATTTGCCTTGAATATTTTTTTGCTCTGTCAAGTTACAAGTTATTTCATGAAGAAAATATCTCTGAGATAAAAAGCTTAATGAGGTGATTCTCACCATTGTACATGAGTGACCTTTTAAATCTTCTGTGTCTTGATCAAGAAGCCATTCAGTTCATGCCCTAAATGCTAGTATAAACATGCGGGAACCCACTAACCAAATATATTGTTTCAAAAGTCACAAAGCTTTTTTTAATATATTACTTTATACTAATTTTTTAAAAATACATAAAAAGGAAATGCTAAATACTTGCTATAATGTAAGAATAGCAAGGGAAATTTATATATATATGGATATAAAATGGTAGTTCAACTGTATAGGTCTGTATGTTTCTGTGTATATGATTTAAATATCTTAAACTAAATAGAAGTATAAATTTGAAGCTATACTAATGATAAATCTAATAATATGTAAATTATTTAAAATAAATATTTTAAAACATAATATAGATTTTAACATAGAGTAATGTTAATTCACACTATGTTACATATTTCTCTTGACTTGCTGAAGACCTTTCCATTCAGGAAAAGAAAGAATCCTAGACTACTGATGAATTTTAGTTTCAAAATGAATACTCGGGTTCTGAGAGAACATGGCGGAAGAGTAAGACGCGGAGATCACCTTCCTTCCCACAGATACAGTAGAAATACATCCACACGTGGAACTGCTCCTACAGAACACCCACTGAACGCTGGCAGAAGACGTCAGACCTCCCAAAAGGCAAGAAACTCCCCACGTACTTGGGTAGGGCAAAAGAAAAAAGAAATAACAGAGACAACAGAATAGGGATGGGACCTGCACCAGTGGGAGGGAGCTGTGAAGGAGGAAAGGTTTCCACACACTAGGAAGCCCCTTCGCGGGCGCAGACTGCGGGTGGCAGAGGGGGGAAGCTTCGGAGCCACGGAGGAGAGCGCAGCCACAGGGGTGCGGAGGGCAAAGCGGAGAGACTCCCGCACAGAGGAGTGGCGCCGACCAGCACTCACCAGCCGGAGAGGCTTGTCTGCTCCACCACTGGGACGGGCGGGGCTGGGAGCTGAGGCTCAGGCATCCAGCGGATCGCAGGGAGAGGACTGGGGTTGTTGGCGTGAACACAGCCTGAAGGGGTTAGCACACCACAGCTGGCTGGGAGGGAGTCCGGGAAAAAGTCTGCAGCTGCCGAAGAGGCAAGAGACTTTTTCTTGCCTCTTTGTTTCGCGGCATGCAAGGAGAGGGGATTCAGAGCGCCGCCTAAACGAACTCCAGAGACGGGCGCGAGCCACGGCGATCAGCGCGGGCCCCAGAGATGGGCATGAGATGCTAAGGCTGCTGCTGCTGCCGCCACCAAAAAGCCTGTGTGCGAGCACAGGTCACTCTCCACACTACCCCTCCCGGGAGCCGGTGCAGCCCGCCACTGCCAGGGTCCCGTGATCCGGGGACAACTTTCCTGGGAGAACGCACAGCGCGCTTCAGGCTGCTGCAACATCACACAGGCCTCTGCCGCTACAGGGTCGCCCCGCCTCCTCCGTATCCCTCCCTCCCCCCGGCCTGAGTGAGTCAGAGCCCCGGAAGCAGCTGCTCCTTTAACCCCGTTCTGTCTGGACGGGGAACAGACACCCTCAGGCGACCTATACGCAGAGGCGGGTCCAAATCCAAAGCTGAACCCCGGGAGCTGTGCAAACAAAGAAGAGAAAGGGAAATCTCTCCCAGCAGCCTCAGAAGCAGCAGATTAAAACTCCACAAACAACTTGATGTGCCTACATCTGTTGAATACCTGAATAGACAACGAATCATCCCAAATTCAGGAGGTGGACTTTGGAAGCAGGATATATTAATTTTTCCCCTTTTCCTTTTTCTGTGAGTGTATATGTATATGCTTCTGGGTGAGATTTTGTCTGTATAGCTTTGATTTATAATAGCTTTATTTTACTTCACTATATTATATCCCCTTCCTTCCTTCCTTCCTCCCTCCCTCCCTCCCTCCCTCCCTTCCTTCCTTCCTTCCTTTCTATTTTTTCTCCCTTTTACTCTGAGCCGTTCTTGGTGCTCCAGCCAGGCATCAGGGCTGTGCCTCTGAGGTGGGAGAGCCAACTTCAGGACACTGGTCCACAAGAGACCTCCCAGCTCCACGTAATACCAAACAGCGAAAATCTCTCAGAGATCTCCACCTCAACATCAAGACCCAGCTTCACTCAACGACCAGTAAGCTACACTGTTGGACACCCTATGCCAAACAACTAGCAAGACAGGAGGAACACAGCCCCATCCATTAGCAGAGAGGATGCCTAAAATCATAATAAGGCCACAGACACCCCAAAATACATCACCAGACGTGGACGTGCCCACCAGAAAGACAAGATCCAGCCTCATCCACCAGAACACAGGCACTAGTTCCCTCCACCAGGAAGCCTACACAACCCACTGAACCAACCTTAGCCACTGGGGACAGATACCAAAAACAACAGGAACTACGAACCTGCAGCCTGTGAAAAGGAGACCCCAAACACATTAAGATAAGCAAAATGAGACGACAGAAAAACACACAGCAGATGAAGGAGCAGGGTCAAAACACACCAGACCTAATAAATGAAGAGGAAATAGGTAGTCTACCTGAAAAAGAATTCAGAATAATGATAGTAAGGATGATCCAAAATCTTGGAAATAGAATAGACAAAATGCAAGAAACATTTAACAAGGATGTA
This sequence comes from Balaenoptera physalus, assembly GCF_965194825.1. NCBI lineage: Eukaryota > Metazoa > Chordata > Mammalia > Artiodactyla > Balaenopteridae > Balaenoptera > Balaenoptera physalus. The sequence goes on along the minus strand of NC_138883.1, from coordinate 56,302,560 downwards.
GAAGAACTAAAGAGGAACCAAGCAATGATGAAAAACACAATAAATGAAATTAAAACTACTCTAGATGGGATCAATAGCAGAATAACTGAGGCAGAAGAACGGATAAGTGACCTGGAAGATAAAATGGTGGAAATAACTACTACAGAGCAGGATAAAGAAAAAAGAATGAAAAGAACTGAGGACAGTCTCAGAGACCTCTGGGACAACAATAAACGCACCAACATTCGAATTATAGGGGTCCAAGAAGAAGAAGAGAAAAAGAAAGGGACTGAGAAAATATTTGAAGAGATTATAGTTGAAAACTTCCCTAATATGGGAAAGGAAATAGTTAATCAAGTCCATGAAGCACAGAGAGTCCCATACAGGATAAATCAAAGGAGAAACACGACAAGACACATATTAATCAAACTGTCAAAAATTAAATACAAAGAAAACATATTAAAAGCAGCAAGGGAAAAACAACAAATAACACATAAGGGAATCCCAATAAGGTTAACAGCTGATCTTTCAGCAGAAACTCTGCAAGCCAGAAGGGAGTGGCAGGATATACTTAAAGTGATGAAGGAGAAAAACCTACAACCAAGATTAATCTACCCAGCAAGGATCTCATTCACATTTGATGGAGAAATTAAAACTTTTACAGACAAGCAAAAGCTGAGAGAGTTCAGCACCACCAAACCAGCTTTACAACAAATGCTAAAGGAACTTCTCTAGGCAAGAAACACGAGAAGGAAAACACCTACAATAACAAACCCAAAACATTTAAGAAAATGGGAATAGGAACATACATATCGATAATTACCTTAAATGTAAATGGATTAAATGCTCCCACCAAAAGACACAGACTGGCTGAATGGATACAAAAACAAGACCCATATATATGCTGTCTACAAGAGACCCACTTCAGACCTAGAGAAACATACAGACTGAAAGTGAGGGGATGGAAAAAGATACTCCATGCAAATGGAAATCAAAAGAAAGCTGGAGTAGCAATTCTCATATCAGACAAAATAGACTTTAAAATAAAGACTATTACAAGAGACAAAGAAGGACACTACATAATGATCAAGGGATCGATCCAAGAGGAAGGTATAACAATTGTAAATATTTATGCACCCAACATAGGAGCACCTCAGTACATAAGGCAAATACTAACAGCCATAAAAGGGGAAATCGACAGCAACACAATCATAGTAGGGGACTTTAACACCCCACTTTCACCAATGGACAGATCATCCAAAATGAAAATAAATAAGGAAACACAAGCTTTAAATGATACATTAAGCAAGATGGACTTAATTGATATTTATAGGACATTCCACCCAAAAACAACAGAATACACATTTTTCTCAAGTGCTCATGGAACATTCTCCAGGATAGACATCTTGGGTCACAAATCAAGCCTTGGTAAATTTAAGAAAATTGAAATCGTATCAAGTATCTTTTCCGACCACAACGCTATGAGACTAGATATCACTTACAGGAAGAGATCTGTAAAAAATACAAACACATGGAGGCTACACAATACACTACTTAATAACGAAGTAATCACTGAAGAAATCAAAGGGGAAATCAAAAAATACCTAGAAACAAATGACAATGGAGACACGACGACCCAAAACCTATGGGACGCAGCAAAAGCAGTGCTAAGAGGGAAGTTTATAGCAATACAAGCCAACCTCAAGAAACAGGAAACATCTCGAATAAACAACCTAACCTTGCACCTAAAGCAATTAGAGAAAGAAGAACAAAAAAACCCCAAAGCTAGCAGAAGGAAAGAAATCATAAAGATCAGATCAGAAATAAATGAAAAAGAAATGAAGGAAACAATAGCAAAAATCAATGAAACTAGAAGCTGATTCTTTGAGAAGATAAACAAAATTGATAAACCATTAGCCAGACTCATCAAGAGAAAAAGGGAGAAGACTCAAATCAATAGAATTAGAAATGAAAAAGGAGAAGTAATCACTGACACTGCAGAAATACAAACGATTATGAGAGATTACTACAAGCAACTCTATGCCAATAAAATGGACAACCTGAAAGAAATGGACAGATTCTTAGAAATGCACAAACTGCCGAGACTGAACCAGGAAGAAATAGAAAATATGAACAGACCAATCACAAGCACTGAAATTGAAACTGTGATTAAAAACCTTCCAACAAACAAAAGCCCAGGACCAGATGGCTTCACAGGTGAATTCTATCGAACATTTAGAGAAGAGCTAACATCTATCCTTCTCAAACTCTTCCAAAATATTGCAGAGGGAGGAACACTCCTAAACTCATTCTACGAGGCCACCATCACCCTGATACCAAAACCAGACAAAGATGTCACAGAGAAAGAAAACTACAGGCCAATATCACTGTTGAACATAGATGCAAAAATCCTCAACAAAATACTAGCAAACAGAATCCAACAGCACATTAAAAGCATCATACACCATGATCAAGTCGGGTTTATTCCAGGAATGCAAGGATTCTTCAATATATGCAAATCAATCAACGTGATACACCATATTAACAACTTGAAGGAGAAAAACCATATGATCATCTTAATAGATGCAGAAAAAGTTTTTGACAAAATTCAACACCCATTTATGATAAAAACCGTGCAGAAAGTAGACATAGAGGGAACTTTCCTCAACATAATAAAGGCCATATATGACAAAACCCACATCCAACATGGTTCTCAATGGTGAAAAACTGAAACCATTTCCACTAAGATAAGGAACAAGACAAGGTTGCCCACTCTCACCACTATTATTCAACATAGTTTTGGAAGTGTTAGCCACAGCAATCAGAGAAGAAAAAGAAATAAACGGAATCCAAATCGGAAAAGAAGAAGTAAAGCTGTCACTGTTTGCAGATGACATGATACTATACATAGAGAATCCTAAAGCTGCTACCAGAAAACTACTAGAGCCAAACAATGAATTTGGTAAAGTAGCAGGATACAAAATTAATGCACAGAAATCTCTTGCATTTCTATACACTAATGATGAAAAATCTGAAAGTGAAATTAAGAAAACACTCCTGTTTACCACTGCAACAAAAAGAATAAAATATCTAGGAATAAACCTACCTAAGGAGACAAAAGACCTTTATGCAGAAAATTATAGGACACTGATGAAAGAAATTAAAGATGATACAAATAGATGGAGAGATATACCATGTTCTTGGATTGGAAGAATCAACATTGTGAAAATGACTCTACTACCCAAAGCAATCTACAGATACAATGCAATCCTTATCAAACTACCACTGGCATTTTTCACAGAACTAGAACAAAAAATTTCACAATTTGTATCGAGACACAAAAGACCCCGAATAGCCAAAGCAATCTTGAGAACGAAAAATGGAGCTGGGGGAATCAGGCTCCCTGACTTCAGACTATATTACAAAGCTACAGTAATCAAGACAGTTTGGTACTGGCACAAAAACAGAAATATAGATCAATGGAACAGGATAGAAAGCCCAGAGATAAACCCATGCACATATGGTCACCTTATCTTTGATAAAGGAGGCAAGCATATACAGTGGAGAAAAGACAGCCTCTTCAATAAGTGGTGCTGGGAAAATTGGACAGGTACATGTAAAAGTATGAAATTAGAACACTCCCTGACACCATGCACAAAAATAAACTCAAAATGGATTAAAGACCTAAGTGTAAGGCCAGACACTATCAAACTCTTAGAGGAAAACATAGGCAGAACACTCTATGACATACATCACAGCAAGATCCTTTTTGACCCAGCTCCTAGAGAAATGGAAATAAAAACAAAAATAAACAAATGGGACCTAATGAAACTTAAAAGCTTTTGCACAGCAAAGGAAACCATAAACAAGACCAAAAGACAACCATCAGAAAGGGAGAAAATATTTGCAAATGAAGCAAATGACAAAGGATTAAGCTCCAAGATTTACAAGCAGCTCATGCAGCTCAATAACAAAAAAACAAACAACCCAATCCAAAAATGGGCAGAAGACCTAAATAGACATTTCTCCAAAGAAGATATACAGATTGCCAACAGACACATGAAAGAATGCTCAACATCATTAATCATTAGAGAAATGCAAATCAAAACTACAATGAGATATCATCTCACACCGGTCAGAATGGCCATCATCAAAAAATCTAGAAACAGTAAATGCTGGAGAGGGTGTGGAGGAAAGGGAACACTCTTGCACTGTTGGTGGGAATGTAAATTGATACAGCCACTATGGAGAACAGTATGGATGTTCCTTAAAAAACTACAAATAGAACTACCATACGACCCAGCAATCCCACTACTGGGCATATACCCTGAGAAAACCATAGTTCAAAAAGAGTCATGTACCAAAATGTTCGTTGCAGCTCTATTTACAATAGCCAGGACATGGAAGCAACCTTAGTGTCCATCATCGGATGAATGGATAAAGAAGATGTGGCATATATATACAATGTAATATTACTCAGCCATAAAAAGAAATGAAATGGAGGTATTTGTAATGAGGTGGATGGAGTTAGAGTCTGTCATACAGAGTGAAGTAAGTCAGAAAGAGAAAAACAAATACAGTATGCTAACACATATATATGGAATCTAAGGAAAAAAAAAAAGAAGGCCATGAAGAACCTAGTGGCAAGACGGGAATAAAGACACAGACCTACTAGAGAATGGACTTGAGGATATGGGGAGGGGGAAGGGTGAGATGTGACCGGGTGAGAGAGTGTCATGGACATATATACACTACCAAATGTAAAATAGATAGCTAGTGGGAAGCAGCCGCATAGCACAGGGAGATCAGCTCGGTGCTTTGTGACCAACTAGAGGGGTGGGATGGGGAGGGTGGGAGGGAGGGAGATGCAAGAGGGAAGAGATATGGGAACATATGTATATGTATAACTGATTCACTTTGTTATAAAGCAGAAACTAACACACCATTGTAAAGCAATTATACTTCAATAAAGATGTTTAAAAAAAAAAGGAATGCTCGACTGGAAAAGGAAAACTAGTGGATTTTTAATCATGTAGCTATTGCTAAAAAGAACTGTGAAAAAGGGCTGGTAATAAAGAATTAAACATATATCACATATTGTACCTAGTATATGTTTGTAGCATTTGTAATGTATCTTCAAGATTGCATTATACTGTCTTGGAGAAAATTATCTATGAGATTCAGTAACTTGGAAAGCTCTGAAGTTTCTTAAAAAGTGTATGCAGGTAGGGAAAAGGCATTTGGGAGTAAGGGGGACATAAAGCCGTATTCATATCTGATGTGGCATTGCAAACCAAATCAACTTTCTGTAGGCTAGTTGATTATTGAAAGATTCTGGTGCTAGGGAAAAAAATAGTTTCCAAATTATAAACTGCTCTCACAGACTTTTATTTCATAATAATCTAGATTGTCAGTACTATTAATGTTCTTTCAAGTACTTATTAATTTATTGATGATGTGATTTTCCAGATTCTCCCTACTTATGTTCATACTAAATCCAGGTTATAACCAAGAAAATTAAAATACGTCACACAAGGATAAATGTTAGTAGTATATTTTTAGGAGAAAATGGCATCTAATTGTAATGATCTCTTTGTTATTATTGTACTATATATAGAATGTGTGTGCTTTGGATATTTAAATTACACTAATATTTCATGTGTTTACAAGGGATTGTTTGAATATTTATGTATTAATTATATATCTATGTTTTCTTTCAGGAGTTTTAGAATCTAATAAAACTGTCACAGAATTTTCAGCTGAAATGAATAAATAAGTAGATGTTTGGGTTCTTTTTCATTCCATAAGTAAAGAACACTGTAACTTTTAAAAATTCTCTTCACTCACAAAATAAACTTAAATCAATTACGATACTAATATGATGAGATTTCTCATTTGCTATTCAAATTTGTCAACACCTATTTAACCAGAATCTCAGAAATGTATGTCTATACTTTGTTTTATGTAAAAGAAAAAATAAATGGGTAAATTAACCCTTAATGCTTTTCTTTCTGCCCAAACAACAACTGCAAATTTAAGATGTGAGACATTAAAATGAATTCATTAGTTTCACCTCTCCTTAACAACTTAAATATATCCTAATATAATCACAGAGAAGCATTTTTGGAATGGGAGAGTAAAAACTGAAAATCTGCTCCTCCACAAAAGCAAAAACACCGGGAAAATTTGTCAAGTTGACCTATTCAAAACTCTGGAAATTTACCAAAGGATTGCAACAATCCAAGGATGATATAACTACAAAAAACTGCAGTTTTCAGTTAGAACAATGAGCTTAGTTATCTCTTATCTTCCCTGTCTTCAGGTGTATATAGTAGCCTATACGCCAAAAGCTCAGCACACACTGGAGAGCGGATGATGGTTTGGAGCTTCCCAAAAACTCCATCTCCAGAGTACTGTCACTCTCTGACTTGTATTGAAGTTCCCTGGAAGACTCCATTCACTGGGCTTATCATTATTTGATCTGCCTCAGGAGAGTTACCTCTGATGCAAAAGACCTATCCTCAGAGCATTTATCAAAAACAATCAGCTGCCTGAGGAACTAATACCAATCTGGGCAAACAAGAGGGTAGTCAAGAAGAAAAATAACTGAGGGGTGAGATGTCCATAGGATCCCTGAAAAAGTTCTAACATTCTTAACACTCCAAAAGAGTTGCTTTGCCACTCTAACAACAGAAAGATGTGTTATTGCTGTTTTTACCATCCTTGTAAGTACAGAGGAGAATTCAGGCTATTTCGACTTTAATGTTCTAATTGACAAGGGATTGCTATAATGACGTGAAGCCTTAGTGATAACTGAACTAAACACAATATAATGAAGTTTCCTGAGAAATTACTAAATGAAATAAAAATCAAGTAATAAGAAACACAGAATGTTATTCATTGGTTTTATTATTTCAACATTCAGTAGTTTCCCAGACTGTCCAGTATTTAATAATATTCTTTAACACCAAAAAACCTGAAAACTCTTAGAAGAAAACCTAGGGGAAAAACTTCATGAGATTGTCCTTGGCAATGATTTCATGGTCATGACACCAAGCACACAGGCAACAAAAACAAAAATAGTCAAGTGGGACTACATCAAACTAGAAAGCTTCTGCACAGCAAAGGAAACAATCAACAAATTGTAAAGGCAACCTATAAGACAGGAGAATATGTATGCAAATCAAATATCTGAAAATGGGCCAATATCGAAAATATATATATACAACTCAGTAGCAAAAAATAAATTTAAAAATGGGCAGAAGATATGAATAGACATGTTTCCAAAGAAGACATAAGATGGCCAACAGGTACATGAAAAGATGCTCTACATCAATAATCATCAGAGAAACGAAAATCAAAACCACGATGAGATATCACCTTATATCTGTTAGGATGACTATTATTTAAAAAGATAAAATTTTAAAATATGGGTTAACAAGGATGTGGAGAAATTGAAAACCTTGTGTACTGTCAGTGAGGATGTAACCTGTTCAATCACTATAAAAACAGTATGGAGTTGCCTCAAAAAATTAAAAAAGAAGTACCATATGATCCAGCAATCCCACTTCTGGGTATTTATCCAAAGGAATTGAAATCAGGGTCTTCAAGAGGTATCTGCACTCCTATGTTCACTGCAGCATTATTCACAATAGCTAAGATAAGGAAACAATCCAAATATCCATCAATGAATGAATGGATAAAGAAAATGTGGTCTATATGGAATATTACTTATATAATAAATTTATCATATTATATAAATGTGCTATATTATGTACTATATCTTATTTGTTATATATTACATATTTTATTACATATTATATTAATTTATTGTAATAATATGAAATATTATTTAGCCTAAAAAGGAAGGAAATGATGCCATTTGCAACAACGTGGATGAACTTGGAGAACATTATACTTAGTGTAACAAGTCCGATGCAGAAAAGACAAATACTGCAAGATCTTGCTTATATGTGGAATCTAAAATAGTCAAATTCATAGAATCACAGAACAGAATGGTGGTTTCCAGGGCCTGGGGAGAGGTGGATATGGGCTGATGTTGTTCAAAGTGTACAAAGTTTCGGATATGCAAGATGTATAAATTCTTGAGATTTAATGTATATTGTGGTACCTATAGCTAACAACACTGTATTGTATACTTCAAATCTGCTTAAAGGGTAGATCTTAAATTGTCTTCTCGCCACAAAATAAAGAAGAAAAAGAAAGCAAGAACTGCATGAATGTGACAGATATATTAATTTTCTTGATTATGTGATCATTTCACAATGTACACATATCAAAATATCAAGCTGTACACCTGAAATATATGCAATATTTATATGTCAATTATACCTCAATAAAGCTGTTTAAAAATCTAGAATTTCAATAAACTTTAGCTGGAATCTTAGGCATATTCTGACAATATTATTCAAAACTTTGTTTTGTTTTTTATTTTATTGGTCAGTTGACAATTTTTCTGGTTATTCTCACTTTACAGAAGTCATGTTTCCATAATTTTAAAAGATAATAGTTTTCTATTAGAATTTATAGCCTCTATCTGCCATTAATACATACAAAAGACATTTAATATTATTTTTATATGATACCCAACATACTCCTAAAGACTAAAAAAGATACACCTCTGAAATATATTTGTCATTTTTTATTACTTTTTGGATGAAGCATATTTTGAATGCTTGATGACTCATCATATATTATTTTATCATTCTCCATTTATGATCCTTAAATATATAATTAGAAAGACTATACAAAATTAAATGTTATCTTTAGAAGAGGATTCAAAATTATTTTAAAAATTATCACACTACAAATATCCTTCTTTTCCTGATATAAAAGTTAGCTGGTAACTTTGGAAGTCATATCTTGAACCTGCAATTTTAACTGGTTTAACTTTGAGAACTTTTAAGTGCATCATTGTCACCTAACAGTGGATTCATAGATTATTTGTGCTACATAATAGTTTTATTTTTAATGAAAGAAAATAAGTTTAATTTTAAATTAAGCTTAAGTTGTAGGAGCAATACAAATTTTAAAAATTAATTTACTTAAAAGAAACGAATGAAATAAACAATTGATTTTAAGGGATTTTTAAGATTGTGAAAAAAGGGGAGAAAAAATAAAAACATCATGCTCATGATGTATAGAAAAAATAAAATACTCCAGCACAGAGCTAAATGTTTGATGACTTGAGACAAATAATCAAATGATGACACTTTTATTGTTTCATTTTTCCCGTTATTTGATTTTATTATAAATTAACTGAAGTGGTATTTCAATGGTGCACATTACTGAAACTGAAGCAAAGACAGGTTGATCAGTCTTTTTCCCTCTATCCCAGAAAGAATTAATCTATCTATGTACCTTAATCAAACCTTTGCTTATAAAAGACTTTACTGTGGATCAAATTTTCTTGAGGGGAAAAAAAAAGTTCTGTTTAGTAAATATAACCTAGGTACAGAACTCAAAATTCCCAAACTGAGTTTCATTTCTACTGTTTAATAAAAGTGAAAATATGTTGATGCACTATAACTTATATTAGATTGTCAGTGCATTTTATATTGTTTTGTTATAAATACAATTTTCTCATTAAATTTTCTGGAGAATTGATTGTTTAGATTATCAGAACAAAGCTCTAAATTTACTTTTTATTCTGTATTATACTACTAGACTCTGTACACCACTCCTGTACAGTATATTGCCTTTACACAACCATTTTATGAAATATGAATATTTCATAGTAGTTTCATACCATTTGTAAAAGCAATTATGCCAAAGAGGCATTTCAGTGACTCAATTTCGTAACTTATTTTTAAAACTCTATAAAGATACACATCAATAAAAACCCATTAAATGATAAAACAAAATACTGTATAATATTTAATATCCTATTTGGAATGAGAAAAGGGTGTCTATAATCATATCAATTTCATATATCTTTAGACTTTTTGTCCAATGTAATAAGGTATTAAACAACTACTGAGACAATATTTCTTTATGTGTACATAAATAGCTGACAAAATATTCAGGTAAAAGTAGTAGAAAAAAGCAATTGCTTTACTTTGAGGATTGTGTAGTCATTAAAAGCATACTGAAAAAATATTGTTTAAAAATGTAAAGCAGAGCTAGTGGGAAGCAGCCACATAGCACAGGGAGATCAGCTGGGTGCTTTGTGACCACCTAGAGATGTGGGATAGGGAGGGTGGGAGGGAGGTTCAAGAAGGAGGGATATGGGGATATATGTACACATATAGCTGATTCACTTTGCTATACAGCAGAAACTAACACACCATTGTAAACCAATTATACTCCAATAAAATGTTTTAAAAAATAATGTAAAGCATAAATTTAAATTATTGAGGAATAATTACAATGTTAATAGAGAAACACTGGTTGCAGTGGCACTAGTTCATTTTAAAATATATATATATACACGTATCTATGTGTATGTATGTATATATCTATATATATCTCAGTATATGCATATATAGTGATAATGTATTGTTTATTAAATTATTAATGAGAACAAACTTCTACATAGCTGTTTTTACTCTATAAGCCAAAAGTAAAGATATCACATTTATAGGTATCATTATCATTGTGATAAATTAGAACTGAAATTAAAATCAATTCAAACCGAAAGTCCAACCACTGTTAAACTTTTAATAAGGCATCATTTATTTATCACTAGATTAGTAATTTGACATCAGAATAGCAAAAATGCTACATGTATGTCCTTTAGATTGCCTTATTATTGATACAATAAAGAAAAATCATCCTTGTCTTAGTTTACTTAGTATGCTAGAAGTACACACTCACCTGGTTTTGAGTGAGTAGTTTATTACTTACAAAAGAAAAGGCGAATACTGAAAGAAGTCAGGAGACACAGGCAACAAAGGGTGTGGAATCAAGGTAGGTACCACTCTGGGTGTCTGAACTTAAAACTGCAGGAAAAACTCCAGGAGTCACTATAGACTAGAGCACTCACCTATCTTTTTAAAAACTTTCTCCAAGTGGCAAGGGAGTTGGTGTTTTGGGTCAGTCCTCGGTTGTGGACTGTCCCTAAAACAAATTAAATCCCGGGCACATACAATCTAAAGAGCTCAGTGAAAGAAATGCAGGTGCTTCTAGTTGTCAGGTTGCTGGGAATAGAGGTGGGGCATTAGCAATGTCTTAGACAGTTATCTCATAGCAATCAGTATGACACACAGAAGCAATGTGTGTCTGAATATGTATAAATGATTTTGGCACAATATGAGTACTAAAATTTTAATACAAATAATATGAATATTTAATATTATTTCTACAAATATCAATACATAAAAGGTTTTCTTTTTGCCCTAGTTACTTTTAAGATTTTAAAATTTAAATTATAGCTATTTTACTATTATGTGTCTATATGTGGTTTTCTCTGTATTTATTCTGCTTAGAGTTTGCAATGTTTTTGAATATGTGGCTAAGTATCCCATCTTTTTAAAAAATTTCTCCAGCCATAATCACTTAAAACCTTGTTTCTGACCCCTTATTTTCTCCTGTTCTTCTGGGGTCTCAGTATTAAAACTTCCCTCCAAGTCCCTTTTTGCAATTTTCTATAAGTTTTCTCTCTTTCTCACTGTTGTAGTTCGGATATTTTTGTGATCTTTCATTCAGCTCATTAAGGCTCTTTTCACCTTTGTCTAATATATTATTAAATCTCTCTACTGAGTTCTTCTACTATCATATTTTTTTATTTTTTATGTCTATTTATTTTATAGTTTCCAGTTCTCAGCTAAAATTCTCTAATTGCTCTTTTGAACAGATAAAACACATGTGTTTTAAAGTCTACCTAAATAAACTCAAATATCTGGTCTTATATGGGTCTGTTTCTCTTGTATCTTTTTATGCTTTAGTCTTTTGTGTACCTGGTTATTTTTATCCGTTGCTGAACATTTTGTTTAAACATGTGTCCTGTTAAAGACTGAATGATGTTATATGCTTTCCAATAGGAGTGATATTTTCTTTTGACCATCAGGTATGCAGGGTCAGTAAACCTATTCCATCAATGATTGAATTGATTTAAAGCTGAAGTTCAATATTTGTGAGTTACGCTACTGTATGGTTTACTATTAATTCTATGCTGTGCCCTTTTCCAGCAGATCCTGAACTCCAACTTTTATTCTCCAAGCCCCAGATGATGACTGAAAATCCTATTCAGACTTATACGGCCCTCTTTCCAAGTTGGAAAATGGCACAAGGAGAAAAGTCACATCATAAGTTGTGCTTAGTCCAAAGGACTCCTCTTTACTCCAGGATCTCGACCCATCGTATCCTCTCTGCTTTGACGGTTTTCTGATATCTTCCTATAGATATTATTTTTAAACACTCTCCATTTTTCTTAGTTATCTCTTATCCTAGAAATTATTTAAACAACAAGCCCCAAACTGCCAGGAGTTAAAAGGTTCTCTCTACCACTGACATGAATACACCAATAGAATAACAATTCAGACTTCACATTTATATTCAAGTAACTGATTTAAACTACGCCATTTGTGCAAGTAAACAAATATTTTAAAATATATCTTAGTGCTGGGGAGTAAGCTAAGAAACGTATCCTCCTACCTGGTTTTGAGTAGCTTATTCGGTAGGCTGAAGGAAACACTGGTATGGAAGGAGAGCAGTGAAAGATGGCAGTAGACACTGTCAATAAAGAGTGTGAACTCAAGTTCCTGTTGGAACTGCAGACGTTCCAACAGGCCCGCCTGGCCAGTGACTGTCCCTGGGACTCCACTTGCCACAGTGCTCTCAGGAGGAATCGCAGCCGTGTGCAGCCTGCTTGGCCTTCTGTGGCGGTGTGTGGTGACAGGGCGTCCCTGCGGGCCACCTTCTGCACACATCCTCCTGGCGGGCTGAGGGTAGCAAAGCCTCGCTCGCGCGCGTGCACTTGCCGGGCTACACTCGCCCCTACTCGGTGCTTCTGGCCCAGAATCAGGGCTACGCTACCCATATCCGCTTCCGGGAGCCGCGACGTAAGCTCGCGAGAACCGGGAACTGGACGCTTCGTCCCCGGAAGAGAGGCAGGCGCGGGTCAGAATCTGAGGCGCCTCTCAATTGGAAGATGGAGGAGATAGCTGCGCTTATACGCTTCTTTAGGTAACTATGCACTTCCCTGAATGAAGGGTTTTATATTACCCAAGGTTTACGCCCAGCAGGTCAGTTTCAGAAAATATTTTAAAGGAATAATTTTTAAATGCACAAATATTTAAGTAAGAAGGCGTTAACACCTCCCTTTACATTGGAATGCCCCTATAGATATTGAATACTTAAATACTGTGTCATTATCACACCTGTGTACTGTAATTATCACAATGGAATTATATGCAATAAAAAGTGATATTTACATGAAACTTTTAATGCCGCCAAAACATTCTAAATATTTAGTGTTCATTGAGAAAATTAAGACTTTGTAATTACAATGAGATATTAAAAATATGGCAGATATTTATAGACACCAATATATGTTCAAATATATTACATATTTTTCATTTAATATTGATTTATCAAAAACTTAATAATTTCTTATTAATTTAAAATATTCCAGTGCAGTGAGCACATTTTATTTCTCAGATGACTCCAAAATGTGCTTTGGGACTTGCATAAGGAATGTTAATGTTTAAATTGTTTCCTATACAAATAAAATCAGTAAATTGTTAACAAATAACAAATGAGGTAAATATATATTTAAGTAATATGGAGTGACAGGGAGCTGACAAATATTGTTTCAATACTTTATTCCAATTGACTTTGCAATGGTTTTATTTTAAAAATCCATTTTAAATATTAAATATCATCTAAACTGCAAAATTTATTGTCTTACATTCATGTTGTAACTTCAACACTTCCGTGCTGAGTAGTTACTCAAAGACATATACATACACACATATATATATAATTTTTGAGATAAACACTAAACTATTTCTTCAATTATTACATGACAGTTCCTTCTTAGAAACAAATAAAACACCATTTCCATTTCTTTCTGTTCTGAGCAGGTGAAAATGACAGTAAAATCAATAAAGAGAATTGTAAGATCAGGAAGAAGAACATTCCCAGTTCAGCTCTTAATTTCAGGAACAATTTGCCATGACATCTGTGTAATCTCTTCATGGAAGTTTAGCAGATCTGACAGCTAATTAATTATAAAGCAAGATTAGAGAGTGGACAGAAATGCTAGCAGAGGAGAATTCATCTTTTGTGTCAACATGTTTCAGTACATTCATCTTCTTAGGCCTGAAACACATACTCCTAGTAAATCATTGTTTATCTTTAAGCTCAAAAAGGAAATCGAACATGATGTGAAAAATTATCAAGATATTCTCAGAGAAATGCATTCTCAAAAAAGAAACATGAAAATAAATTAGAACTATGGTGACATCTGAGATTTCCCTGGTTTTTGTCTGAATTGTATGCAGTGTGTAAAATCACTTTATTTTAAAATCTCAGCCAGAATTACAAAACTATCACTAGAAACAAAGTGCGTATAAAATGATCATGAATTAAATATAGATACAAAAAGTGTAGATTATGATTTAAGAATACAAAGTTCAAGGTAACATTATTATGAGTTAAATAGGAAAACTTAGCTGATAAAAATCTCCATTTTTAGTAATTCAGAAATATGTATTTGACCTAGTCAAAGTCCTATTTTTATATATCTCTGCATAAAGTAAAACAAACCAAGTAAGCAAAAACTTGTTACTTTCAGTCAAGTTTTCCAACATTATATTCTGTAAAAAATAAATGTGCATATCGTAACTTGACTTATCGTGGTGAACATTTTGAAGTGTATAGAAATATCAAATCAGTGTGTTGTGTAACAGGAACTAACATAGTGTTGTAGGCCAGTAATACTCTGCAAAGAAACTCATAGAAAAAGAGATCAGATTTGTGGTACCAGAGACAGGGGCAGGGGGAATTAGATGAAGGTGGTCAAAAGGTACAAACTTCCAGTTATAAGATAAATAAGTACTAGGGTTGTAATGTGCAACATGCTTAATATAATTAATACCGCTGTACATTATATATGAAATTTGTTAAGAGAGTAAATTCTAAGAGTTCTCATCACAGGGAAAAATTTTTTTTTAAATTTCTTTAATTTTGTGTCTTTTGAAATGATGGGTGTTCACTAAACTTATTGTAATAATCATTTCGTGATATATATGTCACACAATTATATTGTACACTTTAAGCTTATACAATAGTGCTGTAAGTCAATTATATCTCCATAAAACTAGGAAGAAAAAGTTTTTAAATAAATGGAGAAACTTAGAACACTTCATCTCTCCCAACAACTTACCACTACATTATTCAAGGCATATTTATAGCAGTTCCTTTTTCCTGGTATTTCATGTCCATTTATCAAGAAAAAATTATAAGGCAAAAATGGCACGCACAAAAAAAAATCACGGTTTTAAGAGACAGAGCAAGTACTAGAACCGCAGTCAGTCTGACAGAAACGTTGGTATTGTCAGACTAGGAATTTGAAACAGCTATTATTAGTATACTAATTTGAAATTAAAAACACAAAACCATTTACATGAGCAAACTAAAAATGAAATAATTGGGTGAAAATCTAAAAAAATATATACAAGATCTATATGAAGAAAACTACAAAACTCTGATAAAACAAATCAAGCAACTAAATAAATGGAGGGATATTTCATGTTCCAGGGATAAGACTCAATATTGTAATGTGTCAATTCTCTGCACTCTGATCTATAGATTCAATGCCATACCAATCAAAAAAATCTACAGATCAGATTCAAATTTTAAAATTAATGTTCAGAAGGAAAAGACCCAAAATAGCCAACACAGATTAGGAAAATAACAAAGTCAGAGGATTGACATTATCCAACTTCATGACTTATAGTAAAGCTACAGTAATCAAGACTGTGTTTTGTCAACAGGATAGATAGATGCATGGAACAATGGAACATAATAGAAAGCTCAGCATTACACTCACATAGATATAATCAACTGATATTTGACAAAGGTACAAAGGGAATACATTGAAGAAAACATAACCTTTTAAACAAATCATTCCGGAACAACTGGACATCTATGTAGAAAAATAAATCTAGACACAGACTTTACATCCTCAAAAAAATTAACTAACCTAGAGACTGTCATACAGAGTGAAGTAAGACAGAAAGAGAAAAACAAGTACCGTATGCTAACACATATATATGGAATCAAAAAAAAAAAAAGATTCTGAAGAACCTAGGGGCAGGACAGGAATAAAGACGCAGATGTAGAGAATGGACTTGAGGACACGGGGAGGGGGTAGGGTAAGCTGGGACGAAGTGAGAGAGTGGCATGGACATATATACACTACCAAATATAAAATAGATAGTGGGAAGCAGCCACATAGCACAGGGAGATCAGCTCGGTGCTTTGTGTCCAACTAGAGGGGTGGGATAGGGAGGGTGGGAGGGAGACGCAAGAGGGAGGAGATATAGGGACATATGTATACGTATAGCTGATTCACTTTGTTATATAGCAGAAATTAACACACCCTTGTAAAGCAATTACTCCAATAAAGTTAAAAAAAAAAGTATTGATGAAAGAAAATTTGAAAAAATTAAAGAGCTAGAGCTTGGAAAAAAAAGAATTAACTAAAATGGATCAAGGACCTAAATGTAAACTGCAAAAATGTAAAAATTCTAGAAGATAACATAGAAGAAAATCTAAGTAATTTTGGGGTTGGTAACAACTTTTAGATACAATATCAAAGGCATGATCTTTGAAAAATGAATTGAAAAGCTGGGCTTTATTAAAATTAAAAACTTCTGCTCAGAGAAACTCACTGTAAAGAGAAGGAAAAGACAAGCAACAGGCTGGGAGAAAATATTTGCAAAAGACATATCTGAGAAAAGACAGTTACCCAAAATATACAAAGAATTCTTAAAACTCAACAACAACAACAAAACCTGATTTTTAAAAAATAGGCAAAATACCTTAACATATACCTCCCCAAAGAAGATTTATATTTGGCTAAGAAGTATGTGAAAAGATGCTTCACATCATGTGTGATTAGGGTAATGTAAATTAAAACAACAATGAAATGCCACTACGACTCTATTAAAATGGCCAAAATCTGATACACTGACAACACCCAATACTTGTGAGATGGGGAGCAACAGGAACTCTGATTCATTACTAAGGGAATGTAAAATGGTACAGACACTTTAGAAGACAGTTTGGCAGCTCCTTACAAAACTATATATACTCTTATCATATGATCCAGCAATTCATTCCTTGGTACTTTCCAAAGGAGTTGAAAACTTAGGTCCACACAATAACCTGCTCGTGATGTTAATAACAACTTTACTCATGATTACATAAGCTTGGAAGCAACTAAGATGTCCTTCAGTAGGTAAATAGATAAGTAAACTGTGGTACATCCTTGCAATGGGATATTATTCAGTGCTAAAAAGAAATGTGTTATCAAGCCCAGAAAGTACATGGAGAAAACTTAAATGCATATTACTAAGAGAAAAAAAAGCCAACCTGAAAATGCTACATACTGTATTATTCCAATTGTATGACATTCTGGAAAGGGCAAAACTATGGAGACAGTAAATAAGATTAGTGGTTTCCAGGGGTTAGAGAGAGTGAGGGGTGAATAGTCAGAGCAGAGAAAATTTTAAGGGCAGTGAAGCTATACTGTATGATACATGTCATTATAATTTTTTTCAAACCCATAGAATGCACAATAACAAAGTGGAACCACAATGTTATCTGTGGACTTTGGATTATAATGATGTTATCAGTGTAGGTTTATCAATTATAACAAATCTACCACTCTAGTGGGGGACACTGATAGTGGGAAATTCTGTACATACATGGGTCATGAAGTATATCAGAAATCTCTTACCTTCTATTCAATTTTGTTGTGAACCTAAAAAATACTGTTAAAAAATAAAGTGTGTAGATAGATAGATAAACGTCTTGATTCGTATCCAGTATAGCTCATTATAAAGCAGATAGTTAAAATAACACTAGCCCAAACTTAATCAGTTCTATGTCATAATAATGACTATTTTCTGGGAGACAGCAGAATTCATGTTTAGAATAACATGTTCCCTAAGATTAGAAAGACTTGGGATGTAAATTTTGACCTTGTGACCTATGGCATGTCTCCTTCCCTAGCATCCGCTTCCTCATACATAAGGCAAATAATATATATCTCAGAGATTATAAGACTATAAATGTATAGTTACTGCCATTTAACAACCTCTGAAAAGCATTACGTTGTGTCTATTCTGAATCAGCAGATAATTTGTCTTGTCTACTGGAAATATTAGCCAACAGAATGCAAATATGTGAGTCTCTTCTGACTTACTCTAGTTATTATAATTAGGATCATTATGTATCTACAGCTATTAATTCTGTAACATTTAGAAAAGGAAGTATTTTTCATGGTTTCCAAATCTAAAATTTTTAAAGTGAAATTTAAAATTTTATGAAGTATGGAATTTTGTGGCCAAGGAGTTATTGTTTTCTCAGAATATAAAAAGAAATAGATAGCCATGATGACATATCAAGTCTTAGTTCTCTTTATGGAATTATATCTGTGTGTTTGTTGCTTTGAATTAATGTCTATGGATTCTCCCTTCTCTTCCTTTTTCTGAAGTTCACTGTCAAATTGGGTTGCTAATTGTAGTGAAGCAGGCCTCTTAAAGTTGAACTAGGTATATAATTTAGACCAGTCCCATGGCCTCATCAATATTAAATATTAAAATAAAATGAAAGGCTAGATTCTGAGTTGCATCATGTACTTAGAATTAATTATTCTATGTGTATTAACTGTGGTTTTGTTTGTCAGCTGTTTCCTAACTTACAGCTTTAAAAAACATCATATCTCAGTGTAATCAATTGTGAACATATTTTCACAGAATGGAAGGAAATGTAAAACTTATCTAAATCAAGGTTGTGGGAGCAGCTAGCTTACTTGGAAGGTAACCCCTGGGAACAGATTTGAGGGAGTGGTGAAAGTGAAACAGAGAAAGGATAAAATTAAAAAAAAAAAAAAGTTTGTCAATGTGGTAATAACTATGGAAAGGGTAGGCTTATTCTTTCTGTGGACCATTTGGTTAACTGTGGAATGCATCTTAGAATTGTTATATGAGAGAGCAAGAAGCCTGGAGAATTTATCTACCACCCTATATGCTCTATATGTTAATGGTTCCTTCTGGAGTTGTCAAATCTCCCACACTTTTGGAGTGTACCAGTGTTGAGCAAAGGAGATTTTCACAGCTTTGAAGAAAGTGGCAGGTGGGAGACCAGAGTGCATAGTTGGTGTGGAACTCTGGGGCAAATGTAGGGAACTATTGCAGCAGTGCTATGTGGCAAACATTGTTTGAATACTTTAGAGGCAATAAACATTTTACCTAACTCACACAAAGAGAAACATACAAATATCATCTCTTTTATACAGATGAAAAAACTAAGCCACACATAAACAAAAACCCAAATCGCATAGCTAGTAAAGGACTTAATCAAAGTTTAACGTCTAGCAGTCTGACTCTTGCATTTTCAGTAGTTAGACAATACCAGCCTTAAAGACTTTTTAAAAATATGTTTAATATCATTGCTTATAAGCAGTTTTCCTTGAAATAAACACCACTGAAAAATTGTTGAATCTTAGATAATCTGGTATGTATACCCCATGGCTTCTCACAACAGTGTCAGCTTCTTTTCCATATGTGATCCACAAAATTCTGTAGGTCAAAGAACAAGAGTATAATTTATCATAGTGGTTTGCCAATAGGAAAGAACATTGCCCATTAAAATTCAGTAGCATAAAACCATGTATTCTTTGGAGAATTGTCTATTCAAGTATGTTGCCCATTTTTAAATTGGGTTACTTGTTTTTCTTGATACTGACTTGTAGGAGATTCTTAAATATTTGGGGTATTAACCACTTATCAGATAGATGGTTTGCAAATATTTTCTCCAATTCCAGTTGTTTCATATAAAAACTCTTACCAGTTAATATCCAAAATATATAAATGACTCTTACAACATTAACACAAAAACAAAAAATCCAATTAAAAATGTGCAGAGGAACCGAATAGATGTTTTTCCAAAGAATACTTGCAAATGATCAATAAGTACATGCAAAGATACTCAACATCACTAATTATCAGGGAAGTGCAGATCAAAACCATAGTGAGATAGCACCTCACACCTCTTAAAATGGTTATTATAAAAAATACAAGAGATAACTAGTGTTGGCAAGGATGTGGAGAAAAGGGAACCCTTGTGCATTGTTGGAGGTAATGTAAATTAGTATAGCCAGTATGGAGGTTCCTCAAAAAATTAAAAATGTCTACACTACCATGTATATTGCACCATTATTCACAATAGCCAAGATATGGAAACAACCTAAGTATCTGTCAATGAATGAACATAAAAAATGTAACACACACACACATGTGCACACACACACACAGAGGTATTCAGCCATGAGAAAGATGGAAATCCTGCCATTTGTGGCAGCATGGTTGGATATTGAGGGCATTATGCTAAGTGAAATAAGTCAGAGAAAGACAAATACCACTTAAATGTGAAATTTTAAAAAGCTGAACCTGTAGAAACAGAGAGTAGAATAGTAGTTACCAGAGGCTGGGGACTGGGAGAAATGGTGAGACGTTGGTCAAAGAGTATAAACTTCCAGTTAAGAATATGCATAAGTTCTGGGGATCTAATGTACAGCATTGTGATTATAGCTAATAATACTGTATTATATACTTGAAAGTTGCTAAGATTGATTAAATAATGTTTTCACCACAAAAAAGAAATGGTAATTATGTGACAAGACAGAGGTGTTAGCCAAGGCTATTGTGGTAGTCATTTTGCAGTATATAAGTGTATCAAATCAACATGTGGTACACCTTAAACTTACCCAGTGTTATATGTCGTTATATCTCAATAAATCTGGAAAAAATATTTTTGGAAAGATAACCAAGAATAATCAACAAGTTTGCTTCTGGGTATTATCATGGAAATCTAGTGTAAAAAGTGGTATCTATATACATACATTAACTTTTAAAATAATAGTAACAACAGAACATACTCAACATAAAACCTTGAAATAATTCTTATAAAGTAAAATACCATTTTAATGGGCTAAAAGGGCTAAAATTTTAAAAATAAGATTAAAAAAAAATCTTACTGGTGATTAATTAAAATATTCACTTTGAAGAAACAGGTTTTTCTTCACTTTTGTGATATTTAATTCTATTATTTATTTTCATTTACTAATTTTGTTTTTTTTTTCCATTTTTTTTCCCCTTCATTCTGCAGTGGTACATTTTTTTCATATTATAGGAGACAAAGACTCTTTGACCCAATTTGAGTGAAGCTCCCTTGAGCCTTCTTCTGAGCTAGGTCTACACCTTAGCCCACTTCTTTGCTAGGCTTACATTCCCAGTTGTAGCAAGAATCCTGCTAAGTCAGGTTAGTGAGAATCTCCCCATCCTTGATATCTGATCAGCCTGGCCTGCCTTCAGCAAGAAACCTGTTAAGTTGGTTTGGCAAGAATCTCCCTACCCTTGATGTCTCTTCTTAGTAATTCCCATCCCCTGACCCCCTCATTCTATTTTAACAGTAAATCCCCACTTTTCCTTGCTGTGTTTAGAGTTGCATTTGATCTCTCTCCCCTAATGTGATAGTCTTGACACCTGCCTCGATAGTCCTGATTAAAGTCTCCCTTACCCTTTTAACAAGTGCAAGAATATTTTATTTATTTAACATAGGGCACCTTTGTCTTCCAAGTCTCTTACACTGTCACTCATATTTACCATCAATTTTCTTGTAAAATATGCCACTTGGTCTTCTAGACTTAAGTGTTGATCATACTCTTTCTTGTTGATCTGCTGTCATTTTCATTTATGAAGATTATGTTTTTATGATACTATATAGTTCAGAAAGTTTTTCTATTCCACTCATGATATCTCCAGAAAAGTTGTCACTCTTGTCAAATTTCCTTTTGACTCATCTAAATTTTTAATATAAATAAGAGAGGGTTTTTTTAAGTTGCTGAATCTATCTTAAAATAATTGTAACTTTTCTTTCATATTCAAGGTGGTCAGTTCCCTCAGTACTTGCATATAGCAGAACATTGGTTTCTTTGGGTAAAAGGAAGATGGAAACCCTCTGAGAGTCCTGCATTTCTGTGGCATATTAATAAAATAATATCGTACAGAAGTAAAAGAGAATGGCCCACAGTCAGGGGCCAAAAAGTTGGCAAACAATTACAATTCTGCTGAGTTGCTGAGAGTGGAGAGGAAGTGGAATTTCTCTACTCCCAGATCCCTCCAGCTACAAGAAGCAATTTTTTCCAGTTTGTAATGACTAGGAGAAATTCACCCTGCCACTGCAAACACCTTGACATTTTGTAATATCTGAAAAATGTGGAAGCTCTACCAAAGCTCACTGGCAGTAAGCAATGGGTGCATCATTGTTCATTTTAAATGAGAAAATATATGTAAATCTATTAGAACTATGTCTGGCACTCAACATGTTAGCTATTAATACTGTTATTAAGAGAATCCATAGATTCCTATCAGTCAGGCTTCCTCTGAAAGTTGGATAGTCGTCTGTCTTCAACACAGCTGCTTAGAAGTTCATTTCATCCACAAGATTTCAGAATTTACATTTTAAAGACACCCTCCAAGGAGAACTAGCATATTCTTTATTGGTATATTATTCTAGACAAGGAGTAGTTAAAGGAAGGGCATGTAAAAATCTATCTGCCTTTTTCCTAGAATTTCCCTTCTTTTTTTGTTTTTTAAGAATTTTTAAATTGAATAGTGCTTACATACAGAATGGTGTGCACATCATAAGCTTACATGTTGATGAATTCTTAGAGGGTCAAGACAACTACACAGTTACTACTGAAAAAAAGAAATAGAACGTTACCATTACCACGGAAGTCTCCCTCAACCTTCCTAGTTGTTACACATCCCCAAAGATTACCACTATTCTCACCTTTATCTCCAAAGATTTTATGGTTTTTATTTTATCTTTAACTTTAAATGAATGGAATCAGTACGTATTTTTGTGTCCTGATTTGTCATTTTTTTAACATTTTGTTGGTGATATTCTTTATCACCACATTGTTTTGTGTATCCATTCATCATTCATTTTTACTTCTGTACAGTATTACTTTTTTATTAATATGCCACAGTATATTTGTCCATTTTCATGTCAAATTACTTTCAATGTAAGGTACTACAGATTATATTGTTGTGAATACACTTTTCCTTCTCTTTTGTCCAAGTATATACTTGTTTCTGCTGGTTATATCTCTAGAAGAGAGTTGTTTGTTGGTAGGGCATGCATGTATTTAACTGTAGTAGATGTCATCAGTTTTGCAAAGTACCAGTTTTACCTCCCCCATCCCACAGCAATACGCAAGGATTACTATTTTTGTACATCCTTTCAAACATCAGTAAGTTTATTCTTTCTCATTAGATTTATGCCAGTGGATGTGTAGTTACCTCATGTTGTTGTTGAAGGAGTTCAGAACATGTTATCCCAAAATATGCCACTCTGGCATATTGACTATTTTGAGTTAAAAGCACTTGAAAAACAGCAGATGCAAGAAGAACACTCTGACTTTCCTTTTTTTTTTTTTTTTTTTTAAACTAGGAGATGAAATTTCTATCTGAAGGGTAATCCACCCTATACCAGAAGGAAAGTAACATTCTTATCACCAACTGGCAAGTTAAGATGGAGAGAATTCTGTACAAACAAACCTTGAGAAAATAATTTTTACTTGCCTTCAGCCTCCTCAAATAGATTACTTCTCCACAACTGCCTCTTTTTATTCAACCTGGTATAAAAGCATTTGGTTTTGCCACTTCTTTAGGTCTTCATTCCTTACAGAGGCTCCTGTGTCACATAAAACTTGCATTAAATAAATTTCTGTGCTTTTTCTCCTGTTGATCTGTCTTTTGTCAATTTAATTATCAGGCTCAGGAAAAAAACCTAAGATGGTAGAGGTAAAAATTTGCCTCCCTATACTGTTTTAATATGTGTTTCCTGTATCATTATGGCAGGTGAACCACATTTTCAGTTTTTACCAGCCAATTGCATATGCTTTCTTTTGTACATTTTGAGTTGACTTCTTTTGTATTTATTTTGGATTAATTTATATTGTTAATAGATAAGCAAAAAAGATGCCCCAGTAAGATTCTAAAATTAAGTGGAATTTATTTTTATCTGGTAAGGTAGAACTTGCACAGTGCCATCATGTGCAAGTTCAGGGGTCTTCTCCAAGTAGAAGTGTGAAAGGGCTATAGCAAAAAGAGCATGCATTCGAAATGAGACAAGATTCTAAATGCAAGCCTCAGCTC
Organism: Balaenoptera physalus; assembly: GCF_965194825.1. NCBI lineage: Eukaryota > Metazoa > Chordata > Mammalia > Artiodactyla > Balaenopteridae > Balaenoptera > Balaenoptera physalus. The sequence continues at coordinate 56,278,162 of NC_138883.1, read as the reverse complement.
ACAAGGTGAACTGTAAGTTCTTTGTGACTGATTGGACATGTTCAATTTTCACATCACAGATGCTGGGAAATCTGGTTTCAAACAAGTCTGGTATGAGTTGCTTAAGAACCAGCAGGCCTAAGATTCCTTAGGGAGGTACATATTGCTGAAGCTTAGCAGAGTTTTCATTATCAATCTATTCTGGATATAAGAACTTGCTACTATATTGTTACTTATACTAGTGTCCTGAGTTGCCTTTACACACTGCTGAAGATGTTTTGCCTTTTCACTGCTGAAGATGTTTTTTGCTTTAATTAACAAAATTTTCTAACTTTAATGTAGCCTAGATTCACAGACTTTTTCTTAATGATTAGGGCACTTTCTGGGTTCTCTTTTTTGGCGGGGTACTGATTTTTAAAATTATTCTTTAACTCAGAGTCAAGAAAAATTTCTGTTTTATTTACACATTTAGATTGGAAGTCCACCTAGAGTTTAATGTTATGTAAGGGGTGAGGTAGGATAATGGTATACTTTGTCCATTTGGACACCTACTGGACCCAGCACATTTTACTGAAAAGGATAAAATTCCCCAGTGTTACGCAGTGCCAAATTTGTCAAAAATAAGTATCCTTTAATTTGTAAGTTTTTTTCTGAAGTTTTTATTCTATTTTTCTCTTTATCATTATTTCAAAATCAACCGCTTTTCCAGGCTGTAGCTTTCTAATTCTTCAAGATATGATCATATAAATCCTGTTGTATTAGCAGACTTTGTATAGAAGTATAAATGTGTTTAAAAAGTATTAAAATCCTGAAATTGGCATAATTCTCTCCAAATTCTATATAACTTTAACAGACATCATTTTATTTGTATTTTATTTCTCACAGTAGCACTCTGGTGTAATTTGGCCTGCATCCCTATCCATTCTTCACAATTATGAAAAATATGACCACAGTTATAAAAAATATGACCACAACCAGCAGGTTTTCCCCTGATCCTTGTCTAAGTTCATTACTTATAAAACAGGAACATCATATCCTATAAGAAGGAAAGCATTCTTTGACACAGCCATATCACCACATTTTAAAAATATATAAAGAGATTTCAAGGAATTTCTGTTATAGTTAACACAAATAAATCATTCTAAATACCTAAGGATTTCTATGTCTCAATTTAATCTGATAACAGAATAAATTCATGAGATTAAAGTTCATTTTAGGCTGTGCTTGAGAGTGCATCTCTCAGATTTAACTGTATTCTTTAAATATTCTCTGAGCTGTGCTATGGTCTCCTCTGGAAAAAAGTAACACCTTTTTTACTTTAAATCTTCCCAGTAAACCAGAGAACTTATAAATTTTTGTATAATTTGTCTAATTGTGTTTTCGCCTTTTAGTTTCATTTTGTTCTGTTTTGCAGAAATGTCTCCTCCCTTACACTGTTTCTCCCAAACCCCACATGACTTTAAGCTTTTCTACTTGGGGATTATATTGGGAAGTTAAAGTATAAAGGCACATGGCATTCTGAAATCAGATACACCTATACTTAAATCTCAGTTCCACAATTGGTAGATATGTAACATTGAGCAAATTGAAACTGCATTTATGAAATGAGAACAAAATACCATGGTTATCTCTGAATTCTCAGAAACAAAGATGCATATTTCTTACGGTGGAAACTCAACAAATGTTTTTTAAGGATTGATTTATCATAGAATTCTCATTAAAGAGCTGTAATATAGTTTTTTGTTAAATCCTCTAGGGGCATTTAAGGTGTTACTTTTTTTCCAGAGGAGACTGTAGCACAGCTCAGAGAATATTTAAAGAATACAGTTAAATCTGAGAGATGTACTCTCAAGCACAGCCTAAAATGAACTTTAATCTCATGAATTTATTCTCAGTTATCAGATTAAATTGAGGCATAGAAATCCTTAGGCATTCAGAATGATTTGTTTGTGTTAACTTCATTAATTTTTTAGGCAGATTTTTTCAATCCTCCTGTGGATAAATAGGTTAAGCATCATTTAACAGAAGGCATGTGGGAAAGAAGTAAGGGCTTTCCGATCCTGGGAAGACCCAGGACAACAATTCTCCTCATTCTGCCCTGTGGAAAGAAGACTCTCAGCATGTACACCCTTGGAATGGAAGGCTTAAGCTACTTAGGTTTAACTTTTCTCCTGAACTATGAGTGCACATGGCTTTGTCTCTCCAATCCTAGTAGAACTGTAGGAACAATGTTAGGACTCAGAATATCAAGTTAATAGAGCAGATTTGGATACAGACATTTCCAAAAATTGTCCATTTTGCTCAAACTCTGTTATCTCTGTATTTCTAAGTTTACTCATTTTTCATAATGTTCACACTTCTTTCCTGAAAATGTGGGTCAAAGGAATAGCTTCTCTCCTTGACTTATTTGCTTTCAGGAATCAGAGGAAGAGCGACAATCTAAGTACGTTTAGCACAACTATTTTATATCACTTGGAGAGATCAGTTTATTAAAAAAATATTCTGTCTGGGTCATCTTGAACAGCAAAACATGATTTTTGATTCATGACACATAATGAGCCAAAATACACTTGCCGTAAGAATGCTAAACATTAAAATGACCTTGGCTCTTCTCTTACCAAGGAAACCATCTGTAGAGGAAAACTGCCATATGCAGACTGGTATAAGAAGCTTCAACACCTTTTCTTTCCCCAAATGAAATTTAGATAATCACAAAAAAACCCTAAAGAAAAATATTTTATATTTTCAAAGTTCCTTAAAAACGTCATTAATTTGAAGCACCTTTAAGCTAATTCTGTGGGCCAGCCTAAATATTTCCCATACAGCATTCAGCCATTTTGTTTTATTTCCAACTTTATATTTGTATACTTTTATTGAGTATAAAGAGCCAAAAATATGCCCAAGTAACAGAATAAATACAATCTATTCATATACTAGTCCAGTTAACTTTAGTTAGGAATATCTTCCCAGTGTGAAAGACTATAATCCTTAAATAAATATAATATATTACTTTGAGTTTAACAGGACCATGAAAATGTTACTACCAAATTCTAGAGCCCCTGGCTTATTTTCTTATATTTCCTTTGATTCTTATTGTGAAACTATTCTTATGGAAAATTCAGGCAAATGACACAGAGTCAGTCAAATAGATGTCAGGTTTATAGTTTCCTGCTGACTATTGTTGAGAGAAATCGTATATTTTGCAATGTAAGATCATACCTATAGTTGCGAAAACTTAGATGCATCTTCTCTTTTTTTGTATTTAAGCAAAAGGAAAAACATACCTCCTAGTTTTAAGTAACACTTAAAAATTCATTTATGCTCTAACATACACCTTTTGTGAAAATATTGGAGATGTAAAGGAATTTTAAAAAATCAAATATGTTTATCCAGAAATATGAGATTTTTTTTCTCAGAAGGCAAGGAATTTGAAGTGATTTAAAGAAGCATCAGATATCATTTGATTTTATACTATGATTCACCTAATTCTAAAAATTTATGCTGCAATAGTTAAATATTATGACTTTTGAGAGTAAATGTTCAGCATGACTTTTAATAGAAGCCATACCAGTCAGGATCTAGTGAGCTTTTCTGAAGTTGCCCTTCATCGTATTAAGGCATTTGTCTGCTATTCTTAGTTTAGTAAAGCTTGTAGGGAATGGCTGTTGGAATTTGTACAATGCTTTTCCTGCATCAATAGAGATGATCATATATTTTAAATTTTAATGTCTTTGTGCTTTTATATTAAAATGAGGTTTCAGATAGACATCAAAGAGTTAGATTTTGCTTTTTTATCTTTCTTGATAGTCTCTCCCTTTTATTTAGGTTTAGGACATTTAAACTTAATGTGATTATTTATACATTTAGCTGTGATGGGCTGAGATGCTTCTTGTATCATGAGGATAAAGGCCATACCTTCAGTGTGGAAGAAGGAAGCTAGAAGTAATGTGGATCAAAGAAAGATACAGCCTAGCTGCCATATCTGCCCTGGACTTCTATGTGAGTGTGAAATATCTTTTTAAAATTTTATTTCTCTTATTCTATGTACCTGTTACAGCTGAATATAAATTATATGCATATTCTAACTAATATAGCATTACTCCTAGACTCTGGAGGTGTGGCAAGTTTCCCTATTTGATATCTTCTTAGTATTTTAGTCAAAATTAGGTTGGAGAAAGTCAGACAGAGCTATGGTGAATTATCAAGAATATAACATTGTAAAAAATGGGAAGTAACAATATGGATCTCTTTATGTTAATCAACTGCTAAAAGCAATTTATTCAAATATATGCAATGACACTACTTATGCTACTTAAAGAATTGTAATGACACGTGTTTTGTTTTTAATATGGGCCTTCAATAAATGTTGCCTATAAGGAGTTTATTGACATCAAAGTTTTTGTACTAAGATTTGAAATTAGAAGTAAAATTTTCAAAAGTTTTCCTTTAAAAGGTAACTTGCATGCATTTTGACATATTTTTCAGAGCTACATCTTAACATTTTATGTAATACTGTCATTAGAAGGACCACTATGGCTTCCATTTTAACTACAGAACAACAAAATATTATTCACTTTGTACTTTATGGCAATATCCATGTTATATATTACTTAAGTGGTGTCAGAATAAGACATTTCTAATTTTGAATAAAATAAATCATTTTAAGAGTTACCTTCTTTTTCCTTTTCCTTTTTTTGCTATGTTATTTTCTAAAATTAGGGTAACTCAATATACTATTTACACATTCAAATATAGTTTTGAAGTACTTATGGAAACATTCAATCAATACTAACTAAAAATGCCAAAATACATAGCAAATAAGTTTCACTATCTTTCCAAGGTAGAATACCCCCAAAATGTACACATCACTGTTTATAAATTTTCCGTTTTAAAATAGTGTCAATGGATACATGTGTATGTATGGCTGAGTCCCTTTGCTGTGCACCTGAAACTGTCACAGCATTGTTAAGTGACTATACTCCAATATAAAATAAAAAGTTAAAAGTAAAATAAAATAATGTCTCTGATATATTGGACAAATTTTGTATGACTATACAGATCCTTGACTATAATCTGTATTGTATATTGTATTATTAGTAGTACCATTGAACATTAAAAATATGATCGAATTCTATTTTATTTACATGTAAGTTACCTATCTACCTGACTATAAATTAACATAATATTAAGTTCAAAATCTTATTTATTTTCCATGTGTTTTTATGAAGTCAGCTTTCTGAACACATGCATATAAAGAAAATATTATTTAGGCATTTAGCAAATTGATAAAGATGTGGAAAACTAAAAATTAAGTTAATTTCAATAGAATAAATTTTTTTAATTCAGTTGATTTCAATAATAATGTTATTTCCAACTTTGATTTGAGAATATAAATTAGGTGCAGTTTATATAACTTAAAAGAAAATGTTAAACTTGAAGAATGAGCTTTGAAATATAGAATTGTGCCGTCTGCATTTCCTGACGCTATCATATGACCTTGACATTCTAGCCATCTAGAATATATTTTTATGGGATTAAATGCTTATGATAAAAAGGAAGAAAACAGAATCTGCTGGGTTCACATACACTTATGTTGAAATAGCTTAGGAATTATTATTCTTATTTTTTTTAGCACAACATGTATCCTTGATATGAAATCAAATATTCCTTGCACTTGCCTTGAGATTATTTAAGTAGTTTCTTTATTCTCCATTGGCTTTTTTTTTAATGCTATACAGTATTTCTTTTTTACCTGCACACTTAGATTTCCAACATCGTTCCTTATAGATATAAACCAAATATGTTAAATATATACCTCAGAAGTCTAAAGATATTTTTGCTTCTATTTTTTTGCAATGACCTCTGCTCATAGGTAGATAAATAATTGCTAACTTCAGTATCTGAGTTCTGATAGCCCAAGTATAAAGCCTTCTGAGAATATTTGCTTTAAAAGGAAACAAAATCTTCTTTTCTTAGAATATTCTTTGTTGGTAAGATTCATGTTGTTTCTATCTTGGTGACCGTTTCATAGTTGGTCACATCTTTCAAGTTCCTCTTTTTTAAAGGTTTGCTTTTCTGAAAATATTCTCTATATTCTGAGACATAATTCATTATTTGACACCTCAGGTGGAGTTGAAATTATGTAACTAATACATTGGAAAATTTCTGTTTTTCTGTTGCCTTCCACCAGTGTCTGCATGGTTAGTTTTTCTCTGGCTATAAATGACTTAAAATTTCCATAGAAAAATTCAAAATTGTCCTATTTTTCATTTTGTAAAAACATGTTGTGTTTTCTTTTGTTCTTGGATATCTCAAAATAGCACATGAAAACTCATCCTTTCACTGTCATTACATCTTAGCTGCAATATGAGCAGTTCTACCTTAGCCGTTTTGGAATCTAATCCATATTGATCTCAGTAAAATGTGAATTTTATTTGAAAATGTTGTGTTAATTCAGTTGCTAATGTTTTATTATTGCCTTGATTTATTCAATAATTTTTCCATGTAATTTATAATGTTAAGAACATTATCACTGGCACTGAGGTTTGTCTAACTTTGTTCTTTACTCTCATAATCCCTTTTCGCTATCATTGTAAGATTAATCTCATTGTTTTAAGTCTTAATGGGTATCATGTTCTTGGTTATAAACTTTTTAAATGCGTTCACATAACTTGTTATGTTTTAAACAATGATCAGTGACATGTCTTTACTTTTATATTCAGTGAATGTTTGTTAAAGACTTCAGAAGTTACATTGACCTCTTTATATGTTTTTTCACACTCTAATTAGGATATTAATTAATGAAATTTTTTTTTCATTTCAAACACATATTGAGAACTGTGATTGACACAAGGGAAACATACTCATTGCCTTAGAAAAATTGACAGTCAGAGTTTTGATTTGAAAACTCAAAAGATTTGAAAATCTCTCTGAAGTCATCAACTTTAGAGCCATGAGATAATACCTATATTTCTTCTGAAATATAGAAAAATTGATTTTCTTTTTATATAGAATTTTTCTGTAGTTATTGCAAACTCTGACATAATGTAACTTTTCATAAGGCTTTTGCTTTCATCATCATTTCAGTAGGCAAATTCTTCTTGATAAAAAGTGCATCTAGGCAATTGCTCAACTGTATTTTGCTTCTCCAACCTCTGAGAAAATTATGACAATAAAAGCATCATATATTCCAGACAATTTTCATTGAACAGAAGCTTATAGATTATATCTATACAGTTGAAGACAAAGTTACCATATCGTCCTCCTTCCTCATTTTTGTAAACCATGGAATAATTTTGTTCCTCCCTTTATCTTTAAATATATCCAAAATACCACAAATTTTCAGAAAAATAGAGAAAAATGTAGGGAATATTTCCTGTATTTCTCAAAAGTATTTTTAATTTTTTTTAATTTTTATTTTATATTGGAATATAGTTGATTTACAGTGTTGTGTTAGTTGCAGGTGTACAGCTAAGTGATTTAGTTATATGTATACATATATCTACTCTTTTTCAGATCTCAGAAGTAAATTCATGCTGGATAAATGTGTATAAAGTAAGTTAGTTTAGAAAAAAGAAGGGGGAAATTTAATGAGTATTTATTGAACACCTACCAGGATTTTATATAATGTAATTTAATTATATTTAATTTAATCCTGATGTCTAAAGTACTCTTCATTTCAAAAAAACTCAGTTAATTTCTTTTCACCTTTCCTGTCTCAGCTCAAGTGAAAAATATATGAAAAAAGTCATCTTGATTGAGTTCACAACCTAAACAAAATAACATTTTACTCTGCCTTTTGAAGCCTATTTTGTCCTTTTCAACAATTGGTAGATTTCTTTAATGCCTTTATATAATAATAAATAGATAGAACTAACTAGTCTACCCTAACATACCTTGATTTCCTCCTTCCCTTCATAATAGTCAATCAGAGCAACCATCAACATTACTGGAGTCTTCCCTTGAATGGGTACTGCATTCCAGGTGAATTTAGGCACTCATTAAGTGACTATATTATCATAGTGTGACAGAGATTAGTAGGGTCGCATTTTCCTTAGGCCACCTGATAATCATTGCCTTCCAATTCAGCAATTTAGGCAATTTAACTCATTCCCAACAGTGGAATATTAAGAAAATACTTCTAATACCAAATACTTAATTCATTATTATTTAGTGTAAAAGACAAAATACTCTGGGTGTTTTAACAAAATTAAGTTTATTCAACTTGGAAAATCAATGCTTACAGAAATGTTTAATGGGTTGGAGGAGTGGTTTCTAGGCCAGGTCTCTAACAATTTCCCCCTAAATTATCACTGATACTCTCACATCTGAAGTCCGTACTGGAACTAATGAGAAAAAAGCATACTCCTGCTACAGCTATTGCTGCTACTGTGACTGCTTTTTGATACCCATGAACAGGTTGATTGAGTCTTCCTGACATTTTCATAAGAGGTCTAGAAACACTCACAGAAGTGGAGAATGGACACTGGAACATGGAATATGACCCATCTGACCCCAATTGCCTCTTGATAACAATAAATACGGAGAATATGCAATTAAAAGTTGCTGCAGAAAAGGCTCATATCTCCATAACTTTTCTAGCCATCATAATGACAACTAAAAGGTAGGACATTAGCCTTGACCTCATTTCTCCCTTCTAAGCCATATATTACTACATTCACTTTGTGTAACTTATATTTTCCCCACTAGTAAAAGGAGAAAATATATGGTGGACACTGCTTACTGTTACTTCCCACCATTAGAAAATAAAATACTCAATGATAACAAACATTCTAAAGCACTTAGGGATAAATTTAAGAAACCTTTCATAATATCATTTTGGAAAAATACATTATATAAAAGAAGATTTATATAATTGGAACTAACATACCATGTTAGTTGACATTAAAACTTAATATCATAAAGAAGTGAATTTTCCATATATGCATTTTTAAATAATAATAACCAGAACATACAGTTTTTAATGTAATTTGGAAAAGTTCAAGTGTCATATAAAAATGTAAAAATTCAAGATCAGCTAAGGCAGTATTTTACAAAGAAGAATAAAGAGAAGAAAAAACCTGGAGGTATCACACGCCATGATTTCAAACTATACTACAAAGCTACAATGCTACAATAATCAAAACAGCATGGTGCTATCACAAAAGAAGGCACATAGATCAATGAAACAGAACAGAAAGCCTAGAAATGAACCCACACTTTTATGGTCAACTTATCTACAACATAGGAGGCAAGAATATACAACGGGGAAAAGACAGCCTCTTCAATAAATGGTGTTATGAAAATTGGACAGCTACATGCAAGAGAAACAAAATGGACTAATTTCTATGCCATATACAAAAATAAATTAAAATAGATTAAACACTTAAATTTCAGATCTGAAACCATACCTCCTAGAAGAAAACATAGACAGTATGCTCTTTGACATTGATCTTAACAATGCTTTTTTGGATATGTCTCCTCAGGCAAGGGAAATGCAAAAATAAACACATGGGACAACACCAAACTAAAAAGGGTTTACACAGCAAAGGAAACTATCAACAAAACAAAAATGCAGGCTACTGGAAGGTAGAAGATATTTACAAATTATATGTCTGATAAGGATTTAATATCTAAAATATACAAAGAACTCATACAACTCAACATCAATAAAGCAAACAACAAGACAAAAAAAAAAAAAAAAAATGGACAGGGCAGCTCAACAGACATCTTTCCAAAGAAGACATACAGATAGCCAACAGACACATGAAAAGATGCTCAACATAACTGATCATCGGGAAAATGCAACTCAAAACCACAATGAGATATCATCTCACACCTGTCAGAATGGTTACTGTCAAAAAGACAACAAATAAGTGATGACAAGAGTGTGGAGAAAAAGGAATCTTCCTTGTTCAGTGTTAGTGTAAATGTATATTGGTGTAGCCACTGTGGAAAACAGTATGGAGGTTCCTCAAAAACTTAAACGTAGAATTACCATATGATCCAGCAATTCTACTTCTGGGTATTTTTCCTAAGCAAACAAAAATACTAATTTGAAAAGATATATGTATCCTGTGTTCATTGCAGCATTTTTTACAATAGCCAAGATATGGAAGCAACCTAACTGCTCATCAGTAGATGAATGGATAAAAAAGATGTGGCATACATACATATATATATATTTATATACATATATGTATATACACATATATACAATGAAATATTAGTCATAAAAAAGAATGAAATCTTTTCATTTGTTGCAACATGGATCAACTTAGAGGGTATTAGGCTGAGACAGAGAAAGACAAATAATGTATGATTTCACTTAGAGGTAGTATCTAAAAACAAAGCAAATGAGCAAACATTAAACAGCAAGGAGTAGTAGATACAGAAAACCAATATGCAGTTGCCAGAGGGGAGAGGGGTGGAGGGAATGAGTGAAATAAGTGATGGAAATTAAAGGGACAGAGTTCTACTTTAGAAGAAGGAGAAGGAGTAGAAGGAGGAGAAAAAGCAGAGGAAGAAGGGAGAGGAGAAGGAGGAGGAGAAATTGCCATAGCAACACTTATGGAAAAGCATAACAAACAAAACATTTCATATTCACTCGGTGGTAAGAGTAGATTTATTATCAAAACAGAGAACCCAGAAATAGATGCATGTTGGTAAGGATATTTATTGTATTCTAAAATGACGTTATAAATCAGAATGTAAAGCTCTGCTATCCAAAGCAATACAAAAAGCAAAAACTTAAAAAAGTAAGAATCACTAGACTTACATATTGAAAATAGAAGAATTAGGTACTCACCTCACATAATACACAAAATAAAATCCCACCTGAATTAAAAACCAAAATATGAAAAAAAACATTTTGATGTGTTTTCATTTTATTTAGGAAAATTGATCCGTTAAACAAGATATCAAAAAACTCAAAATATAAAAGAAAAGACTGAGTAATTGCAACAATATTAAAACAAATGTCACTATATGCATATTTAAAACAGAAGGCAATGGGGAGAGGGAAAAACACACATTTAAAGGGAACAGATCTAGCTTGGGCCTGAACCTTATGGCTCCTGCTCCAGCAACTTGGGATCAGACCCCACTCCCAATTGGGCAGTGACTGCCACTGAGCAGAGGAGAAGTCCCACCTCATACCCAGCACCAACTCTAGCCACTGCTTCTCCACCTCACCACCTACCATGGTGAGAGCTGGTAGCACACACTGGGGAAAGATGTGACTTACGTCCATGTCAACACCAGCTCTCCCAAAAAAGGCACTGGGCACATGCAGTCTGTATACAGATGCTCCCACATAACATCACCCCTTTAAGAGTGCAATAGGTAACAGTTTCACCTAAATTCATAGAGGCAAAGAAAGGTAAGCAAAATGAAGAAGCAGAGGAACTACTCTCAATGGAAGGAGCAAGAGAAACCCTGAAAAAATAAATAATAAAACAAATAAATAATCTACAAGATAAAGAATTCAAAGGATTGGTAATAAAAACGTTAACTGATGTACTCATTGAACATTTTAACAATGAACTAGAAAATTTGTAAAAAAAAAAAAATCAGAAATTAAAAATTCAATAGCTGAAATTTTTTTTAAAAAATAGAAGGAATGAATAGTAGACTAAGTGATACACACAAACACACATTTGATCTGGGAGACAGAATAACAGAAATCACACAATAAAAAGAGCAAGAAGAAAAACAAATTTAAAAAATGAAAACAGTTTAAGGGATCTCTGAGAAAACATCAAGCATACCAACATTCACATTATAGGGGTCCCAGAAGGATAAGAGAGAAAGAAAGAGATCAAAAATGTATTGGAGGAAATTATGGCTGAAAACTTCCCAAAGCTGATGAAAGAAAGAGATAGCCAAGTATAGGAAACACAGAGGGTACCAAATAAGATGAACCCAAACAGATCCACACCAAGACATATCATAATTAAAGAGAAAGAGAAAATTCTAAATGCAGCAAGAGTAAAAACAAAGAGTTGTATACAAGGGAATCCTCATAAGGCTGTCAGCTGATTTCTCTGCAGAAACTTTGCAGGCCAGAAGGGAGTAGAATGATATATTCAAAGTGTTAAAAGGGTAAAAACGTCAACCTAGGAAAATCTTACATGGTAAGATTACCATGTAAAATAGAAGGAGAGACAAAGAACTCAGACAAAAAAAAAAAAAACCTAACAGAGTTTATCAATACTAAACCTACTCTAAAAGCAATGTTAAATGGTTTCTCTAAGAGGAAAAGAAGTGAGAATCTATAGGAAAGGAAAAATCCCAGTAAGAAAGGTAAATATATAGTAAGAACTGACATTCAACCACTTAAATAAGCCAATACAAAAATTGAAAGACAAAAAATTGCAAAAGCAACTATAACTACAATATGTTAAGGGATATGCATGAAGATATACAATATGACATCAAAAACACAAAATGTGGGGAAAGGGGCTATAAAAGGTAGATCATTTAAAATGCTTTTGAACCTAAATGACTACTAGTTTAAAATGAGTAGATATAGTTATAGGTCAACATATATAAACCCCATGGTAATCATAAATCAAAAGCCTACAGTAGATACAGAAAACTAAAAAGAAAGGAACACACGCATACTAATAAGAAAAATAATCAAACCACAAGGGAAGAAACAAAAAGAAAGAAATGAACTGAGAAGAACTACAAAAACAACCAGAAAACATGTGATAAAATGACAATAAGTGTACACCTATCAAAAAATACTGTAAATGTAAATGAAAAAAATGCTTGAATCAAAAGATATAGGGTGTCTGTAGTGAGGTGGATGGACATAGAGACTGTCATACAGAGTGAAGTAAGTCAGAAAGAGAAAAATACTGTATGTTAACACATATACATGGAATCTAAAAAAACAAAAAAAAAAGGTCATGAAGAACCTAGGGTCAAGATGGGAATAAAGCTTCAGACCTACTAGAGAATGGACTTGAGGATATGAGGAGGGGGAAGGGTAAGCTGATACAAACTGAGTGGCATGGACATATATACACTACCAAACGTAAAATAGATAGCTAGTGGGAAGCAGCCGCATAGCACAGGGAGATCAGCTCGGTGCTTTGTGACCACCTAGAGGGGTGGGATAAGGAGGGTGGGAGGGAGGGAGATGCAAGAGGGAAGAGATATGGGGACATATGTATATGTATAACTGATTCACTTTGTTATAAAGCAGAAACTAACACACCATTTTAAAGCAAATATACTCCAATAAAGATGTTAAAAAAAAAAGATATAACGTGGTTGATTGGATCAAAAACCAGGATCTTTCTATATGCTGCCTACAAAAGCCTCACTTCAGCGCTAAAGACACACATGGCCTGAAAGTGAGGGAGGGGATGGAAAAATATATTTCATGCAAATGGAAACAGCAAGAAAGCAGGGGTAGCAATCTTCATATAAGCCAATATAGACTTTAAAACAAAGTCTATAACAAAAAAAGACAAAGAAGGGCATTATATAATAATAAAGGGGATCAATACAAGAAGAGGACATATGCTCATTAACATATATGTACCCAGTACATGAGCACCTAAATATATAAAGCAAATACTAACAGACATAAAAAGAGAAATTGACAATAATACAATACTGGCAGGGGACTTTAACACCCTACTTACATCAATGGAAACATCATCCAGACAGAAAATCAGTAAGACAACAGTGGTCTTAAATGAGACAATAGACCTGTTGGACTTAACAGATATCTGAAGACATTACATCCAAAAAGAGCAGAATATACATTCATTTCAATTGCACATGGAATATCCTGCAGGATAGATCACATAACAGGCCGCAAAACAAGTCTCAAGGAATTTAAGAGGATAGAAATTATATCAAGCATTTTTCTTCCAACCACACTTGTATGAAACTAGAACTCAGAAATCAGTTACAGAAAGAAAAATAAGAAAAGAACAAACATGTGTAGACTAAACAACATGTTACTAAAAAAAAAAAAAAAAAAGGGAGGGGGTCAATGAAGAAATCAAGGAGGAAACCAGAAAATACCTCAAGACAAATGAAAATGGAAGTCACAACTTTTCAAAATCTATGGGATGTAGCAAAAACAATTCTAAGAGGGTAATTTATAGCAATACACGCCTTCCTCAAGAAACAAGAAAAATCTCAACCCACCTAAAGAAATTAGAAAAGAAGAACAAACAAAGCCCCAAATCATCAGTTAGAAGGAAATAATAAAGATCAGAGAGGATTAAATATAATAGAGATTTTTTAAAAGCTAATAGAAAAGAGCAATGAAACCAAGAGCTGGTTTTTTAAAAAGATTTTAAAAAGTGATAAATCTTTAGCCAGGCTCACCAAGAAGAAAATGCACAGGTCACTAATAAACAAAATAAGAAATGAAAGAAGAGAAATAATGACTGATACCACAGAGATACAAAAATATCATAAGAGAATACTAGAATCAGTTATATGCCAACAAATTGGACAGCCTAGAAAAATGGGCAAGTTTCTGGAAAAATAAAACATGCCAAGACTGAATTAAGAAGAAACAATTTGAACAGACCAGTCACTAGTAGTGAAATTGAATTTGTAATAAATAAACTCCCTGTAAACCAAAGTCCATGACAAGTGGGCTTCACAGTGTAATTTTACCAAACAAATAAAGAAGAACAAATAACTCTCCTTCTCAAACTATTCCAAACAATTGAAAAGGATGGAACACTCCTAAATACAGTCTGTGAGGCCATAATTACCCTGCCTGGCACCAAAACCAGACAAAGATACTACAAAAAAAGAATATTATAGTCCGATATCTTTGATGAATATAGATGCCAAAATCTTTGATGAATATAGATGCCAAAATCCTCAATAAAGTATTAGCAAGCTGACTCCAACAACATATCAAAAGGATCAAACACCTTGATCAAGTTGGATTTATTCCTGGTATGCAAGGATGGTTTGAGATTTGCAAATCAGTGTGACAAACGACATTAACAAAAGAAAGGATAAAAGTCACATGATCATCTCAATAGATGCAGAAAAGCATCTGACAAAATAAAACAACTTTTATAACAATAGATCTCTTCAAAGTGGGTATAGAGGGTAAATGTCTCAGCATAACAAAGGCCATTTATGGTAAACCCACAACTGGCATCATACTCAACAATAAAAAGCTGAAAGCCTTTCCTCTAAATTCAAGAACAAGACAAGGATGCTCACTCTTGCCACTTCTACCTGACATGGTATTGAAAATCCTAGCCACAGCAATCAGACAAGAATAAGAAATGAATGGCATCCAAATTGGAAGGGAAGTAGGACTCACCATTTTCAGAAGACATAATACTATACATGAAAAACCTAAAGTCTCCACTGCAAAACTATTAAAACTAATAAATGAAAAATATAAAATATTGATGAAGGAAATTGAAGATGATACTAAGAAATATAAAGCTCTCCTGTGCTATTATATTGGCAGATTTGATATTGATAAAACGGCCATACTACACAAAGTAATTTACAAATTTAATGCAATCCTATAAAAATACCCATGACATTTTTCACAAAATGAGAACAAATAATCCTATAGTTTTTGTGGTAACACAAAAGACCTCGAATTTCCAAAGCAATCTTCAGAAAAAAGAACACCACTGGAGGTACCACCCTCCCAGACATCAGACTATATTACAAAGCTACAGCATGGTACTGGCAGAAAAAGAGCAACATAGAGCAGTGGAACAGAATAGAGAGCCCAGAAATAAACTCACACACCTGTGGCCAATTAATCTGCAACAGAGGAAGCAAGAATATACAATGGAGAAAAGACAGTCTTCCATAAGTGGTACTGGGAAAACTGGACAACCACATGTAAAACAATGAGATTAGAACATTTCCTCACACCATATACAAAAATAAACTCAAAATTGGTTAAAGAACTAAATTTAATGCCTGAAATATAGAACACCTAGAAGAGAATATAGACAAAACAGCCTTTGACATAAATCCTAGCAATATATTTTTGGATCTGTCCTCCAAGGCAAAATAAATAAAAGAAAAAAGAAGAAAATGGGACCTAATTAAAGTTAGAAGTTTTTGCACAGTGAAGGAAATTATCAACAAAATGAAAAGGCAATCTATAGAATGGGAGAAAATATTTACAAATGATATGACCAACAAGGAAATAATATCTAAATTATATAAACAATTCATAGAACTCAACAACTCAACATCCAAAAAAAAAAAAAACCTGATTTAGAAATGGCCAGAAGACCTGAGTAGACATTTTTCCAAAGTGGACAAACAGAAGGCCAACAGGCACAGGAAAAGATGCTCAAAATCACTCATCATCAGAGAAATGCAAATCAAAACCACAATGAGATATCACCTCACAGCTGTCAGAATGGCTATCTATCATCAAAAACAACAAAAATAACAAATGTTGGTGAGGATGTGAATAAAAGAGAACCCTCATACACTGTTGGTAGGAATGTAAATTGGTCCAGCCATTGTGGAAAACAGTATGGAGGTTCCTCAAAAAACTAGAAATAGAACTACCATATGACCCAGAATTTTCACTTCCAGGTATATATCTGGAAAAAATTAAAACACTTATTAGAAAAGATACACTCACCCCAATGTTTATAGCAGCACTATTTACAATAGCCAAGGTATGGAAGCAACTCAAGTGTC
The DNA here is from genome assembly GCF_965194825.1 of Balaenoptera physalus. Lineage (NCBI taxonomy): Eukaryota > Metazoa > Chordata > Mammalia > Artiodactyla > Balaenopteridae > Balaenoptera > Balaenoptera physalus. The sequence continues at coordinate 56,261,497 of NC_138883.1, read as the reverse complement.
CATCGATAGAGATGCATTGTGTGGGTGTATGTATGTATGTGTATATATATGTATATATATACATTATAAAATATATAAAAGAATATTACTCAGCCATAAAAAAGAATGAAATTCTGCCATTTGCAGCAACATGGATGGAACTAGAGAATATAATGCATAGTGAAATAAGTCAGACAAAGAAAGACAATGCTATATGACATCACTTATATATGGAATCTAAAAATTAATAACAAATGAATGTGTATAGCAAAACAGAAACAGACTCACAGATATAAAAAAAACAAACTGGTGGTTACCAGTGGGGAGAGGGAAGGAGAGAGGGTCAAATTAGGCATATGGGATTAAGGGATAGCACTGCTATGTATAGAATAGTAAACAACAATGATATACTGTATAGCACAAGTAATTATAGCCATTATCTTGTAATAACTCTTAATGGAGTATGAAAGGTAAAAATGCTGAATCACTATGCTATACTCCTGAAACTAATGTACTATTGTAATCAATTATACTTCAGTATAAATAAATAAATAAATTACAAAAGGCATGTGGGTGGAAGATATGTCCAACATACACATAACTCTTTTTTAAAATGGAGAACTTTGCCCCTTTTTTACAGTAAATTCTAAGTGTTCCCACATTCCAAACTGAGAGTCTACATTTTCTATGCTAAGAAGAAGTCCAAGAATTTGTTTTGGCCCACGGTCCATCACTTAACCAGTATTATATGAGGATGCATGCTTTCTTTGAAGATATTTTCCTGCAAAACCCAATCCACATAGAAGAGGAGCAGAGTTGATGCCCCATGACTTCTAGCCTAGAAGAAGATCACTGGGGTGTATAATAATTTCCTCCTAAAATTTGAGAAACACGATGAACGGGAATCTGGCTTACACCTGAGGAAAACATTTTTTAAAAGGGAGAGAATATCTAGCTAAATTAACCTATAATAACAGAACAGCCTGGAATGTTAGGAGACTGCATACAAATGGATGGTTGGTCAGCAATATCTACTAAAGAGCAGATAATGGGTCAAAAGTTGATTCAAGAGACAGAGTTAACCAGGAGTCTACTGGAAAGTTACTAGAATTTCACAAAGACTATGGCAATAAGCTTTGGGAAACCATGGGCAATGTAGGATTTATAAGTGGTCAGCAAGAGTCAGACAGTTTAGACAGTCTCAGCATTAGGAGGAAATCATGAAAGACTCACTAAGCATACCAAAAGAGAGAGTCATTGTTAGATATTTTCAAAGGATGAAAGAACCAAATACACTTTATACCTGTGCTAGTGGAGAAAGACACTTCCTATTTTATATGTTTCTCTTTTCTCACTTCAGCATTAAAGGAACTAGTAGCAGGCTATTGAACAGTGAAAGTGCTAGTCCAAGAAAACAGAAAAATAAAACAACAAAAAGGTGCGTAACCTGGGCCAAGTTCAAGCTAGAGGAGAGGGAGTCTAAATAACTTAAAGTTTTTAATATTTTATGAGACTACACTTATTAATCAATGGTCTAAGACTGTTTAGGGGAGTAAAATGAGCAGCTAATGTATTATTCATTTATTTATTTTATCATCATAAAATGTCCAAAAAGCAACTTGAACAAATAATTTTAAGCAAATTTTAAAAAATAGCAAAGATCATTTAACACAGCAGTAAGATGATTTTAATGCTATTTTTCTAATGCAAAGAAAAATATAGCTAGATATATATTATATATAAAATATACAGTATGCATGTATATATATTTAAGTTGGGGAATATTAAAGGGAAGAACATAAATTTCTTATGTGTATAATAGCAATTTTTCACAAGCTAAAATGTTTGTCAGCCCTGGTGCAAACAAAATCATAGTCAACTCTGTCACTTGGGCTCCAATAGCACCTCAAACTCTTTAAATAATTTAATTTTTACTTTCCGTCATGACAAGGTAATTAAGGTGACTTTTGTGTCCCTGCACAGATTTACACATTTCTGTTTTAATTCTCTTACATTAGGACCAAACACTTTAACCCATACTCTTCAAAAACATTGAGATTTGTTTGTAAAGGGCACTTTATTTTTTAACACAAATAGAGAAAGGCATATATTAAAGATGAGGTTAATGTTATTAAGTGTTTTATAATGGATCAATCGAATTTCAGTGACACAATTATAGTCTACTTAAGCCACTTGCTCAAGTCGAAAGTGGTTTTGCAGAGTTAGCTTTACATCTTAGTTGAAAATGTGGCTCAAACATTTACATCTAAATGAATCATGACCCATAAAAATTAATGTTTACCTTCTTTATATGTAAAGTGTATCAGATGCATTTGAAACTCATAATAAGGAAGTCAGTACATTCAGCAGTGGTGGGAGATGAGGGATGATCACAGGCTATAATTTTAAAGGATAAAGCAGGAACAAAATGTGTGTTTGAAATGAGGTAGAAAATAACTGTAAATGGGAACCCAAAAAATGATGAACAACAGAAATAAAGAAGATGAAAAAAGAATTACAAGAATCAAACCTCAGTTCTAGATTTAGAAAATTGCTAATATTTTATCCTCAATTCTTATTTCAATTTTCTTTAAATTTCAGGATCAAAAACATTTTATATTTTAGTTACTGGCTTAATATAAACATTCTGGTCACTTTTTAGTTTTGCATAGCTTTATTTGCATGTAATCAGATTTAAATATTTTCAGAAAAAAAAATGAGATTTTTCTTCCCTCCACCTGAAATGGTCAGGTTTCCTTTTTTGTTTGTTTTTGTTTTTTTCCCTTTTACTTTCTTTTCATTTCTCTTCCACTCCCCTCCTTTTTTTTTTGTTTTGTATAAGTTTTAGTGAGAGACCAATTTTTATTTTATTTATTTTTCATCTTCCTTCCTAATCAGCTCTGCCTCTGGCTTGTCTTCAGAATTTCCCCACATATTTTATATAACGTAGTTCTAGGACATAAAAAGTGTATAGCTGCACAAGAAGAATATTTTAAATATTTACGACATCAAATAGCCCTAATACCTAAGGGGCTCAAACCTGGTAATGTTTATACCAGTTATTAAAATACAATTGCATTAGTAAGGAATACATTTCAGTCTGAAAAAGTCTCCCTTGCTGGAATTACGTATGTCAATATATATATTAAGGTGAAACTGATTATCTTTTTATATGGGCAAGTAGCCCTTTTGTTGTTTTCTCTACCCTTGGGAATAAAACAGCTTTTGGAATTATTCTGTATTGATGTGAATGAGCACAAGATGGGAAAATCATATGTATTTACAGATAACGAGACTCTTATTATCCCAGGGAGATTAATCTGTCAATATAAATAAGCAGACGCTGGGAGAGATCCTAGTACAAAGCCAAACTAGGCACAGGACGACAATGAGCTCGAATCCAAGGAGACAGTTGCCATTTTCAGAACAATACTGCAAGAGGATCTCTAGGTCATCAGGAATCTGCAATACTATTGTTCTAGCCATTTGTTGAACTTTCAGTTTCAAAACACAAAAAGTATTAAACAGCACAAAAAATATTTAATCCTGGAAGTGCTATGATGTCACACATTAGTTAATTCATTTTGGGGACACTTTCCATAAATTGTTGATCTCCTGATGAGAAATAGATTTATTAAAGAAAATAGTTATGCATTATATCATGATCATTCTCATTTTATACAGTTATAATTGCTATTTAGAAATATATCATGCTAAGGGCATAATCTCATAAAATCATTTGATGAATCTTACTTGAGTTTTTACATTATACCATTGATATATTTAACATCTAAATAAGTCTGTTTCCTAAACTTTTTGACAAAGTGATGAAATTTTATACATCAAATAAAATAAATTTTAAGAGGAACTAAGATTTTGATGATAAATTGTTACAGAGTTACAAAAGATATTAACTAAGCAGATAACTAAATTAATCTGAAAATGTTGATGCTTAATATTAGGACATACAGGAATTTCTTAAGTACTAAAATATATTTATAATAGGAATGTTTAATGCATTTTGATTATAATTATTTCTTTGGTCAAGTCCAAATGAATCTTTTTAAGTAGAAATTGGGTTTTTGTTTTTTTAAATAAAATATGTTTAATGTATGGTTATCTCATCACTGTCATACTCTAAATCAATATTTACCAACATTTGAGGCCTGGGTAAGGTGGTAGATATTTTACAGTTTTAAATTTTTGAAAATAAATTAATTGAAGGTCATTTGGTTATCTAATAAATTTAGCAATGTTGTTGCATATTTTCAGCACTTATGCTGAGTAAAAGGCCTGTGGATAAAGGGGAAAGTCAGAATTCCTTGCTTTTGTTACTCACTATCTAGAGTTTACTCACTATCTAGAGTTTCTTTAGTTTTGACACATGAAAATATTGAAATGTCAGGAGCTTTGCTATCATTATTTTATGAATGCTCTGAAGAAATTCTAATACTGACGCTGACTTATTTAGGAGGCAAAAATGTATCATTTTAAGAATATTGCATATTGAAGATTTTTAGCTGGCTCAGTTTCTTATGGCTCCATAGAGAATGAAATATGTGATAAAAGAAATAACCTACATCAGCTCAGGAAAAAGGAAAAAATATGGAAATGAAGACATAAAGTGTCTTTTAATGACAGGAGAGAACAGGAAGATAGCTGTATTTATGAATGAAGCAAAAGGGAATCTGGGGGAAAAATGGTAAATGTGTTGATCTGTAAGGACAGAATAATAGGAAAAAATAGAAAAAACGTCAAGGTAATTCTTCATGTTTTAAACATTTATAATCACATGTTAGTATGATACTGGCACAAAAACAGAAATATAGATCAATGGAACAGGATAGAAAGCCCAGAGATAACCCCACCCACATATGGTCACCTTATCTTTGATAAAGGAGGCAAGAATATACAATGGAGAAAAGAGAGCCTCTTCAATAAGTGGTGCTGGGAAAACTGGACAGCTACATGTAAAAGAATGAAATTAGAACACTCCCTAACACCATACACAAAAATAAACTCAAAATGGATTAAAGACCTAAATGTAAGGCCAGACACTATTAAACTCTTAGAGGAAAATGTAAGAAGAACACTCTATGACATAAATCACAGCAAGATCCTTTTTGACCCACCTCCTAGAGAAATGAAAATAAAAACAAACATAAACAAATGGGACCTAATGAAAGTTAAAAGCTTTTGCCCAGCAAAGGAAACCATAAACAAGACAAAAAGACAACCCTCAGAATGGGAGAAAATATGTGCAAACGAAGCAACTGACAAAGGATTAATCTCCAAAATATACAAGCAGCTCATGCAGCTCAATATCAAAAAAACAAACCACCCAATTAAAAAATGGACAGAAGATCTAAATAGACATTTCTCTAAAGAAGATAAACAGATTGCCAACAAACACATGAAAGGATGCTCAACATCACTAATCATTAGAGAAATGCAAATCAAAACTACAATGAAGTATTACCTCACACCAGTCAGAATGGCCATCATCAAAAAACCTACAAACAATAAATGCTGGCGAGGGTGTGGAGAAAGGGGGACCCTCCTGCACTGTTGGTGGGAATGTAAATTGATACAGCCACTATGGAGAACAGTATGGAAGTTCCTTAAAAAACTAAAAATAGAACTACCATACGACCCAGCAATCCCACTACTGGCCATATACCCTGAGAAAACCATAACTCAAAAAGAGCCATGTACCACAATGTTCACTGCAGCTCTATTTACAATCGCCAGGACATGGAAGCAACCTAAGTGTCCATCGACAGATGAATGGATAAAGAAGATGTGGCACATACATACAATGGAATATTACTCAACCATAAAAAGAAACCAAATTGAGTTATTTGTAGTGAGGTGGATGGACCTAGAGTCTGTCATACAGAGTGAAGTAAGTCAGAAAGAGAAAAACACAAATATCATATGCTAACACATATATGGAGTCAAAAAGATAAAAATGGTTCTGAAGAACCTAGGGGCAGGACAGGAATAAAGACACAGAAGTACAGAATGGACTTGAGGACACAGAGAGGGGGAAGGGTAAGCTGGAACGAAGTGAGAAAGTAAAATAGATAGGTAGTGGGAAGCAGCTGCATAGCACAGGGAGATCAGCTCGGTGCTTTGTGACCATCTAGAGGGGTGTGACAGGGAGGATGGGAGGGAGATGCAAGAGGGAGGAGATATGCGGATATATGTATATGTATAGCTGATTCACTTTGTTATAAAGCAGAAACTAACACACCATTGTAAAGCAAATATACTCCAATAAAGATGTAGAAAAAAAAAGATGTGGCACATATATACAATGGAATATTACTCAGCCATAAAAAGAAACTAAACTGAGTTATTTGTAGTGAGGTGGATGGACCTAGGGTCTGTCATACAGAGTGAAGTAAGTCAGAAAGAGAAAAACAAATACTGTATGCCACCACATATATATGGAATCTAAAAGAAAAAAATGGTTCTGAAGAACCTAGGGGCAGGACAGGGATAAGGACACAGACATAGAAAATGGACTTGAGGACACGGAGAGTGGGAAGGGTAAGCTGGGACGAAGTGAGAGAGTTGCATTGACATATATACACTACAAAATGTAAAATAGATAGCTAGTGGGAAGCAGCTGCATCCCATGGGGAGATCCGCTAGGTGCTTTTTGACCACCTAGAGGGGTGGGATAGGGAGGGTGGAAGGGAGATGCAAGAGGGAGGGGATATGGGGATATATGAATACATATAGCTGATTCACTTTATTATACAGTAGAAACTAACACAACATTGTAAAGCAATTATACTCCAATAAAGATTTTTAAAAAAAATTTTAACTGACATATTTTCTATAGGCTTCCTCGCCTAAAAGCAAAGAGAGAATACTTAGAAAATGTCTTTTTTAAGCACTGTGGTACTTATCAGCATTTAAAGTAGAGTCTAATATTTGTTGAAAATATCATAAATACACAACATTATCAGGACACTTAAACAAAATATTATTAATAGTGATTGCTTATCTCTTGCTATCCCTTGATAGTAGAATGTTGAGTGATTTCAAATTCTTTGCTTTTATATATATTTTTTCTGTCAGATTCTTCAAAATGAGCACATTTAATTTTTCAGTCATGGTTCAAGGCATAAAATCAAAATTTTTAACAGGAAACTTTTTTTTTTTTAATTCCCTGAGCAAATGAAATATTTTGAAGGGCAGAAGGAGCAAGTTTTAGGTTGGAATTCAGGAATGTCCCTCTAAGCAACAGAAAATGGACCCATTAAGATGTACTATTTCTGAGGCAACTGATAAAATTGTGTGTTCCAACCACATAGCAATGGGAAAAAGATCATAAAATCAGAATGAAGAAAGCTTTGCTGCTGCAAAAACAGACTCTCACTGAAGGAGGCCAGAGAATTTCAGCAGAAAGTTGGTGGGGCTCATTTGTTTTCTATAACTGTCAAAATCTAGTACAACCTTGATATCCTTTAATCCAGGAAATAAATGTTCATATTCACTACCACCAGCACACCAACATGTATAAAAATAAGAGATGAAAAGACCATACACATATATATATACATATATATATATAAGGACCATATATGTGTGTGTGTGTGTGTATATATACACACATATAGAAAGAGAGAGAGAGAGAGAATGGGTAGTGTTGTCTTGGGCTGCCATAACAAAATATCATAGATATTTAGCTTAAAAGACAGAATTGTATTTTCTCACGGTTCCAGAGGCTGGAAATTTGAGATCAGGGGTGCCAGCATGGTTGGATGAGAGCTCCCTTTCTGGCTTAGAGATGGTTGTCATCTTGCTGTGTACTCAGATTAAAGAGTAAGAGAGCAAGTAAGCTCTGGTGTCTTTTATTATAAGTGCACCAACTCCATCATGAGGGCCCCAGCCTCTTGACCTCTTCTAAGTCTAATTATCTCCCAAAGCTCCCTTTCCACATACCATCACTTGGGGATTGGGGCTTCAACATAATGAATTTTGGGGAGACACAGTTCCATTTTACATTACCACCAACAGTGTTCAAGGGTTCCAATTTCTCTACATCCTCAGCAACACTTGTGATCTTTTGTTTTTCGATAGCCATCGTAACAGGTATGAGGAGATATCTCATTGTAGTGTTATTTGCATTTTCCTGATGATTAATTATGTTAAGTATCTTTCCATATACATGCTGTGATACAGCAATCCCACTTCTGGGTGTATATCCAAAATAATTGAAATCAGGATTTTGAAGAGATAAGTGCACTCCCGCATTCATTGCAGTATTATCCACAGTAGCCAAATATGAAAACAACTCAAGTGTTTATCGAGAGATGAACAAAGAAAGTGTGTTAAATACATACAATAGAATATTGTTTTCCTTTAAAAAAAAGGAAATACTGCCATTTGACACAACATGGATTAACTTGGAGGACACCATGCTAAATAAAATAAGCTGACACAGAAGGACAAATACTGCATGATTCTATTTATATGAGATATATAAAATAGTCAAACTTATAGAAGACGAGAATACAGTACTGGTCGCCATGGGCTGAGTGGCGGGAGAAATGGGGTGTAGTTGTTCAACTGGTATAAACTTTCAATTATGCTAAATGAATAAATTCTAGAGATCGGCTGTGCAGCATAGTGACTTTAGTTAACAGTATGCTATTGAGCATTTCAAAATTTGTTAAGAAGGTAGATCTCATGTTAAGAGTCCTTACCACACACCCACAAAAGAGACATAAGGAAACTTCGGACAGTGCTGGATATGACCATTACTTTGATTATGGTGATGGTATCATGGGTATTTGCATATGTCCAGATTCATCAAATTGTACACATTAAATGTGTTTGATTCTTTGTATATCAATTATACCACAATAGTAGTGGCAAGAGTGGACATCCTTGTCTTGTTCCTAATCTTAGAGGAAATGCTTTCAGTTTTTCACGATTGAGAATGATGTTGGCTGTGGGTTTGTCGTATATGGCCTTTATTATGTTGACGTAGGTTCCCTCTATGCTCACTTTCTGGAGAGTTTTTATCATAAATGGGTGTTGAATTTTGTCAAAAGCTTTTTCTGCATCTATTGAGATGATCATATGGTTTTTCTTCTTCAATTTGTTAATATGGTGTATCATTGATTGATTTGCATATATTGAAGAATCCTTGCATCCCTGGGATAAATCCCACTTGATCATGGTGTATGACCCTTTTAATGTGTTGTTGGATTCTGTTTGCTAGTATTTTGTTGAGGATTTTTGCATCTATATTCATCAATGATATTGCTCTATAATATTCTTTTTTTGTAGTATCTTTGTCTGGTTTTGGTATCAGGGTGATGGTGGCCTCATAGAATGAGTTTGGGAGTGTTCCTTCCTCTGCAATGTTTTGGAAGAGTTTGAGAAGGATGGGTGTTAGCTCTTCTCTACATGTTTGATAGAATTCACTTGTGAAGCCATCTGGTCCTGGACTTTTGTTTATTGGAAGATTTTTAATGACAGTTTCAATTTCATTACTTGTGATTGGTCTGTTCATATTTTCTGTTTCTTCCTGGTTCAGTCTTGGAAGGTTATACCTTTCTAAGAATTTGTCGTTTGCAAGGCAGAAATAGAGACATAGATGTAGAGAACAAATGTATGGACACCAAGGGGTGAAAAGGGGGTGTGGGATGAATTGGGAGATTGGGATTGACATGTATACACTGATATGTATAAAATAGATAACTAATGAAAACCTGCTGTGTAGCACAGGGAATTCCACTTCGCTGTACAGTAGAAACGAACACAACATTGTAAAACAACTATACCCCAATTAAAAAAAATTATACCACAATAAAGCTATAAAAAACAAACATCCAAGAAAACTCTTAAACTATTGATGTCCAATGTCTTGTGGACAGGAATAAAAATGGTTTATGAGTGGATTACAAGATGTATAAAAATGCCACACCTATCTTCAGTTGGTACTTGGACTCTGCATTCGTCAGAAGGTCACTCTAACATTCTAAAAGGCCAGATGCTAATGGTGGCTTAGAGAGTAAAAGCAGTAAAACCCATGCTAATCCGCCCAGTGTTTCTCCTCTTATTGTAAGTTCAGTTATTTTCATAAACAAGATTTTAATTCTGTAGTGTACCACCTCCAGCTGGTGACATTATGCAGAACCAACTGTAAAGCAGACTAAAATGTCACCTTCTGCAGTTAACATATCATAGCAAACTCCCTATGAGACCATGTCGGTGAGTTGAGGGTGAGTGGCAGCGTACCAGGAGTAGGTGCTCTGGGAGCATGATCCACTAGCTTGGGCAACTTACTTGTACTTTTGAGACAGACTTGAGGCCATTCTCCTATATGACATTTTCACTTTATGGTACAGGAATACTGCTCACACATTTATGACTTGGTGGATTAGATAAAGCCCATTCATTTGTGCATGCTCACTTGTAGGCCAGTGGTGTTTAGTTTTCCCTAAAGCCCAAAGGGGATTTTCTTCAAACCCTAAGAGTCCACTCTCTAATTCTCTTTGAGAACTTGCAGTAGACTGAATGCACCTCCTCATATGCTATAGAAATTCTGTGTTCTTAGCTCTGCCAGGACATATGGGGCAAAGATGCATTCACTACACCTTAGGCCAGCTCTTAGAGCCTTCATAAGGGCTGGACCCCAAATTCAAAACCTTGTACCCTTAAAATTTAATTTGCAAAATACAGCACATTCAATTTGTCATATACCTCTCAAGTCAAAAGAGGACAAATGAACCATGTACCACTTTCTTAGTCCTAGGGAGTACAATGGACATCATCCTTGCCTTTTACTTTAAAGGAGAATTCTGATTTGATTCAGGCCAGGAAACACCAGCAATCATAACTGCTGGAAAACTGAAATTTGATAGGTTTTATCTCCCTTTAACAAACAGTTTTCTTGCCAAATGTTAGAGGATATCAACTATGTCTATCCTGTCAATATGTAGACATTAATGTGGTGGACCAACATAATGTCTTTTGATATGTTGGGTTAATCTAGATTCCTCAAACTAAATTATGAGAGAGAATTATAAAGAGAAAAGAGACAATGGAGTTTTAGTGCTATCATTGCAAGTTGAAAGCCAATTGCTGCTGTTTTCTACTTGTGGTAGAAAGTAAAATCTTTTGGTAGTTTGATAGGTGCATGATAGGTGCCAGGGGCAAAGTTAATTGCTCCTATAAAGACACTACACCTGGAACAATTGGAGTCATCATCAGATTTTATGTGGTTATCTCCCATTCCTGCCATGTTTCATCTGCAAAGGCCAAACAGACATGTTAAATGGAGTTGTGATAAGAATAATCACCCTGAATCTCTGCAGTTCCCCCAGGAATGCAGCACTGCTTCTATTATTCTCTTTTGATATGGAGGGGCAGGTTTCAGGGCAAATCCTTAGCTTCTCCTAACAACAGAATCCACTCTGAAAATGACTCAGTCCAAAGCTCTATCACCTGACTATAGACCCTACCTCTGGTAGAACCCAGTGGTATTACAGATCTACAGAAGTTAACATTGTTTTGGAGCCAGTGACCAGTTACACCTGTAAATTATGCCAATAAATGTCTGGTGTCTCATATTCATTTAGTGTGAGCTACCTGTAAGACTGGATTTAGTCAAACAACTAAACAAACTGCTTGAACTACTACTCCTGGCTGCTCACAACGGCACATTACAGTTAGAATCTTATGTAAGTATAGCAATATTGATTAAGTTACCCTAATCTAATGTATTATTTCCTTTCCTTTCTGGCGCACTTAGCATGCAGCTCCACCTAAATTTATCAGGTTTTTGCCAGTATAAATGGTGAAATAATGTAATATTTGGCATCTAGTATATTTATCTTGATCCTACTTTTATTTATCCCCTGGGACAAAATACTGTCAGAATCACCTTATTTGGCTAGAGGCTATGAGTAAGTAGGAATGGTGCAGTGAGAATAATTGGTATTCCATTCCAAAGCAATGAGCTCAGATGAATGACTAAAAGATCTCCACCAAAACATGCACAGCCATGAGCCAGGAGAGGCTCAGGGGTTAGGGATAGACACAATTCATATCCAGATAAATTCACATAAATGACCCCATTCCAATTCTCCAACTCCATTCTTTCCCAATCAATGTTCCAGCCTTCACATAAGAGACCAACAAATTTATAAATTCCATAACTGGATAAAACCTTGCATCTGATTTGTGTTTTTATTACCCTGACACTGCTAAATACAGAAAAAAATCTACCTTAAATTGTGAATTGAAAACCCAGAGCATGCAATTGTCTTTCTTAAAGCTTTCTAGTATCAGAGGCAGCTCCTCCCACCTCCCAGTTCTTTCATTACTCATCTTCACCATAATACTCTATTGTAGCAGTAACTCTATTCACGTGACTCTATTGAAGCCATGTCTTCCTTAGTACTTTTTCTGCCACTGCTTTTCATGGACTGTACAACTGTCATCCTCCAATTGTAACTGCCAGGTCAACTCATATACAAGCAGGCCAGGTAAAACAAAACAGAACAAGACAGAAACCAGATTCTCATCCTTGAGCATCTGTTTTTGTATCCACTTATGGTATCAACCAAGTCAAGTACAGGAAACAGAAACCATTCTACACAGGTGGTTTTAAACAGGTTCTGTCACAAATCATAAGCACTGAAGGAGCAGATTCTTGGATACCAATAAGGAATAACTTCCAGTTACCACAGAATTCTCTTACTACCACTGAGAACTCGAGCCATGACATCAAGCATACACCCCTGAAATTGAAGTTCAAGGAATGAAAAACCAGTATCAAGAAGCTGCCACTTAGTGATGCCACAGTTGTCTCTTAACACACTGGAAGCTGGATGAAGAGACCTGAATGGTGGCTACGGAAATCTTCAAATGTATACAACCCTGTTTGCCACCAGAAAAGACAAACATATTCAGGATATTGGCCTCTCCTTCATTTTTATCTTCCAAACCTTATGCACATGTTACTAATTTGTGGAATTTTCTTTTATCCAGACCAAAAGCTGCAAGAGAATATGAGAAATAAAGTTGTAGCTTTCTAACTTCTCTAAGAAGGAAGGGAGAAATGGAAATTGAGAAAGACAATCCACAATATCTAGAATATCAAGAATAAAAACTTCGTATTAAATGTAAGCAGACATGTAAGCACACAAAAATGCAGAGAGCCGCATTTTCAGTAGAATATTTAAAATTAAACTATTTAAATAATTGGAGTTTTCAAAAATAACTGAATAAACTTTCTACAATAATGACTTAGAGATTTAGTTTTGTATGTATTTATTTTGCACTGGAGGAAACTGTAGTTTCCTACAATTAATAAAGTCATCAGACTTTGAATATAGAATTAGATTTCACGATTAGGCTTCTGTCATACAATTCCATGTCTTTTCCTCTGCACCATCTGTTTACATTTTATACTTCATGACTATTCTTCAGCTCTGAGAATTATATATAGATATATAGGTAGGTAGGTAGATAGGTAGATAGATAGATAGGGATTTGGCTATATAGAGAAATATAGAGATATAGATATATATTTAAGACACAAGGCTATTTTCTGTGAAATCACAAAGTGAAAAAATATTAAGTCCAGCATACAGTAAAATCCACTTTGAGAATGGTAATAGGTTCTGATTCTTAATCACAAGTGACATTTGTGCCATCAAGTTCACCTGTCAATTCATTTAAAAAGTATAAAAAATTATATATTTCACACTTGGACCTTAAAGTTTTTTCTATAATATTAGTTATCATGCTGTATTTACAGAGACAAAAAGATAAGAAGACTATATAAACAGTGTTGGAAATCAAATCCTACTCTGATATTTTGAAATTAATTGTTTTTTTTTGTTTTTTTTTTGTTTTTTTTGTTTTTACTAAACTATACCAGAAACAGTTACTAAATTACAGCTTTAAGTTTTTAAATTTACTGTGTTATTTTGGCATGCTTTTGTTGCATCATCCAGTATGTATTGTCCTTCACCTTAGAAATGTTATTCTCTTTTGCTCTATTATTCATGTTTTTAATCAGAATACAGAATACTTATTGAAAAGTGTACAGATGTTAAAGTGAGATGGACTTGGGTTACACACCCACATGCACCCCTACTGGACAGCAGGACCTTAGTCAAGTGCTTTCTCTAAGTCCTGCTTCTGCATCTGCTGGAAAGGATAATAGAGGTTTGTGAGAAATGAATGATAGGGATAATGCCTATAATTTACTCAGAACATTGTCTGTCTTGAGATGAACTCTTAATCTATTAAGTTGTTTATATTAGTTATTGTTAATTGAAATACTGCTTTTCAAATTTCATAGTCTCATTTACATTAATTGGGCGTCTACTTATCTCCTTATAAATTACTTGAGTATAAAATATTTTAAGTTATTCGTGAATTCTAATATTTAGCAAAGATGTATGGCCTACATAATGTATACTAGGAATTGTGTGAGATAATGAAAAACTATTATCAGAGAGGATTTCTCTGATCATAATATCTAAGGTAGATCTTCTCTCCCTTCAAACCCTAGAACAGTTATATTAACTTCTAAGTTCTTATCACTATCTGAAAAGATCTTTTCTTCATTTGTCTTTCTCTTTCGAATAAAATATAAATTCCCAGAGATTAAAGTCCAGGTCTAGTTTTTTTTTTATTATATTAGAACATAACATAACAAAACATAATATAATATGATAGTTCATACTAGATACACCTGGTAATAGTATGCATATATACTGGGATATTAAACCAGCCTCGATTTCCTGGGATGAATCCCAATTGGTCGTGGTGTATAATCATTTTTATATGTTGCTAAATTTGGCTTGTTAAGGATTTTGCATCTTCTATCATGATGGGTATTAGTCCTTAGTTATCTTAACATGACTTTACCTGGTATTGGTATCAGGGTAATATTGGCCTCATAAAATCAGTTACAAAGTGTTCCTCTTTTATTTTCTGGAAGAGTTTATGAAAGATAGGTGCCTTTCTATTTCTCTTTAATTCAGCTTTGGTATTTTACTTCTTTCTGGAAATTTTTGCCTGTCATCTGAGTTGACTATTTTATTGGCATAAAGTTTTGTTTGTTTTTTTTTTTTTTTAATTTTTTTTTAATGCTATTCTTGTCTGCTTACATTCTTTTTATGTATGTATGTATGTATGTATGTATGTTTGTATGGCTGTGTTGGGTCTTCATTTCTGCACGAGGGCTTTCTCTAGTTGTGGCAAGCGGGGGCCACTCTTCATCGCGGTGCGCGGGCCTCTCACTATCGCGGCCTCTCGTTGCCGAGCACAGGCTCCAGACGCGCAGGCTCAGTAATTGTGGCTCACGGGCCGAGTTGCTCCGCGGCATGTGGGATCTTCCCAGACCAGGGCTCGAACCCGCATCCGCTGCTTTGGCAGGCAGATTCTCAACCACTGCGCCACCAGGGAAGCCCTGGCATAAAGTTTTTATATATTTCCTTATGCTTTTTAGTATTTTTATAATTTTTAGTGATTCTCCTCCCCATTTTATTCTCAATTTTGTAAAACTGTATTTTCTCTTTCATTTTATTGATCATTCTAGGTAATTTGTCAACTTTGTTGATATTTTCAAAGAAACAACTTTTGCTTTCATTGATTTCTCTATTGTATTTCTGTTCTTTATTTTATTGATCACAACCGACTTATAATGTTGACAACTTGAAAAATGTGAATGTACTGGAAACATAATTTGACCACTACAAAGTTCCTGAAAGATTTTTTAAACCTAAGTCCAGCATCTCTATAAACATTTTAATCTTAACATTAAATATAGAGCTTTTTATTAGTCATAAGAAGTTTCACTAAAGAGTGTTATCGCTAGCCTAGAAATTGCTTGGCATCTTCAAAAATAGCTAAACAAATGGCCAACATTGATGAGCATTTATGCTAACCTGTCTTCTAAGTGTTCTTCTTAGATTATCTTAAAAAGAAACTTTAAGGAAAATGTCTGTTTAAAAGTTGCGAAAGTTCTGTGTCAATTATAGATGAGGACTATTTGGGTTCATGAGGCTAAGTAACTGGCTCAAATTCACCCATTTAGTAAACAGTGGAACTGGGATTCAAAAACATGAAGTCTGGCTCAAGAAATTGAAGCAATAAAATGTTTAAGAAAGGCATTGTAAAGAGTACTTACTGCATTAACTGCCTTGATATTTTATAAAAAAACATTTCCAGAAGTTGACTTTATACTTACTTTTGTTAAACAAATAAAACTTTAGACTGTAATGCAGTGTGATCTCTGAATCCCTGAAGATCTAGCCATAAGATAGCTTTTCCTTTCATCCATGTCATACCTTTAGTTTTTTCAGTGATTTCTGTAAAGAAATGCTCTTTGTCATAGTACCCGAAAGAATGCAACAAAAAATTCTTACAATAATTTAATGTAAGTGCACATAACCTTAAATACCTCAATATAGGGAATGAATAAAATAGTAAATCACTCTGTGTGTACATGTATGAGTGTGTATAATTTTTATTTTATAATTTAGTAATTATACACTATAACTTAATCTTTATATTATGCCCTGAGATATAAAGAAATGTGAAAAATTTTTACATTCTTTTTATGAAGGTAGATATGTGGCCTATTAAGTTAGGATTTTGTTTTATATGAAAAGCATCATAGTGTAGTACAACCATGGACTACATGGCTGCAACAACTCATAATCTATGTGACTTTGTTGAATGTAGTAGAATGTTTGCAAAAATGGCGACAATAATGCCCCTCTCCTTAAATGCACACTTCCTTACAATGTAGGTTTACCACACCTTCTGTAGTGAGGTGTAATCTATTTTCCCATCCCTTATATCTCTATTTGCATTTTGATTTGCTTTGAACAACAGAATATAGAGTGTGTGGTATTGCTCAAGTTGCAGAGCCTAAGTCTTAAGTAAGAAGACTTGTGGTTCATATTCTCATCATGTTGGAACACTTCCATGAGACAATCCATCTTTAAAAAAAAACAAAAAAACTAGATCTAGCTCCCTAGGGATGAGTGTGCTGCAGAGGAGAACAAAGGAGCTGCAGCTGACAGCCAAAATCAACTGACAGTTATATATATATAACCATCTGAGACCATGTGGACCCAGTAGAGATGCCAGGTGTTTGAAGTTGCATGGGTGACCCCAGGTGAAACTGATAAAAGAACCACCCAGTCGAGCCCAGACTAAAGTGCTGACCCACGGAATCATACGCAAATAAACAGTTGTCTTTTTAAGTTTTGGGTGGTCTGTTATGCAGCAATAGATAACTGAAAAAGGCAGATTTCTTAAATTCTCTGAGGTTTAGTTTTCTTATCTGTAAAACCGGAGAAATAATAGTATCTACCTCATAAGTTGGTCTTGGGTCAATGCTTGAAAAATGCTTTTATCAGTGCCCAGTCAGTCCATAGCAAATATTCTATATATGATTGTCAGATACATAAATTTAGCAGAAAACGTATGGGAAAATGTAGGCAGAACAGAAAGCCATTGTCTCACATCAAGGACTGAATGCATCTGGACCAAGAGATAACGACACAGAACATTAAAAGCCTCCATAGCTCAATTTCCCATCTCTGTTTCTTGGCATCATATTCTCCCAGCAGTTTTTTCCACATAGCTACAAATATGGTTGCCAGCATGATTTGCATGAACAGAAATCTCAGCTATATAAAGAAAGTGTTTCTTGAGTATTCTCTTCACCTGACATTTTGAGGTACTACAAGAAAACATTTTAGAAATGATGAATGATTAAAACATCAAATGTCAGCTTTCAAGAATGACTAACAGTATATGTGTAATGCATTAATCTTGCTGCTTTGAATGCAACATTAAATATTATATAATTAATACAGTGATATCAATATTACTTAAGTTTTTTATTAATCAAAGATAGTTTAATTCAGATGTATAATCATGAAATTCATAGTATTGGAATCAGAGAATTTATAATTTAAATCATGATGACATAAACTATCACTGTACAAGTATTATAGAAAGAAAATGATAAATAATTGTGTCTATGTGGAATATTAATTTAATAGAAAAATATAGTTAAATTATTGAAATCTAAGGAATATTTACCATCCAATGATACATTGGGAAAACACACAAGCATAAAAAAGAGGAGGAACTTACAGAGAATATTTTAATTTTTTGTAACTACAAAGGTTAGATAAACCAAGAACATAGTTATAGTTCAAAGGTATAGAACAAAGATTTGGACATGACTATATAAGCACAGAAATAATTTCCTATTTTCCTGTTTTTAGCCTTCTCCCTCTTTCTGCTATAACATATTGAGCAAAACTATGCAAGACAGTCTTAAACAGTTCATAAAGGAAGATGCTCAAGTGGCCAAAAAACACATAAAAATAATCAACATCATTATTTACCAGGAAAGAAAAATTAAAAGCACAATAATATAACACTGCACATACACTAGACTAGTAATTCAAAAAAACTGACAATGCTAGGTGATGATAAAGTTGTAGAGCAACTGAGACTCATAAATTGCCAATGGAACCATAAACTACTTTACAAAACAGCTTGACAGCTTCTTAAAACTATGACCCATGCATTTCACTTCTAGTTATTTATCCAATAGAAATAAAAACAAGAACACTAAACACCTTAAATAAGAATTTTCTTAGTAGCTTTATTTGTAAGGGGGAAAATCTGGAAATAACCAACAATAGGTATCCATCAACGGAAGAATGAATAAACTGTAGCATATTAATAAAATATAATACTACTCTGCAATAAAAAGGAACAAACTGTTGATACATGCAACAATAAAGATGCAGAGATATCACTGAAAACCATTTTGGTGAGAAATAGAAATGGAACACAAGAAAGAACAGACCATCTGATTCCATTATTATGAAGCTCTTGAGTAGCCAATACACATCTATGATGATAGAAATAATATCTGGAAGCAGAAGGTGTAGAGGATTGACTGGAAGGGGCGTAAAGAACAATCTTGAAAGGGTGTGTGTTACATGGCTGTATGCATTTTTCAAAACTCATTGATCTATAGACTTATCTGTGCATCTTACCATATTTATATCTCATTAAAATAAATTATTGGAAAGAAAACAAGACATCATAAAAACCTATGAAAATAAACAAATAGTACTAGTTTTAGATTAGATTTTGGCTCTAAAGTGAAATTAATCCTTGGAGACTTCATTGGCCGTCGTCAAAGTGACCAGCATGATTGTAAACATGAATTGTGATGCATTGCTTCCTCATTCCTGTTAGGTGACATGATTCTTAGGTGGAAGTCCTCAAGAAAGCAGGATAAGAGAGTAGACATATTCCATGTGCCCATTTTTATTTTTACAAATAAATCAACTCAGATACTGTTTCATTAGCATTATGCTTTTCTATACTCATAATGTTCAGGCCATTAAATATTGAAAAGATCGATAAATGATGATTTATTTGAGCCATTACAATGACAGAATTATCTAGACAAACCCTTTCTGTTTAAAGCCTGTCATAAGATTCATCAGTTTTCTCACTTAATCTGTCACTCACTTGGTGTAATTGGTAAATAATTTATAATACCTTTCTTGTAATTCATCTTATCACTGTTTCATTGGTTTTCAACTTTATATCATAATTATATTAACCCATTAAGTGTTAAACTTCTAAATATCTACCAGTACTGATCAACTGTTGTAGATAGTGAGATATGCAGTAATTATTAAATTTATTAGTTTAAATGTAATTGGTTGGTTCATAAACATATAACTGTGTGGCAGTCTGATGACTGAGAGATGTGATTAGTGTATTTTACATAGATTGTATGAAATATTGAGATAAGCTAGCTGTGTTTTGCTTATGATACCTGGGAGCCAACAACAGACTTTGCTATATGGGAGATAAACTTATAGATGAGAAGAAAATCTGCTGTATTTTAAGTGGTCCATTAAATCCACCACTAGACTGCAAATTGAAATAGCATCAGTGAGCAACCCCCTGAAGTAAAATGATCTGAAATCTATGATAGCAAAAGTAACAGGTTTCTGTCATTAATAAATGCATAATAAAGGCATGGGAAGGTAAAGTTATAGCAGTGGAGGTAAAATACAGGAAAATGTGTTCTTATAGGTGCTTGACCTACCATTTTACAAAGAACATGATTCAAAGTAATCATATTTCAAGCTCCAGAAGAGTCCATAAAACATTACTTTCATCTCTTAAAACATACAGTTATGTAAGTTTTCTTTGTTATTATTTTTATTTCTGTCTATAAGTAGATTGCTTGTATCCAAAAGAGTGCTATCAATACACAATAGGGAAAAATAAAACTCTTGCTTTTATCTGCTTGCTCAAGTTATCCCTATTTACAGTTATATTTTAATATATGTTTCCAGTATGTACCTAGAATTTTCGATGAAGGATGAAGCAAATACAAAACAAAACAAAAAAACCCAAACCCCAAACTATATTTATATACACACATACATACATACAAACAAACTAATGCAAGTGCATATCCATACACATATTCTCAGACATGTATTAGTTTGTCTCCTGAGGAGGTACTTATTTTTCCTCTGCGTGAAAAATATATTCACTTAATGATTACCGAGGAGCAGTGGAGAAAATTACTTATAAAGAACCAAGATGCCTTCCTAGAGGGCAAGAACAAAGACTTTATTACCTTTCTCCTGAAATGTTTATTTTTTTAAGCATGTGAGTATGAACCACACTGCTCAGTAATGAGTCCCCTGATAGAAAAATCATGATATAAAAACAAATGAAACCCATGGACTTGATCCTGCAGAAACAGACTAACAGTTGTGAGTATGAATCTACATCTATGACATGGTCGACACTAGGATCTAACATAGTCCAAGCTTCCTGTGGGAGTTTAAACTTAAATAGAACTAGGTTGAAATGTCAGGCCAAGTGTTATATGAACATTCTCACCTAATCATACCACTCTATGACTGGTAAGGAGAATTTTTTTCTTTCTACACTTTGACAAACTATTAGAGGTGGTGATCATTTACAGTAATTGTTTGTGACTAGAGGAGACTGCTGCAGCCTCATTGGAGGCTACAGGTGACAGAGGTAGCAGTGGTCATCAGTGAAGCATTTCTTGAGACTTCTGCTTAGCTGTCTCCAAGTCAGGGGGCACAGCACAATTGGTGGTTGTGAAATACTCCAGGCTCAAAACATAGGAACAAGCATGACTGATTTTTTGAATAGGAGTCAGTATTCAGGTGTCTCCTTGAATTGTCATAGGAAGCAGAAAGTCAGGCAGGAGAGGAGAACATTACAGGGTAAATGAGACTGAAAACCATCTGTAAAATACTTTGGAGCTCAAACTGGAAGAGTAGAATACATTCATTACTGATAAAGTTAGTAGAATCTTCCTAAGTTCCTACGGTGTATATTTAATTCATGAAACCTATCTTCTCCAAAAGATGGCTGAGAAGGCTCATATTAATTTTTTTGTAATTCAAAAAGTCTACTTATTATAGAGCAGTGTAAACTTTGATATACTTGGCAACAATAACCAAATAAAGGGAAGCTGCCTTTCTAGAACAAAACCATTACTGGAGTATAGACTGGTAATAATACTTACCACTAGGCACAGCTGAAATCCGCAGATGTTTTATGTCCTCTACAACTAAGAATAATAAAGAAGGAGTTAAAAATGATTTCTGAAAGTTAACCTCTAAGTCCCCGGAAATGAACAAGCTGTTATGCTTAATTAGGCAAAAACTCTTGCCATAAAATGCCTATCTTCCTTTAGCTACATGATATGTGTGCTAATTAATAATCAAAGTACAGCCTGAAGGAAGTTTGGTACAATAATTTGTTCAAGTAAAAGTGGAATTTGAAATGTGCTGTCAGTTCTAATTGAGTTATGACAAAATCCCCAGAATGAAGATTTTTTTAAAAAGCAGTTCAAATTTAAAAGAAATCTTTTAACAAGAAAGTAAAACTGTCTAAAAAGTAGCTTTATAAAATATATACTAGAACTTAATTTTTCTAACTTATTGTGATCAACAGGAACTTATTATTTTTCAGGAAAATCATAATGAATTAATGACAACAAATAGTATAACGTAGGCTGAAGAGCCATAGCAGCCGTAATCACTCATCTGGAGTGGCTCTTTCCCTCAAGGGGCAGATAAGTTGGAATACTTTTGGCACAGAGCATTGTCTGAGATGCTATCAACAGTTACCTTTGATTCAACTGCATAAATATTATTTTGTGCTCAGATTGTCCTGAGTGATGTAATGAGGAATTTTAGGAAAGAGTATAATATGTTGTCCATTCAAGAAAATTATTTTCTTCTTAAGAAAAAGCACTTTCAAATATAAATCATTTGCTAATGATGGAAAAACACAATACGTGTCTAACCATACCACAGTATGGTTAGAATTGTTAGAGTAAGTTAGGGTTTTTGGTGGTATCATAGTCAATTAGGTGAGACATTAATGAGGCCTGGAAAGATGTAAATTACTCATATACCAGAAGAGTGGGGCATATATGAAACAGTGGATGAAAACATTGACCGTAAAGAAGAAAATGAGTAAAGAATGTGAGATAACTCTCTGGACTTGATGAACACCTTTAATTAGGAAAAATGAGAAGTAATTTTGAAAGGATATTTTGAAATTCTTTCAAAGCCTATCTCAGCAACTTCTAATGGGGGAGCTTCTGAAAAAGTATGTGTGCATAAAATAGCAATAATTTTTATTCATTTATTTATATTACTTTAATAAAGCTAATTATTAAACATAGTCTGCAATATGGAACTTAATGAACCTCATCTCCTGGTATTCATATTCCTCTATAATCCTCTCCCAAATCAAATAGGGTCAACCTGTGTAATCCATAGAGTATTGCAAAAATGATGATGTGCGATTCTAAGACCATATGATAAAAGCCCTTATGCTACCTTGTGTTCTAAGGAATCACTCACTGTGGAGATATCATGAGGACACTCAACAGCCTTATGCAGAGGCCCATGTGACATGGAACTCTTACCATGTGCTAAGAGTCGCTAAGGAAGTGAGGCTTCCTCTTAATAGCCATATGTGAAAACCCCCTTGGACAAAGGTTCTCTAGCTTTGTCAAGCCCTGAGTTGACTGCAGTCCCAGCTAACATCTAGATTGCAGTCACCTAAGAGATAGAACCACCCAGCTAAGTCAACTCCCAAATACCTGACCCTCAGAAATGGTGAGATAATAAATGTTGTTTAAGCTGCTCAATTGTGGGGTAATTTGTTATGCAGCAATAGGTAACAAATGAAAAAACCTTTGTCTTAAACATTAGTGGCAAATGAATGCAAAAAGGAAATAAGGAAGTGCCAACCCTCTATGTCTAGTATACTAAATATACTAAATAATTGCTGATAATTGATGACTTTTTTTCCTCATTAAAATATTCTAAGGGCTAATGAATTTAGGCAATTACATGTGTTTCCCTTGTATAGATTCAGTGAAGAGATTAAACAAGGAGTTACTAAGAAAAGTTATCTAATATCAAAATCAGAGATACCAGTTATCCAATATTAATATGGTCAGCATATTCCCAGAGCACCTGAGCCACTCCTGTATGCTATCTTGACTATCTTGGCTAAGTCAAGGTTTGTTGATCTTAGGTAAATGCTAACCTGATGCTTTAAACCAGGGATCCCCAATCCCCGGGCCTCGGACTGGTACCCAGTCTGAGGCCTGTTAGGAACCGGGCCGCACAGCAGGAGGTGAGCGGCGAGAAGGGCAAGGGGAGCTTCCTCTGCAGCTCCCCATTGCTCGCATTACCGCCTGAACCATCCCTCTCCCCTCCCTCCCCGCCGCCCCCCGCCCACCCCCGTCATTGGAAAAATTGTCTTCCATGAAACCAGTTCCTGGCGCCAAAAAGGTTGGGGACTGCTGCTTTAAACAACTCTAATATTCAACTAATATTAATTGTCACATTTGAAGAAATATGAATATTCTTTATTCTGAGACAGAATAATGTGCTGCTTGAGCAGGTGGTAAAATTCTGGAGGGGATGAAAATATGCTTAACTCAGAAACTATTTTACTTATTAAAATTCCTCTTCACTGACATTTATTGTAATTTCATCAGAATAACTACAGTGCTGACAAGTTTTAAATAGCATGGAATCCGCTATTAGAGGTTTTGAAATTCTGAATACAAAATTAAAACATTGCAAGTTTTACAGAGAGTTTTCATGTTTTACTTCAAAGTCTTATTCATTTAATCAACCTGATTCTTAGTTGTGAGGGAGGAGAGCCACTTTCAATTATACATTAATTTTTATTATGTGCTTTCACATAGAAGGATGATAAGAAGAGAAGTAAAATAATCTCCCTCTAAATATGGAGAGAATGGGCATTCTTCCTGTCTTTCAAAGAAAAGAAAATTCTCCAAGACAGATTATGGGTGCTATCGGCATCGCTTTTTCTAATACTTCACAGCTTCTCACATTCCATATCAAAATAGGCTTAGTTATTTTTTTGAGTGAGTTCAGTTATATTCATTTATTTCATATCCTTTCTATAAGAGAAACTAGAGGTAACTAATATTTTAGTATTCACAGTATCCTATCTTTCAAGTGTAAAAATGAAAATTAGTGGCAAGAAATTATTCCTATTCCATCCTTTTCTAGCCAGCATTTTTTTCCCAAGAGCTTCCTAGTTAAGTACCTGGTTGCATAAAACTATAAAATTTAACAATCAATGCTCAAGTAGAAATTAACACATTTAGAGCCTATAGCCACTTAGAGTCATGAGAAAGAATTGGTCTATGTACATTTAATATGTTTTTTTGTGTGTGTGGGATCTTAGTTCCCCGACCAGGGATCGAACCCATGCCCCCTGCATTGGAAGCACAGAGTCTTAACCACTGGACAGCCAGGGAAGTCTCTAATATGTTTAAATGGGATATCCTTATGAGTTGATGAGTTAGTATATACGTATCCCATTTAGAATTTGGTATATATTTCAATTTTTAATTTAATTTATCTTTACATTGTGGGTAAATGCATATAAAATAAGGCAGAAATTATAATACAGGTGTCTATAATAGCTTTTATAGAGAATTTAGGAATATAAGTAAAATTAAATTAATTGTTAGGCATATTCAAATTTTCTCTCAATATGTTGGATTAAGTATGCATCAATGGATTGGGCTAAGAGAAAAACGTAGATCTCATATTCATGCACTAAAGAATAATAGAAAAACTGCTACTTGAATCAAGTCATTGCCCTACTTACACATAACATGGAGAGAAGACCTTTGAAAAGAACACGTAAAGTTCACTGGAAAACAACAAAATTTAATCAGAGATGAAAATATTATGGAAATCAAATCATTATAAATTTTAAAATACTACAAACTCTTTGCATTCTTGATCAATATATCTTTACTTTTAGTAAAGCTTTCATGTAATTATAATGTAATATAATTGTATCCTTACAACAATTAGAAAATGTGTTTGTTTCTTAAAGTTCTTTTGTATATTGTATATATGTATTTGTATTCTTCAACAAGAAATCCAGAGACTGGCATCAATAGAAATGAAATATAGGGTCATCTGAGCTCTCTGAAATGAACACAAGTATCATTTATATGGCTATAGTTTGACAAGAGAGAAGAAATGCCTGAGGGAGCAATAAAATATCTTTTAAAAACAGAGGCTAATGAATTGCTTTATTGGTTACATGTATACTAAATGATGGGATAAAATGCTACATCTCTTATTTAAATTGGTCAGTTCACAGAATATGTAGAAAATTATTTTTTATATTTTTAATGCTTTCATATAGTTAAAAAGGTAGAGGATGAGAGTACTAAATTTTTAACAGTGGAAACAAAATCAGTCATTATTGAAAGGCAATTTCATCCCATAAAGTTAATTTCAATCACACGGGGAGACAGAGAGGAGAGAGAATGCTATCATTAAATAAATGACAATACTGTAGTAGGTTCCAAACTCAAAGATGTCTTCAATATTCTGAACCATCATTCAATTACATGCAATATAACTAGCAATATAAAAAGTAACCTAATTACTCTTGTATTTATTTTGTCTCAGAACCAAATTTTATTTGAGAAAAAGAAAGTTGAAAACTAGAATTTGGGCTGAGACTTCAGGATAATTTCTATTTATTACAATGCAATTGACATAAAGTGGTAAATTATTAGACATTTTGTATCTGCTTTACTTTTAGAAATTAAAAGGTTACCACCTACAATGCTATTAAAGTTTCAGTATTTGTCATCTACTCATTAGAAAGTAAACACACATTTTAAGGTTATTTCAGTTCTAAAGAGGTGAAATACAAGCTGCTGATGCATTCGATAAGGCACAATTTCTTTTTCATAAGCAATTTTTACTTAGAAGTACTCTTTAGTTTCTAGTTCATTTTTACAGAAAGGAAATAAAGCAAAAAATAACAATAAAAATTATAACCTCACTGATTCACAATATTGCTTATATTTTGGTTAGAAGAATGAAACACATTCTATGATGATACAAATGATCCTTCTATCATAGTTCAATAATGGCAAGTTTATTTGAAGTAAATTATTTTTAGGTTATGTTGTTTAATGAAAAATTCAAGAATACTCTCTTCTTGGTCAAACCTAATCTGAGAATTACATCTAGAAAAGAATTATATAAATGATGTAACCCCTGATTTATAATAATACACTGAGATATTTATCAAGAAAAATCATATAATGGTAGAATATTTAATTTAGAAGCCATCATAATACAAAATACCTATTAATTCATGACCCAATATAGGTATACTCACTATCCTGCAAATGGAAGAGAGTCCTCTATCTACTGCTAGAAAATCTCTGGTAACTAAGAACATATTATGATACAAGTCCAGTGTCCAGAGGTTAGGTTCATTGTTTAACTTGAACCAAAGTCTGCCTTTACCTAACTCCCAGATTTAGACTTAAGTATTATTTCTGGAAGAATATTAAATCTACTCTCTCCTTTGTATACCATTTCTTTTAATAGTTGAGTGTACTCATCTTCATTTAATGCGTCTAGCTCATGAATTACTTTTAAATGACCTGATTTCTGAGCTCGCTTACTGTTTTCATGTTTAACTTTATTCTGATTTGTAAATGTTTTTAAAATGAGACATTTAAAAATGTTTATTTCACCTAACAAGATTTTTAATATATTACTCTATGCTTTGTAGGTAGACTTTAGAGATTATAATCCAAAATTGTCTTGAGTTTGGTCTTTCACACAATTATTTGGTATTATTAATAAACTGATTTATTAAGTCACTCAATAATTCAGACCTCCAAAGTTACTACCACAAATTATTTAAAATGTTACCATGATGCAGTATACTACTTGAGTTTATTATAAAATTGTAACATTTTTTTTTGTATATAAGCATTTCTTTTATTATCAGTTTGTAAGGATACATATTAAGAAATATAGATATGAATCTGGTAACAGTAATTTGACATACATTCACAAAAGCTTCCTGGGAGCTTTGGAGTCCAGGTAGACTTGTGAAACCTCAGTGCAGAGACCAAGACTGTGGAGGGACATTTTGAGAAGTCAGGGTTACAAACAAGTGTCTGGCTTGCCCACCCATGGTCCTGGCTACAGAAATGGAAACTTCTCCATATCTCTGTGGACTGCCACAGCCCCATTTGGCCTTGGATCTAACACCAGTACCACATACTAAAGATCTAGGAGGAGTCATGCCGACTGCGTGTTGGGCAGTCGAGACTGAATGTGGAATGGTTATGATCTTTTCAGGTTCTTCAACAGTTACATATGAACAATATTTTCAAACATGCAAGGTTCCAAATAATTGGATTTTTTTAATACTTACAGTACCCTTACTTAGGTACTCTGAGGGGAGAGCAGGATGATGCATGGGGATGGGGAGGATGGTGCTTTCTGAGCCCCACTAGGCAATTGATCAGTCCTCAACCCCCAGCAGCTAGATATTTTGGAACTGAAGCAGCTGAATTTCATGATGGGGAGACCACTGGCCTCTTGGTACTTCACAAGCCTCTCAGCTTCCTGGAGCACAGGTGCTACCAAGGACCAGAATAATGGAGAAATTTCCCAAAATTCACTGGCCATACATTAATTCTCAGGGGCTATTTTCCTGTGCAGTGGTAAAAATTATTGGCAAGCCAAAACAAATACAAGCAGAGCTATTAAGGGCTCACTTATACTATTCAAGAATGAACTTGGATAGTCCTGCCAAGTTAGAAACACATCCAGATACTTCTGGTTGAGGAGAAAGGGAATATGGAATGGATAGTAGAAGTTATAAATAGTAGGAGATATAAATACCTTATGAACAATTATAGAAATGAGGAATGTAGCAAATATGCTTTGTTATATACGTATTTGTGTTCATTAACCCTTTTCCCCTGTCCTCTATCTCTACTATTTTTTGTAAAAGGTATTAGGAATGGTTGGTTATTAGAGTACACAATATTCAAGTGAGATTATGGCTGCACTAAAGAAGAATTACATCATCCCAAAATGGATTCAAGTTACAGGAATTGTGAGGCGCTATATTGATGAGTGAAACTGTGTCTTTCCTCTTTGGAGAAAAGGTGTGTCTTCATTTGTAAAAGGGATATTTAGATCTTATTAGACAGACATATGATGCTGTGGTTTAGGAGGATGGATAAGAATGAAACCAGTCTAAGAGGTGAATAGTACCAGAGAGTCTGTTGATATTTCACCACAATTATTATTTCTTTCTAGGCCCTCCCCAGTGTCACAGCAGTTGGAAGATTAGAAACTAAATTTTTTGCCAGAATATTTACAGTTTAGGACTTACCAGCAAGAAGAACATGTGGAATGTAGTGGGTAAAGAAGAGACCATTACAGCTCCAGCAGTGGTAGTCAGGCAAATGGGCTTCCGCACATGGAAGAAGTAGGGTTTTATCTTCCTGTGAATTACACGTTTTTGTGCTGTACGCAGCCGGGATCATTGAAGGCAACTTTCAGCAATTCCATACCTTCTGAATTCCTGAATACTAGCAGATGTGTCTCTAAACTTTATTCCTCCAGCTCTTTCAACTGTTTTTTAAGCCTCGAATTCATGATATGGAACCTCCTTCTGCTTAATGTGCCTAGATTATTTTCTGTTTTCCTGAAGAAAACCCAGTGATACTGGAAATCCAGTATTACTTGAGGAAAACTCCCTTTCTATTTTGCTCCCCTCCACGAATCCTTAGAATTGTTTACTGGACACTGAAAGCCTACAGAAAAATTTACCTGGCTTTGTAGAAGCTTTTGGCCTTGTTCCCCATTCTCTATATTGCTCAGAATTTAGCACTGTTCTGTGAAAAAACTGATCATACATTTCAGGCACTTGCATTTTCCTGGTTTTTCAAAAGAATCACTAAAAGCTCTATTGGTCTTTCTTTTCTCTGTCAAAGGCCCAGAATCTTCACCCAGAATCAGATGTACTAAGGGGAAAAGTATGCTAGTAATTTTCTGCTCACCTAAGGATGGTTTTGCTTCTCTGGATTTTTTTTAATCTGGTTCCCATTCCTTCTGTAGTTCTCAGATGCCTTTTAAATTTTTATTTATTTATTTATTTATTTTTGGCTATGTTGGGTCTTCGTTTCTGTGCGAGGGCTTTCTCTAGTTGTGGCAAGCAGGGGCCACTCGTCATCGCGGTGCGCAGGCCTCTCACTATCGCGGCCTCTCTTGTTGCGGAGCACAGGCTCCAGTCGCTCAGGCTCAGTAGTTGTGGCTCACGGGCCTAGTTGCTCCGTGGCATGTGGGATCCTCCCAGACCAGGGCTCAAACCCGTGTCCCCTGCATTGGTAGGCAGATTCTCAACCACTGCGCCACCAGGGAAGCCCCCTCAGATGCCTTTTAAAGCTCTGCTTATGTTTTGTAATGTAGCTATTTTTTCCCCCTGCCACAGGAGCACTGGCAAACAACTGAACTGCCTTACAATGTAGTGAACTTTCTGTTACCAGGAATGCTAAATTGCAAACTGGATAAACGTGTTAAGACATTTGACATGGAGGAATGGGATTATGATCTTGATTATGGAGAGTTAATCTACTCTAAACTTGGTGTGTGTTTTCAAGGTTTCCAATCTGTGGCTCTATGACCATATTTCTAAAGTAATAACTATATTGCTACAAGTTATTAGCAGCATTGCATATCACATGTGTATGTTTGTGTATTTACATGTAATAGAGTTGAATTAATTTAATCTTGCTGGTGTTATTTTCTCTTCTTATAAATTAATTATACAAATCTTTCAAGAAAATCAAAGATGTGTGCACAGGATATTACATGTTTGGAAATCAAGACAGCACATGTTGATTTGAGAAGGCGGTGGTCTTAAATTTGAGCTTGCATCAGAATCACCTGGGGGGATTGTTAAAACATAGATGGCTAAACCCACCCTAGAGTTTCTGAATCAGTACATCTGGAGTGGGGTCTGAAAAGTTGCACTTCTAACAAGTTCTCACATTAAGGCTGCTACTGGGGAACACAGTTTGAGAATCACTGGTATCAAAACATAAAACAATTGCATGATTGTACTTCTTTTATTTTGTGCTTTATGTAAACGTGAACTATGAAAAGTGCAAGTGAGGGCAGAATGGCCCCCATAGCTTCCAGTTCTGCTCTATAATTTCCACTTACAAATGGCCTGTCAAGTTGGTTCTATGATCAGCAATTTAAATGTTGACGAGACATTTTTTCCCTCACTGCTGTTCTCAGCTATGCCAGCTTGGCACTGTAAGCAAATCATTTTGTCAGTCTACGTGCAACACACATTACTTTCTTTTTCTCCCCGTCACTGTATCTTCCTCCAATAATTTACTGTAAAACTTGCTGGTTACCTCTGACGGGAATAGCAGCAGCTCAGGTCATCCGTCAAACCGGAGCTCTGTGTCAGCACCTTCTCAAATAATATAAGGTGATTCTCATATGACATAACCATCAGAATGCCACAAAGAAGTCACAGTTGTCATCTTGTGTCATAAACCACAGGAAATCTCAGTGAGCCTTCTAGTACCTGCCAAGACTAGTATTAAAGAGACAGGAAGATGGAAAGATAACATGGCTACAAATGGCAGGTAAATATGTCTTTCAATATTAAAATGCATACATTACAGCATCTATATTATGGCCACTGTTGTTACAATTATGTCACCATTTTCCTGATTTCTAGAAGTGAAATTTACATAAGGCATAATATTCTCAGAGATAATTCTCATGTGGAAAATACGTTTTTAAATTACAACTACTCGTTTAAGCTTAAAGGGTTTAATTTATTTCAATAGATAAAAGTAATAAAAATGTGATTGTTTGGGGCTCATTGCTCAGGTACATATATTCCTGACTAGAAAATAGCCTTTGTTTTGAATTTTCCACCTCAATTATATTTGATAAATTTTATTAGTCAAGTTTTATTTAATTGTAATTTGATAATTAAAAGAGAATAAGATATTTATCTGTGTTTTCTTCCTTTACATTTACCTGTTACTTTTTTCTTTTTAATTTGGCATTATTTCCAAACTAGTTAAAGAAAGAGAAAAAAAATCTAGGGGTTTTTGTGTTTGATTCCATGGAGGACATGTTTGCCCATGCTTTGTAAACATGAGGAACATGTTTTCCAAACTCAGTGGATAGGTACTATTAAAAAGAAAGAAAGGAAGAAAGGGAGGGAGAGAGGGAGGAAGAAAAAGAGAGAGAGGGAGGGAGGGAGGAAGAAAGAAAGAAAAGGGGAGGGATGGGGAGGGGAGAGGAGGGGGTTAGAAGGAAAGAGAAGGAAGGAGAGAGGGAAGAAGGAAGGAGGAAAGGAAGAAAGGAGGAAAGGGAGGAAGGAAAGGTGG
This sequence comes from Balaenoptera physalus, assembly GCF_965194825.1. NCBI lineage: Eukaryota > Metazoa > Chordata > Mammalia > Artiodactyla > Balaenopteridae > Balaenoptera > Balaenoptera physalus. Next base: position 56,229,630 of record NC_138883.1, on the reverse strand, counting down.
AAGGAAGGAAGGACAGGAGGGAGGGAAGGAGGGAGGAAGGAAGGAAAGAAAAAAGAAAAGCAAATGAAAAGAAAAGAAAAGAAAAAAACAGCAAAAACTCCCATGACAAAAAATAGTGCTGGGCAACATATGAATTATTAAAGTTGCAGAGAGTGAAACAGATATGAAATGCAATTTTAATGTAAAAATAGACTCCTGAGATTTCTCCATCTTATCATAATGCACAAGGAAAAGGGGGAGCGAGGGGAGGGAAGCATGGGAAGGGAGGAGGGAGGGAGGAAGGAGAAGAAAGAAAAGAAAAATAGAAAAAACTCCCCATGACAAAAATAGTGCTGGGCAACATATGAATTATTAAAGTTGAAGAGAGTGAAACACTTAGATTTGAAATGCAATTTTAATATAAAAGTAGACTCCCAAGATTTCTCCATATTATTAATGATCAAATTTAGATTGAGCCTCTTTGTCTCTTAACCTTTCTGTAATTTTAATTTCTTTGCCATGTTTGCTATAAAGGCTGTACAATTAGCTGAACATATTTTCAAGGTTTCCAATATATTTTGTTGGTGGTTGTTTTCCAATATTTTTTCATCATGGTTTTAATCTCAAAAGGCTCTTTCATATCCTTTATACTCTATATGGCATAATTTTTTTTATTTTAAGGATGTAATTCCTCTCAGATATTTTTAGCATATTTGTTAGGGGTTTTTATTTGTATTGTTCTTTTTTTCTTCATTTCCTACAATGCTTATTAAATCACTTATGTTCTTTATTTTTGAAATTATCTTCCTTTTGATATGTTTTTCTTACACATGCCTAATTATTATCATCGATATTTATATTTAAAAGAGAGGAAATGGATAATTGGCTGGGCTTCCTGTGCTGTCTGATTAGTAGGATTGTTTCTTGATATATTTTTCCATAGGTAGTGCATCAAGAGAAGTAAGCTAAATTATGCTGTAGTGACAAGCATTAATTTTAGTGGCTTGACACAAAGATTTATTCCTTGCTCGTGTTAAATTTCCATCTGGAGTTTCTGTCTAAGGTTTGTTTTAAATTGTCCTCACTTTGGGACTAGTGCTGCCACAGCAGTTACTATTTGGATTTTTATTGGCCATCATGGCAGAAAGAAAGATAGCACTAATGACTCCTCTGTCAACAGTTAAATGCTCCAACCTGGAAGTGGTGCTAATTGTCTAGAACCAGTAACAGGGGCCACATTCAACCACAAGAAGGCCACAAATTGCAATCCTATCATTTGCTCCTTTAAAATCAGAGGATAAAGACAGAGATTTATAATAGTGATTAATCACTACTATAGGTCAGAATTTGACAAGGAGCTCAAGGCATGATAGAATGCGATATGTTGCATTTAGTTGAGAGGCTTCAATTATGATGCTTTAGTTGAGAGGCTTCTGTAAGGAAGTCAACTTTCTAAGTGCTGGAATGAGGAAGGATTTTCTCTAGGAGACAAAATCTACACTAGATCCTCAGCTTTCTCCAGATTCTGTAATCAATTGCATTAAAGAAAAATGCGTTGCTAGTTTTCCTAAATGTCAATTCTCATTGCCTCGATTCTGTATATGAATGAGTGGAAGAAAGGGATTGGAGGTGAGCTCTGTTTTCATTCCTAACTTTTACGCTTGCACAATTTTGTACGTGATGAATCAGAGCCAAGACCACGTTAGGGTGTCAGTGCAAGGGCTGCATTGCAGTTTCTCTTGCACATCCTCATAGCTTACATTAAACAGTAACTTTCTATGAATTTCAGCCAATAAATATGCTCCATCTAACTTATCATTTGAAGAAATTCCCTGTTATAGGTTGATTCTTACCTATTTTTACATTTTAGTCTGAATAAGGTTTCAGGAGGGAAAGTCATATGTGTCTAGTATCTCTGTCTGAAAGGAGAAGCTAAAGTGTGGGATGTTTTTTTGGTTTGGCTTTGTTATTTAATTTTTAAATAAATATTTTATTTTAGAATAATTTAGTTTTATAAAAAATGTTATGAAGACAGAGAGTTCTCATATACCCATACCCAGTTTCCCCTATTAACATTTTATTTTAGTATAGTACATATATTTGTCACAATGGATGAACCAATATTAATATATTATTGTTAACTAAAGTCCATACTTTAAGTAGATTTCCTTAGTTTTTATCCCAATGTTCTTTTTTCTGTTCTAGGATCCCATCCAGGATACCGTGTTACATTTAGTTGTTTTGGCTCCTTGTGCTCCTGTTGGCTGTGACATTTTCTTAGATTTTCCTCATTTTTGATGATCCTGGCAGTCTTGAGGAATACTGGTCAGATATTTTGTAGGATGTCTCTCTCATTTTTTTTTTTCTGTTTTTTCATGGTTAGACTGGGGTTTTTGAGAGGGGTATCTCAGAGAAAAAGTGTCATCTTCACAATATATCAAGGGTACATATTATCAACATGCAGTCATTGTTGATGCTAACCTTGGTGACCTGACTGAGTAATATTGGTTAAGTTTCAACACAGTAAAGTTACTTTTTTCCCGCTTTCCACACTGTACTCCTAGGAAGGAAGTCACTCTGCACAACCTACACTTAAGGAATGGGGAGTTAACCATCACCATCATGAGGGTGAAGTAACTACATAAATTTAGAAATGCTTTGCACAAAATATTTGTCAATCATTTATTTATGTAAGTGTGGACTCATAGGTATCAATTTATGTTTTACATTATGATTCAATAATACTTTTTAAAAATCATATTTTTCCAGCTTTGGTCAATGGGAATTCTGTAGTTGGATCCTGGGTCCCTTTTCTATATCCCTATCATTGTGTGTATATGTGTATCTATGTGTGTGTGTGTGTTTTCTGTTTCTAACCTTGCTCTTATTTTCTGGTACTCTAAGGTGTCCCAGGTTCATCTTGCATATTTATTACTCCATTCTGAGAATCAGCTATTTCTCGAAGCAGCCTTGGCTCCTTTAATTGAAGAAAGGTATTAGAAATCAAGATCTGGAAAACAGATGTGCTTATTATGACTGGGGCCATAGATTCTAGGCCCTCTTAACTGACAGAAAAATATATATATATATGTGTATATACCGACCCATGAATGTACATATTATCTATCTCTCTATCTACGTAATAATATGGGTGTATCCACCTGTATTGATATTAAACTAAACATGGGTTCATAATGATGTCTTGACCTCTAATCTCTTAACACATGGATCATACATGGCTTAGTCCCTTGGTTGTCTGTAACCTTAGACTCCAACAGTGATAAATTCTGATTCTTTTACTTAATGTTTCAATTCCAGAATACATGAATAGTGTTTTCAGAATTGTTAACCCATACCCTCATGGGAAGAAATTTTATCAACTACCGAACAGTGCTTACGTGCAGTTTATTTTTCCTTTAGTTTTACAGACTCAATTTATTTTCAAAGTTACTTAGATTAGCATCTTTTTCTCTCACTCCTTTCAGTGAGGTCGTTTCATATATTTGTAAAAAAGGTTCATTTGTTAAATCTGCATTCTGTCCTGTGATACTTCAATGCCCTAAATATTTTTTTTTAAAATTTGCATATACTATGGTTTACTCTTGGTGCTGTAATGTTCTATGAATTTTGACAAATGTGTGATATAATTTGTCTATCATTACAGTCTTATTTCTTGACTTTCTATTCTGTTCCATTGATCTACGTGTCTGTTATTTTGCTAATACAACTTTGTCTGTATACTGTAACTTTACAGTAAATCTTGAAATCTGGTATTGTGAGTCCTTCAACTATGTTATTTTTCAGTATTAAGCTATTCTAGGTCTTTTGTCCTTCTTTGTACACTTTAGAACATTTTGTAGAGTTCTACAAAATAGGTCACTAGGATTTTAGTTGATATAGGATTCAATCTATTAATCAAATTCTAGAAGATTGACATCTTATAATATTGAGTCCTCCAATGCATGAACATGGAATATTTCTCAATTTGTTTAGAATTCCCTATTACTTTAATCTGCATTTTGTAGATATATCCTATATGTACTATTGTTTATATTTATATCTCAGCATTTTATTGGTAATTTTATATAGTATTTTTAAAAATTCTGTAGTTTAATGCCAATATATTTGAAAGGAAATGACTTTTGTAGATTGATTTTGCATGCTGTGACTTGCTATACTGACTTATTTTCCAGTATTTTTTGAGTAGATTCTTTGGGAGTTTTCTACATAGATGCTCATGTCATTTACAAAACAAAATAAACCGAAACAATTATTTCTCTTTTTCCAGTTTGTATAGTTTCTAGGAATTGCAGTATGATGTTGATTGGTAATGATGAGAGAAAACATCCTTGCATTTTTTTCTGAATTTAGGAAAACTTCTCCAGTCTGTCAACTCAAACTGTAATGGTAGCTGTAAAATTTTAGTAGATGCCCTTTATCAAATTAGGGAAATTAACTTCTATTCCTATTTTGCAGAGAGTGTTTATCAGGAATAAGGATTGCATTTTGTCAAATGTTTTTTCTACCTCAATTAATATGTTCATATGAGTTTTATTCTTTAGCTTATTGACATACTGGGTTATACTTATTGCACTTTAAACATTGAAATTAATTGCATTAATGGGATAGATCTTGTTTGTAGTGTCTAATAATTTTTGTATTAATTTTGCTAAACATATTTCAGCTTTGATTCTCTGCATTCATCTGTGTCTCTAGAGTTTGGGTAGTGATTTACAATCTCAGTCCTTGAATGGGTCTAAGAAAAGTAATTGATTTTTAGTGTTTCCCTCTTTTTCTCATTGTTAGGATGAAAATGATGACATCTAGGTCTTTACATGTTGGAGTTAAAACCAGTAACCTCCCCTTATGCCCCCCACAGATAAAAAAAAAAATAGTATCTTAATCCTCACAAATTATTGAATAATTGCACTCCCCTAAAATGGTTTATGTGAAATTATTTACAGATTAATAATATTTCCTCTTCCAGCTTCTCCATAGTCACAGGGTTAAAAAAAAACAAAATTTTTTTGTTTCTTTTTCTTTTTCCATATTGCTCACTCTTCTATACCTTTTGTTTTAAGTGAAAATATCTAAACAAACAAACAAAAAAATCAGTTAAATATGGTCAAGAAAACCAATCAGTAGTGCCACCAGAAACAATGTATTATTGTCAAATTATAAGTAGGTCTCTAGACATAGAATTCTCTCCTCAGTTCATACTCAGCCATGTCATTTATTACATGTATAAGTGCTGATAATATTTGCCAGTGAAAGTAAATGAGAGATTATTCTAGCATACCTGTGTCAAATCTATCAATATATCATAAAATATATAGGTAAGAAGGAATGATAAGTCTAAGATAACAAAATTAAATTTAGCTGGAGTGTCCTCTCTAGTATTCCCTCCCAGTGACAGTTACTAACAGTGAAAGAAAAGAAAATCAAATTCAGTAACATTCAACAGGCTATTAAAGCATCTTCAGTTTCAGTAAAATGTCCTCTGCCTGCATGCATCATTTCATAGAATTCTTAACTACATAAAAAATATAGCAGTATAATTATTTTTATAGTATTGTAAGGAACCTGAGGACCCAAGAGATTACTTTTTGTGCCTCAAAGTCAAATAAGTAGTATTAGAAAAAAAATTGGATCTATGCCATTTGAACTCGCTATGCAATAATACTTAAAAATGCAATTGTTTTGTGTCACATTCTTATACAAAGCTGGGTTGCATTATTTATGATTGTGGTTAATAATTTTGTAGAGCGTTTGGAGAATTTCAGTACACACAGAGTAATGTATACAGGATGAATAAATACTTGGAAAGACATCAAAAGGACAATGGTTGAGGATGCTCAGAAAAGAAGGTCATGATAACTCTCCTCATATGAAAAATAAATGGCCTTAGAAGAATATTAGTGATAGAGTGGGGTTTAGATCCTTAATTTTTTTTGTATTTTCTTTGCATGTGTGATAGGGCTGTCCTTCCACTTCATTTTTATTTCTTATAAGACATATGAAATATATGAATGCATTTCTGTCTTTTTGCTGCTTTTTTGTTCATAGAATTCTATTTGGCCAGAGTTTCTGTCTAGACAATGGAGTGTGCTCTTCCAAGGGGTGGGGGAGAAACGGTTAGAAATTAGAACTCTTATATCAGAAATAGATAAAGAAAGACATAAAATTTGGATTCTTAATTTTGCAGTAATATAATAGTCTGGAAAGCCTAGTAAATTATTTATAAGAGAAAAGTAAATTTATCCTTTAACATGTAGTAACAAACCACGAGTGAGACCTAGACAACCAATCGGATTACAAACTATTTCGTAGTGTAGGAAGAAATTCAAAGACTCAAGATAAATTAAGAATTTTGCTGACCTGTGGAAGGAAGAAAAGCAAGAAAATAAGAGTCTGAGGTAGGAGAGGAAAGCAACAAGATTAAGATTGAACACTCCCTATGCTGATGAATTTGAGGAGGTGTTTGGTATGTTGATGAGTGAAGAGAAATACCAAGAAAGGCTCTTACTGCCCTGCTTTCCTTTTGAGACTCTGGGAGGAAACCTTTCAACTGGGGAGATCTTGCACTGACAGGGAGTGGTCTCAGTAAGTAAAGAGGATAGTATAGAGTGAATAAGCAGAGACAGGGATTATTTAATAGTCCCAAACTTCACTAACCTTGCTTGAAGTACATCAGCACACATGATTTGTTACATTTCCTTGATGATTACAGAGGTCAACCTAATTGAAAGCCTGTTAGTAAGATCTAAATGTCCTTAAATCACCACCACCAACCCTAGTAGTCAGTGAGTTGATACCACAGCAGAGGATGTGGCATAGAAATCCTGGGCCAGGGCCTGTGGAGAGAATGTAAAAGAAGCTTAGAGAGCTTGGGAGGAAGGAGACCTAAAATGTCTCAGAGGTTTTTATAGAGGCCTAGTGGGCCTTAAGCAAGACAAAAGAATGACCAGATCATGAGTTAAAGCAGCCAAGGGCTTCAGCAGCAATTAGTCTCTCATCCAGGAAAGGAGCAGTCTTATCTCAGCTTTTCCTATCCAGGGAGCAACTCAAACCAGCCCCTCCACAGTGGATACTATAAGGAACCAGTGGGCAAAACATTGATATGTTGATGCCTCTCTCCTCTGCTATCACAGAGTTATGGAAACCCACTGTTTTCTCCATATACAAGGAACAGGGAGAGGAGTAAAATCACACAAGAAGCATTAGAGTCAAAGGAACTTATTAAGGAGAATAAATCATCAGTGCATCTATCAAAATAATTTGCTTTCCTTTCTACTCAATCTAAATCAAGGAAATTTTAATCTGGCTATGTCAATGTTTTCTTTGTAAAAACCATTCATATGCAGAAATATTATTAGCAATTTCCTTGTTTTGTTACTGATTTGTTTTGATTTTTTAAACCAGGATATTTTGTTTTCTCTACCCTTATTGAAGTTTACAGGAAGGAATGTTAATATCAACTTCAAACTTTAATTTAATGTACTTTGAGAAAGTTTTAAACATAACATATAAAAAAACTACATATTTCCATGTATTTGTTCCTGATTTTACATTCTAAAATGTACATTTTCAGGTACCTATGTACAAAAACATATTAGCAATGCCAAGGTATCACATATATATGTTATATTATGAAAAATTAAAGTACATTTCATTCGTAAAGTTATACAAAAAACAAAATATTGACCAATTGTATTGATTGTCAGTGATTCTTCATCTTTTGTTAAAGAAAAGGCTGCTTGTTTTCTAATGATTTTGATACAGTTTGTAAAAGGGAAAAACAGTGATAAATACAAAAAGGATTCAAGGATAAAAAGGAATACAGAAAACAAGTGCTTCTTTTTGTATGATAGTCTTAAGAATAATCACACAATTTAGCTCTCAGTTTTAGGATAATTTGAATATCACATGTGCATTCTTGTATACTACTAATTACAGAAGACAGCCATTCTTACTTGATGCGTAAAATGTTATTCTTATTAAATGGACACCTGGGCTTTTTTTCCCACTCTTCCAATGTACAAAAAACTAATGACAGCCCTAATTTATTCTGAAATTTTCCTCCATTTTAACCAGCCAGCCTCTACGTCAATCCTACTCTTAATCCATAATAATGAGACTGTTTAATTCTCTAATCATGAAGAAAAAGATGTTCACCTAAAAAGACATAGCAATGTGTGCAGCACTCAGACACATGTTCAACATTTCTTTGTGGGTGGATTTAGCATAAAAATATTCCATGACATTTGTTAGTTAAAACTGACATCTTTAAGTAAGTAGACATTGAAGGTGACATACAAGCTTCAATTAAGTTGCATGCCTCCAGATCCGCTTGTGTTCCTACATACATTGAAGATAGGTTTTCATCTATATAATCATTCTAAATATCTTATTACTGTAAGAAATACAGTCAGATATATTTAATTTTATTGACTCTGGCCTATGACTAACTCGTTTTACATTTTATTTAATAGTATGATACAATTATTTACCATAATAAGCTCAATCTTGTCCCAGTTTCATCTGGTTGACTGTTCTGTTTTTGTTGTTACTATTTTACTTTCTTAAGTCACTCCTTACTCCTTTGTCCTTTCCCACAAGTATTTTGCTTTTATTTTTGTTTTATGTCTCCCCCCAACACACTAGGAATAACATGCCCACTTTCTCCCTTTTGGAATATGAAGAATTACGATGTCATGCCTGTCTCACCATTGTATCTGGAAGCAGGTAATCATTTTATTAGCTCCTCAGCTCCACAGACGAAGAGGATTTTTGCCCCAGGATGCATCATACTCAAAGTCTCACTCATACCTGATTTATATGATTTAAGATAATTTAACAGATGAGATTTAGGATTTATATAAGATTTTAGACTTAGAGTTGATGCTGTAATAATATTTTGAGAATTTGGGGGATGTTTGGTTGGGGTGAGTGTATTCTGCACATGGGATGGACACTTAAAGATATTTGAGAATAATAACTTCTTTAACATATGGTGCAGGAGTATGAGAAGAAATATCTCTAAGTCCTAACCTCTTGTACCTGAGAATATACCTTGTTTGGAAATTAGTCCTTTGCAGATGTATTAAACTAAGGATCTCAAGATGAGATCATCCTGGATTTAGGGTGGACCCTACATCCAATTGTGAGTGCCCTTATGGGAGACACAAGAGGAAAAGACACAGAGATACCTAAAGGGAAAAGCTATATGAAGACAGAGGCAGAGATTGGAGTGATGTATCCACATGCCAAAGCATATCAAGATGTGCCAGCAGCCACCAAAAGTTAGGAGAGTGGAACTGAACAGATTCTCAGAGACTTCAGAAGGGACACTATCCTGCTGACATATTGACTTTAGACTTCTAGTCTCCAGTATTGTGAGAAAATAAGTTTCTGATGTTTTAAGATTCCAAGTTTGTGCTAATTGTTACAGCAGTACTAAGAATATATAATCATCTTACCATATGATCTACAATCACACTCCTAGATATTTACACAATTAATTGTAAAACTTATAGCCATGTAAAACATGTATGAAAAGGTATATAGCAACTTTATTCATAATCACCAAAGCTGGAATCAGCTGTTCAGTAGGTGAATATGTACACAGACTGTGGTATATCTATTCAGTGGGATATTTAGCAAAAGATTAAAAAAAAAAAAAAGCAAGCAACAAAAGAAATTGATGAATCTGAAAATGTATATTAGTAAGTTAATGAAGCCAGTCTTAAAAAGCTACATACTATATGCTTCCAATTATACAGCATTCTATAAAAAGTAAATCTATAGCAATGGTGAAAAGATTTACATTTGCCAAGAGTTTAAGTGAGAGTGGTATGGAAGGAGTATAGAAGGGGTTTTTAGAACAGCAGAACTCTCTGTATGACATTATAGTGGTAAATACAAAGCATTAAGCATTGTCAAAAACCCATAAAACTTCACAGCACAAAGATACAACCGTAAAATATGTAATTAAAAAAAATCATTTAGAAGTTTGAAGATTTTAGGATGAAATGCAGAATGTTACAAAAGTACCAAACTGCATTATTCATTCTCTTGATAGTGTCCCATGATTCATGTTGGTTTTCTTCACTCTTTTTTATTCTTTTTGATTTTAGTACCCCTAAATGGCTAACTTCAAGTGATCTGTCTTCAAGTTGGCTGATTATATTTTTTGCATGATCAAGTCTGTTGAATTTATTGAATTTTTCAGTTCTGCCATTTAATTCTTTAGCTCCAGGAGTTTTGTTTGGCCTTTTATGGTTTGTATTTCTTTATTAAATTTCTCATTTTGTTCATGCATTGTTTCCTGATTCTGTTTAGTTGTCTATCTGTGTTCTCTTGCATTTTATTCAGTTTCTTTAAGATAATTATTTTGAATTTTTGCCAGGCCAATCATAATTTCTTTAAGTGTAGGTTACTCAAGCTGTATTAGTTTCACGGTATCATATTTACCTTATTCTTCATGATCCATGTAGCCTTATGGTGTCTGTGCATTTGAAGTAGCAAACATCTCTTCTAGTCTTTACACGTGGTTTTAGCAGGTAAAGGCCTTCTCCTCTCAGATCCCCAGGGTGATGGGATTACCTCTAGAACTGCAGTCTAGATGAGTTGGAGCCAGTTAAAAGACTGTCACTGAGTCTGCAGTGTGGTCTGCAGTTGTCAGGCTTGTTTCCAGGGCTCAGGTTGGTATAGATTCTATCTGGTGGGTAAGTCTTCCAAACCCAGCGGCTTCTGGAGTTCAGCTGAGAGGGATAGAGCCAGCCAATTGGCAACATCAGTATCCATACCCAGGGCCAAGTTCTGCATGCCTTTAGTGAAGCTCTTTTATGTTCTTTTTTTTTTCTTCTGCTTCTAAAGAAGGGGTAAGGAGGCTATGGTGGGCGGTAGGTAGAAATAAAAAGGAAAAAGTAGTGCCCAGTAGTTTAACAGTTTCTACTAAAAAATTATGTTCCGTGTAATATGACCTCTTCTATGACTCTCCACAGTCTTCTTATTGTATTTCTTTGGGAAAATGGTGTTAAGACTAAATCTTTTGTCGAGTTTGCATCAGATTTTAACAAAGGCTGTGCACTGTGCATCTGAGTCACAACTTTTTTTAGAAAAGTTAAAAATTAAAAAGTTCCAAAATAATAAATAAATTAAATAACTAGCCTTTTGATATCTGAGAGGTAGAAAGAGAAGATATAGTATTAGCACAGGTATAAGATGATCAATCTAATGATAAGATATCAATGTATTTGTCAAATTCCAAGCACGTTACATTTCTTTGATGTTAGAAAAACAACTGACAGTTGTGGAAATTTACTTGCTGTGGAAATCAAAAGTTCTGGGTTCAAATTCTAAATATTTACTAGCTCTGTGACTTTGGGCAAGCTGAGTACACTTCTGAATTTCTTCACAAAATTACAATAATTGTACAAGCCATGTCTCAGGGTTGTTTGAGAAACAAATGATAAAATCATACATAAAATTATTTGGCAAAACTACAAAACACTTTTTGATGTGGGATTCTTAGAGAAAGTGATGTTGTGCAGCATATGTGAAAATAACAGGAAATTGTACACAACTAGTATGCTTTAGAATCAAATGTCATGTATTTTAGCTCCATTAGTTTGTGCTTTTCTATGAAATGAAAAGTGACTGCCACTGAAAAGTAGTGAAAAAAACATTGAATTTGATATAGACAGTTCTGGAACTGACATCTTTTTCTTTTATTTAACAGTAATTTGCTAGCTAAGGCTGCATTTTCTAATTTGTGAAGTGTGGAGGGAGAGGCATGAAAACTTGTGTTGACGAGTGTTAAAGTGTATAAAGTACTAGCAGAGCTTTTAGTTCATTGCATGGACTCAATAGATTTCAGTTATTGTTATTTTTCTAGTTAATAAAATTTTGTAAAGGTCATACTAAGGAAATTGGTAATCAAAACAAGATGGTAAAAATGATATATAGCATTAAAATTCAGTGCAACGTGAATGCAAATTTATTTAACAAAGATCTGTTTTGCTACACATATATTTTGCTCTGTTTCTAAAAGAGACTTTAGTGGCCATAACCATTGCATGTTGCATCAGTACTAATTAATAGTAATAAAACTATTTCTCATTCAACAGAACTTATCATTATAATTTTTGTCAAAAACAACTACTTTTTCTTCCTAATTCAGGTTGGTATTTCCCTAAGGTAGTCTGAGTCTGAGTCTCCCTAAGGAGAACTGTACTTTCTAAAGGATCAATCAGCATCTTCTCTGTGAAACTGTAAAACAAATACTATCCAACTGTCTAGGTTTATCAAGCCTTAACCAGTTCTCAATTTATTCCTTGGCTATGATTACAACCTGTGGATCAAGCAAAAACCTGGCATTCTGCCACAATGTGCTTTCACTATACAAAAATGCTGCCAAGCAGTTCATTCAAAGTGTCCCAAAGGGCAGTGTCTTGCAGCTTTTGCTCAAAAAGTATTCCGAAAAAGAATATTCTCACTTTCCTCTTGTTTTCTTTCATCACTTGATTTTTAAATGTTCCTATTAAATATTGAGCAGAAACAGAATATATATAAACTAGGCATAAGATATAAAGAACAACAAATGCATAATGCAAAGTATTTAGCACAGTGCTTGACAAATGGTAAATGCTGAAAAAGGTGACTATTATTAGAAATTTTTTATACCTAATGTATTTTCAGACTTTAAAAAAAAGGTTAGAAATATAAAGTGATACAGATACATTTGAACTTCCTCTAGTCCATTTAATCTCTTCCATTCTCCAAGGAAACTGCTATCCTGAAATCAGTATGATTTATGCATACAGACTTCTATATTGAGGTAGTTTATTCTTTATATCTGTGCATACTTTATTAAACCTAAACTAAAACAATCTTCGTTCATAAAGAATAATCTGAAGCATAGATTCAGAATTTGATCATAGTACCCAATAGTAATAATAATAGAAGTAATTATGTTAGATACCAGTTATCATATGTTAGCTATGTTTTAGTTACTTCTTCTAGGTACTTTAACACAACTCTGTGATGTAAGCTTTATTATTGTGCCCATTCTACTGATATTGTAACAGAAATCTAGACACTTTAAATACCTTGGCAAAGAATAGAGTCTTAATGGGAACCCTGGAGTTTCGATACCAGAGCCCCCACTCCAATCTTCACTCTATATGCTTCTCAATAAAGCAAATACATAGACAGTTTCATCAGTTGGTCTTTACTATTTACACCTCAATGCTGTCTTCTATAATTCTGATGGAAAATATTATAAAACAGTGATTTTGAGATGCCACTATCTATTTGACCCTAATTCATTACTATTACTTCTCCCTTCAGATTTTAACGACTGTCCTCAAGAACCTCCTTTGCAGTTGTCAGAAATTAATCACACATCCTATTGCCCAAGAAACAGAGGCCTGTGGTTAGGAACTCTGTCACTTTCTTTTCCTGAATTAATAAAATTTAAAATTTTCTGTTTATTTTTTCCCTTGGCTCTTTCCTAAGAAGTACCCCTAGGCCTCACCAAAAATAAGACTTTAATTAGGCTCAAGATTAAACCAGCTCCCAAATTTTAGTAGCTGGCCTTAGTCTCACTTCTTCTCTCCAGAACTGTCCACTCAACCTTTCACCTTGGTCTGGTTTTGTATAGAAGCAGAACTCCTCTCATGGCCACACGGCCGTAGAGTTACCACTCTTCTTTTTTATAGCCAAGATTCTTTTAAGAAATGGACACTTGTTTTTTCTTTTGTTTAAATTGTTCTTGGTCACATAACTGCTTTAAAACTGCCATTATAATAATCACCTAAATTATTTTTATAAGAACTATTTAGTTAACGGCCAAATACACAAAACCCATCTCATTAATTTTACCTTACTTCTCAAGCACCAATATACGGTTGTTATGCAATTTTTAAATATTAACTCGTGTAGTATTCATAACAACCTTATGAGGAATACACTATTACCAACCCCCTTTATAAACGAGGAAATATCACAGGGAAATTAAATAACATCTAAGGTCATACAGCTAGCAAATGGCAAGCTACACTTTGAATGCAGTCATCTAATTCCAGAGCATTAACAGCTACTTTCAGTTGCTTCTTAAAACTTAGCATTTCATATATTTGTTTTATAATATTTTGAATACAATCAATAAAGAATACAGATAAGTTTAAATAACCTCTTTACTCCTCCCTCATCTCCCAGAGATAAGTAAACACTCTCTTGAATATGGTATCTGCCATTCCTTACTTGGTTTTATATTATTACCAATCATGTAAGTATCTGTAAAATATACCTTATATAAATACTATGATATATTTTACAATTTCTTTTTATCAATATGTTTTCATGATTTATACATTGACTTGTCTATCTAATATATTCATTTTCACTGCTATATTATTTCTGTAGTACCATAATTCATTTTTCCATTATACTGCTTAATTTAAAAAGTTGTGTCAATAGTTTTTATTGTTATCGTAAGACAATGCTGCAGTAAACATTCTTCTACATCTCTTTTACACATATGTAAATAATTATTTTAGGATGCATAGGGAGAAATAAAATCGCTGAATCAAATAAAATATATCATTTATTTAAAAGCTACTATTAAAATGATTTACAAATGGTGGTACCAATTTATGCTCTTATGAGAAGAGTCTGCATTATTTTTGCCAAGATTTGGCATTGCCAGACTTTTTACTTTTTATCAGGCTATTGGGTATAAAATGTTGAATTTTAATGAGTTTTTTAGATTATTTACAAGATTGAGCATCTTTTCCATGGGTTTATGGGCCACATGTGATTCCTTTCCTGTGAAATGCTTCTTCATGACATTTGGCAATTATTTTCTTGGCTTGTTTGTCCTTTTACCAGTTGAAATGGTGGAGATGCTTATGTATTTTGCATATAAATATAATAATTTATTTTTCTTGCAAATATCCACTCATGGCTTGCCCAATTATTCTTATTATGGTGTTTTAAAAGTAATATGATACTTTTAATATTAATGCTCTCAAAATCACCAACTTTTTATTTCCTTTTGTTATGAATTGATTAAAAATATTTTCCAACCCTAAGATGAATAGAGCTTTCTCTAAGTTCTTCTAATAAGTAAAATGTGACTTTCCACAGTTTAGCCTTTAAAACATATTAATTTTTTTCATATGATGAAGAGTAGTAGATGTATTTTTCCATAGATATAAAAATTTGCCTTGGCACCATTTACCAGATAGTCTATACAGCACCCCAAAGGTTTTTGAACAGTTTTATGTAGCGTATAGACGTCGGTAGTATAGATACTAAAGACTTAGAAAAAAAATGAAAGTTCATTTGCATGTATTTTCCAATTATTTAAAAATTTTGAATAGGTATTAAATTGTTTCTTTGTTTCAGCCCCTCTGATTTACAGTTGCTAAATTTAGCAAATAGAAATATGAGAGGTTCAGATAAATTTGAAATTCAGATAAACAATGAATACTTTTCCACTCTAAGCATGTCTCAAATATTGCATGGTATATACTTATACTAAAAAAATTCACTTTTTATCTGAAATTCAAATTTACACAAGAGTTGTGTATTTTATCTAGCAACATTATTCGTATTGAAACAAAAGTATAAAATTAAAAGTTTACTTTAGTGCTTCTAACTGAAAAAAAATTAAATTAGAAGTTAATTGTGGAAAAATTCTCAAAGCTGAAACTTTAAAATAAATTTGAATAAACTTTCAAATGTATCTTATTGGGAATTTTCTACATTTACTACTTAATTTTGCACTGGTCTTTTGAGACATTCTATGCAAGTGCAGTTTTCTGAATTTATGGTTCTCTTTTATTGAAGTGTAGTTGATTTACAATGTTCTGTTAGTTTCAGGTGCACAGCAAAGTACATATATATATATATATATATATATATATATATATAATCTTATATATATTCTTTTATAAAAATATATATATATTATTTTTCAGATTCTTTTCCATTACCACTTATTACAAAATATTGAATATAGTTCCCTGTTCTATACAGTAGATCTTTGTTGTTTATTTTATATATAGTAGTGTGTTTCTATTAATCCCAAGCTCCTAATTTATCCGTTCCCCACCTCTCCACTTTGGTAACCATAAATCTGTTTTCTATGCCTGTGAGTCTCTTTCTGTTTTGTAAATAAGTTAATTTGTATCATTTTTGTTTGTTCATTTGTTTCTTTTAGATTCCACATATAAGTGGTATCATATGCTATTTGTCTTTCTCTCTCTAACTTACTTAGTATGATAATCTCTAGGTCCATCCATGTTGTTGCAAATGGCAAAATTTCATTCTTTTATGAGTAGTATATATATATATATATATATATATATATATATATATATATATATATATGTATACACACACACCACATCTTTATCCATCCATATGTAGATGGACACCTAGGTTACTTCCATGATTGGCTATTGTAAATAGTGCTGCTATGAACATTGGTGTGCATGTATCTTTTCGAATTAGAGTTTTCATCTTTTCTGGATATATAACCAGCAGTGGGATTGCTGGATCATATGACAACTCTATTTTTAGTTTTTTTAAGGAACCTCCGTACTGTTCTCCATAGCAGCTGCACCACTTTACATTCCCACCAACAGTGTAGGAGGGTTCCCTTTTCTCCACACTCTCTCCAGCATTTATTATTTGTAGACTTTTTGCTGATGGTCATTCTGACTGGTGTGAGGTGACACTTCATTGTAGTTTTGATTTGCATTTCTCTAATAATTAGCAATGATGAGCATCTTTTCATGTGCCTATTGGCCATCTGTATGTCTTCTTTGGAGAAATGTCTATTTAGGTCTTCTGCCCATTTTTTGATTGGGTTGTTTGGCTTTTGTTATTGAGTTGTATGAGCTGTTTTTATATTTTGGAAATTAAGCCCCAATCGGTCACATCATTTGCAAATGTTTTTTCCCAGTACATAGGTTGTCTTTTTGTTTTGTTTATGGTTTTCTTTGCTGTGCAAAAGCTTGTAAGTTTGATTAGGTAACATTTGTTTATTTTTTGTTTTTATTTCTTTTGCCTTGGGAGACTGACCTAATAAAACATTGCTACAACTTATGTCAGAGAATGTTTTGCCTATGTTCTCTTCTAGGAGTTTTATGGAGTCATGTCTTATATTTAAGTCTTTAAACCATTTTGAGTTTATTTTTCTGTGTGGTGTGAGGGTGTGTGAGGGTGTATTCTAACTTCATTGAGTTACATGCGGCTCTCCAGCTTTCCCAACATCACTTGCTGGAGACTGTCTTTTCTCCATTGTATATTCTTGCCTCCTTTGTTGAAGATTAGTTGACCATAGATGTGCGGATTTATTTCTGGGCTTGCTGTTCTGCTCCATTGATCCATGTTTGTTTTTGTGCCAATGCCATGCTGTTTTGATTACTGTAGCTTCGTATTTTCTGAAGTCTGTGAGGGTTATGCCCTCACAGACTTCATTTCATATAAATTTTAAATTCCATATAAATTTTATGATTATTTGTTCTAGTTCTATGAAAAATGTCATGGGTAATTTGATAGGATCACATTAAATCTTTAGATTGCTTTGGATAGTATGATCATTTTAATTATTCTAATCCAAGAGCATGGGATATTTTCCCATTTCTTTGAATCATCTTTAATTTCCTTTATAACTGGTTTATATTTCTTAGTGCATAAGTCTTTCACTTCCTTGTCAGGTTTAGTCCTAAGTATTTTATTTTTTTGATGTAATTTTAAAAGGGAATTTTTTTTTTTTTTTTTACTTTCTCTTTCTGACATTTCATTGTTAGTGTAAAGAAATGCAAATTATTTCTGCATATTAATCTTGTATCCTGCTACCTTGCTGAATTTGTTTATCAGTTCTAATAGTTTTTGTGTGGAATCTTTAGGGTTTTCTATGTTAGTATCCTGTCATCTGCATATAATGACAGTTTTACCTCTTCCCTTCCAATTTGGATACATTTTATTTTTTTTTCTCATCTGATTACTGTGGCTAGGATTTCCAGTACTATGTTGAATAGAAGTGGTGAAACTGGACATCCTTGTTTTAGTCTAGATTTTAGGAGGAAGGCTTTCAGCTTTTCACCATTGAGTTTTATGCTGGCTGTGGGTTTGTCAAAAATAAGTTTTGTTTGTTTTTTTTTCCCCTGAGATATGTTCTGTCTATACCCACTTTGGTGAGAGTTTTTATCATGAATTGATGTTGAAGTTTATCAAATGCTTTTTCTGCATCTACTGAGAAGATCTTTTTTTTTTTTTTTCTTTTGTTGATGTGGTGTAATCACATTGATTGTTTTGCATATGTTGAACCATTCTTGTGACCCTAGGTTGAATCCACCTTGATCATAGTATGTGATCCTTTTTATGTGTTGTTAGATTCAGTTCGCTAATATTTTGTTGAGGATTTTTCCCTCTACATTTATCAAAGATAAATTTCTGTAATTTTCTTTTTTGGTAGTGTCATTTCCTGGTTTTGGTATCAGAGTGATGGTTGCTTCATAGAATGAATTTGGCAGTGTTCCCTCCTCTTCAGTCTTTTGGAAGAGTTTGAGAAGGATCCTCCTTTGTATATTTGGTAGGATTCACCAGTGAAGCCTGGACTTTGTTTGCAATTGAATTGATTCTTTTGAATCAATTCAAAAGAATTGATCATTATACAGTGTTCTTCTTTACACTGTATAATGATCAATTCTTGAATTGATCATTATACAGTGTCCTTCTTTATCTTTTTTATGGCCTTTGTTTTAAAGCCTATTTTGTCTGATATAAGTGTTGCTACCCCCACTTTCTTGTCATTTCCATTTGCATGAAGTATCCTTTTCCATCCCCTCACTTTCAATCTATGTGTGTCCTTCTTCCTAAAGTGGGTCTTTTGTAGGTAGCATATTGTAAGTTCTTCTTTTATTATCCAATCTGCTACTCTGTGTCTTTTGATTGGAGCATTTACTTCATTGAATTTTAAGGTAATTATTGATAGGTGTGTATTTATTGCCATTTTAAACCTTGTTTCACAGTTGACTTTGTATTTCTTCTTTGTTCCTCTCTTTTTCCTTTTGTTGTTCCTTTTTTGGTTTGATGGTTTTCTTTTATGTTATGCTTGAGTTCTCTTCTTTTTGGTTTTTATGAATCTTTTTTTTTTTTTTTAGAGGAATGTTCTTACCTACCCCTTTCTTTACTGCCCTCTTTTTTTTTTTTTTTTTTAATTAATTAATTTACTTTTGACTGTGTTGGGTCTTCGTTTCTGTGTGAGGGCTTTCTCTAGTTGTGCAAGCAGGGACCACTCTTCATTGCGGTGCGCGGGCCTCTCACTATCACGGCCTCTCTTGTTGCGGAGCACAGGCTCCAGATGCGCACGCTCAGCAGTTGTGGCTCACGGGCCTAGTTGCTCCACGGCATGTAGGATCTTCCCAGACCAGGGCTCAAACCCGTGTCCCCTGCATTGGCAGGCAGATTCTCAACCACTGCGCCACCAGGGAAGCCCTGTGAATCTTTTGTATGTTTTTATTACCCTGGTGTTCAAGTACGTTAACACATTACTAAATCTATTTGCTTTAAGACTGGTAGTCATATAAGCTCAAACACATTCTAAAAGAAAATCTACATTATCTTACTCCCCTTCCCCACGTTTTATGATTCTGATGTCATATTTTTTATCTTCATGTTTATCCTTTTGCTGTTCATTGTAATTATGTTATAATTGCTTTCACAAATTTTTTTGATTTTTAAAAAATCTGTGAACTGGCTTATTTAAGTGATCTACAATCCTATTATATATTTGCTTTTTCTATGTGATTTTCCCTTTCCTATAGAGGGAAAGGGGAAATTTTTCTATTTAGAGAGACTTTTCAATATTTTTTTGAAGGATAGGTTTAGTATTGCTGTATTCTTTTAGTTTTTGCTTGTTTGAGGAATTCCTTATCTCTCCTTCTATTCTAAATGATAATCTTGCTGGGTAGAGTATCCCAGGTTGCAGGTTTTTCCCTGTCAAGATTTTGAATATATCTTGTCACTCCCTTCTGGACTGCAATGTTCTGTAGAGAAATCAGCTGATTGCTTTTGGGGGGTTCCCGTGTAACTAACTCTCTGTTTTCTCTGCTGCTTTTAGAATCCTCTCTTTATCTTTAACTTTTGCCATTTTAATTATAATATGTCTTGGTGTAGGTCTGTTTGGGTTCATCTTGTTTGGGACCCTCTGTGCTTCCTGTACCTGGATATCTGTTTCCTTCTTTAGGTTTGGGAAGTTTTCAACCACAATTTTTTTCAAATGCTTTTTTGATCCCCTTTTCTCTTTCTTCTCCTTCTGAGATCCTTATTACGCATAGATTGGCATGCTTTATATTATCCCATAGGTCTCATATGTTGCTTTCATTTGTCTTTCTGTCTGCTGTTCTGACTGGGTGATTTCCATTATTCTATCTTCCAGATCACTTATTCATTCTTCTGCATTATTTAGTTTGCTATTTATTGCCTTTAGCTCAATTTTCATCTCAGCAATTGAATTGTTTAATTTTGACTGGCTCCTTTTTATAGTTTCTAGTTCCTTGTTACTGTGACCTGCCTTTCTGTCAATAGCCTTGCTTAATTCCTTCAGTATCTTTATTATCACCTTTTTGAACTCAGGGTCTGATAGACTGGAGAGGTCTGACTCATTATGTGTTCTTTCGGGGTATTTCTTTTGTTGTTTTAATTGGAAGTTGTTCCTCTGCATCTTTATTTTATTTATATTTCTCTGACTATGAATTTCAGAGAAACAGTTATCTACTTTGGTCTTGAAGGGCTGTTTTTTATGGTAGAATCCCTGTGTAGCCTGTGTCAGTTTAATATTTTTGGTGTGAGGGCTGTTTTTGGTATGAATGCCTCAGGGTGTGCTGGCTCTTATCCCCTTGATAGGGGGTGTGATTGTCAATCTTGTGTGATCTGGGACAGGATCTCCTCTCCAGTTGTTGGTGTAGAAGCCCCCAGATCTGGATCTAAGTTGCAGTGTGAGTTAGGTAGGACTGGAGTGCTCCTGCTGGGAAAGGAGCCACTGTGTATTCCTCCCCAAGAGCTGTCCACTGGGACATGTGCTCTGAGATGTCACCTGTCACCCTTTGTGCACACTCACAAAGTATACTGTTTTGGGCACTGCCTTTGGCCCCACCTCATCTATGGGAATGCTGGCAATCCGCCCAGAGGTGCCTCAAGGGCTGGTCTCACAAAGTCACTGGTGCAAATCCACCAGTTGTGCACCCAGACTTGCTGTGGAATCTCCAGGAATCAGCACAGACCTCAGCCCCGCCTCCACGTGCACATGCCTGCAAAGCCTGTTGCCACTGGTGCCAGACCAGCTTCAGCTATGGAAGTGCCAGTAATCAGCTCAGATGTCCCCCAGGTGCTGTGCTCACAAAGCCCCTGGTGGAATAAATATGGAAGTAGCACACCTGCTGGGAATCAGCTCAGATTTCAGCCCTGCCTCCACATGGGTAACCAGGCAGTTCTTGCATGCTCTCAGAGTTCCTAGTGGTGGAACAGCACCCTCTGTGAGCATACTGAGAAGAGTCTGCTATGGTGGGGCCACACCCCTCCCTTTTCACATTGACAATGGAGCGCCTATGCAGACCCGGCTCCATCTTGTGCACACCCCCAATTGCAGCCTGGACCACATTTCGTGTCCTTTGGGCTGTCTCCATGCAGCCAAAATGAGTCCTCTCCCTGGATCTTTCCACTGAAGCCCAAGTTTTATCACCCAGCCACTGCACATACCAGCAGGCACATGTCTCAGGCTGTGAAGTGCAGCTAGGTAGGAAGGACCATCTATCCTTGTCTCTCTCTGTCCTGCCTTCCTCAAGCCAGGTGCTGAACTCTCCTCTGAGCCTCTGAAGCTCCCTGTCTGTCCCAGCTGATCTCTCAGCCAATGAAGGCAGTTCCTAGAGTGAGGGAACCTTTCTCCTTTCCCCCAGGGGTGCAGATCCCCTCTTTTTTTAAATAGATATTTATTGGAGTATAATTGCTTCACAATACTGTGTTAGCTTCTGTTGTACACCAAAGTGAATCAGCCATATGCATACATATGTCCCCATATCCCCTCTCTCTTGAGCCCCCCTCCCATCCTCCCTATCCCACCCCACTAGGTCATCGCAAAGCACTGAGCTGATCTCCCTGTGCTATGCTGTTGCTTGCCATTAGCTAACTATTTTATATTTGGTAGTCTATATATGTCAATGCTACTATCACTTACCCCCAGCTTCCCCCTCCCACTCTGTGTCCTCAAGTCAGTTCTCTATGTCTACATCTTTATTCCTGCCCTGCAACTAGGCTCATCAGTACCTTTTTTTTTTTTTTTTTTAGATTCCATATAAATGTGTTAGCATCCAGTATTTGTTTTTCTCTTTCTGACTTACTTCACTCTGTATGACAGACTCTAGGTCCATCCACCTCACTACAAATAACTCAATTTCATTTCTTTTTATGGCTGAGTAATATTCCATTGTGTATATGTGCCACATCTTCTTTATCCATTCATCTGTTGATGGACATTTAGGTTGGTTCCATGTCCTGGCTATTGTAAATAGTGCTGCAGTGAACATTGTGGTACATGTCTCCTTTTGAATTATGGTTTTCTCAGGGTATATGCCCAGTAGTGGGATTGCTGGGTCATATGGTAGTTCTATTTTTAGTTTTTTAAGGAACGTCCATACTGTTTTCCATAGTGGTTGTATCAATTTACATTCCTAGCAACAGTGCAGGAGGGTTCCCTTTTCACCACACCCTGTCCAGCACTTATTGTTTGTAGATTTTTTGATAATGGCCATTCTGACTGGTGTGAGGTGATACCTCATTGTAGTTTTGATTTGCATTTCTTCTATAATTAGTGATGTTGAGCATCTTTTCATGTGCCTCTTGGCCATCTGTATGTTTTCCTTGGTGAAATGTCTTTTAAGTCTTCTGCCCGTTATTTAATTGGATTGTTTGTTTTTTTGATATTGAGCTCCATGAGCTGTTTGTATATTTTGGAGATTAATCCTTTGTCTGTTGTTTCATTTGCAAATATTTTCTCCCATTCTGAGGGTTGTCTTTTCGTCTTGTTTATAGTTTCCTTTGCTGTGCAAAAGCTTTTGAGTTTAATTAAGTCCCATTTGTTTATTTTTGGTTTTATTTCTGTTACTCTAGGAGGTGGGTCAAAAAAGATCTTGCTGTGGTTTATGTCAAAGAGAGTTTTTCCTATGTTTTCCTCTAAGAGTTTTATAGTGTCTGGTCTTACATTTAGGTTTAATCCATTTGGAGTTTAGTTTTTTGTATGGTGTTAGGTAGTGTTCTAATTTCATTCTTTTACATGTAGCTGTCCAGTTTTCCCAGCACCACATATTGAAGAGGCTGTCTTTTCTCCATTGTATGTTCCTGCCTCCTTTGTCATAAATTAGGTGACCATATGTGCATGGGTTTATCTCTGGGCATTCTATCCTGTACCATTGATGTACATTTCTGTTTTTGTGCCAGTACCATACTGTCTTGATTACTGTAGCTTTGTGGTATAGTTTTAAGTCGGGGAGACTGATTCCTCCAACTGTTTTTCTTTCTCAAGATTGCTTTGGCTATTCGGGGTCTTTTGGGTCTTCATACGAATTGTAAAATTTTTTGTTCTAATTCTGTGAAGAATGCCATTGGTAGTTTGATAGGGATTGCATTGACTCTGTAGATTGCTTTGGGTAGTATAGTCATTTTCACAATATTGATTCTTCCAATCCAAGAACATGGTATATTTTTCCATCTGTTTATGTCATCTTTGATTTCTTTCATCAGTGTTTTATAGTTTTCTGAGTACAAGTCTTTTGCCTCCTTACCCAGGTTTATTCCTAGGTATTTTATTCTTTTTGTTGTGATGATAAATGGGATTGTTTCCTTAATTTATCTTTCTAATTTTCCATTTTTGGTGTATAGGAATATCAGAGATTTTTGTGCATTAATTTCATATCCTGCAACCTTACCAAGATCATTGATTAGCTGTAGTAGTTTTCTGGTGGCATCTTCAGGATTTTCTAAATATAGTATCATATCATCTGCAAATAGTGACAGTTTTATTTCTTCTTTTTCAATTTGTATTCCTTTTATTTCTTTTTCTTCTCTGATTGCATGGCTAGGACTTCCAAAATGATGTTGAATAAGAGTGGTGAGAGTGAATATTCTGTCTTGTTCCTGATCCTAGTGGAAATGTTTTCAGTTTTTCACCATTGAGTATGATGTTTGCTGTGGGTTTGTCATACATGACCTTTATTATGTTGCGGTAGGTTCCCTCTGTGCACATTTTCTGGAGAGTTTTTTATCATAACTGGGTATTGAATTTTGTCAAAAGCTTTTTTTGCATCTATTGAGATGATCACATGTTTTTTATTCCTTAATTTGTTAATGTGGTATATCACATTGATTGATTTGCGTATATTGAAGAATCCTTGCATCCCTGGGATAAATCCCACTTGATCATGGTGTATCCTTTTAATGTGTTGTTAGATTATGTTTGCTATTATTGTGTTCTAGATTTTTGCATCTATGTTCATTAATGATACTGACCTATAATTTCTTTTTTTGTGATGTCTTTTTCTGGTTTTGGTATCAGGGTGATGGTGGCTTCACAGAATGAATTTGGGAGTGTTTCTCCCTCTGCAATTTTTGGACAAGTTTGTGAAGGATCAGTGTTAGCTCTTCTCTAAATGTTTGTTAGAATATGCCTGTGAAGCCATCTGGTCCTGGACTTTTGTTTGTTGGAAGATTTTAAATTATGATTTCTATTTCATTACTTGTGATAGGTCTGTCTGTATTTTCTAGTTCTTCCAGGCCAGTGCCCCCCTCCAAAGCCCCCTCCAGGCCGCATGGGTCCTGGGGGCATAAGAGGGAGGCAGGAGATCAGGAGAGGCAGGTGGGAGGGGCCCTCCAGGAAGAGTGGAGCAGCGGAAAAGGAGCTTGGAGGGCGTTTGCCCCACCCACTAGGGCTCAGGAAGCCTGCTGGGCTCCGAGGTGAGGTCCCCCACCCTCTGAGATCAGAGGTGGGGGCACACCTGGGCCCCTTTTGTTCTGTCTAGCCTAAGCTCCACCCCCCCACAGCCCCCACGGCCTTTTCCAGCCCTGTGGGTCCTAAACACAGGCCTGTCCACCACCCAAATCTCACCCTTGCTTAGGCCCTGCCCTCCACAGCCAAGGCCTTTTACCCCTTTTTTTTTCTTTTTTTCTATTTTTCTTTTCCCTCCTCTTTTTTACTATTGTGGTACTGTTGTACCTTCTGGTTGTTGATTCATCTATATTTTTATTTTTGTATTCTTTCTAACATATCTGTTAGTTTCCTAGTGTAATTTTATTTTTTACTTTGTTACTCTTTTATTTTTTTTTTTTTTTGCCACCCCATGCGGCTTGTAAGATCTTGGTTCATGAGCTAGAGATTGAGCTGAAGCTCCTGCGGTGGGACCTCTGTGTCTGAACCACTGGACTAACAGAGAACCTCAGCCCCCAGGTAATATTCATCGGAGTGAGGTCTCACAGAGGTCCTCATCTCAGCACCAAGACCCAGCTCTACCCAACAGCTTACAAACTCCAGTGTTGGAAGCCTCAGCCCAAACAACCAGTAAGACAGGAACACAATCCCACTTATTTAAAAAAAAAAAAAAAAAAAGACGGCAAAAATTATGTCATAGATGAAGGAGCAAGGTAAAAACTTACAAGACCAAATAAATGAAGAGGAAATAGGCCATCTACATGAAAAATAATTCAGAGTAATGATAGTAAAGATGATCCAGAATCTCGGAAATAGAATGGAGGCACGGATTGAGAAAATATGAGAAATGTTTAACAAAGATCTAGAAGAACTAAAGAACAAACAAACAGAAATGAACAACACAATAACTGAAATGAAAAATACACTAGAAGGAATCAATAATAAAATAACTGAGGCAGAAGAACGAAGAAGTGAGCTGGAAGACAAAATGGTGGAAATAACTGCCAAGTAGCAGAATAAGGAAAAAATAATGGAAAGAATCGAAGACAATCTCAGAGACCTCTGGAACAACACTAAACACACCAGCATTCAAATTATAGGGGTCCCAGAAGAAGAGAAAAAGAAAGGGTCTGAGAAAATATTTGAAGAGATTATAGTTGAAAACTTCCCTAACATGGGAAAGGAAATAGTCACCCAAGTCCAGGAAGCACAGAGAGTCCCATACATGATAAACCCTAGGAAAAACACACCAAGACACATATTAATCAAGCCAACAAAAGTTAAATTCAAAGAAAAAATATTAAAAGCAGCAAGGGAAAAACAAAAATAACATACAAAGGAATCCCCATAAGGTTATCAGCTGATTTTTCAGCAGAAACTCTGAAGGCCAGAAGGGAGTGACAGGATATATTTAAGTGATGAAAGAGAAAAACCTACAACCAAGATTACCCAGAAAGGATCTCATTCAGATTTGATGGAGAAATCAAAAGCTTTTCAGACAAGCAAAAGCTAAGAGAATTCAGCACCAGCAAACCAGCTTTACAACAAATGTTAAAGAAACTTCTCTAGGTGGGAAACACAAAAGACCCACAAAAACAAACTGAAAACAATTAAGAAAATGGTAAGAGGAACATACATATTGATAATAACCTTGAATGTAAATGGATTACATGCCCCAACTAAAAGACACAGGCTGAATGGATACAAAAACAAGACCCATATATATACTGTCTACAAGAGACCCACTTCAGACCTAGGGACACGTACAGACTGAAAGTGAGGGGATGGAAAAAGATATTCCATGCAAATGGGAATCAAAAGAAAGCTGGTGTAGCAATACTCATATCAGATAAAATAGACTTTAAAATAAAGACTGTTACAAGAAATAAGGAGGGACTGTACACAATGATTAAAGGATCAATCCAAGAAGATATCACAATTATAGATGTTTATGCACCCAACATAGGAGCACCTCAATACGTAAGGCAAATGCTAACAATCATGAAAGGAGAAATTGACAGTAACACAATAATAGTGGGGAACTTTAACACCCCACTTACACCAGTGGACAGATCCTCCAAACAGAAAATAAATAAGGAAACACAGCTTTAAATGACACAATAGACTAGATAGATTTAATGATGTTTACAGAACATTCCACCCAAAAGTGGCAGAATACACTTTCATCTGAAGTGCATATGGAACATTCTCCAGGATAGATCATATCTTGGGTCACAAATCAATCCTCAGTAAATTTAAGAAAATTGAAATCATATCAATTACCTTTTCTGACCACAATGTTATGAGATTGGAAATCAATTACAGGAAAAAAAAACTGTAAAAAACACAAATACATGAAGGCCAAACTGTGTGCTACTAAATAACCAAGAGATCACTGAAGAAATCAAAGAAGGAGTAAATAAAAATACATAGAAACAAATGACAGCAAAAACACGATGACCCAAAACCTATGGGATGCAGCAAAAGCAGTTTTAAGAGGGAAGTTTATAGCAATTCAATCTCACCTCAAGAAACAAGAAAAATCTCAAATAAACAATCTAACCCTACACTTAAAACAACTAGAGAAAGAAGAACAAAGAAAACCCAAAGTCAGTAGAAGGAAAGAAATCATAAAGATCAGAGCAGAAATAAATGAAATAGAAATGAAGAAAGCAATAGCAAAGATCAATAAAACTAAAAGCTGTTTCTTCGAGAAGATAAACAAAATTGATAAACCCTTAGGCAGACTCATCAAGAAAAAAAGGGAGAGGATGCAAATCAATAAAATTAAAAATGAAAAAGAAGAAATCACAACTGATACCACAGAAATACAAAGGATTATAAGAGACTACTACAAACAAATCTATGCCAATAAAATGGACAACCATGAAGAAATGGACAAATTCTTGGAAAGGTACAATTTTCCAGATCCCCTCTTGATTCTTTTTTTTTTCTTTCATCCTAACCCTGGTTACATTGTCATCCTCTTGCAACTTTGGTTGTATGAGATTTTCTGCCAGCATTCAGTAGGTATTCTGTGAGAATTGTTCCACATGTATGTATTTTTGATGTATTTGTGGGAGGGAATGAGCTGTGTTCTTCTATTCTGCCATCGTGATCAACATCCCAGATGTTATTTATACTTCCTTTTTGTTCTACAAAATGTTGATCTCATATTTTAACCTAATTACATTTTTCTCTTTTTTTTTTAACAATTAGTGTATTTGTCTATTTTTTCTACACATTTGAAGCAGAAGAAGTGTAACCAATTCTGAACTTATCCAACTATATTAACCAGAATTTCACTCATGAGTTACTAATTGCTAGACCTAGTATCAATTTTAATCTTTATTTTCCTGTGTTTTGGGAAATATTTGACATTTCTGAGCAATGCTATTTTATAAAATACTACCCTCCTTTTGCTTCCTCCTGCCGTCCAGTAACTTCCACTTTCTTTCCTTTGTCCCTTTAGTATTTTTATTCTTTCCATTTAGACCTTCCATATTTATCATCTCAAAGATTTTTCCCTAAACAAATTTTTTCAAATATATTCCCATCCTCCATAATTAATCTCAGCAGATTTACAGTATAAATTATATTTACATACTTAGAGCCCTAAATGTATAGTTCACTTTAGTCTTTTTCCAAATTAGGAGTATAGTCTTGACATACGTATATCTACAGCCTTCTGAACGTCCTCTATTAGATTATACCTACTCAACCTTTTATTAATGGAAGTGCTCACCTCCCTGCCTCATTTTATTTTACTTTCCCTAGTTCCTCTAATTTTGATGGAGGAAACCACCACTCATAGAGTTGCCCAAGTCAAATAGACAGAAGTCAACACTTTTTCTTCTTTGTCATTGCTATCAAATTGACCACAATTTCTCATCAATTCAACCTACTACTTATTTATCCAAACTATTATTCCCTTTTCCAATGTTTCTTATACAATCTTATTTCAACATTCATCTTTTTAAAACTATATTATTTACTGCAGTGGTTCATATCACATCCCCCTGCTCTTAGTCTTGCCTTTTAGAAATGAGTTCTTCTCTGCCAGACTGAATATTTTTACTGAAAAATGGATAATGCATATAATCCTTTAATGAAACTCCCTGGTTTGTCGTGCAAACCCTTTCATATTTTGACCCATATCAACTTTTCCAGATGCATCTACCACTTCTCAAATGTATATTGTGTTCCAAGCCTAACAAATTTTACATGCAACCATCAAAATATCCTGTGGTGGTCTTTGTCATTGTTCAAAATCTTTGCTGTCCCTGCCTGCCAAGCCCACCTCTGTTATAGAATTATACTTCCTTTTCCAATGAAATCAGACTTGGGCTGTGGTTCTCTTTGAACACTGATTAATATGCAGATGTGATATATGTCACTTTCTGAGCAAAAGCTATATAGGAGCTAACTCCTGGGTCTGACATATGTTTTTTTCCTCTACCACAAGTTTGTTGCATCCACCATAAATAAACTTTTGCTGTTGTCAATTACTAAGGTGGAGAGGATCATTATTTAGCATAATAGCCCAGTTTGATACATTATCCATGGTCTCTCATGATGCTGCCTTAGAGTGAACTGTCTGCTTTGCTTAGAGGCTATTTGTATGCTTTCTTTTGAACACAAATCATAATTGATATATAAAGTAAGGCATTATGTCTTCCAATTTGATTTGGTGGTTGTTCCTGTCTTCTTATAATAAACTTCTAATACAATTATTTTAGAATATATTATGCTTGCTCATGGATTGTGGCTGATTTATCTATGTTCTCCTTTTAAGTCCCTTCAGAGCAGAACCTTTAATGTCAGCACATCGGTAATTATTGTTGTGTTTAGCACAAAGTATACACTTCATATGTATTTGTTGAAACAATAAAGCTAGAAACTAGCAGAATAAAGATAGAAAAAAATCTTACATATGTTTGTCCCACTGAGGTAAAAAGAGATTGACTAGCTTTCCTAAGGCTATAGAGAAGTAAGACAAAGGCAGAAATTTGAATATTAATCTATTTTCAAATCTTCTGATTTTTTTCCCCAATAGTCTAAGATGTATGTTTGGGTCAATACTCAATGAAAATTGATCTCTGTAACTACCAAGCTTCCTTCTGGAATAACTATATTCACTCACTGAGGAACATGTAAGAACTTGTGGTTTATATCCTTATTTGTGGTATGTACAGACAGAGAAGTTCCTGTGACCATAAGTATACGACAGCAACTCTTGGTGATGAGCTCAAACCCAGTACAGAATATAACTATCATTAATGAAATCAAGGAGCAGTTTATACCCATTATTTTGTGAACATTATCTAACATGAATCTACTGATAGACAGCAAATGAAATATAATCAGTGTGGTCCATGAAAGTTTGTTTCCCATCCCCTTTTCTATTCTTTACATATCAATAGCATTCATCCTGTGTAATCTTATCTGAATTATTCTATTTCATATGTCAAAATCAGTCCCCAAGCCATGTCATTTTTAAATGTAATCAAATGACAAATTTCCTTATTTTACTATTCTCACTGATGTCACCTTAAGGCAAGACTTTGTCTCTAACGTCTTTCTCCTTCCAAGGTATTTGTTTCTATTCAAAAATTAATATTCTGAAAATATCACTTTCATCATATCCCCAAAATTTTATCTCTTGCTACAATTTACTAAAAACAAATTGTTATGACTATGTATAGGTAAAATTTTCAGTCTTTCTGGAGGAAAATCAGTAGAGATTGGATCTGCTTGGTATAGTTACCACATGACTCAGGATCCCATCTCCATCCCAAATTACTCTAATTTGAAGGAATTATATACACTAACAAGTATTAGAAGGTTAAATTTAAAAGTAATGACATGTTTGAATGAGAGATCATAAGGATTCTGGTTTCTAGCAGTAAGATGGCCTAGGGTAGACTTCAGCCTTCCTTCCCCAAATGCAGGATTATCGGCAGAATTGAAAATGAGAAATGAATTTTATTTTTCTTTTGTTTTGAACATCTTTATTGGAGTATAATTGCTTTACAATGGTGTGTTAGTTTCTGCTTTATAGCAAAGTGAATCAGCTATACATATACATATATCCCCGTATCCCCTCCCCCTTGCGTCTCCCTCCCACCCTCCCTATCCCACCACTCTAGGTGGTCACAAAGCACCGAGCTGATCTCCCTGTGCTATGTGGCTGCTTCCCACTAGCTATCTATTTTACATTTGGTAGTATATATAAGTCCATGCCACTCTCTCACTTCATCCCAGCTTGCCCCTCCCCCTCCCCGTGTTCTCAAGTCCATTCTCTAAGTCTATGTCTTTATTCCTGTCCTGCCCCTAGGTTCTTCAGAACCTTTTTTTTTTTTTTTTTTTTTTTAGATTCCATATAAATGTGTTAGCATCCAGTATTTATTTTTCTCTTTCTGTCTTACTTCACTCTGTATGACAGACTCTAGTCCCTCCACCTCACTACAAATAACTCAATTTTGTTTCTTTTTATGGCTGAGTAATAGTCCATTGTATATATGTGCCACATCTTCTTTATCCATTCATCTGTTGATGGACACTTAGTTTGCTTCCATGTCCTGGCTATTGTAAATAGAGCTGCAGTGAACATTGTGGTACATGACTCTTTTTGAATTATGATTTTCTCAGGGTATATGCTCAGTAGTGGGATTTCTGGGTCATATGGTAGTTCTATTTTTAGTTTTTTAAGGAATCTCCGTACTGTTCTCCATAGTGGCTGTATCAATTTACATTCCCACCAGCAGTGCAAGAGGGTTCCCCTTTCTCCACACCCTCTCCAGCATTTATTGTTTGTAGGTTTTTGATGATGGCCATTCTGACTGGTGTGAGGTGATACCTCATTGTAGTTTTGATTTGCATTTCTCTAATGATTAGTGATGTTGAGCATCCTTTCATGTGTTTGTTGGCAATCCATATATCTTTTGAGAAACATCATTGTCTACATCATCATCATCAACAAGCAAAACAAAAACAAAAAACAGGTATTATGGGCCCAGGATATTCAGTGTTGGAAAGGTATGAGTGTGTCACATCCTTGCTGGGGTGAGAGGTTGTTTAAAAAATAGTGCTGGATAACCAGCTATTTTTAGGTATTTATTTTTCTAACCCGTCTTTCTTTAAATGACCAGTCTTGGTAGAATAAAAATTAAAGACAGTGTCTCCTCTCTGACCAGAAAATTTCTCTAAGCGGAGTAGCAGCAAATTAGGGTGGTTAGCTCTGTTTTGTTGCCTGAGTCACTTTGCTTGATGAGATATCCCTCACGCCTGTCAAAATAACTGTCATCAAAAAGAACACAAAAGAGGGAAGAGATATGGGGACATATGTATATGTATAACTGATTCACTTTGTTATAAAGCAGAAACTAACACACCATTGTTACTCCAATAAAGATGTTAAAAAAAAAAGAACACAAATAACAAATGTTGGTGAGGATATGGAGAAAAGGGAACCCCCTGCCCTACACTATTGGTGAGAATGTTAATTGGTTTAGCCACTATGGAAAACAGTATGGATGTTCTTCAAAAAGCTATTATAAAAATATAACTACCACATGATCCAGCAATCCCACTCTTGAGTATTTATTTTTAAAAAAACACTATTGCATAAAGATACGTACACCCCAGTGTTCATATTAGCATTATTATTTTTTTTTTCATAGTAGCATTATTTATAATAGCCAAGATATGGAAGCAACCTGTATCCATCAACAGATGAATGGATAAAGAATATGTCATATATATATATATATACACACACACACACACACACACACACACACACAGACACACATACACAATGGAATATTACCTAGCTATAAAAATAATGAAATCTGCACTTTGCAACAACAGGGATGGACATAATAATAATATGCTTCATGAAATAAGTCAAACAGAGAAAGACAAATACTGTATGTTATCACTATATGTGCAATCTAAAAAGTAAAACAAGTGAATGTATATAATAAAACAGAAACAGACTTACATATATAGAAGTGAGGAAGGACAAGATAGGGGTATGGGATTAAGAGATACAAACTACTTTGTATAAAATAGATAAGCAACAAGGAAATATTGTACAGCACAGGAAAATACATAATAGCCATTGTTTTGTAATAACTTTAAAGGGAGTATAGTCTATAAAAATATTACATCACTATGTTGTGCACCTGAGACTAATATATTATAAATCAACTACAATTCAACAAAAAAGGAACTGTCTTCCTTCTCTTTTGTTAAACTTTTATATTTTACTCTCAAAAGTTTTGGTATGAACAAAATAATAATGACCTTACTAAATGTAAAGGTAAGAACTCATCTCTCCAGTTATATTAGATTAATTAGATAGTCATCCTCACCATAAAGCTTAATTAGGAGAATAATAAAGCTGGGCAAACATGTAGATAATTCATTCCTTTGGCAATGGCAACTGTCTCTTAATATTCATTCATCAATGCTCCCAATGATGCTGATGAATCCTCAGGGACACCACCCCACCACGTTCTCTACTTTGTCCTTTACATGGTTTGTATCATTAATGAGAAAAGCATGGTTTCATTACATTCTATATCAAGAATAATTTCTTTGAAAATTGGAGAATTCTGATATCCTATTAAAGTATGATTAAATATTATAGGAAGAATTTTTCAAAGGACACTGCTATACAATGTATCAGTACTTTAAATAAGTCTGTTTACAGATTGATTTATAGGACATACAGATGAGATTGTTTTATAATAAAGGAGAGAATAATTCATAAAAATATAGTATGTACTAATGACATTTAATTGTAACTAGAATGATTTAATAAGATATATACAGAGCACATGTTAGAGAAGTTTCAAATCTCTGTTGAGGGATATAAAATAAATAAACAATGAACAAAAGATGAAAAATTTCATTTTCTTGGATAAGAGGCCTCTATGTTAAAAATTGGTCATTCTTTCCAAATAAAATATATTATATTGATACAATTTAATCAAACTCTCAATGGTATTTTGTGAAATATTATGAAATAATTATGAAGTGTCTGGAAAAAATCAACCAAAATAATTTGCAAAGGCATACTTACTATATTAGACATTGTAATTCATATTGTTATATAGTATTTAATCTAGCACAGTTAGTGCAATTGATGGGCAGATCAGAATAATTGAATTTAGTCTTAAAATAGGTCCAAGTACTTATAAAATTTACATGATACATGTGACATTTCAAATACGTGGACAAAGTTTTATTTCTACAATAAATCTGTAATAAATCATTGAATAATATGTTAACAACGTAGAAATAGAGGATATAGATATTGTCCCTTGCTTCTTACTATTGGCTATATAAGCCAAAGTTCTAGGCCCTAAAAGATTAGCACCTGACTTCAAGGCAGACTCCTGCTACAGTGCTGGCTAGCTTTTCTGGAAAAAAAAAAATACTTTCTCCTTTTTTTTTTTTTTTGTATTCTGAGCATTCTCCTTACTTTCTTGCCAGCTAAGGTATATGTTTAAATAAAATTTATCCAACTTTTAAAGTATTTTGTACCAGAAGATAGTTTTTAGGCTATGTAATTCTCCAGATGACGTTATAGAAAATGTTTCACACATTTTCCATCATATCAAAAAGGTCATAAAATAAAAAAGACATCTAAGGAGATTTTTTTTTCAACTGCTACCTATGTCTTTGTTTAAATCAGAAAAAAAAAAGCAAACTATCCTAAGTTTCACCCCTGATTTTCAACATTTATTGAAAATCCGCAAGTTACATCATTGAGGCTGATTTGCAGGAATGAAGAAGGAACAGTTGAGAACATAGTCTAGGGCTTCAAGTAATTCATTGTTTATGAATAGTGGTAGAAAAACGCCTAAATTTAGTTGGTCTTCCCTATTCTGAAAAAGATGTTTTACTTCATATTTACTGTTTCTTTTTTAAAAATTTTAATACAATTTTAAAGGTTACTTTCTATTTCAGTTATTACAAAATATTGGCATATTCTCTGTGTTGTACAATACATCCTTGAACCTCTCATATACCCAATAGCTTGTACCTGTCCAAGGATGATATACAGATTGGCAACAAACTCATGAAAGGATGCTCAACATCACTAATCATTAGAGAAATGCAAATCAAAACTACTATGAGGTATCACCTCACACCAGTCAGAATGGCCATCATCAAAAAATCTACAAACAATAAATGCTGGAGAGGGTGTGGAGAAAAGGGAACCCTCTTGCACTGTTGGCAGGAACGTAAATTGATACAGCCACTATGGAGAACAGTATGGAGGTTCCTTAAAAAACTAAAAATAGAACTACCATACGATCCGGCCATCCCACTACTGGGCATATACCCTGAGAAACCATAATTCAAAAAAAGTCATGTACCACAATGTTCATTGCAGCTCTATTTACATTAGCCAGGACATGGAAGCAACCTAGGTGTTCATCGACAGATGAATGGATAAAGAAGATGTGGCACATATATACAATGGAATATTACTCAGCCATAAAAAAAATGAAATTGAGTTATTTGTAGTGAGGTGGATGGACCTAGAGTCTATCATACAGAGTGAAGTAAGTCAGAAAGAGAAAAACAAATACTGTATGCTAACACATATATATGGAATCTAAAAAAAAAAAAAAAAAAGGTTATGAAGCACCTAGGGGCAGGACAGGAATAAAGACACAGATGTAGAGGATGGACTTGAGGACACAGGGAATGGGAAGGGGAAGCTGAGACAAAGTGAGAGAGTGGCATGGACTAATATATATTACCAAATGTAAAATGAATAGCTAGTGGGAAGCAGCCGCATAGCACAGGGAGATCAGCTCAGTGCTTTGTGACCACCTAGAGGGGCGGGATAGGGAGGCTGGGAGAGAGACGCAAGACGGAGGGGATACGGGGATATATGTATATGTATAGCTGATTCACTTTGTTATACAGCAGAAACTAACACAACCTTGTAAAGCAATTATTCTCCAATAAATATGTTAAAAAATACCCCAAATAAATAAATTAATAAATTACATTCTAAAGACATCAAAGAATAAAAAACATCACACACATACTGAAAATGATATCATTAAAAGGAAATATAAACTCTATAATATCTAATCCATAAATAGTTTCTGAGTGAACGTCAGCGGCATATCAGATTTGACTATTTGGCTTTGAATAGTAGCTAAGTATTGATTTTGAGCAAGATACACACATTTTCACACACACAATGGATTAATAATGTCTGCATCACAGGGATGTTCTGACTAAATGCACATAAAATTTCTAGCATGATAATTTTCTCATTTTATGACCACAATCAACAATATTTTTTTCCTGCCTTTAAGTAAAATTGAAAAAATAAAAAACCCTGAAGAATTCATTTTAACTGTCTTTTATAATACTCCTTGACTTGTGCTTGACGTAAAAAATTTCTAGGTATC
Organism: Balaenoptera physalus; assembly: GCF_965194825.1. NCBI lineage: Eukaryota > Metazoa > Chordata > Mammalia > Artiodactyla > Balaenopteridae > Balaenoptera > Balaenoptera physalus. The sequence continues at coordinate 56,193,204 of NC_138883.1, read as the reverse complement.
CTGATTCACGCCTATATATCTTTATATATATTTCATAGAGTGATTTGATTTAGTAAACATTTTTCAAATGGCAAATATAAAACATATTTTTATACAGTAACTTGTACTTGGCTTTATGTATTACAATGATGGACTGATTAATTTGAATTTTCTTCAAGTATTATATTACGTTTTGAATTGTAATTTAGAAATATGTTGATTCAGAATTCATCATATAAACTAAGTTAAGGCAAATACAATTACAGTGCCAATATAGTGATAAAATAAAGTGATATAACATCATTTCCAATAGATTTTTAAAGCAAAGTAGATTTGCTCACATAATGTAATGGCTGATGGCTGTCTTCAGAGTATGAAACTCTCTGTGGTATTGAAATATTCCGTTTCCTTTCTGGCACTTGCTATAAATGTGCATGACAACTGCTTTCATGCAGGTGAACAATGGAATAACATTTTCATCCTCACTCTAAAAGAAGGATTGGTCACAGAGAAAAGTGACTTTATTTTCTAAAAAATAAAAGGTGAAGGAAATTGTACTACTTATACAATGGTCGTTTCCTACACAGTGACATTTCATTCAACATACATCATTCTAAAAAATAAAATAAAATAAAATGAATTGACAAGCTCTTATGCTCCACATATCCTTAGAGTCCTCTCAGTTCCAAAAGGAATACTCTTACTATTGATTTTTTTTTTTTTTTTGGTAGAAGCATAATCCCATATCCTTCAGCTCTTAGTCATTATAGATGACAATAGGATATGAGGAATGACAGCAAGATGCCTTATTTTCAAAGTAATTTCTACTTTGAATGAAAGTCTTTCATTATCTTTGCCAGTACAGTATAGTACTGGGGGAAAGTAAAATAATAAATTAAAAAATGTTTTTAAATTCAAAATATATTATCTCTTCTGATTCTCTCAAAACCATGTGAAATAGAAAAGGCAAACAATGATAAATGAGAACATCACATTTCAGAGAGAATGACATTCACATAGCAGCATTATACTTTTTTAGAACTGTATTTTATTCTTTTTTCTGCTGTACCACATAATTATTCTTTCTTCCTTTCCCCTTCTACCTGAGGTTAAGCTAATATTAAAGTGGAGTATTTATACGTGATCTCATCTCTAAATAGCTTTTACTTTTATGTAAAATTGACATTAGATGTTGTAAGAGAATAGAAAATATATACATTGATCTCTGCCCCTGGTTCCTGGCACAGAGCTCCTAAAACTCTTGTAATTTCCTAAGTGAAGCACTAGGAGCGTCCTTTGTTCTAATATATGATTTTTCATCCCAAGTTAATGACACAGAGCTCCTGTATCTTTTGGAATTTCCTGGGTGATAGCTGTGCCTTTTGTTTTCATGAGGTGACTCTGGGTGGGCTCCTGGATGAGGTCTGGTCACCAGAAAGGGCAAACCATGATTAGAGGCTTAGAACTTTCAGCTCCACTCCCAATTCTTTAGAGAGGGGAGAGGAGCTGGCAGCAGTGTTAATTATCAATTCATGCCTTCGTGATGAAGCCTCTATAAAAATCCCAAAATTATAGGATTTGGAGAGCTTCCAGTTTGGTGAACACATCTTACCTACCAGGCAGGAGATGCACCCCATATCCATGGGAACAGAAACTCCTATACTCAGTATAGGAGCTCCCAGACCTCCCCCTATGTACCTCTTCATCTGACTGTTCATCTGTATCTTTTATCATATCATTTATTACATAATAAATTGGTAAACATAAGTCTTTCCCTGAATTCTGTGAGCTGTTCTAGCAAATAATCAAATTCAAGGGGGAGAAAATCATGGGAACCTCAGGTTTATAGCCCAACTGGACAGAAGTTGTGGGTAATCTGAGGACCTACTACTTGTGGTTGGCATCTGAAGTGGGGGGGTGGGGGTCAGTGGTCTCTTAGGACCAAGCCCTTAACCTGTGGGATCTGATGTTATCTCCAGCTAGATAGTGTCAGAATTTATTTAAATTGTACGACACCCAGCTGGTGTCACAGATAATCGTTTGTTGGTGTGGGGAAAAAAATCTCACACATCTGGTGTCAGATGTGTTGTGAGTGTGGAGTAGTGTGAGAGTAAAGGAGAGACACACAGGAGAAGTGGGTTTTCTTACAGATATCATTGAAGAACACAATAGTTCTATGCAATGAACAAATGTTGACTGAAAATTCAACATCTGTATTAGCGTAAAAAATGTGTCTGTCTCCTGTGTCTCTCTAAAGTTCAGCGTCTCAAAGCCACCTTTTATTGCACTACTCAAAATATGTCCTCACATCTCTAGGGCCCCATATTAATTTATTTTCATTCCTTTTGTGTCAGATTAGATGATATTCACAAAATTATGGAAATAAACTGCTCCTCTGTCTTAGCATATTTCTTTATTACTTACACATTTTTATCTCTCAACCAAGACTGTAATCTCTTTGACATAATAATCAGTTACAATTACTATTTGTAATTCCTAGAGCACATGCCTCAAATCAGTACATAATTATTGATAAGAGGAAAATGAAAATATTAAAAAATTGATGATAGGCAGATAGATATAAAGATAGAATGAAAGGAAACTGAATGTTAATACCAGTTTTTAAGCCAGAAACTTCATGAGAAGGAAGCATATAGGATTCTCCTTGGAGTGAGGTAATCTCTGTGAAAAATAAGCTAGTCAAAAATCTCTAGTATGGCCCCTGTAACAGAAATCACTATTAATAGGTAAGAATGAGGGCAAGGAGCAGAGTTTATTCATTATTTAGTCTCTAGTGTTTATCATAATATGTTATAGACACATAAAATATGTTCCTTTTCTGATTATTTGGTAGAAAATTGCCACTATAACTTAATCATAAACTTTCTTAGCACCACAATTTTAAAGAAAATTTCCATTTAGCTTTAAAATTACCACAGAAAAATGAAATAGCATATGCATAATATTTTGAGATATGTGGGAAATAAAAAAATTAGAGATATGTCAAGTGTTATTAATAACACCATCAATGTGTTTTTCCTTATTTGAATTCAAGCTGCTGATAGCTAAAAAAAAATAGTATGAGCAAAAATACTAGTTTTAAGTTGATATTAATATTTATAAAGGAGTTTTCATATCCTTAATTGTTTGTGAACCCTAAACCATCCAAACATCATCATCATTAATTTAGAACTAAGGGAATTAACATTCAAAGAAATTCAAAAAATTTCACAGTTTGTATGGAAACACAAAAGACCCTGAAGAGCCAAAGCAATTTTGAGAAAGAAAAGCAGAGCTGGAGGAATCAGGCTCCCTTTCTTCTGACTATACTAGAAAGCTACAGTAATCAAAACAGTATGGTACTGGCACAAAAATAGAAATATAGATCAATGGAACAGGATAGAAAACCTAGAGATAAACCCACACACATATGGTCACCTTATCTTTGATAAAGGAGGAAAGAATATACAATGGAGAAAAGACAGCCTCTTCAATAAGTGGTGCTGGGAAAACCGGACAGCTACATGTAAAAGAATGAAATTAGAATACTCCCTAACACCATATACAAAAATAAACTCAAAATGGATTAGAGACCTAAATATAAGACTGGACACTATAAAACTCTTAGAGGAAAACATAGGAAGAACACTCTTTGACATAAATCACAGCAAGATCTTTTTTGATCCACCTCCTAGAGTAATGGAAATAAAAACAAAAATAAACAAGTGGGACCTAATGAAACTTCAAAGCTTTTGCACAACAAAGGAAACCATAAACAAGACGAAAAGACAACCCTCAGAATGGGAGAAAATATTTGCAAATGAATCAACAGACAAAGGATTAATCTCCAAAATATATAAACAGCTCATTCAGCTCAATATCAAAGAAACAAACACCCCAATCCAAAAATGGGCAGAAGACCTAAATAGACATTTCTCCAGAGAAGACATACAGATGGCCACGAAGCACATGAAAAGCTGCTCAACATCACTAATTATTAGAGAAATGCAAATCAAAACTACAATGAGGTATCACCTCACTCCTGTTAGAATGGGCATCATCAGAAAATCTACAAACAACAAATGCTGGAGAGGGTGTGGAGAAAAGGGAACCCTCTTGCACTGTTGGTGGGAATGTAAATTGATACAGCCACTATGGAGAACAATATGGAGGTTCCTTAAAAAACTAAAAATAGAATTACCATATGACCCAGCAATCCCACTACTGGGCATATACCCAGAGAAAACCGTAATTCAAAAAGACACATGCACCCGAATGTTCATTGCAGCACTATTTACAATAGCCAGGTCATGGAAGCAACCTAAATGCCCATGGACAGACGAATGGATAAAGAAGTTGTGGTACATATATACAATGGAATATTACTCAGCCATAAAAAGGAACGAAATTGAGTCATTTGTTGAGACGTGGATGGATCTAGAGACTGTCATACAGAGTGAAGTAAGTCAGAAAGAGAAAAACAAATATCATATATTAAGGCATGTATGTGGAACCTAGAAAAATGGTACAGATGAGCCAGTTTGCAGGGCAGAAGTTGAGACACAGATGTAGAGAATGGACATATGGACACCAAGGGGGGAAAACTGCGGTGAGGTGGGGATGGTGGTGTGCTGAATTGGGCGATTGGGATTGACATGTATACACTGATATGTATAAAATTGATGCCTAATAAGAACCTGCAGTATAAAAAAACAAACAAAACAACTAAAAAAAAAAAAAAAAAAAAAACAAAACTGTGTGCATATAAATTTGCTTGCTTATTGTATTCCTACTTGTTTTGCATATTTATGACATATATAATATGCATCACATATACATATATATTTTGTAAATCTACCTCTCTATATACATGTCCCATATATAATAAACAGAATATTTCATAAAATTACATGTTGTTAAAGATGTTAGGTAAAAAAAAAAAAAAAAAAAAACATTCAAAGAGTATGTTTCAAATGGTTAGGAATAGAGACCACGTATTGAGCACATTTCATTATATTATTTTTCTTTCCTCAAACAATGATAGTTACAACTGTAATAAGTGATAGACTGTGTTGACTTGATTGACTTCTTTTGTTTGGGATTATACATATTTGTAGTTTTCGATAACCAAAAATTGAATATTTAGTCATTTATATACTGTTCACTATGTGACCTCCCATCCCTATCAAATACCATCTCATGTTTGAGATGATAATATTACTCAGAACTATAATAATTATTTATGAGAAGTAATGGCATTAATGCCAGGGAAAATGGCTAAAACAAAATATTAAACCCAATACATATGAGGCAATCAGCATACTTTTTAAAAAAATAGGTTAAATAAATGATTTCCCAGAAAAGTTAAATTTTCAGTCATTAATTTGCAGTCCTCAATATTCTACAAACATAATCTAACAATAACCTAATCAATTTAATATTTTACTACAAATAACCAATGAAAACTTCTAAAACATTTGTTAAATATTAGAATTAATATGAGCTGAAATTAATATGAGCTGAAACACTTATTTTCATAGGAAATGCACTCATTAAAATAATACGTTACTTTCCAGCTCTCAGATACCCTGATTTGGGCCCTATATATTAGCAATGATGTGGAAGTAATAGAATACTATGCAAATTAGCAGGGCAAAATCCCGTGGGTATAATAGATTATGAAGAGAAAATAATTAAAAAGGTTAGTTTTCAAGAATGATGACATTTAGAGCCCTTGAGAATCCATATTGCACTTGATGTATTTATTAAAATGTAAAGTATTAATTTTAAAAGCTTACATCCATAAGTGAAATTGTACTGACAAATAAGTCATACCTTTCACTAATAAAGAGATCACTTTATCCCTGATGAAAAGTTATGAAGAAAGAACATTGAACAAATTCTTCACGTTAATGGTCATGTATTTTCATTAGAATCTTATCACTATCTTATATCATTCTTCAATTCATGTCAGGTTTTCACTGTTACACTTCCCAGTTAACTTTATTCTTGATTTGACCATTGTAGACACCATTTTAAAAACTGCAGAAAGCACCCATTTCAAAGAATGAATTCAAATGACTTATTAAATCTAGCAGATGACCAATGCTCAGTACTTTTCCATGCCAGTAACACCCTTGGAGGCATCCCAGAGGTTTCACGTTGAATAAAGGTAGAAGAGAACCACACACACCTCTTCAGCAGTAGGCAGTGCACATCATTTACGTTGCTGGAAAACTGTGCCATTGTATTCTGAATATACTCAGGAATATCAGTTCTGATGCTTGAGAATTCAACCCTATTTCAAAAGCACTACAATTAATTAACAAATAAAGTAATAACATCCTTTATATGGAAAAAGGATTGCTCCTAAACAATTATCTACCTTGCATACCTGAAATTACTCTTTACAAAACTGCCTTTTACAGTGCTTTTTCCGTTTGAATTATTTGACAATATAATCCATATTCATGCTGAAAACTGTGGGAAAAGTGCAGAAAAATGAATAAGAAATTAATTTAGAGAAACTTTTGTCAAATAATTGGTTTTTAAGTTAGTAAGTATTGCTTGATAAAGATAATTTCTCATCCATTTCTAGTGTCATTAGATGTACTACCCAGAATAAATTACAGCTTTTGTCTTTTTAACTTGTAAAATACTTTCTTCATATTAAAATGTGATTGTAGGACTTCCAGTTTTAGCCCTAACCTGTATAATACTTGGAAGTTATCATTCCATCATTATAGGAAAATAGCTGAACAAAATGAAAAGCAGTGACTTTTATTAGACTCATCAGAAATTTGAGGTCAGTGGAAAAATTACCACCAAGACTCTGGAGAGGCAGGCAAATACAGTGATTAACAGTCTATATCAACTTACCTGACTACCTCTGGAGTCATAAACTGGTAAGAAAACATGTGGTCATTTTGACGAATTGACTGAGACTGAGTGTGGACTAGCTTGAGAAATTGTCCAAATTTTTGTGGATGTTACCTGAAGGAATCCTACCAGGTTCTCATGTTTAAGATCCAATAAAAATGCCCTCACATTCTGGGCAGAGGAAGAGGAAAATAAGCAAAATATTCCTAGAGTATTCTCCACAGCAAGGATCAACACTCCAAGTGAAAATATGTTACTAGAGAGCATTATCAGGGGAAGAACAATTAGGTAACTCCAACCACACCCCCACACTCCCCAGCCTTCCTGTCTTAGGTAAGGGGAGGGGGAAAAAAAGGCTAAAAGATACTTGTGAAAGTCACAGCCCAGGGACACAGGCCCACCAAAAGACAGAAATAATCATAAGATTATAGAACAATTTCCCTCCACACACCCTACCATCATCCATTTCAACAGGGCTCGAGTGTAACAACAGAGAATCACAACTGAAAGATCTGCAAGACACAATCTTTATTTAAGAAAGAGTTCTTAGGAAAATCCAAAGACAACGACAGAGGAGGTGACAAGAACACTAGAGAAAACTGAAGTCTCTGACACCTATAGCTACAGCAAACATTAAGCACAATAACTACCAAAAAAAAAAAAAAAAGAAATCTGTAATTTGGCATATCTATTCAAGCTATAGAAAAACAAAGATAAAGAGAAAAACTCAAAAGAATCCAGTGTCAAAAAAGATATCTCACCTAGGAGGAACAAGGATAAGAGTTATATCTGAGTTTTTATCACACACCACACAAACAAAAAGAGAGTTGAGTGAAATATGTAAAGTGTTGAAAGAACAAAAAACCAAAACACCAACCTAGAATTCCCTATCCAGTGAAAATATATTTCAGAAGTTAAGGAGAAATAAAAACGTTTTCAGGCAAACAAACCTAGGGAGATTGTTGCCAGTAGACCGGGCTTGCAAGAAATATTAAAAGTTCTTCAGAGTGAATGAAAATTATATGGATCAAAAGTTTAGATCTACATAAAGAAAGAGTGTCAGAGATGAAGGTAAAATAAAATGTTTTATTTTCTTATTCTTAATTGATCTGATAGGTACCTATTTAAATTAATAATATTATCAATGTTTGAGTATTTGTAACATGCAGAAAAGTGGATTGAATTACAGCAATGTTATAATGGGAGGGAGGATGGAATTACTGTTATTTGAAAGTGAACTTAGGTGTATATTGTAAACTCCAGAGTAACCAATAATTTAAAATTAGGTATATATAATTTGATATACTAATGGACTAGAGAAAATTGACTAATACAAAATTCTCATTTAAAACCCCAGAAATCAGAAAAAGTGGGGAATAGTAAAAAACAGAAGAAACAAAGAACGAGTATAACGAGTAGAAAACAGTTATAAACAGGGTAAATGTTGCTTCAACTATATAATTAATCACTTTAAATGGTGTAAATATAACAAGTAAAATACAAAGACTCTTAAGAGTGGTTAAAATAACAAGCCCAACTATATTCTTTCTGCAAGAAACCCTCTTTAAATATAAAGGCACAGATAGTAAAGAGATGAAGAAAGATAATATGCTAATATGCTAATACTAATCAAAAGAAAGCTTGAGTGACTATATTAATTTTAGAGAAAGCAGACTTCAGAACAAGGAAAATCATCTAGGATAAAGTGTGGCACTACATAACGATAAAGGAATCAATTCTCCTGGAAGACAAAACAATTTACAATGTGTATGCACGTAAAAACAGAGCATCTAAATATGTGAGACAAACAGTGATAGAACTACATGGAGAAATACATAAATACACCACTATAGTTGGAGACTTCAACACCCATTTTTAAGCAATTGATAGAGCCATCAGATATAAAATCATCAAGGCCATAACTGAAGAGACCTGGATCTAATTGATATTTATAGACAACTTCATCCCACAGCACTTGAATACATTTTCTTCTCAAGCTCACATGGAACATTCACCAAGATAGATCACATTATGGGCCAATAAAACACACCTAAACAAATTTTAATAAATAGAAATTATATAGATTATGCTCTCAGACTACAATGGAATACAAAATAAAATTGAATTCAATTACAAAATGTTTTCAATAACAGAAAATCTCAAAATATTTGGAGAGTAAAAAACACACTTCCAAATAACACTAGGGTCAAAGAAGAAATCTCAAAAGAATTTAAGAAATACTTTGAAGAAAATGAAAATACAGTCTATCAAAATTTGTGAGATGCTGTGAAGGCAGTGCTTAGAGGGAAATTTATAGCATCAAATGCATGTATTATAAAAAAAGACAGATCTAAAATCAACAATCAAATCTATTTTAGCAAGTTAGAGAAGGAGAAACAAGGGAAATTTAAGCCTAAAGCAAACAGAAAGAAAGAAAGAATCAAATTTAGAGCAGAAATAAATGAAATGGAAACCAGAAATCACTGAAGCATAAAGCTGGTTCTTTTGTCAATATCAATAACATTTATGTAAAAAATCGAGCCAGGATAACCAAGAAAAAATGTGAAAAGACAAAAAATACTAATCTCAAGTTGGGAGTGTCCATCACTAATAATCCCATAACATTTAAAAATAACAAGGAATATTATGAACAACTCTATGCTCACAAATTTATTATAGTAATTTGAGAGCTAAAGTTATAACACCTTTAAGAGAGAATATAGGAGAAATGCTTGTGACTTTGAGTTAGGCAAATATTTCTTAGGACAGCAAGACTACCACATATATTTTAAAAACTAATAAGTTAGGCATATCGAAAGGTTTTGAATGCTCCTCAAGATGCAACATTAAGAAAGTAAAACAAAAACAAAAGCAAAAAAACAAAAAACGAAACCCATAAGCTGAAAGAAAATATTTGCAAACCATACATCTGAAAAGCGACTTATCTTTAATAAATACTAAGAATTCTTATAATCCACTAAAAATTGCAAAAAGATAATTAACATTTAACCAAATAAGATGTATACCAGCCCTTATAAAATATATGATTTGTGCTTATTATAAAAAAGGCTGTTCGACATCAGTTATTAGGTCTACAACATAAAAGACTGACAATATATCATTCTGGGAAAGATGTGGAGAAACTGGAATGTTCAGACATTGCTGATGGGAGTGTAAAATAGTACATCTGCTTTAGAATAGAGTTTGACAATTCCTTAAAAATTATACATATAAATATCGAATGACCCAACTTTTCTACTTGTAGATATATACCTTCAAATTATATAAAATTATATCCATACAACTACATGTACATGAATGTTCATACCAGCATTATTTATACTAGATAAAATCAGGAAATAATTCAGTCAACCAACTAGTGATAGATAAACAAAATGTGAATCCTTATATGCTATTCAGCAATAAAAATGAATGAATTACTGATTTATGCAGCATCGTGGATAAGCCTCAAAAACATGCTAAGTGAAAGAAGTCAGATCAAAAAGACTACAGTCTCGGAAATTTCCACTAATATAAATGATGTGAAAATAAAACGTACTGGCCTGTTTTTACAAGGGATATTTTCTCAAGGTCTTCCTATGAATGCTACTTAAGATTTCAGATCAAGTTTTCTGTTCATTCCTGTGTGATTCTTCAGAGAATTGATATGTCACCCTCTGGAATTACTAATAATCGTTCAATAGCTTTTGAGTTTCAGAAATAAAGAATTCCTCCATTTTCTCTCACTAAAATTTGTTCCACATCTAACAATTTGCTGACCCAAATACCTCTGAAAACTATTCTTAGGTAGTAGTCAGTAAATGATGAATTAAATGTGATTCTTTAGTACCTAACCAAACTAAACTCTATATAAATGTATAATTGTACCATTTATCTGACAACATACTAGTGAAATCACCAATGTCATTTTCAAATATTCTGCAAATATCAATTTGTAATTTTTAAAGTAAAGTAACAGAACATGGCAGTATCAAGACCAGAAGAATACAAGTCATCTGATTTATTTAGTAAGTAAAGGACAAGTGGTTGAACAGCTTAGTATTTCTGAAGGGAAAAATCATTTTACACAACATTGAACTTAGATCAGAGCAATACAGTGTAGGTGAGAAAAAGTGAATCAGATAAATTCCTGAGTGTCCCTGGAGAGAAGATAAGCACCACAGATTGTCTCCTTTTGAGAGAGGAATATTGGGGTGAGAAGGTCATAGTGATCAAACCCCATCAGGTGATTGACTATTAAATTCAATAGCCTCTGCAGTTTTCTTATCGACTTCTCAAATCTCCATTAAGGAAATGTCTCAAGGGAGAGAGACAAATAAACCATAGGGAAAGTGGCTTGAAATAAAGCCAGCTCCAGAATAAATGTCTAGTTACCAATGAATGTGAAAATAAAAACAGCTACAAAATATAAGCAGGTTAGTGTTGTTTAAATCATTACAAATGCAGATTTAAATGGGCCAGTTCTACTGTTAGAAAACCAAATAATCACTTGATGTTGGAAATCCTATAATTAACATATAAAGCATAGACATTTGGAACAGTTAAATTCTATCTGAAGATCCAGTCTCTTGTTTAGGGTGTAAAATCATGCATTGTGTTCTTAGATATATGGACCCCTCTAATAAAGTGTTATAAATAAGGGTAGAGTCAGGAACATTCCTGATTATTTTTGTTTTTTTCATATGATCCTTCCTTATGGAAAATGGGACTGAAATAATCAGAATTTCTAGATGAATCTGTCTCTGTCTCCCTCTGTCTTTAATATTTATATTAGAGTGGCATATAAATTTAATGCCAATGAAAAGTGGTGTGTGTGTGTAAGCAAGATTTTCAATAAGTCACAATTTGACTCCAACTTAATAATTTTCAATAGTATAAAAATAATCTAGTGATGCGAAAATAATCTAGACATAGATTCCCAACTTTTTCTTTTCGCAACACCTTCTATCCCTAAATTTTATCTGGAAATACATAAGCACACTATTCATGGTATGGATGACACATTGTTCACATTCTCAATGTCATGGAACACTTGTAAGTTCAGCAGCATTCTAAAGTTCCACAAAACAAAATAACTATCTTGCTCTAACTCATCTCCATTGTAAAGATTATAGAAAACTAAAAAAGAGCTCTCAAATGGGACAAAAAAACAGTTTTGGGTTTTGATCATCTTGTAATTTTGAATTATTGTCGTATAATCTAAAATTTAAATGTTGGCACATTTAATAGCATATCATTATAATTAAAGTGTATAAATTAGATATTTATGCATTACTTATTTGTGCCTTCTAAAGGAAGCTATTACTTAATAAATTCAATAGAATTCTTTAAGCTACTCTAAGAAACTATACTAAAATCTGACCAGCCGTCTGTCAGTAGACATACAGCTGTCTCAAGTTTCTGTAGCTTCACTGTATTTTGAGAGATGTATGGTGTATAGCTCTTGGCTCCCTCTAACTTTTCCACTGATCCTTCTACACAGTTGCCTATATGATGATTTTCATCTATAATTATACTCCATGTGTATATAGTAATCACAAATATTTTGTTATAGTATTTTGAGATCCTGGCTTCTTATTTGAAGAAATAGTTGTAAGTAAAGGTTTCTATAATGAAATAAACTTTTTTTTTTTTTAGTTTTTAATTAATTAATTTATTTATTTATGGCTATGTTGGGTCTTCGTTTCTGTGCGAGGGCTCTCTCTAGTTGTGGCAAGCGGGGGCCACTCTTCATCGCGGTGCGTGGGCCTCTCATTATCGCGGCCTCTCTTGTTGCGGAGCACAGGCTCCAGACGCGCAAGCTCAGTAATTGTGGCTCATGGGCCCAGCCGCTCCGCGGCATGTGGGATCTTCCCAGACCAGGGCTCGAACCCGTGTCCCCTGCATTGGCAGGCAGATTCTCAACCACTGCGCCACCAGGGAAGCCCGAAATAAACTTTTGATAATTACTTTAAATAATAAAATTGATACAATTTAATATAATGTATGTGAATAAAACATTTATAATTACTAAAAAATGTCAATGACTCTTATATCCATAGCTTTATGAAAAACCTGCCAGATTAAATAATATATCATATATGATTTCATCTCTATAGAAAAAAATCTGTAAATACTATTAAATGTTACAGTAGTATTTATCTTGTGGTCTTGTGAAGTCTGCTGAGGACACATCTATGAGCCCTGCAGTCTTTGAAGCCCTAGGAACCTCTGGTCCATACTGCAGTTATAGTGCTGGAGTCGTACAGAACACAGCAGAGTGAGGGTCCAGGTAGGCAGCACCTTGGCTCTTCTCAGCACTAACTTCACATAAAGGTGTTTTCGAAGCTGTCTTCTCCCCATGGAGCTACCCTACCTGTCCTGAGCTACGCTACCTGTCCTGTATATCCCCTGAGGTCCTCTAATTCCTCCATCTGCTGCCAACACATTTTCCCACTGGCTTTCCTTCCAGTTGTTAGTACCATTCTGATTTTTTTCATGAAGTTTAGTTACAAAGATTCAAGGGGTATGCCTGAAGTGTCAGAATTCAGAGAGTGTTACATTTATGATGCACACTCTTATATGTATGTATACTGATGAAATTTAAAAATTCAAGTAACCAAGAATAAGTTTACTAAATGACTTGAAAGACCTCAACACCAAAAGCAACACATCATTATTGAGAGAAATTAAAGAATGTCAAAGTAAATGGAGTGTTATACAATGGTCATGGATTGGAAGACTCAATAATAGAAAGACGTCAGTTCTCCTCAAATTGACATTGCACTAAGTAAAAACCTTAGGAGATTTTTCTATTGAAAGTGGCAGGCCTATTTTAACAGTTGTGGAGAAATGCAAACGTCTGAGACTAGTCAAGGCAATGAAACTTAAACACTTCTAGGTATTAGAAAATTATAATAACAAAAAGTATGGATTTTACACAAGAGTAGAAAAATAGGCAAGTGGAACACAATAGGTATTCCAGAAAAAGTTATAACCACATACTTAGTCTTGATATGTGACAATGTTCACAGCAGTTCAGAAAAAAATTATATTTTTCTTAACAATAAAAATAATTTAAAAATAGTCTTCCTTTTCCCATCCCATAGCGACTTGAAGTGTGATTATTTACAATAGAATTGTCTAGCATTTTTTGAAAATGAAAAATTGTATTATATCACAACTATTTGAGAACATGCTTTGACTAAATGGTCATTAAATGCTGAATGTAGAGAAAGTAACTTTGTCAAAATATGCAAAGGATGATAAAAATAAATACAGAAGGCATATATATTACTTATTTGAAACGCTAATACATCTGAAATTTGTAGTTTCAAGGAAGTATCCTAGATCACCATAGCTAGTCACTCCCTGAATAGTTACTTTTTTAATGTATATGTTTATAGAAAACCTGGAAATTTCTCCACCCTGTGTCCTCGATGTTCCTTCATGCTACTACTGACTTCTCAGTTACCAAAATTATATGTTGAATTAAGGAGAATACATTATTAAGTACTTTCTTACACCATTAACAAGATTAAGTTGATGTTTGTGTCAAGTTTTGTTTTGAAACAGACTCAGAAAATCTTGTCAGCAAAAACGATCTTATTTTTCGTGTGGTTGAGACAATTTGTGACAAATTTCCAACTTTCAAATGTATCAAATTACTACAGTTGACCCTTGAACAGCATGGATTTGAACTGCACTGGTCCACTTACATGCAGATTTTTTTCAGTGTTAAGTTCTATAGTACTACATGATCCCCTGTTGGTTAAATATTCAGGTGTGGAACCACAGATATGGAGGACTGACTATAAATTATACCTGAATCTCTGACTGCAGGGAAGGTCGGCAACCCTAGCCCCCACATTGTTCAAGGGTCAGCTGTATATTTTAATTTTCCCCATGTGGCTAGGTTTTTTTTTTTTTTTTTCTTCAACAAATTTGTTCTTTTTAGTACTCTTATTATCGACCAAGGTGGATATTTTATTTAAAGAAGTACTGTTGAAATGTTAAACCAACAGAACTATATTTTTAACATTGAATAGCTCATTGCTTTTAATTTAAAACAGGAAAAATAAATTATTTGACTAATTTATGCTTGTAAAATAAATGCCACTTAAATATTATAAATATTCATTAAACAGGTATAAATATTATAAATGTTTATATGTACTAAGTCTTTCATCGTAAAAGTGACACAAAAGGGGTGGAGTTACAGTTACCTTCCCCAAATTAGTCCTTAAATTGATCAAAATTTCCAAGTGTATTTATTTATGAAATGTATGCTTTTTTAATGGTCTCACCCAAGCCGGACACACTAGAAATAGCTACTTTGTCTGCTAGATGCCTAAGATAGTAGTAATTGATCAGAAATAGTACCCTCTCATATCTTATTAAGCAGAGATGTCTACCACATCCTAGTAGAGGAGAAATATGTGAAATGATGTAGAGTTTTGGAAGAAAGTATGATATTAGGGTAACAAGTTTGATATCATATAGACAAAGGCAAAGGAGGGGTGAAGAGGGAATCAAGAAGAGATAGAAGGAGGCTAGATTTTCCTAAGTACAAATCATTAAAGAGCTTCCTGATATGCCATTCTAAGAAATGTAGAAATCTTCTATAGGCAGTAGGGACCTATATAAGATTTCTGCCAGAGAAACAAATTGAGCAGATTTTGATTTTTGAAAGAGAATTCATGGAGTTGTAAAGAATGGAAGTCAGTTCTTCACAAAGGAATATTGTGTACGAGAAGACAGCTGATAATTGTCTGTGCTGCTTCACCTATTTTTTTCTTCAGGAAATGGCTACATAGCATAATTTTCTATCTAGATTCCCTACAATGTCCTTAAACCTATTTGAGTTTACTAGAGTCTGTAAATAATTGTTTACCATCTCTATATGCCTAAATATAATTAAAATGCTTAAGTGTCCTAGGAAAGTTATTTCATCTGTAAAGTATATCCAAATGACATTCCCATCATTTGATAACATCGTCTCCCTTGCAACCATTTTGTACCATGTTTCTACATATCCCATTGTTAACTCTTCCTTGTGTAAAATTCTACACTTGGCTGAACTGACCCTCTTTATTCCTTAGATAAAGTGGGATTAAAGGTCCATATATTTTCCTACTAAAAGATAGTAGTTGGCTCTGCTGTGCCTCAGCAAAGATATACTAGAACTGTCCAACCTTGGCAATGTTTGTAAATCAACAGCTATAGAAACACACAACCACAAAAAGTTTCCAAAGAAAAGTTGTGACATTTTATCTGGCCCTGTATACTCCAATATGACTAACAAGTCATTTTTAACAAGTTAAAAAATGGAAATAGCCTAATATAATAAACTTGTATATCATTATTAGCACTAGTTTTAGAAGAAAATTATATATGTTTATATACTTTTATGTATTTATTATTATATATTACATATATATATATAAATTCTTATATGTCCAGTTGCCATAAGCATTTTGGTAATGGAAGCCTAGTTACAGGAATCTTGGTAAAGGCCAGTCAATGATTTCCTTTTTATTTGGTGTGAAAAGTAATTTATTATGTCACTCTTCTCTGGCTATTCAGTAACACAGACCTCATTTCAATGCATATGTTGCTCAGCTAAAGGCTCATGTGCTCTCCTTAAATAGTTCCAGTTAATAAGGTTTTGAAATTTACACTCTAAAGGAAATATTATATAATCCCTGGAGTTTCTAAATGATAATAGCTAATTATTACAACTGTGACAGAATGTGGATAGTCCTGTAAAGTTGTTTTTTTTTTAATGTTGTAGAATACACATAATACAAAATTTACCATATGACTACTTTTAATTATACAGTCCAGTTGCACTAAGTACCTCACAATGTTGTGCAGTCATCACCACTGTCTCCAAAACCCTTTCATTAACCCAAACTGAAGCTCTGTACCCATTAAATAATTCCCCATTCTTCCCTCCCCCCAGCCCCTGGTAACCATCACTCTACCTTCTGTCTCTATGAATTTGATTATTTTAGGTACCATATATAAGTGCAATCATACAATATTTGTCCTTTTGTGACTAGCTTATTTCATTTAGCATAATTTCTTCAAAATCATTCATATTGTAGAATGGAGCAGAATTTTACTCATTTTTTAAAGTTAAACATTATTCCATTGTGTGTATATACCACAGTTTGTTTATCCATTCGTCTATTGATAGATTCGTGAATTGTTCCCATCTTTTGGCTTTGATGAACAATGCTGCTATGAACAATGGTATATAAATATCTATTTGAGTCTGTGCTTTCAATTCTTTGGGGCATATAACAAGAAGTGGAACTGCTGAATCATATGGTAATTCTAATTATTTTCAGAAGCACCATACTATTTTCTACAGTGGCTACACTTTCTTATATTCTCAACAGCAATGCACATGGATTAAAGTTTCTCCACATCCTTGCCAACACTTGTTATTTTTTGTTGTTTTATAGTGGGCATCTGATGGTCCATAGTGGTATCTCGTTTTGGCTGATTAAGTTTTTAATAGATTTACTTTCCCAAAACAAAAGCAATAGTAAAGATATCAAATATTTCCACAAAAGGACCTTTTACACACCACAATGGTTCAAAAGACTAGTTTTCTATGAGATACCTATCTCACCTGTCATGGCCATGTCACCACTTCCTATAATCTCAATATAATACTGTTTCATAGAAGTCTAAGGATAAATATGAAAGGAAACAGTAAAGAGATAAATGTTATCAATTTTAACTTTGTTAATATTTCTTCAAGAGAGTATTTTATCATCAGTATTTCCCTACATAAAAACATTTGTGACATAAATGCCATAGTTACTATTGTAAGTGATTATCTCTTTTTAATATAGTTTTTCCTGATGTATAATCACATGTAACTGGAATAACAAAGTCAGGGATTGGAGAGAATGATATACAGTGAGACTTCTAAATAATGAAAATCACCATCTATGGCCCAGAGAGAGAGCAAAAATTTCATTTGAATGACTTCTAGGAGTGTCTTTCGTACTCAATATAATATACTATGTAGTATAAGACATCTGTTTATAGTAATAGCATGTGACATCAAGTAGCATTTAAAATCTGGTACATATCAAAATATGAGGAGAATAAAGTCTTCTGTGACAGATGAGTAGATGTATAATTTATCAGTACTTGTTTTGATAAAGAATGCAAGAAATAAATTTGATAAAGTTAGCAAGGTGGTATCTTTAATTGAAAACATAAGAACCTAAACAATACTGTGTTAAAAGTACGTATAAAAATAAATATAGGTTTTATAACAGATATTATACTTTTCAATGAAAGAGTCTAGGCCTGGACATCAAGAACAATATCACAGGAACATCAGGAGACACAGATACTCATGAAAGAGATTCAGAAATAATAAATCTGGAGTACAGTTTTTACTGATTTTTACTTATTTTAGAGCCCTGAAATATTCACCTTTCAATTTTTAGATTTTAGATTTCTCAGTATGAAGCACAGAATGATCTTATTTATTATAGTAAATCTGATTTATCATTAAATTAAAAGCCACAGGGAAAATTGTTTGCAGTAGAAATTGTTTAAATCCTTCTGAATCTTGGGCAATAGTCTGAAAAGTAATTTGTTTAAATAGCTCAGATACTCTTTGATATTAATTAAAATTTAATCAGTCCATTCTGTCTACAAGAAAACTTATATGTATATAATGAATTACGAATGTAATGAAATATGTATACAATGATATCTATACATAGATATAGATATGTATTTTCACAGCCAAAGACCCTAGCTAGACGTGAAAACATAGTGAGTTTTTTCTCAATAAACAAATATTTTGAAATTCAGTTTAATATTTTACAAGATAAATTATCAAGCTTTATGCATAATTTTTTTCTTACTGATGACTTTTACATCCTATTCCTCTAACCACAAATATAATTATATCATATACATACAGTTTATATAAAGTATTGGTTTACTGACATTTTCTGACTCTAGACAGACTTTCCCAGTAGGACAAATAGCATATGATCTTAATGGAAATTATTCAAACAATACCACCTAGTAAATCAATGTAGGAAGAACCAGCAAAGGTCACTCTTATATGTTATCCAGGACTTCCGTTGCCAGCCAATTTGAAATAATATGGGACAAATGTAACCTCTTTCCTGAAATAACTGAATATCAGACAAAATATCTGAAACAACAGTTTTTAAGATACTGAACATCAGGCAATGAAGAACAGTGATCCCTGTGAGACAAGACACAAACAAGGTGAATCTTATAATTGCCTAAGCTTACTGCATTGAGTTTCCAGGTGGCAGTAGTGAGGGAGGGCAGAGAAAACCTACTTCCTAATTAAGGAAGTGGAGTTGAGATTCCAGGCGACGAAGATAGCTAGAATTTGTGGATGATGTATCAAAGAGGAAAGAGCTTCACAGAGAGAGAACTGTGGAGATCTGCAGAGGGTCCCCCTCAAATATTCAACAGGGTATTGATCAGCACATGGCCTCAAGAAAACGTTTTAATATTGAGGAAAGAACTACCTGAAAGAATTAAAAGTAACAATATCTGGCACTCACACAGGGCTGAGAATAATACCTGTTCCCAAAGGATTGTACTGGAAAATTTCATAAATTACTGAGCACTTGTTATACTACTCAGAAGAGTCTTGCCTTAGGTGTAAAGAATAATAAGCTCTAAGCTAAACACTGATTTTGTCCTGCCTAGCAAATCTTAAAAGCAAGGCTTGAAAGGATCTACCTCTTTTCTAAGTATTGATTTGGCCAAAAAGTTCATTCAGTTTTAAGTAAAAATAAAAGACACATTTTTCATTTTCAACAACACATTTATTGAACAACGTATTCCTTAACGAATGAACTTCTGGGCCAACCCAATATATTAAATGCATCCTAGAACAAACTCAAGAATATTTTATAGGATTATAAGAATATCCAGCATGCAACAAAGTAAAAAAAAAACAAAACTGTCTCCAATACAATATAAAATTACCAGACTACCAAAGAAGGAGGAAAATATAACCCATAATGAGTAGAAAACTCAGAAAAATCAATTAATCAAAACAGTCCAAGAATTAACACAGATGTATAATTAGCAGACAAGGATTTAAAATATTTCACATAACTATTATATTTCATATACTGAAAAAGATAAGTAGAGGCATAGAAGATAAAATATGAACCAAATTGAGTTGTGGAGATAAAAACTATGATGCATGTGATGAAAAATACACCAGATGATGTTAATGGCAGATAAGACACAGCTAGAAGCTATCCAAAATGAAATACAAAAAGGAAAAAAAAAAAGACTAAAAAGATTAATAGAGCTTCAATTGACTGCCAGAAAACTTGAAACAGTCTAATATATGTGTAATAGGAATCCCCAGAGAAGACATGGTGGAGAAACTGAAAATAATATTTGAAAAATTATGACTAATAACTTTATAAATTTGATATAAATTATATACCAACACATCCAATAGTTCAGAATATTTCAGGCACAAGAAAGAAGACATATTCTAATAGTACTTTACTTGTCTGAGATTCTTCATCCCCATTCTTCAGTCATAGCTTAGATTGGCAGTTGTTTGCTCCCCACCCCATGGCAATATGAATACGTTATACCATTGACTTCTTGCATGTATGTGGATGATGTGAAATAGACTGTCAGTGTAAATCTTATCATTTGGAAGTGCTTTGCAATTTCTTTTTTTATCTTCTATGATTTTAAGACTTATTTTCTCTTTTTTGTAATTTAGGATTTTCAAAATGCTATATTGACCTGTGAGTATTATATCTGAAGACTGTTGTCTTCTGTCATTTCTAGAAAATTTTATGCCATTATATCTTTGGAAAATAATTTCCCCAAATTCTCTGTTTTTTTTAAATTCCCCATAAGGTTTAAGCTTGTTTATTATGTTTTAATTCAGCAAGTATTTTTTCCTGTGAAATATAATGTAAAAACTTAAAAAACAAAAACCTCAATTACATAGAGTCAGGAGGTCAGAAGAGGAAGCTTTCATGCTCTGCAAAGATAGCAGAGTTCAACAGGAAGAAGCAAGATGCCTCTTTTTTCCTGGCAAGGACTCAGCCAATGAAGCCATGGACTCTTTGTTTACTATACCCATCCCAAATTTCTTTTCCACTCCATAAAAATGTTCTCCTTCCCTTGCAGTGTTGGGACTTGTACATGACTAACCGTGGTTGCAGACCCTGAACTGCAGTTCTCTGCTGATCCCAAAGAAACCTGCCAATGAAAAAAATTAATCAACAGTCTATGAAAGAAATGGAAAATTTTATTCAGGCCAACCTGAGGATTATAACACTGAGAGAGTCTTTCAGAAAGCTCTGAGGATTGTTCCGTCCATTAGAGGTCAAAGCACAGTTATATAAGTTTTTGAGACAAAAGGTTGTAAGTCCAATGACATATTACTGACAGTTTACATGATCCATACCTATACATACAGAGCAAGTAATGAGTCATGGGTTATCCTGGTCTCTTACAAGATTAAGAAGGAAGGTTATCTCCTAAGGAGGTCTGGTTACTGCAGATGCACAATACACATTAAAGGGGAGGGAGGAAGCCCAATGGGCAAAGAAAAATTTTATGCTTAAATTCTTCTTGTCTTACCATAAAATATGAATTTTATTTTTTAATGTTCTTTTTCATATTTTTTCTACTATGGTTTACTATAGGATATTGAATATAGTTCCCTGTGCTATACAATAGGACCTTGTTAATCCATTCTATATATAATAGTTGGCATCTGCTAGTCCCAAACTCCCAATCCAACCCGAATTTTATTTAATCAAACCCATCTTTGCTGGAGAAATACCTGGCAGTCTCTTTGTTTAAGGTCAACAATAGTATCCACATAGTCTTTTGAAGTTAGATAAATAGATGATTCAAAAATAATATAAAGAATGAGAATTAAGGCAAGCACAGCATGGGACAAGAAAGAGTAACAACAATAAATGTTGGGAAGAAGAAGAGTGTGATACTGTGATTTATAGTAAGAAACATATATTTGTTTTTCATCCCTGTTTCTGGTAAAAAGCACCGATAACCTTTGGAATCTCCTAGGTGATGAGAGCTTAAAAATGTCTTTTGTTATGTTAATGAGGCAACCTTTGGAAAGCCCCCAAAATGGACTGTTTGCCAGGGGAGCCAACCTTGTGATTAGAGGGCTGAAACTTTCAGTCCCACCTTCTGACCTCTTGGGAGGAAAGAGGGACTGGAGATTGAGTTCAGTCATCAATAGCCAATGATTTAATCAATCAATCATGCCTATGTGATGATGGTTCCACAAAGATCCTAAAGGATAGGGTTTGGAAAACTTTAAGGTTAGTAAACATGTAGAGGAAGATGTAAGGTGAGGAGTATGCCTAAAGTGATCATGACAGTTTCATGCCTTTTCCCCATGCTTTACCCTATGCATCTCTTCCATCTGACTGTTCCTTTTATTGTAACCAACAATCTCGTAAGTAAAATGTTTCTTTGAGTTCTGTGAGCTGCTGTAGCAAATTAATGGAACCTGAGGAGGAGATCATGGGAACTTCTGGTCTGTATCCAGTCAGATAGCACAGGTGACAGTGACAATCTGGACTTGTGATTGGCATCTGAAGTAGAGGAGGTGGGCAATCTTGTAGGACTGAGACCTTAACTTGTGGGATCTGATGATATCTCCAGATAGATAGTGTCAGAATTGATTTGAATTGTGGGATAAGCAGCTGGTGTCTGAGAATTGCTTGGTGTGTGGGGACACTCCACATTTTAAATAGTGATCAGAATCATTAAAGGGGAACCCCAAAAAGGACAGAAAATTGATAGCTAGAGAATTAGAGTAGAAATCGAATGAGGGGTATTCCTGAAGCTAAAAAATACATGGTTTTTGAGGGAGAAAATTTTTACTTAAGAGTCTAATTCAAACATAGTAAATGGAAAAGTATATACAGGATTTAGAAGAATTGTGAATCTTGACAAAAGCAGTTTTTGTGAAATGACATGTTTGCAAACATATGGCAATGCATTAAGAAGGCAGTGAGATTAAAATAAATAATGCAGATAGTTAATGTGGACAACCACTCAAACATTATACTATGTCTGGCCAAAATTGAGAGATTACTATGGTATGAAGTTGAGAGGGATTTTTATCATTGTTTTAGTTGGAATATAAAATTGACTTGAATGTATATGTAAATACTACTAGAAGAAACCTATAAAGATAGAGAGCTCAAAGTCTCAGGAAAGACATAAGAAAATGAATTAATTATGTTGTACAATGGGCTGCCCCATTAAGCAGCCTCTAAGATGAAACTTAGAAGGCAGGATGTTTATTAAGGACTACCCATGGGATAGATACCTGTGGAAAGAAGATGAATTGTGCAGAAGGAGACATCAGCTGAGATACAGACCCAATAATAGCCTCAAGTAATTTCACTAGGAATTCTATAGGTATAATAGCCTTTCATAATCGTCCCAAATTAAGCTAAGATGGCTAGGTCATCATATTCTTGCACAGATCAGTTATTAGATGTGAGCTGGCCTGGAAATCAGTGTATCTTGGGGCAAGGATGTCTAGAACTGAGGCAGTCACTATAGGTAGGAGCAGCTGAAGGCTGCCTGCCAACAATAATCCCAGTAGCTGGGTCCTAGAAAAGAGAGAATGGTTGTGATCCTAAGTACAGAAGAAATAACTACTTTGTATAGGTTAAGAGAAGACTTTTACACCAAGAGTAAAACCAGCCTTACGGATGACTTGAAAAGACACAACTAGTTCTTGGTTTACATGGAAAAGAAACAAACTAGAATCAAATCTCCAATAGCTAACCAAATAATCCGGAAATAATAATTTGGGAAGAGATGATAATCCGAAGTCCAAAGCAGTAATGAGAGATCTGGCATCTAGTGAAGACTGGAAGTCAAATCAGGTAAGGTAATCAAGCATCGAGAGGGTCAAATGTAGATTAGCAACCCTAGGAAGACTATGGAGAGCATCAAAGAAACTTGACTAGTAAACATGAAATGGGGAAAAGGGTAGCTACATTCATTTAGAGTACCTTAAGTGATAGGGACTATGCTAAGTATTTTATGAGAAATGACATAGCATAGTGATTAAAAGTAAAAGCACTGAAGCCAGAGAGCCAAGGTTAATAATCCCATATTGCCACATACAGCCTGGTGACCTCAAAGAAGTTACTTAGCATTTCTGTGTATCAGTTTTCTCTTCTGTGAAATGGAGTTGAAAATAATATTAAATTTATTTGGATTGCTGCAGGATTTTGTGAAAGTTTATATAGGGGCATTGTTAATGAATGGGTGATACCAATCATTCCAATAATCAAAAACATCTGAGGCAAAGCAGAAACCCCAAAACTCAATTGTGGGATGAGACACAAGAATCAAAAGAAACAAATACTCACTTATTGACAATAAGATGGAAGTTAAAATTGGGAATTGAATGAGGGAAATTTTAATGCCGAGTCATTGAGATTTGAGCATAAAGTTCCTTTTATTAAACCTTTAACTGGCAAGATGAGCTCCAGAATGTGAAATAGGTTTGAAATATATATGTGGATTTTGGTTGACTCTAAATGGAACAAGCCAGAAAACTAGTTCACAGCAAATTCTAAGGTGCATAAGGGGTAAGACTAATATTCATCAAGAAGTTGATATATGTCAGTCATTGTTAAAAGTACTCTATGTACATTATTTCATTTAATTCTCACAAACAACGTGTGAGTTACTTATTTTAATATATATATATAATATAATTAAGATAGGGAAATCATGAATGATGATTACTGGTGATAATTACTCTCTATATGGGGATAATATAATAGTTCAAACTGATGAAATTTGATTTCAAATAGAGGTTTGTCTCATTTCAAAGCTTGCACTGTCACATGTTGTGTTGCATGTGTGCTCATCTCACTTCAGGTAGCCTCAGGTAACTGGAAATGAGCATGCATCCAAAAAAGAAGAAATAAAAGAGAAGATAAATAGGGATAAACAGGAACATAATTTTATTAACCCCCTCAAAAATAATTAATTTACATATATAAAGTCATATATAGACATAGTCCTAGTTACAAGAAATGAAGATAAGGTTTGCGTATTTTCTGGCTTATTTTTCTCCATTTCCATTCATTATTAATAAACTACACAGTGTTTATATGCATTACGAAGTCTCTTTGACCTTACCTCACATAGAAAGAAATGGGAAATTTCCGTCAGCTTGAACCTTCCCCTGCAGAGTGAGGATCTTGGCTCCTTTAGAAGTCCTCTCAAAGCATTTCCAGGACTTAGCAGAGGGTGCTTGCAAACGTTTGTGTATGTGTCCTCTATGAGTAGGCCTTGATAATTGCTCTTATGACAACTTTTCCTACTACGTGTGGTTGTAATTCTGTATCAGCAAAGAAAGCCAGTGTCACTTCTTCACGGGGTACCTCAGTGTAGCCAGACCCTGCTGCACTTGACAAGGCCACGTGGTCTCCTCCAATCTTTTCTCCGTTCTGCAGGATCACTTTCCCACTCTTCTGTGCAGCACAGTTCAGACTGCTGCTCACAGTCCATTAAAGAGCGGCGTGAGGGTATGGCATCAGAACCTCTCTACCTTTGGCTTCAGTTTTATTACAGGATTCCCACAGTAGGGCATCGTGTCCCAGTTCTTCATGAATTACCTATAGCAAGCACTCTCTTGTCCTAGGCCCTGACCCTGGAAACAACTGGTGTGACAGACAATATGATCTATGACAAATTATTACTTCCAATAATGAGTAAAGCTTCACATTGCGTTAAGCCTATTGTTCCTGGATTCTTCCCGCAGAATGATGTACATACTCAGTTTTCATACAAAAGGGCCTAAGTCTCAAGCCTCCCAGTAATAGCAAGAAATATGTCTGAATCCTAATGTTTGATGTCTGTGTTTGTGTGTGTGCATATGTATATAGTATAGTCAGCTGTCTTGTGATACTCTTTTAATGTGAATAAAGAGATTCCTTGATGTTGTTACATGATAGAGATTTAACACTGCTATAAGACTTTACCAGTGTCAAAAATAATTTAAATTCTCCTGGATTCAGAATGGAAATTACAATTAGCAGCACATTTTGGGTAATGGCATCTATGATGACACAGTCACAGATAGTCCACCAGAATGTGGGTGGCTTGATTGGAGCCATTCATTGCCTGGCTCCATCTACACCCTGCAGAACAATTTAGCTCTTTAAATAACCATCCCCTACTGCTGAAAGCAACTATGTGCTGTGCAAAGTAAATCAACATATAAATCATTTGCTTATATCAACAAATCCTTAATTTGCTTCATGACAAGAAATTTCTAATAAATCTTAATTGAGATCTTCTTATTAAGAGTGAATTTGATCTACCTTAAGATGAGAATATTCCCAAAGAAGATTTCATAAATGACATATATACTAGCATCATAAAGTAAGAGTGCTAATTGAATTTTTATAAAAGCAGCTTTTTAACCATTTTAGGAGAAGAAAAAACTTCAGTCAGTGTCTAATTTATAAGGGTTTTCTGTGAAAGTCAGTCAGTGAATAATTTATTTCCCCAGCCTACTCATGGAAACTTCAAATCGTTATTGTAATTTGTAAGGTATTGGGACTTGCCCATCTTTTTTGTGTTCATGCCTGAATTCAAATGCTTAAATTTCAGAACTTGGCTGTAAATTTATTATCCATTCAAACATGAAGGCCTCAGATAAAAGTTAAGATTTTGTATTTAATCTACCCCTCAATTTTTCATATCATAAAATCAACTGACATCATCATTCTTAGATGTAAAGTAACATGATCGGAATGCACATTGGTCTACACTAAGACAATCTTAATAATTTATTAACTTCAACTGCATCAGAGATACAACATTATAAATAATTTAATAGTTATTTGGTAAATGGATTTCAAAGAAGGTAATGGTGTAAAATTTATGTGTACCTTAGTTTCTTCAATTGTATCTAACGAATAACATCTCGTTTACATAAGGGTCTGAAAAAATTTTTTAAAATACAAAGGAATGGTAGAAGGAGATCAACATAGTCAATGTTATTCACACTAAATCTTAGGTTAGATGAAGTAGCAGTTCTAATATGGAACTCCAGAAATAAGCTGAGTTACCCACCCAGTTACAGGCAGCTCTAATTAGGGCAGGCCTCCCAGTACTGAACAAGAAATTGCAAAAATGAAGAAGCAGCTCTGTAGATTAAGTTCAGTGATTTTTTTTCCAGATTTAACAACTAAGTATGTCAGTCTACTGTGGAGCGAATAAAAAGATAAAATATGTCATAATTTGTGCTTAGAGAAAGTGACTCATTTAGGTAAACAAGGGTATAAAAAGCATAATTCCTTTTTTTTTAAATTGAAGTGCAGTTGATTTACAATGTTTCAGGTGTACAGTAAAGTGATTCAGTTATACATGTATATATCTATTCTTTTTCAGATTCTCTTCTATTGTAGGTTATTACAAGATATTGAATATATTTCCCTGTTCTATACAGTAGGACCTTGTTGTTTATCTATTTTATACATAGTAGTGTGTAGCTGTTAATCCCAAACTCCTAATTTATTCCCCCTCCTTTCCCCTTTCGTAACCATAAGTTTGTTTTCTATGTCTGTGAGTCTATTTCTGTTTTATAAATAAGTTAATTTGCATCATTTTTTAAGATTCCACATATAAGTGATATCATATGATATTTGTCTTTCTCTGTCTGGTTAATTACTTCACTTAGTATGATGATCTCTAGGTCTAACCATGTTGCTGCAAATGACATCATTTCATTATTTTTTATGGCTGAGCCCATTCATTTGTTGATGGACATTTACATTGCTTCCATGTCTTAGCTATTGTAAATAGTGCTGCTATGAACATAGGGGTGCATGTATCTTTTTGAATTAGAGTTTCCATCTTTTCCTGATATATGCTGAAGAAAAAAGCACAATTCCTCTAAAAATTTTGGTCCTAAGTCATATTTTTCTCTTTAACAAAATAAAAATCTCAATAAAGAATTACAACTTCAACCATAGTGAAGTTTTTGCCTTTGTTACTTCACAATCTAATTACATGTAATATTGCCAAAATTCCTAGAAAAATTGGTCAAATAAGCATTTTTCAAAATCTCTTCATACCTTCCTAAAATCATGAATTTATTAAAAATGTACAAATTTAATAATTATCATCTTATTAAGAGTCAACATTTATTTTGCAAGCTTGGATACTCTGGTAACTTATAGACAGACACTAAAATTGCTACAATGGTGACAGTATTAGCACCTGTCTCACAGAATGATTTTTGAGAAAGAAAAGAGTTTATCCATATAAAGTACTTAAACAATGTCAGGTACATAATAAGTGCTCTTTAAATATTTTCTATAATTGTTGTAACAATTAGAATAATAGTTAATAATGATATTGCATTTGATATCTATTATTTTAAAAAAGAGAGAATACAGACTATTATAGTATGACACAGCACTAAAGAGCATACAATTTTTAAAAATTATTCTGTGATATTTCAGTTATTCATCCAAAAACAGAGAATTATTCAGGATGTATTTATATTTTGCTTAAGAAAATATTCTTGCAAATGAATCCACTTGCTTTTTTTGTCATGAAACTCAGCATGTTTGATAAACCTTTTTAATGATTGTCTTTTTCAGGAGATCATAAGCATTATACAGTGCAGTGCAACAGGATGAATCTAATAATTACCTGTTGACTAAATGAAGGTTTTACTGAAAATAGTAGTAAAATCAAGTTTCTTTAAGTGAATTAGGACTAATACGTCGTCTGAAACAGGACACAATCCTTTTGATGATCCTATTCATACAGTCTTTAGAGTAAGTGCCTGGGTTAGAAATGCAGATCTTAGTAAGATCATGGCCAGCCAGAGAGGGGCTGAGTCCTTGACTGAAACTCTATTCAGAGACTGCAATGCACTGGCTGTGCACCAATACTGGTGTGGGGAGGGCAGTTTTCCCCCAAGAGGCCTGCCAGATAAAGCCTCTATAGTTGCCCATGGTCAGGCCTGAAAAGTCATAAATAGGTTTTTGAACAGGAGCTGAACTCCTCACCCACAGTGATATATTTGAATTTCCACTCCCTTCATAACTGATGATGCTGATTGCTTCTTTATTAACTTATGGGTAAGCATATAACTTCCTTTTTGAAGTCTTTATTATTTTGCTGATTTTATTTGCTCATTATTGATTTGTGGGAAGTCTTCATGTATTCTGGAAACAAATCTTTTGCCAAACACATATGTATAACATTTATTTTCTCCCACTCTGTGGCTTCCTGTTAGTTTTCATACCTATGTCTGTTGCTTAACATTTTTTTTTTAAATAAAGATCTTTATTGTCAAGGCTTACTGGGTCCTCTCTAAGAAATCTTGACTATGCCAAGATTGTAAAGAGATATTGTGTGTTCTTGTAGAAGATGTGTACTTTTAGCTTTCTTACTAAGGTCAAATATCAATCTCAAAATTGTGTATGGTATGAGATAGTGGTTCATTTTCTTCACATATGAATAGCTCATTGTACCAGAACAATTTGTTAAAGGCTTTCTTTTGCCATTAAGTGGATTTAGTACATTTAAAAAAATCCATTGGCCTTATAAATATGTATTTGTTTCTGGACACTTAATTTGGTTCAATTGATCTAATAAGTCTGTTTCTATGTCAGTACCACAATATGTCTTGATTATTAAATAAAGTTGTATGATTTCTCAAAATGTTTAAACTATTTCTTAAAATTATTTTGGCTATTTTAGATCTTCTGAATTTCTACATGAATTTTAGAATAATTTTATCAACTTCCAAAAACAATTTTTTTCAGAAATTTGTTAGAATTTGTTAATTCTAATAATAATTTCTGGGATAATTGATATAAAAGTATTGAGTCTTTGAATCCATAAGCATTGTATAAATCTCAATTTGTTTAAGTCTTCTTTGACTTCTATCACCAAAGTTCTTTAGGTATTATTGTAGAGGTCTTATATATGTTTTGTTAAATTCATCCATGCATGTTTTATGTTCTTCAGCTCTTTTGTAAATGATATTTTCATTTTAGTTTCATTTTATAGCTGTTTGTTGATAGTGTACAGAAACACAATTGAATTTTAGTTAATGTTATTATAAAAAGTGAACTTATCAAATTAATTCCAGTAGTTGTTATAGTTTTTAGGCTTTTATATGTAGAACATTATCTTTACTGTGAATAAAACTGTTTTATTCCTTCTTCTGTAAACCGTATACATTTTATTTCATTTTTTCCATTGCAGAACTTTCTAGGATCTCAAGAAAAAAGGTTGAAAGTACAAATCCTTACCTTACTCTCAGCCTTATGGGAAAAGCATTCATGTTTTCACCAACAAGAACATAAACTATGTTGTTAACTATAGAACTTATAAATGACCTTTTGGTTTAAGAAAGTTTCCTTCTACTCCTAGTTCACTTCAAACTCATTTATAACTTTTATTTTGATTATTATATTTATAAAACCAACCAAATATTAAAATATTTTGGCTGAAGAAGAGCACATAGGATAAAGTAGGAATATAAGGGGTGGGTAGGTGAAAATACTATAGATGGTAAAATAAAGGATAGCTACCATGGAACACTGAGTCTTTTCTTCTTAAGAGTGTGTGTGTACTTTCAATATGGAAAACAGATGCACTGTCATAAAACTAGCATCTCTCTAACTAGGATCTGTATTCCTGATACCATGTTTTAGAATCAGATGGCTACTTAACATTCGTTGCTCAGTCACATTTTTTAAATAAGCCAAATTTAATACCTAGAGTTGTTGTGATAAATAAATGCAAAAAGAATATATGGAAATCTTCAATTCATCCACTGACATATAGCAACATTTTATATTTTTTAATTGCTCTAGTGGTGATGTTTCAGATGATGAAGTCATAATTACATTCATCATGAAGATGATGGTGATGGCAAATAACCATTATTAAAACACAATACAGGGGGCTTCCCTGGTGGCGCAGTGGTTAAGAATCTTCCTGCCAATGCACGGGACACGGGTTCAAGCCCTGGTCTGGGAAGATCCCACATGCCACGGAGCGACTAAGCCCGTGAGCCACAACTACTGAGCCTGCGCGTCTGGAGCCTGTGCTCCGCAACGGGAGAGGCCGCGATGGTGAGAGGTCCGCGCACTGCGATGAAGAGTGGCCCCCGCTCGCCGCAACTGGAGAAAGCCCTCGCACAGAAACGAAGACCCAACACAGCCAAAAATAAATATAAATAAATAAATAAATTTATTAAAAAAAAAAAACACAATACATAGTTGTGTTTAATGCCCATGGTAGACTAATAAAAGAAAAACCACTGAATCTAATAGAAGGAATAAATAACTACTTAAAAATAAAATGCATTGCCCTAGTGGAAAAGTAGCAACAAGATACAAGCTACCTTCCATTTAAGATGTCTCAAGGTAAAAATAACTGACATTTTAAAACATCAACATAAAACCTGGGTCTATAATGAAAACTGCTTAAGCAGTTCCTGTAATTTTTCTCTACGGTTATGTAAACTACCAGCTCTATCAATCTAGTGTTTTTGACAGTATTGTTTTCATTTATTCCTTGTCTCATTCTAAATACATGATTTATTACACAATAGTTCTAGCTGAAATGATTCAAACCAAGAGAACAAGAAAAGCAAAAGTAAGCTAAGTTGAGTGAGGCTTGTACACATTGTGTGTGCACTGAGGTTCTGCACTTTTGATGGAAGAGCTCCACTTTCAGTTACAGCTATATAGCAGCTAAGAGCCAAGTGTAGTTCAGTGAATTCACAAACCATGAAAAACATTGTGAAACCTAGTAACATCTAACAGAGGAAATAGTAATGTAAGATGGGTATTATATTATATTATATTATTATGGATATTATACACATTCTTACATTACAAAAATCATAGCAATATGTTACAGAATGTCTGTCAATGATGCTCACATCACACCAAAGCAGAGCAGAGTTGAAACATTCTACCTGGAGTTGCCCAATATAATGAGATTCAACTACATGATTCTGATTTTATAAAAGTTAAGCAAGCATACTTGAATATCTCCTTACACCTTTGAAATTTTCCTCATACATTCCCTTTTAGAGATTTGATCAAATTCAAAAATTAGTATGTGCACTTTGTTCTCAAACAATAGCTCCTTTTTATTAAGGATGATTATCCCTTTTCTTCATAAAACTCCGACTGATTTATGCTTCTTGACAAACACAAATCATTATTTACACAACTGTAATACTTTTTTTTTTCCTTTGAAGAACTGACATAGGGACAATAGTTGTTTATCCTATCTATGATAAAATTCATCAAAATTGTCTGTGGTTTGAAAAAAATGACAATTGAACTTTTGAACCGATTTGACTGTAGGAAAATTGAGGCCAAAATTTGTTCAGGAAAAATAGTTAACTGAAAGAAAATACTCTATGGAATTATGTCAGATGTGTAGGTAAGAAGTGACAAATAATGCAGCTATTGACTTCTTTTTCAATAAAAAAAATCTATGTTATTAGTATGTAGTCTGTGAATTGATAGTTAGCATGACTGGTGAGAGAACCAGTAAAAATTCTACTTAGAAAATATTTTTCAGGATGCCTTTCTTCTTTGGTGTATAGATTAATAATTTACTCTTATGCAGACTTTGTCAATTTAACTGTCCATTTCTCATTCTTGAAGGATTCTGACTGATAAACTGTCTTCCAGTAACATTGATTATTCAGCAATGCTGAACTTGCAAAATATAAACAAACTCTGAATCTTCTTGCAAATTTGCAGCCATATCATTGCCTTCTAAATTCAGTTTGTCTAAAGTGTATTTATACTACACTGCATACTGACCATTCAAACTCTTTATCATGTAAGGACTGAAACTGACACTAAGAAGCTCTCTTTGTTTTGTGCATAAAGTATTGACATGGAACATTAGAGCAATTAAGAGACAGTATTAACTGAAAACTGTTTGGTTTTCAATACTGGATAGAGTGCATAGAAGACACAAAATCCCTTAACTTCCATTTTAATATTAATGCTTATATAAACAGTATGTATGGAATATTTTCAGAAGCAACTTTAAAAGAAGACAGAGTAAATTGTATTTGGTAGTACATATTTCACCATTTCCTTTGTTAAAGAGACAAGTCACTTTCAAGGTCACACTTCAGCAACAACCAAGTTAAAATTAATTTTTTTTCAGAAATGGCAATTAAGTGGCAGTATAATTATTTCTTACAAGAAAGAACAATACATCCTGCAAAGAAGAATTTCTCCCACAAAGATTCAAACTGTATGAATATTAAGTGTTTATATTTGCATTATGCAATCAATTTCAAAATAAAGTAGTATCATATACATTCCATATGTTTCCACACTTCCACATTTCATCTGATAGAAGGACCAGGCTTCCACGAATTTTGTGCAACTGACATGATGATTTAGCCAAATTCAACCTGGAGATCCTATCAGAGAGCAACCTGAAGTAAGATAGCAGAAACAGAAACATAAGAAAGGAAGTAGGGCTATGTCACTGCGAGTGACACATGACATGGCCAAAGGTGAGTCTGGGGAACCACTGATGCTGCTGCCCTGCCTTTTCAGGCCTGAGTCCCTAAGGCCTGGCCACCACTGCAGGAGTGAAGAAGTTCAACTTCATGAAGCAGCTGGCCAACCAAACTGTGGCTAGAGCTGAGAAAACAGAAGTCCTCTGTGAAGATCTGTTACAATTCAAGCTGTGCATGGACATGGTTCAGTCAATATACCACCATTCCCACAAGAGCCTGATGGTGTGCTTCCAGGGCCAGTGTGGCACCGATGCCAGGAGGTACAGAAAACCCCTTTCAAAACTCAGAATATTCAAAACGCATCAGCTCAGCTAGAAGAATTTCTCTTGGGGAGGATGCTGGACACATGTGGGGATGCTGAGAATCGATTAGCTCTAAACTCTCTCAGCATGATGGAGTGCTTTTCTTTGTTGAAGAAAAGATTGTGGACTTTCTGCATGGCATAAACAGAAGTGGAGATCCCTAAATATCGAGAAACAGAGGAAATAGCTCAATAAAATGGGATTTGGTTAGAGCTAGGTGGAACTAAGCTCACAAAACTTCAGAAGTCAACTTTCAGGGGCTTCCATAAAAATAGATACCTTAAGAGATGGTTGAAGCTGGAAATCAAGTAGAATACTGCAAGGATCAATTTGCAGCAGACACGAGCAGCTGTATGGCCAAAGAAGGGCAGTATAACAAATTCTTTGTTTCTTTATTAGAAGCCCAAGCAGATTACCATCAAAAAGCATTAGCAGTCTTAGGAAGGGCCCTCACTGGAATGTGAGCCAATCAAGGTAGGTGAGTGGAAAACCAGCTTTGGGGACTCCTTTGAAAGAATAGAGGTGGTTCTGGTTGAGACCTGTGTCATTGCTTCTCCTAGAGAACCACATAGAGAAGGGCATTTTAAAATTGGTATTGGGGCCTCCAAGTTAAAGAAACTGAGAGCTGTTTTAGACTGCTCTACCTCTCGCCTAGATGAGTTCTATTCAGACCCCCATCCTGTAAGCTGTTGATTTAAAGTCCTAATTATGGAAATTGCCTTAAATTTTGATGACTTTCAATCTGTGTGAATAATGGACACAAGTTGCAAGTGTGCGGGATTAAGACAAAAAACTTCAAGATTTATGGAGAACAGGTCAAAAGTTGTCACCACAAAATTTCGTTAACTTTAGGTATTTAATTAAGTTCCTTGCAGAGTTTGCTTATACCAGCAGCATTAACAAAATGCACTGCAATCATTTTTGTGCCTAACTTGTTATGGGCCAAAAATGAAGGAATGCTTGCTGAAATGGCTGTAGCCACATCCATTCATGTGGTTATGGTGATTGAACAAATCATTCAGTATGACAACTGGTTCTTCCCTATAAAGGTAAAATGTAATGTATCGGAGCATTTGTACATCTCCACACAAATTCCATCACTCTTCCCACACTGGAAATGACTAACTCAGGGACCCTGCAGAAGAAGTGGCCTGCCAGTTTGGTGGAGATGGAAGGAGAATTGGCTAAGAAGGAGAACTTAAATATGAAGCTTATGGACTTCTAGTGTAGCACTCTAAAGAAAGCATATATCCCCTGCTTTCCACCTGCCTCTCCCATCTGCAGATCACATCACCTTGGCTTCAGTGGGCCCAGAGCACCCTCCCAAAGCTCTATGGCTGAAAGCAGTGAAGGGGATAAGACCGCCCCTACTTTATGGAAACAGTGGAACAGGGGCTGAGGAACTGGAGTCAGATAACTATTAGCCAAAGCCAGTCTCAGGCAGCTGCCAGGTCCCAACAGCTTTGGTACAGCTCACAATTCCTCTTATCTTAGCACTCATACTTTGCCCTGAGCTGTTAAAAA
This sequence comes from Balaenoptera physalus, assembly GCF_965194825.1. Taxonomy (NCBI): domain Eukaryota; kingdom Metazoa; phylum Chordata; class Mammalia; order Artiodactyla; family Balaenopteridae; genus Balaenoptera; species Balaenoptera physalus. The sequence continues at coordinate 56,157,882 of NC_138883.1, read as the reverse complement.
TCCTTCCAGCACCCCTAAAACCAGGAAAACCACCTTCTGGCTATCCTGGGGGCCAGAGTTGCCCAAGAATATCTTAGCATCTAACCAGTCTCTCACCAAATCCTCCTTGCACTCAACATACAGGTCAGGCTCTCGGCTAGCCCTCCGCTGTCTCCCAGCTCTCTGGGCCCTGGGGGGTACTTCTGTAGCCTGTCCTTTACAACCTCACAAACACCCACTGACACAGCCCCAACCTAGGCCAGCCAAGTTGGGTAGCCATAGCCCTTCCAAACCCATGGCATTGCCCAGTGAGCCTGGACTTGAGCAATTATCTCACACTTCTCTCCAGAGTCCAACACCCTTAGTACTTCACTCAAAGAGGACAGTCCTAGATTTTAGCTTCTTAGATTCAAGCTGTGAGTAACCTTGAGACTGTACAGTTACATAGTGAAATCTTACTGAGACCAAGACAAATACCAAAGCCATGATGCTGACCCAGTGTGCCCCCATCCCCTTATTCTCCTGATGCCCACTCAGTGGGGGATGGCAACCTCACCAACACAGCAGTAACAGCTTTCAAAATAGTAATGGATATATGATCTTCCATATTTAGTAATAACTGGGGCTTATAATATTTTATGACAACAATTCTAGGTTTTCAGAACCACTTGGCAGCATATTTCCTGAAATACACTCATATTCAGCAAGCAAAAATTGCCCATCTACATTTTGCTGGATATGGATGATACAGAAAGGGCAGCCTTATGAAAAAAGCTGCCTCCTAGCCCTTGACCTCTTCTTTACTGGTGAGTGGAATAGGGCAGGCAACCATTATCGTCACAAACCAGTGAAAAGATTTCATTAGAGGGAAGAATAAGAGCTTACTATGCAAGACTTTGCCTTTTGCTCAGCTTGAGGAAAAAGTGGAGGCTAACAGTTAAAGCTGAATGACTTGTGTCTTGAGAAGTTGAATTTATTTAAACGGGAAAGAAATTATGCCAAAAGCAAAAGCAAAACAAAATGAAATACCTAGACTGGAAAGAGTATTATTGCTGAGATGTGTATAAGAAGCTTTAGTCACAGCTGTTATTGCAAGCAAGTAGCACCAAGGCAATTTGAAATGAATAAGAAGCAATGTGTAAATGATTTATTTAATAAAATACATTAATTGTAAGTTACCTACTTCCTGCTACTTGGACTTTCATTCTTATGTATTAAGAATGAGTTGCTGCTCCTTCACCCTTGCTGCAAAATCATTTTGTATTAAGTATGGTCCACTTCTCCCCTAAACCTCTCAAACCATAATCTTTTATGTTAACTTGACTTTCACTGGTTGGTCCTTAGTTGGAAGCAGGAGAAAACAACCAGGAAGCCAAATGTCTTTGACTATTCGGGGTCAATGTCTGCACAAGTAGTGGTTTTTCTTCCTGGGCTAGTTCCTTCAGAGGTTGTAGGTAAGAGTTCTAATTGTCATATATGGCCTGGCCATTGTTTGTGTATATATTTTCTCTCAGTCCTCATTCTGATCATGCTGTCCCTTGCAAGAAGTTGACCAGCTGAGGAAAGGCTAGATCCAGATCTTCACTGCTTTAGGATTGTTCAGTTGTGTCCTTATGCAACTGTATGAAAAACAATTCTTGGCATTTTTGTTGTACTATCATGGTAATCATCCGACAAAAGAGCAGCTGCATAGAAACATTTAAGATCAGGGATATAATGTAGTGGAACAGCATAATAACTACTAAAATGAACACAAGGTAACAATAATTAATACTTCATTTAAGATGCTTGGAACCAGGAGCCCAACCTTCTGAACCCAGGCCAAAGAACAAGTCTCATAGACCACAAGGAGAAAACTTAGACATTCAAGTAGCTTCTTCCTTAAGGCAATAATATATAGCCTATTCTACTTTGCTTGTTTCATTCATCCAAATATAGCAAGAAGTATTAGCAATGGCACAGACATCATTATAATTTACCAACAAGAAGTTGAGAGCAATTTCACTAGTCATGCCAATGAGTTCAGACTGACCTATATGCCATCTAGTGCAGAAGTGATATCTTTAATAACTTCTGTCAGAGTTACTGATAAGTTTCCTTCACTTTTGTCTATGTGTAAGATTAGCACCAATGGGGACACTGCTCTGATTTTTCATATTAAAAAATGAATCAGTAATTTGTATGAGTAAAATGTTTGAATAATCAAGAATGGCCTTCTTTTGGATATTGTGCCTGGGTCAGAATTTCCAGACTTGGTTATTATAGAATTAGGATCTCTGTGTATAGAAAAATTTTCAAATGTGATTCCTAAATTTCATGATTTGTCTGAGGCAAACAAGACCTGGAACCCTGGCGACAAATAAAGTAGTACCTGCTAGGGGCACTCAAAGATGCAGAGAAACAAAGGAGTTGTCCACAACACAAAGTCAGAATCAAAGCCTTACATTAGCTAGGTTACATATTTGGATCTCTATTAGTCTCTTTCCGGTGGCAAGTACTTGGCCTATTGCCCTGTGAAGATTGTTGAATTCAAATTTAGAATTACCTGTCATGTGATCAATAGATTTGTATTGCTTTTTTTTTTTCTTTCTGGGATGGAGTGGCACTAGCAAAGTCACAGGTTGGTTTGTTTATGGTCACTTGTTCATATATTTGCAAGTAAAAACACTATCCAGTTGTAATTCCCTGAAGTGTCACTTGATGAAAGCAGAATTGGCCACAAATGTTTATCATGAGTGTCTGGTGATACATGGTATAGTCAATAGTAGGTAAAATTGAGGGCAATAACTACATTTGGGATAATCTAAAAATTGTCTTAGAATGTGTATTTTTTTAAAATTTTCCATGCTATACATTTTTATTCCATTTTATATTTTCCATGCTATATATTATTTAAAATGCATATGTTTTGATCTAAAAAATATAATAAAGAGGAAAGAAAGGAGAAAAAGGGCCTTATAGGTGAACAACAATGAGGAATCTATCGAAAATGAGAAGAATGATTATAAGTGAGAAAGTAAGAAACAAAACAGGACTTAGGTGTCAAACAGACTTAGGTTTGACATCTTGAGTGAAAGCAGTCACTATCTGACATCATCTGCTTGTTCTGAAGGTCTCGGGTCAGCTTTGTACTTAGGAAGATGAGCTGCTTCTTTAGGATATCTGTGAATCTTCACTTTGAGGTCCCCTATTAGAGTATTATCCAATTGTGTCCAATTCTACATTGCTTCTTTAGTTGTGAAAGGTAAACCTAAGCATTGACTTCCTGAAATTTTTCATTTGTTGCTAATAGAACCTGACAAAGTTGATTTCAACAAGGTTCAAGACCAGCTTTTTCTCTTATGTCTTTTCTGATACATGAAAGCTCCTTGTTCAAAATCTGAAGAAGAAAGGCAATCTTAACTTGATGGTGATAGGACAGGGTATAGTACTTAAGTCCCTTGCAATATTTTGCCTTGACTGCATGTAGCAGAGCATAGGCTAGTATAAAAGAGAAAAATCTCTAAATGAATAGACATCTCAGTTACCAATTCATAGAGGGTAAATTGATGTGTCTGTGAGTGAGAGGACTATATGGCCGTTAGGGCTAATTGGAGTACCTTTAGCCAAAGAAATTAAAGGGTTTTCAAAATTTTACTAATTTTAATTTAAGGATGCCATTGAGCTTTTCAACCTTTCAAGAAGATTGTGAGTGGTAAGGACAGTGTGGTTTTTGAGTAAGAGATAACATCTTATAGAGTTCTTTTATAATGGTTTCCATAAAGTATGTAGATTTGACACATTATATAAATGTTGGAATGCCCCAGGTTGGAACATAAAGTCAAGCAGCATTTTAGTGACTTGTTAGGGCAGTGACGTTTTAGCAAAAGAGTTCTTCAATCTATTCTGAAAATAGACATAAAGTAACTAAAACATACTCAAATCCCATCGTGAAGGGAAATTGTATAAAAGCCATTTCAGGTTGCTCAAATAGCCCTTGAGGATTTGCTTCCTGGCCATGTCCCACCTTTACAGGTTTTCCAGGATTATGTTGTTGACAGGTGATGATAAAAATAACCTCAGATGTATTATTAAAGTCTCCCAGTTGCTTTGAGATAGTAACCAATTTGTCTTTACTATGATGAATATTTTCATGGAGAAATATTTATAATATCTACTAGAACTCATCTGGTGCCACCAAGAGGCTGACTTGGGAGGACCAGAAATTTTTCAGTGAAGGGTTCAATGTGAGAATGAGAAACTCCAAGAGGCCTCAGTCTTGTGGGATGGAGTTGGGGGAGGCTATTTTAGCAGGAGCCCTATCTTGTGTGAATTTTCTTTCTGAGAATTTCACCAGATTCTCATAGTGAGGATTTGAGAAAGATCCCTTCATGGCACTGGAAGAGGAAGGGAATGTAATCATTGTGAAAGGTGAGCAGCACGTTATCAATGACAGTGACCTATACTCCAAGGGAAAGAACTTCACCAGATTGCAATTCTGGAAGCACATTCTACTGGGGCAAGGTGATTTCTCCTTGATCCGTCATCTCCCATCTTCCTGGAGGGGAAAAAACAAAAGAACAAGATTCTCATTAGGGGATAGTACTTTGAAGAAATAGATTGGGAACTCTGCAGTTAGAGAAAAGAGTAGGGTGTGAGGATAAGGAACAGAAGCTCTTGTGAAAGCCACAGTCCTGCTATGCATGCCCATTAAAAGATGAATACTAAATCTGAAGTTTATAGAATGCTCCTACTAACTAACACTTTACCACCACTCCAACAGGCCTCCAGTTTCATTACAATGGATTACAGATGAAAGAGTTACATGACACAGACTCTCTCCAAGAGCAGCATATAGGAAATCCCCAAAGCCAAAAAAGAAGACAAAACTAAAGCACACTAGAGGAATAAGTTGAAGCTTCTTGTAACTAAAGCTAAAATAAATATTAGACATATTAACAATTAAATAACACAACCCAAGTACTAGCCAAATTAGCATAAATTCGTACTAAAGATTTATGTACTTCATTCTATTACCTGATACACCTTATCCAACTGTCAACAAAAAATTCAAAAACATGCCAAAAGTCAAGGAAAAACACAGTCTGAAAAGATAAAACAAGCATCAGAACCATATTCAGTTATTAAATAGATATTGGGATTGTGAGAGAAGAAATTAAAAATAATGATGGTTAATATGGTAAGGGATCTAATGCAAAAAGAAGACATATATGAACAGGTAGGTATTGTAAACAGAAAGATGAAAAGCTATGAAAGAATCAAAAGGTAATACTCAAACTGCGAAATAGTTGAAAAAAATCAATGCTAGAAATCAAATAAACAGTAATAGAAATGAAGAGTGACTTTAATGGATTCATTGGTAGACTCAACATGGCCAAAAAGAATCAGTGACGAATAAGAAAGATCAGTAGAAACTCTATAGACTGAAATACAAAGAGAAGAAAAAAGAATGAATTTAAAAACAACAACAAAAGAAAAAAGAACATCCAAGAATTGCTTAACAATGTCCAAAGATGTAACATACCTGTAAGTGGAGTATAGGAAGTATAGAGAATGGAGCACAAGAAATATTTAAAGAAATATTGGCCAAGAGCTTTCCAAAATTGACAACAGACAACAAACCACCCATCAAGGAAGATCAGGGAATATCAAACAGGATAAATACCTCCCCGCAAAAAAAATCCATACCTTGGCATATTATTTTTAAATACAGAAAACCAAATACAAAGAGATAATCTTAAACGAAGCCAGGAGAGGATGTGTGACACCTTACTTAGAGAGGAACAAGGATGAGAACTATAGTGGAATTTCTACACAAACTATGCAAGCAATGAGGGGAGTTAAATATTTAATGTGTTGAGAGTAAAAGGAAAAAACGAACTAGAATTTTATCTCCAGGAAATTATCCTTCAGAAGTAAAAGAGAAATAGACTTCCTCATATGAATAAAAACAGACCTGTCCTGCAGACCTGCCTTGAAAGATATTTTAAAAGAAGTTCTTCAGGGAGAAAGAAAATTCCATTGATCTGACACCGGATCTAAATAAAGCAAGAGCATGAGAGAAGGAATAAGTAAAAATAAAATAAAATATTTTTTTCTTATTTTTAAATGTTCTAAAAGATAACACTTTGTTAAAGTAATAATAGTATACATGTATTGGATGATTATGGCTTATGGATAAGTGAAATGAATAAATCAATGCCTCAAAGGATAGGAGGGAAGAATGGGAATACTCTATTACAAGGTACATGCACTACATGTATAGCAGTACAGTAGTGATATGTGTAGCAGTATAGTGTTATTCAAAGGTGAACTTAGATTGTTTTGAAATATACATTTTAAACCCTAGAACAACTACTAAACATTTTTTAAAAAGAGATATAAATGATATATATGCTAAGGGAGGAGAGAAATGGAATCATATAAAATACTCAGTTAAAACCGGAAAAGGCAAAAAAAGGGGAAGGGAGAAACAACAAAAAATACAATGAGTAGAAAACAGACACAAATATGATAGACATTAATCCACTGTATCAAATAGGAATGTTCTAAACACACCAACTAAAAAACGGATGCCAAAATGAATAAACAAAGTAAGACCCAACCATATGTCATAAATAAGAAACTCACTTTAAAGACATAGATGAGTTAAAAACAAAAGGGCAGAGAATGATATACCATAATAACACTAATAAAAACACTAAAGCACCTTCCTATTCAAAATGCATTTAAAATTTACTTTAAGGTTTATCATTATAATAAAAATTTTTGTTATTGCTATAGATTGCACATTCAGAAATTATAATTACTTCATAGCAAATTTATGTAACTTTTACTGCTATTGAACATTTGTTTTGAGGTTTTTTACATTTTTATTAAAAGATGTGGAAACTTTGAGTAAAAACAGTCAATGTTACTTTTAACCTTTGTGCCATACTTTGAGAAAACTTACTACATTAATAATTATTTCAGCTTTCATTTAAAGACTAAAGGATTCTAAATATTACTTAAGAAGATGTTTTAAAGAACATTCAATTACTTTTAGATTTAATTCACAAGTTAATTCTTCTAAGTATTTTTATTTAACAATGGATATTATATTACAAGAATATTGATAAGGCAAAGAAACCTATCTCTAGTAAATGTAACTCCAAAAAACCATATGTACAATTTATTGAACACTAGCATTCACATTCGATGTTGATATATTTTAAATCAATTTATACTTACGACAGCTTATATGCCTGGGGCAAGGTATGATGTTTTATTCAAATGGCAAGGTATGAATTTTTTTATTAAAATGTACATCAGAGAAATACTCTCCTTCAATTTTAGAAATTTGGTCCACAAAGGAGGTTTTTAAGAAAAAATGAAGGACAGCAAAGTAACTTTTATCGAAATGGTGTGATGATTTTTCTCTATTTTTTAATCTTTACATCTTTATTTTTATATTTTTTTGTGCAATCAATGACAATTATATTATTAGGTTATATTGATTGAGCACTTACCACATGCCAGGCTTTGTGTGAAGCGCTGACTATAGATTTTTTCATTTTAAAATTAAAGCCATAATTTATATACAGTAAAATTCACACTATTAAGTGCTCAGTTCTGTGAATCTTTAAAATGTATACAGACCTATAGTTACCACTAAATTCAGGATATGAGCAGTACATCATTTAAAAATATTTCTCCTGTCTTTTTGTAGTCAACCCCTCCACTTTACTTCATTCTCTGGCAACAATTGATCTGTTATCTATTCTTAAAGTTTGCCTTTGAAAGAATGTCAAATAAATGAAATCATACAATATGTAATTTTTTGAGTCTGGATTTTTTCACTTTGCAAAATGTATTGGAGATTCATCCGTATTGTCACATGTAGCCATAGTCTATTCCTTATTGTAGAAGAATAGTTCGAATTCTATTGTGGAGATTTGGATGTATCATAGTTTGTTTACTCATTTCACAGTTGAGGAACATCTGGTTGATTCCAGTTTTTAGTAATTATTAATAAAGCCTCTGTACACATTCATGTACAGGTTTATGTCAATGTAGGTTTTCATATTACTTGGTCAAATTTCTTGAAGTGTGATTACTAGGTTATATGATGAGTATATTTTTAACATTATCAGTAACTGCCCAACTGTTACTACAGGGATCTACAAACTTGCGTTCCCCCAATGATATGAGAGTTCCAATTGCCCCCAACCTCTACCAGTACTTAGTATTGCTTATATTTTTAAAGACATTCTAATAAGTGTCTTTCAATTTGCATTTCATTAATGAATAATGATTCTAAGCATCTTTTAATATGATAATTTCCCATATATATTTCTTCTCTAGTAAAGTATATGATCAATTTTTTAAATTAGGTAAGTTGTTTATTATTGAGTTTTAAGTATTCTTTATATATTGTGTGTACAAGTTCTTTATAAGACAGATCAAATATTTTCTCCCAGTTCATGCTTGAATTGGGATTTTCTTAAAAGTTTTAATTTCAGTAAAATCCAATTTATGTTTTATATTTTATGAATTATGCTTTAAGTAAACTAATGTCATACGATTTTCCCATATTTTCTTCTAGATATTTTTATAGTTTTAACTTTTACCTTTAGGTGCACAATACAATTTGAATTAATTTTAAAATATATTTTTCTGTAAATGCGTTTATGTGGGTGTCTATTCAAAAATGTATGATTGGTCTATTTGCTGTACAAAGAGTGAATGAAACCAAAATTTTCACAGATATTTTCTATGACATTATAAGTAAATGTCACTGATTTTTTTTTTTATTGTTTTTTTATTTTTATTTTTTTTAATGTCACTGATTTTTAAAGTTAATGAAATGTGATCTTGCATGTTTTCTGAAAGTATATTTAAATTAAAATAATAAATGTAATTATGAATATAAATATTATATAAATATCTAGTTGAATTCAGGAAGAATCTTCTAACTGAAAATGCCATTCCTATCAATTATAAGTCTATCAAATTTTGAACATGAGAAATATAATGATGCTTATAATGTAAATAATTGGACCATAGATATTACAAATTTTAAAAAACACATTAAAATACAGATATAAAATTGCATATCCCAAAGTTAATTTCTGTTCGATTGTAATCTTGAAGAAATTCACCAGGATGGTTAACCTATGCACAATACATGTATTTGATGACTTAAATGTTCTGAAGTTTGATATGATTGCTAAAAACATTCATTATATTTCTAAACAATATTCACTTATTTTCTCATTTGAATTTATTAAAATATGGAAACATATGAGAAATAATTCATCTTGACAAAACCCACAAAAATCATTTCAGTAAAGTGTTTCTTTTTGTTTTTATTTTTTAGCTGCACATAGAATATCTCCCATTTGCCTTCTATGAGGAAAATTATTGCCAAATAAACATTATATCAGTGATATTATATAGGGAAAGTGAAAAAAAGCAATAACTGTTGTGGATTATTAAAAAGTGTTTTACATTTTTCTTTGACATTTTTTATATGATATTTTTCTTACTGATTTACTTAAATTGTTACTCTGAGTAAAGTGAATATGAATTTGTCTATTAACAGCAAATAACAAGTTTATTAAATTATATTGATTCTTAAGTTATCCAATTAACTAAATGATAAAATGTCTCTTTTCTTTCAAAAGATCTTACTGTTATTCTCTAACACACTTACATATCCATTATCATGATAAAGATAGATTCATATAACACCTCAGCTATCAGGATGTCTCCGGAGTGCACCAGCAGTTTTATAAATGTCAGCTCCTGGGTATTACATGTGAAAATGCAGCAGTGTAGTAAAGCATCAAACTGGCCTTGTTTCAATCACTGGAGTATTACATTTTAAAGGTCAGATGTATATGATTATTTTACCTGAGCCACCTTGTTGGGAGGAGAGGGGCTGAGTCACTCACGAATTGCTCCAATTTTCTTAATGGTTCAAAACTTAAAGGAAAGAACCTTGGAAATATGAAGTGAAGAATCCAGACATCAAAAATGTAAAATAATTTACCGCAAGACTGTAGTTTGTACACATGAGTACTTGGTGTTAAAAATTGGGGAGGATATAAACAATTTATGTTTAAAATATAAATGTGATGTAGCTTTAAAAATTGTATATGTTTATCCTAAGTAACTTGTGAAAAATAGTGGCATAAGTAATTGTTCTATATCTTATTCTGTATCTATATATATTCTACATACAATTTGACTTGTACTTTTTATTCTTAAATTGCGTAGAATTCTATTTGATCAATTTCAACTTCATGAGCTCTATAAACTTGCACCAATTCTCCTTCAAAAAATTATTGAAGGTGCATGTAGAGATTCACTAACTATGAAAACATTAATTCTTTCAGGTCGTCATGAATAAGTGGCACATAAATCCAGTAGGCACCATTTGCATGAACAGTATCCTGACTTAGTATTGTAGTGAAATAGTTCCATATCATATTTTTTAAATCCCTGAAAAACAACAATAGTATTACCTGTAAATATTTTTCACTTTACATCATCTACAGTAGAGCTACATGACTGTAACTCAACACCAGACCCAAATTGGCAGAGAAGTAGGGCCATATCCACACATATTTATATGTATCATCATAGGTAGGGCTATTTTTTCTGGAATTTATCAGGAAGTCCACATCAAAAGATGCATTTATATAATTTTCTTCAAATACTCTGTTCATTAAAACAAAGAAGTCTAAATTCAAACCAAAAATATGATCTCTTGAGAGATCTTAACAAAAATGAGGTAGCTAATGAAGACCAAGGCACCCACTCAAATATATTAGAACACAACATTCATAGATTAGTTCAATGCTCTATCCCTTTCAATGAGATATTGGTGTATTCAATTTGTATTTCACTATTATCTCTAAATTTCCCTGTGCAGTATTCATACATATCTTCAATATATGTGAAAAGTTAGATTAAAGGTTAATCTAAAAATTAACTAATAAGAGCCTAAAATCTAGAAGGAGATGTTTTTTGAAACTATCAATGTCCATTACAAGTGAGGATTTCATATAAAATACTTGCTTTTAAATGACATCCAAGGGCTTCCCTGGTGGCGCAGTGGTTGAGAATCTGCCTGCCAATGCAGGAGACACGGTTTCGAGCCCTGGTCTGGGAAGATCCCACATGCCACGGAGCAAATGGGCCAGTGAGCCACAACTACTGAGCCTGCGCGTCTAGAGGCTGTGCTCTGCAGCAAGAGAGGCCGCGATAGTGAGAGGCCCGCGCACCGTGATGAAGAGTGGCCCCCGCTTGCCACAACTAGAGAAAGCCCTGGCACAGAAACGAAGATCCAACACAGCCATTAATAAATAAATAAAGCACACCTAGTATAGTGTAATTAAAAAAAAAAAATTGATTAAAAAAAAAATGACATCCAAGAAAGATACACTTCCAGAATAGCAGAATAAAGACCTCCCAAATTAGCTTCACCATAAAAGTTAATAAGATCCCTCACAAATATTGTTAAAATAAATTAATAATCAAAAACCTTCCCACAAAGAAAAAATCCAGGCTCAGATAGCTTCACTTGTGAGTTCTAATAGATGTTTAAAGACAATTAACACTTATTTTTCACAAACTAATCCAAAACATAAAAGGAGAGGTGCTTCATCCCAACTCATTCTATGAGACCAGTATTATCCTGATACCAAATCCAGACAGATACCACAAGAAATGAAAACTATAGGCAAATTTCCTGTACAAAAATAAGTATAAAAATCATCAACAGATACTAGTAAACTGAATAATGCAATATATAAAAATGATAATATACCATAATGAAATAGTATGACAATACATCATAACAAAATTGATCTCAGCAATGCAAGCAAGCTTGGTTTAACATACAAAAATCAATCACTGTAATGTGCCATATATAGAGAAGAAAAATACTTTGTTCATCTCAGTAGACAGAAAAAAAGCGTATGACAAAATCAGTCACACTTTCATGATAAAAACACTCAAACTGATAAAAGGTATCTATGAAAAATTCCCATTTAATATATACTTAATAGTGCTTTCCTCTAAAGATCTGGGGTAAGACAAAGATGTCCATTCTCACCACTATTATTCAACAATGACCTGGAGGTTCTAGACTGGGCAATCAGAGAAGAAAGTGAAACAAAATGGAATAAAATTAACAAGGAAGGACAAAAATTATCTCTATTATACACAGATGTTATAACCTTAATTTTTATTGAAGTATATTGATTTACAATATTATATTAGTTTCAGGGATACAGCATAGTGATTCAGTACTTTTACAGCTTATAGTCCATTAAAAGTTATTACAAGATAATGGTGATAATTCCATGTATATACAATATATCCTTGTTTATTTTATACACAGTAGTTTTTGTCTCTTAACGTACCACTGCCCCCTTCCTTCTCCCCACTGGTAACCACTAGTTTGTTTTCTATATCTGAGTCTGTTTCTGTTCTGCTACATACATTGATTTGTATTATTTTTTAGATTCTATACATAAGTGATATCATACAGTATTTGTCTTTCTTTGTCTGACATTGTATTTACCTAAGCTCATATTCTCTAGGTCCATCCACATTGCTGCAAATGACATTATTTTGTATGGCTGAGTAATATACTATATTATATATGATACATTATATATATATAAATATATTTAAATGACATCTTCTTTATCCATTTCTCTGTTGGTAGACACTTGGGTTGCTTCCATATCTTGGCTGTTGTAAATAATGCTGTTATGAAATTGGGATGTATATATCTTTTCAAATTTGTGTTTCTATTTTTTCTGCATATATATCCAGGAGTGTAATTGCTTCATCATTTGGTAGTTCTATTTTTAGTTTTTTGAGGAAACTCCAACTGTTTTCCATAGTGGGAGCACCAATTTATATTCCCAGCAACAGTGTACAAGGGTTCCCTTTTCTCTAAATCCTTACCAACATTTGTTATTTGTAGACTTTGTGATGGTAGTCATTCTGACAGGTGAGGTGATATTTCATTGTTTTTTTTTTTTAAAGCTTTTATTATTTATTTATTTATTTATTTATTTTCTGGCTGTGTTGGGTCTTCGTTCCTGTGCAAGGGCTTTCTCTAGTTGCGGCAAGCGGGGGCCACTCTTCATCGCGGTGCACGGGCCTCTCACTATCGCGGCCTCTCTTTTTGCGGAGCACAGGCTCCAGTCGCGCAGGCTCAGTAGTTGTGGCTCACGGGCCCAGTTGCTCCACGGCATGTGGGATCCTCCCAGACCAGGGCTCGAACCCGTGTCCCCTGCATTGGCAGACAGATTCTCAACCACTGCGCCACCAGGGAAGCCCCTCATTGTTATTTTGATTTGCGTTTCTCTAATGATTAGCAATGCTGAGCATATCTTCCTGTACACGTTAGCCATGCCCTTCTTTGTCTTTTGTTCAGCCTCTGTTTTAAAGTCTGTTTTGTCTGATGTGAGTATTGCTACACTCACTTTCTTGTCATTTCCATTTGCATGAAATATCTTTTTCTATCCCTTCACTTTCTGTCTGTGTGTTTGTTTAGCACTGAAATGAGTCTCTTGTAAGCAGCATATAGATGGGTCTTGTTTTTTATCCAACCAGCCACACTATGTTTTGATTGGAGCATTTACTCACTGACACTTAAAGTAATTATTGATAGGTATGTACTTATTGCTATTTCATTACTTGTTTTCCAGTTGTTTTTGTAGTTCTTCTCTGTTCATTTCTTCTTCTTTTTGTTTCTTCTCTTGTCATTTAAGGATTTTCTTTAGTAGTGTGCTTGTGTTCCTTTCTTATTAGTTTTTGTTTATGTATTGTAGGTTTTTGATTTGTTGTTATCATGGAATTCATATATGTTGACCTGTAACTATATATACTTGTTTGAAACTGGTAGTCATTTAAGTTAGAACACATTCTAAAAATCTACATTTTTACACCCCTCCCCCACATTTTTGTTTTTGATGTCATATTTTCATCTTCATCCTTATCCCTTAACTGTTTATATTATAGTTATAGTTGCTTTAAAATTTTTGGCCTTTTAATATCTGTACTGGCCTATTTAATTGGTTGATCCTCAGTTCTTATTACATATTTGCCTTTCCTAGTGGGATTTTCCCTTTCCTATAGATTCTTCTTTTTCACTGAAAGAAGACTCTTTTAAGATTTATTTTAGGGTAGATTTAGTAATGATGAACTCTTTTAGTTTTTGCTTGTCGGAGAAGTTCTTTATCTCTCCTTCTATTGTAAATGATAATCTTGCTGGGTAGAGAGTGTCCTAGGTTGAAAGTTTTTCCCATTCAGCACTTTGCATATGTCATGCCATTCCCTTGTGGCCTGCAAACTTTCTGCAGAAAAAGCAGCAGGATTCCCTTGTATATGACTCTTTGTTTTACTCTTACTGACTTTAGAATTCTCTCTTTAACTTTTGCCATTTTAATTATGATATGTCTTAGTGTGGATATGTTTGGGTTCATTCCGTTTGGTACTCTCTGTGCTTCCTGTACCTGAATACTTGTTTCTTTCTTCAGGTTTGGGATGCTTTCAGCCATAATTTCCAAAAATACATTTTTGATACCCTTCTCTTTTTCTTCTCCTCTGGGAACTGTATAATGCAAATGTTGGTAAGCTTAATGTTTCCCAGAGATCTCTTAAATTATTTTCAGTTTTAAAAAATTTGAGTTGCTTTTTGCTGTTCTGATTGTGTGATTCCCATTATTCTACTTTCCAGATGACTTATGTGTTCTTCTGTATTATTTAGTCTGCTATTTATCCTTTCAGGTGTGTTTTTTTTTAAAGTTCAGCTATCAAATTCTTTATTTCTGATTGGGTCTTCTTTTAATATTTTCTAGTCCTTGTTAAAGTGTTCACTGTGTACATCAATTTTTTCCCCCTAATTCAGTTAACATTTTTATTACCAATGTTTTTAATTCTTCTTCTGGTTAGTTGTTTATTTCTCTTTTGTTATGTATTTTTCCAGGGATTTTCTCATGCTCTTTCAATTGAGAGTAGTTCCTCTGTGCTTTCATTTTGCTTTACTTTCTCTGTCTCTGTGAATTTAGGTGAAACAATTACCTATTTTTGTCTTAAAGTGTTGATCTTATGTGGGAAATCCCTATGCAGACTTTGTGTGCCCGATACCTTTGGTGGGGGAGCTGGATTTGGCATGAATGCAAGTCACATCTTAGGGTGTTCTGGTGGCTATTACCTTGGTAGGGGGTGGAGCTGGAGATGGAGGGGCTATAGCTTGAGCTGGTTGTGAGACAGGACTTCCTCTCTCCTCAGTGGCTATGGCCACCCTTTCAAGGGCATGGTCTGATCCCAAGTTGCTGGAGTGAAGCCCGGAGAGTCAGGCCTGATCTGCAGCTCTGTTCCCTTTAAGTGTGTGTTTTTCCCTCTCTCCACACCAGGACCTTTGCTCCAGAGTGAGGGAGTGCTAAAGCAAGTGCGGTCCCTGTGACCTCTCGGCATGTATGGCTGGGGGAGAGCTGTGGTGGAGCAGCCACTGTCAGAGATCTGGGCTGCTTCTGGGGTGCTGCTTGAGTAAGCACCAGCAATGAATGCCACTCCGCACCAAGGCTTTGCCTCAGGACCAGGTCACCTTTCAGTTCCACAATTAAGTCTTTTCCCCAGTCATGGTCACCCTAGATCCAGTGCTGCACTCTGTGATGTGGAGTGAGTGGAGCTGGAGGGGTCACTCGGCTTGGACAGGGACTTACGGTGAGTCAGTCATGGAGACCAGTCAGCCCCTGGAGCAGACTTCTCTTCTTTCTGCCTCAGGGACAAGCCAGCACGTTCGTGCT
The DNA here is from genome assembly GCF_965194825.1 of Balaenoptera physalus. NCBI lineage: Eukaryota > Metazoa > Chordata > Mammalia > Artiodactyla > Balaenopteridae > Balaenoptera > Balaenoptera physalus. The sequence goes on along the minus strand of NC_138883.1, from coordinate 56,142,085 downwards.
CCACAGGAGTGGAGACCAGGCTTCCCACCCACCCTTCAGCTAGTCTCAGTGGTCCTCCAACTAGCTAAGAGGGCTTGTCTACCTTGTATAGGAACCCAGGATTCATATGCCCAATCTGTGACACAAACCACTCATCCCTCAGGCGGGTGTCCACCTGTGTTATCTCCCTTTTCCTCTGAGTCCTGTCCCAGGGACACAGGTCTCAAGCCGATTGCTTTTCTTCCCTTCCTACCTGTTTATCTTTCTTATAGCCTTGGCCATACAGGATTCCTTCTTTCAGTTTCCAGTTGGTTTTCAGTGATAATTTTTCCACATGTTGATGTATTTTTGATGTGTTTGTGGGGATAGGTGGAATCCACATCCTCTTATTCCACCCCCTTAATCCAAATCCCCTGTTATAAATGTTATATGCAGAAAATCCTAAGGAATTCATACACAAAAAAGTATGAAAACCAATAAAGGAGTTTAGCAAAGTTGCAGAATACAAGATCAGTGGACAAAAATCAGTTGTATTTTTATATACTGGGAATAAGCAATCTGAAAATAACTTTATGAAAACAATTCCATTACAATAACATTAAAAATAATAAAATAATTAGGAATGAATTTCACAAATATATGTAAGAGTTGTACAAAGCAGATATCCAGGTAAAGGAATTAATTTGAACCTTTACTCATACCAAATGCAAAAATTACTCAAAATAGATCAAGTATCAGAATGTCAAAGCTACTCTTCAGGAAAACTTAGGAGTATTTTCAAGACCTTGGATTTGATATTTTATTAACGAAGACATCAAAAGCATAACCAACAAAAGAAAACATATATAATTTGTAACTAATCAGGATGCCAAACTTTTGTGCTTGAAAAAACACTATCAAGAAAAACAAAAGACAACTCAAGAATGGAAGAAAATTTTTGCAAATCATGTATCTGATTGAGATGTAGTTTTCAAAGTATATAAAGAAGTTTTGTGACTCAACAATAAAAAGACAAAAAAATTTTAAAATGGGAAAATAATTTAAATAGACATTTTTCCAAAGAAAATATGTAAATAGAAATAAATACGTAGACATCATTAGTCATTGGAGCAATGCAAATCAAAACCACAATACAATATTACTTCACACCCTCTAGGATGGATAGTGTCTAAGAAATAAGTAATAACAGGTGTCGGCAAGGATATGGAGAAATTGAAACTCTTGGTTTCAAATTGTAAAACAATCCAGTCACTTTGGAAAACAGTTTGGCAGTACATCAAAATGTTAAATAGACAGGTACCATATGACCCAGGAATTCTACTCTTAGGTATACATTCAAGAGAACTGAAAACATATGTTCACACAAAAACTTGTACTAATACTGATAGAATTATTATTCATAGTAGTTAAAAATTACTAAATTAGTAATTTTTTACTAATTTAGTAAAAAATTACTAAATTAGTAAACCAATTGCCCATCAACTAAACAAAATTGATAAATAAAATGTGGCATGTCCATACAAGGGAGTACTATTCGGTAATAAAAAGAATGAAGTACTGAAACATGATACATTATGGATGAATCTTGAAAACACTATGCTAATTGAAAGAAACCAATAATACAAGTCCACATATTGTGTGATTCCATTTATATGAAATGTCCAGAATAAGAAAATTTATAGAAAGATAAAATAGATTAACAATTGCCAGAATCTAATATTGGGAAGAATATGAATGACTACTAATGAGTCTGGTGTTTCTTTTTGAGATGATGAAAATATTCTGAAATTAGATAATGGTGATGGCTGCATAACTCTGTGAATATACTAAAAGAACTGAACTGTATATTTTAAATAAGTTAATTATATTTTATGTGAATTATACCTTAATAAAATAGTATTTGAAGAACAAGAAACAAAAAGTGTGGGTAGATACTCTTAAATTCGGGACTATATCAAAACCCTCCCTTTTGTTAAAAAAAAGAAAGAAAGAAAAATGCATAAAAGATTCTGATTAACTTAAAAACAATGCAAAGGAAACAATGTGAATAGTTCTACAATACAACTATCCTGGACTCTTCAAAATGTTTATACCAAATATCAAAAATCTAGTGGAACTGTTCTAAGATTAAAAAGAGAACAAAAAGAAGCATCAACCAAGTGCCAAACAAAAAAAAGTCTCATCCAAATGATTTGGGTCTCATTAATCTAATCAGTTTTTTTTCAGTGTTACAAAACCTGAAAGAAAAGAGAAAATATAAAGTGAGCTACCATGTATTAGAAAAAAAAATGGACAAATAAGTAACAAAATAATTCACACAATGATTGTATATGATACAAATACATGCCATTCTATATAAAATAAATCCATTTATACTGAGGTAAACATAGGTGTTTTATATGATATTAAAAGGGTTATACTTTCAGGATAAAATCACTTAAAACTTTTATAACTAGAGGCAAAAATTAACAACCTCAATATAATAGTAACATATTTAGAAAGATCTATTAAAGGCATTGCTATAGGACTTAAAAGAAGCACAGGCAGTAGCAAAATAACGTCTTATCCTGAATTTGGTGTATTTATTTTGGAATATTTGGGCTGAAAATATCAGAAAACTCAATTAACAATGGCTTATAAATCAATATTGTTCATTTTCCTTATAAAACAAGATCTAAGAGAGACACTTCCTGGCTTTGTTTCAGCTAATCAAAGACTTAGACCCTCTGAATAGTTCTGTCTACTATACAGTCAATTATTAATCTTTCACATGTGCTTTATAAAATATGAATATGGGTTTAGGTTTCTACAAATACAACTTTTTAATATTTTTGTTCAATTCCTCAATATTTTTCTAATTATCTGCCCATGCATTCATTTCTGAGAAGTAAAAATTACACCCAATTCTATTTTTAATAATGGATTATCTTATCCAAAGTTGTCTAATTTGAGAGTTTGGTTTGGGAGCTTGCCTGTAGTTATTATTGCAAAGAGCATACAGCAGCTGGATTTTATACTTTAGTTATTATACGTTTTACCAAACTGAGACTCTACCAAAATGAAAAAAAGGATTTATCTCTACTGCTTTCTTTTCACTGATTTTTTCCACTGATAAAAATACTAAATGATATTCTATATTGTATTTTTTAGTCCTTCAATGTTTTCCTTTGTTTTTTCTTCCTTTCCTTTACTCCTGTGAACTGATGTCCTTTATTCCATTTCTTTTATATTTTCCATGGTTATCTTTGAGAATTTTTAACTTGCACTTTTAATATAACAAAGTCTCAAGTCAATCAAAATTCATATTTTCCTGGTAAAAAATACAATTACAGTTAGCTCAAACAAAAGTTTAGTTGTTATTACAGAGATTCAAAAATAACAATTTTAAAAACATAGACATCCAGAAGCATGTGAGCACATCTGAGTGGTTAAAATGATGTTCTACCATGAACATTCATCAATATTATGGGTTTACAAAAGAACATGCATTTGTGTCAGCAGTAACAGGAGTTTTACTAGTGTACATATTCATCTCTGAAACACAAGTATTCTGAGATAGTTGTCACTTATAACATCAACAACAAATATACACACATATATGTACACACACACACAAACACATACATAGTAAGATGGATAGATGTGGCTTGAAAGTAAGGATACTGAGGGTTCAGCGGGGGCCTCCCATATTGGAAATATTCATATAAACTTACCTCAAATCACTACTTCTCTGTTTACCTTCTCAACCTTTGTTCTTCCCCCACTCACCTCTTTCTGAGTATACCCACTTGATTTCACTCCACACACCTGAACTCAAAGCCCCATCACTTCATATTAATTTTCACACACACACACACACACACACACACGCTACATCACACCTAAAGATTTAATGAGTAACTACCCTGGAGATTTGGAAGTATACTTAGTCAAAAAATATTTACATTGAATAATATTTGGTAAAAGTGGAAAACAGATCATTGAGCTAATTCCACATAATCATAATTGTTTAGTAATTTCCTTCTGCTTCAATTTGATGGTACACCTGTGCACAAGGGCTTGAAATGTCTTATTTTGAATAACGTAGAAGTTTAATTCAGGAAGGTCTTCTAAACATGGTTGACTATTTTTATCACTCTGTACAGCTTTAGAATTGTTTTGAGATAGAAGAATTGTTTCAAGAAGAATACTAAAATATTTTAGTTTTCATGTGGAGTTTTCATTATTTCAAACCACATTTAAAAAAAATATTTCTAAGGAAAACAAACATCTTGTGATCAAATGATATTATTCATTTGTAAAGCTTAAATTCTATCTGAAACTAGAAATTAACCCCTAAGAATCTCCAGAATAATAGATTATTATACAGAGATTGTTAAGATTCGTATAATATCTATATATGTATGTATAATAATCTAGAAAATCAGGTAGCTTGGGTAGTTCTTGACTTATGCAAAATAAAAATATAATTCTTAATTTTTGCTTAAGCATATTTTTAATCTGAGTTCAATTTGCTTATGTTAGTGGAAGAGCCTTCTTCATGATATTCAAAGTGGGAATTAATGAAGAAAAGATGTATCCTTTAGTCTTGATCATAACATTCAGCTTCAAGAGAAAAAAGTAATTATGGGTCCTTGAATTTCTACTCCAAATTTATAACCTATCATTCATAAAATAACATGGTGTGTCATGAAACTTCAATATTTCGTTCAATGTTTAATATATTCCTAATTATTATAAAGAAGTGATAATCTGTTTGAAGTATCAGCATTATACTGAATTGTGTATTTAAGAGTTATGGGGTAATTCATAGGAATCAATATGTCTTTTACTTTTTCAACTATACTTAATCATTTTTAAAGCTCGTGAATTAGTCTGTGGCTAATCAATTGTTCCAATCTATTTGTAAGTGAACAATTAGTAGATACTTTAAAATATCTAGTTTTCCACACTAAAACCTTACAATCTTTATACATTAATAAAAACCTACTTGAATACATATATTATTTCTGGGTAATCATATTAGTAATGTAAATATCATAAAACTCCACTACAAATTAAGGTTACTAAATCAAGTGATTTTTTTAAACTTTCACAATTTAATTAGAAGACTTCTTCAGAGTCACACAACAGAGAGTGGCTGTGGTAATAATGACAAAGTAACAAGCAAAGTAACTGGTAAACTGCAATAAATCATATGTCTCAAAGAACTGATTAGATCATTGAATGTTTTGTGAAATGTCTATAGAACATGCAGTGCCTATTTATTGAGCAAACTAATAAACATGTTTACTTTGGCATTGTAACATAATTCTGAGAGGTGATTAACTATTAGTTCTAATAACTCTTAGAATTGCTTTAAAGTAAATCCAACTAGTAAAAACATTTGTCTATAATGAGTCCTATTATGTGCTTCCAAGCAATAACATTTAGAATTTTGCTTCAACACTAGTGAAGAGCACAATCTGTATATGATGTCCACAAACTTCACCATTTGAACTGTGCCAAAATATTTTTCCTTAAATGAAAATCTGATTACTCTAATCTAAAATGTTTTATTGTCTCCCCGTCAACCAACAGGATCAAATCCAAATGCATTAAAATGATTTATGAACCTCTTCATGATCTGATTCTACCTCATGCCCAGGCTCAACTCCTGTCATTTTCATAACAGAGTCTCCATGCCAGTCATCTTGAACAGTGCTCCAAATGCACAGTGAGTCCAATGCCCGTAAGATTGGCATATTCTCTCCCTTCTACGTAGATTATTCTTCCAACACTTATTTTTATAGCTGGAGAATATTTGCAAAATGTTCATATTTCAGCTCAATCCCTATTCTTTCTATGCATCTTCCCCATATCATAAGAACTACTTGAGTTACCCTCCTACAACATGAACATTTTATGATAACAATGCTGGTAAAATACATTGTTGAGCTCTAAAGTTAAGAATTTACTGTGGTATGAATTTTATATACATTATTGCAATTAATTCCATTTGCATATGATGAAATTTGAGTTTAGGGAGAAGAAAGAGATCAAATTTACAAGACTAACGTGATATAATCAATATTTGAATCAGATATTTCTGAAGTCAAATCTCTATGCTAAAAACCACCATCTTGCTATGTTGTATATATCAGACTGTATACACTTAATGTAAATATTTATATATTTATACGTTTCTCACATTGTAATGCTTTAAGGTAGAGTTTGTTCATATTTGTTTTCACAGATTCTGGCAAATAGTATATACTTAGTAAATATGTATGATACCTTTTTGTGCCGTTATTTCAATCTAAGTAAAACATATATTAAGTATTTATGTCTTATTTGTGTATTTATATACATAAACAATATTTATGTACTATTATGCTATGTTTTTTTCACATAAAATACATCAGTAAGTTTACCACCTCCAACGACAAATATATGAACCACCATGAAAAGTATACCTTGGGCTTGTAGGATGATGACTGTTTAAATTGCATTTTCCACTTTGCTTACTAGAAGTTGTCCAAAAGCAGTAGTGTATATATATATATATATATATATATATATATATATATATATATATTTCATTTTCAGAAACTATAGGAGAAAAGTATGATCTTAATATGCCAAAATATACTAAAGCTTGCAAATGCAGCTCAAATTAAAGCAGTGATAATAGGAAGAAGTGGAGAAAGAACACACAGTGAGAGATCTCATTGATGAAAAAACTTAACAGTAGCAGAGTTAAGCATTTTTCAACAATAATGCAAAGCTCTGGCCTTGTTTACAAATCTATATTAGATAAACTATCCACCAAGAAAAAATGATGAAGAAAATACAGAAAAATTGAGTTTTTTGAAATCATTTGAGAATTACCAAGGAAACTAAAACTTGATTGACCAAGGGAACTGAAGAGAAATAAAATACATTGTTGAACCTCACACTGTGCTAAGCTTTTCTCCTGCAGGTGTTTTCTGATTCAAAGGTTGCTGCCTAGAAGCTGAGAAGCTGAGCACAAAGCAGTGTGCTAAATGGCTGGAAGCTGAATAAAGATTTTGGTATTCTCATGGAGCTAGAGAGACAAAAATCAGAAATGAGATATCTTGAGGCAGATAGGACTTGTGAGGCCAATACAGTGGGAAAAAAGGAAGCATAGAGAAGTGATCTTGACATTCAGTGTCAGTTTTCCCCTTGAGATATCTGATTATTTGTAAGCAGCTGATAAAATGTTGAGAAGCCAAGCAGAACTTTTGACTATCTCCTAATAGTGGGTGACAGAATTTGGATTTTAAGTTATACCAAAGCATGTGTCACTTACTGGTAAAACCCGGGCTTTTGGTTGGGAATGCTCAAGTACTATGCTACAGGAGTAATGGCTAATTGGTACTGGAATAGATTTCATAAAGACTGAAACTTAGCTCTAAATCAGCTCAAATCTCATGCTAAGCATAGTCTTCCCTTACTCTGAATGCCTAATGTAGAAAAACAACACAGAGCATAGGAAGTTAACATCAAGCAGAGCTTCTACAGTTTTTAATACAGAATGCCTAGCATTAAATAATAAATTATAAAGTATACACATGGAGGCAAGAACAAGAGACACAAATAGAAATATAACTACAGGTGATATAATGAGGTTTTCAGACATGGACTTTAAAATAATTGTGAATAATATGTTCAGTTGGATAGATAAAATTTTCCATTTTATCTGAGAGCTGAAAATTAATATATCAAATGGAAATTATAGGACTAAGAAAATATCTCAAAATAAGTATTTAATAAATGGGTATTTTCTCAAAATAAGAATTTAATAAATAAGCAAGTTAGACTCAGAAGAAAGAGCTGCTAAAATAAAATATAGCTCATTACCAGATTGAAGCAGAAAAAGAAAAATGGATAGAAATACAAGAAAGAGAAAACTTCATATGAGACAAATTTTTAAAATTTTCTTAGGGCAACAATAGAAACCTCAGAAGAATAGGCAAAAGAGAATGGAGAAAAGCAATTCTTGAAGACATAATGACCAAAGGTTTTGAAACACTAAAAGTAGACATCATGATACAGATTCAAGAAGTACTATAAAATCAACAAAGATAAAAAGAAAGAAAACCACATCTAGAAGTATCACAGTGAGGCAACTTAAAATGAAAAAAAAAAAATGTCAAGTCCTCTAGAGAATAAAAATAAAGACACATTATCTTCAAAGGAACAACAATAAAACTGAAAATTACCTCACCAAAGAAATGACTGAATCCAAATGAGAAAGGCATATAATTTTTATGGGGCTGAAAGAAATTAATAAATGATAAATAAATGAAATATTTTTATTAATCCAAAGGAACACAAGAAAAAAGTTTTTATTAAGGGGTACTAATAAGATGGTCCAAATAGAAAAATAAAAAGAAGGTAGACCCAAGATGAACTCTGTCAATAATTACACTAAATGTAAATAGAATACGTACGCACATAAAATAGTAAGATTGATAAACTGGATTAGGAAAAAAAATGCATGCTTACAAAACACATGAAAAATATTTTTACACCCAAGAGCATAGTTTCCAAAGATATAGAGCAAGTTGCAAAAAGAAGAGTAAAAAGGGAAAATTCCAAAACGGTGATGGTAAATTTTAACAAATTTCTCTAAAAGGGGATGGAAAACGTAGAAATTAAATCAGTAAGAATAGAAAAGTCCTGTTAGCCTAATGATTATGTAAATTTCTTTTCCATTATTGAAGTAATATTGCATATGTACAGTAAACTACACTAGCTTATAACGTGGAACCTTCTTTGAATATTTCTAGATTGAGTTATTTCTGTCTAAAATGATTTGGTGAGTCCATTGGTGAATCCATCTGCATCTAGGATTTCTTTAAAATAGATATTCAGATATCTAGATTTTCAATTTTTGTCCACTTCTAACTCTGTTTACTTTTATCCTTAAGTATTTTTTCTATTTCATAGAAAAAGTTTAATTAATGCTGAAGACTTTTTAATATTATTATTGCCTTTTTGATATCTGTAGTATCTGCAGTGGCATTTTCTTTTTTAAGAAATTTAAATACTGTCAACTAATGTTTTCTATTTTTCCTGATAATTATTACTAGGTATTTACAATTTAGTTAATCTTTTGTCTTTGTAGATTTTCACTAGGTGCATCTATATTCTATTTCAATTTTTCTGCCTTTCTCTATTAATTCTTTTACTTTCTTTAGGCTGTTCTGTTCTTTTACTAGCATTATTAGAAGAAAGATTAAATCATTCATTTTAGCTTTCAGCTTTTCTGCTCTTCTAACATAGAATTTGTGTTTACACATTTTCATCTAAATATTGTTTCAGCATCTTCCCACAGATTTCGATATGTAACTTCTATACTTTTATTCAGTTAATGACATTTTCTGATTTATGCTCTAATGTCCTCTTTGAACAATGGATTTCTTAGAACTGCATTGTTTCTATACAGTTGGGAATTTTCTCTTTATTTTTTAAAATGTGTTTCCAGGATAATTTAATTATGGTCAGAGAATATTCTCTGAATAATTTCAAAGCAATTAAATTTATAGAGATTTTCTTTTATGGACTTAGCATATGGTCATTTTGGTAATTTTTCCAAATGCATTTGAAAAAAAATGTTAATTTTGTTAGATATAATTATATATATATGATTTATAATATATATAATATGCATATAATTTCCATATTTTATATATGTATATATGTCATAATTGTAAGAAAATTGTTGCCTATATACCAAACTTGGCCTTTTTCCTCCTTCATTAATCTGTATAAGGGACCACCTTTGCAACTATATGCATGACCTGCGGGATATGTTCTAAGCAATAGTTGTGGATGAGATAGGGATCTGGGCCACTGATTCAAATAGCTTAATTGTGACCATGGTGATGGGCATAAGGCTACACATGGCTCAACAACATGAACTTCCCTTTACCAAGGCTGACCTTGTTAATATTACTAAAGCAGCTATTCTATCAAAAGCAGAGATCAACACTGAACCTTGACATGGCACCATTCACTTTGGAGTCCAGCACCTCCACTGGGCCTTCATCAAGCCTGTTTCATCATAGAGGGGATTAAAATTCCTCCTCATGTGGATGGACACAGATTCTTTATATGGGTTTGTCTTCCCTGCTTGACTGCTTCTGCCAACACGATCTATCATCATGGTATCCGCCATACCAATACTGACAAGGAGCTCATTTTACAACAAAGTGATTGAGCAATTAGCTGCTCATCTACTTAAAATGTGGCTTACTGAAGATTCTGGTGTGTTGCCAGTTGGGAGAAAACCACCTTAAAGATGGGGATTCATCTTACAGGGTAGAGTATATGCTTTGAATCAGAGACCATCATATAGCCATATCTCACCCATAGCCAGAATACATGGGTCCAGGAATCAAGGAGTCAAAACAGAAGTGGCTCCTGTTACTATTAAACTCAATTACTCACAGAATTTTTGCTTCCCATTCTGGCAAAATTGAACTCTGATGGCTTGGAGTTCTTAATCTCCAAAGTAGTAATACTTTAACAAGGAGGCATAGCATTAGTTCCATTGAATTGGAAGATGAGACTGCCACCTGGGCTTTTGTGTTTCTTATGCCACTAAACCAACAGGCAGAAACAGGGGTTATTCTATAGGCTCAGGTGATTGATCCCAGCTATCAAGGGAAATTGGGTTATTTCTATATAATGAGAGCATCAGGGATTATTTCTGAAACTCAGGGAATTCTATGAGGCAACTCTTAGTACTTCCATAGCCTAAAGTTAATAGAAAACTACAGTTAAAAAAAAAAAAAAGAACAATTAAGGACTCAGTGGCTTTGTGTCACTTTATCACGTAAAAGAACTGAGGTTCTGACTGAGTAGACAAACATCAAATGGGTAACAGAGGAAGCCATAGATATCAATTACAGCCTGTGACTAAATACAAAAATAAAGATTGTAGTAGTTTAGCATACTTTATCTTTGCTTACTATATGTTTGTATTTATTTGTCTATACTAACCACTTTATTCATCTCTTTTCTTCTTCCTTTTTTTAATATAGAAGTTGTTGGAGATTTAGTCTTTTGGTAACACAATATTCAGTGGGATTGCAATGAATTTGATGCATAATTAGTATAAACAGAACAGTGATTGTTGGCATTGTGAATTTCCTCATTTGGGAGAAATAGTGAGAACTTCTTCACTTATTAGAAGGATAATTGTTTCTTATTTTGGAAATATAAAGCTATTTTATTGATGTACAGAAGTTCAAAATTAGGCAGAAATGTACACACAGAAGCTGAGTATCCAAATAAGTGTACAGTGTCATTTATCAATTTATTGATTCTCAACTCCAGATATACCTTACATTGCTTTCTCTGGAAAAAAAAAAAAAAAATGGAGCAATAAATACTTCTGCTTTGCTAGCTGGCATGGTGTTAAGTTTTGTCAAAAGAAGGCACCAAGGGACAATGATAGAAGACGGGATTTCTCTCCTTTGTTTTGGTGAGCTCTTCTCATCAGGCAGTGAGTAGTTTTGTTTTTTGGTTTTCGTTGATTTTTTTCCCCCCACAACCTGCAGCCAGGAGAATATGGTACCTTACAAAAGGCAGCTTTTCTCAGAACCCTCTAAGACAGCATTGTAACAGAGTAGCAGAGCACTTCTCCGTTACTGATATCTCTTGGTGTGCCCTACTCAGTTGACTTTGTAGCAGGGTGTCACTGGTGGGGTACTTCCCTGTCACAGGCTTCTCCAGGTACCTTCTTAGGCAGTTTTGCAGCAAAGTGCTACCACAAGGACACCTGACTGCGACAACTACTCTGAACAATGCAGGGGAAAATTTCCCATGAATCCTTCCGACATAGAACCTCAGGATACATCTTTGCTATCCACTGAGTTATGGCTGTGCCCTTTCCGATTAGATCTGTATTTTAGTCCCGGGGTCTGTTTATGTGCTTTTTCTCAGTTTTAAGAGTAGAGGCTGCTCTTTATATCTGCTACTCTTGTATTCTTTAGGCTTCTCTTTTCCTCTTACTAGCCAATCCCCCATTACTTCGTTATCTCTTGCTGATAATACTTGTGATGGGTTGAATAATGGCCCCCAAAGATAGCCACATTCTAATTGCTGCAATCTGTGAATATGTGTCCTTATACGTCAGATGTGACTCAACATATGTGATTTAGTTAAGAATCTAGAGAAGGAGAGATTACTCTGGATTATTCAGGTGAGTCTTAAATGTAATCACAAGTATCCTTATTAGAGATAGGCAAAAAGATATTTGACTACAGAAGAAGATAAGACAATGTGACCAGGAAAACAGAGATTGGAGTGATGCAGTCACAAATCAAGGAATCCTGACAGCCTCCAGAAGCTAAAATAGGCAAGGAATGAGCTTGCCATTGAGCCTCCAGAAGTCCTGCCAACACCTTGGCTTTAGCCCAGTGACATTGAATTCTGGCTTCCAGAACTTTAAGATAACGCATTTCTGATACGTTACAGAAGCAATAGGAAGCTAATATAATGTGTTATGTTAAACTTTTCTATTCAAATTACTGTGTGGTTTCTGTCACCTGATAGGACCCTGACTGATACAGTCCTGCATGAATATGAAGTGTTTCTAATCTTTTTTTTCTTGATGGGGATGGAAAATAATGCAATTTACAGAGCAGTGGCTGCATATTGTATATTGGAGTTGTTCATCTGATCTTCAAAGACACTACATCTGGCATGGAAGCTCCAGTTAGAGATACTTCTAAATTAATTGTGTGGTATAAACTTGATGTGGCAGGATCCATTTGGTGTTAGCAGGTTTTGGACTGGAGAATTAAATGGGGTTATGATGGTACTACCATACCTGCTTTCCTTAAAATGGTCACTGTTTTCTGCCATACCACTGGGATATGATATTTTACTTGACTTACTCTCTTGGTCAGAATGAGGATCAAAATCAGAAACTTCCACTTGACTTTCTCCACTACAATAGCTTTTATCTCACATGCCAAGGACTAGTTTTTACCAACTAACAAAATGTACATTCTAATTTCACATTTTCAGAACAGGAAAATGACCACTGTGTGAGTCTATGAACTGTGCCAAGGCTCCAATTATCTCTTAGCCTACATATCATATACTCTCACTCTACTGGGGAGAGGGACATGATGATACTTCAGATCCCTGGGAATTAATGCCAACTTGAATCCTGTTTCCAATAATTCTCAGAATGTCAGGATATTTCCATTTTTCCAGATATAATTACCCAAATAAATGGCCTTAAAGAATTGATAGTATCATAACCATATAGAAGGGCTTCAGTCAAAGGTTTACAGGTCCATAAAATGGCTAAACCACAGAAATGAGTTATGAGATAACTTTAATAGTGTGATTGTCCTCAAGTGGCTGATCACACATTCTTGATTTCTTTATATTTTGTAAATTAAATAATAACGTTGTTGGCTGCCAATCTATTCTTTTCCTAAATTCATCATTTCTATTAACCATTTCCCTAATTTTCTGTAGGTCATTCTCCTCTGGCTGCCACTTTGAACTTGAAACCCATTATAATAATTGCTTCTTTACACCTCCTGATGATTGAGTACCATGTTTTGACCTCTATTATTTCAGGATCCTATTACCCCTATTGCTAAAAGAGAGCTCAGTTGTGTAATAGCACATTTGATCATCAGCCCTGGCCTAAATAGGGCAGTTACTACTGAGATTCTCCTGGTGCCCCTTCACTAGCATATTCCTTATCTCTTTGATAAATAGAGTCCTTTGTGTCCTTTCCAGTGGTGGTTTCCAGCTTTAATTAATATATTCATACTAATATGACTGATTATCTAACCTTTTCTATCTCTTTCTCCAATTCTCTGCTATTATAATTCTGGGGGTTCTCTATCTTTTAACGTGGGCTCTCTTTCTTGTTCCAGTTCTTCATTGCCCACCTCCTTCTTCCTCTTCTTCATTTAGTGTGGACCATTACAGGATTCTCCAGAGAAACAGAACCAATAGATGTTTGTTTGTTTATTTTAAGGAATTGACTCACACTAATATGGAGGTTGAGAAGTCTCAAGATCTCTGTAGTCAACAAGCTGGAGACCTAGGAGAGCTGATGGTATAGTTTTAGTTTGAGTCCAAAGGCCTTAGAAGCAGAAGAACTGAGGGTGTAAGTTCCAGCCTGAATCCAAAGGCAGGAGATTGTCCAAGCTTGAAGACAGTAAGACAGTGAGAGAGAATGAATTCTTCCTTCCTCAACATTTTTGTTCTATTCAGGCCTTCAATGGATGAGGCCCATCTACATTAGTCAGGGACAATCTGCTTTACTCAGTCTACTATTTCAAATGTTAATCTCATCCAGAAGCAGCCTCACAGAGACATCCATGATAATGTTTAACCAAAAACTGGACACCTCATAGCCCGGTCAAGTTGACACATAAGATTAACCATCATAACACTGTTTTCTGAGAATGTTGCTAAGGTATTAAATCATATTCACAGGGAAGTATATCCATGCTGATAAATATTCTCTGATCCAACTTTACATTTTATCACTCTCAACATCTTAGTCCTATGTGTACACTCTGATACTGCCAGAATATGTTGGCTAGTCCAGCAGGTACTTCAAAGGTTATAATTCCTTTCTTCCTTTAGCAACCAGAGATCTTCCATAATTGTATTATGTTGTGACTTGGCTTAATTAAGCATTTGGGAGGAATGTAGACTAGGTTCTCAGGTGAGTGCACATTGGTTCACAAGGATGAAGCTACTGTATTATCTTCAAACATGGAGAGCTTGCCCATAAAAAGAAGTGAGAGATATTTGTTCAGACTCAGAGAGTTCAGAGAGAGCTGGGGTTTCAAAGTTATTACATGCATTGACCCATATTTCTGTATCCCATGTCTCAGGATCCCAGTCTATCCAATCCAGACCAGCCTTAGCTCTAGGGCATTTCCCAGATTGAGACTACAAACTTCCATGGTTCTCTAGTACCCTAATAATTAAGTCTTGGGCCAGGTTCTTAGCTTCTTCTGTCCTCTAACTGTAGGAAAGAAGAGGGCTTTTAAAAGGTACTTCTAAGGAGAGCCGTTAACTTTCACACTTCTTAAATTGGTGAGTAATCACTCTCAGCCTTTCATTGGCTTCCTCCAATGCATTGTTACAATCAGCATCAGCCACCTAATTCAAAAGTACTTATATTTACTTTCCAACTACCTCAAAAATGCTGAGATACAGCTTTACGGGTGCATTTCATCCATCAGTATCTAACCTTAGTCCACCTCCAATGAAAGTTTTAACAATTGTACCACTACAACTTTCTTGTTTCTATCAGTACTCTAACAACACCAGTTATGCGGTCCTTGTTGAGAGCTGACCAACAAGTGATCCTGTTCTGAAATCTAAAATAAGTTGGTAATAGGTTAGAATTCCTGGGAAAGAGGCTCTGAGATAAAACTGAGCAGTTGGTATATTGGGAAATACTCTTAAATACAACAGCAAGAGACTGAAAGAAACAGGATTAATCAGAGGTAGATATTGAACTGGGAAGCAATTGCAACATTGGCCTTATTCAATCTCATGGAGAATGCTGGAGCTGGAATATCACCAGAGTTGTATCTGACTTGAGATAATGGAGTTAGGTCTTTGTATACTCCATATTATCCAGTCATTGGTTATAGGCTTCCCCTGGAAAAAGGATACTTCATTAAAAATAAAAATGAAAAGGGCTCAACTTTATTAGTCATAGGGTAAATGCAATTAAACTTGCAAGATACTAGCACACACCAGAATGCCTAAAATTAAAAAGGCTGACATGCCAAGGGTTGTCAAGGATCTGAAGGAATTAAGAAATCTTATACTCTGCAGATGTGAGAGTAAATTTGTATAACTACTTTGAAATATTATTTGGCAATATCTACCAAGTTGAATGAATGCATACTGAATGACTCAACAGTTCTAGTCTAAGATATATACCCAATAGAACTGTTCTCATATATTTAATGAAAGACATATAATAGAATGTGCCCAGCTACACTATTTATAATGGCACCAAACTTTAAAGTACCCTAAAACCATTCATCATTTGAATAGATAAATAGATACTGGTACATTGATAGGAATGAATAGCCAGTTTAGATAAATGAGAATCAATGATCTACAAACATGCGCAACAATATAGATGATTCTCACAAATGTTATGTTGAACAAGATAAGTCAGACATAAATATATGCACGATGTATAATTCCATTTACATGAAATATCAATAAATGTATGCTGTTAGAATGTAGAAAGAGAAACATGAGTGCCTTTTAATGATGAGAAAAGATATATAACCTCAATAGTAATAGTACAAGTAAAAGTTACAATGCCATTATATTTCACCTATAAACTTGGTAAAAATCCCAAAGTTTGATAATGCCTTGCCTTATATAGGAAATGTCTTGCTGAAAAAATATAAATTGGTACCAACCTTAAAGAGGAAGATTTGCCCATGATATATAAAAATGTTTTTTTAGGTTAGCACACATGTCACCTATCAAGCTCATTAAATGCAGATTCCTGAGTCCCACCTATGGATATATGGATTCAGTAGCTCTGGGGTGGAGAGTAATAATTTTCATTTCTAACAACTTTCCAGATATTATTAATGTTGCTTCTTTGCAAATTATGCTTTAAATAATACTGCCTCAGACTCAGTTTCACTTATAAGAATTTATCCTATAGATATGTCCGTGTGAATGAGGTTTATACCAGGGAAAAAATTACCAATGTTGAAAAAATCATACTCTTTCAAATGTTTATTGTTTAATTTGGAAATAAATTCACAATTACAAAGTTTGAAAAAAATTAAAAATTCAAGAAAGACTGTACTGAAAAATTCTCTCATACTGATCTCTACAAACCATTCAGCCCCTAATCCCTCCACCTCCCCTCACATACCTCAGCAAAGCAAGTAACCACTGTTACTTCTTCTGTCACATATTTTTTTTTAAATGAAAGCAAATGAGTATGTTTTCTTCTAACCCCTTCTATTAAGCAAATTCATGACTACCATAGAGAGTGTTTACTTGGTTTATTTTAAACCTTGTGAGTGTTTTTGTATTTCCTATTCAAAATAGAAACCTATATGAAGGAGTAATTATTATCACTTTTATAATTATTCCCTGACACTTCAAAACATACCACAAATTAGTCAAAGTCAGCATACATGCTATTTTACTTAGATGCCAGATATTATTTGTTGCTATTCAGTATCATCTACTACTGGAAAATAAATCTTAGAAGTTTATAGTGCAGATCTGGCTTCTAATAGGATTCTATTTCATTCTAATCAATGAAAGGTATACACAAAAGATTTAGAAAATGGAAGAAGTCATTATTCTTCCAAGCAACTAAGGCAAGGACGTGTATTTCAGCAAATGGCCTTTGAGAGATTGTACCCAGAATCCTAAGGGGTCTACCAAGACCTCTTTGGCCTTACAGGCAACTGAGACAAGTGAAAACTTCATGCAAACATTGTTCCGCCATTTCCTGCAAAATTCCTGAATTAAGCTTCTACAGTTTTCTAAAAGTTATTAAGTTATCATGTCCCTATATTAACCCACTATGTCTAAGTAGCTAAGTAATATACTTACTCTAAGGGACTTCTGTTTCTTGACTGAGCCCTGAATGACACCTGTAGATACTCAGATCCTGTTTTTGTTCTATAAAATTAAAAAGAAGTTTAACTTTCCACTTTCTCCATCATTTGTCTCCTAGTGTTCCTCTAATATAGCATAGTTCATGTGTGTGTGTGAAAAGGGGTTCAAATGTAGAATGAAATCTTGCATTGTCAAAAGTCATGCAAGAATAACTCATAAAAGCTAAAGGATGTTTTTTTCCTCTATGATCTCACTACTTTTGCAGGATAAAAGTGAGAGCATTTTTGCACTAGGTATTGTCAAGCTTTGGACTTGTCACATTATTCAAATCAGACAATAAGAATAAATAATGGATTTCATGGAAGAATAGAACTTTAAGAAAGATAATTTTTTAACCAGACACTCTATCCATTCTAATAGATTACACAATAACCTCATAACGTGATAGCAGTAAGCTTTTCTAGGGAACTGAGATAAACGTAGTGACTGGAGAAACGACAAATTATTATCCTGAAATAAAAAGGCTATTAATTATACCATTTATGATTTTTGCTACACCTGAGCTTATCTACATGAGTAAGATAAACTTGGATTAAAATGGCATTGGATACTTATTTTTAAAAACATTATGATCTTATTTCTATCTTACTGAAAATATACATTTTTATGTCCAGGAGTCTTATAGGGGACAATGGGAACACGATCCATGGTAATTAAATAATACTGCCAGACAGATGAAATTTCAACTAACACAAATCAGATAAGTATAAATAGCCATTAAAATGAATAGTAATAAAAGGGAAATTTTCAAATTTATATTCACCTAGTTAGTTTAAACCCTAAGCTTTACCTGAGTTCATATTACCTGAGTCCTTCAGAACATCAGAGTCACCATTTCATTAATATTTAAGGATAATATCTTCGGCCTTTTTAGAACAACCTGTTAGTGACAGTGAGCCACTCTTCACCTTGAATACATGGGTTCTCAGAAAACTGTTTCTCCCAGACCTATTCTGCTTCATGTCCTATTTCTACAGAGTTCTACATCTCTGTTTTAGTCTCAGTTCTTATAAATGCATCGTCATCCCAAGGAGTTTTACCTTTTTTCTCCTTCTCCATCTTTATTTAATTAATAAATTTGTGTTTGTTATTCTTGTTTGGAGAAACTCCAGAGGATTAAATCACTGCTCAGTACAGGCTTCAACTTAAAACTGAATATTATATATCCATGTCTTAAAGATCCTCATCATGAAGACCTTCCAACTGGCTGTGTATGTCTTATACTTCTGCATCAGTCTGTCACTATCTTCTTTGTCTCTTACTGAATTTCTCTTTATTCCCCACCTCACTCCCCCTCACACCTACCTCAAATACCTCACAAGATCCTTCCCTTTTCTTCTCTCATGCATTGTCTTGAACTTTCATTAATTTCATGTATAAAATGTTTTCAGTTTCTTCCCTAGGTCCCAAACTATTTTTTGGCCTATCCAAACATTGCAAAACCATTAAGATGGTTTCCTAAACAGAGGAAAACCTATTCAGGATCTTTTTCACTACACATTAAGAAATTCTAATTTCTAGCCCTTTATTTACTCTATCCCCAAATGAACTATAAGGCAGGGCCTCATCCACTCATTCACCAGAGTAGATTCCTAAGCTATGTGGAAATTTTATTTTTTGCCTTGTGGAATGTAGGATTGATCCTAAGCAAGGTTATTTAGGGTAATCAATGTAATCAATTCTATTCCAAAGGTCTTCAAATGCTAACTTATCACAAATGTCTTCATTATTTTTCTTTCATTGTGAGCTCAAAATTCTTATCATAATTATTTTTTCTCCTGATGGCACTCTATAAAATACAAAATGTTCCCTATGAGAGTTTATACTTAAACCACTATGACTTTCTAAATTAAAGCATTCCAAGACCCACCCAAGAAGGAAGGAGAAATGAAGGGGATACTGCATTACTTTAAAATACATTGACCCTATTTATATATCCATATGCAGATCATGTAGGAAGAAAACATGATTGCAATTGCACACAACCTGGCCAATCACCTAAATGAATGTTAACCGAAGTATATTTCATCTGAGGATGGCAAGAAAAATAATAAGCCAAAAGCAAAATATATCCATCTAGGACTCCTGCTAATTTCTACTAATTAGGAACAGACAATTCAGATTTCACAATCTTGCAAGGGTCACAATCATCAGATTTTACATGAACTTTAAATATTAGACCATATGCCAAACCACACAAAGAGAAAGCTTTTTTTCCTTTCTGCTCTTATCTTTATCTTACATGTAAGACTATGAGAGTAGCCAAGACACTTCAACACCTTAATATGTTTTCTAAAATGTTCTCTATTGCTATGACCTGTGTTACTATGATCCTTCAGTATGTATATGTGATTTTTAAAAGAATAGTTGCGATTTTAATTAATTAATTGATCAATTAGGAGGGTATTGGAAAGATTTCCTCTAATTATAGTCATGAAGATTATATTTGTCACTTATTTGGCTTTTTTTGTTCAAACATTTTAGAGCACATGAAAATATTTTCAAGAAATAAAGATTGGAAAAAAGTTAAAAAAAAAAAAAGAAACATGCTTAAATGTAAGTAATGGCCCTGGGCAGCCTCTTTTAAGCAATTTTAGTAAATTTTAATAGGAGATCATTTTCAACTGCAATTTGCCTCATTAGTACCAAAGTATTCAAATGTTTAAATATAACCATTTATCTTTGCTGGTATCATTATTATTGTCAACATCTCTTGGCTTTTTACTTTTACTTTTATTGAATTTTATTTCTGTAGTTCTATTTTTCACTTTTTTCTCCCTTCATATCTCCATTTTCTGAAAATCTATTTTGCCTCGTTCTTATAAATTTTTCTTTAGGTCTATAAAAATATTCAGCCTTTGTTTCTTTTCGAGTTACTTTTAAGTTTATTGCTTCCTACTTGAGATCACTTTCTTTTTTTCCATTTAAAAGAATAATTATCAATATTTTTGTTTCTTCCCAATAGAATATACTTTCCTTTCTAATATTTTTTAACCAGCTCTGTAATATGACTTCAGAACTTGGTATTGAAATTTATTTACTTCAGCTTCAAAAGAATGTTATAAACTATTCCTGGAACAAATAAATAAATAAATAAAGGGTTTTTTTTTCTATGTTCTTTGTAACTTATATATAATAGCGAAACTGAGTCCTATTCAGTAAATTTTAACAAATTACCCACTTTATTTATTTCTTTTTAACCAATAAGTAGGCCTAGATTCAATCAGATTTTATATAATTCTGACTTTGTCAGGATTTCTTACTGGCAGTTTAAAAAAGGCTATTCATTGAGATCGACTTAAAGGATATAATTTGAAGAGACAGTAACAAATTTCTACTCAGGGATAAAGAATAACTCAGATATTGTCTCAGTCTTGCTTTAGAAAAATCCTCTTGCTTTTTCATGGTTATTGGTGAATTTTAGAGGCATTCCTTCTGAATTTATTCATCATTCAGCTATTTGTGCACCTAGTTATTACAGTAATTTTTGTTTTTGTTGCTGTTGTTTTTCCCCATTTGCAAGCCATTTTGGCCTGCCTTTAAATGATTCTCAGTGTGCCCTGTTCTTTCCATTTTTGTGGGTGCTTTTCCCATTACATGGTTTTGTACTTCATCTAGTGTAGTACATGCCACTGCGTTTCAGTTTAGCTTTTTTTTCTCCCTGTTAAGCTCAATGTCTTATGAGTTCAGGGTACAAATTAATTACACCTCTTTGAAAGTATAATTTCCAGGGAAGATAAAAATAAGACAAATAAATAGTGAAAAGGTATCAACGTTTTCTTAAATCCCTTAATGTGAGAACCTTTGAGGTGGTATAACTACTTCAGTGAGCATTTGAGAAACTGAGTAGTTATTTGTGCTGTTAAAAATGTTGGAATTAAGTTAGGTATAAAACAAGCTAATATAAATTAAACCGTACACATTGTGTTTATCTTTTCCATTGGACAAAAATCTACAAGTTGGCGTCTAACTTCATGGAGACTGGCCTTAATAAATACAAATATTAGGTAAAAGAGAGACGTATCACCTAAAGGATTGAAATCTCTTTGGGCAGGCTTATTAGACATTGCTACTCTATGACATTCAAAAGACACACAACCACCTTTCTCCATATGTCTAGGTATTTGATAATTTTTTTATAACCTCTCTCTCCTCGCCAGATTCTAAACCAATTGGAAAAATTCAATAATATGTAACCACCTAGCTTTATTAGCTGAAGCCAGTCATAATTCTTACCCTCTTACCCTGCCTGAAAATACTTAAAGTCAGTCATAGCAAAAAAGCAGGATAGCTACACACTTTGCCCCAGGTGGTGAGGCTGCTCTGGTGGTGTTAACACGGAGGGGAGACAAGTACATGGAGCTCGAGATGTAGAGCACCACCGCAGGAGCCTCATTTATAGGTGAGCAGTGACCATTCTTCACTCAGACCAGGGGAGAGCAAGACTTTCCATTCCTAATTCATTGGTCTATTAATGAGAAGCACTGGGTAAAGAGAATGGAGAGATGGGGGAAAGTTCTAAGAGGAGAGATGTTCAAATATTATAGGCTAAAACATAATAACATATCATCAATGAGGTTAACTTTTTTACTGGACAAAAATCTGCAGATCACATCTAACTTTATGGAGACTGAATCCAAATTAATAGTAAACAGCAAGCAAAACAGAGATACATCTCCCAGACAATTAAAATCTCTTTGATCTCTCTGACAAGCCACATATTCTCTCTTTCCTTAATGCTCACAAGATTTCTCTTTTAAGGTTTCTTACCTCCACACTGAAAAGAATCTGTTGTAACCTCACAAGGCAGATCCCAACCCTCCTGCTACATTATGACCCCATCCCATGTCCTTGATATTTGGGCCAAAAGATAGATCCAATTCCTCATTCTGTTATTTATTTATTTATTTATTTTTTATTCCTCTTTCTAACTTTATCACCCTTTACTATTATGGAGAAATAAAGTACCCTTTTTGGAAGAATGCCATTAAGAAATATGATGAGGGCAAGAAAATTGTTTTTTCTCTGTGAGAGTTTCATTTTGTTTACTTCAAACCTTTACTAAATCCAAGAAGCAGGCTTGAGTGGCTTGAGGGTTAGGTAGTATACACAATGAGATTGAAATTAAAAAAGTAGAAGTAGTTAACCAAGTGGCCTGTAATGACAGAGTTTGGAATTCAAGAATATCTGTTAGTGTTATTGGTATAAACTGTCAGTAACTGAAAGATTTTATCAGACTTTCAAGCAAACAAATTAGCTTGTCATAGTTTCATGGATGCTGACAGAAGACACAAGATTCCTGTCACAGAAGGACAGTTTATTACTCATAGCAATAGCACTAGCCAGGGTATCATAATGTTGATTCTTCTAGCTCCTATTCCCACAGAGCATTTGAAAGGTCATCTAACACCTGAACATGTAATAGATTTTATTATAGGAGAGGAATTCTGAGAATGGAGAGATGGAATATGTATTGTTAGAAGATGAGTCTCCATGGGTCTCATGTATTTCTCCACATCTAGCAAACAGACACTGACTGTCTTTGTTCTGGACAAACATCCTTGGAGAACATCCTTGTGCCTCCCTCTGGAAAAAAGGCCAGGTATACTTAGAGACTTCAAAGAGAGATAGCGTCTCTCTTTGGGGCAAAGGAAAGGCATGTTGAAAACATAACACAGGTTAGTTTCAAGAATCACAAGTATGTGGCCAGAATCAGCTGATTGGACTGTAATAGCAACACTATAATTTGAACAATTATCAATAGCAGTATGATACCATTGATAAGCCTGAGACTGGTTTAAAGGTTCAATGTAGTCAGTCTGGGTCCATGCCCAGTATGATGTTGCCTCCTTCACCATACAACAAAAAAGTCAAGTTTGGCATAATTCATAAGACTTTCATGCAGTCATAGCCTCTGTATTAGAAACACAGAGTCCTTTATTTTGTGTCCAGGCTATGATATTGATGCATTGCCAAATCTTGTGTGATGATGAGTCCAAGCAAAAATGCTTGCAATCTGCTGTGTATAGGCTCAATCAGCAGTTAGGTTCCAGATGGCCTCATCAGAGAATGGGCATGTATATTTACATGAGTGACCCAAAATGATTAGATCAGCAGCTGTGATTTGCCTTCCCAATGTGTGGCCCCAAAGAAGGATTTTTTTAATGTGCTAATCTGTAGTTGTCCAAGTGGCAGACTAGGCTACAGTTAGCAACCCAAGAATTAGTAAAATTAAACAAGGTTCATCAAGAAATATTGGTCAGACCTATGATAATCCCTTGAGTTATACCCAATGAGTGGAGCATTTACACCCATTTTTAGTTCTGCAAAGCTGGCACTGAGTTTGAATAGCCATACCAGTATAATGGATACCATCTGGTTGCAGCTTAGCTGAACCATCATTAGACCCCTACCAGGCACTTATGGGAATATCTATGACTTGAAGATCTCAATGAGCAGCCAGCTTAGTTTCAGATGGCAAAGTGGGAGATAAAGATTCCCCAAAAGATAGCTGTCACTTTGTTTACTTTCTCATGTATAGTCAAGATAACATTAGGAACAAGCTGGCAGATCCTTCACCCATACCATTTATTTTCTACAAGCAAGATTGTTTGGCTCCATCCCACCTTATTGGTCATTGCATATGAGCTGATCAACCTGTAATGAAAATATCAGGTCAGAGAGTTAGCCTCCATGGGCTAAGGCATTCAGATGCAACAAGAAACCAGTAGCAATCTAACAGCTGCTTTTAAAAATCAGTGTACCTAGTAGCTATGTGAAAAAGGTGATGAATGTAAAACCTCACGTGGTATCTCGAGAGGAAGTCTGCCTCACTTTTCTATAGATGCCAATCAGCAAAGTCAGCATTCATAGAGACTTGTATCTTGAAGGCATCATTAGTGTGGTAGGAACCAAATGTACTACAACTTGTTTATATGTGGATTTTCCCAGTTAGGAGACTCCCCTCTGTCATTTAAGGAGCCAAGAAGCATAAGCATATAACACGTTAATTCCTACTGTACATTCATATGTAGAAGAAATAAGAAGAGTCCATTGAATTGGCTGGTAAGACCACACTCAAACTGTCATGTCAAATTCTCTTTTCCACTGAGAACACTGCCGAAATATTATCAGTTTAATTTTGATAAAACTTTTCACACCTCTTGTTCTGCATGGGATGCAGTAAAATGGTGACTTGGATGTATATATCAAACACAGCCATAAAAGTCTGATTGGTTTCTCTTCCCCAAATTCCTCTGCATACTTAAAAGAGCATGCATTTCCTCTCCAGTCTCCCTTGGGTACCAAGAGAACTTAGCCTCAGATGTATTCAATTACTTCCTTAAAACAGCTGAGGTAGAGATAGTGGGGGAGGAAGCGATCAAAGGGTGTAAAGAAGAAACTTTTTTTTTTTTTGAGTACTGCGGTGGTCATTTATTGGTGCTCAACCAAATAAACTTGCCATGTTTTCAGCCAACCCAAAGCTTTGTAGCTGGCAGAAATGTCATCATTACTGACAGTTTGGGGACTCTTTGTCATAGTAGACAGGGACACATTGCTTTCTGGTGATGGCTATGGGATTTATGCCCTTTGACTCACATGGTTTTGATTTGCACAGTGACTACCTTGTTTGAGGAGGCATTTACTCCCTCTATTATGCAGACATTTGCTCCCTCTGTTATATCAAGATAACATTTATTAGATTACCTTTCAGATTCAAGAAAAAAACTAGCAGAATTTCCCTAGGTGTAGGACTAGCTGCAAACATTTTTTTTCTGGATTTCTTTGAGTCAATTTCTCATTCTCCAATGGTTCATCATGGAAACTATATCCAAGGCAGTAAGAGTCTGAATAGCAGTCATTGCCTCATCTTTGATTTCCCTGAGGACTTTACTGTCTCAGGGAAATCTCCGTTATAAAACTAGAACCCACTGAAAAACATTCTGAGACTTCTTACTTTCATCTCTGAATTGATCTAAGGTAGACATGATAGGCTGCAGGAGGGCCTGAGCTTATGAGTGCTCAGGGTTGCTATTTTTCTTAACAAACATTACATGTCTTGCCACCTCATCTCCCAAGTGAACCAGCCAAAATTCTAATGATACAAAAGGCTTTTCTCCACAGCAGGCACAAAATTTTCTCTCTTATGCTCAGTGTAGCAATGTAGGGGTGCATCTCTGTAACTGTTGTTTGAAAAGGGAAAGAATCTTCTGCCCATTCAGTATGAATCTTGGTACTAGTTGTTACAATAAAGTGGACCTGAGACTGATCACCAGATTGATAAGAAAATTTCCCTTGTGCAGGGGAGAGTTTGCAACAAATTAGACGCTTTTGGGGCAATTGTCTTTGAACCTATTTCCTACTACTTAGCAATCAACCCCCTCCCTTACTCATCCCTATTAACAGGTACTAGCGTGTAGAATCATTTATTGCCCAGTCAACCACAAAATTTAGTCAATATGTTCGTTACCAGTTCACATGGACTTCACTCAAATCTTGTTAACTGGCTGGATTAACATCCTTTCTCTTCCTTCCTCTTCCAGAAAGCCTTCCCTTAACAGCTAACAAGTTAGTCTGTCACAGTTTCATGAAGGGTGGTAGAAGAAACAACAATTCTGGGTCACAGACATATGAATTTAGTACTCACAGCAATAGCAATAGTCAGAATATCAGCATTTTCTTATGCTCGTTCCCCAAGCCTCAATTCCCACAAGGTTACATAAAGAGGGCCAAGTAACCCTGCAGGGCACAGTTATTTATGTTACAAGACAGGAACTCTGAGTTTAGGAAACCTGGATAACTTTCATATGGTAACTAAGCATTCCTGTCCTTTGTTCTAGAGGAAGATATTATATCTGTCTCCTAAGGATGTTCACTATACAAATATCCTTGAAAAGACAGTCCAGAACAAAGGTAGCCAGTGCCTCTGCTCACAAGATGGGTAGAAAAGTGATATCATATCGATGGAGATTATCTCCCAGCAAATAATAACCAAGGTATAATCTGTGAGTGAGTGATTGTGGTGAAAGGCAAGAAAGTGTTTTTGGCAATTAGGACCTCAAGAAACTGGTAGATATATTTGATTTATGTGCCTTTTATGTGGATATTAAATTCACCATGGATAACAACATGACTTTGTATGGATTAAAACACTGATTTGGATTTTGACATCTTCCATGAAAGAAGAAGAGTGACTGGGAGGATCATGGGAACTTATTTCTAGTGATTTCTAAATTCTTCACTTGCTAGCATAGGAAAATTCCAAGGCATCTCTTCCCTTAGTAACTCCACGGTATTATATAAGAAATAAGTTACATTTTAATGGCTTTGACAAGTTGACTTCTGATTAAGAAAACATTAAGGTAAATTATAAATGCATTTTATGATTTGAGAAAATGTTAAATGAGAAAAAGGAGTAGTATCCAATTATATATACATGTATATACATATGCATAGAAATGTATATACATATATACATATGTATTCATATATATAAGTATGCAGACACACACATATAAAGTCTGTGTGTGCATGTGTATATGGACATATGTATATATATATCATATGTACACATGCATAAATATAACATATATATGTCATCTACCCATATTATATATGTATATGCAGTATATATATGCATATTATAATGAATATTATATATAATGCAGGCAAATAGTATTTGAAATAATAGTATGATATATTTTGTGTAATATATTACAATATAACATATTTATGTAAATAAGAATTTTTAGAGAAATGTATTAATAGTGTTTATAATCTAGAGTGATTTTTAATATCTTTCTTATATGTCCATTTTTTTCCTTTCCACAATAAATCAGAATTATATTTACTAGAACCTCAGAAATGTTTCAAAACACGTTTATTTCTTAGACAAATAGGTAAGTAGCTTTTCCTGCATTTCTTGATGAGTCTTCCCAGACATGGACTCTCAAAGAAGTTATAATTTGAGAATGTAACAAAACATTTAGGAGTCAATGCTAAGTACCAAGAGTACAGAGGGCAAGCTGTCACTGGCAAAGCCTTACTCAACCAAATTCTGCCATATCTTTCAGACTTAGGGAAAAAAAAGAAGACCCCCAATTATATTTAGCCTATTCTCAAAGTTTAGGATGAATATCCATCAATCGCTATGTTCTGTGGAACGGATTTTAAATCACAATTTTCAGCTGACACAGATCTGCCACTTGAAAAAATGTAATTGTTTCATTCTGAAGAGTAATAATTTTGAGTGATTACTACATCTCAGGGGATGAGATATATAAACACTTTACTAAGAATAACTTGTTTAAATCCTCATGACAAACCAAAAAGTAATCACTAGTTTCATTCTCACTTAAGAGATGAAAAACCTGAGGCACAGAGATTTGAAGCAGCTTGTCCTGACACATAGAGCTAGTAAGTGGCAGAGCTGTGAATAAAACCCTGGTGACCCATGCACTTAACCTGATTCTAATTGTGCCTCCCAAGAGTGTTAAGAAGACATCCTCCTAGTGGCCCAGCATGCCCAAATTCTCAGTGCGACCTGGCGATCAGTAGGTACATTTGCAAATCTTTGAGGAAGTTTGCAAGATGAGAACTATTTTCATGAAAAATAAAACCATTTTTTATCTTTTTAATACTCATTCTCTCACAGGTGTACAGTAAGAGTTTTCAGAAACTCGTGGCATGATATGAGTGAATGTAGAACTAGATATGAAAATCCAAATATCTTCTATTAAGCCACACATTGCATGTAAAATTGAGCAACTCTTCTCACTATTTTCTTATTTGTTTTGCAAAATCTAATTTTTATGTGGTGTTTTAGGTTTAAAAGTTTCTTACTAATATTTTTGAATAGATTAAAAATAAATTTTATAATAAACATTTTACATGCATAAAGATAGATTAGATAGATAGATCTGGTAAATTTGAAGCTTAAAATCCAAATAGGCAAAAGTTTTTTGGTTCCTCAATTGTTTTTAATAGTGCAAAGGAGACTGAGAATAAAAGGTTTCAGAACCACTGCCTTAATGTATGAAAATAGATTCCTAAAACAGACAGGACATATTTTCTTCATACTCCCATTGTTAATGTCTCTGAGTAGATAGCCATGACACTTCTATAATCCCTGGCATTGCAGCCTAGCTTGGGGCAGAAGAGAAGGACAATGGTGACTTGACTCTGGGACCATAATTTTTTAAGTTAGGCAAAGGAAAGGGATGTGGAAGTGTCTTCTCAAGTTCTGGCCAGAAAAGAACTACACATAGTTTTAGATTATCAATTAATAAATAGCACTACAGATAATTAAATGCCAGGAATAGGAGAGCTTCTCAGATTGCATTTTCAGTTAAAGGATTAATAAACATCAGAAATTGAAGTAGAAGCAATGGATAGCTCTGAGTGTGCAAGCTCAGTCACTGAGAAGAGGTTCTCACAGAAACAAGTGACCATTTCTGTATATGAAGAAACTATATATCCCTCATGGAAAACTTAGGAGAGTGGGGAGAAAAATCTAACTTAGTGTTTCTAAAAATTTTCTACTGTATTTATTCTGTAGCATTCAAAAATAAAAAAATGAAAGCATTCCTTTGAAAATGGTTTGTTCTAGAAAACAGAATAGGATGTAAAAGAACATCTCTTTTCTCAATAAAATCTAGAATATACAGATAATAAATTATGAAAAGTGAGGTTACATGACAAGAAAAGATAATTTTTAAAAATTCTGGCTGAGAGAACAAACTAATGTAGAGACTGGATAAGAAAAGGAGAGAGTATAAAAAATAATATATACTACAAACTTAGATTAATATTAAATATTGTAATGTGCAGACATATCAAGAAAAAGAAGTAAAAGTTATATGTGAGAAGCCTTCTCACCAAGAGAAGGAAATAGGCAGGCATGGAAATGAAAGAAGGTGATAAAATAAAATCAACATAATAGAATAAAATGAAAATGCAGTTGTGGAAATGCTGTGGCACTGTCAATGTGTTCAACATGTAGGCAATTTTTGAAAAAATGAACTAACCTCTATGTTTCCTGGGAGAAATATCTGAATTATAAAGAAAGAATCCCAATAAATACCAGAAAGGGAAAAAATAGCAAGATTCCTACAAAGAACCAAAATTCATGCTAATCATACATTTCCTCTCTACTACACATATTGTGAGAAAATAGTAGAACAGTATCTTTAAAATATTGAGTCAAAGATGTTACAAAAATATTGTGAACACACAATAATTCAGAAAGATAGAATCAATTTACCTTTCATGAAAAAATATTTCAGC
This sequence comes from Balaenoptera physalus, assembly GCF_965194825.1. NCBI lineage: Eukaryota > Metazoa > Chordata > Mammalia > Artiodactyla > Balaenopteridae > Balaenoptera > Balaenoptera physalus. The sequence continues at coordinate 56,112,133 of NC_138883.1, read as the reverse complement.
TGATTAAAAATAAATCAAATATAGAGTTGAAACACAGTTGTAACTGGGAGGAAAAGATTTGAGAATACATTAAATAACATGAAAAGTTTTCAGTTTAATTTTCATTTAACAAATCAGTAATTGAAATAAATATACACCACAAGAAACACAGTTACTTCAGAAAGCTTGTCAATAAAATATCTTACTTCATTCCCTATAAAACTTGTAAAAAATAATTTTAGAATAAACTGACACTATAAGTTCTACTTTCTAAGACTAAATTGAGTTCTAAGTGTTGAGCATTAGCAGTAGGCAGGCTAAACAGCATAACAGATTTTAGAGAGTAAATATGCCTTTCTGTTTGATATTTTCTAATAACTTATCTCATTCAAGACCAAAAGAGGGCTTAGCTCCTTATCTATATATTCATGTATGTTTAGATATAAATATTGAATGAGTGTTCTTACATGTAATTTTGACTTTATAATTTTTCTTACAGAAAGAGTATCAAAAGTATTTTTGTTGCCAAAAAACTGGTAAGAACTGTAAGAACTAGATCCATCTCAGAATTTAGTAGTTTGTAATTTGAGTAACCATGTTGTCAACTGATATAGATATGAATTATAATTATTTATATTTTTAATAAGTAACTCTCAGCAAAATATTTAATTACATATTGTAGTGGAAAAGGTGATAAACTGATAGTGCGGGGGTCCATATTGATTCCAGCCTTTGACACTGTTTGGCTGCACCATCCTGAATCAGTAGGTCAGCCTTGTTGGCCTTGGTTCCCTATTGCTTAAAGAAAACCATGAGACCATTTATTTCTAATGACAGTTAAATTATTAAAACTTTGGATACTAATAACACTTTCCTTAGGTTCAGATAAATTGAATTCTTATGTTCTATATTATTATTTAACAATATCAGAGCTTGTGATCAAGATTGCCTTTGTTCAATGGGATAACATCATTAGTGAGAAAGCAAGATATTTTGAAAAGTTCAAAATGTTATTTTTCTTTTTTATTTACAAATTTCTAGGAGTCTCAATTTCCTTTTCTTAGTAAAAAATTCCTTTGAGATCTCATCCTACTATTTTCTTCAGTAACTTCCTTTTTTGATTGAAATATAATTTACATAACGTAAAATAATTTTTTCTTGTATGGTTTTATGAGTTTTGACAAACTCATGCTGTCTTGTGACCACAGTCAAGACAAAGATCAATTCTATTACCACAAATAATAGAATTTTCTGTCCCTTTATAGCCATTTCTTTTACTTCCCAGACCTTGGATACACTTACCTGTTTCTGTTACAATAGTTTTGCTTTTTCAAAATGTCATATAAATGGAATAATTAACTTTTCAGACTTCAGAGTCTGGCATCTTTCACTTAGCAAAATGCACTTGAGACTCAAAAATATGCATATATAGGTGTATATATATATATACCTATATATATACTTTTTTTTTTGCTAAGCATACAACTTTTTTTTTAATTGAAGTATGGTTGACTTACAATGTTGTGTTAGTTTCAAGTTTACAGAAAAGTGATTCAGTTTTATATACATATATATATAATATTCTTTTTCATAGTCTTTTATAGATTATTAAATACTAACTATAATTCCCTGTGCTATACAGTAGGTCCTTGTTGGTTATCTATTTTATATATCGTAGTGTATATATATTAATCTCGAACTCCTAATTCATCCCTCCTCCTGCCTTTCCCCATTGGTAACCATAAGTTTGTTTTCTATGTCTGTGGGACTATTTTCTGTTTTGTAAACAAGTTCATTTATATCACTTTTTTAGATTCCACATATAAGTGATATCATATGATATTTGTCTTTGTCTGGCTAATTGCTTCACTTAGTATGATACTCTCTAGGTCTATCCATGTTGCTGTAAATGACATCATTTCATTCTTATTTATGGCTGAGTAATATTGCATTATATATATGTATATATACTACATCTTCTTTATCCATTCATCTGTTGACGGACACTTAGATTGCTTCCATGTCTTGGCTATAGTAAATAGTGCTGAATGAACACTGGGATGCATGTATCTTTTTGAATTATAGTTTTCTCCAGATATATGCCCATCAAATGTCAAATATATTTTTGTGTATAGTTTGTTCCTTTTTATTGCTGAGTAGTATTCCATTATATGGGTATAACAAAGTTGAAAAAACACTGGGTTGTAATTTTTTTACTGTTTTTGTTGATTACAAATAAATATTTATGTATATATTTTTATATGAACATAAGTTTTCATTTCTCTTGAGTAATACTTAGGAGTGGAATTGCTGAGTCATATAGTAAGTATGTGTTTAACTTTATAAGAAAGTGCCATATTATTTTCCAGAGTGGTTGCCTATCAGTAATGTTTGAGAATTCAAGTACTTCCATATCCTCACCATACTTAGCATTTCTGATATTCTAGTATTTATGTATTGTATATTATTGTGATTTTATTTTTATTCCCTCAATGACTAGTTATATTGAGCACCCTTCATGAACTTAGTTGCCATCTGCATCTCTTCTTTGATACAGTATTTGTCCAGATCTTTTGCCCTCTTTTAATGGTTTTTTCCTTCTTTATTTAATTTATTTTTATTTTTTATTTTTTATTGAAGTATAGTTTATTTACAATGTTGTGTTAGTTTCTGGTGTACAGCAAAGTGATTCAGTTTTATGTATATACATATATATATATATATATATATATATTCTTTTTCAATATTCTTTTCCATTATGATTTATTATAGGATATTGAATATACTTCCCAGTTCCATACAGTAGCACCAGGTTGTTTATTTTATATATGGTAGTTTGTCTGCTAACCCCAAATTCCTAATTACTAGATAAATATGAGAAGATTATAAAAAGTATACCAACAACTCTGGCATTAGAAGGTAATGGACAAACAAGAGAAAATACTTCTCAGAGAACTATAGATCCAGTCCATTTGGGAGTGGCTAACTTAAAACTGTTATGAACTCATTTGGCTGTATCTGTGGCATGGGACATTTATAGGCAGATGTTTTAGATATTATTTCCAACCTTATTGTACTCTAAAAGGATGGGTTCTGTCATTTTCCATCTCTCTCTTTGGGTCATTCCACTAACTTTCATCTTGCATTATTGCTGAGACATCAAACTTGACAGATACTTTGTGTTTAATAGGTCTAAAGAAAAAAATCTTACACTTATGAAAGCTTTACCAAGCATTATATATATATAACATATCTATATATCTATATATATATCTATATATCTCCTTATAGCAACTCAGAAGTCAGAAAAGCACAGTTTTTATCTCCATCTTAAACATGGAGGAAGTCAAAGCATAGAAATATAAAATAACAAGCCTAAGGTCACATAGTTAATAATAAGAATTAAAGATAGAATTCAAACCCAGGTAATCTGCTCTCAACATATTCTTTAGTGTCAGGATATAGCAGAATAATCCCGTTTTATTTTCTTTAGACAGTTTGGAATGTGTATTTTTGTTCCCATCATACATTTTGCCAAATACAAATAAATCCTTAATTTGTAAATTTTCTCATATAAAAATCCATAATGACAGCACGTGCATATCAAATCTGTACTAAAGTACTGGTCATTGAATTATATTGTGAAAAGAATTTTTCAAACTAATTATTATTGTTGAAAATAAAAACAAAACTATTTAGAAAGTTTTCATGCTAATAAATATTATTCTGAAATTATTTATACTTTTCTAATTGTAAGATATGTGAATATATGGATAAAAGCTATTGCTAAACAATGATTTCTAGGGTTGTTTTTAGCTTTGAACAATAATTCAATATTGTCAACAAAAGTAAAATTTAGGATTGCTTGGCAACAACTTTTTCTTTTTAACAGCTTTATTGTAGTATAATTGCTTTACAGTGTTGTGTTACTTTCTGCTGTATAAAAAAGTGAATCAGGTATATGAACACATATATCCCCATATCCCCTCCCTCTTGTATCTCCCTCCCACCCTCCCTATCCCACCCCTCTAGGTGGTCAAAAAGCACTGAGCTCATTTCCCTGTGCTAAGTGGATTCTTCCCACTAGCTATCTATTTTACATTTAGTAGTGTATATATGTCAATGCCACTCTCTCACTTCGTCCCAGCTTACCCTTCCCCCTCCCCGTGTCCTCAACTCCATCGTCTACATCTGTCCTGCCCCTAGGTTCTTGAGAACCATTTTTTTCTTTTAGATTACATATATATGTGTTAGCATACAATATTTGTTTTTCTCTTTCTGACTTACTTCACTCTGAATAACAGACTCTAGATCCATCCACCTCACTACAAATAAATCAATTTTGCTTATTTTTGTGGCTGAGTTACATTCCATTGTATATATGTGCCACATCTTCTTTATGCATTCATCTCTTGATGAACATTTAGGTTGCTTCCATGACCTGGCTATTGTAAATAGTGCTGCAATGAACATTGTGGTATATGACTTTTTGATTTATGGTTTTCTCAGGTATATGCACAGTACTGGGATTGCTGGATCTTATGGTAGTTCTACTTTTAGTTTTTTAAGGAACCTCCATACTGTTCTCCATAGTGGCTGTATCAATTTACATTCCCACCAACAGTGCAAGAGGGTTCTCTTTTCTCCACACCCACTCCAGCATTTATTGTTTGTAGAATTTTGATGATGGCCATTCTGAATGGTGTGAGGTGATACCTAACTATAGGTTTGATTTGCATTTCTCTAATGATTAGTGATGTCAAGGATTCTTTCAGGTGTTTGTTGGCAATCTGTATATCATCTTTGGAGAAATGTCTAGGTCTTCTGCCCATTTTTGTATTGGGTTTTTTTTTTTTTTTTTTGATATTGAGCTGCATGAGCTGCTTGTATACTTTGGAGATTAATCCTTTCTCAGTTGCTTCGTTTGCAAATATATTGTCCCATTCTGAGGGTTGTCTTTTCGTTTATTTTATGGTTTCCTTTGCTGTGCAAAAGCTTTTAAGTTTCATTAGAACCATTTGTTTATTTTTTTAATTTCCATTTCTCTAGGAAGTGGGTAAAAAAGATCTTGCTGTGATTTATGTCATAGAGTGTTCTGCCTATGTTTTCCTCTAAGAGTTTTATAGTATCTGGCCTTACATTTAGGTCTTTAATTCATTCTGAGCTTATTTCTGTGTATAATGTTAGGAAGTGTTCTAATTTCATTCTTTAACATGTAGCTGCCCAGTTTCCCAGCACCATTTATTGAAGAGGCTGTCTTTTCTCTATTGTACATGCTTGTCTCCTTTATCAAAGATAAGGTGACCATATGTGCATGGGTTTATCTCTGGACTTTCTATCCTGTTCCGTTGATCTATATTTCTGTTTTTGTGTGAGTATCATACTGTGCTGACTACTGTAGCTTTGTAGTATAGTCTGAAGTCAGGGAGCCTATTTCCTCCAGCTCCGTTTTTCTTTCTCAAGATTGCTTTGGCTATTCGGGGTCTTTTGTGTTTCCATACAAATTGCGAAAAGTTTTGTTCTAGTTCTGTGAAAAATGACAGTGGTAATTTGATAGTGATTGTATTGAATCTGTAGATTGCTTTGGGTAGTATACTCATTTTCACAAGGTTGATTCTTCCAATCCAAGAACAGGGTATATCTCTCCATCTGTTTGTATCACCTTTAATTTCTTTCATCAGTATCTTATAGATTTCTTCATACAGGCCTTTTGTCTCCTTAGGTAGGTTTATTCCTAGGTATTTTATTCTTTTTGTTGCAGTGGTAAATGGCAGTGTTTCCTTAAGTTCTCTTTCAGATTTTTCATCATTAGTGTATAGGAATGCAAGAGATTTCCGTGCATTACATTTGTATCCAGCTACTTTACCAAATTCATTGATTAGTTCTAGTAGTTTTCTGGTAGCATCTTTAGGAATCTCTAAGTATAGTATCATGTCATCTGCAAACAGTGACTGCTTTACTGCTTCTTTTCCGGTTTGGGTTCCTTTTATGTCTTTTTCTTCTCTGGTTGCTGAGGCTAAAACTTCCAAAACTATGTTGCATGATAGTGGTGAGAGTGAGCAACCTTCTCTTCTTCCTGATCTTACTGGAAATGGTTTCAGTTTTTCACCATTGAGAAGGATGTTGGCTGTGGGTTTGTCATATATAGCCTTTATTATGTAGAGGTAAGTTTCCTCTATGCCTACTTTCTGGAGGGTTTTTATCATAAATGGGTGTTGAATTTTGTCAAAAGCTTTTTCTGCAACTATTGAGTTTTTCATATGGTTTTTATCCTTCAATAGGTTATTATTGTGTATCAGATTGATTGATTTGCATATATTGAAGAATCCTTGCATTCCTGGGATAAACCCCACTTGATCATAGTGTATGATACTTTCAATGTTCTGTTGGATTCTCTTTGCTAGTATTTTGTTGGGGAATTTTGAATCTATGTTCATTAGTCATATTGGCCTGTAGTTTTCTTTTTTTGTGACATCTTTGTCTGGTTTTGGTATCAGGGTGATGGTGACCTCATGGAATGAGTTTGGGAGTGTTCCTCCCTCTGCTATATCTTGGAAGAGTTTAAGAAAGATAGGTGTTAGCTCTTCTCTAAATGTTTGATAGAATTCACCTGTGAAGCCATCTGGTCCTGGGCTTTTGTGTGTTGGAAGATTTTTAATCACAGTTCCAATTTCTGTGCTTGTGATTAGTCTGTTTATATTTTCTCTTTCTTCCTGGTTCAGTCTCTGAACGCTGTGCTTTTCTAAGAATTTGTCCATTTCTTCCAGGTTGTCCATTTTATTGGCATATAGTTGCTGTGGTAATCTCTCATGATCCTTTGTATTTCTGGAGTGTCAGTTATTACTTCTCCGTTTTCATTTCTAATTCTGTTGAATTGAGTCTTCTCCCTTTTTTTCTTGATGACTCTGGCTAATGGTTTATCAATTTTGTTTATCTTCTCAAAGAACCAGGTTTTAGTTTTATTGATTTTTGCTATTGTTTCCTTCATTTCTTTTTCATCTGTTTCTGATCTGACTTTTATGATTTCTTTCCTTCTGCTAAATTTGGGAGTTTTTTGTTCTTGTTTCTCTAATTGCTTTAGGTGTAAGGTTAGGTTGTTTATTTGATAAATTTTCTTGTTTCTTGAGGTAGGATTGTATTGTTATAAACTTGCCTCTTAGAACTGCTTTTGCTGCATCCCATAGGCTTTGGGTTGTCCTGTTTTCATTGTCATTTGTTTCTAGGTATTTTTTGATTTCCTCTTTGATTTCTTCAGTGAGTTCTTGGTTATTTAGTACTGTATGTTTAGCCTTCATGTGTTTGTATTTTTTACAGATTTTTTCCTGTAATGGATATCTAGTCTCATCACATTGTGGTCGGAAAAGATACTTGATACAATTTCAATTTTCTTGAATTTACCAAGGCTTGATTGGTGACCCAAGATATGCTCTGTCCTGGAGAGTGTTCCATGAGCACTTGAGAAGAAAGTGTATTCTGTTGTTTTTGGATGGAATGTCCTATAAATATCAATTAAATCCATCTTGTTTAATGTGTCATTTAAAGTTTGTGTTTCCTTATTTATTTTCATTTTGGATGATCTGTCCACTGGTGAAAGTGGGGTGTTAAAGTCCCCTACTATGATTGTGTTACTGTCGATTTCCCCTTTTATGGCTGTTAGTATTTGCCGTATGTACTGAGGTGCTCCTATGTTGGGTGCATAAATATTTACAATTGTTATATCTTCTTCTTGGATCGATCTCTTGAACATTATGTAGTGTCCTTCTTTGTCTCTTGTAATAGTCTTTATTTTAAAGTCTATTTTGTCTGATATGAGAATTGCTACTCCAGCTTTCTTTTGATTTCCATTTGCATGGAATATCTTTTCCCATCCCCTCACTTTCAGTCTGTATGTGTCCCTAGGTCTGAAGTGGGTCTCCTGTAGACAGCATATATACGGGTCTTGTTTTTGTATCCATTGAGCCAGTCTATGTCTTTTGGTTGGAGCATTTAATCCATTTACATTTAAGGTAGTTATTGATATGTGTGTTCCTATTACCATTTTCTTAATTGTTTTAGGTTTTTATTGTAGGTTTTTTCCTTCTCTTGTGTTTCCTGCCTAGAGAAGTTCCTTTAGCATTTGTTGTAAAGCTGGTTTGGTGGTGCTGAATTCTCTTAGCTTTTGCTTGCCTGTAAAGCTTTTCATTTCTCCGTTGAATCTGAGTGAGATCCTTGCTAGGTAGAGTAATCTTGATTGTGGGTTTCTCCCTTTCATCACTTTAAATATGTCCTGCCACTCCCTTCTGGCTTGCAGTTTCTGCTGAAAGATCAGCTGTTATCCTTATGGGGATTCCCTTGTATGTTATTTGCTGCTTTTCCCTTGCTTTTTTTAAACATGTTTTCTTTGTATTTAATTTTTGATAGTTTGCTTAATATGTGTCTTGGCATGTTTCTCCTTAGATTTATCCTGTATGGGACTCTCTGCACTTCTAGGACTTTATTGACTGTTTCCTTTCCCATATTAGGGAAGTTTGCAACTATAATTTCTTCAAATATTTTCTCAGTCCCTTTCTATTTCTCTTCTTCTTCTGGGACCCCTGTAACTTGAATTTTGGTGCATTTAATGTTGTCCCAGAGGTCTCTGAGACTGTCCTCAATTATTTTCATTCTTTTTTGTTTATTCTGCTCTGTAGTAGTTATTTCCACTATTTTATCTTCCAGGTCACTTATCCGTTCTTCTGCCTCAGTTATTCTGCTATTGATTCCTTATAGATAATTTTTCATTTCATTTATTCTGTTGTTCATCATTGTTTGTTTGCTCTTTAGTTCTTCTAGGTCCTTGTTAAACTTTTTTTGTATTTTCTCCATTCTATTTCCAAGATTTTGGATCATCTTTACTATCATTACTCTGAATTCATTTTTAGGTAGGTTGCCTATTTCCTCTTCATTTGTTTGGTCTGATGGGCTTTTACCTTGCTCCTTCATCTGCTGCATATTTCTCTGTCTTCTCATTTTGCTTATCTTACCATGTTTGGGGTCTCCTTTTTGCAGGCTGCAGGTTCGTTGTTCCCGTTGTTTTCGGTGTCTGCCCCCAGTGGTTAAAGTTGGTTCAGTGGGTTGTGTAGGCTTCCTGGTAGAGAGGGATGGTGCCTATGTTCTGGTGGAGGAGGCTGGATCTTGTCTTTCTGGTGAGCAGGACCATATCTGGTGGTGTGTTTTGGGGTGTCTGTGAACTTATTATGATTTTAGGCAGCCTCTCTGCTAATTGGGGTTGTGTGCCCGTTTTGCTACTTGTTTGGCATGGGGCGTACAGCACTGGGGCTTGCTGGCCATTGGGTGGAGCTGAGTCTTAGCGTCAAGACAGATATCTCTGGGATAGCTCTCACCAATTGATATTACGTGGGGCCAGGAAGCCTCTGGTGGTCCATTGTCCTGAACTCGGCTCTCCCATCTCAGAGGTTCAGGCCTGACACCCAGCCAGAACACCAAGACCCTGTCAGCCACATGGCTCATGAGAAAAGGGAAAAAAAAAAAAAAAGAAAGAAAGAAAAATAAAATAAAACAAAATAAAATAAGTTATTAAAATTTTTAAAAATTAAAAAAAAAGTTTTAAAGTGATAAAAAAAAAGAAGAGAGCAACCAAACCAATAAACAAATCCACCAATGATAACAAGTGCTAAAATCTATACTAAGATAAACATAAAAATCAGAAAGTAGTAAGTCACATACAGCAAACCCTAAGGCTACATTTGCTCCCAATTCCACCGTCTCAATTTTGGGATGATTCATTGTCTATTCAGGTATTCCACAGGTTGCAGGGTACATCAAGTAGATTGTGGAGATTTAATCCACTGCTCCTGAGACTGCACGGAGAAATTTCCCTTTCTCTTCTTTGTTTGCACAGCTTCTGGGGTTCAGCTTTGGATTTAACCCCACCTCTGCATGTAGGTCACTCTCTGACATCTGTACTTCTCCCAGAGAAGAGGGGGTTATAGGAGAGGCTGATTAGGGAGCTCTGGCTCACTCAGGCCATGGGGAGGGAAGGATACGGAATGTGGGGCGAGCCTGCTGCGACAGAGGCCATCGTGATGTTGCACCAGCCTGAGCCGTGCTGTGTGTTCTCCTGGGGAGGTTGTCCCTGGATCACGGGACCCTGGCAATGGCCGGCTGCACAGGCTCCCGGGAGGGGAGGTGTGGATAGTGACCTGTGCTTGCACACAGGATTCTTGGTGGCTGCAGCAGCAGCCTAAGCATTTCATTCCCGTCTCTGGGGTCCATGCTGATAGCCGCAGCTCGTGCAGGTCTCTGGAGCTCGGTTAGGTGGTGCTCTGAATCCCCTCTCCTTGTGCACCCCAAAACAATGGTCTCCTGCCTCTTAGGCAGTCCAGACTTTTTCCTGGACTCCCTCCCGGCTAGGTGTGGTGCACTAGCCCCCTTCAGGCTGTGTTCATACAGCCAACCCCAGTCCTGTCCCTGGGATCTGACCTCTGAAGCTGGAGCCTCAGCTCCCAGCCCCCACCTGTCCCAGCAGGTGAGCAGACAAGCCTCTCAGGCTGCTGAGTGCTGGTCGGCTCTGATCTTCTGCATAGGAATCTGTCTGCTTTGCCCTCTGCACCACTATTGCTTTGCTGTCCTCCGTGGCTTCTAAGTTTCCCCCTGCCCACCCCCCGTCTCTGCCAGTGAAGGGGCTTCCTAGTGTGTGGAGACTTTTCCTCCTTCACAGCTCCCTCCCAGAAGTGCATGTCCTATCCATATTCTTTTGTCTCTGTGTTTTCTTTTTCCTTTTGCCCTACTCAGGTACGTGGGGAGTTTCTTGCCTTTTGGGAAGCCTGAGGTCTTTGCCAGTGTTCAAAAAGTGTTCTGTAGTTGTTCCACATGTAGATGTATTTTTGCTGTATTTGTGGTGACGAAGGTGATTGCCATGTCTTACTCCTCCACCATCTTGAAGGTACTCACTGTGTTCCTCTGGAGTCAGCTCTGGCAACTACTTTTGACTGACAATAAGGCTAAAGAGTGCCAATGTATTAAAAAAAAAAAAAAAGAGTGCCAATGTATTGAATAAAATATGGAAAATCTACACTGTACAGCATGGAGAATATAGTCAATAATAATGAAACATCTTTGTATGATGGTACAATAGTAACTAGACATTGTGGGGATACCTTGTAATGTAGAAATATCAAATCACTATGTTGTGCACCAGGAACTAACATAGTGTTGTAGGTCAATTATACTTCAAAAACAAACAAACTCATAGAAAAACAGATCAGATTTGTGGTTACCAGAGGTGGGGGAGGGGTAATTGGAAGAAGGTGGTCAAACGGTACAAACTTCCAGTTATAAGATAAATAAGTGCTAGGGATGTAGTGTACAATATGATTAATATTACTAACACTGCTGTATATTATATATGAAAATTGTTAAGAGAATGCTGTATACCTTAAATATATACAGTGCTGTATGTCAAATATATCTCAATAAATGGGAAGAAAAATAATAAAGACATGTTTTAATCAAACTTTAAAAAGTGTGGAATATCCAAATAACCAATTAGAATTTTATAAGCAGAACACTGGATATATCTATAAACTCATTTTGCCAATAAATTTTGGATTTTGAAAGTTCAATTAGAGAATTTACTAAAAACACTACTGTGTGAACATTTAAATTTATAAAAACAGCAATTTTTTATAACTTCACTATTTCCATCTGTCTCCTGAATCACTTCTTATATTCTTGTAATTTTAAGTCCTGCAATAAGTACCCCATGTCACATTCATTTATGTATTAATAATAATACCTCTTATAAGTCTCACCTTGAGTTGTGTAAATGCCTGCAGTTATAAAGTAAAATATTCAGAATGTAAATTTTCATAGCATGTGATGGGCAGCACTTCTGTAACAGCACTTTTGAATAAGGAGAAACAAGACTGGTATTTGCAGGTCAGTGCCAGGGCCAGGTGTGTGGATTTGTTCAAGTGCAAAAAGGATACCATCCACTTGTCTGCTGCAGGGAAGGGGAGAAGGCAGATTGTGTGTTGTGTCACAGTTCCAATAGTAATCTGGTAATCTGCCTTAGCTATAAAGGAATAAAGAGGAAAAATGGTGAGGCACCTTGTGAACATGTGAATGAAAGAATTTGGTGTTTTGGAAAAAAATGAGAAATAGTACAATATAGGGTAGCAGAGACATGAAGCATGAGGAAAGAAAAATTTTTCATACCGAAGGGGTCAGGAAGGGAAAAAAATCACGTTCCTATAGATTCTAGACTGAAGTAGGCTAGATCTAGTGCAATGTGACTACAAATATAAAACCCTTCTCCAGAAAGGAAAAATAATATTGTTGATGAGCTCAGACATTGGCTAGGAAAACTAATCATGAGGTGAATTAGAGGGTTTTGTTTTGTTTTGTTTTTTTCCAAAGTAGTCATAAGTGATAAGTATTATTTCCCGCCACAAAGGAAGGCATAAAAATTCAAGTCTTTAAAAGTTCATAGAAAACCTGAAGTGCTTTGGAATATGCCAGGCCACAAAATTAGGAATTTGAGACTATCTTTTCTAGGCCTCTTGCAATATGGAGGCCATAAAAGCCATTAGGGGTATATACAAATAGTCTCCATTATTTATTAAATTTTATTGGTATAAAAATGAATGTTATATTTCCTCTCCCATGTTATCCTTTAAGTAAAAGAACATAAATATAATTTCATCTTCTTTAATCCTTATTATTTAATATTCTTTTACATTTGCAAATGGGGTATATTTATAAAATAAATGATTCAGTGGCCAGCTTGAAGCAGTTTATTATTACTGATCCCTTATGTCACTGTACTATTTTTATAACACTATAAAGTTGAGGGCTTGTTCAACACAATTTATTTTTTTTCTCCTCAGCCTTCTGTCTGCTTAAATAATAGAATACGAGTGAACTAAAGAGAAAATTGATAAAATTTCTTCAGTGAAAATATTCAGACGTTATTCCATATCTCACAGGGACATTTTTACTACTAGAAAAAAATATATTTCATTTCCTTTTGGTTAGTTCACAGTTTAGTTGTTAGGATGTGCATGTCATTGAGCAAAGAAGAGAGCAGCATTGGAGATATGTGGTAGACTAAAACCTGACATTTCTAAAAGACATGCAGTCCTTCTCACAAGCAGTTTTCAGAAGCGACATTCATTCTATATCAAAGAATCTGATGCTTGACCTAGAATAGTAAAGGAAACCCCACAAGACTTGCAAACCTACTTTCCAAAACTTGATAAGAGAAAATATGCTTTGAGCTCTACTGCTTAGAAAATTAATGAGTGATTCATCCTAGTCAAGAATGAGTTAGAGTTACTGCAACCCACTTTTCAGACCCCGACAGGTGTGTTATACATAAATAGGAGGTGAGAAGAGCTTTATGTTAATTATAACATTTAGCCTCTTAGCCTGAATTAAAATAAATAAATAATGTGTCTTTGTAAGTCACTAAGTGAATCCATATTTTACCTAAGAGAATAAATATAGTTTTGATAAATACAAATTTTCCTGTAGGAATTTATTTTCTGTTATGTGCACAGACACCCTATAAAGAGACAGTCTTTGGCTCTGATGGAAAATCAAATTGCTAAGTTATCTTATACATACCACTTTTTCTGTTTCTTCATTATTAACCAGTGAACCAAGGCAGAGATGGAAGTCATTAACTACATACTAAGATGATTAAAGCTGTTCATTAGAGTTTTAATCAACTGATCTGGGCATTTAAGTCAAGCTCGCCAATTTACATTTTATGTGTTGAGATGCCCAGGGAACATGCTTTTGGAAAGTGAAACCAACTCAGTTTTAAGGAATGATTTGAAATCATTATGAACATTTGAGTAACATGATTGATTTCTTTTTTTTAATTGATCTATAGTTGCTATACAATATTATATATTACCAGTGTACAATATAGTGATGCACAATTTTTAAAGGTTATACTCCATTTATAGTTATAATAAAATATTGGCTATATTCCACTTGTTGTACAATATATCCTTATAACTTATTATATACATAATAATTTGTACCTCTTAAATCCCTATCCTTATATTGCCCCTCCCCTCTTTCCTCTCCCCACTGGTAACCACTAATTTCACTAATTTGTTCTCTATACCTGTAAGTCTGTTTTTTGTTGTTGTTGTATTCACCAGTTTGTTGTATTTTTTAGATTGCACATATAAGTGATATTATACAGTATTTATCTTCCTCTGTCTGACTTATTTCACATAGCGTAATATGCTCCAAGTCCATCCATGTTGCTGCAAATGGCAAAATTTCATTCTTCCATATGGCTGAGTAGTGTGTGTTTGTGTGTGTGTGTGTGTGTGTGTGTGTGTGTGTGTATATATATGGCAAATATTCTTTATCCATTCATCTATTGATGGACACTTAGGTTGCTCCATATCTTAGCAGTGGTAAAAAAATGCTGCTATGAACATTGGGGTGCATGTATCTTTTTAAATTAGTGTTTTTGTTGTGGATATATACCCAGAATTCGAATTGCAGATCACATGGTAGTTCTATTTTTAGTTTTTTGAAAAACATCCAAACTGTTTTCCACAGTGGCTGCACCAATTTACATTCCTACCAACAGTGTACAAGGGTTCCCTTTTCTCCACACCCTTGCCAACATTTGTTATTTGTGTTCTTTTTGATGATAGCCATTCTGACAGGTGTGAGGTGATACTTCATTGTGGCTTTGATTTTCATTTCCCTGATGTTTAGTGATGTTGAGCATCTTTTCATGTACCTGGTGTCCACCTGCATGTCTTTTTTGAAAAAAATGTCTATTCAGGCCTTCTGCCCACTTTTTAATCAGGTAGTTGTTCTTTGGATGTTGAGTTGTATGAGCACTTTATATGCAGATTCAATGCAATATCTATCAAACTACCAATAGCATTTTTCACAGAATTAGAACAAATTTTTTTACAATTTGTATGGAAACACCAAAGACCCCAAATAGCCAAAGCAATCTTGAGAAAGAAAAACGGAGCTGGAAGAATTAGGCTCCCTGACTTCAGACTATACTACAAAGCTACATTAATCAAAACAGTATGGTACTGGCACAAAAACAGAGCTATAGATCAATGGAACAGGATAGAAAGCCCAGAAATAAACCCACACACCTATGGTCAACTAATCTATGATAAAGGAAGCAAAAATATACAGTGGAGAAAAGACAATCTCTTCAACAAGCTGTGCCAGGAAAACTAGACAGCTATATGTAAAACAATGAAATTAGAACATTCTCTAACTCCATACACAAAAATAAACTCAAAATGGATTAAAGACCTAAATGTAAGACCAGAAACTATAAAACTCCTAGAGGAAAGCATAGGCAGAACACTCTTTGCCATAAATTGTAGCATTATTATTATTATTTTTTGGATCTGTCTCCTAAAGCAAAGGAAATAATAGCAAAAATAAACTGATGGCACCTAATTAAACTTAAAAGCTTTTGCAGAGAAAAAGGAAACAACTGACAAAATGAAAAGATGACCTACAGAATGAGAGAAAATATTTGCAAATGATATGACTGATAAGGGGTTAATATCTAAAATCTATAAGCAGCTCAGACAACACAATTGATTTCTAAAAGTTACATTAGACGTTATAGTAACATTATTGGTAGTGCAGGTTAAATGCTTTTCTTCCTTGGTTATTTACAATACATTCCCATTTCTCATGGCTACAGCTCCTTATATATTATTGTTTTGTTTGGAAGAAACCACACCATTCCAATGAATTAATATGCAGATTAATAATTGTTGTTTTAAAATTTATTACTGACAAATTACAAATGTGAAAATTGGCTTTAGTTATTTTAGGGATTACACTTCTTCTCTGAGTACCTAGATGATATGTAAAAATTCTTAGATGAACCTTGTTATTTGATTCAGATTTGACCATTAGGTATGTGATGTGGCATAATTTCTAAATGACATGACCCTTCTCTAATTCCCTTTTCCTCTGTGGCAAAGTTCTCATTCTTTGAAAGAAGATTGCAGAGAAAAGGATACTTAGATACATAATAGGAGGAAAAATCTTTGAGATTCAGACTTTGCCAGTTTCTTCTTCTAGACCAGTGATTTTTAAGCTGTTTCTAAAACATATATCCTACCATCAACCCCCAAATTTTGGTATATATTAACCCCACATTCTGGTAGCAGGAAACCTACCTTCCCCATCCCTGAGCTGCAAAATATTGAGTTACAGTAGTGGCCTCCAGAGGGGGAGAACAACTTACACCACTGGATATGGAAAGAAAATATTAGGATTCCTCTATGTATTTATTTTTAGAACATTCTTTGAAGATGTTCACTTCTAATAGTTTATACTGTGCATATTACATTAGTAAATTTGTGTGTATATAGGTACTTCTTCAAAACTGGTGTGTTCATGTTAAAATAACTCCAATAAAATTCACATTAAAACTACTAGACCCCATGGGGATATATTTGATATGCAATGCATTTGTGTAGGTATATTTTTGTAAGTAACTTTAAAAAATGCATGCATCACCTTTCAAAGTTTCTTATAAGTGCTCTGCTAAAGTCATGGAGTCATCAGTAGAAATAGGTGTGAAAGTTGTTCAAATTCATATATATTCTACAGTTCACTGTCACTATATGTCACTCTTGATAAGCAATTCGTGAAACTTCAGACATGTTTTCATTTAAATTACACATCTGGTTTAGAAAAATATACATTTCTAGATATGTCCATAAGCAGAACATACAATATGACCAAAAGCAATTCTTATTGATACTTGAAAACCATGTGGTGTACATAATAAGTATAAAACATATAGAGAAAAGTGATTTAAGGCAGGGATATTAACCTGAAAGGAATTAGTATCAAAATATAAGGAGATTACCATACAAACTGTAAAATTTTTGGTTCTATTTCTGTGAAAAATTCCATTGGTAGTTTGATAGGGATTGCCTTGAATCTGTAGATTGCTTTGGGTAGTATACTCATTTTCACAATGTTGATTCTTCCAATCCAAAAACATGGTATATCTCTCCATCTGTTTGTATCATCTTTAATTTCTTTCATCAGTGTCTTATATTTTCTGCATACAGGTCATTTGTCTCCTTAGGTAGGTTTATTCCTAGGTATTTTATTCTTTTTGTTGCAATGGTAAATGGGAGTGTTTCCTTAATTTCTCTTTCAGATTTTTCATTTTTAGTGTATAGGAATGCAAGAGACTTCTGTACATTAATTTTGTATCCTGCTACTTTACCAAATTCATTGATTAGTTCTAGTAGTTTTCTGGTAGCATCTTTAGGATGCTCTATGTATAATATCATTTCATCTGCAAACAGTGACAGTTTTACTTCTTCTTTTCCAATTTGAATTCTTTTTATTTCTTTTTCTTCTCTGATTGAAATACAAAATACCCCAAATAGCCAAAGCAATGTTGAGAAAGAAAAATGGAACTGGATGAATCAGGCTTCCTGACTTCAGACTATACTATAAAGCTACAGTAACCAAGACAGTATGGTACTGGCACAAAAACAGAAATATAGGTCAATGGAACAGGATAGAAAGTCCAGAGATAAACCCACACACATATGGTCACCTTATCATTGGTAAAGGATGCAAGAACATACAATGGAGAAAAGACAGCCTCTTCAATAAGTGGTGCTGGGAAAACTGGACAGCTATATGTAAAAGAATGAAATTAGAACACTCCCTAATACCATACACAAAAATAAACTCAAAATGGATTAAAGACCTAAATGTAAGGCCAGGCACTATAAAACTCTTAGAGAAAAACATTGGCAGAACACTCTATGACATAAATCACAGCAAGATCCTTTTTGACCCACCTCCTAGAGAAATGGAAATAAAAACAAAAATAAACAATGGGACCTAATGAAACTTAAAAGCTTTTACACAGCAAAGGAAACCATAAACAAAACGAAAAGCCAACCCTCAGAATGGGAGAAAATATTTGCAAATGAAGCAACTGACAAAGGATTAATCTCCAAAATATACAAGCAGCTCATGCAGCTTAATATCAAAAAACAAACAACCCAATCCAAAATTGGGCAGAAGACCTAAATAGACATTTCTCCAAAGAAGATATACAGATTGCCAACAAACACATGAAAGGATGCTCGACATCACTAATCATTAGAGAAATGCAAATCAAAACTACAATGAGGTATCACCTCACACTGCTCAGAATGGCCATCATCAAAAAATCTACTAACAATAAATGCTGGAGAGGGTATGGAGAAAAGGGAACCCTCTTGCACTGTTGGTGGGAATGTAAATTGATACAGCCACTATGGAGAACAGTATGGAGGTTCCTTAAAAAACTAAAAATAGAGCTACCATATGAGCCAGGAATCCCACTACTGAGCATATACCCTGAGAAAACCATAATTCAAAAAGAGACATGTTCCACAATGTTCATTGCAGCACTATTTACAATAGCCAGGACATGGAAGTAACCTAAGTGTCCATCTACAGATGAATGAATAAAGAAGATGTGGCACATATATATAATGGAATACTGCTCAGCCACAAAAAGAAATGAAATTGAGTTATTTATAGTGAGGTGGATAGACCTAGAGTCTGTCATACAGAGTGAAGTAAGTCAGAAAGAGAAAAACAAATTTCGTATGCTAACACATATATATGGAATCTAAAAAAAATGGTCCTGATGAACCTAGGGGCAGGACAGGAATAAAGATGCATACGTAGAGAGTGGACTTGAGGACATGGGGTGAGGGGAGGGTAAGCTGGGACGAAGTGAGAGAGTAGCATTGACATATGTACACTACCGAATGTAAAATAGATAGTTGGAAGCAGCTGCATAGCACAGGGAGATCAGCTTGGTGCTTTGTAACCACCTAGAAGTGTGGGATAGGGAGGGCGGTAGGGAGGCTCAAGAGGGAGGGGATATGGGGATATATGTATACATATAGCTGATTCATTTTCTTATACAGCAGAATCTAACACACCATTGGAAAGCAATTATACTCCAATAAAGATGTTAAAAATATATATAAGGAGAAAAAGCAATGAAAATATGTTTTAAACTTTATCTTAATATTTTATAATACTCTGACTAATTAACTATATAGTTCTTTGTACTGTTTAAAATTATATTTTGTTAATCTAAAACGTAGTAGTTTTCAGTCCCATAAATTTTGTCACATATTTCTTCAATCTTTATATTTATAAAAATTTAGCTGAAAAAATTATAATTATTAATGATAATATTATTTGCACTCTACGGTTGTCCTCCTTTAATATATGTTTTATTAAAATCTAGGTTAACTTACATGAAATGTCTTTACCAATACCCCAGGGATTTTAATATAAATTATTCCTAAGATATGTACAAAAGAAAACTTACTTTGCTTTATAATGAATGATGTTTTCTATGATTTTTTCTTCTATCTCTTGAACTGTCCTACAATGTTAATTTTCTAACATTTGACTAGATTCTTCCCATTTAGTAATAGTCTGTCTGTGTGTCTCTTCCTTTGCTATTAAGGAAGAACAAAAGAACAAAAAAATTTCTATCTAGTACAGTGTTTGAAACATAATAGGCACATAATTAATGTGAGTAATGCAGTGATTTAAACAATGTGAAAATATAATTAACAGGAGTTGCAGTAATCAAGGCAGGTTCTATTATTTTTACACTACTATAATTCTTATTTATATTAATGCGTGTTAAACACTTTCTTAGTCTACTTATGATTTTTCTTGCTGTGTGTGACAAACATAAAAGTTGAATAAAGAAAAAGCCAGAAACGTTTTTCATTCATTTTATATTTACACAAAGAATAATGTCACTAAACTTGGGGGGCTTAGTAGGCCGCTTTTATTTAACTGAGCATTTTTTAATTGAATAGATGAGGAGAGAAGAGGAATAAGGTAATTTGGAAGAGAAAGTACTTTGGAATAATAAGCTTTCCATACAAACTTTTATTTTAAATAAAATATTCAGATTATTTGGTCTCCTCCCCACCTGCCTTCTGTCCTAAACACATAACACAGAATTCTTACAAGCTATTCAAATTGTAACTTTTGGATGGGTTGGTTATCTCTCTACAAGAAGCAATGTGATAAAAATAGATAGTTAGAAATACTCTCTTGTCCACTATCACAAAACAAAATGTTTCTATGATAGTGTCACCAACCTAGTTAACAGTGATGTAATTGAAAAACATTTTCTTTAATACATATCATTTATGCAATTAAGGAAGTATCCTTATCTTCAAAATTCATTTCTTCTCTGGAGTACGTGTGAGTCTAAATAGTTTCAGATGACAAAATGGGCAATACATTTTCATGTTTCAGATGTGTTTGAAAGAAGATTTGTTTATAATTTTCATAGATTCTCTCCTTTGAAATAATTTTACTTATGAAATTTGTATAGAACTAGAGTCTATTTTAGATAGCTCACTTAGGCCTGAATGCCTTTTTCCTACTTACTGTGGATTAATCATTCAGAATCCTATAATAAAATGGTAATTGCCAACATTTCATACAACTTCATTTTGATCATACTTCCCCCGCACAACATTGCTTAGCTTTCTAAATGCTTCTAGGGCTCATATACTTGTTGATTTGAATCCTCATGAAAATAAGCATATTATGTCACTCTAAATGCAAATCACTTTGCCCACTAAGCTGTATAAAATGTAGATAATGTCGACATGTGTTTGAGGTTGAGAATACAATTCTCATTTGGCATAAATTTCTCTACAAGTGTGAAAAAAAAATGTAGAGAAAATATTTTCCTAAATAATTTTCATTTGTTTTAAATATACCTGTAGCAAATAGTCTTATGCTTAAGAATAATCTTAGAAATTATTTAGCTCAAGTATCTGGGTTATGAGAGGCCCAAATTATCCAAGGAACTTGCCTGTCTAGGGTTACATAAAGTTAGAGCTAGAAAAACTATTTCTCAATGTGCCTTAGGGTCCACTGTCTTTCTGGTTAAGGTCCAATATCTTTAAACCATTTTAAACTGAGAACTTCCAATTGTAGGTAGAACAGGTGTGAAAAGATTCAACTAATTGATATATAATCACATATTAAGAAAACTTGGATATAAAGTAAAAGGATGACCATGTGTCCTTTAAATATCATAGACTAACACAGGGGCCAGATCTGGCCCATCACCTGTTTTTATATGACCTACGGACCAAGATTGTTTTTCACATTTTTAATTGATTGAAAAAATCAAAAGAAGACTATTTTATGATATAAAAATTGTATGAAATACAAATTTCAGAGTCCATGAATAAAATCGTATGGAAAAATAGCTATGCTACTTTCTTTCTGTATTATCTATGTCTTTTTTGCTCTGCAATGATAAAGTTGGGTAGTTACATCAGAAACCATATATATCACAAAGCCTAAAATATTTATTATCTGAATTTTCATACACACATGCAAAACTTGATGACCCCTGGTCTATCAGTCTTACTCATATATCATTTAATTTTCTATGGGATGTGCCTTTATTTGATTTACTGTTGACTATTTATTAGAGGTTTGTTTCTTGAAGTTACAGGCTAAAATGTAGGTTTTTGTCAAGAGAGAGGCAAATGATATCTGTTGAGTAGAGAAGGTGACCCCAACGTTTAGGTTTTATTGCTCTATGGGACATAAATCAATCTGTTTTCCAACTTAGCAAACTTTTTCCAACTTAGCAAACTTTTCTCAAATGACTATGAAAAATTTCTCAAATGATATGATAAAGAGCTTCACATCTTGCAAGTTCTCTCTTTAATGAGTTAAATCAAACTTTGATTAATGTCTAGTCTATATTTTTATGAGAGGCATGTTTAAACCTTTTGAAAATAATGCTTTGATACATGAAATTATTTTGCTTTTCTAGTAAAGGTAATAGATACACTCTGTTCAAAAAACTTCCCTTCTGGGTAATGAGTTCCCTGGATAGAAAGTTATTATTTCAGTCAACATTTATTATTAAGACTTAAACCTATCTATATCAACATTTCAATGTTACTTGATTCAAAGTGTCACCCTCACTCACTTCTGAAATGGGCATCACTCAGAGTCTTAGTGAGAAGAAATTTTGTAATATGTTTCCCACACTCTCCCTGTCTTCTCTTCTTGTCTTATGCTTCTGGCACCAGGGAATGGAAAAGGGAAAAGTCAAGAGTTAAATGCAGCTACATGTGCACCATATGAGTTGGCAGTGCTCGTTTCTTTATAGGATGGAATATTAACAGCATCTAGTAACTAGTAGCAAGGTTGCTGTTTTCATTCTATTGGTCATCAACCACAGAATGTGTGGCTGATGTGAACTTAATTTTACACAGGCCCTCAACAGTTATCAGCTGACTTCATCCCCATCTTATCCAATTTGCTTGTTTCATTTCTCCCCCTACATTTTACTGCTCTACCTTCCAAGTCTATAGCCCAGAATTTCACATACATTTGAGTCCCTTCAGCAGGGATACTTCTCTCACACTTATCTCACATATCTCTTTAGAACCAAGAACATGAGCAAGTACGAATTATCTGACTAATATCTGTGTACCAGTTCTCCCTGGAACACTTCCTATACCAGCCAGATAGTAAGTCTGGTGGCTAAACAGTCAGTAGTCTGAGGCACAGAGTGACAGCCTTCTCTTCTCGCAAATATTCATATCAAAATTCTTTTGTCTTTCTGCTTTCAGTTTCAGGGAGAAGAACCAGTCTAATGCCTCCATCCATCCTCCAAGACAGGAAATGGTGAAAGGATAACATCTTATGGTAAATACTGAAATGTGGTTGCCAAGAGAAAAATCTTCTTTTTATGTTTGCCCTCTCCATTCCCATCCACCCCCCCCCCACACACACCCCGATCTCTCTTCCACAAGGTTTTCAAACTAGTCCAAAAATCTTTAGTCCCTCCCTGGGTTTGTGGAAGTGGGCACATCAATAACCAGGTTCTCTTTGAATTTAGCCTTAGAATTGGTAATGATGTTTTCAATAATGGGCGCTGTCCATTCTTAGAATCTCAACTGGTACTTCACCTCATCCTCTCACCTAAGATAGTACTTTTTTGTGTGTGGACATTCCTGTTATCTTAGCTCAGAGGGGGAATTGGGCAGAGTTTATTGGAAGGCTCACCGAAGTGGCAGAGGTCAACATTTCTCAAATATAGCAAAATATATTATGGCTTTGTAAGAAAATATGATGAAAAATACATGTTTTCTGAGTTTCGTTTCATGTTTTAAGCATGAGGGACTGGTAAGAAAAGCTTTTATGGTCTTGTAGATAAGGAAAATGGGCAATTTTAACCATATGAGAAGAATTTAAAATCACAGATAGTTTTATGACTCAAATATATTAATTAGTCAAAACAAAAGTTGTATACTTAGAGGAAGCCCAGTAGGCTCAGGGAATGATCAGTCTCTTCCCTCTGAGATAGAAATGCAACTGGCCCATTAGGTGCTCTTAAGCCTTGTGGAGCCTAAATGACTTGAATGTATATACTGCCAAACCCACTGGAAGAGAAATGATTACAAATTACAGATTTATAAATCATCTCAACATGTTTGATACTATGTTGTATTTTTGTTTTAAATTGAGGAGTTGAAATGTACCTCACTGTTCACAACTATATTGAGTGATATTATGATTGTAGATACATTTTCACAGCTAAAGAATAAACAGCACTAAAACAAATATGTTAGAAAGTTAACAATCTGCCTATTTAATCTATCATTAAATATCATCATTCCCACCACACCAGACTCTTGAATCATTAGTTTAAAAAAGCAAGCAATTCATATTTAAAATCATGTATTTACAAAATTCAGTCCTTCGTTGGTGATCACAAATGTTACATGTAGATATCAATTCAATTTAAAAAATAAATTTACATACTTTTCAACCTCGAATATTTTAAAATTTAAATGGAAATAATTTTATGAATAGAATTTAAATATTCTAAATCTGTTTAACAAACACTTA
Organism: Balaenoptera physalus; assembly: GCF_965194825.1. Taxonomy (NCBI): domain Eukaryota; kingdom Metazoa; phylum Chordata; class Mammalia; order Artiodactyla; family Balaenopteridae; genus Balaenoptera; species Balaenoptera physalus. Next base: position 56,088,181 of record NC_138883.1, on the reverse strand, counting down.
TAGAATGCATCATGTATGCTAAAAACAGTTAAATATTTTAAGTTTTTGCTTTAAGTGCATATTACATGAGGCACAATCTTAAGTATTCATTTTAAACAGAACAGCAATGCTTAATTTGGAAATTCTAGTCACTATGGCATTTTTAGAAAGATGGTTATTAAATTATTATTTTCTGAAAATAATGCATATATGTCTTTGGTAACATATTATGTCCTTAATGATTTGCTACACTACATAACGAAACACATTTTTTTTTATTAAAAAAGGATCATTTTAGTCTTTTTGGTTCACATTGACTTCTAAAACATTCCTCAAATTTAATAACCAGCTTAGACTATGAGGTAGTTGACTTAAAATAAGTTTTATTAAAATGTATAATTAAATTAAATGATATACCAAGTGAAGCTCATTCCACTTTCCAGCACTCAAGCAGTATCTACTTATTTATGGTTTTCTTTCTTAAATCTGTTGTGTAGAATTAAATTACAGACAAATATTACATGTATGCAAGCTTCTAATGCACAATGGCTTATGCTTTTCCAGTAACTTCATAATTTGTGTTGACTACAGTAAAGCATCTAGTACCTTTAATTGATCTCATACATGTGAATTGCCATTTAGAAAGCTTTTACCCTTAGTACATGAAGTATTTTAAAATTTACTTGATGTAATGCAACAGAACAGTATAATTCAAGTGGGTAAATTCCTTATGTATACACAGTGGAAGTGGCAAAACAAGATTTTACTCTGAACCAGTATATTGATTTCTAGGAATTAACTGCACTAAGAGTTAATACTTCTGTCCTAAAGACAGAAAGAAAGCAATTCCTCACAGTCTAATTTTATGTGTTTCACAAAGTTATTTTTACCGATAGAGCTTAGAGCTTACCTGTTTAGGGTATTTAAATGTGTTTTCATGTAATTAATACATAGTTGAAAACACCATCTTCTTATAATGATATATTTAAAAACATATATTTTAATGAGTATTAGTCTCAAGTGTTTTAATATGTTTCACCTGAAACAGCCAAAATCTCTCTCAGAGGCCTCAATTAAAATTATTCCAACTCTTCTGGCATAGTAAAACATTCAAGTCTTTCTGCTAGCTCCCTGATGTTAGCCACATTGATTTTCTAAGTTTATTTTGAATTTAAGTACATATAGTCCTTTTTGTCCTTTTTTTTTAACCCTTGCTTCTATTAAAATCTTTATATTATCACCTAGCCTTAGTGCACAGAGCAGTCGGGAAGTGTTGGTGTGAAACCAAAATAAATATTTAAAATGAACTTTTTATTCAGATCAGGTTGCTATCATGTAAATCACAGTCCCTTGCTAATTTGTATACAGGGCACTTTCTTTTCCCCCGATGACTTGAGGTCACATTGGCCTTGTGGTGGTATTATGAAGAGTGGGCCAAGCACATGTCATGTTGCAGCTCTTTCACCCTGTCTGGGAATCAAAACTCTGCCTAGAAATGGATAACAGTAATGTTATTAACATATTAGAGGTGAGTCTGATGAGTCTTAGCGTCAAAATGAGAAGGTTAAGTGGTTCATATAAAGATGCCAACAGACACGTTTGAAGGACATATATTTGTTAATGACAAGTGATGTAACTTTCCTAGACGTTCCCAAAGCAAGAGAAACCACAGCATGTGACTCACCTGAGCAATGCCAGATTTTCAGAACTCCGTAAATCCTTACTGGGATGCACATCAGCTGATGAAGTAGCACGTAAGGAATATAATTAAGTCACACAGATACAGACACACAATTTTACACACACATAGATTCTAGTCTCATTCTCTGGATTCTCTTGTTTGTGCCCTTTAGAATCTCCCTGCCTTCTTTACTCTGGCCTGCTGTCCATACACAATTCAGTACAGACTCCAAGTATTTAATGAGAGGCAGAGTGAATTTCTGAACAATTTCCAAGTCGTTCCTACACTTTTTCTATTCCTTAGCAGAACCTAGCCTCAGTCCTGCTGGAAGCTTTAAAACCTTAAAAAACAATGACATATTTTGATTTACTGGATAGGCTCCTTTGATGTGGACCATAAAAATATTGTCTGGATGAAAATAATATTTTTAAACCGAATTTGGTGAAAGCAAGAACCGTATGGGTATACTTTTAATTGAAATATAACTTATATAAAAGCTACCTCTTGCAAAATGTGTTCATGTGGCATTGTTTTCTATACCACCGCAAGCTCTTAGCATAGCATAATTTGTGCATAAACACACTTAATCCTGAGGAAGAAATTAAAGGTAGGAGTATTTTTGCCGATCTGTCACTATGTGCTTTCTATCAAACTTTTATAGTATTTTGCCCTTCCTTTGTTTGCCTAACTGAGATAAGAATGCACTAAGCTTCTGAGCATGACTATGTGTTTTGAGGTGGGAGTAGGGGAATTTTGTGTGTCTGTTCAAAACCTGATTGAACAAATGACTTAAGGAACAACATTATGAACACTGTCTCTTCATAATCTGATCCATACTCTTAGAACCTTGAGCTTTGTTTCTTTGCCTAATATTATGTAAATTAGGTTTTTTTGCACACAAGCAGGGATGGGAAACATAAAGCATGGGGAAGAAGAATAAACACAGATTTTAAAATTGTACTCCAGCTGCATTTGAGAGGAAGAAGGCAGCTGATGCAGAATGTGAGAGCATCTTAGGGTATGTACATCATAAAGTTGTATTAGACAGAGATAAGCCTATAAAACCCACGTCCTGGGGAAGTGTCAACCAAAACTTTACTCTGTTTCAAATTTTTGTCTGTTTTTTTAGTGTCAAACATTCATGCTAAACTACAATGTTGGAAACTCTGCATAGTTAAGAAGGCAAGATATGAGTCAAAACTTTGATTCCTAATATTAAAATGTATTTGGATGGAAAGCCAGGCACAAAAGATCATTTCCTACAGAAAAACAAAACTTACCCCCATGTATCTCATAAAAATGTGATGAAAAGAGATGCTGACAATTTTCTGCAGATTAAGGCAGGGTACCTAGAAATTATTTATAGAGTAAGAATTATTATTTGTTTGTCACAAGTAAAATTTCATTAAATGCTAGGTGACATTTGTGTTATTTTATTGATTGCCAGAAACCTCCTAAGCTCTGTCAGAGTTTCACTTCTACTTTGGTTTTGCAAACCCTATGTTACAAGTAAGAGCTCCAGCATGTCCACTTTTTGATTTTTCCTAACACATTGGGTACTGCTGAAACTCGGACCTAGCACTGAGAACACATCTCCCCTAGTGAAAGGAACTAGAGCTTGGATCATTCTAGAAGACAAGAAGGGAGGGTGTCAGTTGGTTCTCTCTTTATGGGAAAGAACTATCTGACTAAGTTCAAAAGGGAGCATGAAGAAAGGAAATCTAACTGAGAAAGGGAGTTCAAGTAGAAAAAGAGGATGTTGAGGCTGAGAGGAGTCAAAAGAAATATCCGTACATTTCTTTCAAATTTTGCTAAGGCCAGCTTTGATCTTAAGGAGTGTTTATAACCCACAAAAGAGGAAAATCTTATCCTTGTTTTATAGTAACAAAAGTTTCACTTTTATACTTTCTTTTGGAATTATCTTTATGGAAAAGCCTGTAGGAAATGCTATAAATGCATAGCCAAGCATATTTCTATTCAGTTTAGTTTTGCTTCTGCAGCAGTGCCTTTATGTGTCAGCAGAAATCCACCACCTGAGCAAGGTTGATTTTTAGAAAACTGCTAATGCAGAAATATGAGTAAAAGAACATAGAATGTGACGTAACTTTATTTTCCAATGTGGAAAAAGCCCTATAATTGAGAAACTTAAGCCTCTTACAATGAAAACATGCCATGGGAAACACAAAATAGGTTAATAGAGAAAGGAAGTGAAAGAGAATAAGAAAAATACTGAAAAATATCTTTCGAAAAGTTTTGCTTTCAAGTATAAGAGGTAAAGTTACATAAAAGTAACTTTGACAAAACATAAATGTGGCAATACCTACTAGTTTTCACATATATTCCTTAAAAAAACTCACATTATCAGATAATTGTTACTATAGGCAAAATAGTGGCTAGAAATATTTAGTCTGATAATAAAATTATTTCTTGAAGGCATATTAAAATGATAAATTTTGCTAGAAAATTTTAACTATAATATCTAAATTCTATGATAAAAATTCAGATTCAGGTTATGTTTACTTTCAATTTTGAAAGATACAAAGAGATTTTCTTATTCTTATCTTCACAATTAGCCCTGCATTTCTTGAAGAATCTTCCTAGCTTCTGTAGTATAGTGATATACAGAGTCCAAGACTATTCAAAGTAACACACTGAGTTGCTAGTACAATATTTTATTTTTTCTCTGTGTTTTGCTGTTTTGCTATCATATTATATAATCATCAATACTTCTCTATCAAGTATACATTATGTTTTTTAATTAATGCATTGGCTCCAATATATCCATTTCCATAATGAAAACATGTGCTGTTTCACACATAGAAATAGTGATACAAAAAACATACTCTTGCTGTCTTCCACAAGAACTACAGTAGTCCAAATTCCTGATTTCCTAGCTTCTCTCTGGCCCCTCTGTGACCAGAAAAAAATGAGTGCAGGGGCTGTACCATTAGATGATTAGAGGAGAGGTTATGCTGTGAGAAAGTAGGAATAATAATTACAAGCAGAATAAAGGCAGAAAGAGAGATAAACAAACAGAAAGACTGGTAAACAGAGCTAACAAAGGAACAGATGAAGGAATGAAAGGAAGGAAGGAGAGAGAAAAGAGGAAGGAAGAAAAAGAAAAATGAAAGAAAGAAAGAAAGAGAGGAAGGAAGGAAGGAGGGAGGGAGGAAGGACGGAAGGAAGAAAGGAAGGAAGGAAGGAAAAAGAAAAAGAAAAGGAAAGGAAAAAGAGAAGAAGAGAAAAGAAAGAAAGAAAATAGAGGGGGAATGTGAACATGAAATAAAGTCATGGTAAGAAAGTTAGAAAAGAACACCACAGTTCTCTCTCTCTGCTTTTCTCTTTCCAACACCCAATACATAAGCAAACAATATGAAAATGTATTTAGTCCAATTTTAAGACTAGTCTGACCCAGGATATAAATAAGGAAAAGTGACCAGTGAATTACTATTTAAAATTGAAATAAAAATGACATACATTTTAGAATAACATAATTTCATTGATTTCAGAAAACAGGAAGTGGATGATATATCCCCCCAAATACTTATCCTTTGTGAAGATGAATTTACTATACCAAAATGCTATTACATCATTTAAATCTTCATTAATATGTTACAATTAAAGTCATGATACTTTGTTTTTTAAAATGTATAATAGCATTGATTATTTTAACTAAAATATTTTATATACATTTGACATGGAAATTCCATTAAGCATGAAAATCCATTTTAAAAGCAGGATACATTTATATATAATCAATGTTCAGATAATTTAGTGATATTAAAAATAAAATTCAGGCCTGAGGTTTATTTAGGATATCTTTGGGTCTTAGAAATTTTTGAAACTTTAGAAAATAAAAAGCCTGGTAAGCAATGTTAATGTTCTTTAAGACAACGTAACATACAAATGTTTATATATTTTCCTTACCTTTTTGTTTCTCCAAAACATCTTCTCAGATTAGTGTGAGGGAACTGTAGTTGTGGTACTACTCACACCGTGAAGGGTACCTTTCATAATATTCATAGAAAGGATCGAAGATATAATGAGAAAGTGAGAGGAAAGGTATGGGAAATTAGATTTACCTTGCATGCCACTTGATTTAAAAGAGGTTCCTGGAGCCCTCTGTCTTGCAGGAATTAATGGCTGCCTTTGAATTTCATGATAAAGGCATAACAGCAAAGTAACAATGTCTGTCATGGGTAGGGGAAGTAAGATGAACATTTTGTGTGGGTAGGCACTTTACATCCCGATACAAGTGGAAAGTAGACAGACATAAAGGAGAACTACATAATGGACTCCCAGGTTAATAGCAATTTTCAAGACACTGCTATCCTCACCTCACATTTAAACACATGGCCTCTTCAGTAGGGAATTCTGTTGTTTTTATACAGAATGATTCTTCTTCCCTGGTCATATATGATTGGTCTAGGCATGAGCCAATAACATTCCTTTCCTTGGGAAACTGGAAGAGAAAGAGAAAATGAGAGAGGACAACATCTCTCTGGATAGAAGAATATGTAATATGCAAAAATAGAAACTGTTGATATCCATCATCTCTCAAGTATAGAAAGGAGAAGGGAAAAAATCGTGCTTCAAGTTTCAAGTCTGCATATAAAGAGAAAAATAAAGCAGAGAGAAACAGAGGTTACAGTGAGAAAAACCTTATAGGTGTCACTGTTTGTTTTTGCTTAGTTTTGTTTTTAACACAACTTGTATTTTCATTAGAATTAATACCATTTTCTTAAGCTTGCTCCAGCAGGTATTCATTTTCGTTTTGCAATGAAATAATTACTATGCAATAAAATAAGTGAAGAGTATAAAACACATTGTGGAAAAGTTTTTCTTCCAATCTTTGAAGAAAGAAAAAAAGTGTTCGTTAGGGAATTTATAAATATAAATGCAAGATACATACGGAAATCAGTCTTTGGTTATCAGGAATCAGGAAGGTTGGTGCTGACTCATAATTTTTTTTGTCTTCAAAACATGCTTCTTCACATCAACCAGAGGAAAGTCAGAACTTCATTGTTTCCCCTTTGTCTTTTGTTTACTTATCCTCTTGTCACTACAGATTTGAGCATTTGTTTCTGCCTTCCACATCTTGGAAAATATAATGATTAACAGATCTCAAGTTTGCATGTTACATGTCCATCTATGTGGAGAAAGGATGCTCTTTTCTATCAGCTCCTATTCGAGTCTCCCGGGCAAGGAAGTCATAGTGGCCGTGTCTCAATCAACCATCTTCCTTGGACTACACCCAGCTCTTTGCCTTCTTTGGGAGAGCGCCGTGTAGCCAGTGTAAGTCACACCATTGTTCATGTCAGAGTAGCCGGACTCTCCCATTTCCGGTAGATTTAACATCTTGGGTAATGTTTCTTCATTTGCAAAATGTCTCAAAGTGTCAAAACGCTCTCTAAGCTTAGCATACTATGAAAGAAAAATGCATATTTTGGTTGCTTCTTTCAAGATTTCAGAAGAAAAATAATGAAATTTTTAACACTTTAAACACATACACTAAATTGCATGCTAAAAAGCAGCCATTAAAAATTCACTTAATACTGGGTAGTTACTATGCAGTTCTGTGTTATCTAATGATGATCAAATGCATTCTTTCTCTTTTTTTTTCTTCAAGCTTCTGATTGTTATATTTTAGTATAAATCACGAAAAAAAAGATTCTGTAGAATCTTAAAAATACTAATATTTATAAAATATGTACACTATTTCTTATTAAATAAGACTTACTTATTTTTGTAAGTCTCCTCTGAGTTTTGTATGACACATTTCACAATTATTAAATGAAATAAGTGCTTTTATGAGTAAATATAAATGGGAGGCAATATTATTGGAGTCTACTTTGTGGAAATGAATGAATTCCATATGAAACTCCTACCAAAATTGGCATTAATGTATTCCTAACCAAATATCCCTAAAAAACAATAAACAGTATCTATGAATCATTATTTACTAGAGACATATTCAAAATGAAAATATTAACTTTTTGTATTAATCATCATAAACTAAAACTTACTTCATTTATTAGTGAGTTTATCCTTGAAGCTTAGTAAAGCCTTTTACCAAAGGCCTTTTATGTTTGTTTTTTGCTAAAGGAAAGAAGAAACCATTTAAGAAATCTAATGCAAGGGAAATAAATCCATGAACAGAAAAGAGAACATCCGAAAGAGATGGTTAATATTGACAAGTTATAAGTAAAATTCGCAGTTGTGAACAAAAAAGTAATCAAAGATCTCTCTCAAGATCATCAAAGGCATTTCCTAAACACTTATAAATCTCAACTGTTTATCTCCAAGTCAGATGTTTGTTTTGAATTCTAGACTGATTTATCCTACCTATAACTAAATAAACATCTCCACAGGCATGATTCTTCTAGAGTAAAATTTTCAAAACAATCTAATTTTTCCACACCTCAAAACTTGAGCTTTACCTCCTTATTCTATGCCTCTGAAAATCACTCTGCCATGAATCCAGTTACCAAAGCTAGAAACCAAAAGTGAGCCTAAGTTTCTCATTTTTGTGTATTGCATATCCAAACATTCATAAAGTGCTGTTATTCAACTTTTTAACCATTCCCCAGATCAACTTCCTCCTCTCCATTTCACCACCGTTGAGTTGATCTCAGGTTTATGTTTCATTTCAGCCATTGAAATACCAATACCCTGTCTCTGGTTTTTTACTCTTTTAAGTCCTTTCTCCACAGTTCTATCAGTACATTCTTTTCAAATAAAAATATAATCATAGCATGACCTACTTATGTTATTTGTACCTCGATAAAAATATCATTTTCTAACCATATCTGACTTTTAACAGTACTGTACCCACCTACCCATCCAGACACACTTACTGACATGGGTCTTTACATTTTATATTACATCAGTATTGAACTACTTGTAGTTTCTTGAATATTACCTTCCTTTACACCCTTGCAGCAGCCACCCCTAACTAACTTTTCAATGATCTGGTTAAAATATCTTCTCTTCTTTCTCATAAATAGTTAATGGCTTATCCTCTGCTTCAATATGTATTGTGTACATATTTCCATTATGGAAATAAAGTATCTTGGTAATACAAATTAAAATTTAAAAAATGTATATATATATACACAAATGCATCCACTTATATATGTTTATATGTAATACAAATCTACCTGAATATACAATAAGATATTACAGAAGCTAGACTAGTGCCTAGTATATCAGAGTCATTCAGAAAATAGATGACTAGTAATATTTGAGTCTTATGCATGTTCTGATAAATACCTAAGCTGTCACAAGGAGTTATATAATATGTGGACGATATAGAAACAGCACACTTGAACCAATAATTCTAATACTTCACCTAAGAATATCAGCAGAAAGAAACATGACTGTCAGTTGAAATAAGAATGTTAATACAAAAAAGAAAGATGTGTTTTTTTAGACAATCTGATAAAATGTGAATACCAATAATGTTTACAGGAAAGTATAGGAAGTATTAAATACCAGATGTTAAAATGATTTATATAGATTCACATATAGTTAACTAATCTTTGAGAAAGGAGCAAAGGCAGTACAATCAAGAAAAGACAGTCTTTTCAACAAACGGTGCTAGAATACATGGACATTCACCTACAAAATAATGACTCTAGATACAGTCCTTACACACTTCATAAGTATTAACTCAAAATGGATCAGATATAAATGTAAAACACAGCACTGTAAAATTCCTGAAAGTTAACAAGGAAAAATCTAGATGAACTAGGTCACGACAATGACTTTTTAGATAAACATCAAAGTCACGACCCATGATAGAAATAATTGATAAGCTGGACTTCATTAAAATTAAATATTTCTGCTCTGTGAAAAATACTGACAAGAGAATGAGAAGCCACAGACTGGGAGAAAGTATTTGCAAAAAACATATCAGTAAAGGACTGTTATCCAAAATATACCAAAAACTCTTAAAATTCATAAATAAGAAAACAAACAACCTGATAAAAACCCAATTAAAAATGGTCAAAAGGCCTGAACAAACACCTCATCAAAGAAGATATATAGATGGTAAATGAGCATATGAAAAGATGTTTCATATCATAGTCATTAAGAAAATACAAATTTAAACAAAGATGAGATACCACTAGATGCCTATTAGGATGGCCAAAATCCAAAACACTGACAGCACCAAATGCTGGTGAGGATATGGAGCATAAGGAACTCTCATTCAATGCTGGTAGGAATGCAAAATTATACAGCTACTTTGAAAGACAGTCTGGCAGTTTCTTATAAAACAAACATTCTCTTTTCATATGATCCAGCAGTTGTACTCATTGGTATTTATTTACTCAAATGAGTTTAAAATTTAAGTCCACACAAAAATTTGCACATGCAGCTTCATTCATAATTGCTAAACCTTGCAAGCAACCAAGATGTCCTTCAGTAGGTGAACAGATAAATGGTGGTACTTCCAGACAATGGAATATTATTCCACGCTAAAAAGAAATGAGCTATCAAGCCATTGAAAAGACATGAAGGGAACTTAATTGCCTAGTACTAAGTGAAAGAAGCCAATTTGAAAAGGCTACATATTGTATGACTCCAACTACATAACATTCTGGAAAAGGCAAAACTATGGACACAGTAAAAAGATCAGCAGTTGCCAGGGGTTAAGGGGGAAGGTGTGACGAATAGGCAAAACACAGAGGATTGATAGGGCAATGAAACTATTCTGTATTGTACTGTAATGATGGACACATGTCACTATACATACATCCAAATCCATAGAACATGCAACACCAAGAGTAAAGGGCATTGGCTGATAATGATGTGTCAATGTATCTTCTTGGTTATAACAAATGTACAACTTTGGTACAGATGTTGATAGTGGGGGGGGGCTGGTCATGCATGGGAGCAGAGGGAATATGCACTTGCTCTTCAATTTTGCTGTAAATTTAAATCTGTTCTAAAAAATTAGTCTATTTAAAAGGAGAAAATATGATTTACAAAATTCATATAAGTCAAATACAAAATATAGTTTATTGGATTTAAAACAAGGGACTTTTCATATTATATAGACATAAAGTCATATTATATAGACATAAAAGAGAATGACCAGAACAACTGAAAATGCAGTCTTCTCCCAGGAAGGAGCAGTGTGATATCACATAAAGGAAATAAAAAGTGTGCATATATAAAAAAAAAAAAAAAAGGAAAGATAACCCTAAAGTACTAATGTTGGTTACTCTGGTCAATAGTATTTAATATTTTGGGTGTTTGCTATTCTCTATTTCTCTCTCTCTTTGTTTCTGTCTCTGTCTCATTCTCTCTCCTTACCTGTCTTTGCTAATTGGTTTTTGATATTGAATATGTACTACTATTATCATGTAAAATGTATAATATATTTTTAAATAAAAAACTATTTCTCTAAAAAAAAATAAATAAAACAAGGGACTTTTGAGTGTCAGCACATAATTACCAATATTAATATTTTAATTATTTTTTTGTCTTAATAAGGCATTCAGATATATGAAATATGCTGCATTAAGTAATATATTTCTCTATGACTGCACTCATTCTTAGATTTCACAACACATTATCTGTGAACCAAAGAAACACATTTATATTCTGCATTTATTCTTACGTGAATATGAAGTTATATGAGATGTTGCACTTACTGGATGTCATCATTTGAGTATTAAATTTCCTAAGATTACAGTTAGTAAAATCAAATTTCAAAAATATTCCCACATTATTAATTAAATTATTTTAAGAATAGTGTTTCATTTTTAAGACATGGCAGGTCTGTTTCAAAATTCATAAAAGTGAATATCCCAGGCTAAAGTGGTACTTAAATAGTGTCAACATAAAGCCAAACATGCCAATATTGAAATTTATATATTTTTGACTTAAAATTGGAGTGGTATCTGCGTTTACCATTCCATGTTGCATTATGTAAACTTAATTTTTGGAGGAAAATCAATTCAACATTATTCTTCATGTTAGAATAATAAAATATATATAGAAATACCTTTAAATAGATCATATAATAACCTATCACTAACTGGAAGTAAAACCATGAACATATATGAAAGCTTGTAGTGTTTTTCAGTTGAAATAATAATATTTTCCTGCATGTTTCTAAATTAAACCATAAAATGTACTAGATATTTGTGAATTATAAATATGAGATTCCAAACCTCAGATAGTCAGATATGCAGATAGTAGTATCACTAGCATGTCAGCTAAATGAGATATTTTTGTCTTTGTTGTTCATCTATTTTATACATTATTGCATATCCCACAATTATAATCAGGTTTGGTACATGGTAGGCACCTGATAGATATTTACCCAATTAATGTGTAAATGAATGTTTGAATAAATGAATGAATGTTTATATTTATAGTCAAAATAATTGAATCGAATACCTAGTCCAACTTTTAGAATACAAACTCCAAAGAAATTAAAATCAGATTTAAACCTGAAATTTCTAGGAATACAATTTATTTCAAACGTTAGCAATATGGCATAGTATACATCAAAGAAAAACTCTTTTGTTACCAAATTCCTAGAAATGTTTGACATAATAAAATCTCCTTTTAAGTGCATAGATAAGTTCATAATAAAATAAAGGTTATTTTAGGCACAAAACTGTAAAGTGGCAGAGAGGATAGCTAAAGAAGTTAGTGCTGTTCTTAGGACCTTAGCCTATCCTATAATGCACTATGGAAAGCCAACTGATGCTTTAAATTATGTGCATGTATAACTTTGATAAAGTAAATAAAATTCAATGTATTTAGAGTCAAGAATTATTATAAAGAAACAATAACAGAAAAAAGGAAGTAAGGAAGAAATAAAGGGAAGGAAGGAAGGAAGAAAGGAAGGAAGAAATAAAAGGGGTATAAAGCATTAAAGAAAAGAAAGACTGGCAAGAAAAAGGAGCATAGTGAGGATGCTTCCCTTGTTTATAGTTTTCAGCTAAGGAAGATGGCTCTGTCTCATCGTGCCATCAGGAGGTGGCAGTGGGGCATAATATGTAATTTTTTTTTTGAATTTTTATTATTTATTTATTTATTTGTTTGTTTGTTTGTTTGTTTATGGCTGTGTTGGGTCTTCGTTTCTGTGCGAGGGCTTTCTCTAGTTGTGGCAAGCAGGGGCCACTCTTCATCGCGGTGCGCGGGCCTCTCACTATTGCAGCCTCTCCTGTTGCAGAGCACAGGCTCCAGACGCGCAGGCTCAGTAATTGTGGCTCACAGGCCCAGCTGCTCCGCGGCATGTGGGATCTTCCCAGACCAGGGCTCGAACCTGTGTCCCCTGCATTGGCAGGCAGATTCTCAACCACTGCGCCTCCAGGGAAGCCCTGTAATCTTCACCTATTAGTAATTAGTCATTATACACAAAAAAGTGTAGAACTCTATTAATTACATGTTTTTGCAGGTTATAATTTTTCCAAGAGCCACAAATGGGCATGGATGACCTCACGGAACTCTCCAGGCCTTTTACCTCATTACTATTACTTCAGCCAGAAGTATGTTTGCTCTCTTTACTCCATTCAACCAAATTACACTGTGTGCCTACCAAGTCAAAAGCGTTCTGCTAGGATCCGCAAGGCTTACAATGGTAAAGTACTTTTTCTACTATCAAACTGCTCCAGTCTAGAGAAAGAGAAAGCAAATATTCAAATTAACATGATAAAATGCTAATAATAATATTTGACTGAGTTAGAAAAAAATGAACTATTCCAGGTTCAAAACTAAAGGAGGTTAAGTAAAGTAAGAGTACAGAAAATTCTTCATGAAGCTAGCATTTGAGCTGAGTATTGAACTGAAAGAGAAGATAGGGAAGGTGAGTCAAGGTTTAGAAAAAAGTCTATTACCTCATTTTAGTGTGGAATGAGCTGCCTGTAATGATTACAAATCAGGAATGCCTCTGCTCTGGCCAAAATAAAGCTTGTTACAGGCTAATCAGACTAACAGAGCCATTGAGCTGGAAATCATGTAGGAGAGCTTATAAATGGAGAGTGAATTTATAGATAGAATGAGCATCGGTAAACTGTAATAATCAGAGGGACAGAATACCCACCAGTATTGTGTAGTGCTATAGAAACTCCAAGCCTCACAAGTAGGCTGAGCAGGTAAGGAGCAACAAATGCTTCAGGAAATGAGTGAGAAAGGACTAACTAATGTAAGATCTTTGAATTCTGTTGTCAGTAGCTAATTGGTTAGGAGGTTTAGACAGCAGTGTCAGTAGAGATCAGAGGTAATATTGCAAGGAAATATTTAGTGAGTAATAATATCATTAACATTTTGTATGTGTGTGTGTATGCAAGGTGAAAGGCACTATTATAAATTTGTTCTATATATTAACTCATTCTCCCAAGGACACCATGAAGTAATTTATATTAGTTTCACCATTTTCTCAGTTGAGAAGATTAAAGTTTTGAAAGATGCTATGAAGGTTAGAAGCTGCATGGTAGACAAAAGGAGATAATAACCAAGGGCTTGCCATTATTACCTATATCACTCCTTCATTCTTTAAGCAATACTATATGTCTAAAATTGATCCTAAATGCTGCCGTTCACTATTGACTCAGCACTTCACATGAGACATAGTGTCCCTGCCTCATATGTAGAGAAGGGTGGCAGAGTTGAACATTTTATGAAATATTTTATAAATAAACATTTTATAAAATAGGTCCCAATGACAAAGCTGTCTTTGGAACTGATAAATTGTCTTTTCTAATTCGTTAGTGTTTCTTTGATACCAGCGTTTTAAAATCGCCTGAGCTTGTCTTACAGATTATAGGGCTTCTATTTTAGAAGAGAGTGTTATCCTGGTTACCTTTACTCTGTATTATATGTGTTAGAAATAAATATAACCTGATAATGTCTATATCTAGATTTTGCCTTATGGGTTTTGCGAACATCTAAGATCATCTCTAACAATTAGAATAAAGTTTTGAAGAGGCTGGAATTGAAGGATTTAGAGGCAATGGGATTGTGTTAGCAAGTACAAAGAAAGATACATTCTCAGAGTTTGGAGAAAATCAAGAGTGAGGGTGAAAGTGCAGGGTGAGATTCACACTGGTCTGACATTCTATTAGGGCTCTTCTTCAGGTAGATGAGATGCTGCTCAGTTGACCTGGGGAAAATATGGGTACATTCAATAAAATAACAAAAGTGGAGGTGATAGGACTACCTTTACTTTACTGATGGTGACTGGTCAGGAAATGGGTACTTAGCATCAGGTGATAAATAAAATTTGCCAAAATATGGTGAGAGATTAGATGACATTATACCACATCTCTCCAATTTTAGGAAAAAAATACTGTGATTTTGCATAATAAAAACAGATAATGAAGGTAACAGATAGTGGACTCACCAAAGTCCAACAATTGGAAGATATTTGAACTACAGGGAAAAAAGGTGAAAAATATCTAGGTTTTTGTGAACCTTGCTGTGAAAGACTTTAGAGATTAGGTTGGGTAAAGTATGAGTGGAAGCCACAAGGATATTGAAGACTACTGACATCTGTGGCAGACAAGTTAATAAGGTTTGCAATAAATAAAATTAATGGGAATGAGACTGGTAGAAAGGCTTGAGTATGTAGTGAGAAAAACTATTTCAGAATTGAAAATATAAGAAATAGGACATTTCTGATAAAGACACAGTTTAATGTTAGTTATTTGTTGGTTGCCTAAAATACAGTGAAGGTTATTATAATTTAAAAATCTAGGGCTTTCCTGGTGGCGCAGTGGTTGAGAATCTGCCTGCTAATGCAGGGCACACGGGTTCGAGCGCTGGTCTGGGAAGATCCCATATGCCGCGGAGCAACTAGGCCCTTGAGCCACAACTACTGAGCCCGCGCGTCTGGAGCCTGTGCTCTGCAACAGGAGAGGCCGCAATAGTGAGAGGCCCGCGCACCACGATGAAGAGTGGCCCCCGCTTACCACAACTTCACACAGAAACGAAGACCCAACACAGCCAAAAAAAGTAATTAATTAATTAATTAATTAAAAAAAAATCTAAAGAACAGTGAGACCAGAATTTTAGAAGAGTCTTCACTGTGCATTTTTCAGATTAAAAAAATGATGACAGGGTAAGTTGAATAAGAAAATGGTAATCTATGAGCTGAAATCATTGAAGGAAGTGGATGAGTGTCATGGAGTTTGGTAAATGACCTCAGTGACAAAGATGGTAAAAGTGGTATCAGGATATAAATCACTTGGAAAGGGTTGTTGGGAGACAGAAGTTCTAGGGGAAGAGAGAACCAAAGTTTATTCTGTTCTTTTGCTAAAGTCCTGAGTATTGAAAAAAGATTGGAAGGAAGAGCAGCTTACTTTGAAGAGCAACTCAAAAGACTAGAAAAGCTTACAATTAATGAGAGATTGTTTATGAAGAGAAAAAAATATGGCAGTTTGTTCATGGTAAGGGAGTTATCAGGGAGTGATTCCAAAACTTAAGCACAAGATAATCCTATTCTAATGTACTTTATACGTTGATTTAGTACATCAAGACAAAAGAAGAGCCATTAAAATTTAGTAACTTTCTGTGCATCACTATTTATTTTTTCATTCAAAGATAATAAGGACATAATATTCTACCATGCTCTTTATAATGTCTATCGATTATTTGAACTTTGCTACTGGCACAGTAAAAATTCAAACACATTCAAATAAATTCAAGAGTCCACAAAAAATAATACATGATTATTAATGAGGTTTGTGAATTAAAACTGTCTGGAATCACAATGATCTAAATCTTGTTGTTATGAGGTATTTACATTCAAGTCCATGTAAGTCATTAACAGAAGTAATCATATTCAATATACTGTTATACAAACTTCAAATACCATTCACCTGGAACTTGTGGCTCATTGACTGTCAAATGACAAAAATAAAATATTACTGTGATTGTTAATGAATGAAGCTTAAAACAATACTTAGTATGCTAGAAAATACTTTTAATTACAAATGGCATTTACTTATCTTGTTTTGGAAGTAGCAGATTATATATTACAAGGTTAATAAGGTAAAAATATTGGAACCTTAAGTAGCCTTATCACGTATCATGAGAGCTAAAAAGAGCTATCATAAGTGGTATAAACTTAAATTTTACTGAAATCATAGATACATCAGTATCTTTCAGTTATAAAATATTACACGTTTCTAGAAATCAAAGGCAAATTCTTCAGTTCAAGTCAATAACTCTGTATTTCACATAATAACTCCTCACATATTTAAATGTTAACCCTTTTCCAATCCTATTCTAGTGGCCATCCTATTCTAGTTGCCAAAGATATAAGGATGAACCAAAAATAGTAAAGATGACTTATTGTAAATTATAAAAATATCAACTCTTTTTTTATATTGAATATGTTTGCCAATATCAGTGCACCTGGAATAGTTTAAATAAATGTCTATTAAGTTGTCTTAGTGGGATTGTTTGATATTTGTTTAAAGTAGTGTACATTAGCTTCCAAATATGCTATCCCAGGTATGTGTGTATGTATATATATTACACAGTTGACCTGTAAACATCATGGGAGTTAAGAGCGCTGACCCACTGAGCAGTTTAAAATCCTCACATAACATTATACTCCAGCCTCACATCTGATGTTTCACATCTGTGATTAAACCAACCGCAGATGGTGTAGTATTGTACTTATTTATTGAAAAAAAATATACATATAAGTGGACCTGCACAACTAAATCTCATGGTGTTCAAGGGGCATCTGTACATTGTTTCTACATAAGTGCATTTTCTAAGGCAGTTCAATTTAGAGAGAAAGCACAAAGCTTAACACTGAATGATCATGAAAAAAGATACCTTAGGTACACTTTAGATATTTGTAAAATATTATTTGCAAGCTAGTTGAAGATTCAGTATAGTCCTAAATTCCATACAGGATAAATATATTTTTGATAGTAGTAATTTGCAAATTACAATACCTTGTCAGAATCACTAGAATCTATGCTATATAAAATATTGATGTGCAGACCTTTCCCCTGGAGATTTTTTTTAAACAGGTGTTAGAGGACTCAGATATGTGCATTTTTAACAGAGTCCTCAGGTGATTCTGATGCTTAATAATATTTCAAAACAATTGGTCTCTGGTATACATTACTGATGTCATGAAATTGCATTAAATTCAACCATTTTTCAAGTATTTGCAAGGAGAGTTCCCACAAAGTCTTTAAAAAAAAGAATTTGGCAAAAAATGTAATTATTTTTTACAGGATAGAACTTCTAATTTACTTCAAAAAATCAAAAAATGTGAAATCTTATTGGGGTCAATTTAGAACCTTTAATGTGTTCAAAATATGTTAAAACAATGAGTTGTTTTTGTTTTAAATAAATCGTATACTCTATACTGTATTATTTTTATAGACATGGTTAGTAAAACATT
Source organism: Balaenoptera physalus (assembly GCF_965194825.1). Lineage (NCBI taxonomy): Eukaryota > Metazoa > Chordata > Mammalia > Artiodactyla > Balaenopteridae > Balaenoptera > Balaenoptera physalus. The sequence goes on along the minus strand of NC_138883.1, from coordinate 56,070,128 downwards.
AACCAGGACTATAGTTTCCTATAAAAAGGAGATTTAAGCGATGTAAATACTTCATAAAGATTAATATTCTTAATATTCTGAAAGAAACATATCGATTTCTATATTCCAGATAAAATAACAGTCTGGGTAAATTATCTGCATAATTTAAGATCAAGAAAGATAATTTTGACATAATTACCTACTGAAATTTTGTTACTTTAAGAAATCAAGATAATTTTTTCACATAATTATTTTAATCCACCACTTGATTGTAGTTCTTTGCCCAATTTTATAGACACATTCATGGGTATGGCCTTAAGATGTGTACAAAAGTAGGAAGTTATAAGGAGGGAAAGCAAGAAATGGGATTAAAGTAAATATGATATAAATATTGGTGAATTTAGGAATATGGTACCACATACGTGGTACTTGTTAGATTCTGTAATACATTATTGTAGAAGAGACATTTTTCTACGCTTTTCCCCTTTTGGTAAAAGAGTGTCATGTTGGGGATACATATTTAAGGGGCAAGATCGCAAGTGTAAAGTATCCTGGATCACTCTGCAACAGTTGGAGACTATCTAATCCTAGGTCCCTAGAACCTGGAAGTTATTGATAATATTAAGCTGTGCTACTCTGATTCTCTCTATTGAATATGGGTTTTTCCTCTTGTCCCTTAGGACAATGAAAAGTCTATCTTAGTATGCTAAAACAATTTGGTGATTTTAATAGTGGAGACATCTGTGTTTAAATGATACAGACACAATCCATACAAACAAACAGTTCTTATTCCATGGAGAATAAAGAAAGTCAAATAGCTTATTTAGTATTGTGAACACCAAGTCTTTTTTCAATTTTCAGGGATTTATCCTTGGACTTCGTCAAAGATAATCTGAGTAACTGAGGCTGTTATTACCTTGGCTGTACTCAAACTCCCTTTTGGGAAAACTTAGATCTTACTTGAATTACAAAATGAAATGGCTTTTCCTCTGCGATGAAAATGGCATTTTCTTAACTCACGTCCAATATCTACTTTTAATTGAAATGACTTATTCTGTATCCTCCTATTCCAAATCAATCAACTGTTCATTATAATAATATTGTTTTTAAAATTAATAATATAAGAACTACTGTTTACAAAGCACTCAACATACAAGTAGATTCTCAGGTCCTCAGAAAAATTCTGTAATTCATAGAAGAGAATACTGAGGCTCAGAGAAGTTAATTAGACTGTCTAGGATCAGGACTCAAACTCATATCTGTCTGCCACTAAAACCATGCTCTTCACTGTGCCATGTTTTGGTGACAGTAAGACAGAACTTTATCTGTCTATACCCGGATGAGGCACTAATAGCTCATTGGTTAAGCATTCAGATTTGGGAATGAAATAACTAGGTGTCTGAGAAAGCTTACCCTAATTTTTTCTTCCATTTCCCTCATCTGAAAAATGGAATTAACAATAATACCTACCTCATAATATTATGAATATAAATAAGAATATATATTCAAAAGCAATTAGAAGATGAGATCAGCACATAATAAAAACTACCATTTATTCAGTATTTACTAGAACTTCATAGACTTTGGAGTAGCATTACAGTGAATAAACAGGTATATAGTTAAACTACCTCTCCTTTTTGCTCCTTCCCAAGAATTGTACTCCCTAATAAAGTTTTTTCAGTAAGTTTTTCCCCTTCTGTCTTTGTTTTATGGGGATTCTAGTCAAAGTCCCCAACTTTTCAGTGGCATTCATCGTTCATCATGGCCTAACTCTAGGTAACATGGGGCACTTCTCCTTTGTTCTTCCTTCTACAGAATCCCACAGAGATATCCACACAGTATCTATAAAACTGTAATGTGACACTTCTGTTTAATTTGCCCAGCTATTTCTACTAAACATTAAGCTCTTTGAAGATGTTGATGTCTCTGACACCTATCAGAAGACCCCCCCAATACAGTAAAAATATTTAACGAATATTTGCAGAATGAAGGAATAAAGATAAGAAGAAATATAGTCATAGGAAACATTACTGTAGGGAATTTAAGATAAAAAAATGGGGAGGAGCTTCAAGATGGCGGAAGAGTAAGACGCGGAGATCACCTTCCTCCCCACAAATACATCAGAAACACATCTACATGTGGAACAACTCCTACTGAACACTGGCAGAAGACCTCAGACCTCCCAAAAGGCAAGAAACTCCCCACGTATCTGGGTAGGGCAAAAGAAAAAAAAAAACAGAGACAAAAGAATAGGGATGGGACCTGCAACACTGGGAGGGAGCTGTGAAGGAGGAAAGGTTTCCACTCACTAGGAAGCCCTTTCGTGAGTGGAGACTGCGGGTGGTGGAGGGGGGAGCTTCAGGGCCAAGGAGGAGAGCGCAGCCACAGGGGTGCGGAGGGCAAAGCGGAGAGATTCCCGCACAGAGGATCGGTGCCGCCCAGCACTCACCAGCCCGAGAGGCTGGTCTGCTCACCTGCCAGGACGGGTTGGGGCTGGGAGCTGAGGCTCGGGCTTCGGTCGGATCCCAGGGAGAGGACTGGGGTTGGCTGCGTGAACACAGCCTGAAGGGACTAGTGCACCACAGGTAGCCGGGAGGAAGTCCGGGAAAAGTCTGGAGCTGCCGAAGAGACAAGAGACTTTTTCTTGCCTCTTTGTTTCCTGGTGCACGAGGAGAGGGGATTAAGAGTGCCGCTTAAAGGAGCTCCAGAGACGGGCATGAGCCGCGGCTCTCAGCGCGGACCCCAGAGACGGGCGTGGGACGCTAAGGCTGCTGCTGCAGCCACCAAGAAGCCTGTGTGCAAGCACACGTCACTATCCACACCTCGCCTCCTGGGAACCTGTGCAGCCCATTACTGCCAGGGTCCCTTGATCCAGGGACAACTTCCCCGGGAAAATGCATGGCGCGCCTTGGGCTGGTGCAATGTCACATTGGCCTCTGCTGCCGCAGGCTCGCCCCGCATCTGTACCCCACCCTGCCCCCTGCCTGAGTGAGCCAGAGCCCCCGAAGCAGCTGCTCCTTTAACCCCATCCTGTCTGAACGAAGAACAGATGCCCTCAGGCGACCTACACGCAGAGGCGGGTCCAAATCCAAAGCTAACCCCTGGGAGCTGTGTGAACAAAGAACAGAAAGGGAAATTTCTCCCAGCAGCCTCAGGAGCAGCGGAATAAATCACCATGATCAACGTGACGTACCTTGCATCTGTGGAATACCTGAATAGACAATGAATCATCCAGAATTGAGGAGGTGGACATTGGGAGCAATGATATATATATATATTTTCCCTTTCTCTCTATTTGTGAGTGTGTATGTGTATGCTTCTGTGTGTGATTTTGTCTATATAGCTTTGCTTTTACCATTTGTCCTAGGGTTCTGTCTGTCCCTTTTTCTTTTTTTTTAATTAAAAAAATTTTTTTCTTAATAATTATTTTTTATTTTAATTACTTTATTTTATTTTACTTTATTTTATTATATTTTATTTTATCTTCTTCTTTCTTTCTTCCTTTCTTTCTTTCTTTCTTTCTTTCTTTCTTTCTTTCTTTCTTTCTTTCTTTCTTTCTTTCTTTCTTTCTTTCTTTTTTTCCTCCCTTTATTCTGAGCCATGTGGAGGACAGGCTCTTGGTGCTCCAGCCACGCATCAGGGCTGTGCCACTGAAGTGGGAGAGCCAAGTCCAGGACACTGGTCCACAAGAGACATCCCAGCTCCACGTAATATCAAATGGAAAAAATCTCCCAGAGATCTCCATCTGAACGCCAAGACCCAGCTCCACTCAACGACCAGCAAGCTACAGTGCAGGACACCCTATGCCAAACAACTAGCAAGACAGGAACACAACACCATCCATTAGCAGAGAGGTTGCCTAAAATAATAATAAGGCCACAGACACCCCAAAACACACCACCAGATGTGGACCTGCCCACCAGAAAGACAAAATCAGCCTGATCCACCAGAACACAAGCACTAGTCACCTCCAACAGGAAGCCTACACAACCCACTGAACCAAGGTTAGCCACTGGAGAGAGACACCAAAAATAACGAAAACTACAAACCAGCAGCCTGCAAAAGGGAGACCCCAAACACAGTATGTTAAGCAAAATGAGAAGACAGAGAAACACAGCAGATGAAGGAGCAAAGCAAAAACCAACCAGACCTAACAAATGAAGACGAAATAGGCAGTCTACATGAAAAAGAATTCAGAAAATGATAGTAAAGATGATCCAAAATCTTGGAAATAGAATGGAGAAAATACAGGAAACGTTTAACAAGGACCTAGAAGAACTAAAGAGCAAACAAACAATGATGAACAACACAATAAATGAAATTAAAAATTCTCTAGAAGGGATCAGTAGCAGAATACTGAGGCAGAAGAACGGATAAGTGACCTGGAAGATAAAATAGTGGAAATAACTACTGCAGAGCAGAATAAAGAAAAAAGAACGAAAAGAATTGGGGACAGTCTCAGAGGCCTCTGGGACAACATTAAATGCACCAACATTCGAATTATAGGGGACCCAGAAGAAGAAGAGAAAAAGAAAGGAACTGAGAAAATATTTGAAGAGATTATAGTTGAAAATTTCACTAATATGGGAAAGGAAATAGTTAATCAAGTCCAGGAAGCACACAGAGTTCCATACAGGATAAATCCAAGGAGAAACATGCCAGGACACATATGAATCAAACTATCAAAAATTAAATACAAAGAACAAATATTAAAAGCAGCAAGGGAAAAACAACAAATAACACATAAGGGAATCCCCATAAGGTTAACAGCTGATCTTTCAGCAGAAACTCTGCAAGCCAGAAGGGAGTGGCAGGACATATTTAAAGTGATGAAAGGGAGAAACCCACAATCAAGATTACTCTACCTAACAAGGATCTCACTCAGATTTGATGGGGAAATCAAAACCTTTACAGGCAAGCAAAAGCTAAGAGAATTCAGCACCACCAAACCAGCTTTACAACACATGCTAAAGGAACTTCTCTAAGCAGGAAACACAAGAGAAGGAAAAAACCTACAATAAAAACCTAAAACAATTAAGAAAATGGTAATAAGAACATACATATCAATAACTACCTTAAATGTAAATGGATTAAATGCTCCAACCAAAAGACATAGACTGGCTGAATGGATACAAAAACAAGACCCGTATATATGCTGTCTACAGGAGACCGACTTCAGACCTAGGGACACATACAGACTGAAAGTAAGGGGATGGAAAAAGATATTCCATGCAAGTGGAAATCAAAAGAAAGCTGGAGTAGCAATTCTCATATCAGACAAAATAGACTCTAAAATAAAGACTATTACAAGAGACAAAGAAGGACACTACAAAATGATCAAGGGATCAATCGAAGAAGAAGATATAACAATTGTAAATATTTATGCACCCAAAATAGGAGCATCTCAATACATAAGGCAAATAGTAACACCATAAAAGGGGAAATAGTAACACAATCATAGTAGGGGACTTTAACACCCCACTTTCACCAATGGACAGATCATCCAAAATGAAAATAAATAAGGAAAAACAAGCTTTAAATGACACATTAAACAAGATGGACTTAATTGATATTTATAGGGCATTCCATCTAAAAACAACAGAACACACATTCTTCTCAAGTGCTCATGGAACATTCCCCAGGATAGATCATATCTTGGGTCACAAATCAAGCATTGGTAAATTTAAGAAAATTGAAATCATATCAAGTATCTTTTCCAACCACAACGCTATGAGACTACATATCAATTACAGGAAAAAATCTGTAAGAAATACAAACACATGGAGGCTAAACAACACACTACTTACTGACCAAGAGATCACTGAAGAAATCAAAGAGGAAAGCAAAAAATGCCTAGAAACAAATGACAATGAAAATACGATGACCCAAAAGCTATGGGATGCAGCAAAAGCAGTTCTAAGAGGGAAGATTATAGATATACAAGCTTATGTAAAGAAAGAAGAAACATCTTAAATAAACAACCTAACCTTACACCTAAAGCAATTAGAGAAAGAAGAACAAAAAATCCTCAATGTTAGCAGAAGGAAAGAAATCATAAAAATCAGATCAGAAATAAATGAAAAAGAAATGAAGGAAATGATAGCAAAGATCAATAAAACTAAAAGCTGGGTTTTTGAGAAGATAAAAATAATTGATAAACCATTAGTCAGACTCCTCAAGAAAAAAAGGGAGAAGACTCAAATCAATAGAATTAGAAATGAAAAAGGAGAAGTTACAACTGACACTGCAGAAATACAAAGGATCATGTGAGATTACAACAAGCAACTCTATGCCAATAAAATGGACAACGTGGAAGAAATGGACAAATTCTTAGAAATGCACAACCTGCCGAGACTGAACCAGGAAGAAATAGAAAATATGAACAGACCAATCACAAGCACTGAAATTGAGACTGTGATTAAAAATCTTCCAACAAACAAAAGCCCAGGACCAGAGGGCTTCACAGGCGAATTCTATCAAACATTTAAAGAAGAGCTAACACCTATCCTTCTCAAACTCTTCCAAAATATAACAGAGGGAGGAACACTCCCAAACTCATTCTACGAGGCCACCATCACTCTGATACCAAAACCAGACAAGATGTTACAAAGAAAGAAAACTACAGGCCAATATCACTGATGAACACAGATGCAAAAATCCTCATCAAAATACTAGCACACAGAATCTAACAGCACATTAAAAGGATCATACACCCTGATCAAGTGGGGTTTATCCCAGGAATGCAATGATTCTTCAATATATGCAAATCAATCAATGTGATACATCATATTAACAAAAGGATAAAAACCATATAATAATCACAAAAGATGCAGAAAAAGCTTTTGACAAATTCAACAACGATTTATGATAAAAACCCTCCAGAAAGTAGGCATAGAGGGAATTTACCTCAACATAATAAAGGCCATGTATGACAAACCCACAGCCAACATCGTCCTCAATGGTGAAAAACTGAAACCATTTCCACTAAGATCAGGAACAAGACAAGGTTGCCCACTCTCACCACTATAATTCAACATAGTTTTGGAAGTTTTAGCAACAGCAATCAGAGAAGAAAAAGAAATAAAAGAATTCAGATTGGAAAAGAAGAAGTAAAGCTGTCACTGTTTGCAGATAACATGATATTATACATAGAGAATTCTAAGACTCTACCAGAAAAGTACTAGAGCTAATCAATGAATTTGGTAAAGTAGCAGGATACAAAATTAATGCACCAAAATATCTTGCATTCCTATACACTAATGATGAAAAATCTGAAAGTGAAATTAAGAAAACACTCCCATTTACCATTACAACAAAAAGAATAAAATATCTAGGAATAAACCTACCTAAGGAGACAAAAGATCTGTATGCAGAAAATTATGACACTGATGAAAAAATTAAAGATGATACAACTATATGGAGAGATATACCATGTTCTTGCATCGGAGGAATCAACACTGTGAAAATGACTCTACTACCCAAAGCAATCTACAGATTCAATGCAATCCCTATCAAACTACCACTGGAATTTTTCACAGAACTAGAACAAAAAATTTCGCAATTTGTATGGAAACACAAAAGACCCCGAATAGCCAAAGCAATCTTGAGAAAGAAAAATGGAACTGGAGGAATCACACTCCCTGACTTCAGACTATACTACAAACCTACAGTAATCAAGATTGTATGGTACTGGCACAAAAACAGAAATATAGATCAATGGAACAGGATAGAAAGCCCAGAGATAAACCCACACAGATATGGTCACCTTATCTTTGATAAAGTAGGCAAGAATATACACTGGAGAAAAGACAGCCTCTTCAATAGGTGGTGCTGGGAATACTGGACAGCTACATGTAAAAGAATGAAATTAGAACACTCCCTAACACGATACAGAAAAATAAACTCAAAATGGATTAAAGACCTAAACGTCAGACCAGACACCATCAAACTCTTAGAGGAAAACATAGGCAGAACACTCTATGACATAAATCACAGCAAGATCCTTTTTGACCCACATCCTAGAGAAATGGAAATAAAAACAAAAATAAACAAATGGGACCTAATGAAACTTAAAAGCTTTTGCACAGCAAAGGAAACCATAAACAAAACGAAAAGACAACCCTCAGAATGGGAGAAAATATTTGCAAATGAAGCAACTGACAAAAGATTAATCTCCAAAACATACAAGCAACTCATGCAGTTCAGTATCAAAAAAACAAAGAACCCAATCCAAAAATGGGCAGAAGACCTAAATAGACATTTCTCCAAGGAAGATATACAGATTGCCAACAAACACATGAAAGGGTGCTCAACATCATTAATCATTAGAGAAATGCAAGTCAAAACTACAATGAGATATCATCTCACACCGGTCAGAATGGCCATCATCAAAAAATGTACAAACAATAAATGCTGTAGAGGGTGTGGAGAAAAGGAAACCATCTTGCACTGTTGGTGGGAATGTAAATTGATACAGCCACTATGGAGAACAGTATTGAGGTTCCTTAAAAAACTAAAATTAGAAGTACCATACGACCCAGGAATCCCACTACTGGGCATATACCCTGAGAAAACCATAATTCAAAAAGAGTCATGTACCAAAATATTCATTGCAGCTCTGTTTACAATAGCCAGGACATTGAAGCAACCTAAGTGTCCATCATCGGATGAATGGATAAAGAAGATGTGCCACATATATACAATGGAATATTACTCAACCATAAAAAGGAACAAAACTGAGTTATTTGTAGTGAGGTGGGTGGACCTAGAGACTGTCATACAGAGTGAAGTAAGTCAGAAAGGGAAAAGCAAATACTGTATGCTAACACATATATATGGAATCTAAAAAAAGAAAAAAAATGGTCAGAAGAACGTAGGGGCAAGACGGGAATAAAGATGCAGACCTACTAGAGAATGGACTTGAGGATACGGGGAGGGGGAAGGGTAAGCTGGGACAAAGTGAGAGAGTGGCATGGACATATATACACTACCAAACGTAAAATAGATATCTAGCGGGAAGCAGCCGCATAGCACAGGAGATCAGCTCGGTGCTTTGTGACCACCTAGAGGGGTGGGGTAGGGAGTGTGGGAGGGAGGGAGATGCAAGAGGGAAGAGATATGGGGACGTATGTATATGTATAACTGATTCACTTTGTTATATAGCAGAAACTAACACACCATTGTAAAGCAATTATACTCTAATAAAGATGTTAAAAAAAATCAAAAAATGTTTTTACTTCATAAATAGTTGTTATGCTTCTTAATATCAGAAATTCAAAAGTATTAATCTTCCTCTCCTTTTTGTTTTCCCTTTTTAAAATTTTTGTCACACACAATGCTTTCTTACTTTAAATTTCTGAGCTTTCTTCAAATTTACAACACCATTGTTCTTATTTTTCCTTTTTTACCAGTCCTATTATCTCCAATGCTTTTCTCATGTAGCTAGAGTATAAATTATTAACATTGAAAGTAATATTGACAAACTCGAGTCTCCAGGGATCATTAAATGTTGAAAAGGTCTGTAAAATAGATCACACAACGGACTATAAAAAGCAAGGAATATTTTTCCAACAATTGCTAAAATACTATACTCTTATTTAGATAATATAAATAACTATATTTAACTATAGGAAAAATACCAAGGAAGATATTAAAAACATTTCAGAGTTTTATAAAGCACTCCTAACCTGTGTGGAATCACATTTCATTTCATTTATAACACTGATATTATTTTCTCCATTATGATAATTTTGGCAATAGAGAATTTTCCACTACAATCAGACACAAAAATGAAAGAACCTGAAGCTTTTAAATAGCTGCAATTACAATCATTTAATTTGTTTTCTTTCATAAGGAGCTTTAAAAAGAACTTCAGACTGATTTATACGTTTAATTTCTATTTCATCTTTCAGTATTTTTCTTATCCTAATGTGGCATCGTGAAACTATGAAATTATGGACATTGTGAGCAGAGTTAGTTACATTCTCGTAGGCCTCTATCAGAGAATTTACTACCATCATAATTAAAGTTGATGCATATGACTTATGCATGGTAATAATTCTTCAAAGAAAGGTTAAAAATTAACATAATGATACATTTTAAAATGGAAGAGCAGACCATAAAATTATTTCTAATATTTCAATAAAAATTGAGCAAATATATGTTTGCCATTGTGTTGCTCTATATCTCTCATGGTTGCATTTCTCATGTTCACCACTTAATTCAAACAGTAGTTAGAATTTAGCATTATCCAAACTGATAATTCATAATTAGGTCTGAGTCATTAAACTCTTTTTTCCCCACTTTCTTTGTTTCAAAAATAAATATAGTTATTATAATTTAACATCTCAAGATTAACAAGAGAATTGCTCAAAAATTATTTTAATCCTGTAATGGTTGTTCCTATGGTTCCATTGAAACTTAATTATTGGCAAAGATTTGTTAAGCTAGTACAAATGGCTCTACATTTTCTGGCATTTCCCCCATCTCTTCTACAAATACATTTTCCAGTCACTGAATTATATCCAAACAAGGGAAAAATAAATAAATCCGTGAATCCAAAACACCATAGATGCCTTTAGTTTTAACTGGTTCTGTCTTAACTGGCTTTATTTTCACTAAATTTGACTACTTCAAGAAAACTAAAAATTTTATTTGCATCTGTACTTGATTTCTAATTTGTTACCTTCTTAGTTAGCACATGATAACAAGCATACAACTGTCTATATTGAATTGTCCAGAGGACAGTAGGCACTGGTGGATCTGTTCATAAACCAAGACATTGTACTTTTCTAGTTTAGGTATTTTCTACTAGTGATGCTCCAGCAAAATTATGTTCCCTCTGTCTTTTAATTAGTGCAAGTTAAAATGGATTTTCTTATTTGGAAATTACATTTGTTTGTTGTTACTTGGCACTTCAGTTATTAGTGTTCATTTTATCAATTTAAACAAAATCAGAATATATTTGATAGCTTGATTAGACTTCTGAAAATTACAATTAAGTCTCAATAAAGGATCATGCCTATATAAATGTGGGAAACACTAATTACTGTCACTTGAGTGATTTTAATATAACTTCTATCTCTTTTAATAATCTTTTCTACTTTCCAGTCTCTTATTTTTATGGCATATAAAGGCAGATTATGATGATTTCAAACTTAATAAACATGTACTTAAAGACCTTTTCCAAAAAAGGTACCCCCCCCCGGACTCTTCTGCCACTTCCATGGTATTTGATCAGTTATTGATGTAAATGATTTTTGAAATCTGCTATTTAATAAACAGATTGCTGTTTTATGACTGTATTAAATTTATTTTGGTCGAAGTCTTTTAATAAAAAGAAGACACTCAACTATTCCAAAAAAATGTCAGTAGAAAGAAATTATGGTCAGACCAATATTTTCTCCAGTATAGCACCTACACAGGAAAATTATGATGAGACTCATTCAGAATATTTAGAAAGCATGTGACTTGACAAAGTTACTCACTAATTACCTCCCATAGCCATAGAAATCCTTTAATTAAAAAAATAATAAGAAATATCTAAGTTTAGAAAGCATAATTATATCAGGTATATTATGTAGTTACTATGCAGTTTTTTCGTTTGTTTTTTTTAATTTTTTAATTTAATTTAATTTATTTTTTATACAGTAGGTTCTTATTAGTCATCCATTTTATACCTATCAATGTATACATGTCAATCTCAATATCCCAACTCATCACACCACCACCACCACCCCCTGCCGCTTTCCCCCCTTGTTGTCCATATGTTTGTTCTCTACATCTGTGTCTCAATTTCTGCCCTGCAAACCAGTTCATCTGTACCATTTTTCTAGGTTCCACATATATGCATTAATATACAATATTTGTTTTTGTCTTTCTGATTTACTTCACTCTGTATAACAGTCTCTAGATCCATCCACATCTCTACAAATGACCCAATTTCGTTCTTTTTTATGGCTGAGTAATATTCCATTGTATATATGTACCATATCTTCTTTATCCATTTGTCTGTCGATGGGCATTTAGGTTGCTTCCATGAACTGACTATTTTAAATAGTGCTGCAATGAACATTGGGGTGCATGTGTCTTTTTGAATTATGGTTTTCTCTGGGCATATGCCCAGTAGTGGGATTGTTGGGTCATATGGTAATTCTATTTTTAGTTTTTTAAGGAACCTCCATACTGTTCTCCATAGTGGCTGTATCAATTTACATTCCCACCAACAGTGCAAGAGGGTTCCCTTTTCTCCACACCCTCTCCAGCATTTGTTGTTTGTAGATTTTCTGATGATGCCCATTCTAACTGGTGTGAGGTGATACCTCATTGTAGTTTTGATTTACATTTCTCTAATAATTAGTGATGTTGAGCAGCTTTTCATGTGCTTCTTGGCCATCTGTATATGTCCTCTTTGGAGAAATGTCTATTTAGGTCTTCTGCCCATTTTTGGATTGGGTTCTTTGTTTTTTTAATATTGAGCTGCATGAACTGTTTATATAATTTGGAGATTAATCCTTTGTCCATTGATTCATTTGCAAATATTTTCTCCCATTCTGAAGGTTGTCTTTTCGTCTTATTTATGGTTTCCTTTGCTGTGCAAAAGCTTTTAAGTTTCATTAGGTCCCATTTGTTTATTTTTGTTTTTATTTCCATTACTCTAGGAGGTGGATCAAAACAGATCTTGCTGTGATTTATGTCAAAGAGTGTTCTTCCTATGTTCTAAGAGTTCTAAGAGTTCGATAGTGTCTGGCCTTACATTTAGGTCTTTAATCCATTTTGAGTTTATTTTTGTGTATGGTGTTAGGGAGTGTTCTAATTTCATTGTTTTACATGTAGCTGTCCAGTTTTCCCAGCACCACTTATTGAAGTGGCTGTCTTTTCTCCATTGTATATTCTTGCCTCCTTTATCAAAAATAAGGTGACCATATGTGCATGGGTTTATCTCTGGGCTTTCTATCCTGTTCCATTGATCTATATTTCTGTTTTTGTGCCAGTACCATACTGTCTTGATTACTGTAGCTTTGTAGTATAGTCTGAAGTCAGGGAGCCTGATTCCTCCAGCTCCATTTTTCTTTCTCAAGATTCCTTTGGCTATTCGGGGTCTTTTGTGTTTCCATACAAATTGTGATAAAGCCGTATGATCATCTCAGTAGATGTAGAAAAAGCTTTTGACAAAATGCAACACCCATTTATGATAAAAACCCTGAAGAAAGTAGGTATAGAGGGAACTTACCTCAACATAGTAAAGGCCATGTATGACAAACCTACAGCCAACATCCTTCTCAATGGTGAAAAACTAACCATTTCCACTAAGATCAGGAGCAAGACAAGGTTGTCCACTCTCACCACTATTATTTAACATAGTTTTGGAAGTTTTAGCCACAGCAATCAGAGAAGAAAAAGAAATACAAGAATTCAAATTGGAAAAGAAGAAGTAAAGCTGTCACTGTTTGCAGATGACATGATATTGTACATAGAGAATTCTAAGACTCTATCAGAAAACTACTAGAGCTAATCAATGAATTTGGTAAAGTAGCAGGATACAATATTAATGCACAGAAATCTCTTGCATTCCTATACACTGATTATGAAATATCTGAAAGAGAAATTAAGGAAACACTCCCATTTACTATTGCAACAAAAAGAATAAAATACCTAGGAATAAAACTACCTAGTTGATATTTAGGAGTGATCAGATTTGGGGGTTTTGTCTGAAGTTTGACAGGGGTGAAGGATGCAAATATTAAGTTGTCATCCTAAATACCAAGAATCTGAACATTCTTCATGATAAGTTATCTAGAGACCTACCAGGACAAATATCTGAAACAGGGGCCAAGTTTGTAATGATAAGCTGACTCTTTCCTGATAATAGCCTGATTGTCATGGTATTTGAAGGGGCTTAAACTAAAAAGTGAATGAAATGCTACAGTGAGAGAAAGAAGTCACCTTGAATTATATAAGCCAGTTCAAAGAAAACAACTTATATTTAAGTAGGAAATCTTCATACATATGCTTTCAAGGTTCTAACAAGCAAAGATGACAAACAAATCTAATTTCAAACATATTCTATGTTTCCCCTCTTTTGCACATATGGTAGCATAGTTTACACTGTTTTCTGCAATTTTTTAAATAAAAATTTATGTTTGAAATAATGTCATACAAATACACATTGCATAACAGTATATTGTAATTTTGATCTCTAAGTTCTTTAAATAGCACCTATAGGGAAACATTTATGTTAAATGCCCTTTGGGAAACATTTATGTTGTTTTCAATTTTTAGATATTATAAACAATGCTATAATGACTAGAGCATATATAAAACTGTCAAGAAGTAGAATTTCTTTCTGATCAAAGGAATGTACAGTTATAATTTGGATTGATTTTCCAAATGCCCTACAATGAAATTATATTATCTCATACTCCCATCAATAATACTTGAGAGTGACCTTTCCCCTATAAACTTAACAAAGAGGAGTGTTATCATACTTCTTGAGCTCTGACAATGTGATAAGTTTAAAAATGATATCAATGAAATTTGTATATGCATTTTCTCAAATTAAAGAGATATTGAGTACTTTTATTGTATATTTAGGATTTTTTTCTATGAATTAATATTCTTTGAGGTGTTTTTATTTGATGTTTAGACTTTTATATCCTTATTTATTTGAAGAAATGTTTTATTGATTGGGAAAACTGGCCTTTTTTTCTGTGATATAAATTGCCAAATCTTTCTTTTATGGCCATTCACCTTTACTTGCAAAATATGTTTCTTCCTGTAGTTTATTAATTTTTTATGTCTTCTGGGATTACATTAAATTTCTAAAGATTTTACACACTACAGTATTTAATAGAATTAAGAAAATAATTTTCTTACAGATTTGCCTAGTGCTTTCATGTTTTTAGTTTTCATTTATAAATATTTGATCAACATGGTGTATATCCCAATGAAAGGTAAGAGGTAGGGGTCCAACTGCATTTACTCTTCCAAAAGGCAACCCAGCTGTCACAAAACTACTTACAAGAAGTATCTTTAATGTTTTTGTTTATAAAATTAACTAGTTAAAACAGTAGCTTTCACATAAAAAAAATGGATAGATTTGAAAGAAAAGACCCATTACAATAGAAACCCCCCAAACACCTTAAAATTAACAAGAAATAAGTGAATTCTATATGAAGAGAGTTATATGTTCCTAAATCTATAAAATGACATCACATTAATGAGTGGAAAGCTGACATGTACCATGTTCTTGGGCAGACAATGAAACATTAAAAAGACACCAATTTCCACCAAAGTAGAATTGACCTTTGAACAATGTGGGGCTTAGGGACACTGACCCTCCATGCAGTAGAAAATCTGCCTAGAATTTATAGTCAGGCCCTCCATATCTATGTTTCACATCTGCAAATTCAACCAACTTTGGATTGTGTAGTACTGTACTATTACTATTGAAAAAAAATCTGCATATAAGTGAATCCTCACAGTTCAAACCAGGGTTGTCCAAGGGTCAATTGTAAAAAGTTTTGTACCCCTCTGGCCTGTCAATAACCAGTGTTGCTGGACAAACCCTTGTGTTTCTTATTATGACTGCAAGATGCCCTTAGCAATAACCATTAGGGAACTTTGGAAAAAAAAAACAAGGTTTATTATTCACAAGTCCTAGAGGGGGTATGCACAACACCTGGGGCCACAGAGTGAAGTTACCAGTAAAGAAAGAGAGAGAGTGGGGGCCTAAGGTTGAGAGTTTCAAGGTGGGGGCCTACAGTTTTGCACATTCACTCTTCACTGGTGAATTTAAAACATAAGAGTGGGAATTAAAGTGAGGGAAGAAAAGAAAAAAAAAGAAGAAAAACCCAAGTGGCCAAATGGTCAGTTATCTGAATCAACCAGATCCCTAAAACAAAGGAAATATTGGTGGGAAGGGAATGAGATACAGCCTGGCTTTTTATCTAGTTGTGTGGTTGGCATGTGTGTTTTAGAGATAGCCATCTTTGAAGTAGATACCTCTTTGTTTTTGTTTTGTTTATTAAGATAACATTGGTTTATAACATACAAGTTTCATGTGTACAACATTATATTTCTACTTCTATATATCCTATATCATAACCCAATATAAAGAACTCATACAACTCAACAACAACAATAACAACGAAAACAACCTGATTCAAAAATGGGCAGAGGAGGTGGATGTCTCTTTGAAGTGGATACCTTAGCAATCAAAGTTTAAGTCAAGCACTTGCATTACAAAAAAGAAAAAACAACCATCAGGGCTTGTGCTACATAACACTAATAAATAAACATGATCTGAAGGAAATTAAAATAGGATGTTTTTACAACTAGGTAAATTTCTATAGAAAAATAAACAAGCAATCATAGCTAGAATAAAAATCTCAAAAAGAAGAGTAACAAGAATAATCAAGACAATGAAGCATGCTGGAGTTATGCTATGGAGCTGAAATAAATAAAACAGTGTGGCATAGTCATGTAATTAGAAAGGTCAGTGGAACAAATTCAGAAAATAGAGTAGTCCCATAATCTCCTATGGGATTTTAAAATATAAGAAAGGTGACAACTTGATTTGTGAGAAAAAAACATGCATTATTCAATAAGTCAGGCTCCATTTCAGGGGCATATCATTTCAGAAATTTATATTAGTATCTTTTTGTGAATTTCAAAACTAATTTTTCTCTTTTGTTAGGTATGAACCCAATTCAATTTAATTCCATAAATAATTTTGCACTCCAATTAAGTACACTGTGCTGTGCGAGGAACTATTGAGGACACAAAGAATTAGCTATCTAGCAAATGAAACATTTTATATAGCTAAGACATGCACAAACATAAGAATTTAAATATAAATTTATATGTATAAGTCCAGTCCATAAAAGTATTACTGACTGTGTTATTGTCAGGATTCAGAAGGTCTTCATTTTGTCAAATCCAATAGTCATTCATGTGTCTTTGTAGTATGCATTGTCAGAGCTGCATTTGATGAAATTTAGCACTCCCATCATCTTTTTTCTTTTTTTTTTTCTTGTGATCAAATACTCATAACACAAAATTTACCATTTAAACCATTTTTAAGTGTACAGTTCTGGGGCATTAAATACATTCAGGTTATCATGCAAACATCACATCATCCATCTACATAACTTTTCCATCTTTACAAACTGAAACGCTGTACCTTTAAACACTAACTTCCCATTCCCCCGCAGCCTAGCCCCTGGAAATCACCATTCTACTTTTTGTTTCTATAAATTTGACTACCCTGGGTACCTCAATCAGTAAAATTATACAATATTTTACCATTTATGTCTGACTTATTTTACTTAACATAATGTCTTCAAGTTTCATTCATGTAACATTTGTCAGAATTTCCTTTTTCTAAGCCTGAAAAATGTTTTACTGTATTTTTATACCACATTTTGTTTATTGATTCATCAGTCAATGGACACTTTCACATTTTGGCTCTTGTGAATAATGCTGCTATAAACATGGGTGTACAAATATGTCTTTGAGTACCCACTTTCAACTCTTTTGTGTAAATAACTAAAAGTGAAATTGCTGTATCAGATGGTAGATTTATTTTTAATTTTTTGAGGAATTGCCATACTGCTTTCCATAGTAGCTTCACCATTGTACATTCCCACCAGCAATGCACAAGTGTTCCAATTTCTTCTATGCTTGCTAGTACTTGTTATTTTCTAATTTTTGATAATAGCTACAACAATAGGTATGAAATAGTATCTAATTATGGTTTTGATTTGTATTTCCTTATTGATTAGTGATGCTGAGCATCACTTCATGTGCTTATTGGCTATTTATATACCTTTTGGGCCAACAAAAATCCTACATAGAAGAACGATTTTAGCAGTTGTATCAATACAAGATGAGATAAAGAATTCCAATTACTTTGAGACTATACAACAGAAGAGATCTAATGCATGTTCAGGCCTGAAGATACAAAATCTGTTTAATTATACTTCTGAGCATACCAGATGCTTTCCATGTTCTGTTTGATGTGTAGTATGTATCTGAACATAATATATTACTCAGAATTTTTGAAAATTAGAAAAAATTTAAGAGCTTCTGCCCATATCTTTCAAGGGTGAACCAGAAAGGTAAATTTTTGTTTAAATTTATGTTAATTTGGTTTTAGACAACCTTTTTTCTCCCCTTTAGACTTGACATGGTTTCCCTTTTACTGTTCTGGTCTAGTGAAACCCTGAATCTGTGCCTCACTTTCTCTTACAGCTAATTCTGTGGCTCACGTAGAACTTGGAGGAATATGTGTTTCTTCCAAACATCTTATTTATAAGAAAACATGATAAAAAGCACCATGTTCTCCAATGAAAAATAATCAATGACAATGTTATTCTAAAATTTATCTTCAGGTGTGAAAATATATGTTCATTTGTTGTAAATTAAAGATTGCACTTTGAACTTTTGCCAGCAAAAATATTCATGTAATCTCTCTTGAATAAGAATAATTCCAGATAAAGTTTGTTGATACCTTCCTGTCTTTTTAAAAGAAATAGCAATATAAGACATATACATAGATAGTTGGCATTACACTTCCACTTAGCCCTTGATTCCATTGTCAAACAGACTTTATATATATATTTTAAAAATTTTCTCCCCAAGAATATTTGACTCACAAACTAATAGGATTCCCAGCGTTGTTCCCCTTTTTTTATGTACCATGCACCACAATTCAGGCCATCTCTTCTGTCTTTTGTGCCCCCAATACCAGTAACAGTTGAAGTCACTGAGAGAAGTTGAGCCTAGAGAGAACAATGGAGTTTACAGCCCTTGGAGGGGTGGGTGTATGTGGGTGTAGGTGTGTGGAGGAGGTATCTGTGTGTGTGGTGTGGGTTTGCGTGTGCACATACATAAGTGATAGAGGGTCAATGTTGAGATTCACTGAGTACTTTCTTAATGCTGGAGAAGTTGAGTGTTTCTAGGTCACTACTTGGAGATATAGCTGTGTAGTTGAGATGTGGTGCACTGGCACTACTGACTCTTTGAATGTAAGAATACTTGACCTTGTTGATCTAGACATTAACCTGGGAATATGTCTGAGAGGCAGATAATAGTGAGTACAGGTATGTGGTGATGGAGAAGGAATATGTAGAAAAGAGGAACTGTAACAGACAGGCTATTTTAAAAGATAACACGTCTATGAGACAATGTGAGTTACAAGGAATTGTAAGTCAGAGAGAATTAGGGTATGACAGACAGGGTGCACAGAAAAATCAGGCTGCAGATGTCAGAAAAGGAGTACATGTGCACGACAGCACAAGTGGGAAGCAGACAAGAAAAGAAATGAGGGGAAAGCAGAAAATAGGAATATTTAGGATTGAAGAAGACCAGAACTAGTAGGAAAATGTAACTCTAGAAATTAATTTTTATTATCATGATGTTTCAGGTTAAAAACATACAAACAAAAAACCCGATTAGTTTTTTGATGATAAGAGTAATTGATTTAAATTGTATGGGGAACTTCCAGGAAACATAATTTTAGGAGTGGTAAACACAATGACAAAATTAATCTTCAGTATTTTACTATCTCTGTTTATTTACAATCACCCTGAATAATGGGAAGGAGTGATAGAAAGCCAGAAAAACTGAATTTCTTTCCAATATTTACACAAAAGTTGTAACATTTGATTTTGGAAAAACGGCATTCTACTTTAGCTTTTCTGTGTGAAACAGATTTGATGCATTGTTTCACTGCCTAGGAAATTGATTTCCATAAAAACTTGGTGCCCTTCCTCAGTGCTCCTCAAAATTGTTTCTATAAATCCACTCTCAACATACGTGCTCGATGCAACGAAGGAGTATTTTCTTTTCTCTATTCCCCACTTTATCTCTCACTACTCGAGATCAAGGACTGTACCTTATTTACCGTTACATCCTTTGATACTAAAAATTAATGAATAAAAGAGGAGGGAAATCCCATGTTAGATCCTGGAACTAAAGGTTTTCAACTAGAACTGTGAGACAGCACACGCCCAGAGGGTGCTGGCCACACATTAGATTTCGTGGGTAAAAAATCATCATTCCTGGTTGCCTGTACAAATTTTTCCTGTTAAATCTTGGTTCTGAGGGTGGTTTACTCCTCTGGATATATTCTCTGTTCATAGGCATACACAAATGTGGAAATATTTCTCCCTTCATAATTTCAGAGATTGTATTATAACAATATTCAATCTGTAATCTTCCAAGATTTATAAAGAAACTTGTTTACAATAAAAAATAAGTAAAGCTAAGAGAGAATCTAATTATATTAGTGAGCCATGAACTCCCAATTTCCCCCCATGACTATACATGTAGATAAATGTAAAAATATGCCAGTGATTTATTAAATTGGAGACACTATGAAATATTATGTATTCTTACATTCAACAAATTATTTTTAACAGTGTATTATGTGCCAGGCTGTCTTCTAGGAGGTTTGTGTATACAGCAGTGTAAAGGATAAGTTGCTCCTCTGTAGAGGAAGCAAAATAATAGACATTTAGCAGACTATGCTATTTTTTGTTTAAATCGAGAGATACTGTTTGTCATGTCCTATAAGTACAGACTGTAAAACTCATTTTCAATATATATACAATAAAAGAAAAATGTTTTCAACAATTTTTACTTTTTGCAAGTAGCATAATACTTTAACAGAATTTTCAGAGAACAAGTTCATGATTTTTTTTAAACATCTTTATTGGAGTATAATTGCTTTACATTGCTATGTTAGTTTCTGCTGCATAAAAAAGTGAATCAGCTATACATATACATATATCCCCATATCCCTCTTTGGTCTCCCTCCCACTTTCCCTATCCCACCCCTCTAGATGGTCATAAAGCACCTAGCTGATCTCCCTGTGCTATGCGGCTGCTTCCCACTAGCTATCTCTTTTACGTTTGATAGTGTATATATGTCCAAGCCACTCTCTCACTTCGTGCCAGCTTACCCTTTCCCCTCCCTGTGTCCTAAAGTCCATTCTCTACATCTACATCTTTATTCCTGTCCATCCCCTAGGTTCTTCAGAACCAATTTTTTCTTTTAGATTCCATATATATGTGTTAGCATATGATATTTGTTTTTCTCTTTCTGACTTACTTCACTCTGTATGGCAGACTCTAGATCAATCCACCTCACTACAAATAATTCAATTTCGTTTCTTTTTATGGCTGAGTAATATTCCATTGTATGTATGTGCCACATCTTCTTTATCCATTCATCTGTTGATGGACACTTAGGTTGCTTCCATGTCATGGTTATTGTAAATAGAGCTGCAGTGAACATTGTGGTACATGACTGTTTTTGAATTATGGTTTCTCAGGGTATATGCCCAGTAATGGGATTACTAGGTCGTATGGTAGTTCTATTTTTAGTTTTTTAAGGAACCTCCATACTGTTCTCCATAGTGGCTGTATCAATTTACATTCCCACCAACAGTGCAAGAGGGTTCCCCTTTCTCCACACCCTCTCCAGTATTTATTGTTTGTAGGTTTTTTGATGATGGCCATTCTGACTGGTGTGAGGTGATACCTCATTGTAGTTTTGATTTGCCTTTCTCTAATGATTAGTGATGTTGAGCATCCTTTCATGTGTTTGTTGGCAATCTGTATATCTTCTTTGGAGAAATGTCTATTTAGGTCTTCTGCCCAATTTTTGATTGGGTTGTTTGTTTTTTGATATTAAGCTGCATGAGCTGCTTGTATATTTTGGAGATTAATCCTTTGTCAGTTGCTTCATTTGAAAATATTTTCTCCCATTCTGAGGGTTGTCTTTTCGTTTTGTTTATGGTTTCCTTTGCTGTGCAAAAGCTTTTAAGTTTCATTAGGTCCCATTTGTTGTCTGGCTAATGGTTTATCAATTTTGTTTATCGTCTCAAAGAACAAGCGTTTAGTTTTATTGATCTTTTCTATCGTTTCCTTCATTTCTGTTTCATTTATTTCTGATCTGATCTTTCTGATTTCTTTTCTCCTGCGAACTTTGGATTTTTTTTGTTCTTCTTTCTCTAATTGCTTTAGATGTAAGATTAGGTTATTTATTTGAGATTTTTCTTGCTTCTTGAGGTAGGATTGCATTGCTATAAACTTCCCTCTTAGAACAGCTTTTGCTGCATCTCATAGATTTTGGGCTGTCGTGTTTTCATTGTCATTTGTTTCTAGGTATTTTTTTGATTTCCTCTTTGTTTTCTTCAGTGATCTCTTGGTTATTTAGTAGCATATAGTTTAGCCTCCATGTGTTTATATTTTTTACAGTTTTTTTCCTGTAATTGATGTCAAGTTCCTGATTTTTAAATAACATTGTAAAAAAGCTGTAATTCAAGAGGTTTGAAGGTACCCAAGAGATAGGAAACTAGGTCATGACATTCCTTTGTTACCAGGGAAGCAATCAGCATATCAAGAACTTTTTCATTATATTGTATAATATCTCAGGTTGAATCACTGCAAATTATAGATCACTGCAAATTAAGATCACAATTACAGATCACTAAGAAAGAAAAACGGCAAGATAAGAAAAATAATTTAGTCATAGCTATAAATTTTACAGAGTAATCATCATATTTAAACTACTGTATCCTAAGGCAATACTACTAAAGCAAATCACTACTGAAAACATCTTTGGTATCTAAAAATCGAATCTTTGCTCAATTTTAAATTTATATGTAGTGCACAATGGATTTCCTTGTACTGTGTGTTGTAGCAATTGCCTGGCCTGTGCCTTGAATAATGCACTAAACATTTTCATATCGATGCCACTACTTTTCTTCATTTTGTCAGCTCCCTGCTTGGTATTACTTCTCTAAGCTTATTCTGGAATGTGGTCATGTCAGTAAGATGGCACAAGGAGTTTATTTCATTATTCAAAGAAAATGTTCCCCTTTTAAAGACAAATATATTTTTGTGAAAATATCATTTGACTTTAGAATTTTCTCTTTTCCTTTCACCTATTTTTTTCTTTCTTCTTTCTTTTCTTTTTCTCTCCCTTCTTTCTTTCTTCTCTCTCTCTTTTCCACTTGATTTCTTCCCTCTTTATTTTTTTATTAGCATTTTTAGTTTCATACTCATTGATTACTATCACTCTGTCTTGACTCTATCATCTCACTTACGGTTTAGGTTTATCATTAAAGGCCTCAAAAGATTTTTTGCCCTTAGTTTGTCTATACTACTATACACATTTTCTATGTATATACCTAATATTTTTTCACTTTAATTATTTCACTCTGTTTGCTACAGGAAACAAAACATCTTTTATGTTCCCACAATTCTCTGCAATACATAAAATATGTTCTCTTTTTCCCAGAGAAAAGAACTAGTGTGTGCAGGTGGAGACAATTTCAGAAGTATGCAAGTCATTAATATGATATAAGAGTAAATGTTATAGGAACAAATCATCTATTCTAGGATATCTTCCTTCTCCTCTCTATATACCAGAAGACAGTCAAGGACAAAAAATGCTGAAAGGAACCAGAAGGGAAAGGGGGAAGAAGAGTAAGAAAAGGAGAGCAAATTCAAGGAAAGAAATGTTGGAAACATTCCTCTCACACATTTTTCTTCCTAGAACAATAACTAAGCCTTATTCTTCTAAAGACAAGCTCTTCTAACCACCCTGGGTCAATGGACAATGGAAGACATCCCCCAACACCACCTTTTGCCTTTGAGTTTTAAGATTAACTCCATTAAAGAATCAGGCTCCTGTAGCGGATGAGGATGAGTAGAAGAGAGGCTGGTGACTTGAGTGGGAGAGGAGGAGGCGTGGTCAGCCCCTAGGGGAGGATTCCTTAGACTGGACACTACAGGAGTGGACAATTCCAAGAACAGGAGAAACATCCCATGATTCTGCCATTGGCAGGAATTGAGACACTCCCACCAAGTGCCTCAAAGGTGGGGAGAGGATGTGTGCATGCAAGAGGTGGCAGGTCCTAAAGCCCAATGAACTTGAGAACATTTGTGAAGGAGCAAGTGGAGAGTACAATGCCCAACAAATGGAAAACATTCTCAGCTGGCAGCAGCAATACTGATAATAACAACAACCACTTAAGCCTAAATACTAAGCCCATCTAGTCTAAGATCTTGAGATTCCATACACCTGGCTGTAGGCAGAAAAATGCCCTCTTTCCAAAAATGCCCACATCCAGATTCCTGGTAATTATGAATATGTCACTTTACATGGCATAGGAGCATTAGGTTGTAAATAGATTTACAGGCTGTAATCCATTGTTTTTAAAATAAGGAGATTATCCGGGGTTATCCAGGTGGGTCCAATGTAATCACAGGCTTCTTAAAAGTAGAAAAGGGAGGCAGAGATGATGATTAGGGTCAGAGTGATGAGATGTAAAAAGAACTCAATCTGCTCTTGGCTTTGAAAATGGAGGAGGTCTATGAACCAAAGAATGCCAGCAGTCTCCAGAAGCTGGAAAAGGCAGGAAAATAAATTCTCCTCTACAACATTTCTCTCCTGCAAGAAATGCAGCCTTGTCAACACCTTGATTTTAGACCCATGAAACCTGTGTTGGGCATCTGACCTACAAAACTGTAAGGTAATAATTTGTTGTTTTAAATCACCAAGTTTATCTTAAGTTGTTACAGCAGAAATACAAAACTAATACCTCAAAAAGAAAAAAAAGAGGGGCATATTGAAAATTTACGGTTAGCATTCACCATCAACTTTAATTTGATTTATCAAATTAAGAAAAGTAATATTACACATGTGTGAGTATTATGGAGCAAACACACCTATCTTATAAATCCTTGTCAAAAATAGTCACCCATATGTAAAAGTTTCACTTAATGTTGAATCACACAAGTATACCTCCTTAGGACCCTCAACTCAAATGTTTAGATGAAATGTGTGTTCCTATCTAACAAAGAGAAAAGTTGCCTCCAGCAAATAAAAGGCTTTGCATATATGTATCCTGACAGGAGATGCACTGGAAATTTAAATCCCCCCAAAGCTGAGGCCATTTATAATGGAGCCCAGGAGAGCATTTAGCCTGACTCAGCTCACCAGGGTCAGTGTCATGATTGACCCCAGTCAAGTCTGCAAGCAACGCTGGGGAGCCCTTTTATTGCTCAACTGTCAGCTGCAGAGAGCTTTGCAATATCCTGTAAATACCGTATAATGAGGAGATTCTGTTCTACAGGGTAGCTATTACATGGACAAGAACTATAGAAATCCCGTGTTTAGATTGAAGGTCAAATCCTCAGCAAGTAAAGCTTTGTATTACCACCCTCCTAAGCATAAAAGAAAAGTGAAATACTCTGAACTTCCCCACAATATGTTTTCCTTCCTGTCAGGTTTCTGCCTAAAATACATCCTAGTGACTGAAGCTAAAATACATCCAGGTGCTAATATTGGCAGAGGGCTAAAGGTAATAAAGTTCTACCCAGAGCAGAGCCGCTGGGCAGCAGATGGAGAGCGATTCCATGCAGATCCTGGCACATGATCCTTTATACACAATGTAGCACATCCCATAGGTGCTAGAAGTGTGAGAAATATTTGCTTAGGTCTGGGTGCATTCACCCATAAACTGATGCTTAAGAACGAAAAAACCTCCGTGAGAGGAGAAAAAAAGGACTACAGTATAATGCTATCATATACATGATGGGATATTTATAATGCACTCACCACAATTTCCCTCTTATTTCATTTTTATATGAAAAAAATTATAATCTACCTCACCAAGATCCATTTTCTGTTTCACTCTAATCAAAGTCTGTGCCTGATAGAGTCACATCCTTAAGAGCTGTGAAGGGCCACTCGATGTCAAGAGGGCTCACTCTGCTGATCCTCTCCAACAAGACAATGTTGACCTATTTTGTCAAAAACAGAGAAAGGGAGCCCATAGAAATGTTTTTCTTTCCAAGGAGGAAGTAGAAGCTTTCCTCTCCTGGGGAAAACTAATATTGTTAATCCTCCTCACATAAGAGCACAAATACTTTATTCTTTGAAGAGAATGCTAGAGAATGGCTTAAGTTTAGGTATTCATTCTATATCCTTTATGAGTCCACATAAATAGGCCTGGAAGGCCAATTCCAATTACATGCAAGGAAGGTCTAACCTTGCAGACTCTGTTAACTCAGCAGCCTTCCTAAGTGACCCCAGGGGTTCACCAATCTTCGCACTCCTGGTATCAAAGCTTGCATCAAAGTAACAGTTATAACTCTGTACCAATGGGGGCAATTTCTTCTTATTTGAAAATTTTCTTTTAAGTGACTGAGGAAGAAAAAATTTGTTGACACATTCACAAGGAACATATATAATAGAAAATGCTTGGCATGGGACTGCAATTTAGAGATGTTATTTAGTGAGGAAGGGTTAGCTTTCAAGATACAGTGGAATTAAATGTCTATTAGTTATCATTTTTACTAGTGCAATTAGATAAACATGAAATCTGCAAACCTCCAAAAATATAATATATAGCCAGTTATATCACAAATCCTAACACTAGTGAATTATTGCAGAAAGTAACTCACAACATGAAAGAAAATATATCATTTCACAGGAAACTGATGTTTAGCTAATGACACAACCAAAGGCTAGAATATCTTTTTATGCACATGTGCAAGTCATGATTCTTTTCAGTATATATATATTTTCAATATTCAATGTTAAGAGAAGACATTATTGCATTTCAGTTTTTTTTTAAATCTATACAAGTAAGGTTTAGCTAAATTTGGAACAAGAATAAATAAAATCTAATCATTTAGAATTAAAATGATACATTTAACAATAGGTAAAAACAGACGTGTAGATTGCTAAGGAAAATGACACAGTGGAATTATTTTTTTCCTTTTGTCCAGAGAAAACTTGTATGAAATAAAAATGGGGAAAAGGCCTAACAAGTATATATTTTCAAAGGCTTTTAGAGCAGTATCAGATTCACAGCAAAATTGAGAGGAAAGCAGATGTTTTGACAATAATGAGTACATGAAAAAACAAATTAAAAAACACAATAGTGCCTTCCCAACTATGGCTTCCCACATCTCAGAAAAATTAAACTAGTTGGACTCATTAATATATGACTTTGGGTGCACAAAAATAGTTTTATTTTCAAAGTCTGAAAAAAAAACTGAGTCACTACATTAATTTACTGAGGATTTAATATAGCCTATTAAAAAGTTATAGTGTATATATGTGTAAGGTGGATTTATTTTCTCTGTCACACAAACATCAAGAAGAAACATGGTTAGTATCTATATTTAGTGCTTACAATTAGTATAGAACTGGAGTCACTACAGAGACACTCTCCATGGAAAGGCCTTGCTTCCATAGACAGATGACTGAACCAGGAGACTTCATGACCAATCGGCAAGGGGCAACACTCATTACAAATTCTTCATCAACAGCTGGAATTCTGGGGGCTCCTCTTAGGATTTCTAATCTCCCACCCTGCCCAGCTTCCACTCTGAGATCCAAAAGATGGAGAATGGAATTTCAACCAATCTGGGTATGTTAGTACTAGAAACTTACACTAGTTAAGTGTAAGAAAATTTAGAAGTATGGCATTATTTACACTCTAAAGGAAAAGGAGCAAGCAATTCTTACCTAAGATTTCCTTCTGGACAGCTCCAGTGTGAGTCCAGCCAGCAGTCTGTTTAGCATGTCACTCGTCATCTTTTTCTTTCTATATAAAAATATTCTTCCTTTTCATTTTCATAGCAGGCAGAACTTTTAGAGAAATTTTATGAGAGACTCTTAGCTAAAAAGTTATTCTTCCTTTTTTTTTGTCATTTTACTACTTTGGAAATAGGGAAGAAATGTCTCTAACAATGATAGGAATGACATATTTGGAATGTTTTAAAAAATATAAAAGATCTTTCTATTTACCCAGCTCATGAAGTCTAAAAGGAACTGCATGGTTTGCAGGGTAGAGGAGACCACCTGACAAGGGGATAAAGGGAAATTGACAATTGGAAAAAACGTCATCTGGAGAAGAAATAGAAAAGACAGCATATCCTCACAATCTGTTTTACCCCTCTGTGTTGGTTAATTTTATGTGTCAACTTGACTTAGACTAAGGGATGCCCAGATAGCCTATAAAAGGTTATTTCCGGGTTTGTCTGTGAGAGTGTCTCTGGAGGAGATGAACATTTAAATTGGTAGCCTGAGTAAAGAAGATTGCCTTCACCTATGCAAGTGAGCATCATCCAATCCACAGAAGGCCCGAATAAAACAAAAAGCAGAGAAAGGGTGAATTCACTGTCTCTGCTTGAGCTGAGACATCGATCTTCTCGTGCCCTTGGACACTGGTACTACTGGTTCTCCAACCTTCCGACTCAGACCAGGACTCACACCATCGGTGTCCCATTCTTGGGCCTTTAGACTTAGACTTATACCTTTCGCTTCCCTGCTTCTTAGGCCTTTAGACTCAGACTGGATTACACCACAGACTTTCTTCGTTCTCCAGCTTTTAGGTAACAGATGGTGAGACTTCATAATTGCATGGGTCAATTATATGTAATATATATAGAATATATTATTATATAATATATATTATATATAATATATAATATATATATTATATATAATATATATATTTCTACAAGTTATGTATATACATATATATGTACACATATAGATATCACCCATTTCCACAAGTTATTTGGTTGAAGAAGCATAACATAACAATGAGACTGCTAAATTGACATCTTCCTATTGTCATTGATGGCAGTTATTAGAAGAAGGTTGTAGCCTGGGTTGTAGCCATAGACAAGACAATGTTCTCTTCTTCTCAGTTAAAACACATCTTCCATTTTTTTCCCTTCAATACCATTTTTCTTCAAAATGAATACAGGCCTGGATTTATTAAAGTTTTAGAGACATAAATCTAGAGAAACATGTTAAACTCAGCTGAAAGATGTAGCTTGAAGTATTTTTGAATGCAATGTGTTGGTGGGAATCTTAGAGGGAAGTTCAGGGATTGAAGGAGATATGAATGATGCTTTTACCACACTCCAATGCTCTTTTTAAGTAGAAGAAGCTACCTTCATGTAACAATACTGACTTAGATCCATTCATTTACCCACTACACAGGGGGAAAAATTAAATGGCTTATGCAATTGGTAAGTTTAGGATAAAGGAAGGGCATATGTTGCCCAGACAATTTCTCATTACTCTCAGTAGTGAGTTACCCAGAGGGAATATGAGTCTGCTTTTCTCCTCCAAGTGTAGTATCTATCCTTAAAAAGAGATGCCTGTATCAGCCTAACCCTGCTAGGAATGCCAGTCATAAGCATAAAACTCAGTACTAGGAAAACCATTCATCAATATCTGCTTTGTCTTCAATATACATGTTTGTCATTGTTTTTCAACTAGTTTAGCATTTGGGTAGAGGAGGATAGTGCTATTAATTGAGCCTCCTTTTACCTCAACATGTAGTGCATGGCTGAAATATGTCATCAGTAGAATATGGAGGAGCAAAATGAACATTACAGAAAGATTATTGTTGAGATGAGGTATATGTGTGGTACCCAGAGCTTATTTTTATCTGGGAAAAACATTTCGAATCTGCTGTTTGTAGATGCCTACTTCTAGCAATTAGGCTGGTTTTCACAACTGTATAAATGTATGGTTGTTACAATTGGCTTTTACATGTTTGCCTGGGCAAGAGATAGGAAGCCTTAGGCTTCTTAATGTTTTATCTTGGCAGGTCACTGCAGCTTATTGATGCTTTATCCCCAAGTGAGTGGCTATTTCTCTGGGTCATCAACTGTTTCTCAATATTTAGGCTGCATGTGTCAGACCATAAATAAATGGTCATGGGCCTCAGCAATCACAGGAGACCTACAGACTTCAACAAAGGCAAAAGCATGACACATGTTTGAATGTGGCTAGAGGTTGACTCAAGCAAATTTGAAGTGCCAGTGTAACCTCAACAAGTGTCAACCACAAGAGACTTGGCAAGTTAATGCCATCTAGGCAGGCCTCCGCAAAAGGGGTGGGATTTAGCAGGCTCAAGTAGCTTCAGGATGCAGACTACTGGTGCTTGACCATGAATTAATTATATGCTTGTAGCTTTTCCTGTCTCAATTATAGGGAACAGAATCTTCCACATATAAGTCTTTCATGTAATAGGAACTAAAAATTTTTTCCTTCAGAACTTTAAGGCACCTAAGTTCTGAGTGTACCATGGAATATTTAAGAAGTTCTAGCTTTAAATAGTTAATATCAGGCCTTGCTAAGCATTTATAGATTGGTTGTCCCCAAAATCCATTCTCCATTTAAGCCATGAGGGATTTCTGAGCATGTAGTTTACCAACATTCTCAAAAGTCAAAATAAATTTAACTCAAAGTATTGAACAGTGAGTTCCAGGGCCATACAAGTATTTTAAATGAATACAGCAATTGCCTATTCCCTAAGAAAAAAGTCCAAGGTAATTCCTGAAATTAATACTCTAAAGAACAATGGGGAGGCACATGAGGGCAGTATCAGGAAGTATATTAATATATTGAGACCAGATCTGGATTTGATGCTGGTTGACATTTCTCAATTCAAGGAATTGAAAGTAGATAAGATTCATTGTCACTAGTGAATATTTTGTGCAGATCCCCTGAGACAAAATCTAGAAGGTTATGTTACCAGTACAGGTCATTAAGAAAAGGGAAATAAAATAGAGAATCATTTTGCAAATATTACTAGCCTTATATATATCATGGAAGGTAAAGGACAAAATTAAAAAACATATTAAACTGCTATTCAGGGATGTCTTTCTGAAATGCATGAATGAACTAAATAGAAAGAAATAAAATATGACAAATATACCACATTGCTGCCAAAAAAGCAGCTTTCTGCATCATAGAATAAGGAAGCATTTTATATACTGCTATGATATAATGAAAGCGGACAAAAGAAAAGTACATAGTAGTATGAATAGAAGGATATATTAATTGCTCATAACCTAAGAAATATATTTGGGATAGTGCAAAAGAAATTGACAATCTGGAGAAGCAAAGTGAATGCTTGAAGGAAAAGGAAAGGAATGAGTCTTTATACAATGTATTATTTTGTACCCTTTGACTTGAACATGAATGTTTATTGAAAATAAATGAAATACCCTAAAGAACACATGCAAAAAAAAAAAAAAAAACCCTGTTAGAAGTAATAAACAATTCAGCAAATTTCCAAAATCCAAAATCAACACACAAAAATCAGTTATAGTTTATACACTAACAGTGAATAATCCTAAAAGAAACTTAAGAAAATAATTCCATTTTTAATAGCATCAAGAAAATATTTAGGAATAAATATTTTTCCTAACCAAGAAGATGAAATAGGTATACACTGAAAACTACAAAATATTGCTGAAAGAAATTAAAGAACATGTAAATAAATGAAAACATTCCATGTTCATGCCTTGGAAGATTTATATCATTAAGACGTCAATACTATTCAAAGTAATCTACAGATTCAGTTCTATCTCTACCAAAATTCCAATGAATTTTTTTAGCAAATTTATAGGGCAATAAATTTGGTTACTCTTTTAATTTTTATTGAATATAGTTGATATACAATATTATATGCTACAGGTGTACAATACAGTGATTCACAATTTTTAAACGTTATACTCCATTTATAATTAGTATAAAATACTGGTTATATTCTCTGTGTTGTGCAATATATCCTTGTAGCTTATTTTATACATAATAGTTTGTACATCTTAATTCCCTACCCCTATATTGTTCCTCCCCCATTCTGTCTTCTCACTGGTAACCACTAATTTGTTCTTTGTATCTGTGAGTCAGTTTCTTTTTCGTTATATTCAATAGTTCGTTGTATGTTTTAGATTCTACATATAACTGATACAGTATTTGTCTTTCTCTGCCTGACTTATTTCACCTAGCATAATACCCTCCAAGTCCATCCATGTTGTTGCAAATGGCAAATTTCATTCTTTTTATGGCCGAGTAGTATTCCATTACGTGTGTGTGTGTATATATATACACATATATATATTATATATATATATATAATATATATATATATGTGTGTGTGTATATATATATATATATATATATACACACACACACCACATGTTGTTTATCCATTCATCTGTTGATGGACACTTAGGTTGCTTCCATATCTTGGAGGTTGTAAATAATGCTGCTATGAACATTGGGGGGCATGTATCTTTTTGAATTAGTGTTTTTGTTTCTTTTAGGTATACACCCAGGAGTGGAATTGCTGGGTCATACAATAGTTCTATTTTTCGTTTTTTGGGAAACCTCCATACTCTTTTCCACAGTGGCTGCACCAATTTACATTCCCACAAACAGTGTAGGAGAGTTTCCTTTCCACATCCTCACCAACATTTCTTATTTATGTTCTTTTTTATGATATACATTCTGACAGTTGTGAGGTGATAACTCATTATGGTTTTGATTTGCATTTCTCTGATGATTAGCAATGTTGAACATCTTTTCATGTGCCTGTTGGCCATCTACATTTCCTCTTTAGAAAAATGTCTGTTCAGGTCTTCCGGGCATTTTTTAATTGGGTTGTTTGTTTTTTTGGTGTTGAGTTGTGTGAGCTGCTTATATATTTTGGATAGTAACCCCTTATCAGTCATATCATTTGCCAATATTTCTCCCATTCAGTAGGTTGCCTTTTCATTTTGTCAGTGGTTTCCTTTGCTATGCAAAAGCTTTTACGTTTACTTTGGTTCCATATGTTTATTTTTGCTTTTATTTCCTTTACTTTTGGAGACAGATCCAAAAATTATTGCTATGATTTATGTCAAAGAGTGTTCTGCCTATGTTTTCCTCTAGGAGTTTTATGATTTCCAGTCTTACATGTAGGTCTTTAATCCAATTTCCATTTATTTTTGTGTATAGTGTTAGAAAATATTCTAATTTCATGCTTTCACATGTAGCTGTCCAGTTTCCCAGCATCACTTGTTGAAAGCATTGTCTTTTCTCCATTGTATATTCTTGCCTCCTTCACTGTAGATTAATTGATCATAAGTACATGAGTTTATTTCTGGGCTGTCTATTCTGTTCCATTGATCTATGTGTCTGTTTCTGTGCTAGTACAATACTGTTTTGACTACTGTAGCTTTGTTATATAGTCTGTCTCCCAAGACTGAACCAGGAAGAAATAGAAAATATGAACAAACCAATTACTAGTAATGAAACTGAATAAGTAATTTAAAAACTCCCAACAAACAAAAGTCTAGGACCAGATGGTTTCACAGGTGACTTCTACCAAACATTTAGAGAAGTTTTAAAACCTATCCTTCTCAAACTATTCCAAAAATTGCAGAGGAAGGAATACTTCCAAACTCATTCTATGAGGCCACCATCACCCTGATACCAAAACTAGACAAAGGTATCACAGAAAAAGAAAATTACAGGTCAATATCACTGATAAACATGGATGCAAAAATCCTCAATAAAATATGAGCAAACTGAATCCAACAATACACTAAAAGGATAATACACCATGATCAAGTGGGATTTATCCCTGGGATGTGAGGATTTTTCAATATCCACAAATCGATGTGATACACCACATTAACAAACTGAAGAATAAAAACCATATGATCTTCTCAGTAGATGCAGAAAAGACTTTTTGACAAAATAAAACATCCATTTTTGATAAAAAGTCTCCAGAAAGTGAGCATAGAGGGAACATACCTTAATATAATAAAGGCCATATATGACAAACCCATAGTTAACGTCATACCCAATGGTGGAAAGCTGAAAGCATTTCCTGTAAGATCATGAATAAGACAAGGAGGCCTATTCTCACCACTTTTATTCAACATAGTATTGGAAGTTCTAATTACAGCAATCAGACAAGAAAAAGAAATAAAAGAAATCCAAGTTGGAAAGGAAGAAGTAAAACTGTCACTGTTTGCAGATAACATGATATTATTCATAGAAAGTCCTAAAGACACCACCAGAAAACTATTAGAGCTCATCAATGAATCCAGTAATGTTGCAGGATACAAAATTAATATACAGAAATCTGTTGCATTTCTATACACTAACAACAAACTATCAGAAAGAGAAGTTAAGGAAACAATCCCATTTACCATCACATCAAAATGAATAAAAGACCTAGGAACAAACCAACCTACAGAGATAAAATACCTGTACTTGGAAAACTATTACACTGATGAAAGAAACTGAAGAGGGAAAGATACACTGTGTTCGTCCCAGCTTGCCCTTCCCCCCTCCCCGTGTCCACAAGTCCATTCTCTATGTCTACGTCTCTGTTCTTGGATTGGAAGAACTAATATTGTTAAAATGACCATACTACACAAGGCAATCTACAGATTCAGTGCAATCCTTATCAACATACCAATGTCATTTTTTACAGAACTAGCACAAAAAAATTTTTAATTTGTATGGAAACACAAAAGACCTTGAATATTCAAAACAATCTTGAGAAAGAAGAACTGAGCTGGAGGAATCCAATTATGTTTCTTAAAGAGATAGAGCAATCCATCCTAAAATTTATATGTTATCACAAGAGAAACTGAATATCCAAAACAATCTTGAAAGAGAATAACAAAGATGAAGGGCCCATACTTTCTGATTTCAAAACTTGTTATAAAGAAATATTAGTCAAAACATAGTGGTACCAGAATAAAGACTTATGGCCCAATGGAGTACAATAGAAATCCCAGAAATGAAAACTTGTATATATGGTCAAATGATTTTTGACAAGAGTGTCAAGATCAGTCTTTTCTTAAAACAGTGTTGGGAAAATTGGACATCCACATGCAAAAGAACGCATAACACTTACCTAACACTATTTATGAAAATTAACGCAAATTAGATCAAATACCTAAATGTAAGCTCTATAATCATAAAACTCCTAGAAGAAACGGGGGAAAGCTTCAACACATTGGGTTTGGCAATAATTTCTTAGATATGTCACCAAAAGTACAGGCAACAAAAGAAAAAATAGACTTCATCAAAACTAAAAAGTTTTGCATCAAATAACACTATCAACAGAGTGAAAAGGCAATCTATAGAATGGGAGGAAATATTTGCAATTCATACATTGGAAAAGGAATTATTTTTCAGAATATATAAAGACCTCCTAAAACTCAAAAGAAATACAACCAAATCAATGAGTAAATTGGCAAAGGACTTGAATAGAGTTTTGTTCAAACAAGATGATACATGAGAAGAAACTCAACATCAGTAATAGTGAAATACAAGTCAAAACTTCAATAAAATACCACTTCACACCCATTAAGGTGGCTATTATCAAAAACAAATGGAAAACATAGAGTCATCAAGGATATGGAGAAAAATGAATCCTTGTGTATTGCTGGTAGGATTGTAAAATGATGCCTTTGCTATAGAAAACAGTCTCATGGTTTCTTAAAAAATTAAACATAGAATTACTATATGATGCAGCAATTCTGTTCTGGGTATATACACAAAAAATTGAAAGTTGAAACTCAAATAGATATTTGTACATCCATATTTACAGCAGCATTATTCATAATAGCCAAAAGATTGAAATAACCTAAGTGTCCATTGATGGATGAATGGATAAAAAAAAATGCAGTATATATGTAAAATAAAATATTCTTCAGCCTTAAAAATGAAAAAAATTCTGACATGCTGCAACATGGATGAATCTTAAAACATTATGTTAAATGAAATAATACAATCACAAAGGATAATTTTTTTTAAGTTTTGTTTTTTATTTATTTCTACATCTTTATTGGAGTATAATTGCTTTACTATGTTGTGTTAGTTGCTGCTGTATAACAAAGTGAATCAGCTATATGTGTACATATAGCCCCATATCCCCTCCTGCTTGTGTCTCCCTCCCACCCTCCCTATCCCACCCCTCTAGGTGGTCACAAAGCACCGAGCTGATCCCCGTGTGCTATGCGGCTGCTTCCCACTAGCTATTTTACATTTGGTAGTGTATATATGTCAATGCTACTCTCTCACTTTGTCCCAGCTTACCCTCCCCCACCTCCATGTCCTCAAGTCCATTCTCTACAGCTGTGTCTTTATTCCTGTCCTGCCCCTAGGTTCTTCAGAACCACTTTTATCTTTTAGATTCCATATATGTGTTAGCATACGATATTTGTTTTTCTCTTTCTGACTTACTTCACTCTGTATGACAGACTCTAGGTCCATCCACCTCACTACAAATAACTCCATTTCATTTCTTTTTATGGTTGAGTAATACTCCATTGTATATATGTGCCACATCTTCTTTATCCATTCATCTGTTGATGGACAATTAGGTTGCTTCCATGTCCTAGCTATTGTAAATAGTGCTGCAATGAACATTGTGGTACATGACTCTTTTTGAATTATGGTTTTCTCAGTGTATATGCCCAGTAGTGGGATTGCTGTGTCAGATGGTAGTTCTATTTTTAGTTTTTTAAGGAACCTCCATACTGTTCTCCATAGTGGCTGTATCAATTTACATTCTCACCAACAGTGCAAGAGGGTTCCCTTTTCTCCACACCCTCTCCAGCATTTATTGCTTGTAGATTTTTTTTTAAACATCTTTATTAGAGTATAATTGCTTTACAATGGTGTGTTAGTTTCTGCTTTATAACAAAGTGAATCAGTTATACATATACATATGTTCCCATATCTCTTCCCTCTTGCATCTCCCTCTCTCCCACCCTCCCTATCCCACCCCTCTAGGTGGTCACAAAGCACTGAGCTGATCTCCCTGTGCTATGCGGCTGCTTCCCACTAGCTATCTATTTTACATTTGGTAGTGTATATATGTCCATGCCACTCTCTCACCCTGTCACATCTTACCTCTCCCCCTCACCATATCCTCAAGTCCATTCTCTAGTAGGTCTCCAGTAGGTCTGTGTCTTTATTCCCATCTTGCCACTAGGTTCTTCACGACCTTTTTTTTTTTTTTTCCCCTTAGATTCCATATATATGTGTTAGTATACTGTATTTGTTTTTCTCTTTCTGACTTACTTCACTCTGTATGACAGACTCTAACTCCATCCACCTCACTACAAATACCTCCATTTCGTTTCTTTTTATGGCTGAGTAATATTCCATCATATATATGTGCCACATCTTCTTTATCCATTCATTCGATGCTGGACACTTAGGTTGCTTCCGTGTCCTGGCTATTGTAAATAGAGCTGCAATGAACATTTTGGTACATGACTCTTTTTGAATTATGGTTTTCTCAGGGTATATGCCCAGTAGTGGGATTGCTGGGTCATATGGTAGTTCTATTTTTAGTTTTTTAAGGAACCTCCATACTGTTCTCCATAGTGGCTGTATCAATTTACATTCCCACCAACAGTGCAAGAGGGTTCCCCTTTCTCCACACCCTCTCTAGTATTTATTGTTTGTAGATTTTTTGATGATGGCCATTCTGACTGGTGTGAGGTGATACCTCATTGTAGTTTTGACTTGCATTTCTCTAATGATTAGTGATGTTGAGCATGTTTTCATGTGTTTGTTGGCAATCTGTATATCTTCTTTGGAGAAATGTCTATTTAGGTCTTCTGCCCATTTTTGGATTGGGTTGTCTCTTTTTTTGATATTGAGCTGTATGAGCTGCTTGTATATTTTGAAGATTAATCCTTTGTCAGTTGCTTCATTTGCAAATATTTTCTCCCATTCTGAGGGTTGTCTTTTCGTCCTGTTGATGGTTTCCTTTGCTATGCAAAAGCTTTGAAGTTTCATTAGGTCCCATTTGTTTATTTTTGTTTTTATTTCCATTTCTCTAGGAGGGGGGTCAAAAAGGATCTTGCTGTGTTTTATATCATAGAGTGTTCTGCCTATGTTTTCCTCTAAGAGTTTGATAGTGTCTGGCCTTACATTTAGGTCTTCAATCCATTTTGAGTTTATTTTTGTGTATGGTGTTAGGAAGTGTTCTAATTTTATTCTTTTACATGTAGCTGTCCAGTTTTCCCAGCACCACTTATTGAAGCTGCTGTTTTTTTCCATTGTATATTCTCGTCTCCTTTGTCAAAAATAAGGTGACCATATGTGCATGGGTTTAGCTCTGGGCTTTCTATCCTGTTCCATTGATCAATATTTCTGTTTTTGTGCCAGTACCATACTGTCTTGATTACTGTAGCTTTGTAGTATAGTCTGAAGATGCTACCAGAAAACTACTAGAGCTAATCAATGAATTTGGTGAAGTAGCCGGATACAAAATTAATGCACAGAAATCTCTTGCATTCCTATACACTAATGATGAAAAATCTGAAAAAGAAATTAAAGAAACACTCTCATTTACCATTGAAACAAAAAGAATAAAATACCTAGGAATAAACCTATGTAAGGAGACAAAAGACCTGTGTGCATAAAATTATAAAACATTGTTGAAAGAAATCAAAGACGATACCAACAGATGGAGAGATATACCATGTTCTTGGATTGCACAAATCAACATTGTGATAATGACTATCCTACCCAAAGCAATCTACAGATTCAATACAATCTCTATCAAACTACCTATGGCATTTTTCACAGAACTAGAACAAAAAATTTCACAATTTGTATGGAAACACAAAAGACCCCAGATAGCCACAGCAATCTTGAAAAAGAAAAACAGAGCTGGAGGAACAAAGGATAAATTTTGTATGATTTTACTTATAAAGAGAGTTAGAAGAGTCAAATTTATAGAGAAAGAGAGAAGAATAATGGTTACCAGGGGATTTAGGGTGGGGAGAATGGGTAGTTATTGCTTTAATGGGTTTAGAGTTTCAGTTTAGGATGATTAAAATGTTCTGGAGATGGATAGTGATGATGGTTGGTCAACAATGTAAATGTGCTTAATATCACTGAGCTGTACACTTAAAAATGGTGAAAATATTAAATTTATGTTATATATTGATATATTTTACCACAAATTTAAAAAAAATATAAATAAAATTCACCTTTAAAGAGGAAAAAACAATCTTTTCAGCCTTCCAAATACTCTGATTCTAATACCCAATCCAACTTCATTGCTTTGAGGTAACCACAGATAACATGTTCTTGCTTGATTTTCCAGGTATCTTTTCTGGAAATACAATTATGTGTATGGATATCTCTGTGTATTTGAGGGACAATGAGTGACAAATATTGTCAAATTGCAAAGAGTAAAATCTCCCCCATAACAAAGGGAGAGCGTTATAATCAATCCTTCAAACAACCATTTTGAACACCAAAGTCCAGTCCATATAAGAAATTCATTGAGAAAAATCTCATCATCCTGGAGAGAACTGTGATGTCTTATTACTTCTGTGTGGAAAAGGAGGATGCTTTCATGTTCCAAGGCATGTAAAAGGCTGTAAAGAATGGCTGCTTGCAGGACAATGTTAAGGAAATGTAATTAAAAACACAATATCCTCCAAATCCAGCAAACCTCTCCGGAGAAAGAAAAGAACACAATTCTGTATTAAATATGCATCAAACCAGAATGTGATGGGCATCACAGGCAATCTGCTAAGAGTTTGCAAAGACAATCTTTTATGGTAAGAGGTAGTTTTACAGTTTGGAACTAGGCACCCTGAGGAAGTCAGGCTTCTAATTCCCACAGAAACAGAATATACTATCTTGGTGTATACATTTCAAAAAGATGGTTATCAGGTCCTTGAGAAATACAGGCCAAGGTCATAAAGTTGGCTAGCGGCTTATTCATATTTTAAGAAGTTTTACATACATTTCAAAAATAAAGATAAAGAACTTTATAATTACACCTCTTCTAAAGTAAGTGCTCTAAAACAAGGGAGGTGGAAGGACTCTTCCTTTACTTTCCCTTATTTTTCAACAGGTTGAAAGACTTCTTATTTTTCATTTGTATTTTCCCTTACAACAGGCATCATAACATCAGATTGAATTCTTACTATATCTCAAAAATTACACTAGCCCACACTGCTATGAGAGCAGAGTAACAGAGATTTCTTGACCTGGGGATCTTGAGAGTTAAGATGCCAGACTCTCACCTGGAAAAATCAGAAGCAGGAGGGTAGAGACAGCAATCTTCAATAACAGTGCAAAAAAATAGAGGGAAATAATGGTATAAAGTAAATTTTCATGTGGATGCCATCTTGAAATGCTAAATGCTAGGAAAAGTAGATGTCAGGCAGGTAACAACCAAGGGAGCATAAAAAGGGAGCTCTGAAGAGATAAAACAGAGGAAGCAACACTCAGGGAAAAGTACAGTTTGGAGATTATGGGTTGTTGGAATCCTCTATAAAACCCTTTAATGTATCCTTGATGAAAAGTTTGCATTTAGATGCCTCTCAGAAAAGAAAGAATTAAATATGAGATAAAATTACTAACAGCACAGACTCACTAAAACAGCATTTCCATGAGGAAGTTTTATCCCTTCCATTTTTATCCTTGGAGTTTCAGTCGCAGGAGCAAGGGAAGAAGGAGGCAGAACAAAGACTGAAAATCATCAACTCCCCACTTCTTCCTGGTATTCTATCCCCTGCCTGGGGAAAGTAGTGAGACACTGAATTGGATGTGATATTAAGACTGATTTAGATTGTGTGAAATATTTTAATGCCTGAAAGTTGCTGTAAAGCTTTAGAATCTTGCCAAGATGTGGGTAAAAGAGAGTTATCAATGTTAGCAGAAAGAAATCCAACAAAATATTTAAGGGAAGGTGAAGGGTTGGTATGTTTTCTAACAATACAGTAGAGGAAATGCCAGTATAAAGTCTTTCTGATATTTCCTTTGTTTCTTTGGCTACATAATCTGTGTTCTCTTTGTTTTGTCTTGGTAACATATGTGTATGTGTTTTGCTATCTGTAAAGAATACAGATGTCTTTTAGTTCTTTTTAAAGTTATTTTCATAACATAAATCATATAATTTAATTACTTTGCACGCTATTTCCACCCACCTTCCCTCTCCCACTTTATCTCAATGTTTTTGCTATTATATAACATAACATTATCTCATATTGTCATTGTTCATAATTTTTCCCTTGTATACCATAATTCTTGCAACTGTAGTATTTTCTGTATTTAAATGGATTCATTGCTCAACAGCAGCTATTCCGTGACATGATTTCTATGTTTCTGAATTCTTTATTTCACTGAATCTATTAGTGGGCAGTATTACATCATATCTTTCCAGAGAGTCTATGGGTACTATGTTCCATGAGTGCTTGTATTGTTTGTAAAGGTCTTTTTTCTGTAACTAGGCATTAATGACAGCTTACTTGTGTTTAACATTTGAGTCACCCTTTGCTTCACTTAGAATTCAATTGCCATTACATTATCGTAATTTTGAATTGACTGCTGCTATTGAGACATTTGACCTAAACTTGAGTTTTTTCCTCTTCATTGGTTGGCTTGCATGTTTTTCTGCCTGAAAACTCAGTTGATTATTTCTTCATGTTTACAATTTAATATTTTTGCCCCTGACCAGTGCTAAGGGCATGGGTGCCCAAGGTCTTTAGGTGGGAGGAGGTCTTCCTGTCAGCAGTGGCAGCTTAGGGGTCCAGGGGAGCCTCTAGGGTAGGGGTGAAGGTCAGGGAGGGATAGGGGAAGAAGAGAAAAGAGCTACTGTTGCTATTGTGGTGGCTTTCAGGTAGAGGCTGCTCCTTCTAGCACCATTTCTACCCACAGGGTCACAGAATCCAGTAATCAGCACATCAGCTCCCACAACAGCTGTCACAACAGCCTCAAAGTTACAGACCACCCAGAGGGATGGCAGTGTCCTGAAGTCCACAGCTAGTGTTTTCCTGCTCTTGCTAGCTACTTTTCTACCTCTACATCTCTACTGTTAAGAGACTCAAGACAAGAAGCATCTCCACTTCCATACCTCATATTCTAAAACCCAATCCAAAAGACATTTAGAAGTTCAGTATGGCAAGGTAAAAAGTAAATCTTTATCAAACCTACTAATTCTATTCCTTATATTATGGGTACAGAAAAAGTAAAAAAAAATAAATTTGACTGGTTTTAAGAGCATATGAAGTATTTGTCTATATAGTCCCTGCCAGTATTCAATCTTTTGGAGTTTTATGTACAGAAGATAAAAAATAAACATACAGAAATAAGATATGAGTCTGTTAAATGTGGCTGAAGAAATAGACATAGAACTCTAGTTCGAAAATAAAATTTCACCTTGATAAAAAAAAGAAAAAGGATGGGGTTTGGATAGAAAAAAAAAAGAATATAGAAGGGACATTCAATTTTCTTTTTGGTTCATTGAATCTATAAGGTTATAATATAATTCTGTAAAAAATTTTGTAGTATAAAACACTTTCATGATTCTCTTTTGTACATTGGAAAGACTCTTCTGGTGTTACTGTAAATCTTCTGTATTATTTGAGGGGTACTAATTTAATCCTGGTATGCTCTTAAAAATGTTTTACATTATTATGTTCTCACTGTTATCTTTCCTCTGGGCTTTGGATTTGATTTTTTACTTGACTTTCTATAATTGGCATGTGCTAGGTCAATAAAGGATTGCAGTCTATTCCAAACCCAAGTATAATGAGTAAATCTTGCTTATACACTTATAAAGGCAAAGGGTAGACATTTCCCACCACACACTGACCTCAACTAAATCTTAAAATGCTTGCTATTTCTGCATCTGTTCAATAATATTTCAATTTAAAAAATTATCTCTTTTGAAGGCATATTTGACAAATTTTGAAATTAAGGAACAAACATTTGAAGGAGTCAAAATAATGTAAATCACGTATTTGGGAAGTGAAGACAAGAAGCTCAAATATATTAAGTTCACACACACACACAAAACCTTTTATACACTTTTTTAAATTCATGAATCCCAATAGCCACATTTGGGACATTTTCTGTACCCGTCAATAATTTTAGTTAGAACTTGGTCTTAAGGCTAAAATAAGTTTGATCTGGAATGTAAATTTTTTCCAACTTCTTCAATGTACAGAAACTGTTTTAGAAATAAACATTGTATGATTTTTTGGTTTAAATGGACATATGATAATGCTTAGATATTCTAGTGTCCAGTATGGTCATAGTTGTCTTAATAACCAAAGTCAGTTTTACCATCTTTAGAAACCTCACTAGGGACAACCAGATCCAGCAGATCTCAAACTACTATATGTGTGAATGAATGCTTCCTTTCACTTCACATCTGAGCACTCTACTGTTTTGGATTATACTTTGTATATTTATGCTCTGATTTGCAGTAGCTTCTCATGTTATGGAATCAATTTGCAGTGAGGAAAACCTAAAAAAGAGAGAAACAAAAAAAGGCAAAGAGCAAAAAAAAAAAAAAAAGAATCAGTACACTCAACCAGGATATATGTCTGTGTGTACCATTGTGCATTAAGTTTTCTAGGAACATGGTGTTTACTACCACTATGCAGCTTTATGTCTTTATTTAGGTAAAGTTTTCTTTTGTTATATCTTTAATGGATTTCTGTTCCATTTTTCTGTTAGATTTTCAAGAAAATCCTCTGTGAATATTCTTGATATTTTTTGTTTCTCTTCCACATGTAGAAGACATTTGTTTCTTTGGGTGACTTTCACCAGCCTGTTCTTCATGGCATTATGTACATGTTCAGTGACATTCCTTTTAAGTTCTTGCTGTTTTTAATGTATTCCTCATTTTTGTAACAGTTCAGTTGTTTTCTTTGCTTCACTTATCACTCATCCTGTTTTGTTGTGTCAGAAGTAATAGAGGCAAGTGACTAAAGAACATGGATTTTGGATCCATAGTGCCTGGAATCCAACCCTATCTCTGCAGTGTAAACTTGATAAAGTTACTTTACTTCTAATTAACTCAGTTTTATTATCTGAAAATTGGGAATTATAAGAATGCTATCTACCTTTTTAACTAAGGCATTGCTAAAAGGATTAAATGAGTGCTTAGAATACCTGACAAGAGAGGATTGGAGCACTTAGTAACTGAATACATAGTAACCACTATATAAGTTACTTATTATTTCTTCTTTGAATATTCTCCTCTCTTTCTTTGGTTGTGTTGTAGAGATTTTTTTTTTTTTTTGCTTATTTGTTTAAAAGAAGAGAGTTTTAAGTATGCCTACTCTTTTCCTTAAAAAATTATACTTAGGTATGAGCTAAAGCATCAGCAAATAAATTATACTAGAAAGCTAAAAGTCAGGTGAATGCTGTCCCATTTCTGGGGAG
The DNA here is from genome assembly GCF_965194825.1 of Balaenoptera physalus. Taxonomy (NCBI): domain Eukaryota; kingdom Metazoa; phylum Chordata; class Mammalia; order Artiodactyla; family Balaenopteridae; genus Balaenoptera; species Balaenoptera physalus. The sequence continues at coordinate 56,026,081 of NC_138883.1, read as the reverse complement.
TAAATCAATGAAAATGAACAGAATTTCTCAAAGATCTTTGTGATGGCACATTTATTTCTGAAATGTAGCTGAAAACTGAGCCTTGTGTCTTCTTGCTTCATTTGCAGCAGATTGGGATCAGATGGGAGTAGGGGATAAGGATTTTTGGGTCCACAGAATCTTAGGAGCTCCTTCTGCCACTCTCTGGAGTTAAATATGGATCCTGTAGAGACAGCTCTTGTTTCTTCCAGGGATAATTGAAACTGCCAACACTTATTGATCATTCATTCAGTAACTATTGAACAAATATTTATTGAATACCTCCTATATAACATTGATTGTGCTAGGTGCTGGCAATACAGCAAAGAAGAAATGAGGGGATGATATTTCCAAAATGCTGAAAGAAAACAATCGCCAACCAAGAATACTATACCCAACAAAACTGTCCTTCAAAAATGAAGGAGAGATAAAGACATTCCCAGACAGACACAAGCTAAGGAAGTTCACTAGACCTCCCTTACAGGAAATCTCAAAAGGAGTTATTCAAGTTGAAATGAGAGGACACTAAGTAACAACATGAAAATGTATAAAATATAAAACTCACTGGTAAAGGTAAACATAAGTTAAAATTAAAAAATACCCTAATACTGTCATGGTACTGTGTAAATCACTTTGATCTCTAGTATAAAATTTAAAAATTAATAATATTAAAAATAAATATAGCTACAAGAATTTGTTAATGAACACACAATATAAAAAGATGTAAAGAGTGACATCAATAGCATAAAATGTGGGGGAGAAGTAAAAGTGTAGATTTTGTATTCAGTTGCATGTAATTAACAGCTTAAAACAGACAGTTTTATATGTTTACATATATGATGTTTTATGTAAGCCTCATGGTAACAACAAAGAAAAAAATCTATAATAGTTAAACAGAAGATATAGAGAAAGGAATTAAAGCATACTACTACAAAAAATAAATTACAAAGGAAAGCAATAAAAGAAAGAAAAAAAATTTTTAAAGTCAGAAAACAGTTAACAAAATGGTTATAGAAAGTCCTTACCTATCACTAATTACTTTAAATGTAAATGAACTAAATTATCCAATAAAAGACACAAAGTGGCTGGATAGACAAACAAACAAACAGAAACAAGAGCCAATAACATGCTGCTTACAAGAGACTTATTTTAGCTTTAAGTATACACACATAGGTTGAAAGTGAAGGGATGGAAAAAGAAATTCCATGCAAATTATGACTAAAAGAAATTAGAAGTGGCTATCCTGATACTTGATAAAATAGACTTTCAGTAAATATCAGTCACAAGAGACAAGGAAAGAAACTATGTAGTGGTAAAGGGGTCAATTTATCAAGAGGATGTAATGATTGTAAATATATACATACCCAACATTGAAGAATCCAAATATTTAAAGCAAATATTAATAGACTTGAAGGGAGAAATTGACAGCAATACAATGATAGTAGAGGACTTAATTACCCTACTTTCATACTGGATAGTTCATCCAGACACAAAATTAATAAGGAAACAGTGGAGGTAAATAAAACTATAAATCAAATATCCTAATAGACATATAAACAACATTCCATTAAATAGCACCACATATTCTTCTCAAGTGCACATGGAACATTCTCCAGGATAAATTATATTTTAGGTCACGAAACAAGTCTTAACAAATCTAAGAAGGCTATAATCATAACAAATACCTTTCCTGACCACAATGGTATGAAACTAGAAATCAATAATAGGAGGAAAACTGAAAAATACAAAAATAAACAAGTAAAACTACATTAAATTAAAATGTTTCTGCATGCAAAGGAAACAATCAACAAAATAAAAAGGCAATATATGGAATAGGAGGAAAATTTGTAAACCATGTATCTGATAAAGGGTTAATATCTAAAGTGTATAGGAAACTCAAACAACTCAATAGCACAAAATAAAAACAAAAGCAAAAACAAAAAAGCCATACAGTCCAATTAAAACATTGGAAAAAGACCTGAATAGACATTTTTCCAAAGACGACATACAAATGGCTCTCAGGTACATGAAAATATGATCAACATCACTAATTATCAGAGAAATGAAAGTCAAAGCCACAATGAGCTATCACCTCACACCTGTTAGGATGGTGATTATCAAAAAGACAAGAGATAACAAGAGTTGGCAAGGGTTTTGAGAAAAAGGAACCCTTGTACAGTATTAGTGGAATGCAAATTGGATGGATAAAGAAAATGTGGTATATATCAATGAGATGTTATTCAGCCTTAAAAAAAGAAGTAACTTCTGCCATTTATTGCAACATGGATGAACCTGGAGGGAATTATGCTATGTGAAATAAGACAGAAAGAGAAAGATAATACAGTATGGTAGCACTTATATGTGCAATCTAAAACATAAAAAAAGTCAGACTCACAAAAGTAGAGAGAATGGTGTTTGCCAGGGCTGAGGGGTGGGGGAATGGGTCATCAAAGGGTACGAATTTTCAGTTATAAAATAAAGAAGTTCTGAGGATCTAACCAATGGCATGATGACTATAGTTAATAATACATTGTATACTTGAAATTTGCTGAAAGTCTTAAGCATTCTCATCACACACACGTTTGCTATGTCTCTTCCAAATATATTTTTGCCTTTAATCTGTCTTTTAATGTTTTTCTTGATAGCCGAATGTGATGTACTAGGTAAAATGAACTGATGTAAATAAACCTTTAGTAATGGGTGATAAAGTGTTGGGGGAGGGGAAGTATGCTATAGTTGTTTTATTAGCTCTCAGTCTTTTAGCGAGCCTGTGTCCCTGGGCTGTGAACTTGACATGTGCTTCTCAGCACTCCCTCTCCCTTAGGTGGGACAGGATGGCTAGAGTAGGCTGGATTTGGGTACGTCCCTTCCTCTATGAGGAAGGCTAGACCCACCTAGAATTGGCTATTTCTCTTCCCTCAGGTCAATTAGGCTCAGATAAATTCCTACTGGGTCAGACTCCAGTTAAATACTTTCTCCTGAGGGCATACCTTGTTAAGAACAGCTGTCCTAGAAAATTTCAAAATGGTTCCTTTTCTCCTCCTGCTGGAAGCATGAGGGTAGTTTTCTCCACTATTCACTGTGAGAACCTGGTAAAACTCACAAATGTGTGGGTCCCCCCCCACTATGATTTGCCCCCCCTGGAGTTTTCCACATTGAGCCTCCAGAAATTCGTCAGTTGCAGTTCTGGTTTCTCTTTGCCAGCGCTCGTTTCCATTAAGGTTTCAGCTTGTGGATTTCTGCTCAGGTAAGTTATGATTCTCTGTATTTGACCCTCAGTCTCTCCAATTTGAGGGGGTGGGGTAAGTTTTTGCTTACTTCTCTTATGGAACTAAGAGTTGTTGATTTTTCAGGTTAGCTTTTTACTTGCTGTTAGGACAGAGTGACGATTTCCGAGCTTCTTAAATGCCTTACTGGAAACCATTAGTCCCAGCTTTTAGCTTTTGAGGTGCTTCTATGGTCTGTTACTTCATTTTTTGATAATTATAAATAAGTTAAAGTCATTAAGGGGTTCTCACTGAAAACAAAACAAAACAAAACAAAAGCAAAAGGCTAAGTCTTTAGAGTGTTTTTTTCTTTTAATTTTGAAGTTTTAAGAAATCACATTTTATGTAAAAATCCCTTTCCACGTCTCTCCACAGCCCCTGAAATCAATGCAATGCTTTGATTTTGACCATGCTAATCTTCATGCAATTTTTGATCAACATCCTGACTGCAATGGCTGTTTATAATCCCCCCAGAACAGCAAAGCACATCCACCATCTTCCCAGCTGATAACTATTCTGTGTTACCTTGGGTGTTTCCTTGAAAGTATCCCCAAACCATTGTAAACCTTGCACTTTAATATCCAGCATGACACCCTTTATTTCTTCACAACTAGTCCGGCACTATCACTGGCAAGTCTTTTATCAGTTATTATGGGTCAAAACCATTAGCCCAAAGACACAATTTATGGAAAGAGTGAGGCATGGTGATATAAAGAACACAGGTTTTAGAACACATTGAAATTAGTGTAGTATAGGAGAGCACTGAGATCAATTTCACTTACACATACTTGTATTTGTAAGTGACAAATACAAACAAATGATGCACTGGGTAGAATTAAACTTTAATAAGTGTGTATTACTCTTTTCCCACTTCAGGTGGAGTGTTTTCCTATTACACTTATCTAGCTGGGACACCGTTTCAGAAAATTTCCTGGAAACTTCCTTTCACTGTTCTGGTACGGACTCTGGAGCTAAATTCCTCAGCCTCAGATCCTGATCCTCATTTGGTTTTGTGATTTTGGTAAGTTACTAAGTTATGTGTTTCTAAATTTCGTCATCTATATAATGGCAGGGGTGTGTCAAAATTTTTTATGATAATTGAATGGGGCAAAGTAAAGAGTGTGTGATGTATTTCAGGCAAAGATCAGGAAAATGAAGAATCAGTGAGTTAAAAATACTGAGAAATGATAAGTAGAGTTGGAGCTTAGACGCAGAGCGTAGCACTGTGGAATGGAGCAGCAGATGGAACTGATGTTTGAGATTAGAATGAACTTTATAATCTAATGAAACTTACAGTTTTTAAAGTAGCATGTACTGCTTTGTGGAAGCAAAGAAAGGCCACTGAAGTTTTTTAAAGATCAGATCGAATATGTTAGTTTAGAAAGAATTTTGTAACTGAGTTCTTGAGGATGAATTTGAAAAGATCAAGAATGGAGTCAGGGAAACCAGTTGAGAGGCTAGAGGTGCTGGTGGGTGTATAAGAAGGTATTTGATTAAAAAAAAACATGGAATGTTTTTTTGTTTTATATAGGGTTTCATTAATAGTATATTCAAATAAATAGGAGCACATTATTGATACTCATAAAAATAAATAGTAACTAAGGTATCACCTCTCTGTTTAAAGCCATTTAATGTTACTTCATTTTCTGCTGCAAGTACAACAAAGAGCTTTTACATAGCTGGTACAGCCTTTCATAATTTGCTCCAATTTAGCTCTTGTATTTAACTGTAGTTTTCCTTCTGCAACCTTTATATTTAACCACCTTGTTCTACTTACAATCCTTAAATCACCATAAATTTTCAGTCCTCCTTTGCTTTTGTTATCACATGAGCCTAAAGTTAATCTCTTCTTCCTTTTCATTTTTAAAGTCTGTAAATTCCAATTTAAGCATCATCTCTTTCTTTCCTTTTTTGCTTCCTCCATCCCTTTCTCTCTCCCATTTCTCCTTTCCTTCCTTTTTAAAATTTATTTTTGTATTGATTTTTTTCATACCTACCACCCCTCTCCCCTGTTTTTCCATACCTGTCACTTCCCTTAATATAATACCTATCACAGTGTGACATGCAATCATTTGTCACTTTTGTTTATATATTAGGAGAGTCTCCCTTTTAGGGCTTTAAGTTTGCATCAGTCTGTAATTCAAAGGGTTATTAAAATAGTTTACTTATTCAACCTTGTTATTTCTCTATTTGTGAAAGTTTAAAACACGGACAATGTTAGCACTGACTCTTTTTCAGTTTCTGTTTCTTCATTTCTATGGCCTTATTATTTATCTCCTTGTGATTTGTTTTTTAATTAAAAAGAAATAATTCAAAAAAGATGAATACATATGTATGATTTCCCCCATGAGGTCCAAATGGCTATTGGGTAATCATATAATCAAGCATTTGGAAATATGTGGACTAAATACAGTGCACTGTATAGTTAAAGAAGCCTGTAAAGGCTCAAGCAATATTGTCCCAACATAAACCCATAAATCATTGCCTTCTGCATCAGTGGTGTCCTCACCTCTCAGCCTTAGAGCACTATTCATTAACAACCCCCATTGTTTTCTAAGACTTGCAAGCCCTAGCACACTGTAGTGCTTGCCTGGTGGGAAGTTGATATGCTCTGCAGAAATCTTAATCCTGAAAAATCTCTTAACACTAAACTATTGTTACTGACATTTAACTGTAAAAAGTTGGGAGACAGAGAGAGAGAGAGAGAGAGAGAGAGAGACGGAGATGATTTGAAAGAGAGAGAAAATGAGAGACAAAGAGAAAAAAATAGAAAACAAAGTTTAAAATGTTGTTTATGACATATGTCCAGCATGACTAGATTCAGAGGATGCAAATTACAAATGTGGGGGGTTGCTTTTGTCCATGTTGATGAAACTGTAAGACTGTGGACAAAGTTGCGCTTTCACCAAACAGCATTGGTGAAAGAAGCAGAGATTGTTTTTTGGAAGTTTTCATAAAACGCCTTAGATTAGGCATCCCAGCAGGATCTGAAGCTCACAGACATTAATGTCCAGACATTCCAACATTTGCTACTCAAAATTAGACAAACAACCTACTATAAGTGGAAATATTCCTCACTACAAGCTGTTGTGCATAAAAACTTTTGTCATTGGAGGTGCATTGGTTAACATGCATTCCTTCCTCAAGCCTTAGTTCAAATTCTATCTGCTCTTGAAGATCTCTGTCAGTACCCAACTAACTTTAAACTGTCTCTATTCGATTTCTTTTGCATTCAGCTCTATACATTATTTCCTAATATAAGACCTAAGAAATGTTCATTTGTTCTTCCCTAAGCAATGGACACTATAATTTTAGTATCAAATAAAGAGCCCTTTCTTATAACACCCTTAACTAAAGACTTACGGCATTAATATCAGAATAAACTTCTATAAGCACTACAAGGGACCAAACTCAGTACATGTATAAGGCAATCAAATTATTTTACCTGATTAAAAAGTAAATGTGAGATTATAAGTTAAAAAATATTAAATACATATCCTTTATGAAAAATCTCTATACTACTTATTTAAATTGGTGTTTTGATTAGATGGGTGGTAGAGTTCCTGGTAGTTTTATCCAACAATTCATTGAATTGCAGAAATTCTGTGTTATAGATTAAAAGCAGGTACATATGCTTTGACAATTATCAGACAAGAGTAGGACTAAAATAATCCAATTCATTTTAGAGTAAATTAATTAATCAAACTGTTTATTGATTGATTCGTTACTTCAGCAAATGTTTATTGAATGCCTAATCAGAAACCGTATGTTGTAGTGAAATGGCAAACAAGAAACTTTCATGTTCATTTCTTAACATGATCATCCCAAAGCAGTGTGGATGTAGGCTCTAATAGTGCCTATGGAGAAAGGTCCAAAATAGTCCTTAAATACATCTCTGGTTTTTTAAGCCTCTAAATCCTGTATCATAAAATATGGTTAAAATTTTAATTGAATTTTTAAAATCTTTGAAGTCTAGTAATTTATTACCATATGTATTGATGTTGAATGTACTTTACTAGTTTTTTCTGGGACATGGTATATCTTTTCCATCTGAAGATATGTCATCTTATATCTGGAAAGTTTTACTAAATTATATTTTTAAATAATTTTATTGTTTTGCTCTTTTGGAGAGGTCAATTATGTATATACTAGATTGTATTTGTTTGTCTCTATAATTATCCTATTAATCACTTTAATGCTTACCTTCTCCCATATCATTTTACTTTATTTTAAAATTTTTGTTCTCCCTATACTTCATTTCCAGTGATTACAGAAGCATCACTGTTTTGTGCGTTTCCAAATTTTTCTATTTTTTACTGTTTATTTTTTTCCCAGGGCTTTGATTTGTCACTTTATACATCTCTTTCTGTTACCTCAATATTTCTTCCCTGTCAGTTATTTCTAATTTGTACTCTAGCCCCATATAGGCCAATATGTTACTGCTCTTTAAAGTTTTAGTAATGGCTTTTTCAGGTTTCTTGTCTTCGCAATATTCTTCTACTAAGTATTCTTTTCTGTCCCTCCCTTCCTTCCTTCTTTCCTCCCTTCCCCACTTCCCCCTTGCCCCCTCCCTCCCTTCCTCTCTCTTTCTAGTATAATATATTAGTATAGACCTTATACCTGACTCCTTTTTAGATTATATATTCTTTGAAATAGTTGAGTATTTTCTAGGACTGGCTGTAAGACAGAAGTGTGTGTGTGTGTGTGTGTGTGTGTGTGTGTGTGTGTATGTATGTATGTATGAGGTAGGAAGAGGATGGGGGCTGTTTTTTAAGTTAGATAATGAGCATTGTTCCTATGCCCAGGAGTTTTGTTGTGTACACCTATTGTGCATTTAGCTCAGCCCCAACCCTATTACCTAAGTTATGTGGGGCTGTTCAAAATTCAGTCTTTTTTTTCTCTCAACTGTAGGAACAGATCTGTCCTATGAACCAAATATGGCCTGCCTATGGTGTTTCTCATTTAGGTCCATTTCTGCTGCATCTTAGGCCAAAATAGCATCAGAAAATCTCCTGGAGACAATACCCATATCTGTTGTAGACATAGGCTATGCCCTCACTTTTGAAAACGGTACTATTCCAGCTGTTTTCTGAGATCCTAGACCAGAAATCCTCTCTCTGCTTCCACTTCCATTTGTCTTATTTTATCTCCTCTGTTCTGGCAGCTCTGCCACCTAATTTGTGTTTTGTAGTTTTTAGCTCTCTTCATTTTCACTGAAGATGGTACTTGCAGTTTTTATTCTCCTGTATAAAATAATATCTCCCTCTGCTTATAATAGCATGGAACATGTCATATAAAGTGCTATCAAATCATGATGCAAAAACAGTGGTTTCAAACACATTTATGTTTTACACTGTGTGAAGTTTTTAGCTAACCAGGCCAAAAAAAGAATTTCTTAAATTTCTGTCCCTTGAAGTATACTAATATTAACATTCTATATAAAATACCAGTAATCAGGGTTCCCTATTATGTCTTTTACAATCTCTAAGTAACATGATGCAAAATTTTACATTCTTTATCAAGAATAATGACTTCATAATGCTCTTTTGTATTAGTATGTCTTATACCCCTCTAGATTATGAAGCTCTTTTGTTAAAAATAATATTTTACACATTTATATGCCTTAGCAGAGAGCTGGGTACATATTTGGCTTGTAAAATGTCCTTATAAATTAAAGCCCTATAAATGAATGTTAAAAAGTTAAAAGCTATTTTAACAAAATATTTGAGATGGAAGACATTTATATATTCAGAGCCTCTAGTCTATGAATCTAATCAGAATAGATAACATAGTATGTGATATTTATCACAGAAGGTGTCTAAACAATCATTATTCTCAAGATGTTTAAGGTTAAACACTATAATTTTATAGCATTTAATCTAATCTCACATATCTAAAAATTATTTTCCAAATCCCTATCCAGGTGACATTGCTCATAGCTATTAATCTCAGCCCCATTGTTCAATGACACAGTGGACATCAAGGCTTGGACAGTACTTATAAAACTAAAGATAAAACAAAGCAAAATGATATATATATATATAGATAGATAGATAGATAGATAGATAGATATATCTATCTATCTATCTATCTATATATATATATATATATATATAGTGATTTAACTTTGTTGTCTTTCCAAGATAGCTAAATTTGGGTTTCAGTAAATATCTTGGAAACCTTAGATGCTGATTGAATCACTTACACAATCTTCATTTTCAATACATTTTGGTTAAATAAATCTAATTTTGCTTATGTTTCAACATGTGATTTAAATTTCTTTAATTTAATATTTTCCTGTTTATCTGATGTATCTCTCCTCTCCACAGAATCCTTACTATATATTTCCCTTAGTTGCAAGTTATTTTTCACATTATACAAGCATAAGTATGAACTATTCAATAAAAATATAATTCATGAAATATATATAATTCATCAGTCAGCCATTTGCCAAACTAATAGCTCTGCCCTGACTAACTGCCTGAATATTGAAGCTGGTTCCAAGGATCAGATAGGTTCCAATGTCCCAGATTCATAAAAGAAGTGGAGTCCAGGTGTAGTGTGCAACCCAACTGCCAGACCCACACCCGACCTCTCCAAAGTACTGATCTGAACTTGTGATGCCTTCCAGCCCATCAGGAGACTTAATTATAGCCAAGACTTATTCCTTCCCAAATTCCTTTATTTGTCTTAGACCAAAGGAGGTCACAATTTGATTTTTTGTGACAACATGATCTCTGTTTCCTAACAGTGGCTAGCCTTCCACACAAATTGAAAGCACCTATGGAAAAAAGCAGTCAACTTTGAAAATGAAAACAATAATAAAACATTTGAATAAGTAATGTATGCACATAGTACAACATTTAAAAGAGAATAAATTTTCTTCCTTAATTTTTTTTCTCTTAATACCTCAAACACTCAGAGTATGTTACATTTTTCTTCCTGTGTATACTTCTAGAAATATTCTATGTTTACAGAAACATAATGTTTATATTCTGTCTTTTACAAAAATGGCCCCATAACATACACATTATTCTTGTTTTTTCACTATTATGTATTACTATTCTGTATATGTATGTATTGTAGAGTTTGGAAATTGGGGAGTAGAGGGAGAGTGCTCTGGAATATGACTCAGCCAGTGGAGTTGTCCTTCAGTGAAGCAACAAAAAAGGGGGAGGGGGTTGGCTCTTTATACCTCAGTGTCAATCAATCCTGAGGAGAGGGAGGAAGTAACTTTCTTGAGGAAACAACTTCAATTAGCCAAGTCCAATGAGCAATCCATTGTAGAAGAAGGGCAGCCATAAGCTATGAATATCCACATTAATAGCAACTGGAGGATGGGTGTACTGACCCACTAGAGAGAACAGGGTGGAACATTACATTACTAGACATATGTTTTACTTTAATAGTTTGATAGTTTTACTCAATGCTTGCCTCATTTGTAAGTCATTAAGGGGCAATCCAAAACTATATCAAGTTGAAGGAATTCCATAAAATAAACATGAGTCAGGAAGAGACTACAAGGTGACTTTGAATAAGGCCTTCAACAAAACCAAGATAATACACCACGATCTCATGCATAGCCCACAAAAAATGAGAACTTAACTTAGCATCCAATCCCTCTATGCCCTCCACAGAACATGTGGTTCTGCATAGCACAGGGCAGGGGACAAGTTCTCAATCAACAAAATAAGGACAAAAAACACAAAAAGCAATGAAACCTAAGATCACTGAGAACAAAGGAAAAGCGTTTGGACTATGTAAGCCAAGAAGAGAGTTCACAGTGCTGACAATGAATGCTTAATACAGGAACAGGAGTCTGAGTTAGATAAGTAAAAGTGTGTTCAAGAAATTTTTGAGGAAATGAGAGAGGGTGATGAATAAGTTGCTTGTTTTTTAAAGCTAGCTGGGATCATGTTACAAAAGCAGATTTTTTTAAATGGACTTATAAAAGGATTTATGCTCAGAAGACAGTAAGTTTAATGTAAAATGTAGATGGCCTAGGCAGAGAGATGCAGGAAGATGAAGTTGGACATGTGGGTTAGAGTCAGATTGGGAAGTCACTATAAAATAACTACAGTCCTTTCATAATCAGAACAATCGGAAATGTTATTTCAAATTGGGAACTTGCATTGATTAAAACTTGGTGATCTCTATAATGTAGGTTTTGTTTTACTGGGCTGGGAAGTCTGTTCATATGTTAATATATTAGGCTAATTCAGATTCCATAGTTTACATAATGTGTCCCGGCAGATAATTTGTACATCCACGTAATTCAGTTGTGCTCATGATATCGTATTTTTAAAACAATGTGTTAACATTTGTTATTTAAAGATAACAAGATTTTACTTTATTGGACATTATGGCTAAGAGCCAAGATGAAATATATTTTTCCATTTTTATGTCAAAGTGACAAGATACTGATTTTTTTACCTATCATTTAAAAAATAACCTATATTTTCTTCCTTTTTTACATATTAAAATGTTATTTATAAGTCTTTAAATTTTATTTAAAATAATTCTACACTGGCAAATGTATTCTTCCTTTAGACATAACCTTAGTGAGTATTTGATGAAAATTTAGTCAAATGATTGTTGAATCATTTACATCCAACCGTATTTCAAATCTCATCTTGATCTATGGGTAGAATTTGAAGACTCTGATCGCTCTTACCTCTCCAAAATTTATGAGGCTTTTAGGATAGTATGATTTCCTCATTTTCTTTTGCCTTTACTGACCCTTTATTTAATTACCTTTGCTTATTCCTACTTATCTCCACAAACTTTTATTGCTGGTGCCTCCAGGTTTCCAATCTTGAGTCTCTTCACTTTCATGTCATTTAATCTCTTGATGATCTCATCCAGCTTCATGGCATTAAAAATCATCTACCCACTGGGGAATCCCAAAATCACATCTCCTTCCTTGACCTTGCACATGAACATTAGACTTACATTTAAGCAAACACTCAATATCTCCTCATCATTTTCATCTCAAATTCCAACTCCATCCAAACACCAATTGCATCTCAAATTCACCATTTTTAAAAGTGAATTCTAATCTTGGCCCCATGACTGCAAGTTCCAAAATCTCTCCATATTAATTCATGGTTGTTCCATCTTTCTGATTGCTCAGGTCAAATTTTGGAGGCACCTAGAACACTTTCCTTGTCTTCTTTTTGACTTCCAATCCTTCCACAATATTTTATTGGCTCAGCAGTTAAAATAGTACTAGACTTTTACCTCTTCTTAATACCTCCACTACCACCATCTCAAATCACATACATCTCTCACCTGCGAAACGGCAAATGCCTTTTAAAGACTGATGTAACTCTTGGTCTTCTGTTGATTTTCATCTCAACTGCCAGAGATATCCCGTTAAAAAGCAAATTGGAGATTTTACCACCCTGCTCAAAAGACTCCAAGGTTTCTGGTATCACTCAAAATAAAATACAAAGTCTTAAAAGCCTACAAGGCCCTACATCATCTGCAATCCCAGCTACTTCACCAAGGATATCTTTTGACACTCTACCACCACTTCCTATTCCCATCATGTTGGTTTCCTTGCTGTATTTCACTGATGGTTCAAATCCTTTGCACTTGTTCCATGTTGCTGAAAGTCCCTTTTCCCAGGTAACTGTATGACCCATTTTTCTGTATTTCGTATGTCTTTATTCAAGTACTAACTTCTCACTAGAAAATTGCTCTCCTCTATCACTACCTACTCTTTTCTACTTTATTTTCCTTTATAGAAAACTGGGCTTCTAGTATACTATAAATTTTTATACTTTTTTTTTTATCTATCTCCCTTTCTGCAATATAAAATCCATGAAGTCAAGGGAGAGTTTTTTATTTTTTTATTTTTATATCTTTGCTTCTAGAACAATACATAGAATGTATTTATGCATTTACTAACATTTAATAAATAAAATTATTTGTCATAGTGCATTAGTTCTATAGTGGTGAATAATTATAAATACATTGTACAATGTCAAATGCATCTATAATTAAATGCCATGAAATAAACAAAGAGGTGCTCAAAGTTGTTTTCACAAGTATATTCATCAGGGCATTATTCATAATATTTAAGCATTTAAAACGACTTAATTTTTAAGTAGTTAAATTATTGTCCCTGTTTATAGTGAAGTACAATAAATGTATTAACATCATACTATATTTATAAGTAGTAAGAGAACATAGGAAAGTCCTTCAATTCTGTTTATGAACATGTTAATAGCTTAATTGTATGTCATCATAAACATGAACATGCATGTACGCACATATATATTTCTTTATATATATTTATATATGTATATGAAGAGAGAGAGAGAGAGAAAGGAAAGAAGGGAGGGAGTGAGGGAAGAAGGGAAAAGTTCCTCTATTATACATAATAAATGTTAAAAGTAATGATAGATAGATAACTGTAGATAACTTAAAGATATTTTATAATTTGCCTTCAGGGATTTGTACTTTATATTAAAGAAGTATATGTACTAGAAAACATGATGTTAGTTGTTTCTTCACATATTTAGTCCGTAAATAAATTTGGAAGACCATGCTACAAGTTGACTTTAAGTGTAAATTATTTTATTTAGCAATGCTTACACAGTTAGAATAAAATGTTGCAGATAATTTGAATATGTGTCAGGTTTTTGCACCTTACCAGAAGTAGTTACAGTCTTTGCTTTCCTGCTTTCTCAAGTGTGTCACACAGCTTTTACTTTTGATACCCTGAGGGCAGTTTTATGGGAAATATTGAATTTCTCTACAGGCACATCAGGTCACAGACCACTTTAGTTTTCTAGCATCATAGTGAAAATGTCCTTTCAATTTTTAATCACAAACATGGTGAAGAAAAATAATTGAGCCCAAAATTAGAAATACAATAAAGATATTGCAAAAGCAAATCCAAAGAATTGACTTTGAAATATGCAAAGATGCATTCCTTCCAAATGTTTTTTTAAAAGAGTTCTTAAAAATCTGTTTCTGCTAAAACATATTTCATTGTTTTATATGCCTGTCTTCAGACAGATTCATCATATGGTCTGCAAGTACTGCGTGACCTTTTAGTTTCTCCGATGAATACTGAGGTTAAAGGATCATTCAGGCCCTTGACAATATCAAGTTTTTCTGCATTAACATGTCCTTTTGCCCTTTAATAGTGTCACTTATTTTTACCTGGTTATCTCGTTCTCATATATGTTTTTTTTTTTTTAAACATCTTTATTGAAGTATAATTGCCTTACAATGATGTGTTAGCTTCTGCTTTATAACAAAGTGAATCAGTTATACACATACAATATGTTCCCATATCTCTTCCCTCTTGCATCTCCCTCCCTCCCACCCTCCCCATCCCACCCCTCTAGGTGGTCACAAAGCACCAAGCTGATCTCCCTGTGCTATGTGGCTGCTTCCCACTAGCTATCTATTTTACATTTGGTAGTGTATACATGTCCATGACACTCTCTTACCCTGTCACATCTCACCCCACCCCCTCCCCATATCCTCAAGTCCATTCTCTAGTAGGTCTGTGTCTTTATTCCCGTCTTGCCACTAGGTTCTTCATGGCTTTTTTTTTTTTTTTTTTCCTTAGATTCCGTATATATGTGTTAGCATACTGTATTTGTTTTTCTCTTTCTGACTTACTTCACTCTGCATGACTGACTCTAACTCCATCCACCTCATTACAAATACCTCCATTTCATTTCTTTTTATGGCTGAGTAATATTCCATTGTATATATGTGCCACATCTTCTTTATCCATTCATCTGTCGATGGACATTTAGGTTGCTTCCATGTCCTGGCTATTGTAAATAGAGCTGCAATGAACATTTTGGTACATGACTCTTTTTGACCTATGGTTTTCTCAGGGTATATGCCCAGTAGTGGGATTGCTGGGTCGTATGGTAGTTCTATTTGTAGTTTTTTAAGGAACCTCCATACTGTTCTCCATAGTGGCTGTATCAATTTACATTCCCACCAACAGTGCAAGAGTGTTCCCTTTCCTCCACACCCTCTCCAGCATTTATTGTTTCTAGATTTTTTGATGATGGCCATTCTGACCGGTGTGAGATGATATCTCATTGTAGTTTTGATTTGCATTTCTCTAATGATTAATGATGTCGAGCATTCTTTCATGTGTCTGTAGGCCATCTGTATATCTTCTTTAGAGAAATGTCTATTTAGGTCTTCGGCCCATTTTTGGATTGGGTTGTTTGTTTTTTTGTTATTGAGCTGCATGAGCTGCTTGTAAATCTTGGATATTAATCCTTTGTCAGTTGCTTCATTTGCAAATATTTTCTCCCATTCTGAGGGTTGTCTTTTGGTCTTGTTTATGGTTTCCTTTGCTGTGCAAAAGCTTTTAAGTTTCATTAGGTCCCATTTGTTTATTTGTGTTCTTATTTCCATTTCTCTGGGAGCTGGGTCAAAAAGAATCTTGCTGTGATGTATGTCATAGAGTGTTCTGCCTATGTTTTCCTCTAAGAGTTTGATAGTGTCTGGCCTTACATTTAGGTCTTTAATCCATTTTGAGTTTATTTTTGTGCATGGTGTCAGGGAGTGTTCTAATTTCATACTTTTACATGTATCTGTCCAATTTTCCCAGCACCACTTATTAAAGAGGCTGTCTTTTCTCCACTGTATATGCTTGCCTCCTTTATCAAAGATAAGGTGACCATATGTGTGTGGGTTTATCTCTGGGCTTTCTATCCTGTTCCATTGATCTATATTTCTGTTTTTGTGCCAGTACCAAACTGCCTTGATTACTGAAGCTTTGTAATATAGTCTGAAGTCAGGGAGCCTGATTCCCCCAGCTCCATTTTTCGTTCTCAAGATTGCTTTGGCTATTCGGGGTCTTTTGTGTTTCCATACAAATTGTGAAATTTTTTGTTCTAGTTCTGTGAAAAATGCCAGTGGTAGTTTGATAGGGATTGCATTGAATCTGTAGATTGCTTTGGGTAGTAGAGTCATTTTCACAATGTTGATTCTTCCAATCCAGGAACATGGTATATCTCTCCATCTATTTGTATCATCTTTAATTTCTTTCATCAGTATCCTATAATTTTCTGCATACAGGTCTTTTGTCTCCTTAGGTAGGTTTATTCCTAGATATTTTATTCTTTTTGTTGCAATGGTAAATGGGAGTGTTTTCTTAATTTCACTTTCAGATTTTTCGTCATTAGTGTATAGAAATGCAAGAGATTTCTGTGCATTAATTTTGTATCCTGCTACTTTACCAAATTCATTGATTAGCTCTAGGAGTTTTCTGGTAGCATCTTTAGGATTCTCTATGTATAGTATCATGTCATCTGCAAATAGTGACAGCTTTACCTCTTCTTTTCCGATTTGGATTCCTTTTATTTTTTGTCTTCTCTGATTGCTGTGGCTAACACTTCCAGAACTATGTTGAATAATAGAGGTGAGAGTGGGCAACCTTGTCTTGTTCCTGATCTTAGTGGAAATGGTTTCAGTTTTTCACCATTGAGGAAAATGTTGGCTGTGGGTTTGTCATATATGGCCTTTATTATGTTGAGGAAAGTTCTCTGTATGCCTACTTTCTGCAGGGCTTTTATCATAAATGGGTGTTGAATTTTGTCGAAAGCTTTCTCTGCATCTATTGAGCTGATCATATGGTTTTTCTCCTTCAATTTGTTAATATGGTGTATCACATTGATTGATTTGCGTATATTGAAGAATCCTTGCATTCCTGGGATTAAACCCCACTTGATCATGGTGTATGATCCTTTTAATGTGCTGTTGGATTCTGTTTGCTAGTAGTTTGTTGAGGATTTTTGCATCTATGTTCATCAGTGATATTGGCCTGTAGTTTTCTTTCTTTGTGACATCTTTGTCTGGTTTTGGTATCAGGGTGATGGTGGCCTCGTAGAATGAGTTTGGGAGTGTTCCTCCCTCTGCAATATTTTGGAAGAGTTTGAGAAGGATAGGTGTTAGCTCTTCTCTAAATGTTTGATAGAATTCACCTGTGAAGCCATCTGGTCCTGGGCTCTTGTTTGTTGGAAGGTTTTTAATCACAGTTTCAATTTCAGTGCTTGTGATTGGTCTGTTCATATTTTCTATTTCTTCCTGGTTCAGTCTCGGCAGTTTGTGCATTTCTAAGAATCTGTCCATTTCTTCCAGGTTGTCCATTTTATTGGCATAGAGTTGCTTGTAGTAATCTCTCATGATCGTTTGTATTTCTGCAGTGTCAGTGGTTACTTCTCCTTTTTCATTTCTAATTCTATTGATTTGAGTCTTCTCCCTTTTTCTCTTGGTGAGTCTGGCTAATGGTTTATCAATTTTGTTTATCTTCTCAAAGAACCAGCTTTTAGTTTCATTGATTTTTGCTATTGTTTCATTCATTTCTTTTTCATTTATTTCTGACCTGATCTTTATAATTTCTTTCCTTCTGCTGGCTTTGGGGTTTTTTTGTTCTTCTTTCTCTAATTGCTTTAGGTGCAAGGTTAGGTTGTTTATTCGAGATGTTTCCTGTTTCTTGATGTAGGCTTGTATTGCTATAAACTTCCCTCTTAGCACTGCTTTTGCTGCATCCCATAGGTTTTGGGTCGTCGTGTCTCCATTGTCATTTGTTTCTAGGTGTTTTTTGATTTCCCCTTTGATTTCTCCAGTGATCACTTCGTTATTAAGCAGTGTATTGTGTAGCCTCCATGTGTTTGTATTTTTTACAGATCTTTTCCTGTAATTGATATCTAGTGTCATAGCGTTGTGGTCGGAAAAGATACTTGATACGATTTCAATTTTCTTAAATTTATCAAGGCTTGATTTGTGACCCAAGATATGATCTATCCTGGAGAATGTTCCATGAGCACTTGAGAAAAATGTGTATTCTGTTGTTTTTGGGTGGAATGTTCTATAAATATCAATTAAGTCCATCTTGTTTAATGTATCATTTAAAGCTTGTGTTTCCTTATTTATTTTCATTTTGGATGATCTGTCCATTGATGAAAGTGGGGTGTTAAAGTCCCCTACTATGATTGTGTTGCTGTCAATTCCCCCTTTTATGGCTGTTAGTATTTGCCTTATGTATTGAGGTGCTCCTATGTTGGGTGCATAAATATTCACAATTGTTATACCTTCCTCTTGGATCGATCACTTGATCATTATATAGTGTCCTTCTTTGTCTCTTGTAATAGTCTTTATTTTAAAGTCTATTTTGTCTGATATGAGAATTGCTCCTCCAGCTTTCTTTTGATTTCCATTTGCATGGAATATCTTTTTCCATCCCCTCACTTTCAGTCTATATGTGTCTCTAGGTCTGAAGTGGGTCTCTTGTAGACAGCATATATATGGGTCTTGCTTTTGTATCCATTCAGCCAGTCTGTGTCTTTTGGTGGGAGCATTTAATCCATTTACATTCAAGGTAATTATCGATATGTATGTTCCTATTCCCATTTTCTTAAATGTTTTGGGTTTGTTATTGTAGGTGTTTTCCTTCTCTTGTGTTTCTTGCCTAGAGAAGTTCCCTTAGCATTTGTTGTAAAGCTGGTTTGGTGGTGCTGAACTCTCCCAGCTTTTGCTTCTCTGTAAAGGTTTTAATTTCTCCCTCACATCTGAATGAGATCCTTGCTGGGTAGAGTAATCTTGGTTGCAGGTTTTTCTCCTTCATCACTTTAACTATATCCTACCACTCCCTTCTGGCTTGCAGAGTTTCTGCTGAAAGATCAGATGTTAACCTTATGGGGATTCCCTTGTGTGTTATTTGCTCTTTTTCCCTTGCTGCCTTTAATATGTTTTCCTTATATTTAATTTTTGACAGTTTGATTAATATGTGTCTTGGCGTGTTTCTCCTTGGGTTTATCCTGTATGGGACTCTCTGTGCTTCCAGGACTTGATTAACTATTTCCTTTCCCATATTAGGGAAGTTTTCAACTATAATCTCCTCAAATATTTTCTCAGTCCCTTTCTTTTTCTCTTCTTCTTCTTGGACCCCTATAATTCGAATGTTGGTGCGTTTATTGTTGTCCCAGAGGTCTCTGAGACTGTCCTCAGTTCTTTTCATTCTTTTTTCTTTATCCTGCTCTGTAGTAGTTATTTCCACCATTTTATCTTCCAGGTCACTTATCCTTTCTTCTGCCTCAGTTATTCTGCTATTGATCCCATCTAGAGTATTTTAATTTCATTTATTGTGTTTTTCATCATTGCTTGGTTCCTCTTTAGTTCTTCTACGTCCTTGTTAAATGTTTCTTGCATTTTGTCTATTCTATTTCCAAGATTTTGGATCATCCTTACTATCATTATTCTGAAATCTTTTTCAGGTAGACTACCTATTTCCTCTTCATTTGTTAAATCTGGAGTGTTTTGACCCAGCTCCTTCATCTGCTATGTGTTTTTCTGTCATCTCATTTTGCTTATCTTACTGTGTTTGGGGTCTCCTTTTCACAGGCTGCAGGTTCGTAGTTCCTGTTGTTTTTTGTATCTGTCCCCAGTGGCTAAGGTTGGTTCAGTGGGTTGTGTAGGCTTCCTGGTGGAGGGAACTACTGCCTGAGTTCTGGTGGATGAGGCTGGATCTTGTCTTTCTGGTGGGCACATCCACGTCTGGTGGTGTATTTTGGGGTGTCTGTGGCCTTATTATGATTTTAGGCAGCCTCTCTGCTAATGGATGGGGCTGTGTTCCTGTCTTGCTAGTTGTTTGGCATAGGGTGTCCAGCACTGTAGCTTGCTGGTCGTTGAGTGAAGCTGGGTCTTGATGTTGAGAGGGAGATCTCTGAGAGATTTTCGCCGTTTGGTATTACGTGGAGCTGGGAGGTCTCTTGTGGACCAGTGTCCTGAAGTTGGCTCTCCCACCTCAGAGGCACGGCCCTGATGCCTGGCTGGAGCACCAAGAGCCTTTCGTCCACACGGCTCAGAGTAAAAGGGAGAAAAAATAGAAAGAAAGAAAGAAGGAGGCTATAATATAGTGAAGTAAAATCAAGCTATTATAAAGCAGAGCTATACAGACAAAATCTCACCCAGAAGCGTATACATATACACTCACAAAAAAAAGGAAAAGGGGAAAAATTAATATATCCTGCTCCCAAAGTCCACCTCCTGAATTTGGGATGATTCGTTGTCTATTCAGGTATTCAACAGATGCAGGCACATCAAGTTGTTTGTGGAGTTTTAATCCGCTGCTTCTGAGGCTGCTGGGAGAGATTTCCCCTTCTCTTCTCTGTTCGCACACCTCCTGGGGATCAGCTTTGGATTTGGACCCGCCTCTGCGTGTAGGTCACCTGAGGGCGTCTGTTCCCCGCCCAGACAGGACAGGGCTAAAGGAGCAGCTGCTTCAGGGGCTCTGGCTCACCCAGGCCACGGGGAGGGAGGTGTACAGAGGAGGCGGGGCGAGCCTGCGGCGTCAGAGGCCGGTGTGATGTTGCAGCAGCCTGAGGTGCGCCGTGTGTTCTCCCGGGGAACTTGTCCCCAGATCACGGGAGCCTGGTGGTGGCGGGCTGTACCAGCTCCCGGGAGGGGCGGTGTGGAGAGTGACCTGTGCTCACCCACAGGCTTTTTGGAGGTGGCAGCAGCAGCCCCAGCGTCTCACGCCCGTCTCTGTGGCCCGCGCTGATCGCTGCGGCTCACGCCAGTCTGTGGAGCTTGTTTAGGCGGCGCTCTGAATCCCCTCTCCCTGCGCGCCATGAAACAAAGAGGCAAGAAAAAGTCTCTTGCCTCTTCGGCAGCTGCAGACTTTTTCCCGGACTCCCTACCAGCCAGCTGTGGTGCGCTAACCCCTTCAGGCTGTGTTCACGCCGCCAGCCCCAGTCCTCTCCCTGCGATCCAACCGAAGCTGAGCCTCAGCTCCCAGCCCCGCCCGCCCCGGCGGGTGAGGAGACAAGCCTCTCTTGGGCTGCTGAGTGCTCCTTGGCGCCAAGCCTCTGTGCGGGAATCTCTCCGCTTTTTCCTCTGCGCCCCTGTTGCTGTGGGATCCGTGCTGTTAGCCGCGGCTCGGGCCCGTCTCTGGAGCTCGTTTAGGCGGCGCTCTGAATCCCCTCTCCTCGTGCACCAGGAAACAAAGAGGGAAGAAAAAGTCTCTTGCCTCTTCGGCAGCTGCAGACTTTTTCCCGGACTCCCTCTTGGCTAGCTGTGGTGCACTAACCCCTTCAGGTTGTGTTCACGCCAACAACCCCAGTCTTCTCCCTGCGATCCGACCGAAGCCCAAGCCTCAGTTCCCAGCCCTGCCCGCCCCGGCGGGGGAGCAGACAAGCCTCTCGGGCTGGTGAGTGCTGCTCGGCGCCGAGCCTCCGTGCGGGAACCTCTCCGCTTTGCCCTCCGCACCCCTGTGGCTGCGCTCTCCTCCGTGGCTCCGAAGCTTCCCCCCTCTGCCACCCGCAGTCTCTGCCCGCGAAGGGGCTTCCTAGTGCGTGGAAATCTTTCCTCCTTCACAGCTCCCTCCCACTGGTGCAGGTGCCGTCCCTATTCTTTTGTCTCTGATATTTCTTTTTTCTTTTGCCCTACCCAAGTACGGGGGGAGTTTCTTGCCTGTTTAGAGGTCGGACGTTTTCTGTCAGCGCTCAGTGGGTGTTCTGTAGGAGCAGTTCCACGAGTAGATGTATTTCTACTGTATCTGTGGGAAGGAAGGTGATCTCCGCGTCTTACTCTTCCGCCATCTTCTCTCCTCCCCCCTCATATATGTTTTAAGTATTATATGCTGTTTTATTTCTGACTCACTTTCACATATTCTCTCATGTCATTTTTTATACTTCTGAGGGTTTTTTTGTTTTTGTTGAAGTGTTTTTGTTTTTGTATTTTAACTACAGATAAATATTTCACCTTTATAAAACAATACTTTGCAGACAATTTTCTGCCACAGGGAACAACAGAAGTCCATATGTCTCTATAAAAGAAGTACTATTTTTTTTTTTTTTATAAATCTGATTCGTTTTTTTTAAAATTAATTAATTAATTTATTTTTGGCTGTGTTGGGTCTTCGTTTCTGTGTGAGGGCTCTCTCTAGTTGCGCAAGCGGGGGCCACTCTTCATCGCGGTGCGCGGGCCTCTCACTGTCGCGGCCTCTCTTGTTGCAGAGCACAGGCTCCAGACGCGCAGGCTCAGTATTTGTGGCTCACGGGCTTTGTTGCTCCGTGGCATGTGGGATCTTCCCAGACCAGGGGTCGAACCCATGTCCCCGGCATTGGCAGGCAGACTCTCAACCACTGCGCCACCAGGGAAGCCCAGAAGTACTGTTTTAAGAGGGAAGATAGAGAAAAACATTTTCCCCAAAAAGGAGTTCAACTTAGTTTAAAGACTTCCTCCTCCTCATTAAATTTTATTACACCCTGGGAGCCTATGATCTCATATAATTCCCATTAACCAAGATGATGATCTAAAGGTGACAGGCCAGGAAACCTGCAGGAAGTCATGAAGAACACGATTGAGTAATCTCACCTTCATGTAGTAAATGATAAGGTTACCAAGGAATCCAAATATGAAGGAAAGGTCAATATAAAGTTCAAATCCAATTTCTTCTAATTTTATAAAATAAATCACTCTAAAATCTCTTTGGAATATTGAGACTGAAAAATATGGTCAACTGCAACCAAGTCTGAATTTCCATAAACAAAGTCAAAGGAAGAATTGAACATTATGTAATGTCTTATTCTATGATCTGGAGAATTTTATTTTCCTTCAGGTTTTTATAAACTTGGCCTACTTAACCTCAGCTATTGCATCCTTTTATATAAACTAAATCATGAAAATTGTAATAGTAAATGCCATACATGAACAGATAAACAGAGAAGCATAAGACCATTTATGAGTTACATGACATATTAAATCTTCTTTAAAGTATTTATCATATGTAATAAAGTTCAGAGATACATGTACATCTAGAACAATTTTGCTTATCACATATAACAAAGTAAATAGTGATTAAAGGTATAATACTCCCCTAAAAAAGACACCATAAAAGATAATATTGAAGGAGAAAAAAAGAAACTAAGTAAAAATCTTAATTCAATCAGGCAATTTTAAAAATAGACTTGTGAAATTCAGTGATATTACTGTTACTTTCCTAAAATTGCTGACTACTGTTTCAGAATCTATTTGTTTAGATATCTCTCATATTATATACATTTCAAATGGCATTGGTTCAAATAAGTGATTATTAATGTTTTGTTGGTTGGTACTTCACTTTATGAAGTCTCGTCTTTTAATAAATTTTTATCAATATCCATCCTTTGAAAGGCACTGAGAAAAGGAAATACAAGTATACCTCATTTTATTGTACTTCACTTTATTGCCCTTAGAAGATTTTACAAATTGGAGACTTGTGGCAACCTTGTGTCAAGCAAGTTTCTTGACACAATTTTTCCAACAGTGTTTGGTCACTTCATGTCTCTGTGTCACATTTTGGTAATGCTTGTAATATTTCACACTGTTTCATTACTATTATATTTATTATTGGTGATCTGTGATCAGTGAGTGATCTTTGATGTTACTTACTACTATGACCCACTGATGGCTCAGATGATGGTTAGCATATTTTAGCAAAAAATATTTTTAATTGAGTCATGCACATTGTTTTTTAGACATAATGCCACTGCACACTTAACAGACCGTGCTGTAGTGTAAACATAACTTTCATATGCACTGGGAAACCAAAAAATCCATGTGACTTGCTTTGTTGCAATATTCACTTTATTGTGGTGGTCTGGAATTACCTCAAAATATCTCCAAGGTATGCCTGTAGTGAATAAGACAAGGAACATGCCTGCTATCAAGAAACTTGCTTCTTTTGCAGGAGATAATAACACAAGATGAATTACAACAATGCATGGGGGAAAGAGCCATATAGGAGTAAGAGATAAACTGTTTTGGATGTTAGTGAAGGTAGAAATTATTTCCTCTTAAAAATATGATTTATGGCATTCTTTCTGCATGACTAAGAACCAAACAGAAAACATAAAATGCTATCATAATCATAACTTGTTTGATATATCTTGGTGTTTTAGTGTGCTTTATGCATTTATTCTGTACTATAGCCCTAAATGACTCAGTACAATTTTGTCTGAGTTGAATGTCTAAATTAAAAATAACAATAATAAAGAGAAATAGAAGAGAGAGATTGAGGTACACACTTCCAGTTGCAAAATAAATGAGTCACAGGTATGAAATGTACAGTGCAGGGAATATAGTCAGTAATTATGTAATGTCTCTGTATGGTGACAAATTGTAACTAGACTTATTGTGATAATTTTGAAATGTGTAGAAATATTGAATCACTGTGTAGTTTAAAGGGAACTAGCATAGTGTCATAGGTCAATCATAATTCAAAAACAAACAAACACACTAACTCATAGAAAAGGGATTAGATTTGTGGTTACCAAAGGTGGGGGACTAGGTGAAGGGAGAGGGAATTGGATGAAGGCA
This sequence comes from Balaenoptera physalus, assembly GCF_965194825.1. NCBI lineage: Eukaryota > Metazoa > Chordata > Mammalia > Artiodactyla > Balaenopteridae > Balaenoptera > Balaenoptera physalus. The sequence goes on along the minus strand of NC_138883.1, from coordinate 56,001,443 downwards.
GTCAAAAGGTACAAACTTCCAGTTATAAAATAAATTAGTACTAGGGATGTAATGTACAACATGATAAATATAATTAATGTTGCTATCGATATATGTTATATATAAAAGTTAAGAGAGCAAATTCTAAGAGTTCTCATCATAAGGAAAAACAACTTTTTTCTATTTCTTTAATTTTAAATCTTTTTGAAATGATGAACATTCACTAAACTTATTGTGGTAATCATTTCATGAGGTATATAAGTCAAATGATTTTGCTCTACACCTTAAACTTATTTATTGCTGTATGTCAAGTATATCTCAATAAAAGTGGAAGGAAAAATAACAATAATAATAAAGTTACTATTAGGCAATAGCCACTAAAATATGAGGTACCCCTGAAAATATGAGATACACCTGTAAATATAGTTTACATAATTCACTACATATTTAAAGGCTGGTTTCTCAAAGTAGTTTCTTTGAATAAAGTTTATGATGTGTTTTAGAGTAAGTCTGCCTGTTCTATAGGAAAATATAGATTCAAATACTTTGGTTATCTTTTTATTTTTAATGTTAATTTTATGTCAAATTTTATAGTATTATGTAATTTATTTTGTGACTTTTTTACTCATTTAACCTTTAAAATTGAGATATAATTGGCATATAATATCATAGTACTTTCAAATGTATAACATATCACTCAATATTTCTACATGTTGTGAGATGATCATCACAATTAGTCTAGTTAACATCCATTACCACACATGGTTACAGAATTTGTTTTCTTGTGATGAGAACTTTTTAAGATGCACCTCTCTTAGCAACTTTCAAATATACAATATAATATTATTAACTGTAGTCATCATGCTATACATGATGTACATTCCCAGGACTTATGGATTTTATAACTGGAAGCTTGTACCTTTTGAGCACATTTACCCATTTTGCCCACCCCCAACCCCTGCCTCTGGCAATCACCAATCTGTTCTCTGTATCTATGTTTGTTTTTTGTTTTTTGTTTAGTTATTTTAGATTCCACATATAAGTGAAATCATACAGTATTTGTCTTTCTCTGTCTAACTTATTTCACTTATAATAATGTCCTCAAGTTCCATCCATGTTGTCACAAATAGTGAATTTCCTTCTTTTACATAGCTAAATAATATTCCATTGTATTCATATGTCACATTTTCTTTATCCATTCATGCATTAGTGGGCACTTAGGTTGCTTCCATGTCTTAGCTATTGTAAAAATGCTGCAGTAAACATGGGTACGCGTATATCTTTTCAAAGTGTTTCATATCCTTTGGATAAATACACAGAAGTGGAATTGCTGGATCATATGATAGCTCTTTTTAAAATTTTTTTGAGAAATCTACATTCTGTTTTCCATACCTGCTCTACCAATTTACATTCCTGACTGTACACAAGGGTTTTCTGTTCTTCTTATTCTCATCAACAATTGTTATTTCTTGTCTTTTTGATAACAGCCATTCTGACAAGTGTGAGGTGAAAGATGATATCTCATTGTGGCATTCATTTGTATTTTCCTGATGATTAGTGATGTTGAGCACCTTTTCATGTACCTCTTGGCCATCTATTGAGATCCTCTGCCCATTTTTTAATGGATTGTGTTTTGTTTTGTTTTTCTAATAAGATGTATGAGTTTTTTATCTATTTTAAGTATTAACTCCTTATCAGATATATGATTTGAAAATATTTTCTCCCATTCAGTAGGTTATCTTTCCATTTGTTGATGGTTTCTTGTGCTGTGCAGAAGCTTTTTAGTTTGATATAGTCCCACTTGTTGTTGTTTTTTCTCTTTTGTTACCTTTTCTCTTGATGTCAAATCCAAAAAAAAAAAAAAAATCACCAAGACTGATGTCACGGAGCTTACCACCTATATTTTTTTCTAGGAGTGTTAGAGTTTCATATCTTATTTTCAAGTCTAGAATCCATTTTGAGTTAATTTTTGTATATGGTCTAAGATAGTGGTCCAATTCATTCTTTTGCATGTGGCTGTCGAGTTTTCCCAACACCATTTATTGAAGAGACTCCCCTTTCCTCCTTGTATATTCTTGGCTCCTTTGTCAAATATTAATTGATATAATTAATTAATACATGCATTTATTTCTGGACATTCTATTCTGTTCCATTGATCTATATGTCTGTTTTTACACCAATACCATACAGTTTTGCTTACTATATATAGCCATGTAATACAGTTTGAAATCAGTGAGTGAGATGCCTACAGCTTGTACTACTTTGTCTAGATTAATTTAGCTGCTTAGAGTCTTTTGTGGTTCTACAAATTTGGATTATTTGTCCTATTTTAGTGAAAAACTGCCATTGAAATTTTCATAGGGATTGCATTGAATCTGTAAATTGTTTTGGGTAGTATGGATATCTTAACCATATTAATTCTTCCAATCTATGAACATGGAATATCTTTCCATTTATCAGTATCTTCCTTAATTTCTTTTATCAGTGTCTCACAGTTTTCAGAGTATAGGTCTTTCACTTTCTTGGTTAAATTTATTCCTAAATATTTTAATATTTTTGATGCAATTGTAAGTGGAATTGTTTTCTTAATTTCTCTTTCTGATAGTTAATTATTAGTGTATAGAAATACAACAGATTTTTGTATATTGATTTTGTATCCTGCAACTCTGAATATATTTATTAATTCTAACAGTTCTTTGGTTGAGTCTTTAGGATTATCTCTTTATAATATCATATTATCTGCAAATAGAGACATTTTTACTTCTTCTTTCCAATTTGGATGACTTTATTTCTTCTTCTTGCCTAATTGCTCTGGCTAGGACCTACAATACTATGTTGAATAAAAGTGGTGAGAGTGGGCATCCTTGTCTTATTCCTGATCTTAGAGGAAAAGCTTTCAGCTTTTCACCACTGAGTATAATTTTCATTGTGGGTTTGTCATAAAAGGACTTTATTATATTGAGATATGTTCCCTCTATATGCACTCTGTTGAGAGTTTTCATCATAATGAATATTGAAATTTTTCAAATGCTTTTTCTGCATCTATTGACATAATCATATGATTTTTATCATTCATTCTGTTAATGTGGTATATCACCCTTTTTGATTTGCAGATGTTGAACCATCCTTGCACCCAGGAATAACTTTCACTCAATCATGGTGTATGATTACTTGTAATGTACTGTTGAATTCAGTTCGCTAATATTTGTTGAGGATTTTTGCATCAATAGGTATATTGACCTATAACATTTCTTTTCTTGCAGTGCCCTTGTCTGGTTTTGGTATCAGGGTAATGCTAGCCTTGTAAAATGAATTTGGAAGTGTTCCCTTCTCTAATTTTTAGAAGACTTTGAGAAGGATTGTATTATTTTTTTCTTAAAACTTTTGGTAGAATTGACCAGTGAAGTCAAGAGGTCCTGGACTTTCATTTGTTAGGAAGTTTTTTGATTACTGTTTCAACCTCCTTATTAGTCATGGGTCTGTTCAATAGTCTTGGTAGGCTGTGTGTTTCTAGGAATTTATCCATTTCTTCTATGTTGTCCAATTTGTGACCATATAATTTTTCACTGTAGTTTCCTATGATCCTTTCTATTTCTGTGGTATCAACTGTAACATCTACTTTTTCATTTCTGGTTTTGAGTCCTCCCCTTTTTTTTCATGTCAAGTCTAGCTAAAAGTTTATCTACTTTGTTTATGTTTTCAAAAAGTAACTCTTAGTTTCATTGATTTTTTTTTTTTAAAAGAAATTCACGTACTTTTATTTATTTATTTATTTATTTATTTATTTATTTATGACTGTGTTGAGTCTTTGTTTCTGTGTGAGGGCTTTCTCCAGTTGCGGCAAGTGGGGACCACTCTTCATCGCGGTGCACGGGCCTCTCACCATTGCGGCCTCTCTTGTTGCAGAGCACAGGCTCCAGACGCGCAGGCTCAGTAATTGTGGCTCACGGGCCCAGTTGCTCCGTGGCATGTGGGATCTTCCCAGACCAGGGCTCGAACCCGTGTCCCCTGCATTGGCAGGCAGATTCTCAACCACTGCGCCACCAGGGAAGCCCACATTGATCTTTTTTATTGTATTTTTAATCTCTATTTATTACCACTCTGATCTTTATTTCTTCCCTTCTATTAACTTTCAACTTTCTTCTTCTTTCCTAGTTCTTTGAAGTTTAGAGTTAGGTTGTTTTTTAAGATATTTGTTGTTTCTTAATGTTAACTTTTTATTCTAACTTTTTGTTGCATATTGTTTACTTATTGATTGAGACTAAACTGCTGTGACCAACGGACTATGTGTGTATTCTAGAATTACATTTCCCAGAATCCCTTTCTCTCTACTTTCAGTTAGAATTGACCTAAAGAGGAATTTACATGAGAGTTGAAAGGCAGAAGTTGAGCAGTGGTTATTCCTCTTTAAAGAACATTGCAGTCACATAAAGTGATGCAGTGACAGACAGATGCAGAGACAGGTGCATTTCATCTAGGACCTTAGTCTTCTCTTCTCTGTGTATTTTTCTTTCTGCCTACCAGGGGCTTGTTGAACAATTGCCACTGGCCCACAAGTAAACTGTTGACTGTATACAGACAGAGGCAGAATCTACACAGTGGCAATAGCTTCCTGTAGACTTCCTCATCCACATCACGTTTTGGAATCTGGACGGGCTTGCCACGTCAAAGTGACCACTTGACAAATCCTCTGATTCTCCTCTCTTATGTGGACCTTTACTTCCCCATTTCCTTTCCCAAGTGTATAAATTCTAATTCCCATAATAACTTTGTCCCATAATATACTAAGTTTGCTTTCCTGAATGAATCCCAACTGATATACAACTAACAATTTTCTACAACAAATATTTGCTTTGCCACATAGGTTTTAATAACTAGAAAATCACATAGCTGTCACAATAGAATGCACTAAAAAAACAGGTTACTGAATGTTACATTTTAGGTACTTTATTTTTAAGTGGGAAATATGGGGAAAGTGGTAGGATTATTTTAAGTTAATAAAAAAATAGAATTATCAGTAGTGACTAAACCATAAATTCCATACTCTTTTTGCTTTCTATAAACATAATTAAATGTAGATTTGAAGTTACTAAGAAATTAAATGTTAGTGAAAATTTTCTTGAATAGTGAACAACAAAATACAAACTTAATAGACTTATCTTGAGGTAACATGCTTTAAGATATCATAGTCAGTAATATGTCCTTATTTAACTTCTCATCTTTCTGTACCCCATAATCCTTTACTTATAATAAGTGTAAGAATTGCCATCTGACATATAACAAAATACCCTGAACTGTAAAATATTAGAGTGACGCTATCTAGAATTGAAAGAAAAATATATAAGAAATTCCTGAAAAAAATTTTAGATTTTTATACTTATCTAAACTAAAATATGAAGTTAAATATCATTCTACACATTCTGCCATTTTGAATAATTCTCCACATATCATTCCCTTACTTTAAATAATAGAATTTTTCTAATGTTTTAGGGATAATTTGATACTTATTTGATACTTATACTTATTTAATTTGATACTGTGTGGGAAAGAAAGCATAATAAATGGCCTGTGACATTTTCCTTCCCTACTTGGAGGTGCCTAAAGTGATGAGTGGCGTTGGAAATGCCCAAGAGAATGAATGATCTCCCTCCAAACTTATTATATACACTTTAATAACATTTAATAATGTAAAGACATTAGGAGTCTTTGCCTTAAAACTTTCTTCTTAGCAAGGTATTTTAGGCTGTTCAAATTAATTAATGTAAATAAACCTGGAGTTTATATTTTGGGACATGGTTGAATGAAGAGTGAATATTATTTACACATTCCTTTTCCATATGTGTGACTCACAGATAAAACTAAGAAGCCATAAAGCAACTTTGGAGGTCAGTGTTCAGCACACATTGTTAGGCACTCATCTGTTACTCTGAAACCAAAATACATCCCAGAACAGAGAAAGAGATAACATGGAAGCTGCATATGACAGAATGAGAGCCCACTCAGTAAAACACGCTATGTTTGTGTCTATGTCTTGCTTGTAGATTTTTAGTTATTTGCAGTGTTTGCTAAAACCTATGATTTGTGTGAGCCTGCTTTGATAATTCGATCATTTCTATATGCATATATTGAATAGTTTCAACTCTCAAAAAGTAATAAGGCATAACTAAAATGAGGTACTGTTAACCTCTAGCAGATAATCCAAAATTTTTGAAAATGATGCCCACTTTGGGTTTCCTGTGTTGAAAAACATCTGTTGAAGACTTAGGGAAACATTGCATTGAGAAACACTGACAGGCATAGTGTATTTATGATTTTCTGGAACATAAATCAGTGATTAAGTCCAAGCCAGTTGCTTACAATCCAGGGTTTGAATCACATCTATGTTATGACATTTTCTGCTCTATTTTCTTTACAAACATCATCATGCTTTGGGTTTTGTTTTTACCATTCTTTTACTTTGCCTCTTTATTTTCATCTTCACCTAAGTATTTTTTCTATCTTCTTTATCATCCCTCTATTGGTATGGAAACTGTAGATTAAATTTCTCATCTGTAAGAATTCCTCCTTAATTTCTGTCTCTTTTTTCTCTCAGATTATGTATAAATATGTACCTATCTACAATTTATAGTGTATATGTAATATATATTTTATAAAATATATAACTCTATATGTATGTTATACATATAGATACATAGCTATTTGAGAGGGGATTGGAGACATTGTGCTTCTCTGCTCCTAACTACTTCAGTGTGAATTTCTTAAGAACAAGGATATTCTCTTATATAAACATAGTACAAACAAGCATCAAAATTAGGATGTTTAACATTAATAAAATACTATTACATAGTTCAAAATTCATATTGAAATATTGTCATTTGTCTTAATAATGTTCTATTAACTTTTTCCCAGTCCAGGATGTAATCCAGGATCAAAAATTACCTTTACTTTTCATGTTCCTTTATTTAATTTAATCTGGAAAAATTACTAAAACTTTCTTTGTCTTTCTTTAACATTTTTGAAAAGTATACAGGCCAGTTATTCTGTGGGCTTTCACTCAATTTGAGTTTGTCAGATCATTCCTTATAATTAGATTCAGCTTACAAATTTTCAGTAGAAATATCAGAAAAGTGATGTTATGTCCTTGGTATATCATATCAGGAGCCAGATGTTGGTCTGCTCTCATATCAGTGATCTTAACTTTACCACTGACTTACAAGTCTGTCCACCAGGTTTATTTATGTTAAAGTTACTATTTTTCTCTTTGTAATGAATAAACAATTTGCAATGAGATACTTTGAGACTAGTTAAATGTATGCTTGCTCATCAAATTTTACTTACTGCTTTTAGAAACCATTGAGTTCCTGACTTCACTGTTCCTTCAACATTTATTAGTTGACATAATCAACATTCATGGAAGAGCTTTCCTTTCGTCCTTATTTATTTTTTAATTTATTTATTTTTCATTCATTCATTCATGTATATCATGAACTCATGTTTTCAATAAATTACTATTATATTATTATATATTTAATCTTCAAATTGCTATATATTTGTCTTCAAATTTTAATCTATAGTACACCTTAAAAGGATCAAATAAAATCTACAGTTAATCAGTATACCTATCCTCACTCTTAATTTTGACAAGAATCTTATTATCAACTAGACATTATGCTCCCCAAACATATTATTGATATTTAAAGTTTTTGTTCTATTCTGTCAGTAGACACATGAAATTGTTTATTATTATTATTAAGCAATAATTTACTAAAATGATTTATTAATATTTTGGCTCCATGATTTCCCTCTGGGTTCTATTTTCTTTAATAATGAAATTTATTCTTTAAAATTTCACTTAGGGAGGGACTGAGGGTGTTATGATCTTAATCTTTTTTTTTTCCCCTCACACATGATATATGACTTGCCTGATTTATAAAATTTAGAACGATAGACATTCTTATCCAGTATTTTAACCTATTACTTTATCATTCTTTTTGTTGATCTTAGTAAAAATTTCTATGTCAATCAAAATGTCATTTTTTTGGTAGGAAATTTATCCTTTATCTGTGGAAGTTTTCAAGATTTCATTATAAATCTTGATGGTCTAGAGATTAAGTATAGTGTTTAATTATTAAGTATTGTGTTAACTTATTATGTCCATCATTATGATGTCCAAATTGCACTATATTGCATTTATTTTCAATCTTAAGCTATGAATGCCACTTAAATGGGCCAAATGAAATCTATAATTAATCAGAATGCCTATCCTCACTCTTACTGTTTATATTTAAAGCTGTGTACTCAGGTCTTTAATCTCCATTGTTTCCTCAGTTTTAGAAAATTCTCAAATATGTCTTTAAACATTGGTTTTCCTCCATTCTCACATTTCCTTCAACTGCATTTTCCTTAGATTACTGCTATGGATTCTCCAAATATCTTCTATCTGTCTTCAAGGCTATCCACATGTTTTAAAAATCCTTTTATTTCTACTTTCTAAATCATTTACATGTCCTCTTAATTTTCTAAGTTACTTCACTTTTTAAAAATCTTGTTTCATTTTATTTTATTTTTTCATTGTGGTATGAACATTAACAAGAGATCTAAATTAACAAATTTTAAGGGCATAGCACAGTATTTTAAAATTTCTTTCCATCGTAATTGAGGAATAATTGACAAATATATATTTATTTAAAGTATATATATAACATGATTTGATGTACATATACATTGTGGAATTATTATTAAGATCAAGATAATTAACATGACCATCACCTCACATAGTTAACTCTTGTGTTGGTTGGGGTGCTGTAAGAACATTTAAGATATACTCTCAGCAGCTTTCAAGAACACAAAACTGTATTATTAACTGTAGCAACTATGTATTACATTAGATCCTCAGTACATAGTCATAACTGAAATTCTGTACACTTTAACCTACATTTCTCCATTTCTCTCTCCCCCACCCCAGCTCCTGGCAACAATCATTCTATTATCTCTTTCTGTGATATTGGCTTTTTTTTTTTTTTTTTTTTTTCAGATTCTATGTACAAGTAATACCACACAGAATTTGTCTTTCTCTTTCTGGATTATTTCACTTAGCAGAATGCCCTCCTGTTTCATCCATGGTGTTTCAAATGGCAGAATTTCTTTCTTTATCTGGCTGAATAAATTTCCATTATGTATATTTTTATATCATATACATAATATACAAATATTTGTATACTATATATATATGTGAGATTTCATATACACACACACACACACAAACATATATACTACATTTTCTTTATCCATTCTTGCATTGATGACTCTCGGGCTGTTTTCATATCTTGGCTATTGTAAACAATGCTGCAATGAACATGGGGGTGCAGTTTTCTCTTTGAGATAGTGATTTCATTTCTTTCAGATATATACCCAGAAGTTGAATTGCTGGGTCATATGGTAGTTCTATTTTTAATTTTTTGAGGTACAGTCATTATGGAAAACAGTATGGTGGTTCCAAAATATAGTATCGTTAGCTATAGGTACAATGCTGTGCAGCAGATCTAGAACTTATTCATCTTGCATAACTGAAACTTTATACTCATTGAACAGCAACTTCTCATTTCCCTCTTGTATCTAGTTGATTTTATCCTATTTCACTTTTATATTAATGACTGTATTTAAAATTTTCATATCTACTTGAATATTATTTTTTCATTTTTGACTTAATTGGTTTGATGATTCCTTTTATATTATTTATCTCTGTAAACATACTAAAATAGTTATTTTTAATTTACTGTCTGAAAATTCCTCTTTTGAATTTTGGATTTTGCTAGCTAACCTTCTTAGTATTAGATTTTATCATGTAGTTTGGAGTTTTTATTTCTAAGTTCATTTTACATAGAATCTCTCTCTTTCTCTCTCTGCCTTCCATCATTCTTTCCATCTCCCTTCCCTTCCCTTCCCATCCCTTCCCATCCCTTCCCATCCCTTCCCATCCCTTCCCTTCCCTTCCCTTCCCTTCCTTTCCTTTCCTTTCGTTTCCATCAACTATCTCCCCTTTCTGTTTTATCTCTCCCTGATTACTTGTTTTGTAGCTACCTCAGTAGGCTCATATCGTACTCCAAAAATGTATCTCAGATAGTGTTTCTGAGTGACTGCCAGATACTGGGAATATGGCAGATTCAAAAGCATGTTAACTCAGGTTCTGGTAGTAAGACTTGCCTCCCACCTTCCTGCTCTTCTCAGCTGTACTTCACAGTGGGTTTGGATTATACCTCACCCAAATCCCTGGCTTCAGTCTGTAAACATGGCTCTGGAGCTCAGTTTCAGAACTGAGGAACTCAGAGGAGTTCTTTTGGCACCTCCATATGACCACCTGTCATGATCTTGAATCCCACATACATATAGTCTCAACCAGGCTTACTGTTTTGTGAGGGCATGCTGTTTCTGGTACATGAAGATGTTTTCTTTAAGCTTTGCTGTCTTTTAATTTTTGTCTTTTAGTCTATATGTCTAGAGTAGGAAGATTTTTTTGAATTGAGACAAGAACTCACTTGTACCATTCTGATCCATAAGTCCTTATTTGGTCTTCACAAGACATATTTCAGTTAGTTATTATAAATTGTATAATGGGATAATTGAAGTCCAGAAATCTTAAATCACTAGATATTAAGTAGTGGATCTGGAATTTGAACTGAGATAATTTCAGATTCCAAAACCCATTTTCTTTCTAATCTACCAAACTTACCCTCTTAGAAACTAAACAAATGCATTTCTATTCCCTCTTTGCAAGTAAAGCCATAGGGTAGGTATTTGATGTCAAAACTGAAATTTTTACTCAAATGTTACTTTTAAGTCTCCAATTATCACATACCTGTCTTTTAATTCCTGGGGATAACCAGGAAAATCCCTGCTGATAATAAGAGTTCAGACATTTCATACGCAACCACAAATGCTACCACACAACAGTGCTATCCATAGGGAGCACTACAGCAAATTTTTTTTTTTTTGTGAGGAATACATTCCATAGTCTATTCATTAATAGATTATGTATACTTAAAACATTAACTTTCCTTGAAAATCTATTATTAAGTCATATTTATGTATGGGTATGTTTCTACATATATCTTCAATTAGATAGGAAATTATGGAGTTAAAGGAGGACAAAAAAGTAAAATATCCAAACAACTTTCAGTTTCGTCTTAACCCAGTAGTACTGAAGTTCTAAAAATAACATGATACTATGAAAAAACCAGTAATATAAATTGTAGATAAAAATGTAAAGCATTGTAATCAAACAGATATTAGAATTTAAATCCCTTTAAGATTTTATCCTGAAAATGTGGAAAATCTGAGAATTCATATTAGAAGGAACAGACTTCGTTCACTATAGAAAGCATTTTTTTTTATATTACTGAATATAGTTTAATTAAGCCAGACCAGTTTTCTTTTTTTTTAACACCTTTATTGGAGTATAATTGTTTTACAATGGTGTGTTAGTTTCTGCTGTATAACAAAGTGAATCAGCTATACATAAACATATACCCCCATATCTCCTCCCTCTTGCATCTCCATCCCACCCTCCCTATCCCACCCCTCTAGGTGGACACAAAGCACTGAGCTGATCTCCCTGTGCTATGTGGCTGCTTCCCACTAGCTATCTAGTTTACATTTGGTAGTGTATATATGTCCATGCCACTCTCTCGCTTCATCCCATCTTACCCTTCTCCTGCCCTGTGTCCTCAAGTCCATTTTCTATGTCTGCATTTTTATTCCTGTCCTGCCCCTAGGTTCTTCAGAATCTTTTTTTTTTTTTTTTAGATTCCATATATATGTGTTAGCATATGGTATTTGTTTTTCTCTTTCTGACTTACTTCATTCTGTATGACAGTCTCTGTGTCCCTCCACCTCACTACAGATAACTCAATTTTGTTTCTTTTTATGGCTGAGTAATATTCCATTGTATATATGTCCCACATCTTCTTTATCCATTCATCTGTCAATGGACACTTAGGTTGCTTCCATGTCCTGGCTATTGTAAATAGAGCTGCAATGAACATTGTGGTACATGACTCTTTTTGCATTATGGTTTTCTCAAGGTATATGCCCAGTAGTGGGATTGCTGGGTCATATGGTAGTTCTATTTTTAGTTTTTAAGGAACCTCCATACTGTTCTCCATAGTGGCTGTATCAATTTATATTCCCACCAGCAGTGCAAGAGGGTTCTCTTTCTCCACACCCTCTCCAGCATTTATTGTTTGTAGATTTTTTGATGATGGCCATTCTGACCAGTGTGAGGTGATACCTCATTGTAGTTTTGATTTGCATTTCTGTAATAATTAGTGATGTTGAGCACCCTTTCATGTGTTTGTTGGCAATCTGTATATCTTCTTTGGAGAAGTGTCTATTTAGGTCTTCTACCCATTTTTGGATTGGGTTGTTTATTCTATTGATATTGAGCTGCATGAGCTGCATGTATATTTTGGAGATTAATCCTTTGTCAGTTTCTTCATTTGCAAATATTTTCACCCATTCTGAGCATTGTCATTTCGTCTTGTTTATGGTTTCCTTTGCTGTGCAAAAGGTTTTAAGTTTCATTAGGTCCCATTTGTTTATTTTTGTTTTTATTCCCATTTCTCTTGGAGGTGGGTAAAAAACGATCTTGCTGTGATGTATGTCATAGAGTGTTCTGCCTATGTTTTCCTCTAAGAGTTTTACAGTGCCTGGCCTTACATTTACGTCTTTAATCCATGTTGAGTTTATTTTTGTGTATGGTGTTAGGGAGTGTTCTAATTTCATTCTTTTACATGTAGCTACTACAGCAAAATTTAATCCACATTTTAACACCAAAGTCACATAGCATGTCAAATGCTAGGAAGCATGGGGATGTTGTTCTTTTATTTTGACAAGCATAATCAGATGCTATAATGATAGCAAACATATATAAAATCTTTTAAAATAAAATCATACTAAATTTATTTTCCCTTTTAACAGTCCAATCATTTCATTTTTAATTAACTTGGCTACAACTTGTTTGCTTAATATTATGCAATAATGTTCTCTTAAAATTGATTGCTTTATGTCTCTACACATATATATTATACACATGTACCTAACACCAGAAAGCCCTTGATATGACTTATTATTGCATAAACATTTCTTTTCTAGGGAAAAAAATTCTACAACAAACAGGTTAATTTATTCCCACATAAGGGAAGAGAAATTAGTAAATTTATCAGTAAACTAAATTTTCCCTTACCACTCTTTTTATAAAAAGGCATCATGTACTTAAAGATTAATACATCCTTAAAATGAATGTGGCTTCCTTCAATAAAAGCTGTAAACAAAGCATATATGAAAAAATGTATTGTTAATATTATAAGTAATTTATTATTATTGTATATAATTTTTCAGAGCATCTTCTTGCAAGATTTTATACTTTTTTTTTCAATTTTGAAAATGCTGCTGCCCTGGAGACATTACTGATTTTCCCAAATGTCTCATGCATTCGTCATTTGCTTCTAGGAAAAGATACTATAAAAATGAGCAGGAAAAAATTTTTTGTGAAGCTGCATTATTTTCTAGTCATTTTATTCCCAGGACACTAAACACTGAACAGTGATTTTTCACATCACATATATATTTTATATAGAATACACATTTTGTTCTCTATGTCTCTCCCTTCATTTGTTAATAAAGATTATACACTATATTACCTTTGTACTCTATATTTGTGTATACTCAACAAATATTAGGATAATAGTTGTTAATATGATGATGGTATAAATATTAATGGCTTGAAAACCCTTAAAAGGAAATTTTTTCCTATGACTTAGTTTTAACTCTAATTATTTAATTCATGTTTTATACATACACATCTATTTTAAAATAATATTCTTATTGATTGAAGAAATTTTAAGAGTGATATTTAGTAATATATATGCATATACCATATATATACACATATATACATATATATGTATATATATAAAAAACAACATAACTTTTTAAATGTCCTCTAATGATGTGAACTTAGGGAAATTTGTCTAAATATTTCAGTCTGACAATAAATATAAGACTAGTTAAGGAGATAGGTTTTTATTTAGTGGGACCACAATTCAAGTTTAGTGTTGCCAATTACTTTTAGATCTTTGGCAACTTGATCTTTCTAAACTGCAATTTCCTCATCTGAATGAAGAACAATAATATAACATTTAAGGGTTTGGGGTTTTTCTAAGTGTCAAATAGGGTAACAGTTTAGTACTAAAGATACTGTTAGTTGTCTGTCTCGTTTGCTGCCATAAGGTTATAATGTAAGAAACTAAGAGCCTGGGTTCTGCAGTCAGGTTGTCTGGTTTCAAATTTCAAATCTTACACTGTGTAACCCTGAGCAAGTTACAGTGATTAATGAATGTCGGCCTCAGTTTTGTTATCTGGAGCAGATGACCCATCATCAACATGGGGCAGATGATAACTATGAGCCCCTACTCATAGTGCTTTTGTGAGAATAAGATGAAGTAGTGGTTTAAAATATTTAGAAATAACACCTGTCATTACCATAGCATATAACAGCTCCTGTCATACATACAGTAGATGCTGATTAAATGCTGTTTGCATAAATGAATAAAAGCTAACACTAATTTTTATATTTATTAATTTAATTTTATATTTTAAATTTATATTATGTTTACTAGTTAAATTTATTTAGGCATAAAAATTAAGTTCTTCCCATTTCAGCAATGAAAAATTAAAATAAAATATAGGTCTCAGAAGATTCCCTAAATCTATAATCCCAGATAGAACAGAGGTCTCACATCAACTTGCTCTCTAGGCCCACCCTCATTCTATCCTCTGTTCATATTCATCTTAGTAACTGCATCACCTGACTTTTTTCGTATTGGCATGAGCTAACTCTGTTTGAGCTCTGGTATGCAACTGTATGTTTTACTTAGAGATTATTTGGTCATGATATATCTCTATTTGCTATTGTTTCAACTGCCTAGATGTTTACAAAGAAACAAACTCCTAATGGCTTAAAATTAAGTGTATATCTCCCATAGTACATTAATTCATTGGCTCAGTCATATCATCATGAGACCATGTTCTTTCCATTTCTCTGCTCTGCCTTCTTCAGTGTATCACCTTTGATCCTCATAGTAACTCCCCTCTTGACAGGGTAACTGTAGCAGATCCAGGAACAAAATGAAAGTAGAGAGATTATTTCTGAATTATAATTTTTTTTCTGCAAAATGCTTTGTTCAGAATTCCCTCCTGTTATTTCCTATCCCAAGCATTGCTTCTTTCATGTATTCTTGACTGGAACTAAGTCATTTATCACCCCCAAAACCAATCACTTCCAGAAGGAATGATTGGCTTGCAGTTTTCAGGATCTAACAATGAGTCTGAGGGAAAAGGATGGACACCTTTGACACTCAGGGCTCTGCTCACATGAAAAATGGAAAGGAAGGGCTATTGCGTAAACTATCAACAGTATTAAACTTGAGATGCCAAGTGGCTTTCCTGGACTTCTATTATTATTATCATTTAATAATGAAAAACAGGTCTTTTCACTAAACCTCAAGCAGGGGTCCCATAGTTAGCTTCAGAGAAACTGTAGACCTCAGAGAACACAATTTAATAAATTTAATAGCCACTGAGGGGAAGAGATAAATTGGGAGTTCGGGATTAATATATATATATATATATATATATATATATATATATATATATATATACACACACACACACACACACACATATATATATACACACACACACTACTATATATAAAATAGGTAAACAAGGACCTACTGTATAGCACAGGGAACTATACTCAATATCTTGTAATAACCTATAACAGAAAAAAAATCTGAAAAAGATACATATATAAATGAATCAGTTTGCTATACATTTGAAACTAAAAGAACATTGTAAATTGACTATACTTCAATGTAAAAAAGCCACTGGAATAAATACCCACAGAAGTCCATTTCAGCTTTGAATCTTAGGAAAATGGAAAGAAAAAGAGAGAGAGAAAGAGTAAAAGTTGAAGAGCTGCATTAGTTTCCTGTGGCTTCTGTGACTTAAAACAACAGAAATATATCCTCTCACACTTCTGGAGGCCAGAAGCCCAAAATCAGTTTCGTTGAGCTAAGTTAAGTCAGCCAGCCATGCTCCCTCTGGAAACCCTGGGAGAGAATCTGTTCCTTACTTTGTCCACCTACCTCCTCCTCTTCTATGTGCATCAATCTCCCTCTGTCTCTTTCCTGTAAGGATTCGTTTGACTACACTTAGAGCCCACCTAGATAAATCTCTGTCAAGACCCATTATTAAATCACATCTGCAAAGACCCATTTTCCTTTTAAAGTAACATTTACAAGCTCCAGGGATTAAGACCTAATATCTTTAGGTGACCTTTATTCAGTCTACTACTAAGATATATTGAACAGGACACATTAAAGAGTCAAAAAAACATATAAAGATTTTTCTTGAACACAAGAAAGAAAAAAATAATAATAATGTTATAAACAATTGTGAGGCTTCCCTATTCATTGATATCTTAGAGAAATATATTTTTGTGAGGCTTCCCTATTCATTGATATCTTAGAGAAATATATTTAAAAGAATCTTCACTACCAAGGCTGCCAAACAACGGATGCTTCTTCTTTAAATTAATTTTCAGTTCCATGCTATTGAATTTTAATGGGGAGGTTTGGATGGGAAAGAATATCAATAAATAAATTCTTCCTGTGTTACAAAACAAAACTATATAATGTATTTTATTAGTTTACATTTACCTTACATGTTGAACAACTATATGTAAATATATAGATATGTATAAAGTAACTAAAAATTTTGCATCAAGACACAACTTTATTTTGGTCTCCAACAGTTCCTTCAAATACATTTACTGCTGTAAACTCCCCTGCCCTTTAATGTAGCCTAGAACAGGACAGTAACCACCCTGATAATTCATAGGTGTTAAAAAGGCCCTTTTAATAATAAACAGAAATACATCTCAAGCCAGTAATTAGAACATTCTATCACACGTATGCTTACATATTGATGTTATAAATAGATTTAGAATTATCTCTTCTTTTCCTTCGCTGTGCTCTTTTATGGGGTGCATCTGAAGTGGAAAAGGGATCCCAACAAGTTTTTCTTTTCCTCCTCTTTCCCTTCACAAGAACTGTTTTACACTCAGCCAGGCTATGAGTAGATGGAGAGTAAAAAGTCAGAGGTAGGGGAGTAATCCTTAGGTTAGGTACCCAGAGCACTTTGGGTCTGATGCAGACTTCAAGCTGGTATCCCTAAATTGCCTGGACAAGATTGTGTTAATTCATTCATGAGCATGTTGTAGCTTTTCAGCAGTTCATTCCTGGTCTACTTCTGCAGCAGTTTCCTTATAGGAATGCCTGTATTTTTATTCTAAGATGTAATTTCTTTCCCCTTTGTGACCTACTGGGTGGTTTGGTGGAACAAAACCTCTTTGTGTTGGAACCAGCCTCCTTTTGCTAAGATTCACTTAGCCTTATTGAAAATGGTCCATGGCACCCCACCATGGACAAAAGATACAATGGAAACATTCAACAATCCAACAAACTCTGGAAGTTATCTGGGCTCTGTTGCTAAATCAGTGAGCCCTATAACATTTCATCTCCACCCTAGAATTCCTGAGGGAATAGGTGAGGGGTTGGAATTCAGACATCCATCCATAATTCCACTATAGTATTTTAAAATGTGGCTCAGCCATGAGTCCTTGATCTAGACTGCAATGGACATATTTACATGTTCTAATTTTTCAAACCCTGATGAGTAGGGTAAGAGCCTCATAGGGCGATTTTACAAAATCTCCCCTTCTCAAATTTTTATCTCTCTTTTATATTCTTGGGGGAGGTGCTAGAACTCAAAAGTGGTTGATCATTTTCTCTAAAAAGCTCCATATGCATATTGGTCTCACAATCATTTTGGTATCTAATTCTGTCTCACTGACATTTCAAAAGAAACTGAGGAAGAATGAGTCCTTTTTAATGTCCTATTATAAAGGTTTAAAATGCAGGAAACTGGCATATTTTTGTATGTAATGGAAATTGTTGGGAGTGCTATATTTTTAATAGACAGCAAAAATGCAAATAGAAAAAAAAGATTTCTTAGGGTTTTATATTTTACTTTTATAAAAAAAAAGCATCATATTCAGATTAAACTGAGTCAGGCACCATCACATCAGAGTTACTCCACAGAGAGGAAATTAAAGCCTGAGTATTCCAAGTAAAAGGCACATTATAGCTTTTCAAACACCTAATTTCTCTCAGTGGTGTGGGAGATATAATGACAGGTAGCACTTCTGCAACTTAAGTGGCTCTTATGCATCATCTACTTTTAAATGGTGTAAACTGCTTTGCAGTTTTTAATTTTTCAATCTTCAAGGAAGTATAAGAGTAGAGCAATCATGTACATAAGATCATCATCATACTTTTTTTAGTCTTTCAAAGCAACAGTTTATGACTCTAATAGTACAGGGTTACATTTCATGATTTTTGCACTTAGATTTTTTTCCTCTGGTTAGGCAAAAATATGTTAAACTATTTAAGTTTTTTCTTATACTAGTATATACCATTGGACTGTATAACTTAAGTAGGGTATGATCTGTTTGCCTTTAAAAAGAAAATGATATGTGTAAGAGAAAATAATATTGAGTAATAAAAATCAATGAGTATTTTTTTAATATATGTGTTATTGCCTATATGGAAGAACCTCCAATATTTTAAATGTAGAAAATTATAATTTCTACATGGCATTATCAACTAATTGAGAAAAATGAGACTGAAGATCTCTAATACAAAAGAGGCAATCCTAATGAGTGAGTGACAAGGACAACGCATTTGCTTAATAAGTCTTTCTCATACTATAGATTTTACCGTGGATAAATTTAGAGATCTTGACTTTGATGATAATTTAATTTCTGTGACAACTGTTTTTACCTAATTTGTGTTTTTTGAATGGAGAAATGATAACTAGTTTCTTTCCTTTAGATTTTCAAATATTTTTTTCTTCTATGTATTTTTAAATGG
Source organism: Balaenoptera physalus (assembly GCF_965194825.1). Lineage (NCBI taxonomy): Eukaryota > Metazoa > Chordata > Mammalia > Artiodactyla > Balaenopteridae > Balaenoptera > Balaenoptera physalus. Next base: position 55,982,412 of record NC_138883.1, on the reverse strand, counting down.
CCCAGAAATAAATTGCCTTAACACAAAGAAAATAAAAGTATTTTAAAAGTAGGCAACAAAGTAGACAACAAATCCATTTCCTATAAATAAGGGAGAATAGGCTGATCTTAGAAGAATTTTAGTGAAAAACAGTTATTGCCTGCATTTGTTCAACAAATAATAAGTAGCTATTCTATGTCAAGCACTATGCTTGGCACTGAGACAGAAAACATATGTTTCCTAAATTCACTCAGCTTAAAAACCAAAGAGGCATGGTGACCATGACAATTTTCCGACACATAAATAAATATACAATGACAAATTATGGTAAATTCTGTGAAAAAATAAACAGTAAAAAATGAAAGACCTGATTTATGTTGGAGTGTCAGGAGAGTCATTCTCCAAGAAAACCTAAAGGATAGTAGAGCATGGCCAGGTGAAGATTTGATAGCCAGTCTTTCCAGTAGTAAGATAAACATGTGAATGTCCTGGAAATAGGAAAAGGTTTGGCGTATTCCAGTGAATATGAGTAGGGAAACAGCATATACAGAGATTTTCAAGGGAATCAAGGGGTAAATCTTCAACATCTTATTTTTGTGATGAATACATGCATCTGGAACTTGGAAAAGAATGAAGGTGAATGATAGAAATCTGGGAATCAATAACATGAAAAGACTTTACAATTTATGAGTGAATGGAATCACCCAGGAGCTATCAGGGTGAGAGGAGAATGGGTCCCTGAGGAACTCCACCGTGTAGAGAGGGCAGAAAGGATGAATGTCAAGAGCTATGCAGGCTTTTTTAGTTTCCACATGTAAGTGATATCATACAGTTTTTGTTGCTGAATTCGTAGAAACAGAGAATGGTGGTTACTAGGAGTTGAGGGATGGGGGAATTGGGGAGATTTTAGTCAAAGTGTACAAACTTGCAGTTAAAAGGTGAATACATTCTGAAAATCAAATGCATAGCATTGTAATTATAGTCAGAAATACTGTATTATATACAGTGGCCCCTTGGACAACGAGGGTTTGAACTGCAGGGTCCACTTATACACAAATTTTTTTCACAAAATCTGTAACACAGTACTGCATGATTTGTAGTTTGTTGAACCAAGAATATGGAACTGTGGATACAGAGAGTCACTGTAAAATTATAGACACATTTTCAACTGCAGAAGATTGGTGCCCCTAACCCCAGCATTGTATAAGAGTCAACTGTACTTCAAAGTTGCTAATAGACTGGACTGTAAATGTTCTTAACACAAAATGATAATTATGTGACTTGATGGAAGTGTTAGCTATCACTACATTAGGTAATCATATTGCAATATATAAATGTATCAAATCAACAAATTGCATACCTTAAACTTACACAATGTTATACGTCAATTAAAAAAAAAAAAACTATGTAGGGTCCGAGATTTTGCCCCACTTACAAGCTCAATATTTAGCCTGAAAGAATTTCATTAATATCAATAGAAAACATGAGACTCTGACTCTATAAATAAAGTCTATAAAATACACTTTATTACCCATGTCTCAGCAAGTACCATGACTGTCAGCATATTTACAGCAGTTCTCCTTACCCCTAAGTCCCACAGGTCAATGAGAATGGGCCCATATTGATGCCCACATATGCATTGGGCTGGGTTACAGGTCAGAAACCCTGAGATTAGGAACCCGAATCTTTTATAAAGGATAAAGTCTTCCTGCCTTTTGCTTCTGAGGGAGACAATACCTTTATTATACTGGACAATAAGCATACCTCCAGATTAAGACAACATCCTGATCCTCCAAGGTTGTTTGCTATACACATATCCTTGTAAAGGTAGAGTGAAACAAAAAGAAGTTAGTGCCTCATACGAGATGTGCAGAAATGCAAAAGACCCAGGAAGAATTGTCTCTCAACAATGAAGAGACTGCAAAGGACACTTGGAAAAAGCAAGAAAAAAACAAATGTAAAAGCCAAGAGAGAGTGTTAACAGGAGGAAAAAGCAGTCTGTGGTGGCAAATGCTGTTGAGAAAAAAACTCAGATAATAACTGAAGCATCCATTGTATTTAGCAACATGAAAGTCATTATAAGTGATTCAGTTAATATTTTTGATAGCATACAACAGAAAATGACTGACAAGCCAAAAAGGAAAGTTATCATACTTCCTTTTGTTGGGAGATTCCTGGTGATGCAGGCTATCTAAATGTAATGATTAATAGCATCCCCATTAACTCTCAAAAGTGTCATGATTTGGACTATAAACTATGTTTACTTAACAGAAGAGTTCATCAGAGTAAAACAAGAGCAGAGTATCTAAGGTCAAGGATGATAGAAACATGAGCTGCCCCAAGGCCTTTCAGTAGGAGGATCTTATGGACATTTTCTGGGGGAGGACTGATCAATAATAGTTTTTAGTTTTTATATCTCACTATTTAAGTGTTTAAATCCTATTTAAAGATTTATAAGTAGTTCAGTTTGGTTTAGCTGACTCTGCACTTGTTTTAATCAGCCCTAGCCAGAAGATATCAGAAGGATGAAAGAAATTTTTACTGGAGGAATCTTAATGAGCCTGCATCTATCTCACTTGGTGTTTCCTACACTGATCATAAAAAAAGTCCAATTTAGGTGGCACTGTAGAAGTAAAAGCCAGTTTAGGTTGGGTGGAAATGTGACTGGGGAAAATAAAAAAAAAGAAGAAGACCAGAAAATAAATAAGAGACTGCATATCCAGACAATTCCTACAAAATATTTGGCTCTGAAAGGGGATAGGTGAGTTTATTGGCCATAAGATCAGGGTGACAATTGGTGATTTCAAGGACTGATGTAGATGCGTAGGGGTTGAAGACATAGGAAAGTCTATAACAACTCATGTAACTTCTCTGAGACATCATTAGTGGTGAGGATCCATGGCACACACAGAGTGATTGGTTCTTGGCAGGAAGAAGGCATTTCATCCATTGTAACCCAACGTAGAAGAAGAACACCGCTACAGATACAGATGAGTTTAGAGATTTGATGTCAGGAAGATAAGAAAGCTCTTAGCTGATGACATTTACTTTTTAGGTGAATTATAAAATAAGATTGTATGCTGGGCATCAGGTAGGTGAGGGAGAGCTTTAGGATTAAAGGTAGAAAACACATGAAGTTGTTTCAGAAGCTAGAAAAATGAGGACAAAATAAAACTCTGGGCAATTCTGAGACCTCAATTCATATCACTGTTCATAAATGTATAGTGTTATCAACTTGCCAGCTATAGGATTCATAGTGACAGTGACCATATTTGCATCAATTCCAAACCAAATAATGACATATGTAGTCTATTGATAGCATGTAAGATTTTAAATCCCAGAATATATGATTGTTAAATCTATATTTTCTGGCTTCCTTTCTTAAAAGATGTTAGTAAAAATTACTGGGTGGTTCTTTCCTTTTATATTTGAACATATGGTAATTTTAAATCTGGAGAGAAAAAATATTTTAGAAGAAATAACAGGATTATAAAAGCACTTTTGTTCTCTCCTTAAGTCTCATGTCTCATGTATTATTCATAAATGGCAAGAATTAGGGAGCATTTTACTCTGTAAAACCAAAAGTTTCCAAGGGAGAACCCAGGAGAGAAGGAAATATGTTGCTTACAGCGATTGTGTGGGCCTGGTTCAGAGCATTCATTTAGCAAACATTGGCTACATGAGGGGAAAAAGAGAGAGAGAGAGAGAGAGAAAAGAAATGTGTAAATGAGTGGGATAGAGACCAGAAGAACAGACTAGTAGTTTATTTATTTTTTTAATTCTTATTCAGGGTATAGAATATTTATTTGGCTAGGCTGTCCATTGGACACTATATCTCAGAAACTTAAGCATGATGTTAGGTGCAAGATACAAATTTATTTCTCAATATCTTCATGCAATAATTATCCCCTTCTCTTCAGGCATTAGTTCTTCATGGGTTGAGGGAAAAGGAGAATCAAGTCAGTTAAATTGCTATTGTAGGTCTCTTCATTTTTCTTCTCATGGGGCATGAGATTTAAGTTGTAGGAATTAATCATATTTTGTTTGAATTTGGTTATATCACCTGTAATGCATATTTCTTGTTACCCTTTAAACTCTTCCCTCTTTTTATTATGAAACTGTCCACTTCCCCAGGAATCTATAAGTTTTTCTTTAAGAAATAATCAAATCACGTGAGAGTTCCCACTCAGGTCTGTGGCTGGTTGTATAAGAGTGAATTTAAAACTTATTCATATCTCTTTATCAGTATTTATTGATAATTGTTGATTTCTGTCCCCTAAAACTTATCCGGTATACATGAGAAATGTAAACTCATCTTTAGCATAATCTGAGTCTCTATGTCAAAGCTGTGATATTACTTTGCTACAAAGAGATTATGTGCCCTTCTCTGACTCTCATTTGACCACATGTCATATCTTAAGTCAAAATGAAGAGGGTAACAGATACTGGGAATAGTTACCCTGTGGCTGTGAAGTTTTCTACTTCTGCTTTTAGTGGCATATAGTTACATTTTATACTTTATCTCTTCATAGATTTATAGTTAATGCAATTATTGAAACATTTTGTATTTCAATATAGCATTTAGTATTGCTATAATTCCTACTTGTACTGTTCTTTTATCTTTACTTATTCTCCTTTGGACTGAGGTGAGGGGGGTTGTCTGTTTATCTGTTTTAATTTTAACATTTCATTTCTATCAACTTGTTATGAATATTCTTTATTGTTATTTTAATTTTTACACTAGCGATTATACTATACACCCCAAAATTAGTCTATATAAATTATTATTTTGTATCCTCCTAAACAACACAATGACATTAGCATATTTTAACTTTAATTCTTTCCCAGTTTACGTGCCACTTTTGTGTATATTTTACATATATATGTATATGTGCACACACACACACACACACACATACACATACACATGCATGCACAGCCAAGCCATGATTGGTATTTTTGCTAAGTCATTTGTATGTATATTTGCCTGTATATTTATCTTTCAAATTTTTCTTTATAATTATTTTGTCATTTTTATTAGACCTGGTGGATCTGTTTGTATCAAATTCTCTGATTTATTTTACTGAAATTAGATTTATTTTTACATTCAAGTTATATTTACTGTGTATAAAATTATAGGCTGTCACATTATATTTAAGCATGAGGAATTGATTCTATTGTCTTCTATGTTCCATTGTCCAGTTGAATGATATGATCTCATTATTGTTACTTCTTTAAAAGTGATCTGTCTTTTTTCTCTGTTTTAAGATTATTTTATTGCCTTTGATTTGACATAATTTTTACTAAAATGTGGTTTTAAGTTGCTTCTTCCTCATTTTCTCTTGCCTATTCTTCTTTTATCCAAGTACAATTAAGGTAGTCTTTTTCACTATATCCTTACTATCTTTTACCTCTCTTTTGTATTTCCCACTCATGCTTCATTTGCATATTTTCCTTAGGCCTCCCTTCCTATTCATTTGAGATTATTTTATTAACTTTATTAATCATATTTTATTATGATGTGTATGTGAAAATATAAAAGAATCCACATAACAATAGAATTTATAGGTGAAAAAGAGAAGATACTACATACAAGGTCAATCTATAAAACTAATTTTTATTTCTACTGACTAGTAGCAAACTAATATAACATTAAAATTTTAAAGTGTCTGTTAGAATAGCATCAAAAATCATAAATATAAATCTACAAAAAGACATGCAAAATCTCTGTGCTGCAAACTAGAAAAAAATTGCTGGAAGACAGTAGAGAAAACCTTCATTTAATGAAGAGATACACCTTCTGGTATTATAATCTCTGTTCCTGATCCAAGTGCTTGGTTACATGTATGTGAAAATTTGCATCCCTACTCATTTATGATATTCATGCTCTTCTTAATCCATGTTACACTTCATTGAAAAGTTCATTATGAAAAGTAAACAGGACATTTACCATAGAAGACATATGAACAGACAATTCTTAGAGAAACAAAAAGGATTAAAACTGCTATGGATAGATATAGATTTATAACTATAGGTATAGATACATATTCATTCCACACACTAAAATGACATGAAGAGCTTTAAAGGAATTACTTTCCAGATCCCCAACTTCCATGAATTCCATTTTAAAACTGATCTACCAAACATCTGTCTTCAGCCAAGAAATTGTGAGGTTTTCTTTTTCCTCTCCCACTTAAAAAAAGCTGAAAATAATATTTTTCACCCATTTTAAATTTGAGTAGCATGTATTAAGGTGTTAAAACTTCCAAAACAGCAAAGAAAAGATAACTTGAGAGATTGATGTTTATAAAGCCTCCTGATCAAGGCAGCATGCACCAATTCAGGCTTCATGTCTTTCCCTGTCTCAGAAATATTTCTGTTATGGAAAGGCATTACATTAAAATCAGGATGTTTGACCCCTAGTGGTATGTTCTGAATTCAGATATTTTTTTGAGTAGGGCAACAAGTGTGATGCCAATTTTAACTTAACAACCTGGTTTTTCCATACCCTCTTCATTGTCAAAGAATGCATTGCTCCTATGGAAGTGCCCTGAGACAACAAAAGATCATCAGAAAGAAATAGTGAAGATGGTGGCCCTAATTGTTTTCAGATGACAAACTCAAAGCAAAACACCAGCTTGCTGTTAACCTGATGGCTCTTATCTCTTTCTCTTTCTCTCTCATTTTTTCATTCTAAAAACTCTCTCTCTAGTAAATAGAATGTTCAACCTTGTAACAAACTTTGTAACAAACATGCTGCTGGAAGATACAGACTTGCTCTCACCTTCAGTATCCACATTTTCTCCATTCCTGGGAATGAGTATCATCTTGGTGAATATTCTCATTCATGAATCACCTCTTTTGCAGTTGCATATTATGTATGATTTCCAAAAATGCAATCAAGAATATAACACCCAGAACTTTAAAAAATGATATTTTATTAATTACAACAAATTCCTGTTTCTCAGAGGTCTGTATGCTGTTCCAATTCTGTCTTAAGCATAATTAAAAGTTATTAATTACTAGACATAAAATAAAACTACTATTCTAGATATATATTGTGATTCTGAAATGCCCACCTCTTTCAATTTCTCTTACCATTTTTTACGCTTTTATTAAAATTGGAGTATAGTTGATTTACAATGTGTTAATTTCTGCTGTACAGCAAAGTGATTCAGTTATACATATAAAAACATTGTTTTTTACATTATGTTCCATATGGTTTATCATAGGATATTGAATATAGTTCCCTGTGCTATTCAGTGGGGTCTTGTTGTTTATCCATTCTGTATATAGTGGTTTACATCTGCTAACCCCAACCTCCTACCCCATCCCTCCCTCCTCTCCCCTCTTCTTTGGCCACCACAAGTCTGTTCTCTATGTCTGTAAGTCTGTTTCTGTTTCATAAATAGGTTCGTATCATATTTTAGATTCCACATATAAATGATAGTATTTATCTTTCTGACTTACTTAACTTAGTTTGATAATCCCTAAGTCCATCCATATTGCTGCAAATGGCATTATTTTGTTCTTTTTTATGGCTGAGTAGTATTTTATTGTATATATGTACCACAAGTTCTTTATCCATTTATCTGTTGATAGATATTTAGGTTGTTTCCATGTCTTGGCTATTGTGAATAGTGCTGCTATGAACATAGGGGTACACGTATCTTTTTGAATTACAGTTTTGTCCGGATATATGCCCAGGAGTGGGATTGCTGGATGATATGATAACGGTATTTTTAATTTTTTGAGGAACCTCCATACTGTTTTCCACAGTGGCTGCACCAATGTACATTCCCACCAACAGTGGAGGATGGTTCCCTTTCTCCACACCCTCTCCAGCATTTGTTACTTGTAGACATTTTGATGATGGCCATTCTGACTGGTATAAGGTGGTACCTCATTGTAGTTTTGATTTGCATTTTTCTAATAATTAGCAACATGGAACATCTCTTCATGTGCCTGTTGGCCAGCTGTATGTCTTCTTTGGAGAAATGTCTATTTAGGTCTTCTGCCCATTTTAAGATTGGGTTGTTTGATTTTTGTTGTTGAGTTGTGTGAGATTTTGTATAATTTGGAAATTAAGCCCTTGTCAGTCATTTGCAAATATTTTCTCCTAGTCTGTAGGTTGTCTTTTCATTTTGTTTATGGTTTCCTTTGCTGTGCAAAACTTGTAAGTTTGATTAGGTCCCAATTGTTTATTTTTGCTTTTTATTTCTATTTTTGTTTTTCCTTGGGAGACTGACCTAAGAAGACATTGGTATGATTTATGTCGGAGAATGTTTTGCGTGTGTTCTCCTCTAGGAGTTTTATGGTGTCATGTCATATTTAAGTCTTTAAGCTATTGTGAGTTTATTTTTGTGTATGGTTGTGAGAGTGTGTTCTAACTTTATTGATTTACATGCAGCTGGCCAACTTTCCCAACCCGACTTGCTGAAGAGACTGTCTTTTTTCCATTGTATATTCCTGCCTGCTTCAGTGTGGGTTTATTTCTGGGCTCTCTGTTTAATTGATCCACATGTCTCTTTTTGTGCCAGTACCATGCTGTTTTGTTTTGTGCCAATACCATCAGCATGGCACTGTCTCACATCTCAGGGTTATGCCTCCTGCTTTGTTTTTTTCCCTCAGGATTGCTTTGGCAATTCTGGGATTTTTTTATGGTTCCATATAAATTTTAGGATTATTTGTTCTAGCTCTGTGAAAAACATCATGGATAATTTGATAGGATCGCATTAAATCTGTAGATTGCTTTGGGTAGTATGGCCATTTTAACAATATTAATTCTTCCAACTCAAGAGCATGGGATATCTTTCCATTTATTTGAATCATCTTCAGTTTCCTTTATTAATATCTTATAGTTCTCAACATATAAGTCTTTCACCTCCTTGGTCAGGTTTATTCCTAAGTTTTTTTGTCGTTGTTTTGTTTTTTGGGGGGGGGGATTTCAAAGGGATTTTTTTCTTTACATTCCTTTTATGATATTTCATTGTTAGTGTAAAGAAATGCAACCTATTTCTGTATGTTAATCTTGTATCCTGCTACTTTGCTGAATTCACTTATCACTTCTAGTAGTTTTTGTGTGTAGTCTTTAGGGTTTTCTATATGCAGTATCATGTCACCTGCATATAATGACAGTTTTACCTCTACCTTTCCAATTTGGATACCTTTTATTTCTTGTCTGATTGCTGTGGCTAGGACTTCCAGTACTATGTTGAATAGAAGTGGTGACAGTGGGTATACTTATTTTGTTACAGATTTTAGTGGGAGGCTTTCAGCTTTTCACCATTGACTATTATATTGGCTGTGGGTCTGTCATAAATAGCTTTTATTATGTTGAGATATGTTCCCTCTATACCCACTTTGGAAAGAGTTTTTTGTCATGAATGGATGTTGAATTTTATCAAATGCTTTTTCTGCATCTATTGAGATGATCATGTGTTTTTTGTCTTTTCTTTGGTTGATGTGGTATATCACATTGATTGATTTGCATATGTTGAACCATTCTCTTGCCTTTTAAAGTCACCTTGGTCTGTACTACAAAATTCAAATTTTGCTTAAATGTGTGGTCTTTTTAGTTATGTCAAATTAAAAATATATTAAGATGACAAATTTCCAATGTGGTTATGTTTACCATAACATCACCTAGTTATAGCTCCATCAATAAAATATCTATCTAGATCAAAGTTTCTCAGCCTCTATATTATTGAAAATATGAGCCATATAATTTGTTGGTGTGGGGAACTGTCTTGTGCATTTTAGGATATTTAGCATCATCCGCGACCTCTACTCACTAGCTGCCAGTAGCACTTCTTCCTTACCACTCCTCCTCCCCACCAGTATGACAATCCTAAAGGTCCCCACACGTTGCCAAATATCCCCAAGGTTGCAAAATGTTCCCCCATTGAGAATCACTGCTCTATATGAAAGGTTACCAAGTAGAAGTATTAGTATTTTCTAAGTGTTAGTAAAACATTTTTTTTCTCAAATATTGAGAATGTGAATGATTCTAATATCTGGGTATCAAATCCTCTTGCAAGACAGTTTCAAATATGTTTCTTCAGCATAATGGAAAGGAAGAGCTAAACAATTTGTCAGTCAATGATCATGGACATTAATTTTTAGGGTAGGTCTTTATTGATTTCTTTGGCCTATTTGCAAAATCCTATACAATTCAAAGAATGAGTTTAAATAATTTTCCAGTTCTATCTTTGCATATATGTACAAGTTTTCCCAAAACTCACATCTAGAAGTATGAAAAAATAGGATTAGAATTGATTAAATGAGAATAATTGAATAAATGAGAGTAATTTATTCTCATTTCAACAATAATTTAATTTATTCAAATATATGAGTCAAGTGAAGAAAACTACCTCCATAAGCTTTATAAGATACATTTCTAATAAAATGATATCCTTAATTCTTAATATGTATTAATATTAGAAATATGTTTATTATGAGCTACTTTGCTCTAATAATGGTTATAAAAATAACTCATTTTGGAAAAATTGTTTGAACACTTGGCATTATGACCACAAGAAATAATAAAAAATGCGTTTAAATTTACATATATTTTTCTTTAGAGCTGTATGATAGTGAAATCAATGAGACTTCAGAATAAACATATTAACTTTAAGATAAATGTCTGTAGGAGAAAAGGAATACAAGTAGGCATTCAAGGGAAAAAAGAAGTAAGCTTTCTGGCTTTTACAAAAGAACTAGTTCTGAAATTATTTGAGTATTATAGAGAAACTAACCGTTCTAAGGACTATGGAAACATGTGACCAATTATATATTTTAGATACGCTGTCAGGAGCAATTGTAAGAGGTTCTGATAAGAATTTATGCAGAACAAAATGTCAGAGGAAGCTTGATAAAGAATCATGAAGCAATAGAATATTAGAGTTAACCTGATAACGAATTATGAAAAACAGGGCATCAGAGTAAGCTCAAAGCTACTGATGTAGGCTTCCCTGGTGGCACAGTGGTTAGGAATCTGCCTGCCAATGCAGGGGACATGGGTTCGAGCCCTTGTCCAGGAAATTCCCACATGCCGCGGAGCAACTGAGCCCTGTACCACAACTACTGAGCCTGCGCTCTAGAGCCCATGAACCACAACTACTGAGCGCATGCTGCAACTACTGAAGCCCACGCGCCTAGAGCCCATGCTCCACAACAAGAGAAGCTACCACAATGAGAAGCCCGCACGTTGCAATGAAGAGTACACACAACTAGAGAAAGCCCACACACAGCAACGAAGACCCACCGCAGCCAAAAATAAATAAATGAAATAAATTAATTAAAAAAAAAAACTACTGATGCAAATTGAATATCTGCTGACTACTTACTAAAAGTGGGATATATATAACAATTGTAGGTTTAACTGCATATAAATGGAACAAGAAATCTACTAAACTCCATAGAGTTTAGATTTGCTGGCCCTATATAAATTCAGGGTATCTGTGGTAGTCAAAAGCAAAAGTAAAACAAAAAATTCTCAGCTAATTCTATATTTTTGATTTGTCATGTTCCTTTAGGGCTTGATTTATTTTCTTCTTGAAAATATCAGATGTTAAAGTAATTAGACACTACTGAATACTTTTAAAGTGGCTATGACATTTTTGTTTAAATTATCCATAATTATAGTATACCAAAAAGTAAAGAATTTGCAACTATTTTAAATTATAATAAAAATGTTAGTTATTAATGTAGAAATGTGTTAAGAAAAGGAGTGTATTCTTTTAGGGGTTATAAAAGCCAAAATGGTTTGAAAATCCTATGCTGTACCCTAACAGGCATATAAATCCTGCATAAAACCAAAAAGTTTTCTCAGAAAACTTTAAATAATGAAAACAAAGTTGAAATATTTAAAGAAAATTATAGGCATATTTTATAAATAATCCAATTATTTCAAGTAGTGGAAAATGATTTTATTGATGTAGCTATTTGATTGCTATGACTGTTTTATTGATAAAACTGATTGAAATAATTTAAAAATTTTAAATAGCTGAAAGCTTATTCCAAAAAAGATTATCATATACACTGATTATATCATGTACATTATACTGATATAATCACTGATACAGTAGAAAACACATAGAGTTTAGACATGAGAAAGTCCAAATATTTTTATTACCTTTTACCTGTTTAATCTTAAGCATATCTCTTACCTCTTTAAATCTTAGTTTATTACTTATAGTAAGAATAAAATATTCTATTTGTTCTGAGAACTTTAGTAAGATTAATATTGGTTCTTGTCCTTTCATAATAATCTTAAATTGTTTTGAAATTAGTGTATGTACTTAAAATCTATTCTGTGATAGAATATCTATTAACATTTAAAAAAATCAATATATAGGAGCAATAAACCATCTTCTTAATATTTTCATAAGTAATTTTACTGAAGACAACCTCTTCATGCATAACTTTTCTGACCACATCCGTGTAACTCATGGATGCAAATCCCCTGAGACTTTACAACTGTTAATTATCAACAGTCACGTATGTTCCTGGGAAATCTACAGGTTTCAAAGTCTAACACTTTTCAATCATCATTCTTACCAAGAGATTATTGATAAAATATCATACAATGTATCTTGAAAGCTACCAGAGTTGTAGGAATGCTATCTGGGTAATGTTCATATAAATGATGAGACTAATATTCTTTCTGACAACTTGCCAATTCCATTGTTGGAGAAGAATGAACAAAATCTAACACAGACCCATTATTTATATTTCTTTAAAGTCATTATGAAAATAATTTGAGAAATAATTCAGGGAAAAATACAAATAAGCAAAGAGAAAAATTAGCCACTTGAAACTATCCAACAAATCAGTTTAAAATTTAGAGAGATAGTATAAAAGATCAAAAGAGAGAAGAATTATGAAGATAATAATATTTTTACTTTTGATCTGAGTTGATAGTTGATGTTTTGTGTTTACCCATATGAATTAATAATTAATTATTTCCTGATAACCATCTAAACACAAACTATTCTCTTTTTCCCAGGTCTGGTAGAAACTATTACTATGAATCATAAATTTCAGACAATTATTAATTGTGGATGATCATATGATTCAACATATGCATGCCTCTTTATAGCTTTCAAAGATTTCTCATCTGATGTAATCATCCTAACATCACTGAGAATTTATTATTAAAATATTCTAATACGTAAATGAAAAAGTATAGCTATAACTTGTAGCTAAGACTCTAAATAATGCCTTCTGATTTCAATGTAATTTATGAATAAGTATAAAATAACAATTTTTATAAAACAGCATATAAAGAGGGAAGTAGGAGCTTTTCAGGAACAATCAAATTTGCTCATAATATATGTTTTCAGGATAGTACAACGTCAGCAAACTTGATTCCTTTGCAGGTCAAGGAAACCTGATTTATCCATGTTTTGGTGTTCACAAAATAAAGTGTATAAATACATCTTGAAAGCAAATCTTTCAGATGCATAAAGATAACTACTATAATAACAGACTAGCATAAGGCAAGGAACAATACTAACTAAAAATGTTTCTTCAATCCAGCATGCTCCTCCTTGAGATGTGAAATCTAGACTCCACTTTCATTTTTCTACACCAAATCAGAGAGAAAGATTATTGTATTGGGTAGGTGTAATAAGATAATACTTTTGTAATTCTCTCTCATAATATTGGAGAATTGTAAATAAGTACATTACAGTGAAGAACATGATTGTCATCTCTGTATTAACTTATTTAGGATGTCTTGCAAAAATTATATTGGCATAAACTGATCAGTAATAATAAAATAAAAATTCTATAATTGGTTCTTTTTGAATACTTTAAGAAATCTGTCATGCCAGAAATATTGTTTAACCACTAAATATCATTTTTCTTTACACTATGTAAATTAGTCATTTTCCTTAAAGATTTTCTAATCATTTGAAAATTTTGAATTGTTTCCAATAAGTAAGAATAATGAAAGTTCAGATAATTTAAAGAATTTTATAAATGATAGTAGAACAATTGAGTTAGATTCCAATTTCTTTAAAAATTACTAGTGATGAAAGACATCTCTAATAAAATATTCTCTCAAAATTGGAATTTGAAAAATTTATCTGCTAAATCTATGAAAGTAAAATAAGAAAAAAGAAACAGATATGCTAAATGAATTATATGTCTAACTCAATACAATGCAGGGAGATACTATTTTAAATCCGTCAGATTAGGAAATATATAATATTTTAAGTTACCATGATTGTTACCTAAAATCGTAAAACTACAAAGACATCTAGACATATTTCAACATGATTCCTTTTTTGAATGATTTTACTTTATAAAAATCTTCCTATTTAAGTAATCCATCATGATTTCTAGGAAAGTCACTGAAACTCTTTGCTTTAAATTTTGTAAAGACAGCATAAAACGTGAACATAGGAGAGAGCTGAAGAAGATAATGATAACATTTAATTTCAATTTGATCTAAGATGATAGTCTTGTGTGTTTACCCATTTGTATTAATAGCTACCTTTCCCTTAAAACCATCTGAGCAGACCAGTATTCTTTCTAAAACTTAGTGTAAAACATTTTTCTCGTGATATGTTTTTATGACAACACTAAAGTGTCAAAGAAAGCGCTACAATTAAAATTAAAGTAAGCAGGTACTTTAGTTTTTATTTCATGTACTCACACATATAGATCTTGTGTCACTACAATCATGTACCTACTGAAATGAAACCCTACAATCCCAACTGCCAGCAGCAACGTGGTTTTTTGTATATTTAGAAAAATGTAAGTATTTTAATATATTACAAAGGGTATATCTCCAGCATCATTACCATTACCATATTTATAATTATGGTTATAATAAGATATGGTTAATTCTCAACCATATCTTAATGTTAAACATCCGTCACTATTATGGCACATACTTCATTAAACTTGAATGTTATACCTTTTTGATATAGAATTCTTTTTGTTGTCAATCTATAATTAGTGATTCAAATTGATTCATAATGGTTTTTTTTTTTTAATTTATTTATTTATTTATTTTTGGCTGTGTTGGGTCTTCGTTTCTGTGCGAGGGCTTTCTCCAGTTGCGGCAAGCGGGGGCCACTCTTCATCGCGGTGCGCGGGCCTCTCACTATCGCGGCCTCTCTTGTTGCGGAGCACAAGCTCCAGACGCGCAGGCTCAGTAGCTGTGGCTCACCGGCCTAGTTGCTCCGCGGCATGTGGGATCTTCCCAGACCAGGGCTCGAACCCGTGCCCCCTGCATTAGCAGGCAGATTCTCAACCACTACGCCACCAGGGAAGCCCCATAATGTTTTTATAAATTATAATTTAGGATTGACTTGATGCCTGAATTGTCACCTTTGCACTTGTCAAATATTTTTGTGTAACACAAACACAATTTTCTTTACTACTTTCGATGATTAGGGCAAATTCCACAAGCAGTGAACTGAATGTGCTACGTAGTCAGTATTACTGTTTACTAAATAATCCCAGATCTTTACTTTCCAGACAAATGGTAGGTTTGCACTTTCTCACCTTTTTTTACTGAAGGTAATCATGGCCGCAAATTTGGTTGACAAGTGAAATGCAAACCATAGTGACTTAGCAGACATTAAGTTTTGTCAGTTACAGGTGGGAGGTTTAAGAGCCAGCATGTGACTTCCTACATCCTCTCTCCTCTGCTACATGATCTTGGAGAACCTACATATTGATGGGAAGCCTCTGTCAGCCTCAGTGACTACAATGAGAACCATCCTGACAAATGGATGTATACACACACACACTCATGCCCATACCCACAGTGGACATAGAGAATCCGTGATATATAAACTTGACCATGTTTATCTGCTGGCACTTTTCAGTTGTCTGTTACCTCATCATAGCCTAGTATAATCTCACTGATTCACAGAAATAAAAATTATACTGAATTTTATATATAGGATAATATAAAAGCCTTGAAAGGAATATACAAATGATTTTAATAGTTACTGGGATTGTAAAATTATTTTTCTTTCTTACAATATGCTTCATTAAAAATTATTTAGAAATAACATCAGAAGTTAGAAACACTGTTATTGTGAACATATCATAAGGTTTATAATTCACTTATACAAAAAATTCTATTTTGTGCCTACATGTGCTCATCACTGGGGACATTATGATGAAGTGAACAGATAAGACCTCTGCCTCTTGGAGTTATATTCTATGGGGGAAATCAAATATAGAATGTAAGAGAACTAGTTTGTAAAATAATTTCTAGCAAAAATACTGCTGTTATCAAGGATATGTGGTCTAATTCCTACTAGTGACCATGACTTTGAAAAAGTCTATTTAATAAGTTTATGGTTGATCCTTGAACAACATGGATTTGAACTGCAATGGTCAACCTATATATGGAAATTTTTCAATAGTAAATACTAGAGTATTATATTATAGACCATATATAATCTGCAGACCAGATTATATATGGTCTGCGGTTGGCTGAATCTGCAGATATGGAGGAACTCCAGATATGGAGGGCCAACTATAAGTCATACAAGGATTAACCCTCTGCGTTGTTCAGTTGTCAACTGTACTTACTTACAAAGAAACATAATAATTATATTTATGCTCAGACATTACTGAAAACTGAACAAACCATCAAAACTCATTCCCAAATTCCATCTTTCTCCTTCTCTTCTTGAAGAGCCTTTAAAATATTGATTTAAGCAATGTGCTAGGTCCTCAATTTATATCTGTCTTTCTGCAATCTCCTTTGCATCCTCTCTGGGCCACTGAAGCTACTATATGAGAAGTCATTGATGACCTCCAATCTGCTTGCAGACCTGGATCTATCTGAAGCCTTTATTTTTCCCCTTGGGCAACTTTAACCTGTCCCATGACTTTACCTATATCCATTCCTCGATCATTGTTTTATATATATTTTGCAAATCGAAATCTCTAGCCATAGCCTTTGTTGTGATATCCATTCTTAACCTTTCAAATGCTTTTGGACATTTTAATGTATGTTTAATGCTGAACATAATTTTAATCAAATATATTTACAAAAGAAGAATTTCTCAGATTGATTAGTTGATTAAATTGTGTTAAATTTTTAATATTAGCTTTAATTTAGAGAATTGAGGGAAATTACTTGTTTTGTTGACTTAATCATTTTAATTAAAATCTTATTTTTATTAATAACATCTCAGAAATTAAAGAAATAGTTTCCTCCATTATAGTTTTTACACTCAAAGATGTTTGATAACCAATTCAATTGATTCTTCTTTTAGTTAAATTAGTTCCTATTTATTCCAGACACTCTCACCAAATATTTCATGGCCCTTTCCCTCACATGTACATAATTTGAACATTTTCTAAATGATCTCTCTAATTCTTCTTTTTCTTCAGTATACATAAATTTATGTACAGTCCAGATTATCAAAAGCCCTATTTAACTAACTCAGGTTCCTTTGAAGAAGATAGAAAAATATTTACAGTCTATACTTCATTGTCTAGAAATAAGTCAAATTTATGCTTAAATACTTGCACATTTTATCTTGCCAACTATACTACCAAGGCTTTGAGGGCGTTTTCAGTGGTATACTTTATTTCCTAAAGAATTTAACATCTGTCTTGCACTTTGTGTGCCCAGTAATCATTAGATTACTGATTTTTCAGTAACAGTTTTAGCAAAATTATGCCATATTGTGAAAATATGTATATTTTATTTGGCCCAGATGGGGCTGGGAAAAAATAATTACAACTTTTTTTCTGCATCAAGATTATAATAGCAGTAACATACATTAACACCCACACACAAGCATGCACACACACACACACACACACAGCGACACATTTTATTTAGTCAAAATAATAAAACAATATTTAGATATAAAGCCAGCATAAAATTTCATATTTCCCTTATTGTTCTTTCGGTATTTTTATCACTTTTTTTCTTTCTCCTGTATTTGGATGCCTAAGGAATTTTATTAAACTACAGACTATAAATCACTTTCCTTTTTGTCACATGAGAGTGTATATCACTTTGTATTGCATTACTTTTGCATGGATTTTATTAGGATTAATTGGTTTGCATTTCCATTGGAATCTCCTCAGCTTGCTTAATGGATTCTTTTCTTCCTAGGCCTCAACAGCTTTATCCGTGATTCTATTACATGATGAAGTAATGCCTGCTGGCAGTAGTAAAATGCCCTGTGGTATTTCTATTTCTGATACCATATTTCATAGGTTTAGCACCAACCATAAATAATAGATGTGAAACTAGAAGATAAATTTTGACTTGGGATTTTTACAAGTGCTGAACTAGTTCAGCTTTGTTAAATTTTACTGCTTTTTTTTTCTTAATTTGTAGATGGTAACTTGTGCTAATTCTGCAGTTTTATGGTATTTATAGCTATGCTAACTTTTGAGAACATACATCAGTTAATTGGGATTATATAAAGTATCCTACATTCAGAAAACAACCGTAATTTTTTTTCTTTTATTTCTGCTAAGGAAACTTTACCATAAATTACATTGTTATTAAAAATCATTCTGTGAACTAAGTTACATATTTATGTTTGTAGTATGCTACGTGTTGAAAATGGCTTTTCTCCCTCACATTCCTAAATAATGTAGATTTACATGATATAGAGTTTGGGATTTTTTGTTCATCCTAAATAATTGGGAAGGACAGGCATGTAAATACACCAGCTGTTCAGGAGCACTAACTTTCAGGTCACTAAGTATCAAACCAGTGTGGTAGTAAGGAAAGTAGAAACTACCTGATTTATTCCAGGGAATTATTATTTCATTTGATGATTTTGAATAAAAGTATTGGAAATAAGATTTTTCTTGTTTAGACTATTACCTCTGTAATGAAACTATTTTAACCATAAGTTTTTTTTTTAACACACACACGCTGATTTTATTTTTACAAGAGATAAATAGACTGACACCAAGCATTGTACATGGATGACCACAACAAAAGCAACAATGATTGCAATTACCAACATGAAACACACTCATACTATGTCATAATATTGACATTCAGTCCAGTAATCCTCCACTGTAACAGCTCCTTTACCTTGCAGTGAAAATTGATTTGTATATTCTTTGCCTCTGAGTCCTTGTGGGATTTTTTTTTTTAATTCAAACAGAAAGTCACAAAAATTATACTCATCCTCATCAGTTCACTCAGTCCCATGTAATTAATTTCTTTTTTCATCTTGATCTTTTGTTAGCACTTTTATGAGTTCATCAGTTTTTCATTAGAGTTCTGAAAATGCTTATTCATTCAGTTCAGCAGTACAGTCAGTTACCAGAAACCTGTACTTGTCAGAGTCTTTTCCATGAATTTCTTGAAGATGAAACCCTTTTATAGGAACATATTTGCAAAAGCATCAGAGTACACCCAGAACTGTCTGTAAATGACAAAAGACTTAAAAATGACCACAGTTAAAGATTTGATGAAAGTTCTTAATAATGCAGTTGACAAGAAAATTAGTTATTTCTGAGATAAACATTTTAAAGTAGTAACTAGGATTATGACTTATAACATTATACCAGAACATATAAGATTTTTAGAAATTTCATGTAATGTCTGAAACATTTATATTAACGTATTTCCATACAAATAACCCAATGAAAGTTTAATTTTAGTTGTTTTGTTTGTTTTTTTATACTGCAGGTTCTTATTAGTCATCAATTTTATACACATCAGTGTATACATGTCAATCCCAATCGCCCAATTCAGCACACCACCATCCTCACCCCACTGAAGTTTTCCCCCCTTGGTGTCCATATGTCTGTTCCCTACATCTGTGTCTCAACTTCTGCCCTGCAAACCGGCTCATCTGTACCATTTTTCTAGGTTCCACATACATGCGTTAATATACGATATTTGTTTTTCTCTTTCTGACTTACTTCACTCTGTATGACAGTCTCTAGATCCATCCACGTCTCAACAAATGACTCAATTTCGTTCCTTTTTATGGCCGAGTAATATTCCATTGTATATATGTACCACAACTTCTTTATCCATTCGTCTGTTGATGGGCATTTAGGTTGCTTCCATGACCTGGCTATTGTAAATAGCGCTGCAATGAACATTCGGGTGCATGTGTCTTTTTGAATTACGGTTTTCTCTGGGTATATGCCCAGTAGTGGGATTGCTGGGTCATATGATAATTCTATTTTTAGTTTTTTAAGGAACCTCCATATTGTTCTCCATAGTGGCTGTATCAATTTACATTCCCACCAACAGTGCAAGAGGGTTCCCTTTTCTCCACACCCTCTCCAGCATTTGTTGTTTGTAGATTTTCTGATGATGCCCATTCTAACTGGTGTGAGGTGATATCTCATTGTAGTTTTGATTTGCATTTCTCTAATAATTAGTGATGTTGAGCATCTTTTCATGTGCTTCGTGGCCATCTGTATGTCTTCTTTGGAGAAATGTCTATTTAGGTCTTCTGCCCATTTTTGGATTGGGGTGTTTGTTTCTTTAATATTGAGCTGAATGAGCTGTTTATATATTTTAGAGATTAATCCTTTGTCCGTTGATTCGTTTGCAAATATTTTCTCCCATTCTGAGGGGTGTCTTTTCATCTTGTTTATGGTTTCCTTTGCTGTGCAAAAGCTTTGAAGTTTCATTAGGTCCCATTTGTCTATTTTTGTTTTTATTTCCATTACTCTAGGAGGTGGATCAAAAAAGATCTTGCTGTGATTTATGTCAAAGAGTGTTCTTCCTATGTTTTCCTCTAAGAGTTTTATAGTGTCCAGTCTTACATTTAGGTCTCTAATCCATTTTGAGTTTATTTTTGTTTATGGTGTTAGGGAGTATTCTAATTTCATTCTTTTACATGTAGCTGTCCAGTTTTCCCAGCACCACTTATTGAAGAGACTGTCTTTTCTCCATTGTATATCTTTGCCTCCTTTGTCATAGATTAGTTGACCACAGGTGTGTGGGTTTATCTCTGGGCTTTCTATCTTGTTCCATTGATCTATATTTCTGTTTTTGTGCCAGTACCATATTGCTTGATTACTGTAGCTTTGTAGTATAGTCTGAAGTCAGGGAGTCTGATTCCTCCAGCTCCGTTTTTTTCCCTCAAGACTGCTTTGGCTATTTGGGGTCTTTTGTGTCTCCATACAAATTTTAAGATGATTTGTTCTAACTCCGTAAAAAATGCCATTGGTAATTTGATAGGAATTTCATGGAATCTGTAGATTGCTTAGATAGTATAGTCATTTTCACAATGTTGATTCTTCCAATCCAAGAACATGGTATATCTCTCCATCTGTTGGTATCATCTTTAATTTCTTTCATCAGTGTCTTATAGTTTTCTGTATACAGGTCTTTTGTCTCCCTAGGCAGGTTTATTCCTAGGTATTTTATTCTTTTTGTTGCAATGGTAAATGGGAGTGTTTCCTTAATTTCTCTTTCAGATTTTTCATCATTAGTGTATAAGAATGCAAGAGATTTCTGTGCGTTAATTTTGTATCCTGCAACTTTACCATATTCATTAATTAGCTCTAGCAGTTTTCTGGTGGCAGTTTTAGGATTCTCTATGTATAGTATCATGTCATCTGCAAACAGTGACAGTTTTACTTCTTCTTTTCCAATTTGTATTCCTTTTATTTCTTTTTCTTCTCTGATTGCCGTGGCTAGGACTTCCAGAACTATGTTGACTAATAGTGGTGAGAGTGGACATCCTTGTCTCGTTCCTGATCTTAGAGGAAATGCTTTCAATTTTTCACCATTGAGAATGATGTTTGCTGTGGGTTTGTCATATATGGCCTTTCTTATGTTGAGGTAGGTTCCCTCTATGCCCACTTTCTGGAGAGTTTTTATCATAAATGGGTGTTGAATTTTGTCAAAAGCTTTTTCTGCATCTATTGAGATGATCATATGGTTTTTCTTCTTCAATTTGTTAATATGGTGTATCACATTGATTGATTTGTGTATATTGAAGAATCCTTGCATCCCTGGGATAAATCCCACTTGATCGTGGTGTATGATCCTTTTAATGTGTTGTTGGATTCTGTTTGCTAGTGTTTTGTTGAGGATTTTTGCATCTATATTCATCAGTGATATTGGTTTGTAATTTTCTTTTTTTGTAGTGTCTTTGTCTGGTTTTTAACCATAAGTTTTGATTGGGATTTTCAACAGTTTTTTAAATCAATCTTGTATGTAAAAAAAGCAAATTATTCCTGACGTACATCAAGTAAGATCATGTTATTTAGCTTTTACCTTGAGATGATTGCTGTATATTGAAAGAAATAATATGTATATATCTAGTATTTAGAAGAAAAAGATATTTTTATTGATGACAAAGGGTTAACATTTTTATTAAGTACATGAATTAAATCTTCTCTATCTCTTCAACAGATAATCTTGGAATAAAAATACAAAATACTCAGACTTGAGTACATTTTAATAGTTAATCTAAGGTTTGTTCACACTCCATCTGGTAATCATGTTTTCTCTTATTTAGTTTGACAATAATAATATGTCAATGTCTTCCTCATAGAATAGAAATATTTACCAGCAATGTTCATTACATATGTGTTAACAGAAATACAACAATGTTTGGTACATCTTCTACCTTTAATGAGCTTAACTAAAATCGGAGAGTGACTACATATTTGTGAAGAGCTAACCATAGTCTAAATAACAGTAATGGTATGAAACATGAAAATTCTCATATAAAATGCTGTGTATAAAACAGCAAAGTTAGTTCATCAAAATCTTGGTTGAAGATACAGCTTCTGTTGATCCAGAAGTTTTTTTCACTCTTAGCTTATGTGATAGAGAGATTCTCAAGTTTGTATGCAAAGAAATACAAACAAGGATGTTCATTATACCAATGTTTGTACTATAAAAAAAATTAAAACTACTGTCCATCAGTGTATTAGTATTTTTAGGGCTGCAATAACAAAGTACCACAGACTGAGTGGTTTAAACACCTTAAATTTATGTTCTCACAGTTCTAGAGGCTGAAAGTTTAAAATCAAATTTCGGCAGTTTACTTTCTCCTGAGGACTCTCTCCTTGGCTTGCAGATAGTTGTCTTCTCGCTGTGTCCTCACATGGCCTTTTCTCTGTGTGTTTCCTTGGTATCTCTTCTTCTTCTTATAAGGACACCAGCTATCAGATTAGGGCACAACCCTCATGACATCATTTCACCTTAATTACCTCTTTAAAGGTTCTGTCTCCAAATATAGTCACATTGGGGGTAACAGCTTCAATGTATGAATTTGGGGAGGGGCACATTTCTGTCAATAACAATCAACCAAAAAATAAATAAAAATTTTTGGTCTATATACACAGTTAAATATTCAATAGCAATGAAACTAAATTACATCAGTCAGCTTAACCTATACTTATGCTGTGCTAACAAATGATCCCAGTGGCTTACAATAAAGTTTATTACTCTCTTACACTACATCATAGATTAGCCTCTGTCCTGTTTTCCAACCTTTGCACTCTGGAAACAAATTGACAAAGATATTTCTATAAGGATCATCAAGCTTTTCATGGAAAAGAGAAAGAAATCACAAAGTCATACCACTGACACTCATCACTTTCCTTCACATTTCATTGTCTAAAACAAATCTTATGGCCATTTCTGACATCAACAGGACACATATAATTCTCCCACTGGAGAAGCAGAAAATATTTTATACTCTACAACAGAAAAAAATCAATTTCATTTTTTAGGTATCAGTATAGATAAATCTCACATGAACGAGTGATAAAAAGGAAGCTGAAGATAGATACAGCGTAATATGGCACTAGCATAAAACACAACTGAATACTTTGAGGATATTTATTTAACATCAGTATAAAGGCACTCAGGGGAAATAGTAAGTACAAAATCGGGGATATTGGTTACTTCTGAAGAGAGCATGAAGATGTGTTTGGGAAGTGGACAAACAGATGTGCGTTATATTATTCTATGTATCTTCTTCATGTTTGAAAAGATTCAGTATAAGAACATTATTTTAAAAGACCAGAAATAGTTGTTATGAGGATAATGAGATCTCTATTGGATTTTCTGACATATATTAGTGGTTTATTATTATTTTTGTATTGAATTAAATCTGATGGTTAAAGAGTGCGTGATAAACTTTCCTAGTTGAAAACTTCTGCAATGTAAAACTTTTTACTGTATTTATGCTTGTATATCTCTTGGACTGTGTGCAGCTTAAGGAGGTATAGGACTTAATCACTTTTACATGAACTGTGCCTAGAATGGTAAACATATAGCTAGAGGTAATAAAGCTTCTTTAAATTCAATTTCTTCCTTTATTCTATATTTCAAGTGTTTTAAATCATGCAAGGATTACTTTTTAAGAGAAAAAAGTAAAATTCCATTTAAATTTCTGTCTTATGCTTCCCAGTAATCAGTGTGTTATTTGACATTTAATTCCTTGACCTTCTTATCACCAATGACCTTCTCCTCCACTTAATTTACTAGCTGTCATGAATAAATCTTCTATATTGTCATTTCTCTATATTTAAAAATATTGCAAGTCAAACATGTCACTTCTGATCACAACCTCTTCAATTTTTCACAAGTACTCAACTTCGGAGTTTTACATATGGATGTGACAAGGTGACAGAAGGGCAAGAAAGTTTAAGACATTGGCAAAAGTACTATTAAATGGTGAACTATAGCGAATACTGTAGTTATTTACGTAGTACACTTTCCTCAGTTTTTTACTAACAAAATCTCTTTTAGTTGGAAGCAGCACCAGAAGATGAATCAAGATGGGGGTCGGGGAGAGGACACTTCTGGGAATCTTTTTTTAATTTTTTACGACAGGAACACCCTTTGGCTGTCCTTTTTCTTCCTTCTTATGTGAGAAGTTAGTGAGAGGACAATGTTTGGGGCTGCAGGATTCTTCTTCTCACCATTAAAGAAATACCAAAAAATTTGCACAGACACCAACGCCCTGATATTATTGCACTACTGGAGGGACTCAAGTCTTTACCTCCAAATGTTTTGTTGCATGAGGAAAATTAATGTACTTTTATAACCCATTCAAAGTCATGCATGTGTTTTGTGTTTAGCCATAATCTAGATTTTAGAATCAAAACTAATTAAGTAGGCAATTTCAAAGGAAATAGACATGCTACACAGATTGGAAGCAAATAGACTAGGTGAAAATTAGGGGAAAGTATTGAGAGCTGGGTTCATAAAATGCAACCAACTGACCCTAGAATTACTTTATAAGTTAATAAAAGGTTACCAACTTCAAATGGACCAGAAATATTTCCCAAAATTCTTACTAAGTTTTTCTGCTCAACTTAGTCTTGGTTTCCACAGTGAAATCTTCACTCTCCTCAGACTTCTGTCTTCTGCTACTTCTGAATCCTTGTTTTCCTCAGAAGACATTTCCCTCTTTACAAAGAGAAGAGAAACTCTTCAGTGAGAACTTTCTGAACATTGTCTGCAGATCAGTCTTAGAAACTGAGTTCCATCTCCTCCTTCCCTACCTCCCTCTTACAATCCAGAGACTCTTCTTTCTCTCATCTAAGAACTACTCTTCCACCATTTCTTAAGGCTCCTATTCCTCCTCATCCAGAATCAGATTTTATGTATCCTTTCTATTTCCTTTGAAACTCCCACTCAAGTGGCTTTTTTAAAATATCAGAAAATCTTTCAAGATGTATCTGACCAAATCTTTTGTCTGTTTTTCTGTTTGGTTGTCCACCTTTTGCTTACTAATTTATAGTTCTTTTCATATTCTTCAAACATGTTAGATATTTGTATTTTGAGAACTGTTAGACATATCTATAGTAAATATTTTTCTCACCCTGCCCCAATGTATTGCATGCTTTTTTAATTGAAGTATAGTTGATTTACAGTATTGTGTTAGTTTCAGGTGTGTAGCAAAGTGATTCAGTTATACATATATATTTTTATCAGATTATTTTATATTATAGGTTATTATAAGATACTGAATATAGTTCCCTGTGCTATACAATTATTCCTTGTTGCTTATCTATTTTATGCATAGTAGTTTGTATCTTTTAATTCCATGCTCCTAATCTATCCCTCCCCCCTCCCTTTCCCCTTTGATAATCATAAGTTTATTTTCTATGTCTGTGAGTATGTTTCTATATTGGATATAGATTCATTTGTATTATTTTTTAGATTCTACATATAAGTGATATCCTATAATATTTGTCTTTTTCTGTATGACTTACTTCACTTACTATGATATTCACTAGGTCCATCCTTGTAGCTGCAGATGACAATATTTATTTCTTTTTCATGCCTGAATAATATTCCACTGTATGTAATATATACCATATCTTATTAAGCCAATTGTCACTTGATAGGTACTTGGGTTATTTCCATGTCTTGGTTATTTTAAACAGTGCTGATATGAACACTGGGGTGCATATATCTTTTAGAATCAGACTTTTTGTCTTTTCCAGATACATGCCCAGGAGTGGGATTGCTGGATCATATGGTAGCTCTTAGTTTTCTAAGGACCTCCATACTGTTTTCCATAATGGCTGTACTAATTTACATTCCTACCAGTGGTATAGGATGGTTCCCTTTTCTCCACATCCTCTCTAACATTTATTACTTGTAGACTTTTTGATGATAGCCATTCTGACCAGTGTGAAGTGATACCTTATTGTGGTTTTGATTTGCATTTCTCTAATACTTAGTGATGTTGAACATTTTTTTTTTTTTTTTAATGTACCTGTTGGCCATCTGTATGTTTTCTTTGGAGAAATGTCTGTTTAGGTCTTCAGCCCATATTTGATTGGAATTTTTTTTTTTTTTTGATATTGAGTTGTATGAGCTCTTTGTATATTTTGGATATTAAACCCTTGTTGTTTGTATCATTTGCAAATATTTATTGATGGTTTCCTTTGCTGTGCAAAAGCTTTTAAGTTTGATAATGTCCCATTTCTTTATTTTTACTTTTATTTCTTTTGCCTTGGGAGACTGATCTAAGAAAATATAGCTACAATTTATATCCAAGAATGTTTTGAGTACATTCTCTTTTAGGAGTTTTATGGTATCGTGTCTTATATTTAGGTCTGTAAACCATTTTGAGTTTATTTTTGTATATGGTTAGAGGGTATGTTCTAATTTCATTGTTTTACATAAAGGTGTCCAGCTTTCCCAACACCACATGTTGAAGAGACTGTCTTTACTCCATTGTATATTTCTGCCTCCTTTGTCATAAATTAATTGACTGTAGGTGTGTGGGTTTATTTCTGGGCTGTCTATTGTGTTCCATTTATATATCTGGTTTTGTGCCAATATCACACTGTTTTGATTACTATAGCTTTGCAGTACTGTTTAAGTCAAGAAGATTTTTGTGTCCAGCTTTTTTCTTTTTCCTCAGGATTGCTTTGGCAATTCTGGGTCTTTTGTAGTTCCATATAAATTTTAGGATAATTTGTTCTAGTTCTGTGAAAAATCCCAGAATATGGGATTTGATTTTTATTTTGTTCTAGATTCAAGTATAGAAAATAAAAATTTGAAATTTCAAACATTTTTTAACTCCAAGATGGTTTCCTATGGTTGATTATGTACCAAATTTAACTAAATTCTTATAATAGTAATCTATTAGCACAATAATGAAAGAAATAATAGTGTACCCAAAATGAACCTAAGTGGTATTATAGTGAGGTATAGTAATATTTTTACACATGAGCATTATTGTAATATGATAGATTACTTTTTAAGAATATGTTTAAGGACAGAAGTCTAACATATTTTTTTAAGGAGTAATAAACCAGTGTGGAACAGAAAAACACTTCTGGTTATATTGAGTATATTCTGAGACCTTCAAGATGGTGGAGGAGTAAGACGTGGAGATCACCTTCCTCCCCACAAATACATCAGAAATACATCTACATGTGGAACAACTCCTACAGAACACCTACTGAATGCTGGCAGAAGACCTCAGACTGCCCAAAAGGCAAGAAACTCCCCACGTACCTGGGTAGAGCAAAAGAAAAAAGAAAAAACAGAGACAAAAGAATAGGGATGGGACCTACACCTCTGGGAGGGAGCTGTGAAGAAGGAAAGGTTTCCACACACTAGGAAGCCCCTTCACTGGCAGAGACAGGGGTGGCGGTGGGAGGCTTCAGAGCCACAGAGGAGAGTGCAGCAATACGGGTGCAGAGGGTAAAGCGGAGAGATTCCCGCACAGAGGATCGATGCCGACCAGCACTCACCAGCTTGAGAGGCTTGTCAGCTCATCCACCGGTGTGGGTGGGGGCTGGGAGCTGAGGCTTGGGATTCGGTGGTCAGATCCCAGGGAGAAGACTGGGGTTGGCTGCGTGAACACAGCCTGAAGGCAGCTAGTGCACCACAGCTAGCCAGGAGGGAGTCCGGGAAAAAGTCTGGAGCTGTCTAAGAGGCAAGAGACCATTGTTTTGGGGTGCACGAGGAGAGAGGATTCAGAGCACTGCCTAAAGGAGCTCCAGAGACGGGCGCGAGCCGTGGCTATCAGCACGGACACCAGAGACAGGCATGAAATGCTAAGGCTGCTTATGAAGCCACCAAGAAGACTGTATGCAAGAACAGGTCACTATCCACACTTCCCCTCCTGGGAGCCTGTGCATCCTGCCACTGCCAGGATCCCATGATCCAGGGACAACTTCCCTGGAAAACACACAGTGTGCCTCAGGCTGATGAAATGTCATACTGGCCTCTGCCGCCGCAGGCTCGCCCCGCATTCCATACCCCTTCCTCCCCCCGGGCTGAGTGAGCCAGAGCCCCCTAATCAGCTGCTACTTTAACCTCATACTGTCTGGGTGGGGAATACTCGCCCTCAGGTGACCTACATGCATGGGCGGGGCCAAATCCAAAGCTGAACCCCAGAAGCTGTACGAACAAAGAAGAGAAAAGGAAATTTCTCCCAGCAGCCTCAGGAGCAGAGGATTAAATCTCCACAATCAACTTGATGTACTCTGCACTTCTGAAATACCTGAATAGACAATGAATCATCACAAAATTGAGGAGATGGACTTTGTGTGATTCTGTCTATATAGCTTTGCTTTTACCATTTGTCCTAGGGTTCTGTCTGTCCATTTTTATTTTTTAAGTATAGTTTTTTAGAGTTTGTTATCATTGGTGGATTTGTTTTTTGGTTTGGATGCTCTCCTTTCTTTTAATTGCTTTTCAATTTTTTGTATTTTTAATTATTTATTTTTTATTTTAATAACCTTCTTTTCTTTTCTTTTCATTCTTTCTTTCTTCTTTCTTTCTTCCTTTCTTTCTCTCTGTCTCTTTCTTTGTTTCTTTCTTTTTTTTTTCTTTCCTTTTTTCTCACTTTTCTTCTGAGCCATGTGGCTAACAGGGTCTTGGAGCTCTGGCCGGGTGTCAGGCCTGTGCCTCTGAGGTGGGAAAGCCGAGTTCAGGACACTGGTCCACTAGAGACCACCTGGCTCCATGTAATATCAAAGAGCAAAAGCTCTCCCAGTGATCTCCATCTCAATGGTAAGACCCAGCTCCACTCAACGACCAGCAATCTACAGTGCTGGACACACTACACAAAACAACTAGCAAAACAGGAACAAAACCCCACCCATTAGCAGAGAGGCTGCATAAAATCATAATAAGGTCACAGAGACCCCAAAACACAACACTGGACACAGTCTTGCCCATCAAAAAGGCAAGATCCAGCATCATCCATGAGAACATAGGCACCAGCCCCCTCCACCAGGAAGGCTACACAACCCACTGAATGAACCTTACCCACTGGGGGTACACCAAAAACAATGGGAACTACTAACCTGCAGCCTGTGAAAAGGAGACCCCAAAAATAGTAAGTTAAGCAAAATGAGAAGACAGAGAAACACACAGCAGATGAAGGAGCAAGGTAAACACCCACCAGACCAAACAAATGAAGAAGAAATAGGCAATCTACCTGAAAAAGAATTCAAAGTAATGATAGTAAAGATGATCCAAAATCTTGGAAATAGACAAAATACAAAAACGTTTAACAAGGACATAGACGAACTAAAGAGCAAACAAACAATGATGAACAACACAAAAGAAATTAAAAGCTCTCTAGAAGGAATCAATAGCAAAATAACTGAGGCAGAAGAATGGATAAGTGACCTGGAAGATAAAATAGTGGAAATAACTACCTCAGAGCAGAATAAAGAAATAAGAATGAAAAGAATTGAGGACAGTCTCACAGACCTCTGGGACAACATTAAACACACCAACATTCAAATTATAGGGGTCCCAGAAGAAGAGAAAAAGAAAGGGACTGAGAAAATATTTGAAGAGATTAGAGTTGAAAACTTCCCTAATATGGGAAAGGAAATAATCAAGTCCAAGAAGTGCAGAGAGTCCCATACAGGATAAATCCAAGGAGAAACACACCAAGACACATATTAATCAAACTATCAAAAATTAAATACAAAGAAAAAAATATTAAAAGCAGCAAGGGAAAAGCAACAAGTAACATACAAGGGAATCCCCATAAGGTTAACAGCTGATCTTTCAGAAGAAATTCTGCAAGCCAGACGGGCGTGGAAGGACATATTTAAAGTGATGAAAGGGAAAAATCATCAACCAAGATTACTCTACCCAGCAAGGATCTCATTCAGATTCGATGGAGAAATTAAAACCTTACAGACAAGCAAAAGTTAATAGAATTCAACATCAGCAAACCAGCTTTACAACAAGTGCCAAAGGAACTTCTCTAGGCAGGAAACACAAGAGAAGGAAAAGACCTACAATAACAAACCCAAAACAATTAAGAAAATGGTAAGAGGAACATACATGTCAATAACTTCCTTAAATGTAAATGGATTAAATTCTCCAACCAAAAGACATAGACTGGCTGAATGGATAAAAAAACAAGACGCATATATATGCTGTCTACAAGAGACCCGCTTCAGACCTAGGGACACATAAAGACTGAAAGTGAGGGGATGGAAAAAGATAGTGCATGCAAATGGAAATCAAAAGGAAGCTGGAGTAGCAATTCTCATATCACACAAAATAGACTTTAAAATAAAGACTATTACAAGAGACAAAGAAGGACACTACATAATGATCAAGGGATCAATCCAAGAAGAAGATATAACAGTTATAAATATTTATGCACCCAACATAGGAGCACCTCAATACATAAGGCAAATGCTAACAGCCATAAAGTGGGAAATCGACAGTACACAATCATAGCAGGGGACTTTAACACCCCACTTTCACCAACGGACAGATCATCCAAAATGAAAATAAATAAGGAAACACACAAGCTTTAAATAATACATTAAACAAGATGGACTTAATTGATATTTATAGGACATTCCATCCAAAAACAGCAGAATACACTTTCTTCTCAAGTGCTCATGGAACATTTTCCAAGATAGATAATATCTTGGGTCACAAGTCAAGCCTTGGTAAATTTAAGAAAATTGAAATCATATCAAGTATCTTTTCTGACGACAACGCTATAAGCCTAGATATCAATTATAGGAAAAAATTTGTAAAAAATACAAACACAAGGAGGCTAAACAATACACTACAAAATAACCAAGGGATCACTGAAGAAATCAAACAGGAAATCAAAAAATACCTAGAAACAAATGACATGAAGACATGATGACCCAAAATCTGTGGGATGCAGCAAGAAGCAGTTCTAAAAGGGAAGTTTATAGCAATACAATCCTACCTCGAGAAAAAAGAAATATCTCAAATAAACAACCTAACATTATACCTAAAGCAATTAGAGGAAGAAGAACAAAAAAAACCCCCAAAGTTAGCAGAGGGAAAGAAATCATAAAGGTCAGATCAGAAATAAATGAAAAAGAAATGAAGGAAATGATAGCAAAGATCAACAAAACTAAAACCTGGTTCTTTGAGAAGATAAACAAAATTGATAAACTATTAGCCAGAGTCATCAAGAAAAAAAGGGGGAAGACTCAATTCAACAGAATTAGAAATGAAAATGGAAAAGTAATCACTGACACTCCAGAAATACAAAGGATCATGAGAGATTACCACAGCAACTATATGCCAATAAAATGGACCACCTGCAAGAAATGGACAAATCCTTAGAAAAGCACAACCTTCAGAGACTGAGCCAGGAAGAAAGAGAAAATAAAAACAGACCAATCACAAGCACTGTATTTGACACTGTGATTAAAAATCTTCCAACAAACATAAGCTCAGGAACAGATGGCTTCGCAGGCAAATTCTATCAAATATTTAGAGAAGAGCTAACACCAATCCTTTTCAAAATCTTCCAAAATATAGCAGAGGGAGGAACACTCCCAAACTCATTCCACGAGGCCACCATCACCCTGATACCAAAACCAGACAAAAATGTCACAAAGAAAGAAAACTACAGGCCAATATCACTGCTGAACATAGATGCAAAAATCCTCAACAAAATACTAGCAAACAGAATCCAACAGCACATTAAAAGGATAATACACCATGATCAAGTGGGGTTTATCCCAGGAATGCAAAGATTCTTCAATATACGCAAATCAATCAATGTGATAAACCACATTAACAAATTGAAGAATAAAAACCATATGAACATCTCAATAGATGCAGAAAAAGCTGTTGACAAAATTCAACACCCATTTATGATAAAAGCCCTCCAGAAAGTAGGCATAGAAGGAACTCACCTCAACATATTAAAGGTATTTTATTCCTTTTGTTGCAATGGTAAATGGGAGTGTTTCCTTAATTTCTCTTTCAGATGTTTCATCATTAGTGTATAGGAATGCAAGAGATTTATGTGCATTAATTTTGTATACTCCTACTTTACCAAATTCATTGATTAGCTCTAGTAGTTTTCTGGTAGCATATATGACAAGCCCACAGCCAACATCGTTCTCAATGGTGAAAAATTTAAACCATTTCCACTAAGATCAGAAACAACACAAAGTTGTCCACTCTCACCACTATTATTCAACGTAGTTTTGGAAGTTTTAGCTACAGCAATCAGACACGAAAAAGAAATAAAAAGAATGCAAATTGGAAAAGAAGAAGTAAAGTTGTCACTGTTTGCAGATGACATGATTCTATACATAGAGAATCCTAAAGATGCTACCAGAAAACTACTAGAGCTAATCAATGAATTTGGTAAAGTAGGAGTATACAAAATTAATGCACATAAATCTCTTGCATTCCTATACACTAATGATGAAACATCTGAAAGAGAAATTAAGGAAACACTCCCATTTACCATTGCAACAAAAGGAATAAAATACCTAGGAATAAACCTACTTAAGGAGACAAAAGAACAGTATGCAGAAAAGTATAAGACACGGATGAAAGTAATTAAAGGTGATACAAACACATGGAAAGATATACCATGTTCTTGGATTGAAAGAATCAACATTGTGAAAATGGCTATACTACCCAAAGCAATCTACAGATTCAATGCAATCCCTATCAAACTACCAATGGCATTTATCACAGAACTAGAACAAAAAATTTCACAATTTGTATGGCGAGACAAAAGTAGCCCAAGCAATCTTGAGAAAGAAAAACGAAGCTGGAGGAATCAGGCTTCTGGAATTCAGACTATACTACAAAGCTACAGTAATCAAGACAGTATGGTACTGGCACAAAAACAGAAATATAGATCAATGGAACAGGATAGAAAGCCCAGAGATAAACCCACGCACATATGGTCACCTTCTTTTTGTTAAAGGAGGCAGGAATATACAATGGAGAAAAGAATGCCTCTTCAATAAATGGTGCTGGGAAAACTAAACAGCTATATGTGAAGAATGAAATTAGAACACTTCCTAACACCATACACAAAAATAAACTCAAAATGACTTAGAGACCTAAATGTAAGATGGGACACTATAAAACTCTTAGAAGAAAACATAGGCAGAACACTCTATGACATAAATCATACCAATATCCTTTTGGACCCACCTCCTAGAGAAATGGAAATAAAAACAAAAATAAACAAATTAGGCCTAATGAAACTTAAAAGCTTTTGCACAGCAAAGGAAAACATAAACAAGACAAAAAGACAACCCTCAGAATGAGAGAAAATATTTGCAAATGAAGCAGCTGACAAAGGATTAATCTCCAAAACTGACAAGAAGCTCATGCAGCTCAATATTTAAAAAGCCAGAAACCCAATCCAAAAATGGGCAGAAGACCTAAATAGATATTTCTCCAAAGAAGATATACAGATTGACAACAAACACATGAAATGATGCTCAACATCACTAATCATTAGAGAAATGCATATCAAAACTACAATGAGGTATCACCTCACACCAGTCACAATGGCCATCATCAAAAAATCTACAAACAATAAATGCTGCAGAGGGTGTGTAGAAAAGGGAACCCTCTTGCACTGTAGGTGGGAATGTAAACTGATACAGCCAGTATGGAGAACAGTATGGAGGTTCCTTAAAAAACTAAAAATAGAACTACCATACAACCCAGCAATTCCACTACTGGGCGTATACCCTGAGAAAACCATAATTCAAAAACAGTCATGTACCACAATGTTCATTGCAGCTCTATTTACAATAGCCAGGGCATGGAAGCAACCTAAATGTCCATTGACAGATGAATGGATAAAGAAGATGTGGCACATATATACAATGGAATATTACTCAGCCATAAAAATAAATGAAATTGAGTTATTTGTACTGAGGTGGCTGGACATAGAGACTGTCATACAGAGTGAAGTAAGTCAGAAAGAGGAAAACAAATACCATATGCTAATACATATATATGGAATCTTAAAAAAAAAAAAAAGGGTTCTGAAGAACCTAAGGGCAGGACAGGAATAAAGACACAGATGTAGAGAATGGACTTGAGGACATGGGGAGGGGGAAGTGTAAACTGGGAAGAAGTGAGAGAGTGGCATGGACATATATACACTACCAAATGTAAAATAGATATCTAGTGGCAAGCAGCCTCATAGCACAGGGAGATCAGCTCAGTGCTTTTTGACCTCCTAGAGGTGTAGGATATGGAGGGTGGGAGGGAGACACAAGAGGGAGGAGATATGGTATATATGTATATGTATAGCTGATTCGCTTTGTTATAAAGCAGAAACCAACACAGCATTGTAAAGCAATTATACTCCAATAAAGATGTTTAAAAAAAAAAAGGAAAAGAAAAAAAAAGTATATTCTGTAGAATAGAATTTAATAAATTATTGTAAGGGATTGTGATATATTATATATCTAGAAATCAGTTTTAGAAAGGTATCAAATCAAATACATTTTCATATTTGTAGTAACATATCCATGTGTTTCATAGAAAATCCTAGTTTTCAGTTTTATAACATCTTAAAGTATGGAAGTGTCCTATATTATTCTCTTTAAAAAGTCATTTAGTTTTGGCTGCATTCAACATTTAAAAATTATAATTGGGAAAAACATTTTTTTCTATAAATAATAATCACAGTAATTTCAAATGTATTTTTGTCTGTATGTAACCTAAGAGCCAGTATTATAGGAATTTTTGAGACTCTACAACAGAAAGATAATAA
Source organism: Balaenoptera physalus (assembly GCF_965194825.1). NCBI lineage: Eukaryota > Metazoa > Chordata > Mammalia > Artiodactyla > Balaenopteridae > Balaenoptera > Balaenoptera physalus. Next base: position 55,946,977 of record NC_138883.1, on the reverse strand, counting down.
CAGAAAGGAAAATATTATTCCATATATTTTCAATTTTACATGTTCTTCATGAAATAAATTGAACTATCATGAAATCATAGCAAAATTATTACTATATGCTTTTGTTTATCTCTTTTTTGCAAAAGGGAAAATTCTACTTTCTCCACATGCTTACAAAGATAATGTGGCATACAAGGAATAACACATGAGAAAACAATTCAAATCATCTGGAAATACGGAATTCTGTCCAAACAGTTTAGATATTACTGACTGGTAAGACTGGTTAATTGTACTGAGAGTTTCTCTAAAACATTTCCAACCTGAGTGAAAATGAATCAATATTTACTGATGAAAGATTATACATCTTTGAAAGAAGCAGACAAACTCTGAAATTGGTCTCTTACTACCTGAAGCAAACTCCTGTTAGTATACAGTCTGTGGGATGTAGAATAAAATAGCATTACCTTTGACATGTAATTGATTTTAGGTTTTAGAAGATACTAAACTAATCTATAACAATTATGATGACAGGAACTAGCGTCTCACGTTCAGAAGTTCACTAAAAAATATTCTCTATATTCATAGGAATGTGAAGGTAATAGGCACGAGCTCTCTGCCATAAAATGCCTCTCCAAATAGCTACAGTGATGTGCAAATCAATATATGTCCAAAGCAATGGGTGATATGCAGAATCTTCCAATTGAGTACAATAGTATAAAGTGATGGTAAAATCAAAACTCTGAATTTCAGTGAGACTGCTTTTGGCTGTAAGTATAGCAGAGCCAACTATAATAGATAAAATAAGAAAATATATTTGCTCAAACAACTAGAAGTCCAGAGGTACAACTGATTCAATCTAGCTAAATCCATTGGATCTAGTCTGTATCTCTGCAATTTCCCAAACTATGAATTCATCTGTCTTCACTCCTAAGGTAGTGTCCTTCATGAGAACAAAACAACTATGGAATGTCGAAGCTTCACAGTCACATAGCACAAAATTAACAGAATGAGAAATTATATCTTCTGGTGGTTTATTTTAGGAAATAGAAAACTTCTTTACCTTTAGCCCCCAGCAAACCCCTTTTTCACCTCTTTGTCTCGGAGTCAGCCATATGCCAATCCTAGAAGCAAAGGGAATTTGCAGTTAATTGGTTTAGGGATTACCATTGGATTTATCAGGCTCCTCCCTGGACCTGTAGATGAAGGAAGCTTTCCATTTTCTATGAAGAAAATACAGTAACCTGAAAAAAAAAATTAGAGTACTCCCCAAATTAGAAATAAGATAGAGTTTCATATATTGGCAAATAAAAATATTATTAAGCTCTATTTTTCAGCTATACTAAAACAATAAAAATTATACTCAAAAGGAAAGTATAAGCTTTATCTATAAGAGGAATTGTCAAAAAAAACAACAGAAAAACAAAAACAAAAAACAGTGGCCAGGTAAAATCTGCTATTTATTCACACATTCATTCTTTAATGACATCTTCTCCTCATTGAGATTATATTCTAGTTAGGAAGATAAACAAATCAATAATTAAATGAACAAAATAACTACATAATGCTAAAGATCTATGAAAGAAACAAACCAGAAACTATGATAGAGAATAATAGGTGGAAGGTCGGACTACTTTTTGTAGAATGATCAGAGAAAGATTACCTGAGGAGACAACATTTAAACTTAAATATGAATGTTGAAAAACAAGTAAAGAGCAATGGAATAGAGAAGGTTGCTTGAGAAAGAGGAAACAATGGGTAAAAGCTCTTTGATACACACACACATTCTGGCCTGTGGAATCAAGAGTCACGCTGTTAAGGGTGAAAGTGAAGTAGAAGAGACTTACAATAACGAAACAATGCAAAATAAGTATGTAAAGTTGATCAGTGCTTTCAACAGAAATAAGTGGGGAAGGGTTGAATAAGATGGGAATGATGAGGATAGGAAAAGGTTGGACATGTTAAGAGTGATCAGGAAAGAGCTTCAAAGAAAAGGTGAAATTTGAACAAACACCAGAAGGAAATGAAAGAATAAACCATTCATGGATCTGGAGGAAAATTGGCTTAGGCAGAGGGAAATGGAAATACAAACACACAAGATGAGAGATTGCCTGATGTTTTTGATAAAAGCAAAAAGGCCAAGTAGCTAAAGCAAAATGAGCAAGTTGGGAGAGAAGAAGGAGCTGAAATATTGTTTGACTTTGTAGGTCTTGGTAAGAACTTTCGCTTTTACTCTAAGATCAAAGCCATTGGAGGATGAGTTGAGTAAGAGCTACAATGATCTACATGATCTGACAGATTTAAAAGATCACTCGGGCTGCTGTGTTGTGAATTAGAATACAAGGGGGCAAAGGCAAAATGGGGCCTTATTAGGATGCTGTTGAAAAATCCAAGTAGTAGATAACAATTGGGACAAAGCAGTAACAGTAGAGGTGGTTGGCAATGGTTGAATTCTGGATATGTATTAAAGCAAAAATGGAAAGGAAAGGATTTCCTGATGGATTAGATGTGGGTCTGAGAAAAAGTATCCAATCTATTAGGAAAAAAAATGACAAGTTCCAAATTTCTAGGGGAAATGGCTATTTCCAAGTGTATATAAATATAAATAATGTAACAAGATAAAAATTGCTTCATGTATTATAATTCTTCATGTCTTTTTCAATAAATTTTATTACTTTTAACAAAGAGAATTTCATAATGGTGAGCCTAACTTTACTTCTGGAAATAAATTATTCTGTGATAAGTAAACAATGAGCAATTACACCAGCATTATTATTACAAGTATTATTTATTTATTTATTTTGTTTTGTTTTTAATTTTTATTGGAGTATAGTTGATTTACAATGTTATTTTAGTTTCAGGTATACAGCCAAGTGAATCAGTTATATATATATCCACTCTTTTTTAGGTTCTATTCCCATATAGGTCATTACAGAGTATTGAGTAGAGTTCCCTGTACTATACAGCAGGTTGTTTTTAATCTATTTTATATATGGCAGTGTGTATGTGTCAATCCCAATCTCCTAATTTATCCTTCCCCTACCTTACCCCCTGATAACCATAACTTTGTTTTCTACATCTGTAAATCTATTTCTGTTTTATAGATAAGTTCATTTGTACCCTTTTTTAAATTTCACATATAAGTGATATCATATATTTGTCTTTTAGTGTCTGACTTATTTCATTCAGTATGACAATCTCTAGGTCCTTCTATATTGCTGCAAATGGCATTATTTTGTTCTTTTTTATGGCTGAGTAATATTCCATTGTATATATGTACCACATCTTCTTATCCACTCCTCTATTGATGGATATTTAGATTGTTTCTTTGTCCTGGCTATTGTAAATAGTGCTGCAATGAATATTGGGGTGCATGTATGCTTTCGAATTATGGTTTTCTCAGGATATATGCCCAGAAGTGGGATTGCTAGATCATATGGTAACTTTATATTTAGTATTTTAAGGAACCTCCATACTGTTCTCCATAGTGGCTGTACCAAGTTACATTCCCACCAATAATGTAGGAGGGTTCCCTTCTCTCCACACCCTCTCCAGCATTTATTGTTTGTAGATATTTTTGATGATGGCCATTCTGACCAGTGTGAGCTGATACCTCACTGTAGTTTTGATTTGCATTTCCCTAATAATTAGTGATGTTGAGCATCTTTTCATGTACTTTTTAGCCATCTTTATGTCTTCTTGGAGAAACGTCTATTTAGATCTTTCACCCGTGTTTTGATTGGGTTGTTTGTTTTTTCAATTTGAGCTGCATGAGCTGTATGTATATTTTGGAGATTAATCCCTTGTCAGTTGCTTTGTTTGCAAATATTTTCTCCCATTCTGAAGGTTGTCTTTTCATCTGGTTTATAGTTTCCTTTGCTGTGCAAAAGCTTTTAAGTCTCATGAAGTCACATTTGTTTATTTTTGTTTTTATTTCCATTACTCCAGGAGGTAAATTAAAAAAGATATTGCCGTGATTTATGTAAAAGAGTATCTGCCAATGTTTTCCTCTAGGAGTTTTACAGTACAGGTCTTACATTTAGGTCTTTAATCAATTTGAGTTTATTTTTGTGTATGGTGTTAGGGAGTGTTCTAATTTTATTAGTTTATATGTGGCTGTCCAGTTTCCCAGCACCACTTATTGAAGAGGCTCGCTTTTCTCCATTATGTATTCTTGCCTCCTTTGTAACAGATTAGATGACCAAAGGTGCTCTGGACTTCCTGTCCTGTTCCATTGATCTATATTTCTGTTTTTGTGCCAGTACCATACTGTCTTGATTACTGTAACTTTGTAATATAGTCTGATGTCAGGGATCCAGATTCCTCCAGCTCCGTTTTTCTTTCTCAAGATTGCTTTTGTTATTCATGGTCTTTTGTATTTCCATACAAACTGTAAAATTTTTTGTGCTAATTCTGTGAAAAATGCCATTGGTAGTTCGATAGGGATTGCATTAATCTGAAGATTGCTTTGGATAGTATAGTCATTTTCACCATGTTGGTTTTTCCAATCCAAGAACATGGTATATGTCTCCATCTTTTGTGTGATCTTTTATTTCTTTCATCAGTATCTTATATTTTTCTGAGTACAGGTCTTTTGCCTCCTTAGGTAGGTTTATTACTAGGTATTTTATTCTTTTTGATGCAGTGGTAAATGGGATTGTTTCCTTGATTTCTCTTTCTGATCTTTTGTTGTCAGTGTATAGGAATGCAAGAGATTTCTGTGCATTACTTTTGTATGTTGCAACTTTACCAAATTCATCGATGAACTCTAGTAGTTTTCTGGTAGCATCTTGGGAATTTTCTGTGTATAATATCATGTCATCTGCAAACAGTGACAGTTTTACTTTTTCTTTTCCAGTTTGGATTCCTTTTATTTCCTCTCCTTCTCTGATTGCTGTGTCTAGGACTTCCAAAACTATGTTGAATGATAGTGGTGAGAGTGGACATCCTTGTCTTGTTCCTCATCTTAGAGGAAATGGTTTCAGTTTTTCACCATTGAGAATGATGTTGGCTGTGGGTTTGTCATATATGGTCTTTATTATGTTGAGGTAGGGTCCCTCTATGCCCACTTTCTGGAGAGTGTTTATGATAAATGGGTATTGAAATTTGTCAAAAGCTTTTTCTGCATCCATTGAGATTATCATATGGTTTTTATTCTTCAATTTGTGAATGTGGTGTATCACATTGATTGATTTGTGTATATTGAAGAATCCTTACATCCCTGGGATAAATCCCACTTGATCATCTTGTATGATCCTTTTAATATGATGTTAGATTTTGTTTGCTAGTATTTTGTTGAGGATTTTTGCATGTATGTTCATCAGTGATATTGGCCTGTAGTTTTCTTTTTTTGTGACATCTTTGGTTTTGGCATCAGCGTGAAGGTGGCCTTTTAGAATGAGCTTGGGAGTGTTTCTTCCTCTGCAATTTTTTGGAAGCATTTCAGATGGATAGGGGTTAACTCCCCTCTAAATGTTTTAGAGACCAAACATTTAGTCCATCTGGTCCTGGACTTTTGTTTGTTGGAAGATTTTTAATCACAGTTTCAATTTCAGTACTTGTGATTGGTCTGTTCATATTTTCTATTTCTTCCTGGTTCAGTCTTGGAAGGTTGCACCTTTCTAAGAATTTGTCCATTTCTTCTAGCTTGTGCATTTTATTGGTGTATAGTTTCTTGTAGTGTTCACTTATGATCCTTTGTATTTCTGTGGTGTCCATTGTAACTTCTCCTTTTCATTTCTAACTTTGATTTGAGTCCTCTCCCTTTTTTCTTGATGAGTCTTGCTAAAGATTTATCAATTTTGTTTATCTTCTCAGAGAACCAGCTTTTAGTTTCATTGATCTTTGCTATTGTTTTCTTCATCTCTATTTCATTTATTTCTACTCTGATCTTTATGATTTCTTTCCTTCTACTAACTTTGGGTTTTGTTTGTTCTTCTTTCTCTAGTTGCTTTAGGTATAATGTTAGGTTGTTTATTTGAGAATTTTCTTGTTTCTTGAGGTAGGAGTGTATTGCTATAAACTTCCCTCTTAGAACTGCTTTTGCTGCATCCCATGGGTTTTGGATCATCGTGTTTTTGTTGTCATTTGCCTCTAGGTATTTTTTGCTTTCTTCTTTGATTTTTTTCAATGATCCATTTAGTAACCTATTGTGTAGCCTCCATGTGTTTGTGGTTTTTTACAGTGTTTTTTCCCTGTATAGCATTGTAGTTGGAGAACATGTGTGATATGATTTCAGTTTTCTTAAATTTACTGACGCTCGATTTGTAACCCAAGATGTGTTCCATGTGCACTTGAGAAGAAAGTGCATTCTGCTGCTTTTGGATGGAATGCTGTATAAATATCAATTAAGTCCATCTTGTCTAATGTGTCATTTAAGGCTTGTGTTTCCTTATTAATTTTCTGTCTGGATGATCTGTCCGTTGGTGTAAGTGGGGTGTTAAAGTTCCCCACTATTACTATGCTGTTGTTGATTTCCCCTTTTATGGCTGTTAAGATTTGCCTTATGTATTGAGGTGCAACTACGTTGGGTTCATATATATTTACAATCGTTATGTCTTCTTCTTGTATTGATCCCTTGATCATTATGTAGTGTCCTTCCTTGTCTCTTGTAATAGTCTTTATTTTCAAGTCTATCTTGTTAGATATGAGTATTGCTACTCCAGCTTTCTTTTGATTTCCATTTGCATGGAATACCTTTTTCCATCCCCTCACTTTCAGTCTTTATGTGTCCCTAGGTCTGAACTGGGCCTCTTGTAGACAGCATATATACAGGTCTTGATTTTGTATCCATTCAGCCATTCTTTGTATTTTGGTTGGAGTATTTAATCCATATACATTTAAGGTAATTATCGATATGTATGTTCCTGTTGCCATTTCCTTAATTGTTTTGGATTTGTTTTTGTAGGTTTTTTTCTTCCCTTCCTTTTTTTGTTCTCTTGTAGTTTGGTGACCATCTTTAGTGTTGTGTTTGGGTTGCTTTTTCTTTTGTGTGTGTTTATCTATTGTAGTTGTTTGGTTTGCATTTCCCATGGGGTTTAGATAAAACAGTCTATACATATACAAGCTTGTTTTAGTTGCTGGTCTCTTAATTTCAAATGCAATTCCCATTTTCTACATTTGTAATTCCCTCACAGTTTTTGGTTTTGATATCATATTTGTGTTTGGATGATTTCCCACTTTTACTCTATGTTTGTCTTCAGTGCACTTTCCCATTTGTTATTTTCTTGTTTCTAGTTTTGGCCTCTTTTTTTTTTTTTTTTTTCCCTCCTGCCTAGTAAATTTCCTTTAGCATTTTTGTTGTAAAGTGGATTTGGTGGTGCTGAAGTCTCTTAGCATTTGCTTGTCTATAAAGCTTTTGATTTTTCCATCAAATCTGAATGAGACCCTTGCTGGCTAGAGTATTCTTGGTTGTAGGTTCTTCCCTTTCATCACTTTAAATATATCATGTCACTCCCTTCTGGTCTGCAGAGTTTCTGCTGAAAAATCAGCTGATAACCTTATGGCGATTCCCTTGTATGCTGTTTGTTGCTTTGCTCTTGTTGCTTTTAATATTATTTCTTTGTATTTAATTTTTGTTAGTTTGATTAATATGTGTCTCAGCATGTTACTCCTTGGGTTTATCCTGTATGGGACTCTCTGCTTCCTGGACTTGGGTGACTATTTCTTTTCCATATTAGGGATGTTTCCAACTATAATCTCTTCAAATATTTTCTCAGGCCCTTTCTCTTTTTCGTCTTCTTCTGGAACCCCTATAATTCGAATATTGGTGTGTTTAATGTTGTGCCAGAGTTCTCTGAGACTGTCCTCATTTCTTTTCATTCTTTTTTCTTTATTCTGTTCTGCAGAAGTGATTTCCACCATTCTGTCTTCCAGCTCACTTATCCATTCTTCTGCCTCAGTTATTCTCCTATTGATTTCTTCTAGTGTATTTTTCATCTCTGTTTGTTTGTTCTTAATTCTTCTATGTTGTTGTTAAACATTTCTTGTTTCTTCTCGATCCATGTCTCCATTCTTTTTCTGAGATTTGGATCATGTTTACTACCATTACTCTGAATTCTTCTTCAGATAGATTGCCTATCTCCTTGTCATTTAGTTGTTCTTGTATGTTTGTATCTTGCTCCTTCATCTGCAACATGTTTCTTCATTGTCTCATTTTGTCTAACTTACTGTGTTTGTGGTCTCCTTCCCGCAGGCAGCAGGATTGTAGTTCCTCTTACTTCTTGTGTCTGCACCCGTGTAGGTGAGTTTGGTCCAGAGGCTTGTGCCATTATCCCCTTGATAGGGAGTTTGACTGGTGTTGTGGTGACCAGAGCCTGCCTTGGAGATTGAGCAGGGCCTCCCCTTTGCTCTGTGGTTGTCACCGCCCTGTCAGGGGTGGGGTCTGCTCCCTAGTTATTGGAGTAGAGGCCCCCAGATCTGTTTCTTAGCTGTGTTTGTGATCTGTGGTGCAAGGTAGGTGGATTGGAGCACTCCCACTGGGAGAGAAGCTACTGAGTATTCCTCCTCTGGAGCCATTCACCTGTGAATGTGCTCTGTTGTGTCCCATGTCACACATTGTGTGGGCTCACAAAGTACACTGTTGTTGGCACTGCTCTCAGTCCCACCTTAACTGTGGGTATGCCAGCAATTGGCCCTGGTGACTCTCAGGCGTTGGTTTCACCAGGCCACCAGCACAGATCCACTGAGGTCAGGTCCCGGGACTGCAGTAGTCATGCACCTGGACCCACTCTGGGAGCTATGGAGGCAGCTCAGACTCTGACCTGACCCAACTCCCAAGTTTATGTGCCCACAAAGCCAACAGCTGCTAAAGCCAGACCTGTCCCAGCTGCAGGAGCACTTGTTGTCCTTCCAGATGTTTTGCAGGTGCTGAATATAGGAAGCCATCAGTGGAGGTGTAACTCCACTGTTCATGTACCCACAAGGAGGTTTCAACTCTTATTCCTTAGTCACACAGCCCCTGGGGCTCAGCTGGGTTTTCTGCCTCACCTCTGCATGTGTTCCTCCCACTGGAGTCTGCTCCAGAGGTTGCAGGAGCACACGAGCCTGCCAGGCAGGAAGAGGCCAAGGTGGTGATTGAGGTGAGCAGGCCACCCAGACGGGAGATGCTGGGGTACCAATTGGACTGTGCAAGCCCATCAGGCAGCAATCAGGACTGGCAGGTTGCCCAGGTCAGCGGGGCTGTGGAGGAGGCGATGGCAGGGGTGTGTGAGCTGGTGGGAACCCTCCCTAGTGCCTGTGGAGGCAAGGGTCAGTATATGAGGAGAGAGGCTTCAATGACAGCCCTGCCTTTGCTTGTCACTCAGCAATGGTGCTTTGCTTCTGTGGCGGTCTGGGCTTCCTCCACGAGCATTTCTGGTTGTTGAGCTCCTCAGTCCTGTCCCCACAGGCTGTCTCCTCACAGCCAACAGCAGTCCCCTCCCCAGGTCTGCTCTCCAAACCCCACGTTCTAGCACCCAGCCCCTGTGCGCACCCACAGACACCCATCTTGGGTTGGGGCACCAGGGCTGTGGCACAGACCATCTGTGTAGGTCTCAGTCTGTCCTGCCTGCCACAGACTGGTTGCTGCACTCTCCTCTGAGCCCCCAAAGCTCCCCTTCTGTCCTAGCTGATCTCCCTGCCAGTGAGGGGCTTCCCCCCAGTTCCCCCCTCCCAGCTCCCCGCCATGGGCTCAGGTCCCATCCTGTTTCCTCTCCTCTTCCTTTTCCCTTCTTCTTTCTTTCATCCTACCCAGTTACATGGGGATTTTTTTGTCCTTTTAGGTGTCTGAGGTCCTCTGCTATTGTTCAGTAGTTGTTCTGTGAGAATTGTTCCATTTGTACATGGATTCTTGATGTGTTTGTGGGGAGAGATGAACTCCACCTACTCCTACTCCTCTGCCATCTTGGAAAATCCAAGTATTATTTCTAACAAGGTAGGATGATCGTTTGTAAAAGTTTTGTAGAGATGTATAATGAATGAAACTACAGAAGAAATGAATGAAGAAAAAAGTGAGAAAAAAAATTTAAATGATCTTAAAATATTGACATAGACCATATATACTAAATGTAAATAAATTGAAAGGGTTTTTCTTTTTAGTTTTTATTGATGTATAATACATGCACAGGGAAAAATTCTTACACCATAAGCAAACAATTGAGGAATTTTCACTTGATAAACACAACCTTGTAACTTGTACTACTCAAAAGAAATATAAAATAAGTGATAGCTCAGAAACCATTTTGTTGCTCTTTCAATCACTATCCCATTTGGTAACAACCATCCTGACATATAGAAGTATAAATTGGTTTAATATTTTGCATATAAATGGATTTACTTAATATGTACTCTTTTGTGTCTGGCTTCATTAGCTCAACATAACATTTGAAAGATTCATCTATACTGATGGGTAGAATTGTCAATTACATCAGTGCATTTGTGATAGATTGCATTTCCAAAGATGGCCAGAGCAGTATATCCTAGACCACATAGTCTTCTGTAAAATGGGCTAACCAGTTCCAAAGGATGGATTCTAATTCCTCTCCCCTTGAATCATGGTGACCTTAATCACTTGCTTGTAATCAATACTTTGTGGCTTAAGAGATAGTGTGTGACTCGTGACTTCTAAGGCTAAGGCAGAAGAAACTTTTTAGCTTTTACATTGGTTTCCTGAAACACTACCTCTTTGAATACTCCCTCTAGGGACTCTACCTTCTTAGAATGAAGCAGAAATGCTCAGAGGAGCACAAGCCACATTCAGAGGTTCTAGTTGAGGATAGTCTTAGTAATGTCAATTAGACATTAAACATGTGAGTGAAGAAGCCTTCAGAAACTTTTGATTCCCAGACATTGAAGTCATTCCCAGTTACTGGAATCTTTCTAGCTGAGGACCTACACATCATAGAACAGAGAAAATCCATCCCCGCTATAACCAATTCCAATTCTTGATTCATAGTACTTGTGATCATGTTTGTTATTTTAATCTACTAAATTTGGAATGCTTTTGTAGGCAGCACGTGACAATTGGAACCTGTAGTATCCATTCTTTGAATGTCCCACAATTTATTAAGTCAACTATGGATGAGAATTTGGATTGTATCCAGTTTGTGGCTCTTATGAAAGTGCTTCTGTGAATATTATAGAGTTTATTGTTGAACCTGTGTATATATTTTCATTGGGTATATAAACAGGGATAGAATTAATAGGGTATTCATTTACTCAGATTAGGAGATGGAACCAAATAATTTTCCACAGTAGATATAACAATTTGCATTCCTACAAGTAGTATATGAGTTCTGATTATTCAAAATCCTTGTCCACATTTAATTTTTTAAATCATTTTTAATTTTAGCTATTCTACTGGGTATGGAGTGGTGTCACATTGTGGTTTTCATTTGCATTTTCCTGTTGTCTTAGTTGTGAGCAGCTTTTCATATGTTAGTTGGCCATTTGGATAGCCACTTTTCAAAAGTTAGTCTTTAACTCATATTTCAAAGTTTTCTTTCTTATTATTTTAAAGAATTATTTATATATTCTGGGTATATATATTAAGTATAGTTTCTCATACTCTGTGGGTTGCCCTGTCACTATCTTAATCAGGTCTTGAAAGAATAAGAAATACTAACATTAACATAGTCCATTTTACCATTTTTTTTCTTTTAAAGCTTTTTATACACAATTTTTAAAATTGATGCTTAAATCAAAGTCATAAAGTTTTTCTCCTCTAGAAGTTTTATTGTTCTACCTATCAAATTTAGGTTTTCAATACAACTGGGATTTTTGTGTTTGATGTAAGATAGAAATTCTGTGTGTGGAAAAGACAAAAAATAAGAGCTGTACTTTGCTTATTGATAAGCATTTATTAAGTAGACCATCATTTCTTAATGCACTACATTGCTACCTTTGTCATAAATCACTATTACATTTCAAAACTCCATCATTGCTCACTGGTACTTGTCCAGTAGTTCCTCACCAGTCAGCCTGGGCTAACTGCTCTCAAATTACTTCTAAAAACTAGAAATATGACAATATCAGTCTTCTACTTTCCAGCTTTCAATGTTTTTTAATGCCTAAAACAGTTTTTCTCCCAGTGCAAACCTTAAAAATGCAAATTCTGTGAGTCTTCCATCTACCAAAATGAATCAGATGGGAGAAGAGTTGATGGTAGCAGAGTTCTTAGGAATTTTCATTTTTAAAATAAGTGCAAGGAGGTGTTATGCACTTAGAAATATGAAAACCATTAGTTTAGCAAATTAAGACTAACTTCCAGAGTATAAGTAAAAATATACAAGGCCTTTTATGATTTAGTTCCTATTTACTTCACCTATTTTATGTTCTACTCATTTATATCTCCATTTACTCTTAATGTTCCAAAAAACACCTACAATTTTAGTGCCTCATACACATGCCATGCTACATAATCCATCTGCGTCTTTGTGTATATGGTGCCATATGCGTTTAACATACCACCACCACCCTACAAAGGTCTAGTAAACCCTTGTTACATTTCAAAATCCAGTCAGTAATTATCATTCCTGTTCTGCCTTCACTGATAATTGTTCTGTAACCTCTTCAATTCTCACACAACAATAATATATCACTCTCACTTCTCCAGTACTCCTGCAACTGGAAAATACTTTAATTATTGCATGTGTCTGTCTTTCCTATTAAAATTCCAAATTCCTTGATGACAGGGCCATGCACAATATCTGATATGTAATATATATAACATTTTTAACTGGAGCTAAGACCACATTAATGTTATTTTTATGAAAGCATATTTTCAAATTAATCACTTAGGGAAACAGGACATTGGATTAAATTTTGTAGTTTAAAATTATAAACCATTAATCTAAGAAAATAATATTAGAACATCATGATCACATATAACACTCAGCCTATGATTAAAATAATGAATTTTATTTCTTACTATGAAAAAAGCCACATTGTTTATGATTAACTTCTATTTACCAGACTTATTTACAAACAGAACTGTTTTGCTTCTGATAGTTTGCTCTCTAGAGCTGAACAGTGATTAACAGAAGAGCAAAACCTGTTTAAGAATCTCAGTCCTGATGAACAACTGCCTTTGTTAATCTTAACATTCTTATCCCTTTTGCTGTAAAGAATTTATTCATCTGTACTTATTAGAAATCAGTAGAAAAATTCATTAAAACTAAGACTCTATACAACTCTTTTTGAAAAGATTATCCTCAAAAATATTTTTAAAAGTTATATATGGCTGACTGGTAAAAAGGACAAATCTTAGGTTTTCTTTCAAACTTTATATGCTCGCATGTTTAAATTTTGCAGTTTAATAACTTCAGCCAAGTGGAAGAAGTATGAAGCAGGGGATTTCACTGCTTTTATAATGTAATCAGATTCCAGTTTATCCTGTAAAATATTTCCTGAGCCTCTGTAGTTTGTATTTGAGCACCTTGAGGAAAAGGAAATGAAAATTGTGCTTATTGCACCTCCTTCAATAGCACACAGCAATGCTGAACACATACCTGTCGCTTAATAAATTCTTTCTTAATGAGTATTAGTTACTGTGTCAACTGTGCACACTAGAATTACAGAGCACCGATGAAATTAGAAGGAGCATGTGGCAAGGGACAACATGGGTTAGAGCAGAGATTGCCAAATGACTCTCATAGTCCTTGCTTATGTGAACTAGAAGCATGGGTTCAAGATTTCTAAAACGCTATATTCATGCAGTGACATATACTCATGCCATATACATTTTTATTATATAGGTAATATGTGTATAGAAAGTCTGCATTCAAACGTTCTTAAATGAAAGTATGTACATTATGCAGAAATGGTCTGTCCCCCTCACCTTGCAATTCCTCTGGCGGAAGCAGATTGTAGGTAAGATGATGTTTAGTTTGTCCTTGAAATTATGATATTCCTGCCTAGGGCTGTTTTCAAATACAATATACGAACCATCTAGGAAGCTGCAATTGCTCTAAGGCCGTCCTGCTTTGATTTGGCTCAGTCTCTAATCCACTTTCTTAAGGCTCTTGTGTGCAGATTTGAACCCTTGTGCTCACCCGCTGTCCAACCAGATGCCTTGCTTACTGAAAGCCTCTGGAAGCCTCCGTGTGGTTGTTCTAGCCCCTCTACTCCAAATGGATAAAATGAGACTGATTGAGGGAAAACAAAATACTTAGCACTGAGGCCAGTGTCGAGCAATTGTTCTCATTCACATATAATTTAACTGTACTAACACCAGGTCAAACAAATGAATATCAAACACTCAATTTATTACATACTTTTCAACATATATTATTTTATTTAATATTTTTATAAGAATGTATGGTATAGTAATACATGCTTTTTACAGATATATAGGCTAAGTGTCAATGAAATTAAATAATATGCTTAATATTAGTAGTAAAAAAAGTTGTGTGAACAGGACTAAATTCAAGCTGACCTTAAAGTAAATAGTTAATCTGCCTCACCTCACTATTTTCTTTTTTTTAACGTCTTTATTGGAGTATAATTGCTTTACATTGTTGTGTTAGTTTCTGCTGTATAACAAAGTGAATCAGCTATACGTATACATATATCCCCGTATCCCTCTTGCATCTTCCTCCCACCTTCCCTATCCCACCCATCTAGGTGGTCACAAAGCACTGAGCTGATCTCCGTATGCTATCCAGCTGCTTCCCACTAGCTATCTATTTTATCTTTGGTAGTGTATATATGTCCATGCCTCCTCTCACCTTGTCCCAGCTTACCCTTTCCCATCCCTGTGTCCTAAAGTCCATTCTCTAAGTCTGCATCTTTATTCCTGTCCTGCCCCTAGGTTCTTCAGAACCATTTTTTTTTTTTTTTTTAGATTCCATATATATGTGTTAGCATACAGTATTTGTTTTTCTCTTTCTGACTTACTTCACTCTGTATGACAGATTCTAGGTCCATCCACCTCACTACAAATAACTCAATTTCATCTCTTTTTATGGCTGAGTAATATTCCATTGTATATATGTACCACATCTTCTTTATCCATTCATCTGTCAGTGGACACCCAGGCTGCTTCCATGTCCTGGCTATTGTAAATAGTGCTGCAATGAACATTGTGGTACATGTCTATTTTTGAATTATGGTTTTCTCAGGGTATATGTCCAGTAGTGGGATTGCTGTGTCATATGGTAGTTCAATTTTTAATTTTTTAAGAAACCTCCATACTGTTCTCCATAGTGGCTGCATCAATTTACTTTCCCACCAACAGTGCAAGAGGGTTCCCTTTTCTCCACACCCTCTCCAGCATTTATTTTTTGTAGATTTTTTGATGATGGCCATTCTGACTGGTGTGAGGTGATACATCATTGTAGTTTTGATTTGCATTTCTCTAATGATTAGTGATGTTGAGCATCCTTTCATGTGTTTGTTGGCAATCTGTATATCTTCTTTGGAGAAATATCTATTTAGGTCTTCTATCCATTTTTGGATTGGGTTGTTTATTTTATTGATATTGAGCTGCATGAGCTGCTTGTCAGTTTTGGAGACTAATCCTTTGTCAGTTGCTTCATTTACAAATATTTTCTCTCATTCTGAGGGTTGTGTTATTGTCTTGTTTATGGTTTCCTTGGCTGTACAAAAGCTTTTAAGTTTCATTAGGTCCCATTTGTTTATTTTTGCTTTTATTCTATTTCTCTAGGAGGTGGGTCAAAAAGGATCTTGCTGTGATTTATGTCATAGAGTGTTCTGCCTATGTTTTCCTCTAAGAGTTTTATAGTGTCTGGCCTTACATTTAGGTCTTAATCCATTTTGAGTTTATTTTTTTGTATGGTGTTAGGGAGTGTTATAATTTCATTCTTTTACATGTAGCTGTCCAGCTTTCCCAGCACCACTTATTGAAGAGGCTGTCTTTTTGACATTGTATACTCTTGCCTCCTTTATCAAAGATAAGGTGACTATATGTGCGTGGATTTATCTCTGGGCTTTCTATCCTGTTCCATTGATCTATATTTTTGTTTTTGTGCCAGTACCATACTGTCTTGATTACTGTAGCTTTGTAGAATAGTCTGAAGTCAGGAAGCCTGATTCCTTCAGCTCCATTTTTCTTTCTCAAGATTGCTTTGGCTATTTGGGGTCTTTTGTGTTTCCATACAAATTGTGAAATTTTTTGTTCTAGTTCTGTGAAAAATGCCATTGGTACTTTGATAGGGATTGCATTGAATCTGTAGATTGCTTTGGGTAGTATAGTCATTTTCACAATGCTGATTCTTCCAATCCAAGAACATGGTATATCTCTCCATCTGTTTGTATCATCTTTAATTTCTTTCATCAGTGTCTTATAGTTTTCTCCATACAGGTCTATTGTCTCCTTAGGTAGGTTTATTCCCAGATATTTTATTCTTTTTGTTGCAGTGGTAAATGGGAGTGTTTCCTTAATTTCTCTTTCAGATTTTTCATCATTAGTGTGTAAGAATGCAGGAGATTTCTGTGCATTAGTTTTGTATCCTGCTAATTTACCAGATTCATTGTGTAGCTCTAGTAGTTTTCTGTTAGCGTCTTTAGGATTCTCTATGTAAAGTATCATGTTATCTGCAAACAGTGACAGTTTTACTTGTACTTTTCAAATTTAGATTCCTTTGATTTCTTTTCCTTCTCTGATTGCTGTGGCTAAAACTTCCAAAACTATGTTGAATAATAGTGGTGAGGGTGGGCAACCTTGTCTTGTTCCTGATCTTAGTGGAAATGGTTTCAGTTTTTCACCATTGAGAACAATGTTGGCTGTGGGTTTGTCATACCTGGCCTTTATTATGTTGAGGTAAGTCCCTCTATGCCTACTTTCTAGAGAGTTTTTATCATAAATTGGTGTTGAATTTTGTCAAAAGCTTTTTCTGCAATTATTGAGATTATCATATGGTTTTTATCTTTCAATTTGTTAGTATGGTGTATCACATTGATTGATTTGCGTATATTGAAGAATCCTTGCATTCCTGGGATAAACCCCACTTGATCATGGTGTATGATCCTTTTAATGTGCTGTTGGATTCTGTTTGCTAGTATTTTGTTGAGGATTTTTGCATCTATGTTCATCAGTGATATTGGCCTCTAGTTTTCTTTTTGTGTGCCATCTTTCTCTGGTTTTGGCATCAGTGTGATGGTGGCCTCATAGAATGAGTTTAGGAATGTTCCTCCCTCTGCTATATTTTGGAAGAGTTTGAGAAGGATAGGTGTTAGCTCTTCTCTAAATGTTTGATAGAATTCGCCTGTGAAGCCATCTGGGCCTTGACTTTTTTTTGTTAGAAGACTTTTAATCACAGTTTCAATTTCAGTGCTTGTGATTAGTTTGTTTATATTTTTTTATTTCTTCCTACTTCAGTATCAGAAGGTTTTGGTTTTCTAAGAATTTGTCCATTTCTTCCAGGTTGTCCATTTTATTGTCATATAGTTGCTTGTAGTAATCTCTCATGATCCTTTATATTTCTGCTGTGTCAGTTGTTACTGGTCTGTTTTCATTACTAAGTCTGTTGATTAGAGTCTTCTCCCTTTTCTTCTTGATGAGTCTGGCTAATGGTTTATCAATTTTGTTTATCTTCTCAAAGAACAAGCTTTTAGTTTTATTGATCTTTGCTATCGTTTTCTTCATTTCTTTTTCATTTATTTCTGATCTGATCTTTATGATTTCTTTCCTTCTGCTAGCTTTGGGGGTCTTTTTGTTCTTGTTTTTCTAATTGCTTTATGTGTACGAACACATGGATCCTAAATGATAAGCTACTAAATAACAAAGAGATCACTGAAAAAATCAAAGAGGAAATCAAAAAATACCTGGAAACAAATGACAATGAAAACACGATGATCTAAAACCTATGGGATGCAGCAAAAGCAGTTTTAAGAGGGAAGGTTATAGCAATACCATCCTACCTCTAGAAACAAGAAAAATCTCAAATAAACAACCTCACCGCACTACATTGATCCCACTGATGTGACAGTGGTTTAAAGGTAATTTAAATACTCAAGCTGAACAGATATGCCCTGTGACCCAGCAATCACACTTTTGGGTTACATATGACACAGAAATGTGTACATACATTCACCAAACACATGTACATATATTCATAACAGTATAATTTGCAGTATGAAAAAACTAGAAATAACCTAGATTGACCAATAGAATCAATAAATCATCATATATTCATTCAATGGAATATAATACAATGCAAAAAATTAGTTTATTGGCACTACAACCATATGGGAAAATTGGACAAACCAAATGATATTGAAAGAAGCCATTCAAAAATAAAAAATACAGTATGATACCATTCTTGTAAAGTTCCAAAATAGGCTAAACTAAACTGTGGTGTAGTGGGTGGGCTGCAGCAGGTTGCTGGATTCTGGATGCTACTTCTGTGCTATTTACTGACCCAGGTTATGGTTACATGGATGTATTCACTTTGTGAAAATTCATCAACTTATAATGTGTGCACTTTCCTGTATGCATGTGGAATACTCGTGTAAAATTTACCCCCCACTCCCCCAAAATGGGTAAATACAATAAACAGATATAGGAAGCAGGATATTACGTGAAAGAAAATATATTTCCTCTAATTTTATTATTTTCATATACTCCTAGAAATATAAAATGACAAAGTAAAATAGTAAGTATATAAGTAATTTACATAACATCTGGTTAAGAATTTGTAACATAGTGATTTTTAAATAATATATCACAGATAATAGCTCAAGATTAATGTTTTCTGATCTAAACATAAATGAAGTTTCGTGGGAGCTCCTTATTCTTTTAAATATCCCAAAGATTTTTAGTGGTTAGAGATGACATATATTTTCTTTACTTCCATTCAATTGTCCTACTTCCTTTGAATTAATTAAAATGATAGATGCTTTCACTGTTACATCCTGAGACAAAGATACCATGGAAAACAGCTACAGTCTTTGATTTTTCCCCCAGATAAAAACAAATCAAGTATATAAGTGTCTGTGTATTTAGTACACTTCACTGAAGATTAGCAATATGGAAAGATGAAGTGAAGCATAAATTTAGCCTTCCTTTTTTCTAAAAAAATCTCTCTAACATTTTTGTCAACTGAGATCTCAGCTTTTAAAGGGAAAAGGAAAGGAGGATGGGAAAGAGAGAGAGATGGGGTGGGGGAGCGAGGGAAAAAGGGAGAGAGAGAGAGAGAGAAGAGACAGAAGAGAGAGACAGGAGAGAGAGAGAGAGACACACACACACAGGGAGGGAGAGAGGGAGAGAAAGAAAGAGAGAGAGAGAGAGAAATTGACAGAGAGAGAACCAGTTGATTTTCCTATGCAGAGTATTCCCTCTCTTCCTCTAGGTCTGATCAGATGGACTCCAAAGGAAGAACTCAATCCCACAGTGGAGCTCTTAGCCTCCCTGAGAATAGCTAAAATTCATAAGTATGTACATTTTCTCCTAAAGGATGGTCATCTATTCAGGATCTTACCCATTTTTTTTCTATTCCACTAATGAATATAAGTGAAAGGAAGCAGTAGAAAAATTATTTCTATTAATACAATTAATTATGCATAAACATTAGACGGCAGAAGAAATTATTACCAGTTTTAATTTTAAAAATTCCCATTTGTATTTTTATTAACAGGATACAACAACTTCAACATTAATTTCTAATGGTATATGCCACCATGAGCAAATTCATTTTAGCATTATGATAAAATGAATAGAAATAAATACATACTATATGTTCAAAAGCTATTATTAAAGTATTATAGAGAGAAGAATATTCTTTTCAATTATTCTGAAAAATGTATATGCTTTCATATACTTTTTTTAAAATTAATTAATTTATTTATTTATTTTTGGCTGTGTTGGGTCTTCGTTTCTGTGCGAGGGCTTTCTCTAGTTGCGGCAAGCAGGGGACACTCTTCATCGCGGTGTGTGGGCCTCTCACTATCGCGGCCTCTCTTGCTGCGGAGCACAGGCTCCAGACGCGCAGGCTCAGTAGGTGTGGCTCACGGGCCTAGTTGCTCCGCGGCATGTGGGATCTTCCCAGACCAGGGCTCGAACCCGTGTCCCCTGCATTGGCAGGCAGACTCTCAACCACTGCACCACCAGGGAAGCCCTATGCTTTCATATACTTCTAAGGCTTTGTTTACAGTTGCATATAGGCTTACTCAATTTCTCACCAACAATAGTAAGACAGTAAAAACTACAATTATAGACCATATTTTAAAATGTTTAATCATTATTGTAATGTAGTTCTTATTCTATTCTATGCATAAAATCTTATTTTGAGCAAATGTATGGCATACATACAAGGAAACACTTCTATGTACTTAGCGTTCAGAATTAAACAAATATTACTATAGAAGAGTAACTACTGGGATTTAGCTACACATTTTGGATTCTCCAGCACTTATTTGTAATATTTGTGTTTAGGAGAGGGAAGAGGGCATTTAACATAATTTTTAAAATATAAAATACATTCACATATTACAGAAATTAACAACTACATGATAGTGACTACATATGCACTTAATTTATCAAAACCTAATGATTAACAATACTTTGAGCAAGTTATTCCTTAGTAACAAAAGGATCTTAGAAAATGTTAACACCACTACTATACTCTCAGTTGATTTTGAAAAAGTATCATTATTGTAATTCTATCTGGTTTTTTAACTGCACATATAATTATCACTGTTTAATACAATTGGCATTTATTAAGATTTATTCTTGAATTTACCAATTTATTTTTGCTCCATTTGTTCTGGTATCACGGGCGTCCCTTCTGAGATCACTTTCCTTCTGCCTGAAGGACAGCCTTTCAAATTTCCTTTAATAATTGCAAGCTCTGTATAGGTCTGAAAACATCTTTGGGAGTATAGATTTCTAGGTTGAAACTTTTTTTCTCAGTATCCTGGCTTCCATTGTTGCTGTTTAAAAGTGAGCTATCAGTCTTACTATCACTCCTTGAAGAATATTTTTTCCCTTAGACAGGTTATAGGATTTTCTCTTTGAATTTTTCTTTTACTGTTCAGTTTCACTTTGTCATCCTTAAATGTAAATGTTTTTCTATTTATCTAGCTTGGGATTCATTGGGCTTCTTGAATCTGTGGCTTCTGTCTGTCCCTTAATTCTGGAAAATTCTTACCCATTATCTCTTCAATGTTGCATCTGACACATTCTTGATATTCTTTTACTATGGTTAGGCTTTCTTACTTATTCACCATGTTGCCTAACTTATTTTAAATATTTCCAGTCTGTGTCACTATCTGCTGTATTCTGGATAATTTTACTGCTCTATTTTTCAGGTCCTTTGTTGCATTATGAACTGTACTTAATCAGCTTGTAAACCCATTTACTCAGTTTTTCTTTTAGATTACTCCATATTTAATTTATTCAATTTCTCTTTCCTTTTTTCCCCCCCAAAATCAGATAGGTCACTGTATATAGTGTCTATTTTCTATAGAAGTTTTGAAGACTAGAAATATTAAAGTAAGAAGAGCTATTTTGTGTGTCTGATATTTATTATATTTAAGGCTTCGTAGGTCTATGTTTGCTATCTGTTTTTAAAAGCTGATTATCACTCATGGTGCTTTTTCCTTGGGTACCCTTTTTTTTTTTATTCTAAGCTTCAGGTTTTTCTTGAAAAAATTTTATTAAACTACTTTGAGCCCTAGGATGAAGTTTTATTTCTCCAGAGAGAAACAACTTGCTTGGAGCATTTTTATTCCTTTTTAGCAAGATGGTTTGTCTGAATAAACTAGTCAGCCATAATATTGGAAATGAAAGTCCTCATGTCGTCAATTACTATATCTTTAACACATAAATAAAATTTAACCTAAAAATGTATGTTGCTTTAGTGAGTACATCTTTAGCTAATGTTCAAGTTTTAGTACTAATTTGTTTTCTCTTAGGGACATAATAGAAAGACTTATTTGTAGCTTTTCTTTATTTTCTCTCTTACTCTTTTTAATTTGTTTTCTTCTATTTCTGTTCTTTAGGACAGAATTTTTCATGTTCTCCTTATCTGAACACATATTCTATGTTTTGAAAAAAACTTACTTTCTTAAAACAGCTTTATTGAGGTATAAATGATATTTTTAAAAAACTGAACGTATTTATTGAATACAATTTGGTGAGTTTGGGGATATGATGAATATGTTTATTGCCTTGACTGGATGTCTGAGAAGTTTTACTCTTCATTTTCACATTTCACAGTCTTTCTTTTGTGATTGCTCAGAAGCTAAGTTAGTCCACTGTGGGTCTCGGTAAAAAGGTTCTGAGGCAAAACCACAAATACCTATTTAATTTCTAGGGAAACTGAAACATTCGGCTTTTGTAGAAAAGATTAAAAACAAAAACAACAACTTGAGGCAGCATAACTAAATGAATAAAAGAGAAAAAGTTTAAAGATGAACAATGCCTCTCTTTTCTTTTTTGAATTTATAAAGCTAAATGCTGATGCTTAAGGATGGAGATGCAAATTTAGTCGGAACTTTGATCACAGTTTTGAACATATTTTCTAACCAGTTTAATGGATTTAAATGTTTTTAGCAGTATGTCTCTATAATGTTTCATTTCACTTTAAAAGCCCATAAATATATCATTAGATCTGAACAATTTATCACTAGTATCTTTCAGGAAAGTCATATAGGAAGTGAATGGAGGAAACAATGAGGACAAGTTTGAAAATATTTTTTCCTTGTATGGTAAGCAGGTGAGGTAAAGGAGAATGGAGAAGGAAGAGTTGTTAAGGCATCTAGCCCTTATTATATGCTCATAAAAATAATGTCTCCACTGATAAAAGCTTCAAAGAAAATGCAAGTAAGTATTTTGGCAAGGTCTCCATAATTAAGGAGGGAGTGTGAAATAATAGAAAGATTTCTGCTACTTCTCTGCTTGGTGATCCTGGACAGGTTAATTGTTTCAACCTCAGTTTCTTCCTGTGTAAAAGGGGAGTGATAATATTGACTTTTTCATACTACTAGAAATATCTAAAATAATGCATGTAAAATACTATATGCATACTAGGGATTGGAGAGTGTGTACCTCCTGTTATTAACGTTGATTTTCTTGTGATTAATTTGATCCTCCTGCATTTCATATGTGTATATCTCACAGCTAAAATTATATTAATTCTGTTCTCTTTCATTCAAACAATTATTTAGTCGGTACAGTGGGTTGCATTGTGCTAGTCACTCTAGAGCAGGCAGGAGGCTAAAGAGTCAGTGCAAGGGATCTGTAATTCATACAAGAAAAACATTTTTTTCTGGAGACTGAATAAATAACATCATCCACATATAAGTACTACTGTTTTCCAATGCATGTGGTTGTGATTAATAAAGATGATTAAAGACATTTTTAAGGAGAGGGCTCTTTATTTATCCTTTGTTTTTTTTTTTTTAGAAATTCATGTTCTTTTACTTATTTATTTATTTATTTATGACTGTGTTGAGTCTTCATTTCTGTGCGAGGGCTTTCTCTAGTTGTGGCAAGTGGGGACCACTCTTCATCGCGGTGCGCGGACCTCTCACCATCGCGGCCTCTCTTGTTGCGGAGCACAGGCTCCAGATGCGCAGGCTCAGTAATTGTGGCTCACGGGCCCAGTTGCTCCGTGGCATGTGGGATCTTCCCAGACCAGGGCTCGAACCCGCGTCCCCTGCATTGGCAGGCAGATTCTCAACCACTGCACCACCAGGGAAGCCCTATTCTTTGTTTTAAAATGATTACTAGAGATGAACACATGCTGGCTGAGAAGAGTTGGATGTATAAGCATATATAAATGAATATATGTTCACATGAGCAAAAAAGGGGATAAGCACAGGGAAGGAAGCTGATTAGTTACAGTAACTAATCATTACTAATCATGCAGTAAGAACATTTAACAAATATTAATTGAGCACTTTGAACCAGGCACAGAACTAAGTTCTGTTCCAAGTTAGGATTATAAATACTTAACAGGTAAACATGATTATGTGTGATTCTCTGATAGGAAGAAGAGAAGAAGTGTTGTACAGCTCCTATCTTTAGTTCCCTGCAGTGTTTCCTCAGATAGTTCAATCAGGCCAGAACAATGTATCTATCCATCCAGGCCAAAGTCCATGATATGGGCTAGCGCATGTTTGTAGCCCAGAAATTGTGTGTTAATAGCAATCATCCTCAGAGTTTCCACTTGTCTTCACACACTGCTTATCACAGGGAGGTGAAAATCAAAACAAGAAACTGTTTTTTATACATCAGTGAATTTATTTAATTGTTTTTGAAAAATTTTACTAGTGAAACTGCTGTCTTTAGGCACTAAAATAGCATTTTTTAAAACAAGATTTGTGAATCAGTATCTTATTTTTCAAGGAATTCTAATTTGCTAAAATATAGTTTATAAACTCTTCAGCAATCTTTTCCTTTGAGACTAAGGAAACTATACACGCGTAGATTTTTCCCTGACTCATTACGCCTACAAATCATATCTAATCTTGGTCGTCAACTCTACTCAAGTTCCAATGTCTTCTTGCAATTATTTAAGTCTTTTATTGAAAGATCTAAATTGTGGACGTAAGCCCCAATCTTGGCTGATTTATTGCCATTAAACTTATTATATATTGAGTTATATAGATTTAGATGTGAAAATCCAGGGTAATTTTATTTGAAAGAAATACTATAGCTTCTCCCAAATTTCTTGTTTTTATATGACTATTCAGATGAGAATATTATCCAAATTGAGACATGTAATACATCTGTCAGTTTTGCATAAAATTTATTTAGAAAAACAATGAAGATATGTAACAGAATTAATATTTTTAGCTTTTTTTAAACTACATTTCCACCTCTGTCTGAAAAGAATAAAATCTATCATTCTTCATTCTCAACCCCTTCCTCACTATCTAAATCTCCATGCTCTCATTTTTTAATTTTAAAGAATGGATAAAAATTAACTATGGTGATACTTACAATTCAGATGGATTCATAAGGAAAGTATATCTTAATAAAATTTCACTTGGTTTCTAAAGCATTATAGTGAAAATACTGATTTTCACTGATAATTTCTATTTGTCACAAATGATTTGAAAAAAAAAAAGTCAGTTAATGATCAGGTAATTCTATAATTAATAAAAACTTTTAACCCAATCTTTTTGAAGAAGTAATAATTTACAAAATCCTAAACAACTACACAGAAGTCATACACATTCATACTCTGAATATTATGTGGTCATGTTATTTATGTCCTTATGAGACATAATTTTTTTGCAAATTTTTTGTTTGTTTTGTTGTTTTTTTACCTCTGGTGAGTTTTTTTTTACAAAGTTGCCTTGGGTATTTTTTTTTTTTTAATTTTTGGCTGTGTTGGGTCTTCGTTTCTGTGTGAGGGCTTTCTCCAGTTGCGGTGAGCAGGGGCCACTCTTCATTGCGGTGTGCGGGCCTCTCACTGTCGTGGCCTCTTTTGTTGTGGAGCACAGGCTCCAGACGCGCAGGCTCAGTAGGTGTGGCTCACGGGCCTAGTTGCTCCGTGGCATGTGGGATCTTCCCAGACCAGGGCTCGAACCCGTGTCCCCTGCATTGGCAGGCAGACTCTCAACCACTGTGCCACCAGGGAAGCCCGAGTTTTTTTTTTTAATAAATTTATTTATTCATTTATTTAATTTTTGGCTGCATTGGGTCTTCGCTGCTGCACGCAGGTTATCTCTAGTTGCTGAGAGCGGGGGCTACTCTTTGTTGTGGTGCGCCGGATTCTCATTGCGGTGGCTTCTCTTGTTGTGGAGAGCGGGCTCTAGGTGCGCAGGCTTCAGCAGTTGTGGTGCACGGGCTTAGTTGCTCGGCAGCATGTGGGATCTTCCCGGACCAGGACTCAAACCTGTGTCCCCTGCATTGGCAGGTGGATTCTTAACCACTGCAGCACCAGGGAAACCCCCCTCTGGTGAGTTTTTAAACATTTTAAATTTCTTAATTTTCTTTCCCTTTGAAATTGAATATATATTTTTCATAATTGATTTAAAATGCTTTTGTAGTTTCTCTTATGAATCATTTCCTAAGTATTCATAAATAGTGCATGAGAGAGTGGCATGAACATATATACACTACCAAATGTAAAATAGATAGCTAGTGGGAAGCAGCTGGATAGCATACGGAGATCAGCTCAGTGCTTTGTGACCACCTAGAGATGTGGGATAGGGAAGGTGGGAGGGAGATGCAAGAGGGAGGAGATATGGGGATATATGTATACATATAGCTGATTCACTTTGTTTTACAGCAGAAACTAACACAACACTGTAAAGCAGTTATACTCCAATAAAGATGTTAGAAAAAAAAAAAAGATTAAATGAATTCATGCATGTAAAGGTCTTAGAAGAATGTCTAACACATAAGTTCTATGGAAGCTTTACTTCTTTTTTATTATTAAGAATAATAATAAATAAACAATGACTGTTTCAGTCATTGTTCTAAGAGTTAAAAAAATAAATGAAATAGTGCCTGAAGTACTTAAGCTGTAGGGCAATGACTCAAAAACAAACAAAAAAAGATAAGCCTTTCTTAGCAAAACAAGGGAAAAAAATGACAGGAAATCTACTGGTCAAAGAGAAAAACAGGTTCTTAAAGTCCAATCAAAGAGCATTTAGATGTGAAGGAAGTTGTAATCAACAGTATTAATACATCAAAAAAGTAATATATTACGGTAACAAGGATGGTCAATTGAGATACCTAGAAAATGAATGATGAGAGAGCAACAGTTTGACACTATTTATTCAATGTATCCCCCATCCAGTTTTGAGGGATGCTAGTATTATGAACACTCTATTCTGGGAGGTGATCTCTGCTATGTGACACAAAGTGTTCACTGTACCTGTGATAATCTCACCTCCTTTCGCTCAGACATGTTCACCAAAACAACTTTCTGATTTTTTATTCCAGTTTTTTTTAGGTTTTACAATTTTAGAAATGAAGTGCCCTGGATAGAGGGCAGGAAAATTTCAGTAATTATAAAGGAATGATCTAGTGAAATGTTGGTATATTGACCATATAGCTTATTCATCATTCTTTTATAATTTTAAGAATTTAAGGACTTCCCTGGTAGTCCAGTGTTTAAGACTTCATTCTTCCACTGCAGGAGGCATGGGTTCCATCCCTGGTCTGGGAACTAAAATCCTGCATACCATGCAGCGTGGCCAAAAACAAAAAGGAATGTAGTTAAATACAACCAGTCCACCCCTGTTGGCATTCAAGTGGAGTTAAGAAGCTTAATTGAGTTTTTGCACATACATGGTAAGAATAGAACTGAGACACATGGTTAATTACTTCTACCCTAATAGGCCTTGCCCTAGATGCCAGCTAATTCTTCATTCACGCCTATATCTAGAGCATATATATGTTATGGGCTCTAGAGTATCTTTTTATTTATTGCAATCCTGTATGCCAAAAATAAAATATTTGGGGATTCTGGAAGGTGTAAGTTAGAACTGGAACAGTGTTATGAAGCTCATAGCAGTCATTAACAAGCCTATTGAAAATCACTCTGTATAACTGAGAAGGGTGGGGAATACAAATAAATCCCAAGGTATTTATATCTTGGTGGCGGGGTGGGGGTGTGGTGAATTTCAGAAACTCTCCTATTCATTGTAAATAAAATTAATCAAATAACAATTCAAAACAATAATATGAGAGGTGTCTCAAAGCAGTAGATGGTCAAATACCAATTAATGATTAATGTCATGGGACTTCAGAGCAGAAGGAGATTACATTTTATGGTGGTGATCAAAAGCAGGGTAAGATAAATTGGGTTTTAGAGAGGAAAAGTAGAGAATTTGTAGGACCGGGACAAGATACAAATTGATATTCAACCAGGACAAAGAAGACAGATTCTGATCTGTTTCTAAACAACGCAAACTATAACCTGTGCTAAAGGATTCACTCCCAAATGGGACACAGTGCCAAATAAATAGTCCATCTCCCTTTCTGTATCAATTTTATGATTGTGAGAGATCTTGCAGAAAGTCCTCTTCTGTGAAGTCCAGTTCTCCAAAATATTTCAATTTCCTTTCAATTTGGAAAGTATAAATCTTACATCAGCTATGGGGTACAATCTCCTGTGTATACCATGTCACCCCAGCTCCCAATAAAAATATGCTTTATTATCTAAATATACTAACCCGCCCTAATGTTTTAAGTATTCTCAACTGATTCTAAGTTTTGTTTGTTTCGTTTTAATGAGGAAACTGCATTTATCTATTTATCTTTTAAACACTGAAGATAGATGACAGTTTGGGGGGGGTGTTAATTGCTGTAAGAACATTTAACATGCGACGTATCCTCTTAACAAAATTTTAAGTGCACAATACAGTATTGTTAATTACCTGCACAGTGTTGGACAGCAGGTCTCTAAAACTTACTCATTTTGCATAACAGAAACTATACCCATTGAACAGCAACTTTCATTTTCCCCTCCCCCCAGTCTCTGGTAACCATTCTACTCCCTGTTTCTATAAACTTCGCTATTTTAGATATCTCGTATAAGTGGAATCATGTACTGTTCTTCGGTGTTCTTCTGTGACTGGCTTTAGCAATAGTCAGGAAAAGTACTATACTATTTGATGAACTGGGCCTCTAACTGGCTGAGCCAAAATTTTTTGGAGGGAATCTTTCTCTACAGTACAGGAATACACCTCAAGACCCAATGAATAAGCATGAAATTTTAAACAGAATTTTTAATTCTTTCTATCCTCACCACTATCTTTTATTATTTTCAGAATTTTCACTGAACTGGCCAGACTTTTTATTTAACTAGAAACGTGCTGTCTATGTTTTGGCTACAACAGCAAGTATTTAAGCACAACCATGTTTTTTGTTTTGTTTTTACATTTCTGTGTATTTTGAGTAGAAAGAGGTAAGAAGAAGAAGTGCTGTTCTGTCCCCCAAAACAGCCAATTGCTTAATTTTATGTCTCTGTCTACTGTATTGTATGAGAGATAATCCAGGGCTCTTTGATTCCCTCAAGTCTTTGCTGCTACTAATACTCTATGATAGGAGGTGACTCTGACAAAAATATTGTTTGCCATAGCTTGTTTCACTAACACCAAAAAATACCTGTAAACATGTGAAAACAAACTTTGAAGTCCTGAGATGCCACATATTTCTATAAAAATATTCTTTCTTAACATTTAAACTTAATTTTCCAAGATGATTTATTTATGTATCCCCAGGTTGCTTATGTTAAATTATCAAATAGCCAACCTTGAATTTAACAAAAAAGGAGCAATTCTCTATGACCTAATTGGTACAGCAAGTGTATTTAGAATCCTTTGCTTAGATATAGAGTTACCCCTTTGCCAGTGGCAATAACCATGGAGTAGAATATTTCAGCACCTTGAGTGACATTGTGATATCTCCTCCTCTATCTGCTTTGGCTATATGTTAAGAGATTAAAAATTCTGAGAAAAAAGAAAAAGTTTAAAAGTTGGCAGCCCCTGGCAATATTCATTAAAGAGCACGGCACAGAAGTTGAAAAGCTCATCTTGGAACTACAGTCAGCATTAACACAACAGGGCTTCAGCACTTTACCAGAAAATGCGACACCTCTAGGCATTCTTTGAATTCTGATTGCCAGCCAAAGCAGAGCACCAAAGGCCAGAAAGAGTAAGAAAAATTGATCTTCTGTCAGCAACCTAAATGACCCCATAATCTTTCCCTACTTGAAAACTGTTAGTAAGCTGTGAAAAGACTTGGGAGAAGGAAATTTGGTAGAAACATCTTTCCTGAGATCCTTCCAAGATACTCACTATTCTCAAATATCTTAGAGAATCGTGTACCCACGGATGCTTAGGGAAAATGATAAGAAACAGAATACTTTATGTTTGCAATGTAAGAGGTACTATGCTGAGCACCTTAAATGGATAATTCTATTTAGTTCTTAAAACAACACTATGAGGTAGATACTATTATTTCCCCCATTTTACAAGTGATGAAACTGAGGTGAAATGAAATTAAGTAACTTGCTCAAGACTACATCACTAGTAGATGAAAGAAGTGAGGCTCAAACCAAGTAGTCTAATGCCAAATCTTGTTTACCTAACTACTATAATACATTGCCTCAAAATAACATCAAAATATAAAAATTCAAACTCTTATCTCTCCTATGCCAAAGAGAGGCTACTCCTTTCCTATAAATATACCCCAAAATGACTATGAAAAAACTAAGAGTTGAAAAGGGTCAATCATTTGACAACATAACAAGCGACTAATTATGTGAAATCCCCTTTGCTCAAGAATATCATTTAATCTTTGGTACTCTCTATAACCATGTAATTTCTTTCCCACAAATATCTTTCTAACTATCTCTTTTCATTGTCCTTCACCAATATGAAGAGGCTTTTCTTATTATTACTGTATTTCTCCTCAAACAGAGAATCCTTGAAGATAGTTATGCTCCTATATTTTAGAAAGACTAGGTTTATTAAGCAGATCTTGTACATTTTCTAAGTATAACACTTGACACCATGCCGTTGATGAGGTAAGTAAGGAATCCATTTGCTCTGCCAGAAGCTTCATTAATTCTTGTAAAAAGTGGCAGAAGTTCAATAATACACGGAGGCATTCTAAAGTTCTACCAGGAGATAAATATAAATACTGGATTGCATAGTTATGCTCAACCAAATGGGTTAGAACTGAAAAAAATATTTATGACACTACACCTTAGGCTAGGATTTTTAAAGATTCATACAGACATAAAATATATCTATGGAATAATTATTTTCTCATTAATTTTCATATTTCATTTTAGATATCTTTTTAATGATAGTGAATAAAATTAACTCATTGTTTGAATTGGATTTTACATATGTATTTTACCAGAATCACTTTTATTATGCAAATTATTTTCTTTTAAAAAAAGTATCAATGATTTAGCCTGACTCCCTTTACAAACCTATTTTAAATTTATCAAGGATTTGTAATTCAAAAGAGCAAGTATTTAGGTCATTGCTAAGCACATGAACAGCAGCATTATCTTGCCACCAAGTGGTAGTTTCTGAATTGCATTGTCAGAGTTTGTTGTAATTTCACAAATATGTCTTTTATATCATCTTTAATATTTGCTAAGAAATCATCAAACCCATTGTGAAGGTGAAATTAGCAGTAGCTAATGATATACGCTTTTCCAAAAATATTCATATTTAAGGTGTTTATGATAAAAGGACTTGATATTTGTTCTTCCCAGTTTGTTGGATTGATTCAAATTCCATCAAGTTTTAAAGTACCCAAGATAAACAGAAGGTGATTAGATAGAAGTACTCTAAGAGCTTCATTAAGGACTTTGAATTTGAAGGCATGGTATCATCCTTTAATCTCTGTTAAGGATTTAATACTGTCCTTCCAAAAGGTATGGTGAAGCCTTAACCCCCCCAGTACCTCAGAATATGACCTTATTTGGAAATAGAGTCATTGCAGATCAAATTCGTTAAAATGAGGTCATATTGGAATAGAGAGATCCCCTAATCCAGTATGACTGGCGTCCTTACAAGAAGAGGGGAATTTGGATTAGATGGATACACCTTCAAACCATGGAATAGCAAGGATTGCTCGTTTCAGAGAACCCTAATGACATTGTGATTTTGGACTTCTAACCTCCAGATCTGTGAGACTGCAAATTTCTGTTACTTTAAGCCACCTAGTTTGTGGTACCTTGTTATAGCAACCTCAGAAAACTAATGCAATTTCCCTTTCAAATTTAAAATATTTGTGCTAGATAACTAGTTAGAAACTGATGCTGAGAAGGCAAATATTTATAGAAATGCTTAGTCTTAACTGAGTTCCTCAAACAAGAAACATTTTTACTGAATTCTTAGTTCGTGCATTGTTATCAAGGGATAAAAATCAATACAGTTTCAGAGAAGTGAATGTCAAGGTAGAACTGAGAGTGAACAAAAAACAAAAAAACAAAACAACTGGGGTGACTAATTTGCTTTATCCAAAAGAAAAACTTCTTATATCTTTAGTCCAAGAGGGAGTTTTACAAATAGAAGTTAGACTCTTACCCTCCCACAAAGACTGAGAGATAGGAAGGCTATCTTCCCTAATGAGTACATTTCTAAGAGAAAGTTATCAGGTCTGCGAGAAAGATAGCCTTGTTTCTGTAAATTGGGAAGAGGCTTTTAAAATGATTCATATCTCAAGGGGGCAGAAAAAGAATCGCGAACAATTTCAAGTACATGTTTTCTAAATAAATGCTCTAAGAAAAAGGAAGACCTCTGTGGTTAGGCCTGGTTGAGAAGGAAATCAGGGGCCTAGAGGCACAAAGAAGCCTTTGCCAAGTCTAGTTAGGCTGAGGGAAATGTGAAGGCCTTCTTTTCATGTCAGAGAGGAAGAAATTGTCCTCTATCTTCCTAGGTTCTTCTGGCTGGTTTATGAATTAAATTAATGTGATACAGATTAACAGGAGGAAATCATATAAAAGTTGAATACCATGTATACCTGGGAGAGATTCAGGAAAATTGAGTAACCTGTCAAAATGGCTGAAACCCTTACCTTAAATATCATCTTCAGCTAAAGACAAAAGAGAATGTTGGGGGTAGTGGTTTGGGACTTCAGAGTGGGGAAGGCAATTGAGATAGAGATAGAAAAGCAAATGTTTGATAAACAAATGTTTGCTGGGCCATACAGAGACAGTGGGACACAGAGAGGAATTTAACTGACTTTGCTAGGTTCCTCCCTGTCTACATGCCTAGTTCATACTATAGTTATCTATGGTGATATCTCCCTTCCTGGAACAGGCCTTCTATCTACATTCTTCAGGCAGTTAGGGGGAAGGTCAAAGGTTCTTCCTGAGTCTCTCTGGGCCTTGATTGTTTTCAGCTTAAGAAAATCCACATGCCAAAGACATTTTGAGGTGGCAAGTTCTGCTCCCCTAGAGTCACTCCTTATGGTTAGTTCGTTTCATACCTGATAGAGGCTATGGGTATCATTCTCAAGGTCTTCCTCTCACTCAGGTTCAATCCCAAAGCCTTTGGTTTTTATCTCCCAAATGTTTACATGGTCTTTCCCTTTCAAATTATCCCCAGATTCTCTATCATTGGTCAAGTGCTCTCTCATGCTCTGGCCAGGACCATAATAATAGCCTCTTACTGATCCTTTTTTCTCTATCTACTTTCTTATCACTGTGACTATTTTAGAATTTGGACTTGTTTCTTGTCATTTGGTTGCTTAAAGTCTGTCACTAATACCTCATGTCAAAAGATACAAAATCCAAGCTTTGAGGAACTTCATTAACATTGGAATACTTGTGTCCATTCCTTGCAAAACAAATGTCATTAACCATGTAAGAGGAAAGTAACCAAATACAGACTGACTTGATAGAACTGCATTCTTATAGTCAGTCTGTGCTGATAACTAACTTTATGACATTGAGCAAGTTTTGTAACCTTTGGTAACAGGACCATGTAATCAATTAATCAAAGTTAAACTAGAAAAGGGACCTCCTGCTCTCCAATCCCACAGTTTATTTTGGCGACTCTCTCCAATTCCACAGTTTATTTTGCCGAATGGGATTGGCAGCACAAATTTTCCTTCTTTGGTCTTTTACCTTTTGGTTAAATATGTCTCCTAAGGATACAGGAAGGCACAGCACCAAGGAGATTATATATACAATAATTTCAGGGACTTTACTTACTTTTTTCTTAAAAGGTTTGTTAAGAAAAAAAAAAGAAAGATTCACAAGGCTGTTCTCTCAGGCAGTTTTCTTGAGTTCTAATTACCTAGGCCATTAAAGGTGTTATTTTTACTATTGCCTATGGGTATTTGTGTGAGAATTTTTGATAAGAGAATGGAAAAGAGAATAAAGTTCATAACCCTCACTTGCTAAGACACCTACTCTGGAAGGATACTAAGATCTCTTGGGTAAATTTACTTTAAACTGTTAATATCAATTTAGTATAGTATTTCTCTAGAAGTCATTTTAAAATATGATGGTACAACAAGTTTTTGACCTTAAGAAGATTGTGTAAATAGAGGAAAAATTACTGAAAGCTAACTTTGGAGTCATATTACAGCACAGAAAAAAATCAGAATAATACATGTCTTAGAAGCTCAATTTTCTATCCCAATTAAAGTAAAATGGGATTTTTAATTCAGAATGTATAAGCACCCCATATGTTTCCCATATTGTGATTGTATCAGAACACTGTCAACATATTTTTAAATCATTGCCAATTAGAAATTGTTTAAAGAAGTACATGCAATTGTTTAACTTTAACAACCAGAAAATATCAATTATTCCAGTCTTCACATAATGACAATTTAAACAATATCTCCAGGGGCTGTTAATGCCTCTGATATTAGAGCAGTTTTGAATCAAATATTAAAGTTTTCACTCTGATTTTAAAATAACCAGGGGATTTTGTTTGTTTGTCTGTTTGCTTTGTATTTTCCTTTCTTGGGAGATTTTTAATTTCCTTAATATAGCCACTTCAGTTTAGTAATGTCTATAGAAGTCATCTTCCACAAAATATATGGTTCCTTATATGTGTATTATAAAGACATAATATAGCAGTAAACACTTTAGGGCAGCATGTAAATCTAATTACAATAACTATATTCTGATTTACCATTTGATAATGTGTCCTCTAAGAATACATAATACAAATAAAACTATTTTACATGCAGAAAGCATATTATGCAAAATATCCTCATATTTTCCCATTTGACAGGTTTTATTAGCTGGATAGAAGTGAAAACTATACTGGACAATTAAGAGACAATGAAAATTACATAGAAAATTAGGTTCACTGTCTTTTCTCATATTTTGCCAAGTGATTATTTGATATAAAACATTAATTTCCTAAATCAACTTGAGATAATAGAAATACAATCTAAAGGTAATATATAAACAAGACCTATGTAAATTAGTATATGCATTACATGTTGTAAAATCTTATTAATTTGCTGCAAGTGGACTGCACATTCAGCTTTGAATACTCGAGCAGTAATACAAACATGGGAACATGATCAATTTTAAATAACCCATTTCTCAGCAGAATCAACACTATTCCTACAACAGAAACCAGAAGGAAATTTCACTTTTAAGAAATCTGAGTAATCTAATGAAAGATGTAATAAATACTTTTAAAGTAATCAAACAATGAATTTTACAGGGTTGTTTCTGACAGTAAAGATAGTAACAAGAACTTAAATAGCATTTTTATGTGTCAAGCACCGTCTCAAACTCTTTATATATTTTCATTCATTTAATTCCATGGTAATTCTATGGAGTAACTACTATTAATATTCTCACTTAGCAGATGAGGGAACTAAAAATCAGAGAGGTTAAGTAACTTTCCCAAGGTCACACAGTTGGTAAATTGTGAAACTGGAATAATAAACTTAGGAGCTCCAAATTCGTTGTTCTAATAGCTACATCAATTACTTCCTAAGATGACGTAAAACTAAAGCACTGTTACTGAATGGAAGAAACACCATTTATCAGGAGCTAACAATAATTAAGCCATTCAACTAATTAAACATTTTTAAAGTACTTATCTTTGCGAGGCACTGAATCGATCCTAGGGATACAATTATGAACAGCTAGCCCAGGGGCCCATTAGTACATACAAGACCTCTGGAAGAATTTTAAAAAGAACCTGATAATCAACTGCAAAACTGTACCACATCTGGTGGGAAACTGACAGAAAGAGCAAATGGCTTAGTAAAGAGTGGAACATAGACCCTAACAAAACATGCACCCTTGGATGGGCAACTTTGTTCAGTATATGAACTGCAAAATCCTGCTGAATGGGCCTGAGGTAGACATAGGTGTTGCTCTCACCAAGCTCTAGTCTAATAAAAAATACAAATAATAAAAAGAGCAAAAACAGAAAGTGTAATAATAATTATAAGCAAGGGAAAGCCTGTGCTATGTGAGTTACAGTGTAAGAACACATACCTAATATGCTGAGACTTGAAAAAAAGTTAAGTAAAAAAGATAGGAGTATCAGCATTTGCAAGGCTTATAGCAAAAAGAAGCCATCAGTGGTGGGGATTTCAGAAAAAGAAAAAGTCATGATGGTGACCTAAAAGTAGTGTGGAGGGGGATGAGAAAGATAACAGGTCTGACTTTATTTTAAAGAGAATGGAAATTGATTTATCTTTACAGTGCCACTGTAAAATATTAGCTTCTTATAAAATATTATAATGCCCCTAGACATGTTAGTGAGGCAATATGCAAAAAACAAAATAAGACCAAAACGAAACCATAAAGACACTATCTGAGGTGAATATCATAATCTCATCATACTAATAACCCACATAAGCACACTCAAAAGTGATAATTTTAAAAATGTTGAAACAGCTGAAATAAAGTGCTTAATGAAGTTCAATGTACTGTAGATTTATCAAATGCTTTTTCTGCATCTATTGAGATGATCACATGACTTATCCTTCTTTTTATTAATGTAATGTATCGCATTGACTGATTTGTGGATGTTGAACCATCCTTGGATCCAAGGAATAAATCCCACTTGATCATGTGTATGATCACTTTCAATGCATTGTTGAATTCAGTTTGCTAATAGTTTGTTGAAGATTTTTACATCTATGTTCATCAAGGATATTGGCCTGTAATTATCTTTTCTTGTGCCATCCTTGTCTGGTTTTGGTATTGGGGTAATGCTGGCCTTATAAAATGATACAAGTGTTCCATCCTCCTTGATCTTTTGGAAGAGCTTGAGAAAGATGGGTATTAATTTTTCTTAAAATATTGGGTAGCATTCTCCAGTGAAGTCATCTGGTCCTGGACTTTTCTTTGTGAGAGGTTTTTGACTACTGATTCAATGTCTTTACAAGTAATGTGTCTGTTCAGATTTTCTATATCATCATGATTAATTCTTGATAGGTTGTATGTTTCTAGGAATTTATTCACTTTTTTCTAGGTTGTCCAGTTTGTTGGCTTATAACTCTTCATTGAATTCTCTTATAGTTGTTTGTATTTCTGTGATATCAGTTGTAACCTCTCCTCCTTCATTTCTAATTTTATTTATTTGGACAATCTCTTTTTTTCTTGACAGTCTGACTAATGGTTTATCAACTTTATCTTTTCAAAGAACAAGCTCTTAGTTTCATTGGTCTTTTCTTTAGTCTTTTTAGTCTCCATTTATTTACGCTCTAATCTTTATTTCCTTTCTTCTACTAACTGTGGGCTTTGTTATTCTTTTTCTAGTTCCTTGAGGTATAAAGTTAGGTTGTTTATTTGAAACTTTTCTTGTTTCTTGAGGAAGGCATATATTGCTATGAATTTTCCTCTTAAAGCTGTTTCCATAAATTTTGGTATGTTATATTTCCATTTATGTTTATCTCTTCATTTTTTATTTATCTTTTGTTTTCTTCTTTGACCCATTTATTGTCCAGTAGCATGTTGTTTAATCTCCACATATTTGTGAATTTTCCAGTTTTTGTTGTATAATTAATTTCTAGTTTCATACCATTGTGGTCAGAAAAGATGTTTGATATAAGATGCTTGTGGTTGGCCATATATAACAAGCCCACAGCTAACATCATACTAGATGGTGAAAAGCTGAAGGCTTTTCCTTTAAGATAGAAAAAAGTAAAGGATATTTACTCTTGCTACTTCTATTCAACATAGTATTAGGAGTCCTAGCCAGGCCAATTAGATAAGAAAAATAAATAAAAGGCATCCAGATTGGAAAGGAAGAAGTAAAACTGTCACTATTTTCAGATGGCATGATATTATATAGAGAAAACTAAACACTCCATCAAAAACTGTTAGAGCTAATAAATTCAATAAAGTTGCAGGATACAAAATATATACAGAAAAATCTGTTGCATTTCTATACACTAATAACAAACTACCAGAAAGAGAATTAAGAAAATAATCCTATGTATAATTGCATTACAAAGAATAAAATACCTAGAAATAAATTTAAGGCAGTGAAAGACCTGTATATTGAAAACTGGAAGACACAAATAAATTGAAAGATATTCTGTCTTTATGGATTAGAAGAATTAATATTATTAAAATGCCCATACTATGCAAAGCAATCTACAGATTCCTCAAATTTTCACTGGACTGCAGTTCCAGAAGAGAACATGTTTCTTCTTTAATTTTGGTGTCTACTTCCACTTTAAGGTCTACTTGTCTACATAAGATCTACATTTTTTTAAATGTACATAAATCAACACAGGGGAGGGAAAGAAACTGAAATGGTTAATTTGTCATTCATATGCCTAAAATGTTTTCACTGGAAATGGAGAACTCAGTCACACTAAGTATTCAGGGGGAAGGACACTTGATTTGGCAACACAGACCTGGTTTTGATTCATGACTTTGCAACTCAATTAGCTGTGTGATCTCTGGTAAGCTATTGAAAGTTACCAATCTCAGTTTGACATTTGTAAACATAGAATGAGATTCTATTTTAAAAATTGTGTTAAGGATTATATAACATAACATCTAAAGTGCCTAGCACTGAGCCTAGCATAAAGAAGGCACTTAAGAGATGGTAGATACTACTAAATATTTCAATTTTCCTGTAATGCACTTTCCACTGTTTCATTCCACATTACCTTAATGGTTCACAGAGTAGAACTATTTTGCAGCTATGGCAAAATCTTCTGACATAGCTCTTTGCAAAAGAATTGATAGGTGTGCAAATTTACCTTTCAGTCCTGTTAAACATTGAACTATTAAGTATCTTCAGGCTATTTCTTTGAATTAAACAGTTACTCCTTATCTGAAGTACCAGCTACCAGATCACTCTCAGCAGGGGCAAACACATTTTTGCTGACACTGTTAAGTATATACAGGAAAACCAAGAAATTCATTCATACCTATAAATTTGGGTGCATTCCTTTTACCTTGAAGTCCCACCCCTCAAATCTACTAACTTTCCTAAACTACCAGCAAAGACCCGGCAAGTCAAAGAATAGGTAACAGACCAGTTTCCTAGAAAGGTTTTGTATAAGCATTGCTTTCACACAAGAAGTGCAAACTTTAATGGCAGGCTTGTCACTCCATAATAAATGAAATCTATTCTCAAGTATGAAACTCTAGGAATGACCTTGTTTGTACAGTCAGTATGTCTAATTATATCCTAGTACAAAGGAGGACAGTTTCTTATTGAACATATGTAAATAACTATGTAGCCATTCAAAGTAGAGACTAGTTAAAAGTATTTCTTTCTCAATCCTAAGGGTTTGTCAAGAACAAGATACAATTTTTTAAATGTTTTGTTATGGTTTGCAAAACCCTAGTCTACTAAAATGAGAGTTAAGTATAGATCAAGAAGAAAGAGAAGAGTCTTCTTTATAAGACTGTCAGATAAGAAAATGTTCAAAAATCTAACCATAATACATAATAATAAAAAATAAACATATTTTTCTCATTCATTTACTCAGTCCTACATAATTAATTCTCATTCTGTCAGATCAAGCAACCTATTACTCCGAATGATAACAGCTTCTTTTAAAATATAGAAGAAGTAATACAATTATAAGGATTTTTAAAACTGTTTAAGGAGTGAAGAAATTCTGTCATTTGTTTGTCATTTTTAAAATAATTACGGGCAAGACAAATTCAGCACAAAAGCACATAAAGTTATTCTAGTATGGCAAGAAAGTTTTCATGGCTGGGCAGACTACATTACCTTTCCTTACGAGCAAACTGCATAATTCCAAACCAATTTGTCACTTGAACAAAAAGAAAACAAAATTCTAGTCTTGAGTAATATAAAAAATGGCAGTAAAGAGCTCATAAGATTTGATTTTCTTTAAATAATCCAATCCAAACAGAGTTAACTTTGTCAAAATTTTTGCACATTTCATTGTTTATTTTCAGACTCATTACTTGCAGGTATTTAAATCAAAAGATATCAAGTTCACTTTCCCTTAAACCTTCTACCACTTTCTATATTCCTGCAAATTGATGTTTTAGTATCTTCTTTCACCTGCTGGTACAACCACACATTTTTACTTTAAGAAAATAGTGTCTTTGTTTCTCTCTCTTTTTTTTAATAATCAGAAACGACAATCCTGATTAAAACACACACATACACTATCTTCAATGCACATTTGCATTCCTTTAATATCATTGGTTCTATTAGAGTCTTGATTATCTATATTAATTTTAATTGGAACTGAAACAATGATTTTTCTTATGGACATACAGAAAATAGGGAGAAGGGTATATGTTCCCCTCCAATCACACATGCCCGTTTACATGTCTTAAAGTGAGAAAAGATACAACACTGATACTATATTAGTTTTCTATTGCTGCATAAGGAATCACTACCATCTTTCCAGCTTAAATTAACACTAATTTATTATCTCAGTTTTCATGACTCAGGAGCTTTGGCATGGCTTAATTGAGTTCTGTGCTCAGTCTCACCAGGCTGAAATCCAGACAGCACTTTAATCTTAACTGAAGTTGGGGCTTTTTCAAAATCCATGCCAGCTGTTAGCATAAGTTCCTTGTGACTGTAGGACTAAGGTTCCATTCTCTTTCTGGCTGATACTAGGGGTCACTCTTAGTCCCTGGAAACTGCCCTCAGGTCTTAGCCACAAGGCTCTCATACAACATGTTATCTTACATCTTCAAAGCCAACAGGAGAATCTCCACTCGGCTTCTCTATTGTTAAATTGTGATTTTTGTGGGCAGCCGAGGACTGAGAGTTCCTATCCTGCAATCTTGCTGATGTGGAAAGTTCAAGGACTTTTTTATTAACTAGCTTTCCAGGGAAAAACAAACCAAATCCTTAAAAATTTTAGATATACACTTTTATTATATTCTATACAAAATTTTCAAAATTAGTTATTGTTCTAGCAGCTTCGGTAAGAAGGCATTCTTCTGAAAAGTCTACTATATTTAAAGTATTAGAAGTTTAGCTTCTTTCTTCTTTTTGTACACCCAAATTGAATCTCATGAGCATTTCTATCAGATTCATTTATTCTTTATTAGCCAATCAGAATAGGAACTTCTTTAATGTTAAGAAACTTTATAATTTAATGTGTTATATCTTAGGAAAAGATTTCATGTTAATATAATATTAACACAATAAGAAATAAAGGCTCTTTTCTTTTATAGATAAAATGCCTAAGATCACAAAGAGCTTTGCAACTTCCCTTTTACAACTTTTTTCATAGATGAAATAAAACACAGGCACAAAAAGACATAAAAACAATTCCTGTAGGGTTAAGTGGACCAAAAAAAAGCCCACAGAAAATCCAAAAAAAAATTCCAATAGGCAAATCTTTAAGAAATGGTAATTTCTTACTCTGATAAAAATATATGTATACTTTACTCTTTCTTCAATTATAAGACCTACAGGTTCCTGTGGGCCACTACTTTCCTTCCCACTTACTTTGTGATTCTAACAACCCTCCACCCGCACCACCCAAGCCATGAAATTCCTTAAACAAAAGAAACACTAACAGACATCTGAAAGTTCATTATTTTATTTCACCATTTGAAGATTTCACAGATTTTCACATTGAAGCAGTGGCATCCCAGACAGTATGCCAGTTGCAAAACTAAAAAGATAGGTGTCCAAGCAGAGCCAGATATACAAGGCTCTGACTCTAGAGGAAAAGAAAATGCCACCATGAACTCCAAGACCAAGTCAGACTAAATATTTCAAACTCCTATTTGAAAGATAATAGATTAATGAGGAATTGACCATCTTTTAATCAACTGTCAGTCATTACTTATAGGTTTTTTTTAATTTTCTAACTTCTGGAAGATAAAGACACATTAGGTCATTAGATATTAACATATGGGAGCTCTGAAAATAAGGCCATTCTGCCACAACTCAGCAAGAACTTACTGATCAGTAAGGTCAGAGGTTTCAAAGTTGCACTTGTAATTTCCTTGATCCGTGAGCTGTTTCCTAATCCAGTGAGTGTAACATCTCAGTGGGACTTCCATAAGAGTCAGTTATAATTCTCAAAATGTTAAAAACATAATGCTCAAACAAATAAAATTTATATATCAAAATATCATTTACTTAATGAGGGAACCAGCAGGATGCAAGACTAGTTCAAAAAGGATTTGAGAACTGACATTTTATACAGTCAGTGAAGAAAAGGAAAAAGGTAGAGGGATCAATAAGTTACAAACAACTGATTTTTTGATAAACTTTTGAAGGGCTACTGTCTTTCATTGGACAAAAAAATCATGCTTTATTAGTTGTATACAATTATAAACTATACAAGCCCCAAGCTATTGTTCAAAGTTGCATTCCTCCAAAGAGTGAGGCAGCCTCACTCACTCAGGCAGCCTTGTTAGAAAATGCTCTAGTATAGTCTTTAAAGATTACATAGTCATTTTTTTATCTTAATTTAAATTTGGATAATTTTTATTAATATATACAAGTGGATATCTTTCCTTTTACTGTGACAAATAATCATACACACACAATTCATGCATAATAAAGATATAGTAAGAACCCATTAATCCACAGTCCAAGTTAGGTATCAGGAAATAGCAAAATAAGTATATTTTTGAATCCTGTGTATATAAATCACTGATTCCAACTCTCTCTCTTCTCACCCAGAGGAAACTAATCACCAGAATGTTGTGTTTATAATTTTGTGGTTATAGTTTTTGTGCAAATCTACACATGCCCAACCACATACTGTTTAGTTTTGTATGGGTTGCTCTTTATATTTAGCATTATCATATTGATTATTTTCTTCTCTGACTGAGTAGGAACTGTATCCATTTTGATACATGCAACTATATTTCATTAATGTTCACTATATGAACATGTTGTAATTTATTTATCCATTTCCCTATTGATGGAAACAAATTGTTTCCAGTTTTTTCCTATTATAAACAGAATTGCTTGGGCGTATTGGAGATGTTGCCTGGTGCATAAGTCTATTGAATATATATCAAGGATTATAGGTCATAAATTGTTTACCTTCTCAGTTTTACAAGATAATATCAAAATGGTGGTCCAAATGATTAGACTTTTTTTCATTCATAAGTGAGCATTTGAGCATTGTTTTTATTTATTCCACGTCTTTACATGAAATCTTGTTTTATAACATACATAGAAGAAAATATATGAAAATGTCAATGGCCTTTAACTAACGACCACCAGGAAAGCACCTGCAATAAAATACAGTTTATTACTGTATTTATTACTGAGTTTATTACTTATTGCAATGGGGTAGAACACATAGCATTGAGAACTGTAGAGTGCATTAGTAAGAGGTTGTTAGAAAAATCCTATTATAGTGTTTAGGCTTTGGTTGAGAAATTTGGGGAAGGTACTAAAGAAGCAGGGGCTCATTCTAGATTGGGTGCTGTCAGAAAGTGGGACAACTGCATGATTGGGCATTTCCATAATTTTTTTCTATAAGAAGGCAGACCAAAATGAGGATAAAACTGTAATTGGTAAAGACACTTAGAATGAGGGATATTTAGTATTTTGTGAATTTTCTAGTGACATTGTTTTTGTCTCCTTATATCATTATCTCAGAGTAATCTCATCTGATACAGATATTCTGTCACATTGTTATGTTCAATAGTAAAACAAAATGACTAAACTGTAAGCATTAAATCATTTTGTAATAACATCAAGGCTTAGCTATGAGCATTAGACTAGGTTCTGGATAGCAGGGGCTACTTTTTTTTTTTTTTACTTTTTTCAACAAAAATATCAGCAAGCCTTGGAAGAAAGAAATGGAAGTATGCAGTTATGAGGTTCTTAAGGGACCTCATAAGGGAGTATAATATCACTTAAAGGTAAAATGTGCTAATTTAAAGATATATATAAATCCTAAAACAACCATAAAAGAACAAAACTAACAAGTCAACAAAGGAGATAAAATGAGATTGTAAAAGAGTACTAAATTTGTTTAAAATAAGGTAGAAAAAGAGGAAAAATGGAGCGAGAACAGATGGTACACACAGAAAACAAACAGCAAAATGATAGATTTAAACCCAGCAATATCAATAATCGAAATAAAGTAAATGAACTAAAAATACTCAGGTTGAGAGACAGAATTTATTATAATGTATAAAATAAAAAGTGAAGCCCAACTACATGCTGCCTGCAAGAAAATCACATTAAATATACAACTAGAAAAAGTAGAAGTAAAATAATGGAAAAATATACCATCTTTCAAAAAAGATAGTGGTGGTTCTACTAGTATCAACATAGATTTCAGAGCAAAGTATAAAGAGAATAATGACAAGAAGATCAATTCATCAACAAACAAACAACCCCCCCCCCACAATCCTAGATGTTTCTGCACCTAATAACAAAGATTCAGAATACTTAAGCACAAACTGATAAAATTAAAAGGAGAAAGACAAATCCATAATAGTACTTGCATATTTCAAAATCCCTCTCTCAAGAATAGAGAGAACAAATAGATAAACCAGTAAGGATTGAAAACATTGAACAACACTATTCA
This sequence comes from Balaenoptera physalus, assembly GCF_965194825.1. Classification (NCBI taxonomy): domain Eukaryota; kingdom Metazoa; phylum Chordata; class Mammalia; order Artiodactyla; family Balaenopteridae; genus Balaenoptera; species Balaenoptera physalus. The sequence continues at coordinate 55,902,654 of NC_138883.1, read as the reverse complement.
ACAAGTTAATCAAATTGACATTTATAGAACACTTCATCCAATAATAGCAAAATACACATTCTTCTCCAGTTCACATAGAATATTTATCAAGAACATTCACTATTTTCTTTGCCATAAAACAAAGCTCAATAAATTCAAAAGGATTCAAGTCTACCAAGTAAGTTCTGTGACCATGAAGGAACTAAATTAAAAATTAATAATTGAAAGATATCTGGAAAATCCCCAAATATTTGGAAATTAAATAACATACCTCTAAATAACACATAGGTCAAAGGAGAAATCAAAAGAGAATTTAAAAACATTTTGAAATTTGTGAAAATGAGAACACAGCACACTTAATTTGTTGGATGCAGCTAAACTTAAAGGGGAATTTATAGCAGTAAACTAAATTAGAATGAAATAAAGGTTTCAAATCAATGTGTATAGATATTACGCTGAGAAACTAGAGAAATAAGAGTAGATGAACCATAAAGTAAGCAAATAAAAGGAAATGAAAAAGATCAGAGTAGAAATCAATGATACAGAAAACAACAAAAAAACTCAATGAAAACTAAAGTTATTCCTTTCAAAAAATTAATAAAAACAGTTAACTTTTGTCCAGACTTATGTGAAAAAGAGAGAGAGAAGACATAAATTTAAAATATCAGGAATGAGTGATGCCACTTATAGCACCAAAAATACAAACTAGTTAGAGACATTTCAGGCAAAAAATTCTGAGGACTATTCGCTGAAAACTACAAACATTGCTTAAATACATTATAGGAAACCTAAATAAATAGTGAGATATACAATGTTTAGGGAGCAAGAAACCCAAATATATTTATTATTTCAATTCTTCCTAAACTGATCTGTAGAGTCAACACAATCCCAATCAAAATTCCAGCAGTGTTTTCGTAGAAATCAATCAACTGAAATGCATATTGAAATGCAAAAGACCTAGAGTAACTGTCATGGTTAAGTTTATGTGTCACTTTGAATAGACCACAGGGTGCTAGCAATTTTGTCAAACATTATTCAGGGTGTTTCTGTGAAGGTGTTTTGAACGAGACTGAAATTTAAACTGTTAGACTGGACGTAACAAGTTACTCTCCCTAATATGGGTAGGCCTCATCCAATCAGTTGAAGACCTGAACAGAACAAAATGACTGACCTTCCTCCAGGTAAGAGACAATTCTTCCTGACTACCTTAGAACTAGGACATTACTTTTGTTCCTACCTTAAGACTCAGACTGAAACATTGATTTTTTCTGGATATCAAGCCTGCCAGCCTTGGAGTCTCCGGCTTGCTGATTCAACATGTAGATATTGGGACTTGTCAGTATATATATATATATATATATATATATATATATATATATATATATTATATACACACACACACACACACATACACACACACACACATCCTGTTCATTCTGTTTCTCTGAAGAACCCTGACTAATACAGAAACCAAAACAGCTTTCATAAAATAGCAAAGTTGGAAGATGTGTGTTATAACAATATAAATTTACTGTAATCATTAGCATGTGGTACTGGCATAAAGATAGAAAACTAAATCAATATAGAGTTCAAAACTAGCCCGCCATAATTCAGAATATAAAGTTCACTACTGATCCATACATATGTGGTCAGTTTATATTTGTCAAAAGTACAAATACTCTTCAGTGGACAAAGAATAGTCTTTTCAACAAATAGGGCACAACCCATGACTATAAAACTTCTAGAAGAAAACATAATGGGAATTTTTGTGGCTTTTTGTTAGGAAAAAAAATTCTTTCATATGACACAAAACCCATAATCACTAAAAGTGAAAATGAATAAATTGTTCTTCATAAATATTAAGAACTTTTGCTCCTCAAAGATACTGTTGAGAAAATGAAAAGCAAACTACAGAATGGGAGAGAATATTTGCAAGTAATAAATCTGATAAAATACATATATTCAGAATATATGAAGACTTCTCAAAATTCAACTGTAAGAAAATAAAAAACTTAATTTTTTAAATGAGTGGAAGGTTTAGTCAGATACTTTACCAAAGAAGATATACAGATGGCAGGTGAGCACAGGAATATTTCAAAATCAGTCATTAGCAAATGTCAGTTATAGTACAATGAGGTTCCATTTTATACTGTCAATGAAAAAACTTAGTCAGTTGTTCAAATAAAGAAGTGGAAAATTTTATTTGAACTAAATTGAGGATTATAACCCAGGAACAGCCTCAGAAATTTCTGAGAACTGTTCTGCTCGTTAGAGCCTAAAGCACAGTTATATAAAGTTTTGAGAGAGAGGGCTATACATTAAATGAGGTATTATTGACAGTTTACACAATCCAGGACTACACATACAAAGTGAGTAGTAGGTCATGGGTCATCGTGGCCCCTTACAAGATTAAGCAAGAAGATTATCTCCTAAGGAGTAACCTTGTCGATGTGGGAGAATGTTGCTCCTTATGGTTGAATAGGTATTTCTGCTGATAGAGAGGTTTGGTCAATGCATAATGCAGATACACGATGCACAGTAGAGGGGAGAGAGGAGGCCAAAGGGCAGAGAAAAATTTTTATGTTTAAATTTTCCTTGATTTGCCTTAGAATACAAATTTTTATTTCATCAATACCTATTAAAATGGTTTAAATTCTAATTAACAACAACAAAATATCAAGTGTGTGAGCATATTGAGCAACCAGAATGCTCATAAACCTAAAATAGTATGATCACTTTGGGATAAGGGAGAAGGTAACAGTTTGGAGTGTCATAAAAGATAAACCTATGATTACCACATGACTGTGGCATTATATTACTAGGTGTTTACTCAAGAGAAATAAAAGAATGTGTCCATACAAAGATTGCTATGCAAAATTTCACCAAGAATTTATTTGTAATAGTTCAGAATTATAAACAACATAAATTTTTTTCAATTGGTGAATCGATAAACAAAATGCACTTTATACTTAAGATGAAATACTACCTAGACATAAAGAGCTATAAAAACTTTGGTACATGTTGCAATACGAATCAATTTCAAAATAGTCAAGCTGAGTAATAAGAGCCAGACACACCCCCATCCCCCAAATAAAGATAGTATACTAATGATTCCACTTGTGTAACATTCTTGGAAATGCAAACTAATCTATAATGACATAAAGTAGAACTATGGTTAACTGAGGACTGGCGTGGGGAGTTTGAGGGGGGTGGACATAGAGGTGAAAAGTGGCGGGATGAATAGAGGAAGTAAAAAGGGGCATAACAAAACTTTTGGACGTGATGGATATCTTCATTATCTTGATTGTGGTGATGATTTCATGTTTACTAATATATCAAACTTACCAAATTGTGCACATTAATATATACATGTCAACTCTACTTCAATAAAGCCATTTAAACAATTTGCATTTCTTATATGACAAATGAAGCAGAGCATCCTAGAGGACTAATGAAATAAAGCATCATGTATATAGGTTTTTCCAGTTCTCTGAAACACCAACTCTGTCTTTTGACTTTGGTTCTAAGACCAATGTGCAGTTTTCCTTTAGAACTATAATGCCCCCAATTCTTTTTTTTCCAGCTTTATTGAGGTATAATTGCCAAGTAAAATTGTAAATGTTAGAGAGTACAAGGGATGATTTGATATACATATACATTGTGAAATGATTACCACAACATAAAGTTAATTAACACATCCATTCCCTCACATAGTTACCTTTTGTGTCTGTGTGGTGAGAATGCTCCAAATTCTGATTTGCTGTGCTAGACTTTTGCCCTGAGGGAGCAACACCGTCTTCTGCATTCATTCATCCTTTTAACTTACCTTTTAATTTCTAGAATCAGATACATTGTTTTATTGTAGGGGTATGTATGTTTGTTTGTTTCTCTTGGATGTTTCTCTTATAAGTGCTTAAAAACTTGGCAATACATTTCTTGTAGTATATCCATCTCCTAAATATTTTGCTTTTCATAATATCTAGAATGCTATACTATCATAAATAATGTCCTAGATAGATTTGAGTGTGTGTGTGTATAAAATGCTGAAGACTCGTGTGTTTATATGATTCTCCTGGAACCCTGGAAGAACAGGAGAGAGATCAACAAAGTCTATAAATTCATAAACATTTCAAATGTATAACTGCAAATCTTTTCATATGAGATGATTTCCAAATTGATAATAGAGAAAATTATGTTAAATATTTTTGTGGGTTTTTTTTTTTTTTTCTGTGAAAGATGGGAATTCACAGAGGTTGGTATGCAAGAAAGGATTAAAACTAAGAGCAGAATTATTCTAGATCATAAGGTGGAGTGAGAGAGAGAGGAAGCAAGGGAGGGAGATTGAGACAGAGAGATTGAGAGGGATTAAGAGGTTAAAAACCAGGAAATTTGTGAAAGAGCAGATATCCAGAAAAAGAAGAATCTAAATCATGGAACCCTGATATTCTCTGAATCTCACACTCAAGCTTTAACTCTGCCACACACTAAATGTAAATCTGGTAAAGTTACATATCAAATATGAAATTCAATTTTCCTTCTGTAAATTGGCACTGTTAATCATGCTTAATATATAATTTTGTTGTGGTGAATTAAATGAGATAAGGCAGTGACTTTCAAATGTTTTGCCCATGTCCTACTATAAGTAGTACATTATATCAAGAACAGATAGGCATGCCCACGTGTGCACACACACTCATAAATAGAGACATAATACAAAATTGAAACAAAAGTTACATGAAGAATAATGTTTAATCTTTCTGAAAGTGATGAACTCAGAGATGTATATATTTTTTCATACTATTCTGTTAGAAAAGGTTGTTTGAGACACTAAGATGATTCCATGTTGCACTAGAGGTTATAACCCACCATTTTAAAACATAAACTACTTATCACAGTACCTTCCAAGAAATTTTTCACAAAGTTTTATGTCTCAGTTGTACCATATTTTTCATTCTTTTTATTTTTGTTTCTTGTCTTATTTTAATTGAAGTATAGTTGATTTCTTTTTAGTTGATTTTTAATATTATATTAGTTTCAGGGATACAAAATAGTAACTCAATATTTTTATAGACTATACTCCATTTAAAGTTATTACAAGATAATGGCTATAATTTCTTGTGCTGTACAATATATTCTTGTTGCTTATCTATTTTATACATAGTAGTTCATATTTCTAAATCTCATACCTGTAACTTGCCCCTGCCCCTTCCCTCTCCCCACTGGCAACAAGTTTATTCTCTATATCTGTGAGTCTGTTTCTGTATTGTTCAACTTATTTGGATATTTTTAAAATTCCACATATAAATGATAACATAGAAGATTTGTCATTCTCTGATTTATAGCCTTAAGCATAATAACCTCTATGTCCATTTGTGTCATTGCAAATGGCAGAATTTCATTCTTTTTAATGTCTGAGTAACATTTCATTGCACATATATATAACACTTCTTTATCCATTCATCTATTAATGGAAACTTAGACGTCTTCCATATCATGACTATGAAAATTGGGGCACATGTATCTTTTTGAATTAGTATTTTTTTCTTCTTATAGGTACCAGAAGTGGAATTGTTGGATCATATGGTAGTTTTATTTTTAGTTTTCTGATGAACCTCCATACTGTTTTCCAAAGCGGCTACACAAATTTACATTCCCACCAACAGTGTACTACATCTCCCCTTTCTCCACATCCTCACCAACATTTGTTATTTTTCGTCTTTTTTATGACAGCCATTATGACAGGTGTCAGTTGATAACTCGTTGTGGTTTTGATTTGCATTTCTCTGATGATTAACAATGTTGAGCACCTTTTTATGTGCCTGTTGGCCAACTCTATGTCTTCTTTGAAAAAATGTCAAGTCTTCTGCACAGTTTTAATTTGGTTGTCTGTTTTTTTGGTATTGAGTTGTATGAGCTGTTTATATATTTTGGGTATTAACCCCTTGTCAGTCATATCATTTGCAAATATTGTCCCCCATTTAGCAGACAGTCTTTTTGTTTTGTTGATGGTTTCCTTTGCTGTGCAAAAGATTTAAGTTTAATTAAGTCCCACTTGTTTATTTTTGCTTTTGTTTCCTTTGCCTTAGAAGACAAATTTAAAAAAAAATTGGTATGATTTATGTCAAAGACTGTTCTGTCTACATTTCCTTCTATGAGTTTATGGTTTCCAGTCTTAAATTTATATCCTTAATCCATTTTGAGTTTATTTTTGTATATGGTGTGAGGAAATGTTCTAATTTCATCCTCTTACATGAGCTGTCCATTTTTCCCAGCATCACTTATTGAAGAGACTATCTTTTCTCCAGAGTATATTCTTGCCTCCTTTGTCATAGAATAAGTGACCATAAGTGCATGGGTTTATTTCTGGACTCTCTATTCTGTTCCATTTATCTGTGGATCTGTTTTTGTACCAGTACCATACTGTTTTGATTAATGTAGCTTTGTAGTATAGTCTGAAGTCAAGGAATGTGATACTTCCAGCCTTGTTCTTTTTCCTCAGGATTGCTTTGGCTATTTGGGGTCTTTTGTGTTTCCATATAAATTTTAGGTTTATTTGTTCTAGTTCTGTGAAAAAATGTCATGGATGTTTGAGAGGGAACGCATTAAATCTGTGGATTGCTTTGGGTAGTATGCACATTTTAACAATGTTAATTTTTCCAATCTATGGACACAGGATATCTTTCCATTTCTTTGTATCATCTTCCATTTCCTTCATCAATGTTCTATGGTTTTCAAAGTGTACGTCTCTCACCTCCTCGGTTAAGTTTATTCCTAGGTATTCTTTTTAAACAGGATTGTTTTCTTTCTTTCTCATTTGATAGTTCATTATTAATGTATAGAAAAGCAAGAGATTTCTGTGTATTAATTTTGTATCCTGGAACTTTACTGAATTCATTTATTAGTTTTAAATTGTTTTGGTGGAGAATACAGGGATATATACATATATATATATATATATATATATTCTGCAAATAGTGACAGTTTTACTTCTTCCCTTCCAATTTGGATGAATCTTATTTCTTTTTCTTGTCAGATTGTTGTAGCTATGACTTAACAATACTATGCTAGATAGAAGTGTAGGCATCCTTCTTTCGTTCTTGATTTTAGAGGAAAAGCTTTCAGCTTCTCACCATTGAGTATGATGTTAGTTTTGGGTTTGTTATAAATAGCCTTTATCGTGTTGAGATATTTTCCCTCTATACCAACTTTGGTTAGAGTTTTTATCATAAGTGGATGTTGAATTTTGTCAAATATTTTTCTCCATCTATTGAGATAATTATGTTATTTTTATCCTTCATTTTTTTAATTTGGTGTATCTATCACCTTGATTGATTTGTGGCTATTGAAACATCCTTTCATCCCTAGAATAAATCCCACTTGATCATGGTATATGATCCTTTTTATAATTGTTAAATTCTATTTGCTAATATTTTGTTGAGGATTTTTGCATCTATATTCATCAAAGATATTAGCCTGTTATTATATTCTTTTGGATGGAAAGTTCTATAAATACCTATCAAGACCAACTGGTCTAATGAATAATTTAAGACCACTGTTTCCTTATTGATTTTCTGTCTGTTTGATCTGTCTGATGTGAATTGGGTGTTAAAGTCTCTATTATTGTATTATTTTCAATTTCTCCCATCATGTCTGTTAATATATATTTTATATACTTAGGTGCTCCTAAATTAGGTACATATATGTTGATGAATGTATTATATATTCTCTTCTTGTATTGATCCCTTTATCATTATGTAATGCCCTTTTTTGTCTTTTGTTACAGACTTCATTTTAAAGTCTATTTTGTCTTATGTGAGTATTGCTACCCCACCTTTCTTTTCATTTCCGTTTGTATGAAATATCTTTTTCCATCCACTCACTTTCAATCTGTGTGTGTTTTTAGCTCTGACATGAATCTTTTGTAGGCAGCATATGGGTGGGTCTTGTTTATTATTCAATCAGACACCTTATGTCTTTTGATTGGAGCATTTAGTGCTTTAGCGTTTAAAGTAATTATTGATAGGTATGTACTTATTGCCATTTTATTACTTGTTTACTGGTTGTTTTAATAGTTCTTCTCTGTTCTTTTTTTCTTCTTATAGGTTTTTCCTTTTGGTTTGATAATTTTCTTTAATGGTATGCTTGTGTTCCTTCCTTTCTAGCTTTTGTATATCTATTGTAGGTTTTTGATTTGTGGTTTTAATGGGGTTCATACATGTTGACCTATGACTATATGCATGTTTTAAACTGGTAGTCATTTATGTACAAACGCAGTCTAAAAGATCTACTTTTTTTACTTCCCTCACCCACATTTTGTGTTTCTGGTGTCATATTTTACATTTGCATGTTTATCATTTAACCCTTTATTGTGGTTGTTGCTTTTCCAATTTTTTTCTCTTTTAATCTTTGTACTAGCTTATTTACATGATAAACCACAGCTTTTACTATATATTTGCCTTCACCAGTGAGATTTGTTTTCCTTTCCTATAAATTCTTATTACTTGTTGTAACCTTTTTTTTTCCACTTAGAGAAGACAAACATTTTTTTAGGGTCAGTTTAGTATTGATGAATTCTTTAATGTTTTGTTGGTCTGAAAAGTTTTTTTTATCTGTTCTTCAACTCAGTGATAATCTTGCTGGGTAGAATATCCTAGGTAGTAGGGTTTTCCCTTTCAACACTTCAAATATATCATGCCACTCCCTTCTGGCCTGTAAAGTTTCTGCTGAAAAATCAGCTGATAGTGTTATGGGGGTTCCCTTGTGTATGACTTTTTTTTTTTCCTTGCTGCCTTTAGAATTCTCTCCTTACCTTTAACTTTTGCCATTTTAGTTATGATATAATTTGGTGTGGGTCTCTTTGGGTTCATCTTGTTTGGGACTCTCTGCACTTCCTGTACCTGGATATTTGTTTTCTTCTACAGGTTCCAGAAGTTTTCAGCCGTAATTTTATCAAATACATTTTTGACCCCTGTCTCTCTCTCTCCTCCTTCTGGGACCTCTATAATGCTAATGTTGGTACATTTGGTGTTGTCCCAGAGGTCCCTTCAACAGTTCTCTCTCTCTTTTTTAAATTTGTTTTTCCTTTTGCTATTCTGACTGAGTGATTTCCATTATTCTATCTTCCAGATCAGTATGCATTCTTCTGTAACACATAGTCTGTTTTTAATTCCTTCTAGTGTGTCTTTCATTTCAATTATTGAATTCTTCAGCTCTGCCTGGTTCTTTTTTATATTTTCTCATTCCTATAAAAAGTCTCACTGTGTTCATTTATTCTTTTCCGTAGTTCTGTTACCATTCTTATTACTAATGTTTGAATATATTTATCTGATAAATTGTTTGTGTCTCTTGCATTAGTTGTTTTTTCAGGGTTTTTTCTTGTTCTTTTGTTTGAAACAAATTCTTCTGTCTCCTCATTTTGCTTAACTTTCTCTGTCTCTTTGACATTAGGTGAAACAGTTACCTATTGAAGTCTTGAAGAGGTGTCCTTGTGTTGGTGTGTCCCTACACAGTCTTTGTGTGCCCAGTGGCTTTGGTGGGAGAGTAGGATCTGAAGTGAGAAGCAGTCACATCTTTCCCCCCAGTGTGCTGGCTGCTATCACCTGGGTGGGAGGTGGTACATGAATTTTTAAATTGTCTACAGAGTATTAAAAAGACAAAGTGCTTCATACTATAAAAATTATAAAGTATCTGAATAAATTTTAAATTAAGATAACATGATGTTGCAATATCATACACTTCCTAATATTTAAAAGTACTTATTACTGAGGGAAGTAGATCAGATTTTTTTGATTTCAGTTTTACTCTCTACATTAAATTATTTACCAGATTTTTTTGCCTTAATTGTTATCTGTGGAATCAAACCTGAATTAGTGGGGTTTTTTTGCAACCTCACACCATTCAAATGTGTCTCATTTATGTCTGTTTCCCCAGTGCCTAAAACAGAAGACATACTATAGGAGTTCAATAACCTTCAATGTCTGGGCATTTTAAGTAAGTCCTCAAGATAAATGTGGTTTATAATTTTAATGGTACTAAATATTTAGAAAGAAGCACTGTAATTAATGTCTTAGGATAAGATCAATAAATAATCCATGCACAGTGGTAATAAACTCAAAGTTTCAATACGTGGTTTAATGTATTTTTCTTTAAATATAATTGATCCCATTGGACAAAGAACTCTTCTGGGACTGGACAGTGTCTTTTTCATCTCTATATCTCTAGTACTCATCACAGTTCCCAGAACACATAAGACACTCAATAGAAGTGTTTTAAACAATGGAATCAATAGGTTTCAAAATATATTAAATAAATGGACAAATAACAGTTTAAGACACAGCATATTAGAAATCTGTGATCATCAGGTATTACCAACTATTTTGTTTTGAAATTCTACCTCTAAATATGAGTCATAGGCAATATAGCAGACATTTTATTGAGTTTAAGTGATTTTTTTTTAATTTTGAAAATATCTGCCAACTTCTTGAGATATATGAAATCATCTGAAATAATTCAGGGGAAAAAATATCTAGGTTTATTAATAGAAAAAAGCTAAATTTATTAAGGAAGATAATAAGTATGTTTTTTTCCTTTTTTAAAAGATTAAAATTCAACAACCCACAAAAAAGACTTACTAATTTTGTGGTGTAATGGTATATATTTGTTCACTGTTTTTACATGCCTTTTTAGTTTGTAATAGTTTTAGATAGTTGTACCAATATTCTGCATACAATTGTGAGTCCTTTTTTCACAAAATATAACAAGTGTTCTGTCATATTTTCACATGTATTTGGCAGCTGTTTTAAGAACAGTATTTCAATAAAATGGCTTTCTATAACTGTTTAACCATTTTCTTTGGCATTTTTTAATATTATAAAGATCATTATTATTAAACTCACCAAATCTGTTTCATCATCTCTACAATGAAAAAATTAATAGTATATTAACTGCAGGGTTTTTTAATGTTAGGAAAATTAGAAGATTCTTTTAAAACACTGAGCAGAGTGTTTGGCACACAATTTTTAATGAATAAATGTATTGAATATAATCAGTATTACTCTAATCATGGTTATTTTATTAGGTAAGTCCTAGACTAAACTGCAATAGTGAGAAGATTAAATGATACTGTGTTATTTTTTAACTCTCATGGAACAGACCAGACAGAGGTTGGTTTTCTAGATTTAGTAGGGTAATTAAACTTCATGAGGTCATTCAAGGACCATAGTTTCTTCTCCTTTTTTTATTTTTATTATTATTATTAAATTCATTTTTTGCTTTACTGTTCATTATGCTACTGTTATCGTCTGAAACCGATGAGGCTCACCAAGAGATAGTTGTTCTCTTCTGTTTGCAAAGAAATATAGTCTGTGGGTAGGTGGTTAAATGCTCAGAAGGGAAGAAAGGGATAAGTGACATTAAGGAACAATTCCATCCCTCTGAACACCAACATATCCAAGGATATATGTCTTATAATACTTACACCTCCTCAAAAAGAAGACAATGTTAAAGGGACATCCATAGATTCCATATCCAGCTGTAAACCCATGATTTCTGAGTAATATGCAGATGTGCAGGGCTCCTCCACCAGGTCCAGATATAGATCTTCATTTTCCTGTGGCCTATAAACTAAAATGTAAGTTTACTCCACTACACACATGCAGCTGATGTACACTACTGGTATAGGAACTGGATGACTTCAGTAGAATCTCCATTCTTAAAATATCCATTTTTAAAAGAAAAGAATGGGGTGGACATGCTGGGGACAGAGTTACTTTTCCATTGCAATTATTAAAATCTGAAGGGCAGGAATTAAAGACTCACTGACTGGGCATATGGGCTTCTCCTTTATTATTAGTTTTTTTGGAAACAAACAAAAACAAACAAACCTGTCTATTGTCCTTTCTGGATTCTGGATTTGCTAGGAGCTTCTTATCGATCCATTATCCTTCATGGTCACATCAAATGACACTGGAGTAAGTATGTATCCTCCTCTGCAATGACACAACTTCTACAGCCTGATTTCTTGTGTAAAAGTTGTGGGCACAGAGGTTACAAGTTGTTTTAGGAGTTGACGTGTCAAAGGTATTGGAGGTGACTTTTTGGTTTCTTGGGCAATATATTCACTGAAAAACTTAAATTTTGGACTATTTACTGTCAGAAAGTTCTAAGTGTAATTTACCAAAGCCAAAATTCTCATCTAAATATAGTTTTTAAATACAAAGTATCTCATTTATTTACTGTTTTCTCTTCTCAGTTCATGCCCCTCTTTCTCAATTTAATGAAAACTTGTGGCCATCTAAGCACTAAGTTTGACTGGGAAGGATGAGTCTGGGGGATGAATCCCATTGTCTGATAGAGCGCACTTGTAGGGAGGTCCTTGAGAAAGGCTCTGAGTTTATCTCCTTATCTTTGTCATTGGAAAAAACTGAGTTTTTCCCCCCCCAAATTTGCAAATTCTGGTTTCTGGTAAATTTAGACTTTAGGCAGCTGACAGAGTCCCTTAGCAAAGCTAAGCAGAGGTTTGTTTGCAAAACGTGTAAGTGCTTAAAGTTTTCATGACTTTGCTGCTTTTGACAATTACAGGCTACTTAATTGTAGATTGTCATTCAGTTTGGTTTTGTCTGATGTTTCCTCATGATTAGATTAATGTTAAATGCCTTTCACATAGCTATTGTAGTAGTTTGCTAGGGCTGCCATAACAAAGTACCACAGACTAGGTGGCTTAAACAACAGAAGTTAGTTTTCTCATAATTCTGGAGGCTAGAAATCTGAGGTTAAGGTGTCAGCAGGGTTGATTTCTTTTGAGGTCTGTCTCCTTGGCTTGTTGATGGCTGTCTTTTCTCTCTGTCTTTATGTTGTCTTCCCTCTGTAATAAGTATTTCTGGGGGTGGGGTGTTTATACTGTGTATGTATTAGTAACTCTCCTCACTCACCATGAGAAACCTAGCCCCCACCATGCTTAATATAGTGAACGGTTTTGAGACAGGTGGGGACCTGGGACCTGGGACCTGGGACCCTTTACCGGAGTGCTTGCACCTGGACAAATGTATCCTCCAGCAACAGAATACAAAGAAACTGTAAGGGACTGAAAATAACTGCACCCATATGCAGTTGGGGAAAAGTATGAACAATAAGATACAAAAAGACCAAAACCCAACTGCCATTTTTGAGGTCCTGGAAGCAAAAGCAGGGTAACATGCAAGATCCCTGTATCACCTCCTGTCTGATCCACCTATCAGCTCCCATCCTCACACCGTTTAAGAAACCAGCTTGCCCCGACTTGGGGAGCGAGCAAAGGAATCTGTTACTTGTTTTTACTCCCTCATGCTGCAGCATGAGTCCCAATAAAGCCTTGCCTGAATTCCTCATCTGGCCTCTTATCAATTTCTATTGATTAAAGAGTCCAAGAACCCTGGTCGGTATCAGGTTGTTCTATCTTCATGGGTTCAGGACCCAAGGTGGGTGAAGATGTAATCCCATGGAGGCATGGCGAGGACAGAGGAGCCCAAATATGGTGAAAAATGTCAATAAAAGGCAGCAGTCTGATGAGGGGAGTCTTAGTTTCAGTGGGGTCCAGAGAGCTTCCATGAGTAGGGGCATTTTGGTGTCCATTGTCAGAACTAAAATGGGGTAAGGAGAACATCAACATGTGATGGTGGCCCAGAACAGAGATCTACAGCCCAAGCAGGAAGAAGAGGTCATCCACATGGAGGAGCAGCATGGCATGGGGTGACAGAACCCAAGTGCAGGGAGGAGGGTGTCTGGGTGGGGAGCCAGGGAGCCAGGGAGGAATCCTACTACAAGACCTGAAGCTGGATGAGGGGAACATCCATGCTGGGGATGACCTTAATGAGGTATTGGAATCCTACCAGGGTGAAGAGAGCAATTGTATGGAGTGGTATGGTGGAGGGTGTTTAGAGTCCAGCCTGAGATGTCAGAGCCCAAGAATGTGAGGGGAGTAGTTATGACAGAGACCGTTTGACCGCAAAGCTTAAAACATTTTTTAAAAATGTGATGATGCCTGACCTAGAAAACAAAATTTAAACTCCAGTATATTGACTCCATTATATAACTTCCTTCAATAAATTATACTCTTAAACTTTTTACCACTCTTTAAGCAGAGTACTTATAGCTTTCCAAAAGCTATTTCTTATGATGGTGATATACTTTCCTACATAATCCATGTGATAAACTGTTACTACTTTTTGAGATTCAGCTTAATTATCACTTACTCTGTTAAACACTTTTTGATTATCTCCAACCCCTAGTAGAGAAATGCCCTACTTTCCTTTTGTTACTATTTTTTACTTATTCCTCTACAACTCCCTCTCACATACCACAGTTTGGGGTAAGGTACACATCCACACGTATATATACATAGGTATGCACATATACACATTCCTATATATGCATGTGTACCTTACAACGAACTGTGATTTATATGAGAGATTTAAATATCTAAAAGATTTTTCTCTATTGTTTACAATGAATGATTGCTAAATACATGAGATAATATAACAACATCTAATTTTACTGAGGGAAAAAGGCTATCCCCATAACTTCATGTTTCATCCATCTGATTTCTGCCTATTTAAGCGCCAATGTCTTAAAATTTTACCCATTTTTCTGGTCATTTTTTTCCCTAAATATCTAGTTTATCCTTTTACTGCTTCATAAGCTGACTTGACCATAATTCAGACTTTACTTGATGACTCAGCAGTCTCATAAGAATCTTTTATCCTTTTACTGTATGGCAATATCATTCCAGGAGAACTCATTTTTTCTTCATTCAATCTTAGGACTGTCAGCTAGTTCACTTTTTTACCTGTCCCTAAGAGTCTCATTCTAGTGTTCTATTCTATTGGGCTATAGTCTGATACCAAATAACTAATTTTAAGAGTTATATGTTAAATGAGAATTAATGAAACTCTGAATAAGAACTAATAAGTACATTGGATATATTCCTTGAATAAACCTCATGACAAAATTTTATATATTCTAAGACGTTCTGTTGTTTTCTACTAGGTTTATGACTTTGTTACTAAACACTGAAATGTTATTCCTGAACATGTAACCTTGAGACAGTGCTTATGTGTATATTTTGATTTAGATTAAAAACCTAAGGTTTTTTTTTTTTTAATTACATTTATTTCTCTGTGCTTTAAAATTCACTTAGAAGAAATATTTCAAATAGTCTAAGTAATTTTTACTGATGTTGAATTTGAATTCAGAAGGTTAACACTATATATATAGTTATTTTCCCACTACCAACCCTAATATTATGTTTATACTATGCATTAGTGACTCAGAAAGCAATACTGCTGTTGTAAACTGTTCAGCTTGTGCCAAATATTCTTGCTCTTCCACCCCTGCTTCAAAATGTCATGTCTTTCAGCTGTTCAACTTCTAGCTGCCAAAAATCAACCAGCATCTGCTGGTTCCATTTTGTTGTTCTAAATCAAAATCCATTGCCAACTGGAAACTTAATCAACAATAAATTTTCTATATGATATTACTTGTGGTAATAACAATAACAAATATATCTACCAAATACATGAAGCATCTAATTTTTTTTATTTATACTTTTCAAATAGAAAAGAAAGTGAAAGAAGGTTGCTCTTTTAATCTATTAAAAATCTTTGTCATATATACATATATTTTATATATGTATGTAGTGTATATCATATCTAATATATGTAATACATATGATATCTATCTTTCTGTCTATCTATAATCGCTGTTGCATGTATTGTGGATCCCAGTCACATGTTCAGTTGGTTTTACGGAAATAAAGTCAAGTCCTAAGTTCATTATTGTCCAAGTAGTAGAAGTAACTAAAGGAATGGTGTTTTTGTCACAACAAACTCACATTCATATAACATCAATATAAACTCAAGTTTGTAATCTTTTTTGTGATTTCCTTACAACTTAGCTAAAGTTTCATATAGAAAAGCAGAGATTACAGCAAATTCTGTGATTGAAAGTTTTCACATTAGTACCAGTACTTCAAATTTCTACTTTAGCTTTTCAAAAAGTGCTTTCACAAGCCTTTATCTTCAGAGACATCAGTGCTATTTTCCATTGAAAATGCTAAAATTGTTAAATTAAGGTTGTCAATTTTTAAGATGTCTAAAATTTTCACATTAAAATTGAAAGTGACCATAGATAAATAGATTGATGGAATGGATATGAGGGAAAACATACTAACCCATACACATATATTTGTCACCATTTTTGTGAATGAAGGAAAAAGACTGAATTTTTGAACCAAATTTTAGACATTTACAAAAGTAGATCTAGTCCAAGTTTATAAACTAATGCTCTTATAATGTCTTTATTAGTCTACTTCAGTATTATTTCTCCCAATGAGTAATACTTATATTAGATATATCTCTCTTGGTCTGACATCTGAAAAGGACTAAAATTAAGAGTAAGAACAATTTAGAACAGGAATAGCAATTCTTACACACAAAATATGATTTCTAATTAACATGTTGCCCTCTTCATTCCATAAACTCTTTGCTCTACTTATGCAATAGTTATCATTTACTATCAGCTGGAAATCTCCCCTAGGCAAGACATAACAATTTATTTTAAGGAAACAATTTTGGTGTAAAAAGTTTTCTAGCTGGATTAATGAGAAGAGACCTAGACACATGGAAGTTTGCATTTCCATTTAAAGGCTTTGCATATGCTGATTTTCACTGGGTAAAGCTGAAGATTACCTATGTAAGTGTCAGAATAGTCCAGCATGTAGGTCAGGTGGCCCTGAATTAATCTCACTATGCTGAACAATACCTACTTTTCCTCAATTATTCATGATTTATTCTTATTAATGTTTGCAAACTCAACATATTGGTCAGGCCTCACTAAGGTGTATTCAAGAAAATTAATGTGTCAGAAAAAGCTATAGCTAATGTTTATGAATAACACTTAGAATTTAGGGAAATTTTTAAATGTCAGGGTTTTAAAAATGGGCTTATTGCTCCACTTTCTGTTTTACAGCTGAGCAAATGGCACTATATATTTATTCTATGTGTTTTCTCTTAAGGTAATAATGTCTGGATAAATTTCAATTTTATTCATGATGTAGTAATACAGATCTAAACAAGTAAACTTGACATGCTAAGTATTTATAAAACATGTTTTAATTTTCCTTTTCCAAGAGAAGCTTTTTCCCACACAATGCAGTTTTTCGTTTGAACACCTTTTCCTCCATATTGTTGCTGCCTATAATGATGCCAAGTGGCAGTGCCCTGAATATAGCATCTGTATAGTTATGTATTTCCAGAAACTGGCCACATAATAACCCATCACCAGTCCACTCCAACATGTCAAACTGTGATTATCTGCTTAGTTGTATCTCTCAACCCTAGCCTCCTTTCATTTTGAGCACACAACTGCACAGCTATTTACTGTTGTCAAAGGGTCTGTTTGGGGGCATGTCATCAATTCTAGTGCTGTTGGCGTCAAATAGTTGGCCAGATTCCCTTATGGAATTTTATAATTTGTTTTCTTTATATTTTGGAGCAGGACAGTAACTTTTTAGAAAGGAAGATTATGGATCAGATGGATAGTTCCCCAGACATTGTATCTGTTTTTGATATGTAAGTATGTTCTTTAATCATCAAGACACTTAGGAGACATGCTCAGTTGATCAGGCATTTTGGGACAAAAAAAAGCAAGAGGGAAGGTAGTCAATGAAAGACAAGAAACCCATGAAAAAATGGATGTTTTCCTAGAGGAAAGGCTGAAACAATTGAATTTATAATAGAGATATCATTGAGTAAATAGGCATTCAGTGAAGTGAAGAGAATTTTAGAACAGCTAAATAGACTGTCACTGAGTGAAAGTTCCTGACTCAGGAGTCACAAAGTCCTTGGTTCAAGTCCTTAAAGCCATTTAATGCGGGTGTTGGTGGGAACAGTTCTCTTGTGTAAAATGGAGAAAATATTAGCAAACTCAAAGTGGTGTTATATAAACTAATGAGAAAATTGTAGTTCATTAATAATTATAGTTATTTCCTTTTTTTCCCCTTTAGATCCCAAGGCCTTGTCTGACTCTATTTAAAATTCTTTAAAAATATATATTTTATATGCATTAGGACATGTTCTATTTTTATAATCATTTAATCTCTTTGTCTTATTCCTCAAATTAGAGACTTCCTTAGGGCAAAAACAATATCTTATTTCTTGATTATCTGCCAATAGTCTCTCTTCTAATGAATTCAAAATATTAGTTAAGCAATAGGTTTTTAATTGTTTGACATCTGGAGGGAAGGAAGACTTCCCTCTGGTGTAGAATCATTTCAATGTTCTCAAAAATCCTACAGAGTCATAAAATAGAATTGCAATGCAAGTTTTTCCCCATCAGCAACATTTCTGTAATTAATGCCACTTCTTTCAGTTATTTATTTAATCAGGTTCCATGGAAAAAAGATAAATAGAACACCATTATTTTGTGTTATTGATGTTATTTTATTATGATAAATAAAACAATGTGTGCCTGAAGTTCCAAGTTTAGTTCACATGGCTAAAAAAAAAAGAATGCAATAAATTATGTAATAAATATATACACCAGTCCTAGGAGAAGAGGTAGAATTGTGCCTGTAGAAGTCTTCCTAGATGAGGTAAAAATTGATTCGATCCTTGTTGGATGCATATCAATTTAGAGATACACAAAAATGAAATTAATTTCAGATTGAAAGAAGAGCATATATCGATCAACGAAGAAGTGAAAGAGCATCAAATACACAGAAAACTACATATTTCCCAGGATTGCTGAAGTATGGAGTGAGAAGAATGGTTTGAAGGATTAGGTGCTACAGAACCTAATATGTCTTCTTAAGAGTTTGAGTTTTTTCCAGAAATAGAATAATTTTAAGATAAGCAGAGGCTTACAAGTTTTGAAATTTTAAAAGATAATTTTATAACTGTTTGAAGGATGGGTTTAATGAAAAAATAAATAGAAGCAAAGCAGTTAAAAGAAGTTAAGTAAGTCTGGTATAACATAATAGCAGTGAGGATGGGAAAGACATAACAGATTTCGGAGCTATATATGAGATAAATGGCAGATTTTAATAATTGAATAAATTTAAATAAAGAGAATGTCATAGGTTAAGCTTCCCTGGAAACAGATCTTGTGGCAGAGCTGTGTGTACACAAAGGTCATTTGGGAGTGCTCTAGGAATCAACCCAATGCAGGAATAAAGGGAGGCAGGATTCGGCAGAAGAGGTTGGGTTATTGATGTAGTCTAAACAGAAGTCATTCAATATGACAAGGACCTCTGAAGCTAGGATGGAAGTTCAGAATTGTTCAGAATTGGGCATGGACCAATCTTTGAACTTGACCCTAGGAGTATCCTTGAAGTAAGGTCAGGGTGTTGGGGTTGGGGGCTTAGTTGTGAGCTGTTAGCTCCAGTGGAATAAATGTCTTCGTCTAGGCAATGCACAATTGCATTCAGTGCAGAGAAGGAAAGGGAGAGACCAAAAATTTTTTCTAAGCTATGCGACTAAGATCATCTAAGTGTGATTTGTGGACAGTTTCTTAAAATATATATATTTCTAACAATAACATTAGGTATTGTATAGTACTATTCACGTTCTTTTTGAGAACAACCAAGAGCAACAAGACCCCTTTTGTTATTGTCTTTAAGGAAACGGAAAAACCAGTGAGAACTTCTTATGACAAGTCATTGCAATTGTGTCTTTACTACAATACAGTAGGCCCTCCATATCTGCAGGTTCCACATCTGTGGATTCAACCAAATCTGGATTGAAAATATACGGGGAAAAAAAATTCCAGAAAGTTCCATAAAGTGAAACTTGAGTTTGTCCCTAGCTGGCAACTATTTACATAACATTTACTTTGTGTTTGCAGCTGTTAACATAGCATTTACATTGTATTGGGTATTATAAGTAATCTAGAGATGATTTAGAGTATACAGGAGAATGTGTGTAGGTTATATGTAAATACCAAGTCACTTTATATAATTGACTTGAGCATCCATAGATTTTGGTATGGAAGGGGAGTGGTCCTGGAACCAGTCCCTTGCAGATACCAAGGCACGACTGTAATCAGAAACAGCCAACCTCAGAAAACCATAAAAAATTAGAAGAATGGATGTTTTGTCTTATTGACTAACAAAATTAAATCAAACATTTAAATAAAGCATTTCAAATTATAACATTAAAACACTAATGTGATCTTATCCTAAAAAGGATGAGACCAAATTAACAATTAGGCAGAGCTTTTCTTAAGAATGAATAAAGTTTATTATGTCTAGCATTACTAACCTTGATGTTTGTCCCCTCAATGGCAATGTTCTCCAAATATGTTTGCCAACATATTTTAAATTAAAAACATGCATATCTCCCTCTACTATTTAAAGTTGCTATCTAAAATTTTAAATAGTTTGACTGGATACATTTTCTGGCATATTGTATATTACATATGTGCTTTAAATATATTTCTATCAAAGCCTTGGAGCTACAGAGTTAGGTCATTCAATTTGTGAAAAAACATTCACCATGTATTACCTAATGGTACATCTGGTCCTCACTGTCAAATCTATCAACCAAATTTGATTAACTTGCTGCCAAAAAGGTATAATTTCATTCTTTTCTCCTTCCAACACATATCCTTTCTAACTACTGAATTCTAATTCTAAGATAGATGGAGTGAAAGAAAGAAGAAAAAGAGGGAGGGAGGAAATTATATTCAACCTGGAAAAGTACTTAGGGCAGTTGAAAATCTAAATATAGGTTGTTTTAAAGAAATCTGCAACTGAGAACCTGCTGGAAAGTCTGTTTTTCCAGCAGTACATATACTCCAGTAAGAAGATCACTGTGCGTGGGAAGAAGTTTGCATTTACGTAGCTACATTAATTTGTACAATTATCATTTTCTTGTGGTCACTAACTAATTCTTTTTAGTAATATACTCAGACTAGAGGAAAAGTTACTTAGTTTTTTTCATAATATTTATCACTACATTTTATTCTATCATATACCCATTTGCCTATTTTATTTGTTGCTTGTTTCTCTTCAGTAAAATGTAAGCAACCTAAGGGTAGCTTCTTCACACTATATTTCCATTATTTACAATAAAAAAAACCATTTCTTAGATATGTAGATAAATTTCAACCGTCCTTATTTGATTTAGAAACAACTATAGATAACTTGGCAGGATCCATATAGAAGGAGCTAGAAACTGTCCAAGTGGAATAAACAAAATTTAGAATAATTGTCTAATTTTCTTATACGTACTGCCTAAGTAGTAAAGCTGTTGGAAAGTCAGGTCATAACTGAATCAACCAAAGATGCATGGGCACCCTTTACTTTATAATATTCTCTCTCCTTTTTCAATTTGCAGATCAACGTTTTCTTTATAAAACAAATTTTAAATGTCTTATTTTTCATTTAAAGATGACAATTTCTTTTTCGTTGCAGTGAAGATCTTATATTTTTTATTGAGCTATAATTGACATTTATATTAGGTTCATGTATACAATATAATTATTCAATATATGCATATATTACTAAACAATAACTACAATAAGTCCAGGTAACATACATCACCACACATAGTTACAATCTTTTTCCTTATGATGAGAACTTTTAAGATCTATTCTCTTAGCAACTTTCAATTATACAATATAGTATTATTAACTGTAGTCAGTCCACTGTACATTACATTCCATTACATTCCTAGAACTTATTTATCTTATAACTGGAAGTTCGTACATTTTTACCACCTTCACCAATTTCATCCACCCCCCACTGCCTCTGGTAACCACCAATCTGTCTATATCTATGAGTTCAATTTGTTTTTTTTTTTAGATTCTACATTTCAATGAGATTATATGGTATTTGTCTTTCTCTGTCTGATTTATTTCACTTAGCTTAATGCTCTCAAGGTCCATCCATGTTGTTGCAAATGGCAGGATTCCCTTCTTTTTGTGGCTGAATAATATTTCATTGTGTATGTGAGTATGTATCACATTTTTCTTTACCCATTTATGCATTGATGGACACATAAGTTGTTTCAATATCTTGGCTATTGTAAATAATGCGGCAATAAACATAGGGATGCATATATATTTTCCAGTTAGTGTTTTCATTTCCTTCAGATAAATACCTACATGTGGAATTGCAGGATCATATGGTAGTCCTATTTTTAATTTTTTGAGGAACCTCAATACTGTTTTCCATAGTGGCTGCACCAATCTACATTCCAAGTAACAGTGCAAGAGGGTTCCCTTTTCTTCACATCTGTGCCAACACTTGTTATAGCTTGTCTTTTTGATAATAGCTGTTCTAATAGATGTGAAGTGATATCTCATTGTGGGTTTGATTGTATTTCCCTGATGATTAATGATGTTGGGCACCTTTTCATGTACCTATTGACCATCTCTATGCCTTCTTTGTAAAAATTTCTATTCAGATCCTCTGCCCATAATTAAATTAGATTTTTTTTCTTTTTTCCTTTTTTTTTTTTTTTTTTTTTGCTGTTGAGTTGTATGAGTTCTTGATGTACTTTAGATGTTAACCCCTTATCAGATATACAATTTGCAAATATTTTCTCCCATTTCATAAGTTGCCTTTTCATTTTAATGATGGTTTTCTTTGCTGTTCAGAAGCTTTTTAGTTAGATGTAGTCCCAATTAGTCATTTTTGCTTTGGTTGTTTTTGCTTTTGGTGTTAAATCCAAGAAATTATCACCAAGAACAATGTCAAGGAGCTTACCACCTATGTTTTCTTCCAGGAGTTTAATGGCTTCAGGTCTCACATTCAAGTCCTTATTCCATGTTGAGTTGATTTTTGTGTATGGTGTAAGATATTGGTCCAGTTTCATTCTTTCACATGTGGCTGTCCGGTTTTCTAAATATCATTAATTGAAGAGGCTATCCATTTCCCATTGTATATTCTTGACTCCTTTGTCATAAATTAATTGACCATATATGTGTGGGTTTATTATGGGCTCTCAGATCTCTTCCATTGAACTATATGTCTGTCTTTATGCCAGTGCCATACTGTTTTGATTACTATAGCCTTGTAAATATGTTTTGAAATCAGGACTTGTGATACAACCAGCTTTGTTCTTCTTAAGTTTGCTTTGGCTATATGGGCTCTTTTGTGATTCCATATAAATTTTAGAGTTGTTTGTTCTCTATTAAAAATGCCATTGGAATTTTGATAGGGATTATAATGAATCTGTTGTTTGATTTGGACAGTATGAAAATTTTAATACTATTAATTCTTCCAACCTCTGAGCATGAAATATCTTTACATTTACTTTTGACACCTTCAGTTTATTTTTATCAATGTCTTATAGTTTTCAGGGTACACGTTTTTCACCTCCTTGGAAAATTTTATTTCTAGTTATTTTTTGAATAAAATTGTAAATAGGATTGTTTTCATAATTTTTCTTTCTGATAATTCATTATTAGTGTATAGAAAAGCAACAGATTTTTGTTTATTCATCTTTATCCTGCAACTTCACTGAATTCATTCATTAATTCTAATAGTTTTTCTGGTGTAGAATTTAGGGTTTTCTGTATATATCATGTCAACTGCAAATAGTGACAGTTTTAATTCTTCCATTCTAATTTGGATGATTTTTATTTCTTTTTCTTGCCTAATTGCTCTAGGTAGAACTTCCAATACTATGTTTAATAAGAGTGGCAATAGTGGATAGTCTTGTCCTGTCCCTCATCTTAGAGGAAATGATTTCAGTTTTTTACCATTGAGTATGATGTCAGCTGTGGCCTTGTCATATATGGCCTTTATTATGTTGAGGTAAATTCCCTGTATACCCACTTTCTTGAGAGTTTTTATCATAAACAGATGTTGAATTTTGTCAAAGGCTTTTTATATATCTATTGAAATAATCATATGACTTTTATTCTTCATTTTGTTAATGTGATATATCATGTTGGTTGATTTACAGTTGTTGAACAATCCTTGCATCCCTGGAATAAATCCCACTTGATCATGTTGTGTCATCATTTTAATATATTGTTGAATTTAGTTTGCTAATATTTTGTTAAAGATTTTTGCATCTATGTCCATCATGGATATTGGCCTATAGTTTTCTTTTCTTGTAGTGTCCTTATCTGGACAGAAAATGACATTATAAGAAAACTATAAACCAATATCCTTAATGAATATAGATGCATAAATTCTCAACAAAACCCTAGCAAACCAAATTTAATAGCACATTAAAATGATTATAAATGATGACCAAGTGGGATTTATACCTGGGATGCACCAAGAGTGCACAAGGGCTCCAATTTTTGTTATTCAACCCCACTGGTTATGCTGTTATCTGTTTTGTTTAGGTTTTTATGATGATCACCCTAACATGCGTGAGGTGATATTTCATTGTAGTTTTGTTTTGCATGTTTCTGATGATTAGTGATGTTGAACATTTTTTATATACCCATTGGCCATTTGTATGTCTTTTTTGGAGTAATGTCTATTCAGGACCTTGCTCATTTTTTTAATCAAGTTACCTGTTTTTGTTTGTTTGTTTGCTTAGTTTTTGTTTTTGCTATTGAGTTGTAGAAGATTCTTATATACTTTGGAGATTAACTCTTTATCAAATATATGATTTGAATTTTTTTTTTCCTTTTCCACAGATTAACTTTTCACTCTGTTGAATGTTTACTTTCCTGCACAGATGTGGTTTGATGTTCCACTTGTATGTTTTTGCTTTTGTTGCCTGTGATTTGGTGTCAAATTCAAGCAGTCATTTCTAAGACCAATGTAATGGTATTCTCCTTATGTTTTCTTCTAGGAGTTTTATAGATTCAGATCTTACATTTAAGTCTTTAATCCATCTGGAGTTGAATTTTTTGTATTGTGTAAAATATGAGTCCTATTTTATTCTACTTCTACTTCTTCCTTTTTAATTTGTACGCCTTTTATTACTTTTTCTTAATTATACTCACTAGTAGTCCCAGTACTATGTTGGAAAGAGTTGGTGAGAATGGGTATCCTTGTTTTGTTTCCTAATCTTAGAGAGATGTCTTTTGGTTATTATTATTATTTTTACTGTTGAGTATGATTTAACTGCAGCTTTTATTATGTTGAAGAAATTTTCATTATTCCTTGTTTGTTAGTGTTTTTAATAATGAAAAAGTTTTAAATTTTGTCAAATGCCTTTTCTGCATCTATTGAGATGATTATATAATTTTTATCTTCTGTTTTGTTAATATGGTGTATCACACTGATTCAGTTTTGTATGTTGAACCATTCTTGTATCCCAGGAATAAATCCCACTTGGTCATGGTGTATGATTCTTTTAATGTGCTGATAAATTCAGTTTGCTAGCATTTTATTGAGAATTTTTGCATCTGTATTCATCAGGGATATTGCTTTGTAGCTTTCTTGTAGTGTCTATTTCTGGCTTTGGTATCAGGATAATGCTGGCTTCATAAAAAAAAGTTGGGAAATATTCCCTCCTCTTCATTTTTCGGGGAGGGTTTGAGAAGCATTAGCAATCTTCCGTAAATAATTGATAGAATTTACTAATGAGTCCATCTGGTTCTGGTCTTTTCTTTGTTGGGAGGTTTTGGATTACTGATCTCCTTGCTGAGATTTAGTCTTAGGTTGTTGTTTCTAGGAATTTATCCATTTCTTCTAGGTTCCCCAATTTGTTAGCATATGATTGTTCATAGTGGACCCTTATGAGCCTTGTATTTCTGTAGTATCAGTTGCAATGTCTCCTTTTTCATTTATAATTTCATTTATTTAAGTCCTCTTTCTTTTTTGCTTGACTAGTCTAGTTAATGTTTTATCAATTTTGTTTGTCTTTAAAAAAAAAACAACTCTAAGTTTTGTTGATCTTTTTTATTGTCTTTCTAGTTCCTATTTTATTTACTTTTAATCTCTATTAGTTCTTTCCTTCTGCTAATTTTGTGCTTAGTTTGTTCTTTTCTAGTGTCTTGTGCTGTAAATTTAAATTGTTTAAGATCTTCATTTTTTTTTTTTTTTTTAAGATCTTCATTTTTAATGTAGGTGTTTATTGCTTTAAATTTCCTCTGAGTACTACTTTGCTGCATGCTGTAAGTTTTGGCATGTCATATTTTTGTTTGCAAATTGTCTCAAGATATTTTCTAATTTTCCCTCAATTCATTTTTTGACTTGGTTGTTTCAGAGCATGATGTTTAATTTCCACATATTTATGAATTTTCTAACTTTCCCTCTGCCATTGCTTTCTAGTTGCATTCCACTGTGATGAGAAGATATACTTAGTATTATTTCAGTCTTCTTAATTTTGTGGCCTAATATGTGATCTGTCACAGAGAATGTTCTATATGCACTTGAGGAGAGTATGTGTTCTGTTGCTGTTGAGTGCAATATTCTGTTTATGTCTGTTAGACCCGATTGGTCTATAGTGTTTAGTCCTCTGTTTACTTAATGTTCTTCTGTCTGATTTTTCTATCCATAATGAAAATGGGTATTAAAATATCCTGCTATTATTGCATTGTTATCTATTTCTCCCTTCTGTTCTTTCAATGTTTGCTGACAGGAAAGGATTTAGTATTGCTATCTTTTTAATTGTCTTGTCTGTCTTGTAGCTTCTTTGTCTTTTTCTCTTTTGCTGTGTTCCTTTGTGTTTCATTATATTTGTTGTGACATACTTTTATTTCGTTCTCATTTTCTTTTGTGAATTTTCTCTAGGTATTCTCTTTGTGATTACCATAGGACTTACATAAAGCATATTATAGTTACAAAAATTTATTTTCAGCTTATGATAACAATTTCAATCATATACAAAATTTTACACTTTTGCTTCTTCGTCTTCCACACACATTTTATGCTGTTGATGTCACAAGTTATTCCTTGTTTTACCCTGTATTCATTAATATATTTTACATAGATTTTTCTTTTAAATTCTATACAGGAATTAAAAGTAATTTACATACCATCATTACAGTATTACAGCATTCTGTATTTGTCCATATATTTACCCTATCAACATTCTTATGCTTTCGTATTACTATAAGGCATCCTTTTTTTTCAACATGAAGGACTCCCTTTGGCACATTTTCTAAGTCAGATCTAGTGGTTGATAAACTCCCTTAGTTTTTGTTTTTTGGAGAATGTCTTTATTTCTCCTTCATTATTGAGGGACAGATTTGCTAGGTATAGTATTCTTGGTTAGATTATTTTTGTTGTTTCTTTCAGCCCTTAGAATATATTATCCTAATCCCTTCTGATATGCAATGTTTTTGCTGATAAATCTACTGATAGTCATATTAGGAACTCCCTCATACACAGTGTGTCAATTTTTCTTGTTTTCAAAATTTTCTCTTTGTCTTTGACTTTGACAGTTTTATTATATCTCATTGTGGATTTCTTCAGGTTCCTCCTATTTTCTGTCTGCTGAGCTTCTTGAATCTGAATGCCCAGATTTGAGAAATTTTCAACTATTATTTCTTCAAATGAGCTTTCTCTCCCTTTCTTTCTCTTTTAACCTTTTGAGATCCAATAATGTGTATATTGTATATCATATGTATAATGAGTACATATGGTGTCCCATACATCCCTTAGGTTTTCTTCACTATTCTTCATTCTTTTTTTCTTTTTATTCCTCTGGCTGGATAATTTCAAATGACTTGTATTTTAATTTGCTTATTTGTTCTTCTGCTAAATCAAGTCTGCTCTTGAATCCCTTTAATGCACTTTTCAATGCAGTTATTTTATTTTTGAAATCCAAAATTTCTCTTTGGGTCTTTTCTTATATTTTTTATCTCTTTGTTGAAATTCTCATTTTGTTCATGCATTGTTTTTCTAAACCCAATGAGCAGCTTTATGATAAATGTTTTGAATTATTTTTTCAGATAATTTATAGACCTCTTTCTATATGTTCAATTTCTAGAGATTTATTTTGTTACTTTTAATGGTCTATGTTTTCCTGTTTGTTCATGTTTCTCATAATTTTGTGCTGGTATCTGTGCACTTTAAAAAACAGCCATCTCTCCCAGTCTTTACAGCCTGAGTTCCTATGGGAAATACCTCCTAGAAATTCTGGGGGCTTCTCATAACTTTTTGGTAGATGTGTCTTCTCTGGACATGTACATGTAAATTCCCAGTTATAGTCTTTACCAGTTTCTCTTTTCAGAAACTTGTAATGTCTTGCTCTCTTTTGTGCTGATTTGTGGTACTGCTGGTTTTGTGGAGCAGCAGGAGGCCACAGTTAAGTGGCCTGTTCCTCTTTTGTTCTTATTGGCCCCAGGATCTGGAGTTTCTGGGTGCCATCCATGCTCCCATGTAGGCAAGACAGAAACCAGTCCTTCAGACAGCCCCCTAAAAAGCCAGAATATTATATGTGCACTTCAGCTATCTCTCTTTCCACGAAGTCAGGAGCTGGGGATTTACTCCTGATTGCTCCATGCTGTGCCGGGGGAGAAGGGCTCTGGCAGGTGTATACATGTGTACATAGTATTCCATTGCCACCTTTGTTCTCAGTATCTCCCAACTTGATACGCTTTCCTTTCAGCTCTTAGATTTGGAAAAGACAGAAACAAGTCTCTTGGGCAGTCCCCTCCCCCAGAACTGGAAAGTTGGACACACAGTGCAACTGTTCTCCTTTTTCCCAGAGGTAGAATTCACCAAGCAAATTGATCTCTGTCTGTTGTACCATGGGTCTTGCAGAGCAGGAACAAGCCTCAAGCAAGCTTCCCTCCTCTCTTTTGTTCTCATTAGCTCTCAGGCATCTAACATATGCTGATCCCATCAGCACTCACAGAGGCGCAACACAGAAACCAGATGAAAGAGCAGGCTTCACCCCTCAATGCCCCAAAAACCAGAAGGTTGGACTGGTTCAGTTGCATGCTCCAACTTTTTCTCCTCACAAGGAATAACCAACAGTTGGGTTTTTTACTGATTGCTTTGTGCTTTTCCATGTGGGAGGGGCTCTGGTGGGTGCATACCTGGTATTCTAAACCATCACTTTTCTTCTCTAGATTCAGGAAAAATAGAATCCTGTCCCTCCAGCAGGTTTCTGAAAAGTCAGAACTTTGGGTGTATGGTCCATCCTTCTTTCTTTGTCTCTACGAGAACCTGAGAGTTGGGATTTTCTTCTCTATTGCACTGTGGTATGCTGAGGGGAGAGGGTGTAGAGAGTGGGTGCCAAAATTTTCCTTTCTGCTTGAATGCAGCTGTCTTCACACTCACCTGGGATGCAGGAACCTCTTAACTGGTTTCTGAATTTCTCATGAAGGGAGTTGTTCTGTGTATTTTTAATTTGAAATCTTAGTAGGGAGGGTTTGAGGCTTCCTATTCTACCATCTTGCTGACATCACTCCTTCTCAAAGTCACTATTTTTAATCTAACTGTGCAGTTATAAACTTTCTTCCTCTGACCTCTGTATCATTTTATTTTAATATCTTTTCAAACACTTATGTTACCTTGCATGATAAATATTTAACATTTACTCTATAATCTCTTAGAGATTAGAATTTTCTGAGGGAAGCAATTATGTCTTTTTCAACTTTGTATCACCTCACTGCTTAGTAAATAATTATTAAATGAATGAATCATGTATTCATTTCAATTTATTTTTCTATACATATAAAACAAAAAAATCTATGCCTTCATATTTCAACAATAAGATCCGAACCCTTTTCTTCACATGCTTATATGTGTAGCTATCATTAGATCTTACTTGCCATTGTATTTTTTTTTTTTTTTTAACATCTTTATTGAAGTATAATTGCCTTACAATGGTGTGTTAGCTTCTGCTTTATAACAAAGTGAATCAGTTATACATATACAATATGTTCCCATTTCTCTTCCCTCTTGCATCTCCCTCCCTCCCACCCTCCCCATCCCATCCCTCTAGATGGTCACAAAGCACCGAGCTGATCTCCCTGTGCTATGCGGCTGCTTCCCACTAGTTATCTATTTTACATTTGGTAGTGTATATATGTCCATGACACTCTCTTACCCTGTCACATCTCACCCCACCCCCTCCCCATATCCTCAAGTCCATTCTCTAGTAGGTCTGTGTCTTTATTCCCGTCTTGCCACTAGGTTCTTCATGGCCTTTTTTTTTTTTTTTTTTTTTTTTTTTTTCCCCTTAGATTCCGTATATATGTGTTAGCATACTGTATTTGTTTTTCTCTTTCTGACTTACTTCACTCTGTATGACAGACTCTAACTCCATCCACCTCATTACAAATACCTCCATTTCATTTCTTTTTATGGCTGAGTAATATTCCATTGTATATATGTGCCACATCTTCTTTATCCATTCATCTGTCGATGGACATTTAGATTGCTTCCATGTCCTGGCTATTGTAAATAGAGCTGCAATGAACATTTTGGTACATGACTCTTTTTGACCTATGGTTTTCTCAGGGTATATGCCCAGTAGTGGGATTGCTGGGTCGTATGGTAGTTCTATTTGTAGTTTTTTAAGGAACCTCCATACTGTTCTCCATAGTGGCTGTATCAATTTACATTCCCACCAACAGTGCAAGAGTGTTCCCTTTCCTCCACACCCTCTCCAGCATTTATTGTTTCTAGATTTTTTGATGATGGCCATTCTGACCGGTGTGAGATGATATCTCATTGTAGTTTTGATTTGCATTTCTCTAATGATTAATGATGTTGAGCATTCTTTCATGTGTCTGTAGGCCATCTGTATATCTTCTTTGGAGAAATGTCTATTTAGGTCTTCGGCCCATTTTTGGATTGGGTTGTTCGTTTTTTTGTTATTGAGCTGCATGAGCTGCTTGTAAATCTTGGAGATTAATCCTTTGTCAGTTGCTTCATTTGCAAATATTTTCTCCCATTCTGATGGTTGTCTTTTGGTCTTGTTTATGGTTTCCTTTGCTGTGCAAAAGCTTTTAAGTTTCATTAGGTCCCATTTGTTTATTTGTGTTCTTATTTCCATTTCTCTGGGAGCTGGGTCAAAAAGAATCTTGCTGTGATGTATGTCATAGAGTGTTCTGCCTATGTTTTCCTCTAAGAGTTCGATAGTGTCTGCCCTTACACTTAGGTCTTTAATCCATTTTGAGTTTATTTTTGTGCATGGTGTCAGGGAGTGTTCTATTTTCATACTTTTACATGTACCTGTCCAATTTTCCCAGCACCACTTATTGAAGAGGCTGTCTTTTCTCCACTGTATATGCTTGCCTCCTTTATCAAAAATAAGGTGCCCATATGTGTGTGGGTTTATCTCTGGGCTTTCTATCCTGTTCCATTGATCTATATTTCTGTTTTTGTGCCAGTACCAAACTGTCTTGATTACTGAAGCTTTGTAATATAGTCTGAAGTCAGGGAGCCTGATTCCCCCAGCTCCATTTTTCGTTCTCAAGATTGCTTTGGCTATTCGGGGTCTTTTGTGTTTCCATACAAATTGTGAAATTTTTTGTTCTAGTTCTGTGAAAAATGCCAGTGGTAGTTTGATAGGGATTGCATTGAATCTGTAGATTGCTTTGGGTAGTAGAGTCATTTTCACAATGTTGATTCTTCCAATCCAGGAACATGGTATATCTCTCCATCTATTTGTATCATCTTTAATTTCTTTCATCAGTGTCTTATAATTTTCTGCATACAGGTCTTTTGTCTCCTTAGGTAGGTTTATTCCTAGATATTTTATTCTTTTTGTTGCAATGGTAAATGGGAGTGTTTTCTTAATTTCACTTTCAGATTTTTCGTCATTAGTGTATAGAAATGCAAGAGATTTCTGTGCATTAATTTTGTATCCTGCTACTTTACCAAATTCATTGATTAGCTCTAGTAGTTTTCTGGTAGCATCTTTAGGATTCTCTATGTATAGTATCATGTCATCTGCAAATAGTGACAGCTTTACTTCTTCTTTTCCGATTTGGATTCCTTTTATTTCTTTGTCTTCTCTGATTGCTGTGGCTAACACTTCCAAAACTATGTTGAATAATAGTGGTGAGAGTGGGCAACCTTGTCTTGTTCCTGATCTTAGTGGAAATGGTTTCAGTTTTTCACCATTGAGGACAATGTTGGCTGTGGGTTTGTCATATATGGCCTTTATTATGTTGAGGAAAGTTCCCTCTATGCCTACTTTCTGCAGGGCTTTTATCATAAATGGGTGTTGAATTTTGTCGAAAGCTTTCTCTGCATCTATTGAGATGATCATATGGTTTTTCTCCTTCAGTTTGTTAATATGATGTATCACATTGATTGATTTGCGTATATTGAAGAATCCTTGCATTCCTGGGATAAACCCCACTTGATCATGGTGTATGATCCTTTTAATGTGCTGTTGGATTCTGTTTGCTAGTATTTTGTTGAGGATTTTTGCATCTATGTTCATCAGTGATATTGGCCTGTAGTTTTCTTTCTTTGTGACATCTTTGTCTGGTTTTGGTATCAGGGTGATGGTGGCCTCGTAGAATGAGTTTGGGAGTGTTCCTCCCTCTGCAATATTTTGGAAGAGTTTGAGAAGGATAGGTGTTAGCTCTTCTCTAAATGTTTGATAGAATTCACCTGTGAAGCCATCTGGTCCTGGGCTTTTGTTTGTTGGAAGGTTTTTAATCACAGTTTCAATTTCAGTGCTTGTGATTGGTCTGTTCATATTTTCTATTTCTTCCTGGTTCAGTCTCGGCAGTTTGTGCATTTCTAAGAATCTGTCCATTTCTTCCAGGTTGTCCATTTTATTGGCATAGAGTTGCTTGTAGTAATCTCTCATGATCTTTTGTATTTCTGCAGTGTCAGTGGTTACTTCTCCTTTTTCATTTCTAATTCTATTGATCTGAGTCTTCTCCCTTTTTCTCTTGATGAGTCTGGCTAATGGTTTATCAATTTTGTTTATCTTCTCAAAAAACCAGCTTTTAGTTTCATTGATTTTTGCTATTGTTTCCTTCATTTCTTTTTCATTTATTTCTGACCTGATCTTTATAATTTCTTTCCTTCTGCTGGCTTTGGGGTTTTTTTGTTCTTCTT
Source organism: Balaenoptera physalus (assembly GCF_965194825.1). Classification (NCBI taxonomy): domain Eukaryota; kingdom Metazoa; phylum Chordata; class Mammalia; order Artiodactyla; family Balaenopteridae; genus Balaenoptera; species Balaenoptera physalus. The sequence goes on along the minus strand of NC_138883.1, from coordinate 55,869,743 downwards.
TCTCTAATTGCTTTAGGTGCAAGGTTAGGTTGTTTATTCGAGATGTTTCCTGTTTCTTGAGGTAGGCTTGTATTGCTATAAACTTCCCTCTTAGCACTGCTTTTGCTGCGTCCCATAGGTTTTGGGTCGTCGTATCTCCATTGTCATTTGTTTCTAGGTATTTTTTGATTTCCCCTTTGATTTCTTCAGTGATCACTTCGTTATTAAGTAATGTATTGTGTAGCCTCCATGTGTTTGTATTTTTTACAGGTCTTTTCCTGTAATTGATATCTAGTCTCATAGCGTTGTGGTCGGAAAAGATACTTGATACGATTTCAATTTTCTTAAATTTACCAAGGCTTGATTTGTGACCCAAGATATGATCTATCCTGGAGAATGTTCCATGAGCACTTGAGAAAAATGTGTATTCTGTTGTTTTTGGATGGAATGTCCTATAAATATCAATTAAGTCTATCTTGTTTAATGTATCATTTAAAGCTTGTGTTTCCTTATTTATTTTCATTTTGGATGATCTGTCCATTGGTGAGAGTGGGGTGTTAAAGTCCCCTACTATGATTGTGTTGCTGTCGATGTCCCCTTTTATGGCTGTTAGTATTTGCCTTATGTATTGAGGTGCTCCTATGTTGGGTGCATAAATATTTACAATTGTTATACCTTCCTCTTGTATCGATCCCTTGATCATTATATAGTGTCCTTCTTTGTCTCTTGTAATAGTCTTTATTTTAAAGTCTATTTTGTCTGATATGAGAATTGCTACTCCAGCTTTCTTTTGATTTCCATTTGCATGGACTATCTTTTTCCATCCCCTCACTTTCAGTCTATATGTGTCTCTAGGTCTGAAGTGGGTCTCTTGTAGACAGCATATATATGGGTCTTGTTTTTGTATCCATTCAGCCAGCCTGTGTCTTTTGGTGGGAGCATTTAATCCATTTACATTCAAGGTAATTATCGATATGTATGTTCCTATTCCCATTTTCTTAAATGTTTTGGGTTTGTTATTGTAGGTGTTTTCCTTCTCTTGTGTTTCTTGCCTAGAGAAGTTCCTTTAGCATTTGTTGTAAAGCTGGTTTGGTGGTGCTGAACTCTCTCAGCTTTTGCTTGTCTGTAAAGGTTTTAATTTCTCCATCGAATCTGAATGAGATCCTTGCTGGGTAGTGTAATCTTGGTTGCAGGTTTTTCTCCTTCATCACTTTAAGTATATCCTGCCACTCCCTTCTGGCTTGCAGAGTTTCTGCTGAAAGATCAGATGTTAACCTTATGGGGATTCCCTTGTGTGTTATTTGTTTTTTTTCCCTTGCTGCCTTTAATATGTTTTCCTTATATTTAATTTTTGACAGTTTGATTAATATGTGTCTTGGTGTGTTTCTCCTTGGGTTTATCCTGTATGGGACTCTCTGTGCTTCCAGGACTTGATTAACTATTTCCTTTCCCATATTAGGGAAGTTTTCAACTATAATCTCTTCAAATATCTTCTCAGTCCCTTTCTTTTTCTCTTCTTCTTCTGGGACCCCTATAATTCGAATGTTGGCGCGTTTAATGTTGTCCCAGAGGTCTCTGAGACTGTCCTCAGTTCTTTTCATTCTTTTTTCTTTATCCTGCTCTGCAGTAGTTATTTCCACCATTTTATCTTCCAGGTCACTTATCCTTTCTTCTGCCTCAGTTATTCTGCTATTGATCCCATCTAGAGTATTTTTAATTTCATTTATTGTGGTTTTCATCATTGCTTGGTTCCTCTTTAGTTCTTCTACGTCCTTGTTAAATGTTTCTTGCATTTTGTCTATTCTATTTCCAAGATTTTGGATCATCCTTACTATCATTATTCTGAATTCTTTTTCAGGTAGACTACCTATTTCCTCTTCATTTGTTAAGTCTGGTATGTTCTGACCCTGCTCCTTCATCTGCTGTGTGTTTTTCTGTCGTCTCATTTTGCTTATCTTACTGTGTTTGGGGTCTCCTTTTCACAGGCTGCAGGTTCGTAGTTCCTGTTGTTTTTGGTATCTGTCCCCAGTGGCTAAGGTTGGTTCAGTGGGTTGTGTAGGCTTCCTGGTGGAGGGAACTAGTGCCTGAGCTCTGGTGGATGAGGTTGGCTCTTGTCTTTCTGGTGGGCACGTCCACGTCTGGTGGTGTATTTTGGGGTGTCTGTGGCCTTATTATGATTTTAGGCAGCCTCTCTGCTAATGGATGGGGCTGTGTTCCTGTCTTGCTAGTTGTTTGGCATATGGTGTCCAGCACTGTAGCTTGTTGGTCGTTGAGTGAAGCTGGGTCTTGATGTTGAGATGGAGATCTCTGAGAGATTTTTGCCGTTTGGTATTACGTGAAGCTGGGAGGTCTCTTGTGGACCAGTGTCCTGAAGTTGGCTCTCCCACCTCAGAGGCACGGCCCTGATGCCTGGCTGGAGCACCAAGAGCCTTTCGTCCACACGGCTCAGAGTAAAAGGGAGAAAAAATAGAAAGAAAGAAAGAAAGAAAGAAAGAAAGAAAGAGGCTATAATATAGTGAAGTAAAATAAAGCTATTGTAAAGCAAAGCTATACAGACAAAATCGCACCCAGAAGCATATACATATACACTCACAAATAAAGGAAAAGGGGAAAAATTAATATATCCTGCTCCCAAAGTCCACCTCCTGAATTTGGGATGATTCGTTGTCTATTCAGGTATTCACCAGATGCAGGCACATCAAGTTGTTTGTGGAGTTTTAATCCGCTGCTTCTAAGGTTGCTGGGATAGATTTCCCCTTATCTTCCCTGTTCGCACAGTTCCTGGGGTTCAGCTTTGGATTTGGACCCGCCTCTGCGTGTAGGTCGCCTGAGGGCGTCTATTCCCCGCACAGACAGGACGGGGTTAAAGGAGCAGCTGCTTCGGGGGCTCTGGCTCACTCAGGCCGCGGGGAGGGAGGTGTACAGAGGAGGCGGGGTGAGCCTGCGGCGGCCGAGGCCGGCGTGACGTTGCACCAGCCTGAGGCGGGCAGTGCGTTCTCCCGGGGAACTTGTCCCCGGATCACGGGACCCTGGCAGTGGCGGGCTGCACAGGCTCCCGGGAGGGGCGATGTGGAGAGTGACTTGTGCTCACACACAGGCTTTTTGGAGGCGGCAGCAGCAGCCCCAGCGTCTCACGCCCGTCTCTGGGGTCCGTGCTGATCGCCGCGGCTCACGCCTTTCTCTGGAGTTCGTTTAGGCGGCACTCTGAATCCCCTCTCCTTGCGCGCCGCGAAACAAAGAGGCAAGAAAAAGTCTCTTGCCTCTTCGGCAGCTGCAGACTTTTTCCCGGACTCCCTACCAGCCAGCTGTGGTGCGCTAACCCCTTCAGGCTGTGTTCACGCCGCCAGCCCCAGTCCTCTCCCTGCGATCCAACCGAAACCGAAACCCGAGCCTCAGCTCCCAGCCCCGCCCGCCGAGCAGACAAGCCTCTCGGGCTGGTGAGTGCTGCTCCGCGCCGAGCCTCTGTGCGGGAGTCTCTCCGTTTTTTTTTCTCCGCGCCCCTGTTGCTGTGGGGTCTGCGGTGATCGCCGCGGCTCGCGCCCTTCTCTGGAGTTCGTTTAGGCGGCGCTCTGAATCCCCTCTCCTTGCGCGCCGCGAAACAAAGAGGCAAGAAAAAGTCCCTTGCCTCTTCGGCAGCTGCAGACTTTTTCCCGGTCTCCCTCCTAGCCAGCTGTTGTGCGGTAACCCCTTCAGGCTGTGTTCACGCTGCCAGCCTCAGTCCTCTCCCTGCGATCCGACCGAAGCTGAGCCTCAGCTCCCAGCCCCGCCCGCCCCGGCGGGGGAGCAGACAAGCCTCTCGGGCTGGAGAGTGCTGCTCGGCGCCGAGCCTCTGTGCGGGAATCTCTCCGTTTTTCCCTCTGCGCCCCTGTTGCTGTGGGATCCGCGCTGGTAGCTGCGGCTCGCGCCCGTCTCTGAAGTTCGTTTAGGCAGCGCTCTGAATCCCCTCTCCTCGCGCACCAGGAAACAAAGAGGGAAGAAAAAGTCTCTTGCCTCTTCGGCAGCTGCAGACTTTTTCCCGGACTCCCTCTTGGCTAGCTGTGGTGCACTAACGCCTTCAGGCTGTGTTCACGCCGCCAACCCCAGTCCTCTCCCTGCGATCCGACGGAAGCCCGAGCCTCAGCTCCCAGCCCCGCCCGCCCCGGCGGGTGAGCAGACAAGCCTCTCGGGCTGGAGAGTGCTGCTCGGCGCCGAGCCTCCGTGCGGGAACCTCTCCGCTTTGCCCTCCGCACCCCTGTGGCTGCGCTCTCCTCCGTGGCTCCGAAGCTTCCCCCCTCTGCCACCCGCAGTCTCCGCCCGCTAAGGGGCTTCCTAGTGCGTGGAAATCTTTCCTCCTTCACGGCTCCCTCCCACTAGTGCAGGTGCCATCCCTATTCTTTTGTCTCTGTTATTTCTTTTTTCTTTTGCCCTACCCAAGTACGGGGGGAGTTTCTTGCCTTTTTGGAGGTCGGACGTTTTCTGCCAGCGTTCAGTGGGTGTTCTGTAGGAGCAGTTCCACGTGTAGATGTATTTCTACTGTATCTGTGGGAAGGAAGGTGATCTCCGCGTCTTACTCTTCCGCCATCTTCCCGAGGACCTTGCCATTGTATTTTTAATTTCAAATTCCAACTGTTCATTACTGGTATATAGGCAATCAATTAACGTTTGTATATTAACCATTTATCCTGAAACATTGCTATAATTATTTACAAGTTCCAGGAGAATTTTATTGATTCTTTAGGATTTTCTATAGACGATCATGATATCTGAGAACAAAGACATTTTTATCTCTTTTTTCTCAATCTGTGTACCATTTATTTCATTTTCTTGTATTTTTGCAATAGCTAGGATTTCTGATACAATGTTGTATAAAGTGGTGAGACAGGGCATTCTTGCCTTGTTCTTTGTATTATGGGGAAAGCATCTAATTTCTCACCATGAGGTAAAATGTTAGCTGTAGGTTTGTTGTAGATGTTCTTTATTAAGTTGAAAAAGTTTCTCTCTGTTCCCATTTTGCTGAGATATTTTTATCCACAAATGGTTTTTGCATTTCGTCAAAAGCTTCTGTTGCATCAATTAATATAATCAGATAAATTTTTCTTCCTTAATTCATTGATGTGGTAGATTATATTAATTGATTTTTTTAATGTTGAATCAGCTTTGTATATCTGGAATAAACCCCATTTGGTCATGGAGTATACTACTTCTTATATATTCTTTGATTTGACTTGCTAATATTTTAAGAAATTTTATTTTTTTTCATGAGAAATATTGATCTATAGTTTTTCTTTCTTTTAATGTCTTTATCTGGTTTTGGTATTAATGTTGGTCTAATAGAATGAATTGGAAAGTTGGATTAGTTTGCTGGAAATGCCAAAGTAAAAATATCACAGACTGAATGGCTTACACAACATAAATTTATTTTCTCACAGTTCTGGAGACTAGAAATCCAAGATCAAGACGTTGGCAGGTTTGGTTTCTACTGAGGCCTTGCTCCTTGGCCTGTAGATGGCCATCTTCTTGTTATGTCCTGACATCATCTTTCCTCTGTGCATGTGCATCCCTGGTCTGTGTGTGTGTGTAAATTTTCTCTGCTTTGAGGGACACCAGTCACATTGTATTAGGGTCTACCATCACAGTCTCACTGTAACTTTACCACATCTTTAAAGACTTTATCTCCAAATATAGTCATATTCTGAGGCACTGCGTATTAGGGTCTCAACCTATGAATTTCAGAGACACAATTCAGTTCATAAGAGAAGTGTTCACCCTACTTATGTTTTCTGCAAGAGATTATAAAGAATTGGCATAATTTCTTCCTAAAATGTTTGGTAGAATTCATTATTGAAACCATTTGGGCTTGATGCTTTCTTTTTAGCGGTTTTATTAATTATTTATTTCATTTCTTTAATAAATATAGACCTATTAAGATTCTTTTTCTATATGTGAGTTTCAGTTATTAGTGTATTCAAGAATTGGGTCAATTTCATCTAATCTATGAAATTATATCCATAGGGTTATTCAGAATATCCCTTTACTATACTTCTGATATCCTTGGGATCAGTAGTGATGATTTTTCTTTCATTTCTAATATTGGTAATTATATCTTCTTTTATTCTTGGTTTTTCTGGCTAGGGGTTTGCCAATTTTATTTCTTTTCAATAACCAGCTTTTGATTTTATCAACTTTCTCAATTGACTTCTGTTCTATTTTTTATTATTTTTTTCTTTTGATTGCATTAGTTTTCTAAGGTAGAAACAAATTATTGATTTTAGATCTTTCTCCTTTTCTGATTTATTCATTCAAAGCTATACATATCTCAATAAGTACTGCTTTGCTCCATACCACAAATTTTCATTAAGTTCAAAATATTTTAATATGTCTCTTGAAACTTCTTTGACCCGTATTTTATTTAGAAGTTGCTGTTTAACCTCTGGGTATTTTGGCATTTTCCAATTATCTTTTTGTTAGTGATTTCTGGTTTCATATTTGTGACCTGGTAGCATATGTTGCATGATTTCTATTATTTTAAATTTTTTTCAGATGTGTTTTATTACCTAGAATGTAGTTTACCATGTAATGTAGTTCCATGTGAGCTTGAGAAGAGTGTGTATTCTGCAGTTGTTGGATGAAGCATCTATAAATGTCATTTACAGCAAGTTGATTGTTGGTGCTTTTCAGGTTAAATATATCCTGACTGATTATTTGCCTGCTTAATCTATCAGTTACTGAAAGAAGAATGTTTAAATCTCTAACTATAACACTAGATCTATTTCACCTTATAATTTTATTTAATTGTTTATTTATTTACCTACCTACCTCAGGTATTTTGACACTGTTGCTATGTACATAAGTGTTAAGGATTATTATGTCTTCTTAGAGAATTAACCCATATATTATTATGTAATCTCCCTATTTATCTGTAATAATTTTCTTTGTTATGAAGTCTGTTTTGTCTGAAATCATTAGAGCTACTTAAACTTTCTTCTGGTTAGTGTTAGCATAGTATATCTTTCTTCATTCCTTTACTTTTAAACTGAGTCTTTAAAGTTAAAGAGAATTTCTTATAGACAACATATGTTTTTTTTTAATATACTCTGATATTCTCTGTCCTTTATTTGGTGTATTTAGCACACTCATATTTAAAGTGATTACCAAAATTGTTTGTTTAATCTGTACCATATTTGTAACTGTTTTCTATTCATTTAAATTGTTTTTTTCTTTTTTCCTCTATTTTACAGGCTTCACTGATTTTTATAGTTCATTTACATAATTTCATTTTATCTCCTCTCTTAGGATATTGATTATATTTCTTTTAAACATTTTTTTAGTGTTTCACTAAAAATTTTGCAGGATTCAGTTACAACTAATCTAAGTCCATACTTAAATAACACTGTACAGCTTTATGGGAGTGCAAGCACCTAAAAACAAATTATTCGCAATTCTTCCTTCCCATCCCTTATAATGTGGTGTCATTTATTTCACTTTTCCATATTTTATAATCACCCAATACATTGTTGTCATTCTTATTTTGAATAAACAGTTTTCTGTTAGATTAGTTCAGAATAGGAAAATAAAATGTTTTATTTGACCATCATTTATTCCTTCTCTGACACTATTCCTTTCTTTATATAGATCTGAGTTTCTGACTATATCATTCTCTTTCTTCATGAAGAGCTTGCTTTAACATTTTTTTGCAGAGAAGATCTACTGGTAATGAATCCCCTTAGTTTTTCTTTGTTTATAAAACCCTTCCTTTGTTTTTCATTTTAGAAGTAAACTTTTGAAGACCTCTAGGTTGGTGGTGGTGGTGGTTTTTTTTTTTTTTTTTCTTTTAACTGCTTAAATATTTCACTCTACTTCTTATCATGTTCCTCCTCTAGTAAGGTGCTTTTTAAAATTTTTTAAAAATTTATTTAAAAAAATTTTTTGGCCACATGGTATGGCATGTGGGATCTTAGTTCCCCTACCAGGGATCAAACTCATGCCTGCTGCATTGGGAACACGGAGTCTTGACCACTGGATCACCAGGGAATTCCCATAAGATGCTTTTCTTTTTTCCCTTTCTGGCTGCTTCCAAAATTTTCCCTGCATTTCGTTTCTTGCAGTTTGAATATATGTCTAGGTGTATTATTTTTGTTATTTATCCTTCATGGTAATTGTTAGTAAGAATCCTATATCTCTGTTTTGGTGTCTCTATTAGTCAAAGTTCTCCAGTGAAACAGAATCAACAGAATGTGTATGTGTGTGTGTGTGTGCATGCACACGTGCACACACATGCATGCATATGAGAGAGAGGGAGGGTGTAGAGAGTGAAAGAGGTTTATTCTAAGGCATTGGCTCACATGCTTGTGGTGGTTATGTCCAAAATCTGCAGGATTGGGAGGCAGACTGGACACTCAGGCAAGAGTTGCACTTTGAATACAAAAGCAATCTACTATCAGGATTCTTTTGTGGTGAGAATAGGTCGGTCTTTGTTTTATTAAGGCCTTCAGCTGACTGGATGAATCCCATTCACATATGGAGAGTAATTAGCTTTACTCAAAGTCCATGCATTTAAATGTTAGTCTAATCCACAAAACACCTTCACAGAAACATCCAGTATATTTGACCAAATATCTGGACACTATGGCTTAGCAAAATTGACATATAAAATTGACAATCACAGTGTCTGTCATTAATTTTGAAAAATTTGTGGTAATTATTACTTCAATTATTTCTTCTGTTTCAATATATCTTTTTTCTTTCTGATACCCAATAACATATTCAACTTTTGAATTGTCTTACAATACTGGATGTTCTGTTGTGATTTTTCTCCCCATCCTTTTCTCTTTTTGCTTTTCTTTTTCTTTTTTTCCTTGTTTAATGCTTTTATTTATTTTTAACATTTTTATTTTACATAAGAGTATCGTTGATTAACAATGTTGTGTTATTTTCAGGTGTATAGCAAAGTGATTCAGTTTTACATATATATGTATCTATTCTTTTCCAAGTTAGGTAATTATAGAGTATTGAACAGAGTTCCCTGTGCTCTACAGTAGGTCCTTGTTGGTTATCTATTTAAAATATAACAGTGTGTACGTGTCAATCCCAAACTCCCAATCTATCCCTCCCCTCACCCTTCCGCCCGGTAACCATAGTTTGCTTTCTACATTTGTAACTATTTCTGTTTTGTAGATCAGTTCATTTATGTAATTTTTTTAGATTCCACATGAAAGTGATATCATATGATATTTGTCTTTCTCTAACTTATTTAGTATGATAATCTCCAGGTCCATTTATGTTGCTGCAAATGGCATTATTTCATTCTTTTTAATGGCTGAGTAATATTCCATTGCATATATGTACCACCTCGTCTTTATATCCATTCATCTGTCAATGGACATTTAGGGTGCTTCCATGTGTTGCTATTGTAAACAGAACTGCGATGAAATTGGGGTGAATATATCCTTTTGAACTGTGTTTTTCTCTGGATATATGCCTAGGAGTGGGATTGCTGGATCATATGGTAACTCTATTTTTAGTTTTTTAAGGAACCTCCATAATGTTCTACAGAGTGGCAGTACCAATTTACATTCCCATCAACAGTGTGGGAGGGTTCCCTTTCATGCACACCTTCTCCAGCATTTAGAGTTTGTAGACTTTTTGATGATGGCCATTCTGACTGGTGTAGGTGGTATCTCATTGTAGTTTTTGTTTGAATTTCTCTAATAATTAACAATGTTGAGCATCTTTTCTTGTGCCTCTTGGCCATCTGTATGTCCTCTTTGGAGAAATGTCTATTTAGGTCTTCTGCCCATTTTTTGATTGGGTTGTTTGTTTGTTTTGATATTGACCTGCATAACAGTTTGTAAATTTTGGAGCTTAACCCCTTGTCGATCTCATCATTTGCAAATATTTTCTCACATTCTGTGGGTTCTCTTTTTGTTTTTTTTATGGTTTCCTTTGCTGTGCAAAAGCTTTTGAGTTTAATTAGGTCCCATTTGTTTATTTTTGTTTTTATTTCCATTAATTTTGGAGACATATCAAAAAGATATTGCTGTGACTTATGTCAAAGTGTGTTCTGCCTATGTTTTCCTCTAAGAGTTTTGTAGTATCCAGTCTTACACTTAGGTCTTTAATCCATTTTGAGTTTATTTTTGTGTACAGTATTAAACAATGTTCAATTTATTTTTTAACATGTAGCTGACCAGTTTTCCAACAGCATTTATTGAAAAGACTGTATTTTCTCTACTGTATAATCTTGCCTCCTTTGTCATAGATTAATTGAGCATAGGATTGTGTCAGTTTACTACTGGGTTTTCTACTTGTTCCATTGATCTTTATTTGTTTTTCTGCTGTTTTAATGACTACTATACTGTTTTAATGACTAACTTTGTAGTATTGTCTGAAGTCAGGGAACCTCCTCCAGCTCCATTTTTTTTTTCACAAGATTGCTTTGGCTATTCAGGATCTTTTGTGTCTCTATACAAATTTTAAGATATTTTGTTCTAGTTCTGAGAAAAATTCCATTGGTAATTTGATAAGGATTGCATTGAATCTGTAGATTGACTTGGGTAGTATAGTCATTTTGACAATATTGATTCTTCCAATCCGAGAACATGGTATATCTTTCCATCTATTTGTGTCATCTTCGATTTCTTTCACCAGTGTCTTTTAGTTTTTGGAGTACAGGTCTTTTGCTTCCTTAGGTAGGTTTATTCCTAGGTATTTTATTCTTTTTGATGCAATGGTAAATGGGATATTTTCTTTAATTTCTCTTTCTGATCTTTCATTTTTAGTGTATAGAAATGCAATCTATTTCTGTGTATTAATTTTGTATTCTGCAACTTTACCAAATTCATTGATGAGCTCTAGTAGTTTTCTGGTGGCACCTTTAGGATTTTCTATGTATAGTATCACGTCATCTGCAAATAGTGACAGTTTTACATCTTTGTTTCCAATTTGGATTTCTTTTATTCCTTTTTCTTCTCTGATTGCCATGGCTAGGGCTTCCAAAACTATGTTGAATAAGAGTGGCCAGAGTGGACATCCTTGTCTTGTTTCTGGTCTTAGAAGAAATGCTTTCAGTTGTTCACCATTGAGTATTATATTACCTGTAGGTTTGTCATATATGGCCTTTGTTATGTTGAGGTATGTTCCCTCTTTGACCACTTTCTGGAGAGTTTTTATCATAAAAATGTGTTGAATTTTGTCGAAAGCTTTTTCTGCATCTATTGAGATGATCATATAGTTCTTATTCTTCAGATTTTTTAATGTGGTGTATCACATTGATTGATTTGAAGATTTTGAAAAATCCTTGCATGCCTGGGATAAATCCCACTTTATCATTTTATATGATCCTTTTAATGTATTGTTGGATTTGGTTTGCTAGTATTTTGTTGAGGATTTTTGTGTCTATGTTCATCAGTGATACTGGCCTGTAATTTTCTTTTTTTTGTGTGTGATATCTTTGTCTGGTTTTGGTGTCAGGGTGATGGTGGCCACGTAGAATGAGCTTGGGAGTGTTTCTTCCTCTACAATTTTTTGGAAGAGTTTCAGAAAGGTAGGTGTTAACTCTTTTCTAAATGTTTGATAGAATTCACCTGTGAAGCCATCTGCTCCTGGACTTTTGTTTGTTGGAAGATTTTTAAATCACAGTTTTAATTTCAGTACTTGTGATTGGTCTGTTCATATTTTCTGTTTCTTCCTGGTTTAGTCTTGGAAGGTTCTACCTTTCTAAGAATTTGTCTATTTCTTCTAGGTTGTCCATTTTATTGGCATAAGTTGCTTGTAGTAGTCTCTTGTGATCCTTTGTATTTCTGTGGTGTCAGTTGTTACTTCTCCTTTTTCATTTCTAATGTTATTGATTTAAGCCCTCTCCCTTCTTTTCATGATGAGTCTGGCTAAAGTTTTATCAATTTTGTTTATCTTCTCAGAGAACCAGCTTTTGGCTTCATTGATTTTTTTTCTATTGTTTTTATCACCTCTATTTCATTTATTTCTGATATTTATGATTTCATTCCTTCTATTAACTTTGGGTTTTGTTTGTTCTTCTTTCTCTATTTGCTTTAGGTGTAAGGTTAGGTTGTTTATTTAGATTTTTCTTGTTTCCTGAAGGAAGATTGTATTGCTATAAACTTCCCTCTTGGAACTGCTTTTTCTGCGTCCCATAGGTTTTGGATTTTCGTGCTTTCATTTTCATTTTTCTCTAGGTATTTTTTGATTTCGTCTTCAATTTCTTCAGTGATCCATTGGTTGTTTAGTAGCTTATTGCTTCGCCTCCACATGTTTGTGTTTTTTACAGTTCTTTTTTTCCTGTAGTAGATTTCTAATCTCACAGCATTGTGGTCAGAAAGGATGCTTGATATGATTTCAGTTTTCTTAAATTTACCGAGGCTCACTTTGTGGCCCAGCATGTGATCAATCCTGGAGAATGTTCCAGGTGCACTTGAGAAGCAAGTGTATTCTGCTGCTTTTGGATGGAATGCTCTCTAAATATCAATTAAGTCCATCTTTTCTAATGTGTCTAAGGCCTGTGTTTCCTTATTGATTTTCTGTCTATATGATCTGTCCATTGATGAAAGTGGGGTGCTAAAGTCCCCCACTATTATTGTGTTGCGGTCAATTTCTCTTTTCGTGGCTGTATTTGCCTTATATATTGAGGTGCTCCTATGTTGGGTGCATATGTATTTACAATTGTTATACCTTCTTGGATTGAACCATTGATCATTATGTAGTGTTCTTCCTTGTCTCTTGTGACAGTCTTTATTTTAAAGTCTATTTTGTGTGATATGAGTATTGCTACTCCAGCTTTCTTTTGATTTCCATTTGAATGGAATACCTTTATCCATCCCCTCATTTTCAGTCTGTATGTGTCCCTAGATCTGAAGTGGGTGTCTTGTATGCAGCATATATATGGGTCTTATTTTTGTATCCATTCAGCCATTCTCTGTCTTTTAGTTGGAGCATTTAATCCATTTACATTTAAGGTAATTATCGATGTGTATGCTCTTATTGCCATTTTGTTAATTATTTTGGATTTGTTTTTGTAGGTAATTTTTCTTCCCTTCCTCTTTTGTTCTCGTCTCTTGTGATTTGATGACTGACTTTACTGTTTTATTTGGGTTCCTTTTTCTTTTTTGTGTGTGTATCTATCATAGAGTTTTGGTTTGTGGTTACCATGAGGTTTTGATATAGCAGTCTATATATAAACAAGATTGTTTTAAGTTGCTATTCTTTTAATTTCAAATGCATTTCCAATCTCCTGCATTTGTGCTCTCCTCACAATTGCTTGTTGATATCATATTTGTGTGCAAATGATTTCCTACCTTTACTGTATATTTTCCTTTACTGGTGTGTTTTTCTTTCATAATTTTCTTGTTTCTAGTTCTGGTGTTTTCCGCCTAGAGAAGTTCCTTTAGCATTTGTTGCAGAGCTGGTCTAGTGGTGCTGAATTCTCTTAACTTTTGCTTGTATGTAATGCTTTTGCTTTCTCCTTCAAATCTGAATGAGAGCCTTGCTGGGTAGAGTATTCTTGGTTGTAGGTTCTTCCCTTTCATCATTTTAAATATATTGTGCCACCCCCTTCTGGCCTGCAGAGTTTCTGCTGAAAAATCAGCTGATAACCTTATGGGGATTCCTTTGTATGTTATTCATTTCTTTTCCCTTGTTGCTTTTAATATTTTCTTTGTCTTTAATTTTTGTCAATTTGATTACTATGTGTGTTGGCATGTTCCTCCCTGGGATTATCCTGCCTGGGACTCTCTGCACTTCCTGGACTTGGGTGACTGTTTCCTTTCCCATGTTAGGGAAATTTTCAGCTATTATCACTTCAAATATTTTCTCAGATACTTTCTCACTCTCTTCTCCTTCTGGGACCCCTATAAGGTGAATATTAGTGAGTTTATTGTTGTCCCAGAGGTCTCTTAGACTGTCCTTATTTCTTTTTATTCTTTTCTCTTTATTCTGTTCCATGGCAGTGATTTCTACCACTCTGTCTTCCAGCTCACTTATCTGTTCTTCTGCCTCAGTTATTCTGCTATTGATTCTTTCTAGTGTATTTTTCATTTCAGTTATTGTATTGTTTGTCTCTGTTTGTTTGTTTTTTAGTTCTTCTAGGCCTTTGTTAGTTCTTTAGTTCTTCTAGGTCTTTGTTAAACATTTTTGTATCTTCTTAATCTGTGCCTCCATACTTTTTCCAAGATCTTGGATCATCTTTACTATCATTACTTTGAATTCTTTTTTGGGTAGATTGCCTATCTCCACTTCACTTAGTTTTTCTTCTGGTGTTATATCTTGTTCCTTCATCAGGGACATATTCCTCTGCCATCTTGTTTTGTCTCACTTTCTGTGATTGTGCTTTCCATTCCTTAGGCTGCAGGGTTGTAGTTCTTCTTGCTTCTGCTGTATGCCCCCTGGTGCATAAGGCTGTCTAAGAGGCATGTGCAGGATTCCTGATGGGAGGTAGTTGTTCCTGCCCACTGGTGAGTGGAGCTGGGTCTTGTCCCTCTGGCACTCAGGGCCATGTTCAGGAAGACTTTAAGCAGCCTGTCTGCTGATGGGTGGGGCTGTGTTCCTGCCCTGTTAGTTGTCTGACGTGAGGAATCCCAGCACTAGCGCCTACTGGCTTTTGGGTGGGGCCAGGTCTTGGGGAGAAAATGGCAGCCTCTTGGAGGGCTCACACTAATGAATACTTGCCAGAACTGACACTGCCTGTGTCTTTGTCCCACAGTGAGCCACAGCACCCTCCACCACAGGAGGTCCTCCAATATTAACAGGTTGGTCTGGCCCAGTCTCTTATGAGGTCACTGCTTTTTTCTCTGGGTCCTGGTGCACGCAAGACCTTGTGTGTGCCTCCAGGAGTGGAGTTTCTCTTTCCCCCAGTCCTGTGGAATTCCTGCAATGAAACCCCACTGGCCTTCAAAGTCAGATTCTCTTGGTGCTCCTCCTCCCATTGCCAGACCCCCAGGCTGGGGAACCTGACATGGGGCTCAGAACTTTCACACCTGTGAGAGAACTTCTGTGGTATAATTATTTTCCAGTTTGTGGGTTGCCCACCCAGCATGTATGGGATTTTATCATGATTTTTATCATGATTGTGCCCCTCCTACAGTCTCGTTGTGGCTTCTTCTTTGTCTTTGGTTGTAGGGTATCTTTGTGGGTAGGTTCCAACATTATTTGTCAATGTTTGTTCAGCAGTTAGCTGTGATTCTGGTGTTTTTGTTAGAAGAGGTGAGCTCACATCCTTCTACTCCTCCATCTTGTCTCCATCCCCCCGCCTCCAAAAAAAAACAACAAACTCTTTTTGCTTTTCAATTTGGGAAGTTCTTACTGACATTCAAGCCCACTGATTCTTCCCTTGACAGTATATAATCTACTGATGAGCCCATCAAAGGCATTCTTTGTTTCTATTACATTTTTTAAAAAATTCTAGCATTTCCTTTTGATTCTTTAGCATTTCTGTCTCTCTGCTTGTATTATCCATCTGTCCTTGTATGTTGTCTACTTGTTCAATTAGATCCCTTAACATATTAATCACAGCTATTTTACATTCTGGGTCTGATAACTGTAAAGTCAATATTATATTTGAGTCTGATTAAGATGCTTGCTTTGTCTCTTCAGACTGACTTTCACCTTGCCTGTAGAATATTTTTATTTTTTCAAAATTGGATATGGTATACTGGGTAATAGGAACTAAACTAAATAGACCTTTGGTGTGAAATTTTAGGTTAATCTGGCTAAAAGTTGGTATGTGTTTATTGTGTGCTGTAGATGTAGGTGCCAAATAATTCAAATTTATCTGGATCCTTGTTTTTGTATCCCCTATTGACTTTGGCTTTTGCTATAAACTCTTTAAAAGGAATCTAAGCCTTGCATCTCTTTCAGCTATAATCCACTGTTACACTGAAACCCCACTGTAAGGTGTGGAGCACAGAGATGCATTCTTTAATTTTGTAATTTAGCCTCAGTCTTTTTGTGTTCCTGGGTCTCTGGACTATAACTTTCACAAATATTTCTGCTTCCCTGCTCCCTCCTTAGGTTAAATCAAAAAGCTGGAGGGTGTTAGAGATAGGTAACTTCCCTTCCCCCACAAAATATATGGCTTTGATAAAATATTTTCCTTTACTAGGAAGACCATTTTCATGGAGAATATTCTGGTTGTATTTCAAAGTGGTAATTTTTCATTTGCCCTGCCAGAAATATGAATATTTTGCTTGATTCTTCACCATAGGAACCTGGTAGAGTTCCTGGAGATAAAACTCACAAAAATGTGTAGGGCCACCCTAAGGCTGTGGTCCTCAGGAGTTTCTCACTCAACACACTAACCTACATTCCATCTCCAGCAATTTTTTAGTTATCATTTGTAGTAGTTTCCTAGGGCTGTCATAAAAAATTAACATTTGGTGACCTAAAATAATAGAAATTTATTCTCTCCCAATCCAGGAGGCTAAAAGTCTAAAATTAAGATATCAGCTTCTTGGCTCCTTTTGGAAGCTCTGAGGGAGAATCCATTCCATGCCTCTCTCCTAGATTCTGATGGCAGACTCCAATCCATAACAGTCCTTGGCTTAGAGCTGCATTGTTCCAATCTCTGCCTCTTTCTTTATATGGCCTTCTTTACTGTGTCTCTTCTGTCTCTCCCTATGAGGACATCAGTCATTAAACTTAGGGCATACCCTATCCCAGTATGACCTCATCATAACTGGATGATATCTGCAAACTCTATTTCCAAATGAGGTAATAGGGGTTATGTCTTGAATATATCTTTTGAGGAGACACAGTTCAACCCAGTACATTATTTAAGTTTTCCTACGAGTTGATGGCACTAGCTGCTTCTACTCCGAATAAGGTGATCTTGGTGGTAGCTCTCTGTTTACCTTTCTCTCCAGACTTTAGGGTGGCAGTTTGCCTCATGATCTTAGTTGTCTTATGGGTAAAAGACAAGTCATTGGTTTCAGTTTTTTCAGCTTTTTTCTAACTGTAATACTGAAGTGACTATTTCCAAGTTTCTTAAATATAAGGACTGAAACCAAAAGTTTGTATCACCTTATTGACTAATCCATACTAAAGGCTCAGTAATAATTGTTGAATAAATAGAAAATAAATGAATAAATGTATGAATTATCTATTATTTTAGACTTATTTTCTATATAGATTTTTTAAAGTCTATATAATTTTACTTCAACAATAAGATCTCAAACCCTCTTCTCCATCTACTTATTTCTTAGTTTTCATTAGATCTTAATAGCAAAAATATTCATATTATTCCCAGGTGAAGTATTTAAATGTTCAGTTTATCAATTTTTTTCTGTAAAAATTGATGATTGTTACTGACACAAATATTTTCTAGTGATTGTTCTTTCTTTTTTGCTTAGTTGTTTTACTTTGATTTTTTTACTTTGTTTTCTTTTGTCAGAAGATAGAAAGAGTGGGGGCCAAGAACAAGATCAAAGTGATTAGAAAATAGTGGATCTTTCTTTTTTCTTAAATCTGGAGGTGTTCTCTACAATGCTTATGTTTAAACAAAAAGCTCTATATAAATATCTATAGCAGTTTTATTCCTAATAATCCCAAACCAAAAACATCCCAGGTGACTTTCAATAGGTGAATGTTTAAACTGTTACATATGCATACTTTGGAATAATACTCTGCAATACAGGAATAAACTACTGATACACATTCATGATAAACTTCATGAGTGAATCTCCAAAGAATTTGCTGAGAACAAATAGCAAATATCAAAAGGTTACATTTCATTCATACAGCATTCTTAAAATGACAAATTTATGGAAATGGAAAACACAAAGTCATGGCCAGGGATCAGAGTCTGGAGTTGGGTGGGAGAGAGAGTTGAGGAGAAGAGATGTGAGTTTGGCTGTAAAAGAGCAACATGAAATGATCCTTGTTTTGATGGAATTATTCTGTATTTGGACTGTCAATACCTGGTTGAGATATTATACTATTGTTTTGCAAGATGTTACCATTAGGGAGACTGGGTAAAGTGTACATGGACATCTCTGTATTATTTTTTACACCTGCATGTGAATCTACAAATATCTAAATTTTTTAAAATTTAATTTTTAAAAATGGGCTTATCACAATATCTTTGTTTAAATTGTCAAATTGCGTTTTACAATTGAAGCACTAACATGTTTCTTAAATAATTGAAGTACTACCATGTTTCTTAGTTTTAAAATCATTAACTAGTAAATGAGGCATATCTTGTTCAATTCCTTTGTATTTCTCTTTTGAAAGTTTGTGTACTTTATGATAGTAGAGGTAATACTTTCCTACTGTAAAACAATTTATAACATAGACAGGTATAATGAATTATCCTCTTTACATCAGCCTCATCTTTTTCATTCTTTTTTACTATAATGGAGTTAGTTCTTTTCTTGAAATGAAGCTGGTCATTTTTCTTATGCTTTGTATCCTTCATTTTTTTCTACTTTTCAGTATCTTTGAGCTGTCAGTTAACCCTTTATCTTTAAACTTCTACATAATCTTATTTTGTTTCCATTAGCAATTACATATGCTCAATTCAGTCCAGTTTAAAACACCAAGTCAAAACAAAATGACACTTTCAAAGTTACTTTCCCCCTCTCTGCATCTGATTCTTTCCTTTTACCAAATTCCGTTTACTTCTGTACTACAATATAATTTCTATCCTTAAATTTCCACAGATGTTGCAATCATTAAATGCACCAATAACCTCAGTGTTGTCAAAAGTATACACAAAAGATTCTACCAATTAAAATTTTCATTATCAGAGTCATTGCTTCCTTATTCCCAAGGTAGCACTAAGCACATTATATTTTGTATTTAATCAAAAGAAGGTACATTTGGTATTTAATCAAAAGAAAGTGAAACTAATAATACTTAAGATTTAGGATGCTTTAGTTACACTGTAAGAAGCACTAGCAATGTATTCACATTTTTGTGTATTTTGGACGGTTTTGGAAAGTAAGATTTTTATTGTAAAAGTTTAACACTTTGGTCTTTTCACACTTTAAATTGCTCTCATTTACAATTCCCTTTCTTTCGAGTGATATCGGCATGGTCTCTGACATTTCCTGGATCTAGATAAGGGGGTGTTGAGTTTGGCCGTAGTAGGAAATATTTATGTGTTTCATAGTTGCCTTTGTAAGTCATTCTGATATAGGAATGACTTCCATCTTCTATCTCCCTCTGTGCCAATACATTAGATATCATGACAAGATATACCTTATTGAAATATAAAAGAGTCTGTGATACACAATCCCAAAATATATCCCCCAAAGAAAAACTTGAAATCAGTAAAGCCAAAAGCTAATCTTTGGAAAATTCCTTAAGTAATCACATGTGAAAAGTCGTAAGCAGAATGTTTGGTTCTCTTTGAAGCATGGTCCAACCAGAAGTTTTCTCCTGACAAGAATATAGGAAGAAGTGATCAAAGATTATGCATCCAAACCTTTAGAGAAAACCGTGTTTGAATGGTGTGTCAAGCAGTTTATTACTACAAACAATGTTGTTTTTCTGGATATTTTCAAGTTTGTGGTAATTTAGAGACTTTTTTCTTAAATTCTAATTGTAGTGATTTTTTAAAAATTCTAAATGGGCACTTATTATGTGAATTTGTACTTTTAATTGTGTATTCTTTTTTAAAAACAGCAACCAAAATTTTAAATACTCAGTTTTCACAAAATCTGGAGCTACCACTGTTTATTCCAGTGCTCATTTATACTTCACAGATGGTACATGGTTATAGAGTATCACATCTCAGCTGCCTGCCATGCCTTATTTTAGAGCACATGGCTCCTCCTCTGAGCTGATGATTCCAACTAGACATCCTTGGTCTAACCTCTCATATGCATGCACATATATATGTACAGCCTTTTTGCTTGTATGTTTGGGGGGCACAAAAGTACCCCCAAAATGGCTATACCATTCTCATTCCAGCAGCTGGCAAATATTTCTTGATACTTCACATCTATCTTCCAGATTTTTCCCCATACTAGGTATAAAATCATGTATCATTTTAACTTGCATTCTTAATGCATGTTTATGCATCTCTTCATGTGCTTGTTGGACTTCCACATTTGTTTTTCTGTATATATCTGTTGCCTATTTTTACAATGAGGTTGCTGTCTTTTTATTTCTGGTTTGAGTGTATTATTAGTGTATTCTAGGTATTTGATTTTTTTTCCTTAGGCACTACATATAATCTCTCATTCTATCACCTATGTATTCACTTTATCTATGGTATCTTTCTTTGTACAAAATCCTCTAATTAAGGTATTTTTTAAAATAAAAGGACAGGCTACAGATGGAGCCCATTCATAGGACTTTAGAATAAGTAGCTTTATAAGAATTAGCACTGCTGAGCTGTCTTCTTGGTGTAACTCGGAGACATTTCTACTAGGCTAATTTCTAATTCAGGATCATATTCCCCATTTTCAGGCATTAAGTCTGATGAATTTTAAGACAGAGGCTGCTATTCAATCAGGCCTTGTTTGGACCGGTTCATAGGAGGGCTAGTATCTGAGTGAAGTTCACTTAAACTTCCTTAGCCTCTGCTACCATAAGTACAGTGCTCAGGAGACTAGAAGTTCCCCGTTGGGTTCTGTGTGAGGCCAAATTAGTTCAGATGAACTTATTCCTAGAGATTTGTTAAATCTGATATTTTTGAATTTTTAAAACCTAGATAGTTTAGAAACACTTTTTTATTCATATTGTACAACTTAAAAAGTTATGAATCTGAGTGGCATTTTCATACACTCTTAATACTCAGTTTAAAAAGGAGACCATATGAGCCTATCCTTATTGCTCTTATAAATGTATCACATTTTCCATGGCTTTTTATCTCCCTTATTGTATCATTTTTCCTTCCAGTTTTATTGAGATATAATAACATATGGCACTGCATAAGTTTAAGGTGTACAGCATAATTATTTGACTTACATACCTCATGAAATGATTATCACAAGTTTAGTGAACATCCATTATTTATATAGATATAAAATTAGAAAAAATGTGTGTGCAATGAGAACACTTAGGATTTACTCTGTTAACAAATTTATTATATAACATACAGCAGTGTTTAAATGTGTATAAATATAAATTATATTTATCATGTTGTATATAACATCCCTAGTACTTACTTATAAGTGGAAGTTTGTAGTACATTTTGACTGACTTCATCCAATTCCCCCTCCCCCCAGCTTCCACCTCTGGTAATCACAAATCTGATGTCTTTTTCTATGAATTTGTGTGTATGTTTGGTTGTTTGTGACTATAATTATCCTACAACACTATGATAGTTCCTGTTACATAACATAGTGATTTGTTTTATACATTTCAAAATAATCACCAAGATAAATCGTTATGTCACCATACAAAGATATTAGTTATTGACTAAATTCCCCACACTGTACATTTCATAACTGTGACTCATTTGATGTGGAACTGGAAGTTTGTACCTTTTATTCTCCCTCACCTATTTCTTCCCTCCCCCCATCCCATCTCTGGCAACCACCTGTTTGTTCTCTGTATCTATAACTCTATTTCTGTTTTGTTATATATGATCATTTGTTTTGTTTTTTAGACTCCACATATAAGTGAAATCATACAGTATTTGTCTTTCTCTGCCTGACTTATTTCATTGAGCATAATACCCTCTAGGTCCATCCATGTTGTCCCAAAAGGCAAGGTTTCATTTCTTTTATGGCTAATATTCCATTATATGTGTAAATTACATCTTCTTCATTCATCTATTGATGGGCCATTTGGGTTGCTTCCGTATTTTGCTATTGTAAATAATGCTGCAGAGCACATAGGGGTACATACATCTTTTTGAATTAGAATTTTCATTTTCTTTGGATAATACCCAGGAGTGGAATTGCTGGATTTTATTGTAGTTCTATTTTTAATTTTTTGAGGAACCTCCATACTGTTTGCCATAGTGGCTGCACCAATTTACATTCCCATCATCAGTGCATGAGGGTTCCCTTTTCTCCACGTCCTCATCAACACTTGTTATTTGTTGAGAATAGCCATTCTAATAGGTTTGAGGTGATATCTCATTGTGGTTTTGGTTTGAATTTTCCTGATGATAGTGATATTGAGCATCTTTTCATGTGCCTGTTGGCCATCTGTGTGTTTTCTTTGTACAAATGTCTATTCAGATCATCTGCCTATTTTTTAATTGGGTTGTTCGTTTCTTGTGTTTTATGAGTTCTTTTTATATTTTGAATATTAACCCCTTATCAATCAGATATATAGTTTGCAAATACCTTCTCCCATTTAGTAGGTGGCCTTTTCATTTTGTTGATATTTTCATTAGCTGTGCAAAACCCTTTTTAGTTTGATGAAGTCCCATTTGTTTATTTTTGCTTTTGTTTCCCTTGCCTGAAGAGACATATCCCCAAAAATATTATTAAGACCTATGTCAAAGAGTTCTGCCTATGTTTTCTTCCAGAAGTTCTATGGTTTCAGGTCTTACATTTAAGTTTTTATTTTTGTATATGGTATGAGAGTTGTCCAGTTTGATTCTTTTGCATGTAGCTGTACAGTTTTCCCAACACCAAGTATTGAAGAGGTAATCTTTTGCCTATTGTATATTCTTGACTCCTTTGCTCTAGATTAATTGCCCATGTAAGTTTAGGTTCATCTCTGGGCTCTCTATTCTGTTTCCATGGCTTTTACTGCCTGTTTTTCTAGTACAAAAAACATTGTTTTCTAATATCATCAACCTATTAGGTATGACTTTATAATAATCTATGATAAATTTTGACAGTAGAGACCTCAAAGATGAATCAATCTCTATCTCAAATGCTTCAAGATATTTTAGCAAATTCAATATAAAATAATGAGTCACACTTCTTCCTCATCTTTTCACCTAGATACTTAACACATTTAACATTGATAAAGTTTTTAAATATTGTGGATGCTAAAATTATTATTTTATGGACTACTAATTTAACATTAAGTGATTGCAATTTCTAAGGATATGAAAGAAAGGATAATGAATAGAAGGTGAGTACTTATTCATATACCACAGCAGAGAGGAAGAATTCCTATAGCTACTGGGTGTATTTGTGTGTGATGAACACACAAAAATGGAATAACCTTGGCTTGTAGTTTATTATTAACAAAGCAACATATACAGCATGACAATAAATGAGAGGCTGGTATTTATTACATAGTAATCTAGCACATAATTAGTGCTGGCTGTTCCAATGATGCCTCTCAATCACTCTGTAATACATCATTAAGTTTATGTTGTAGATAAGAAAATGAAAGCTTAGAAAGTTTAAATGATGGGTCTAAAGTTACACAAGTGGTTAGAGAGAAAGTCAGGGTATTACCCAATTAAGACTATATACCACACTGCCTCTAGGTAACATGATGTTAATGCAGTCCTAAGAGGAGAGAAAATTGTGAGTTATGCATTCAATCATATATAATCATTTTTCTTTTTCCTTATTGGAGGCATCAGAGAAAAATGATTATTCAGAACAGTCATTTCAAGTATATTAAACTAAGACTAGGCAAATATATTTCTCTTTTTAAAAAGAGGTATCTCTAAATAATACATTTATAAGCAATTTATATAACTGTATCAACCAAAGCTCTATCAGAATTCTTGTGTCAGATTTTTGTTAAGAAAATAAGAAACAAATGCTATGGATAAAAAGAATAAAATTTTTTGGACATTACATAAGTATAAAGGTATTCTAATCTGACTTCTGATTTAGATTTTCTTAAAAGATTAAATTTTAAATAAATAATTGGCATTTTTCATGAATAATTTTATCAGAAATGTTATATACTGTTATACCATAGAAAATATGTAAAGAATCATGTCATTAATTTGATTTTTAATTTGCAACATCTGTTTCAGCCATAAGTATCATTTTCTTTAAGAACAAAAGCTACCAGTTTGTCATCTATTTCTGTGTACTACACCTGAAAAACTGCTTTATGTTTCCCAAAAGGGAGCCCAATTAGCATATCATTCTTTAAGATGCTGCTCCCTAAAACAACCTGTAAAATAGATTAGACATGTGTTTTTGCAAAGTAAATATTATCAAACAGGCCCACAAAAACAAGAGGTAAAAAAAGACAGTCCTAAAAAAAAAACTGGTAATGCTGAGACTACAATTCCTAAAACCTGTCTGGTTAAGCAGCCATTAAAGCACCTGGATATCCCAAGGAGATTGACATAGTGACTAAAGAAAGACTACCTAGGAAAGTTTTGCTCAGTCAGCCAGAGATTTGGCTTTTACTAAATGTACTCTGACATAGAGCAGAAGAAAATCTGAAACACGTTTACGGGATCCAAGTTAAGGCTGCCTAAGCACAGATATGTATGCTTGTTTGAGGCTTTGCAAACTGGCTCAGAATATTGCAAAGCCTTGCCAATACCACCGAGAAAGTCTTCTTTGAAGCAGCAATAGTGTATTGGGCTTAACTAGGCTGCCATAAGCAAAGGGTAAAAAAATATATTTTAGGAAACTATGGATATAGCTCAATTGACAAACAGTTTTTCTGCCAAAAATTCATTTGTAAATTGATCCTTGGAAATCTGAATCTATTTCTCAAAATATATAGCAATGATTAGTGCATCAAAGATAAGCCACAGATGCCTAACTCAATCCTTAAAATATATAAAATATAGTATTGATATTAATGCTTTTTACCCTAGCAGATATTTTTACATGGTTAAATTGTATTCTAAGTTCCAAGTAAGGTTGCCAACAATACATATCACTAGCTGATGATGGACAGACCCACAGAATCCTGCTGGCTGTAGTGGTGATCATCTGGGGCGTACTTGGGTGGACTAGGACCTCAGAGAAAACCAAGCATTGCAGATCCTCTAAGAGCCTGTTAAAAGTTTTCTAAATAGCAATCAATGCTCGTTATAACACTTTATAAGAGAGTTTAATTAAAACATGTGGAATAGCGTTATAAAAATGGGATTATATTTATGATCCTAAAGAATATTGTTTTACTGATGATATTTCTCTATTAATGTTTATTTTTTACAATGGCATTAAATCTTGCTTGGGAAGCTTCTCATATTCGTTAAATCATTATCCACTAGGAGATGTTTCTTAAGATTTTTACAACTGGGAAAAGAAATAACATCTGGCCAAATGATTTCTTTAATTCTCAAATAATTAAATAGGTTTGTCTTTGACACATTAATGTGATTAAATCAAATAATTTTTATAATATAGATCTCTTAATATACACATTTAGAATGTATAAAAAGAAATAGGATATGTGCTTATCTTAATACCAGTATTTATTTAATATGTCGGGTAAGAGCCATTCCCCTAAGTTGCCAGTTCTGAGGAAGAAATAATACTTTCTTAACACTGAGGGAAAGGACTTTTTTACCTCGTTTTTTGGTTAGTTTTTTCCCTCTCTCCTCCTGCGATGTTGTTCTCTTCTACTCTTGCATACTCTGTTCTGACACAGATAATTATATGTTCTGTGCACTGTAATAGGTGTTGAAGAAATAGTGGTAACCAGAGAGGTGCCGCCCCATGACATCAACACCTGACCTCTATTGGAGACAAAAACATATATTAGAAGTGGGATGGGCTTCCCTGGTGGCGCAGTGGTTGAGAATCTGCCTGCCAATGCAGGGCACACGGGTTCGAGCCCCGGTCTGGGAAGATCCCACATGCCGCGGAGCAACTAGGCCCGTGAGCCACAATTACTGAGCCTGCGCGTCTGGAGCCTGTGCTCCACAACAAGAGAGGCCACGATAGTGAGAGGCCCGCGCACCGCGATGAAGAGTGGCCCCCACTTGCCGCAACTAGAGAAAGTCCTAGCACAGAAACGAAGACCCAACACAGCCATAAATAAATAAATAAATAATTAAAAAAGAAAAAAAAAAATTCTCTAAAAAAAAAGAAAGGCCCCTTCTCTAAAAAAAAAAAAAAAAAAAAGAAGTGGGATGATTATTACCACAAACATGAAATATAGGGTATTGTGGAACATATAAAATAAGTTTCTGACTGTAGGTTTATGCCTGAGATAGAGAAATGAGGAAACTTATCATGTTTGGGGAAATTAGGTAGTATACTTAAATTTTTTTTTTAACATCTTTAATTGCTTTACAATGGTGTGTTAGTTTCTGCTGTATAACAAAGTGAATCAGCTATATGTATACATATATCCCCATACTTCCTCCCTCTTGTGTCTCCCTCCCACCCTCCCTATCCCACCTCTCTAGGTGGACACAAAGCACAGAGTTGACCTCCCTGGCCTATGCAGCTGCTTCCCACTAGCTATCTATCTGTTTTACATTTGGTAGTGTATATATGTCCATGCCACTATCTCACTTCATCCCAGCTTACCCTTCCCCCTCCCCATGCCCTCAAGTCCATTCTATATGTCTGTGTCTTTATTCCTGTCCTACCCCTAGGTTCATCAGAACCATTTTTTTAAAATTCTATATATATGTATTAGCATATGGTATTTGTTTTTCTCTTTCTGGCTTACTTCACTCTCTATGACAGAATCTAGGTCCACCCACTTCACTACAAATAACTCAATTTCATTTCTTTTTATGGCTGAGTAATATTCCATTGTATATATGTGCCACATCTTCTTTATCCACTCATCTGTTGATTGATGGGCATTTAGGTTGCTTCCATGTCCTGGCTATTGTAAATAGTGCTGCAATGAACATTGGGGTGCATGTGTCTTTTTGAATTATGGTTTTCTCTGGGTATATGCCCAGTAGTTGGATTGCTGCATCATGTGATAGTTCTATTTTCAGTTTTTTATGGAACCTCCATACTGTTCTCCATAGTGGCTGTATCAATTTACATTCTCATCAACAGTGCAGGAGGGTTCCATTTTCTCCACACCCTCTCCAGCATTTATTGTTTGTAGATTTTTTGATGACGGCCATTCTGTCTGGTGTGAGGTAATACCTCATTGTAGTTTTGATTTGCATTTCTCTAATGATTAGTGATGGATACAAAAACAAGACCCATATATATGCTGTCTACAAGAGACCCACTTCAGACCTAGGAACACATACAGACTGAAAGTGAGGGGATGGAAATAGATATTCCATGCAAATGGAAATCAAAAGAAAGCTGGAGTTGCATTCTCATATCAGACAAAATAGACTTTAAAGACTATTACAAGAGACAAAGAAGGACACTACATAATGATCAAGGGATCGATCCAAGAAGAAGATATAACAACTGTAAATATTTATGCACCCAACATAGGAGCACCTCAATACATAAGGCAAATGTTAACAAACAGCCATAAAAGGGGAAACTGACAGTAACACAATAACAGTAGGGGACTTTTAACACCACAATTTCACCAATGAACAGATCATCCAAAATGAAAATAAATAAGGAAACACAACCTTTAAATGACACATTAAACAAGATGGATTTAATTGATATTTATAGGACATTCCATCCGAAAACAACAGACTACACTTTCTTCTCAAGTGCTCATGGACCATTCTCCAGGATAGATCATATCTTGGGTCACAAATCAAACCTTGGTAAATTTAAGAAAATTGAAATTGTATCAATTATCTTTTCTGACCACAACACTATGAGATTAGATATCAATTATAGGAAAAAATCTGTAAAATATACAAACACATGGAGGCTAAACAATACACTACTAATGAACCAAGAGGTCACTGAAGAAATCAAAGAGGAAATCAAAAAATACCTAGAAACTAATGACAATGAAAACAAGACGACCCAAAACCTATAGTGTATTTAAATTTGATACTCAGTGTTATATACCAATATAATTCCTTGGTTGTTTTGTTTTGTAACAATGTTGTTTTAACTTGAGAGCAATTACAGAGAAAACAAAAAGAATGATTCAGTGTTGGGGATTGACATGACAAAATGATAAAGGAGTTGGATTTTGGGACTCCCAGAAAAGTCTTCCTTTAAAAGTATGTGTACAGTCAACTGTCTGCCTTTCAGGTGATCTGTTATTTACCCCTGTTCACAAGTGTTTTATTCTAGGAAATGTAAAACAAGAGGTGAAGGAAGTAAGTTGGTCTCTAATCCTCTGACTGTGCTTGATCTGCTGTTGCTAGTGCTACCTGTATCTTTTCCTCTTTGTCTCTTCTTGTGTATTTTGTAGACACTTGATGCTTAAACTCTTTTCCTTTAATTCCCTCTTCTATTAGCCCAGGTGCCTGTGGCTGAATATCCACTGCTTTATGACTCAGCCTGTGGCTTGAATTATTTCTCTGTCTTTCACTACTAATGGTTTCCCCCATAAGTGTTCCTTCCTCCTTTAAAAAAAAATCTGTATCTGACCCAGCCTGCCTTGTTGAAATCTTCACTACTTACTGATCTCATTTGACATTTGCCAACTTCTTTCCTATGTGGAACAGATTTTATGCCTTTTTCTCTTCACTTCTGACACCTCAGGGTCAGAATTTGCCATGCCCATAGACTTGTTATAGCCTGCCAACTGTCCTCTCTGCCATCTGGTCTGCCTGTGGGCAGTTTCAATTTAAATCTTCATAGTTTTCTCCACCTTTTAACTTGACGCTTACTAAACTGATTTGGGCTGCTCTTTCACCCTTTAGGCCATAGTCTCCTGTGGTCAGGCTTGTTTCCATTTTAGCCACACTGAATGCCCAGCATTCGACAAATATTTTTGAAAAATTAATTTTCTTCTTTTGCTTTAGATCTCATGTTTATAAAAAATACTTATAATTCTACTCTTAAGCTTCTGCAAGTATGTTTACATTTCATAACACTTTGCTTTTCAGTCATGCATCAGACTCAGTAAGTATTTAAACCAACCTTTCCAAGGAGAAACTATGCTAAAGTTTGTTTTTTAGTTTTTTTTTTTTTTTTTAGTTTTTTAGGTCACACTATGCTTACTTCTGACTTAGCTCCATAAAAATAAAACTCCCTGAGTATTAATAAATTGTATAGCCTTCTTAATAAGACACCTTCACCAAGGCCTCACACATTGTTTATTTTGAATGAGGTGTATCATGCATTCTCAATAGCACAAGATCACTCCTGAGGGAGAAAGTCATTTTGGGTGAGGGTAAAAAAATCTTACTCTTTTTGAGGGAATGAAGAAGATGGTGGAAAAGAGAATGTGGAACTCACCTTCCCCCATGAACACAACAAAAATACATCTACATGTGGAACAATTCTCACTGAAAACTAACTGGAAACTGGCAGAAAGACTCCTGTACAACCAAGGCTATAAGAAAAATCCACACATAATCAGGATGGAAGGGAAGAAAATGATCAAGTCGAGACCTGTGCCCTGGGAGAGGAAAGGGAGAAGATACACAGGCAGAGACCAAACCTGAGAGTGAACAGTGAGAGCCACGGATTGGATGCCCTAGTCCTGGGGTCATACACAGGGGAGACAAGTCCCCTTGGCTGAGGGGAGAATTGCTGAGACTAATTGGAGACCTGTGGAAAGGCTGAACTCTGCTCATGAGGATTGCATGCAAGCTGGCTTACCCCTGAGACTGGTCAGGAAGGGAAAATTGAAACAGCATGGCTGGCTGACTCATTTTTGGTGACCTACTCAGTGTGGGCTCCAGCCCAATCCTAGTGAACCCTCAAGCCCTGCTTATTCCACATCACAGCATGGCATTGGATCTAGGGCTAACATGATTGGGGAGAAAACTCCACCATGGGATACACACACAGAGGCAACTAGGTCCCAAGGCAGAACCTGGGTGGGGCAGCGGTGACCATCCTTGGCATTTACTCAAGCAGTGCATCAGAAACAGCCCAGAACTCTGGAGGTGGCTACTCACCAACAGCTCATGCCCTGGTATACACCAAGAGTCCATGCAGACCCTGCCTGCACTGCAGTGTGATTCCACAACAGTTGAGGGTGATGGAGGTGTGGGGAGTGATTGGCTGTGACAGACAAAGGAGACTTGGACTCAGGACTGTTTCCTAGCAGAGTGAGTGGAAATTGCTGGTGTCTGCACAGGCATTAGAGATGGCACAGACCTCTGTCTGTGGCTGTCACGGGCCAAGAGGCTTCAGGGACCACTTTCTTTGGTGCTCCTCCCCTGTCACAAGGGTCCCACAGCAGGGAGAGGGAAAAGTGCACAATTAAAGAAAACAGAGCCAGCTCAGGCCTGACCCTCAAGGCTTCTGCTATAGCAACTTGGGATCAGACTCCACCCTTGATAGGGCAGTGGTGGCCACTGAGCATAGGAGAAATCCTGCCTCACACACAGTACTAGCTCTAACCCCTCTATCTGCAGTCTTTCTTACTCTCTATCAAGGTGATAGGTGCAGCATACCATGAGGAAAAATGTGAATAGCATCTAAATCAAATCCAGTTCTCCCACCAAAGGCATTGGGCACACACAGTTTGTATAGGGATGCTTCCACATAAGAACACACATTTAAAACCACGATAGGTAACTGTTTCACCTAACTTCATAGAGGCAGAGAAAGTTAAGCAAAATTAAAAGGCAGAGGAACTGATCTCAACTGAAAGACCAAGAGAAAACCCCTGAAAAAATAAAAAATAAAACAGAAATAAACAATTTACCAGATAAAAAATTCAAAGCACTCATAATAAGATTGCTAACTGAATTAGGGAAAAGAATAAGTAAACAAACACAGTGAGAACTTTAACAAGGAATTTGAAAATATGGAAAAGACCCAATCCAAAATATAAACAATTTAATAGCTAAAATAAAAAGCACACTGAAAAGAATGAATAGAAGACTGACTAAGTGGTACAGAAGAAAGCATAAGTGATCTGGGAGCTAGAATAATGGAAATCACCCAATGAGAACAACAAAAAGAAAAACAAATTTTAAAAAATGAAAAGAGATTAGGAGCTCTGTAATAACACTAAGTATACTAACATCAACATCATAGGGGTCCCAAAAGGAGAAGAGAGAGAGAAAGGGATTGAAAATGTATTTGAGGAAATTATGGCTAAACCTTCCCAATCCTGAAGAAGGAAACAGATATCCAGGTACAGAAAGCACAGAGGGTTGGTCCCAAACAAGAGAAACCCAAACAGATCCATGCCAAGACATATTATAATTAAAATGGCAAAAGTTAAAGAATAAAAGAGAATTCTAAAAGCAGCAAGAGAAAAATAAAGACTCATATACAAGGGAATCCCTATAAGTCTATAAGCTGATTTTTCTGCAGAAACTTTCCAGTCCAGAAATTAGTGGCATGATATGTCCAAAGTGCTGAAAGGGAAAAACCTTCAACCTAGGATACTCTATGTAGAAAGATTATCATTTAGAATCAAAAGAGAGATAAAGAACTTCTCAGACAAGCAAAAACTAAAGGAGTTCATCAATATTAAACATACCCTATAAGAAATGTTAAAGGGTCTTCTCTAAGAGGAAAAGAAGTAAGAATCTATAGGAAAGAGAAATCCCATGAGGAAAGGCAAATATATACTAAGGACAGAGGATCAACCATTAATAAGACCTTTTAATAAAGATTAAAAGACAAAAATATTGTAAAAGCAATATAACTAAACAATTAAGGGATAAACATAAAGATATAGAATATGACAGCAAAAACACAAAATGTGGGGAAGGGGAGTAAAAAAATGTAGAACTTTTAGAAAGTGTTTGAGCTTAAATGACAACCAGTTAAAAACAAGTAGATATAATTATAGGTCAACATATATCAACCTCATGGTAACCACAAATCAATAACCTACAATAGATACACAAAAACTGAAAGGGATAGAAGCACACTACTAAAGAAAATAATCATACTGCAAAGGAAGAAACAAAAAGAAGAATGGAGAAGAATTACAAAAACAACCAGAAAACAAGTAATAAAATGGCCATAAGTACACACCTGTAAATAATTACTTGAATTGTCAATGGACTAACTACCTCAATCAAAACACATAGGGTGGCTGATTGGATTAAAAAAACAAGACCCATCTATAGGCTGCCTACAAGAGATTCACTTCAGAGCTAAAGACACACACAAAGTGAGGGGCTGGAAAAAGATATTTCATGTAAGTGGAAATGACAAAAGTGGGGGTAGCAGTACTTAGAAAAAATAGATGTTAAAACAAAGGCTATAACAAAAGACAAAGAAGGGCTTTATATAATGATAAAAGGATCAATATAAGAAGAGGATCTATTCTCATTAACATATATGCACCCAAATACAGGAGCACTTAAATATATAAAGCAAATACTAACAGACATAAAAGGAGAAATTGACAATAATACAATAATAGTAGGTGACTTTAATACCCCACTTACATCAATGGACAGATCATCCAGACAGAAAAATCAGTAAGGCAACAGTGGTCTTAAATGACACAATAGACTGATTGGACTTTATATATATCTACAGGACATTACATACGAAAACACCAGAATACAAATCCTTTTCAAGTGGACATGGAAGGTTTTTCAGGATAGATCACATGCTAGGCCACAAAACAAATTTCAACAAATTTAAGAGGATAGAAATTATATCAAACACTTTTTCTAACCACAACAGTATGAAACTACAAATCAATTATGGAAAGAAAAATGGGAAAAGAACAAACACATGGCAACTAAACAATATTTTGCTAAAAAAAAACCAGTGGGTCAATGAAGAAATCAAAGAGAAAATCAGAAAATACCTTGAGACAAATGAAAATGGAAACACAGATTTCCAAAATCTCTTGGATATAGCAAAAGTAGTCCTAAGAGTGAAGTTTAAAGGGATATAGGCCTTCTTCAAGAAACAAGAAAAATCTCAAATAAACAACCTATCCTACTATCTCAGAGAATTACAAAAAGTAGAACAAAGAAAGCCCAAAATCAGCAGAAGGAAGGAAAGAAATAATAAAGACAGAGACAAATAGAGATGAAAGAAAGAGAGAAAGAAAGAGAGAAAGAAAGAAAGAAAGAGAAAGAAAGAAAGGAAAAGAGAGACAAAGAAAAAGAAAATATCAAAGAATCCAAGAGCTGCTTTTTTAAAAAGATAAACAAAATTGATAAACTTTCAGTCAGGCTCATCAAGAAGAAGAGACAAGATGCAAATAAAGAAAATAAAATATGAAAGAGGAGAAATAACAACTGATACCACAGAGATACAAAAATCATTAAAATAATAATACAGACAGTTATATGTCAACAAATTGGACAACCTGGAAGAAACGGACAAATCTTTTTGAAACATACAACCTGCCAGGACTGAGTCAAGAAGAAAAAGACAATCTGAACATTCCAATCACTATAGTGAAATTGAATTTGTAATTTAAAAACTCCCAGCAAACAAAAGTACAGTAACACATGGCTTCGAAGGGGAATTCTACCAAGCATATAAAGAAGAACTAATACTTATACTTCTCCAACTATTCAAAAAAATTGAGTAGGAGAGAACACTCCCAAATTCATTCTACAACTCCACCATTACCCTCATTACCAAAAGCATACCGAGACACTTCAAAGAATAATAATAATTACAGGCCGATATCATTGATGAATATAGATGCAAATATCCTCAACAAAACGTTAGCAAACCAGATCCAACAATATATAAAAAGAATCATACACCATGATCAATTGGAATTTATTCCAGGGACATAAGAATAGTTCAACATTTGCAAATCAATCAATGTGATACACCACAATAACAAAAGAAAGGATAAAAATCAAATGATCATCTCCATAGATGCAGAAAAATCATTTAACAAAATTCAACATCCATTCATGATTTAAAAACTTTCAGTAAAGTGTGTAGAGATGGGACATATTTCAACATAATAAAAGCCATTTATGACAAACCCACAGCTAACAGCATACCCAACAGTGAAAAGATGAGAGTTTCTGGTAATTCAGGAAAAAGACGAGGGTGCCTACTCTTGCCACTTCTATTTAACATAGTATTGGAAGTCCTAGTCACAGAACTCAGACAAGAAAAAGAAATAAAAAGGCATTCAAATTAGAAGGGTAGAGGGAAAAGTGTCACTATTTGTAGATGACATGATACTTTATATAGAAAATCCTAAAGTCTCCATCTGAAAGCTAATAGAACTAACAAGTAAATTCAGCAAAGTTGCAGAATTGAAGAAAATATACAGAAATCTGTTACTTTTCTATGTACTAATAATTAACTATCAGAAAGCAAAAGTTAAAAGGAATCCTATTTAAAAATCACATCAGAAAGAGGAAAATACCTAAGAATAAACTCAACCAAGGAGGTGAAGGATCTATCATCTTAAATCTATAAAACATTAATGAAGGAAATTGAGGACGATTCAAAGAAATGGAAAGATATCCCATGTTCTTGGATTAGAAGAATTAATGTCAAAGTGGCCATACTACCCAAAGCAATCAACAGATTTAATGCAATCCCTATCAAAATACCCATGACATTTTTCACAGAACTAGGAAAAATAATCTTAAAATTTACATCAAACCACAAAAGACCATGAATTACCAAGGCAATCTTGAGAAAAAAAGAACAACACTGGAGTATCACCCTCCCAGACTTCAGACTATACTAATATACTACAAAGCTACAGTATTCAAAACAGCATGGTACTGGCACAAAAACAGACACAGCAGATCAATGGAACAGAATAGAGAGCCCAGAAATAAACCTATGCACTTATGTTCAATTAATCTAAGACAAAGGGGAAAAGAATATACAATGGAGAAAAGACAATCTCTTCAATAAGTGGTGCTGGGAAAATTGGACAGCTACATATACAAGAATGAAATTAGAACATTTCCTCACACTGTATGCACAAATAAACTCAAAACATATTAAGGACATAAATGTAAGAACAGAAACTATAGAACTCCTAGAAGAGAATATAGACAGAACATGCTTTGACGTAAATCATAGCAATATATTTTGGAATGTGTCTCTTAAGGCAAAAGAAATAAAAACAAAAGTGAACAAATAGGACCTAATTAAACTTAAGAGCTTTTACACAGCAAAGGAATTCATCAATAAGATGAAAAGACAATCTATGGAATGGGAGAAAATATTTGCAAATGATATGACCAAAAAAGGGTTAATAACCAAAACATATAAACAGCTTATATAACTCAATATAAAAAAAATAGAAATAAAAAAATGGGTAGAAAACCTGAATGGACATTTTCCCAAAGACTTACAGATGGCCAACAGGCACATGAAAGGATGCTTAACATCACTAATTATTAGAGAAATGCAAATCAAAATAATAATGAGATATCACCACAGAGTAACAAATGTTGCAAGGATATGGACAAAAGGGAACACTTGTGCACTTTTGGTGGGAATATAAATTGATGCAGCCACTTTAGAAAACAGTATGGTGGCTCCTCAGAAAACTAAAAATAGAACTACCATATGATCCAGCAACTCAAGCCTAGGTATATATCTGGAAAAATTAAAACCACTAATTCAAAAAGGTAATGTACCTCAATGTTCACAGCAGCATGATTTACAATAACCAAGATATGGAAACAACCCAAGTGTCCATCAACAGAAGAATGGATAAAGAAGAAGTGATATACATATAATAAAATATTAGCCATAAAAAAGAATGAAATTCTGCCATCTGCAGCAACATGGATAGACTTAGAGAATCTTATGCTAAGTGAAATAAGTCAGACAGAGAAAGTTCTGTATGATAACACTTATATGTGGAATCTAAAAAAAAAAAAAATGAATGTACATAGCAAAGCAGAAATAGACTCACAAGTAAACTCACAGATATAGAAAAAACTAATGATTACTTGTGAGAGAGGGAAGTGTAGGAGGGTAAGATAGGAGTATGGGATTAAGAGATACAAACTACTATGTATAAAATAGATAAGCAACAAGGATATATTTTACAGCACAGGGAATTATAGCCATTATTTTGTGATAACTTTTAATAGGGTATAATCTATAAGAATACTGCATCACTATGTTGTACAGCTGAAACTAATATCCTGTAAGTCAACTATACCTCAATAGAAAATGAATACAATAAAATAAAATAGGAAAAAGTTGTACTCATTTTATATATAATGCACAGACATTTATACAGTACATAACAAATATATAGTATATTTGTGATGCTAACATTTCATGGAGGTGATTAGGGAAAAAATGCTTAAAATGGCTCCTTGTGGAGGGTGATAATGAAAAAAATGTTGAGAAACACTGGTAAACAAAGGTAAGAAAGAGCTTCATATCTGCTTTGCAGAAACATCCAAGTCAACAGGTAAAACTTACCAGGGATTGACTCCTTTAAGAAGTGACATCTTTTGAACAAATTGTAAGCACAGCCTCTAAAATGATATGGTAGTCACAGAGGAACATAGTCAAGAAATACTTCCTGGATTACCAACTTCTTTCAAACTTGAAAAATGTCTTTCAATGTATTATTTTCTGACAATCTTTCAAGTTTTTAATTATTTTTCCAATCAACTACATCAAATAAATAGCCATTTATACACACATAACCTTTTTGCACTAATGCCATATTACTTTTTAAACATATATAGTTATGTCAAGAACTTATTTTAGTTTGAAGGTGCAAAATCAAATTCAAAGAGATATCTCTGCTGTCTCATGAATCACAAATTCATTTAGTCACAGCTACTTCTAAGAGCAAACTATTTTCTCTAGAAATAATCCATTTCAGGTACAGCCAACTTAGCACAACCCTCATAGGCCCTATATACTCTTAATAAGTGAACACTGTTCACATCTCAAGTGCAATCAGAGGCATGACACCAACATTTGAAAATACATTCTTTGGATTGATGACTTACATTAGCTTCACCATCCCTAACCTTCCCCTCCATTGCAAATGACTTTCTCTATTGTGCCAATCAGGTCAACATACTTCAATACTTGTAATCTTGGAATTCTAGAACACTAAAATTTTATATTTATTTCTTTGGCATTCCTATTACTTGTTAAATACAATCAATCAAGTGATATATTCTAAAATCTCATCCACTTGATCTTCTGGTAACATTTGACAGATTTTGTTATTCCTTAAAATTTCTGATTTTTGGTACATTTTGTGGTACAGTAAGTCCCTACATATGAACAAGTTCCATTCTGAGAGCACATTTGTAAGTCCAATTTGTTCGTAAGTCCAACAAAGTTAGCCTAAGTACCCAACTGACACAGTCGGCTATATAGTACTGTACTGTAATAGGTTTATAATACCTTTCACACAAATAATACATAAAAAACAAACACAAAAAGTAAAGAAAACATTTCTAATCTTACAGTACAGTACCTTGAAAAGCACACTAGTACCAGCCACATCACTGCTGCTTTTACTCTTGCTTCAGACATCCTGAGCTTGAGATAAAGATACTATACTACTGTACTCTATACAGTACTGTAAAGTACACAAAAGCATAACCACTTGTAGAGGATGCACGTGCGTGACAATGTACGCCTGACACATGAACTAACTTACGTGACTGGACATGGGAACACACGTTTGCATCTTTGAAAGTTTGCAACTTGAAGGTTCGTATGTAGGAGACTTACTGTACTGCATTTTCCAGATTCTTCTTTGACCAATCTGAGTTCTCTTTTGAATTCCCTTTCCTTAGCCCTTCTGTTCTAAGCACATGTTTCTGTCTGTAGACATTCTCATCAACTTCCATGAGTTCACTGTGTAATGTACCAAACTATATTAATGTGCAAGTTGCCAGGTATACAAAGATAGACTAAATATAGTTCTGCCTTCTAGAAGCTCTGTTAACATCTTTCCTAAACGTCATACATATATTTCCAACATGATTTTAGAAATATTCACTTTCAAGCTCTGTGAACATCTCAAGCTTACTATATACAAACTTGAATTTTTTTGACCCTAAAACATACTCTTCTTCCTTGGTAAATGTCACAGTATCCACCATAACAACTATATAGTTAACTTTCTCTCCTGTTTCTTCCTTAAACCTCAAATAGAATCAGAGAGAAAATTCAATTTCAACCAGTT
Source organism: Balaenoptera physalus (assembly GCF_965194825.1). NCBI lineage: Eukaryota > Metazoa > Chordata > Mammalia > Artiodactyla > Balaenopteridae > Balaenoptera > Balaenoptera physalus. Next base: position 55,831,856 of record NC_138883.1, on the reverse strand, counting down.
TCAAATCCTGGTTTCTCCACTTATAACTTGTGTGGTCTTTAACAGGACAAATAAAATCCTTGTATCTCAATTCCCTTATTGATACAATGAAAATGTACTCTAAATAATAGAATTCTGTAAGAATTACTTAAACATGTGAAGAGCATAACACATAGCATGTACTGAATGCATTTTTGTTTTCTCTTCCCCCAAATATTTCTCCTTTTCTCATGTCACTGACATAGACTATATTTTTATTCAGTGCCATCTGGATATTCTGGGACAGATTTACATGCCTCTATTCTCTGTCAATATTTATCTAAACACCACAATGTTATCTAATTAATTATTCTGCTGAAAGCTTTCCAGAATTTTCAATTGCCCACAAGAAAAATGTTAATTCCCATGACATACCAAATAAGAATCTTTATCACATCTTATATACTTCTGTATATGACCAGTAGAGTACAATTTTAGGCTTACAGCAGATATTTGCCAAATGTTTTCAGGTTTTGCTTACCTCCCTTTTTAAAAACTTGTGTATAAAGTCCATGATTAATGCTTTGTAGATATTACTGAGATTTGAAAGGGGGCTATTATATGCAAGCTAACGTTGATTTAAGAATTCCTAGAGGGATGGAGTCAAGATGGCTAGGAGGACGTGGAATTCACATCTCCTCACAACTAGGACACTTACCAGGCACTGGTGGGGGACAACAGACAACTAAGGGGATGGGGGGACCCCCAGGGACCAGTTGTTTCAATTATAGTTTTATTTTTCCTAATATAGTTTTTATATTTCAAATTTTATTTTGTTTCTTATTCTTTGATATTGTACTGCTGCTTTTTTCTTCCTTCCTTTTTTTTTTTTTTTTTTTTTTTACCATGCCACAAAGCTTGCAAGATCTTGTTTTCCAGGCCAGAGGGCGTGCCCAAGCACCTGTGCTGGGAGCTCTGAGTTCAAAAAGCTGGACTAACAGAGAAACTCAGACTCCAGTAAATATTAATCGGAGTGAGGCCTCCTGGAAGTCCTCATCTCAGCACCAAGACCCGGCTCTATCCAAATGCATACAAACTCCAGTGCTGGACATCTCAGGCCAAACAAACATTAAGACAGGAATACAGCACCACACATTGAAAAGAGAGAAAAAAAAAAAGAAGAAACGAAAAAAAAATATGTCACAGACAAAGAAGCAAGGTAAAAACCTACAAGACCAAATAAATGAAGATGAAATAGGCAACCTACCTGAAAAAGAATTCAGAGTAAGAATACTAAAGATGATCCCAAATCTCGGAAACAGAATGGAGAAAATACAAGAAACGTTTACCAAGGACCTAGAAGAAGTAAAGAGCAAACAAATGGTGATGAACAACACAATTACTGAAATTAAAAATATTCTAGAAGGAATCAAGAGCAGAATAACTGAGGCAGAAAAACGGATAAGTCAGCTGGAAGATTAAATGGTGGAAATAAATGCCAGAGAGCAGAATAAAGAAAAAAGAATGAAAAGAATTGAGGACAGTCTCAGAGATTTCTGGGACAACATTAAACACACCAACATTTGAATTATAGGGGTCCCAGAAGAAGAAGAGAAAAAGAAAGGGTCTGAGAAAATATTTGAAGTGATTATAGTCAAAAACTGCCCTAACATGGGAAAGGAAATAGTCAATCAAGTCCAGGAAGCACAGAAAGTACCATACAGGATAAACCCAAAGAAAAACATGGCGAGACACATAATAATGAAACTATCAAAAAATAGTTACAAAGAAAAAATATTAAAAGCAGCAAGGGGAAAGCAACAAGTAATATACAAGGGAATACCCATAAGGTTAACAGCTGATTTTTCAGCAGCAACTCTGCAAGCCTGAAGGGAGTGGCAGGACATATTTAAAGTGATGAAAGGGAAAAACCTACAACCAAGATTACTCTACCCAGCAAGGATATCATTCAGATTCGACAGAGGAATTAAAACCTTTTCAGACAAGAAAAAGCAAAGAGCATTCAGCACCACAAAACCAGCTTTACAACAAATGCTAAAAGAACTTCTCAAGGCAGGAAACACAAGAGAAGGAAAACACCTACAAAAACAAACCCCAAAACAACACCCCCCCAAAAAATGGTAAAAGGAACATACATATTGATAATTACCTTAAGTGTAAATGGATTAAATGCTCGAACCAAAAGACATAGACAGGTTGAATGGATACAAAAACAAGACCCATACATTTGCTGTCTAAAAGAGACCCACTTCAGACCTAGGGACACATACAGACTGAAAGTGAGGGGATGGAAAAAGATATTCCATGCAAATGGGAATCAAAAGAAAGCTGGAATAGCAATCCTCATATCAGACAAAATAGACTTTAAAATAAAGACTATTATAAGAGACAAAGAAGAACACTACATAATGATCAAGGGATAAGTCCAAGAAGAAGATAAAACAATTGTAAATATTTATGCACCCAAAATAGGAGCACCTCGATACATAAAGCAAATGCTAAGAGCCATAAAAGGGGAAATCCATAGTAACAAAATAATAGTAGGGGACCTTAACAACCCACTTTCACCAATGGACAGATCATCCAAAATGAAAATATATAAGGAAACACAAGCTTTAAATGACACATTAAACAAGATGGACTTAATTGATATTTATAGGACATTCCATCCAAAAACAACAGAATACACTTTTTTCTCAACTGCTCATGGAACATTCTCCAGGATACACCATATTTTGGGTCACAAATCAAACCGTGGTAAATTTAAGAAAATTGAAATTGTATCAAGTATCTTTTCTGACAACAATGCTTTGAGGCTAGATATCAATTACAGGAAAAGAGCTGTAAAAAGTACAAACACATGGAGGCTAAACAATACGCTGCAAAATAACCAAGAGATCACTGAAGAAATCAAAGAGGAAATCAAAAAATACCTAGAAACAAATGACAATGAAAACACAACAACCTTAAACCTATGGGATACACCAAAAGCAGTTCTAAGAGGGAAGTTTATAGCAATACAATCCTACCTTAAGAAACAGGAAACATCTCAACTAAACCACCTAACCTTACACCTAAAGTAATTAGAGAAAAAAGAACACAACCCCAAAGTTAGCAGAAGGAAAGAAATCATAAAGATCAGTTCAGAAATAAATGAAAAAGAAATGAAGGAAACAATAGCAAAGATCAATAAAACTAAAAGCTGGTTCTTTGAGAAGAAAAAAAAAATTGATAAACCATTAGCCAGACTCCTCAAGAAAAAAAGGGAGAAGACTCAAATCAACAGAATTAGAAATGAAAAAGGAGACAACTGACACTGCAGAAATACAAAGGATCATGAGAGATTACTACAAGCAACTATATGCCAATAAAACGGACAACCTGGAAGAAACGGACAAATTCTTAGAAAAGTACAACATTCCGAGACTGAACCAGGAAGAAATGGAAAATATAAACAGACGAATCACAAGCACTAAAATTGAAACTGTGATTACAAATTTTCCAACAAACAAAAGCCCAGGACCAGATGGCTTCAGGGGCGAATTCTATCAAACATTTAGAGAAAAGCTAACACCTATCTTTCTCAAACTCTTCAAAAATATAGCAGAGGGCAGAACACTCCTAAACTCATTCTATGAGGCCACCATCAGCCTGATACAAAAACAAGAGAAAGATGTCACACACAAAAAAAGTACAGGCCAATATCTCTGATGAACATAGAAGCAAAAATCCTCAACAAAATACTAGCACACAGAATCCAACAGCACATTAAAAGGATCTTACACCATGATCAAGTGGTGTTTATCCGAGGAATACAAGGATTCTTCAATATACACAAATTAATCAATGTGATACACCATATTAAAAAAATGAAGGATAAAAAACATATGATAATCTCAATAGATGAAGAAAAAGCTTTGGACAAAATTCAACACCAAATTATGATAAAAACTCTCCAGAAAGTAGGCATAAAGGGAACTTACCTCAACATAATAAAGGCCATATATGACAAACCTGCAGCCAACATCGTTCTCAATGTTGAAAAACTGAAACCATTTCCTCTAAGATCAGGAACAAGACAAGGTTGCACACTCTCACCACTATTATTCAACATAGTTTTGGAAGGTTTAGCCAATCAGAGAAGAAAAAGAAATAAAAGGAATCCAAATTGGAAAAGACAAAGTAAAACTGTCACTGTTTGCAGATGACATGATACTATACATAGAGAATCCTAAAGATGCTACCAGAAAACTACTAGAGCTAATCAATGAATTTGGTAAAGTAGCAGGATACAAAATTAATGCACAGAAATCTTTTGCATTCCTATACACTAATGATGAGAAATTGGAAAGAGAAATTAAGGAAACACTCCCATTTACCATTGCAACAAAAAGAATAAAATACTTAGGAATAAACCTGCCTAAGGAGACAAAATACCTGTATGCTGAAAACTATAAGAAACTGATGAAAGAAATTAAAGATGATACAAACAGATGGAGAGATATACCATGTTCTTAGATTGGAAAAATCAACTTTATGAAAATGATTATACTACCCAAAGCAATCTACAGATTCAATGCAATCCCTATCAAACTACCAATGGCATTTTTCACAGAAGTAGAACAAAAAATTTCACAATATGTATGGAAAAACAATGAATAGCCAAGGAAATCTTGAGAAAAGAAAAACGGAGCTGGAGGAATCAGGCTCCCTGACTTCAGACTATACTACAAGCTACAGTGATCAAAACAGTATGGTACTGGCCCAAAAACAGAAATACAGATCAATGGAAAAGAATAGAAAGCCCAGAGTTAACCCCACACACATATGGTCACCTTATCTTTGATAAAGGAGGCAAGCATATACAATCAAGGAAAGACTGCCTCTACAATAAATGGTGTTGGGAAAACTGGATAGCTACATGTAAAAGAATGAAATTAGAACACTTTCTAACATCATACACAAAAGTAAATTCAAAATGGATTAAAGACCTAAATGTAAGAACAGACACTGTAAAACTCTTAGAGGAAAACATGGCAGAACACTCTATGACATAATTCACAGCAAGATCCTTTTTGACCCACCTCCTAGAGAAATGGAAATAAAAACTAAAATAAACAAATGGGACCTAACGAAACTTAAAAACTTTTGCACAGCAAAGGAAAACATAAACAAGACGAAAAGAGAACCCTCAGAATGGGAGAACATATTTGCAAATGAAGCAACTGACAAAGGATTAATCTCCATTATATACAGCAGCTCAATATCAAAAAACAAAGAACCCAATCCAAATATGGGCAGAAGACCTAAATAGACATTTCTCCAAAGAAGATATACAGATTGCCAACAAACACATGAAAAGATGTTCAACATCACTAATCATTAGAGAAATGCAAATCAATACTACAATGAGATATCACCTCACACCAGTCAGAATGGGCATCATCACAAAATCTACAAACAGTAAATGCTGGAGAGTGTGTGGAGAAAAGGGAACTCTCTTGCACTGTTGGTGAGAATGTAAATTGATACAGCCACTATGGAGAACAGTATGGAGGTTCCTTAAGAAACTAAAAATAGAACTACCCATATGACCCAGCAATCCCACTACTGGGCATATGCCCTGAGAAAACCATAATTCAAAAAGAGTCATGTACCACAGTGTTCACTGTAGCACTATTTACAATAGCCAGGACATGGATGCAACCTAAGTGTCCATCGACAGATGAATGGATAACGAATATGTGTCACATATATACAATGGAATATTACTCAGCCATAAAAAGAAACGAAATTGAGTCATTTGTAGTGAGGTGGATGGACCTAGAGTCCGTCACACAGAGTGAGGTAAGTCAGAAAGAGTAAACCAATACCATATGCTAACACATATATATGGAATTTTAAAAAAATGGTTCTGATGAACCTAGGAGTAGGACAGGAATAAAGACACAGATGTAGAGAATGAAGAGGACACAGGGAGGGGGAAGGGTAAGCTAGAATGAAGTGACAGAGTAACACTGACCCTACCAATGTAAAATAGATAGCCAGTGGGAAGCAATTGCATAGCACAGGGAGATCAGCTTGGTGCTTTGCGACCACCTAGAGGGTTGGGATAAAGAGGGTGGGAGGGAGACACAAGAGGGAGAGGATATGGGGATATACGCATGCACATAGCTGATTCACTTTGTTATACAGCAGAAATTAACACAACACTGTAAAGCAAGTATACTCCAATAAAGATGCTAAAGGAAAAAAAAAGAATTCCTAGAGATTGTCACTATGAGTGAAGTAAATCAGACAAAGACAAATATCATATGATATCACTTATTTGTGGAATCTAAAGAAAATGGTACAAATGAACTTATTTACAAAACAGAAATAGTCACAAATGTAGAAAACAAATGTATGGTCACCAGAGGGGAAAGTGGGTGAGGGATAAATTGGTAGATTGGGAGAGACATATACACACTACTATATATAAAATAGATAACTAATAAGGACCTACTGTAAAGCACGGGGAACTCTACTCAATAATCTGTAATGGCCTATATGGGAAAAGTATCTAAAATGAATCGATGTATGTATATGTATAATTGATTCACTTTGCCATACACCTGAAACTAACACAACATTGTAAATCAACTATGCTCCAAAAAAATTTTTTTAAAATAATTATATGGATAAGGGAAGAGGGACTGAGTTAAAGCACATCTTCCATTGGATGTATAGAATCTAATGTCCCCTTACCAAGTCTGTTTTGTCTTCTACTTTGTTGGCATCTTTCTGTAGAGTTTTTATTGTCTGGGAGATGAGAAAGGCCTGTAGAAAATCCGTGTAATCTACCTGCTCTCTGCTGGAGCTAACAGTTTTGTCATCCTTCTCTCCATTCTAATACTCTTCCCTGGATTGGAGGTTAAGTCTGGATAATGATAAATAATAATGATAATAATAATAATTAGTAATAATAATAATGTGATGTAAGCAGACTTCCCCATTGAGCTTCACCTCTTGTGTAGTCCTGTGGTAGGTATGACCTCAATCACTGTAAGAAAGTATGGGTTCCTGCTGTTGTTCTCATGTGACTATAGATCCCAACACCTTGATCATTGGATATAAGTCAGTACAACCACAATTTTTGGAAAAATCTCTATCTTGCTTGTGAACTAAGGAAGTATGTACCACCTTTCAGTGTCGTCTTGCTATTGCTTCTAGATTTAACAAAATATGGCAATTTTTCTTTCTAGTTTGTAGTGTAATGTTAGCGGGGCTCTGTTTCTGATTTTCACATGTCTTTAAACACTGATTAAATCAATTTACTTGTTAACATCCATAATTTGGAAATACAAGTTGTTTCATAGATGGATAAAAGAGATTTGATAGATTATGAAAACACCTGGTAGTCAAATTAACACCATCTCCAGTTCTACAGAAGAAGTTTTCTTCAATGGTCTAGTTTTATACATGGACCCTAGGAGGTAAATTTTAATTTCCAACATTTTGTATAATATATCTTTTATAACTTCAATTTTGTTTTGCATAAGCATAGAACATTGTTTATTTTTGAGGTGGAAAATATATGTAAGTTATAATTTTTCATAATTATATTCATATAAAACAAAACAAAAGAGTATAAATGTCTGGTTTCTTATTAAAGTAACATATGTATTTATAATATATTTTTAGCTCTAATTCCATTGCTCATTAAACATTGTATTCTCCAGGCAGATCAAAGTAGTGGTAAAGATTCAAACACATCCTGAACTTCTACCATGTGTCTGCTACTGCCACTATTGCCTTCACCTAGAACACTCATCTTTACATCCATCCAACTGAAACTTACTTGAGTTTTACTGTTTTCTGTTTCCTCATATATTCTGTAACCCTGGTTTAGCACTGTCATATTTGAGGTAAATTACTGTTGATTTTATGTGTTACTTCTATTACCAAATTGAAGACTTCTCGAGGGTAATAATCATATCTTGTTCTTTTTGAAATACTTAAGTATGATTGTGGATTTTTCTGTCTTCCTATATTTCTGTCAGTTGTATCTTCCTATATTCTGAAGTTCTTCATTTAGGTTCATAGATTAAGAAAGTTATAATTTTTTTAATAAAATTCACTCATCTGTCTTACAAAATATCTTTCATCTCTAGTCTCTTTGCCTTCAAGTCTAGTTAATTTGACATTAATATAGGCAAACCAATTTTTTAATATTTATTGTTTGCATAAAATATAGCTTTCTACTATTTTACTTTCAACTGGTTTGGTTTCTTAATTTAGAGAGTATTTCTTCTGAACAACATCTTATTTTTTAATCCAATCTGACAATCCCTGTCTTTAAATGGAAATGTTTAGTCCATTTACATATAATGTAAGTGTTTATACACCTACATTTAAATCTACTATGTTTGCATGTGTCTATTTTTCCATCTGCTCTTTTCTTCCATGTTTCTTATATCCTGCTTTATTTATTTATTTATTTATTTATTTATTTATTTATTTATGACTGTGTTGGGTCTTCGTTTCTGTGTGAGGGCTTTCCCTAGTTGCGGCAAGCGGGGACCACTCTTCATCGCGGTGCGCGGGCCTCTCACCATCGTGGCCTCTCTTGCTGCGGAGCACAGGCTCCAGACGTGCAGGCTCAGTAATTGTGGCTCACGGGCCCAGTTGCTCCGTGGCATGTGGGATCTTCCCAGACCAGGGCTCGAACCTGTGTCCCCTGCATTGGCAGGCAGATTCTCAACCACTGCGCCACCAGGGAAGCCCCTGCCTTCTTTTTTGTTTAATCAATTATATTTAGTATTTTAGCTTATATCTTCTTTGAAGTTTTAAATATTTATTTATTTTGTTGCACCAGGTCTTGGTTGCAGCAGGTGGGCTCCTTAGTTGTGGCTCCAGGGCTCCTTAGTTGAGGCATGTGGGCTCTTTGGTTGTGACATGCGAACTCTTAGTTGCAGCATGCGTGTGGAATCTAGTTCCCTGACCAGGGATTGAACCCGGGCCCCCTGAATTGGGAGCGTGGATTCCTATCCAGTGCGCCACCAGGGAAATCCCCCTTCTATGAACTTTTAGTTAAAGGTATTTTAATTATTTTAGAGATTGCTGTAAAAATTCCAGTATGCATGCTAACTTTGCAGTCTATTTTCAAATAATATTAGGCTAACTTTATGAACTTAAAGGTAAAAACTTGTAATACTTGAGTTCCATTTACTCTTCTCATGAACTTTGACCTCTTATTTATCATTAAGTTTTTCTACATATGTAGTAATCCCATGATATAAAATTATTTTCTTAAGTAACTAGTGATTATATACATATATTATATATATATTCACATACACTTATATAGTTACGAGTTTGTTCATAAGTTAACTTGTAAAAGGTATTTCATAATTACCCAGATACTGACTTCTTATTTTTTTTTTCCTGCAGCCAAATTTCTGTATGTAATCATTTCTTTCAGTTTGAAGAATTTTCGGTATTCCTTATAGTGCAGGTCTGCTGAAGATAAAGTCTCTCAGAAAATATTTTTTGCTTTCATATCTACACAATGTTTTCAATGATGCAGTATTGTAAGTAGATGGGTTTATTTTTCCCCCATTTTTACACTTTAAAGCTGTCTTTTCTTTTCTGGCCTTCATTATTTCTGATGAGAAGCAGCTGTTATTTTTATTGTTGTTTCTCTCTGTTTAGTGCATTTTGTTTTAGACTCTGGGTGCTTTTAAGATTTTTCTCTGTATCTTTGGTTTTCAGCAGTTAGAATGATAGACCTAATCTGGTTTTATTTGCATTTTTTGTATTTGAGATACTTTCGTCTTTTTGGATCTCTGTGATATTTTTCATGTACTTTTGAAAATTTTTGTCCACTATCTTTGCAAATAATTTTCTGCCCTATTTTCTCTCTCCTCTTTATCTTGTACTCCAATAATCATATAAACACACATTTAATATTGTTCCATATATTTCCAGACAGCCTGTCATAATTTTGTTCACTTTTTATTATCTTTATGTTTCAGTTTGGACTATCTTCAGTTTTAATGATCTTTCCTCTGCTGACTCCAGAAGAGGATCAAGTGACTACTTTAAGATCTGAAGTGAGTTCTTCTTAAAAATAGTATATTTATATATTTATTATAAGCATTTCTATTTGGGCTATTTTTTTAAAATAGTTTCCAGGTTTCTGCCAAATTTTTTCACCTGTTTATTCATATTGTACACTGTGATAGTTAATTTTATGTGTCAATTTGAATAGGCTAAGGGATGCCCTACTAGCTAGTAAAACATTACTTCTGGCTGTGTCTGTGAGAGTGTTTCTAGAAAAAAATAATATTTGAATAAGTAGACTGATTAAAGAAGATCTGCCTTCACCAGTGTGAGTGGGCATCACTAATCCATTGAGGGCCTGAATAGAACAAAAAAGCAAAGGAAGGGTGAATTCATTCATCATCTTCTCTCTCTCTCTCTTCCACTCTCTCTCTCCCCCCAGCCTTAATCTGGGACATCTATTTCCTAGTGTCTTTGGATATATGAGCTCCTTATTCTCTGACCTGACTCTGGGACTTAACTAGCAGCTCCCTGGTTCTCAGGCCTTTGTCCTTAGACTGCGAGTTACACCATCCACTCCTCTGATTTTCAGGCCTTCAAATTCAGACTAAATTATACAACCAGCTTTCCTGGTTCTCAAGCTTGTAGATGGCAGATTTAGGGGCTTCTCAGTCTCCATAAACATGTGAGCAAATTTCTATAATAAATCTCCTTTTATATATACATATGTGTATGTATATGTGTGTGTGTGTGTATGTATCATATTGGTTCTTTTTCTCTGGAGAACCCTGACTAATGCATACACCTTTCATGTATGATTTTGTATAGTTATTATACTTATTCTAAATTCCCTGTCTGAAAAATACAATACCAGGGCCATCTGTGGATTTGTTTCTAGAGTATGTTTACTTTTCTCATCTTGGGTCTCATTTTCCCACTTCTTAACGGAAATTAAAAAATCTTATAGTATGCTAGGCATTGTGTAAATAACATTAGAGATTAGAATAAATGATAAAGAAAAGTATGTCCTTTCCTTTGAAAGACTGATAGTGTTACTGTGTCATTCTACTCTGTATTTTCAGCAGTTAAATGTGAGTAATAACTTTTTTTGTGATACATAAGATTTTCAATTCACCTGAATGCTATTTGGAAGGCAGCTATGCTCACTACTATACCACCAACAAACACATAATACTACTTGATACAGAAGCAAAATAATTTACTAAAGCCACAAATTAAATTTTATATGTATGTATCTTATAAATATACATATGCAAATATATAATACACACATATTTGCATGTATGTAAATGTATATAATATACATTAAAAAATCAGAAACTAAAACTCTACAGGAGGTATATTTTTGTATTAAGAATATCTCACACAAAAATAATCAAATGTATGACCCATTTTCCAATATGCATTTCAAAATAACATATTTATTATGTGTCATATTATACACATGCTAGATACTAATTATCATTTAAACATCACAAGAGAAAATTAAGAAGTAGGAATATTGTTCTGTCCACCACAGAAATAAAGAATATGAGCTTTAGAAGAATTCAGCAATCAGGTCTCGGTCACAAAGCCAATGAGTTTGTACGGCAAGGCTATATTTGCCCAGATCATTTCTTAACCACTACCCTAGGACTATACAAAATGCCTTAGGAATAAATGGATACTATTTATTGAATAGTACTAAATATTTATACTAAATATCATGAATTGGGCACAACTGATCCTCTCACATCCTTACAAATTCTAGACCTCTCAGAGATAGCAATATAGTATGTATTTCTTTGCTAAAAAAAAATTGCTTTTGGATTAACTTATATATATACTACATGCAAGATATTTTGGAAGAATGCACATATATTTTTGTGGTTTATAGTACCATTGACTAAACTTGTAGTATTCCTAAAAATATTTAATAAATTATTCCTACACACATAAACTTATTACATATATGTATACTATATATGTGTAATTCATATTTTGTTATGGTAGATCTGAGTCTGGGAATGTAAATTGGAATCGATTTTTATTGTTACATATTCAAATATAGAATTTATGATACCATATTTTTAAAAATTAGTAATGAGTTTAAGGATTGCAAATAAAATGTAAAATTTGGGATGGAAACATTCATATATCTATTCCAATATTTTGACTGCAAGAATAAGAAAACTCTAACTCCCCTGGGCTCAAATAATAAAGAACAATTTATGCTTATATAACCAGATTCAAGGCAAAGTATAATCCAGAATTGGTTAATTTAACAGCACAATCATAATATCGTGGTTCCAAATTATTACCATCTTTCCACCTTGCCACCTTCAGTGGTTGAATTTGTCCTTAGGCTGCCTGCTATTATTACCACGAGATCACAGATCACAGGTGCAGTTACAAGCATAGGATACAGATATGACAACGTCCATCAGAGAAAGAGGGATTCTGTCTTTATTACTGAACTTTATAAGATTTAAGAAACAGATTCAAGCAGCTCTCAATTTAAAAAATAAATGCTTTTATTTATCTCATTAGCCAGGATTGCATCAAAAGCCCAAACTAAACCAATGCCTGGCAACAAGAATGAGCCACAAAAATGGGCTTCTTAGATTACCCATGATTTACCCTTAAAACTTGGAATTAGCTCTGAGTAAAAGAAGGGGGAGAGGGAAGACCTCAAACTTATTTGAGACTGCAATTATAAAGGGAGATAATGGCTGTTGTCAAACATAATATCTGCTACTCAGTATTTTGTTCATGAAAAATAGTTGTGTATTAGCCCTTCAACTGCAATGAAACTGAAAATATTTCACGATATGTCATTTTACTACATTCATAAAAACAAAAAAAAAAGATGACTTTTTTCCAAGAGTGGCTAGAAATTCCATAAAATAGTTGGGGGATGTCTGTAAAATTATGTGATTTTAAAGTACAGCTGATAAATACTATCCCAGCCACTGGTTATAGTCACACTTATGAATTTTCACTGTATAAAGAGTGAGTTTTCAGTTAGAGTATTAACTTAATTCTGGAGTTACATACCAAGTAATATTGTAAATGTTACATGGCTTATGGGCTTATAGAAATTGTCCAGCATAAACTGTTTAGGTGAAAATTGTCTATACTGACTTCTATATTTTTCCTTATAATTAGGGACATAATTTATTATTTAGAGAAGGTTTCCTTTTATCATATTTTTGTTTTTTTTTTTACTAAATAGTATTTGGGAATAAAATATTTAGAAATCAAAACAAATACTGAGGAAACGATAATACAGCAAAAGGTGAAATAAGGATATAAGGTTGGGAGCAATCTCATTGGCTCGCACAGAATTTTATCTATATTTAATCTGATCTATGTTTATAAAAATCATTCAATATTTTTCTTATTATAAACCTCCTCATAGCTCAACAATCATTTAATGAATACCCTGGTATACTGTATGACTTGATAAGAGTTACTGAATAATCTGTACTTTAGTATTTTTTAATCTATAAAATGCAAATCAAAACCACAATAAAATATCACCTCACACCTGTCAGAATGGCTATCCTCAAAAAGTCTACAAACGGCAAATATTGGCGAGGATGTGGGAAAAAGGGAACACTTGTGCAATATTAGTGGGAATGTAAATTAGTGCAGCCACTATAAAAAACAGTGTGGAGACTCCTCAAAAACTAAAAATAGAACTACCATATAACCCAGCAATTCCACTCCTGGGTACATATCTGGAAAAAACCAAAAACACTAATTTGAAAAGGTACAGGGCACCCCATGCAGCACTATTTACAACAGCCAAATATAGAAGCAACCCAGTGTCCATCAACAGATGAATGGGTAAAGAAGATGTGGTATGCATATATAATGGAATATTACTCAGCCATAAAAAGAATGAAATTATGCCATTTGCAGCAATGTGGATGGATCTAGAGGATATTATGCTTAGTGAAATAAAGTCAGAGAAAAACAAATACTATATGATATCACTTATATGTAGAATATTTTTAAAAAATACAAATGAGTATATATACAAAACAGAAACAGACTCACAGCTACAGAAGACAAACTAGTGGTTAACAGTGAGGAGAGGAAATGGGGAGGGACAAGTTAGGGATATGGGATTAAGAGATAAAAATCTACTACATATAAAATAGATAAGCAACAAGGACATATTGTATAACACTGAGAATTATGGCCATTATCTTGTAATAACTTTTAATGGAGTATAATCTCTAAAAATACTGAATCGCTATGCTGTATACCTGAAACTAATATTGTAAATTAACTATACTTCAATTTAAAAAAATATCTATATTTTAGAGTATCAGCTAGCATTATATCATAATCATCATCATCATTGCTATCCTCATCTGGTGGCATAAAAACATACTTCATATATTTTAGAGGGAAAGATGTATTTGCTTTGGGGAGTGGGGCTGCTATTTCATAAAAAAATAGTTTTGTGACTATATTTAAATATAATTTAAGTCCATCTATCATTTTTGAGATAACACTGAACAAAGAGGGGCAGGTTCTGTTTCCAATAATGCAAGGCATATTATAGGGTTTTTTTATTATAAATATTTTCTTATAACAGTTTTTCTTTCCAAAACATGTTTTTAGTTTAGACTGACAGACTGACCCCAAAAGCTTTGTATGTGTGTGTTTATCTTTCTTTGTTGGTTTGTTTTGGTTTGTAGAGCATATGCATTTTGGGAGTTGTGAGTGTATGTGTATCTGTGTTTAATGCTGGTCACATTAGAAAGAAATTTTAAAGAGACATATTAGGAAGAGGCTTTTCCAGGGCAAAGCACTAGCTTGATTTTTCTTTACTACTGGCTCAAGAAAAAAAAATATGAAAGAGACTTCACTGGTTTAGTACTGCACTACTTGAACTATTATTACCTATATCTGAACAAATCACACATTAGAAACATATCAGTGTCTAATGTTACTATGTTCTGAGTCTGGAGGTCTGTCCATTGCATCTGAGTGAGAAAAGGAGATATCTAAGGAAGCTGCATGTCAGGCATACTGGGAGCAAAAATAGAACTGAGGAAGGAACTTTGGTAAATTCGATTGTGACAAAATGAGGAATTTTTCAGCAAAATTAAAAATGAGATTAACCAGCAGAAGGGGAGAGGAGGAGGCTATGGGAGATTTGAGGGAGGATAGAATATACAAGATTTTGCAAAGTTATTGGCATGTGGAAGAGAATGGTGATAAGGCAGGAAATATACATACAAATATAAACATGGACATCTATATCATGCTTATAATTTTAAAGCACTTTCTAAGATATAAAAAGGTCTTTGATTTTTTTATTGAAATAGATGTAGTATTAAATGTGCATTTCCTAAATTTTCTTTTAAAGAAAATGGCTTTTCAAAACGAAATACTTCATGCAAAAATTAGGCATAATTACACGAGTCATAATTTACTTCATTATTACACAATGTAATGCTTGAAGTGGGGGTAGAGGGAGTTAAGAGTATTTCCAGAATTAGAATTCTTGGTGGAACATTCTAAAGCAAAAGGTGTTAAAGTAGCAGATTTACCTGAATAAGCAGAAGAATTTAGTATATAATCCAGGAATTACTGGTTTTTGTCCAACCAACTTTACTTTTCATCCAGTGGCTTTCACTAAAGGAAGGCATTGAGAGTTATGGTCCCACTGAAGTTTATTTGAAACAACCACACATCCTCCTTTATATTCCATGTAAAGTGAGTGCTTGGATGTAGAGTCCTGAGAGTTGCTGGATGCATATGAAAGGGCTCAATGTATCTTGTGAACTATGACAGCCTGCCTGCGGGTGCAAAACCTGTGACAAACAGTGCAAAGAGCAGGTATCTATTTTCAACCACTAGTTTTCCATTGTTGCAGAGCTGAATGTGAGTGTAATCCTCCAAATGTGTAAAACAGCACTTGCCTGCTTAAGAAATCTGAATAATAATAATAACAAAAGGTATAATTTAATTAAAGAGCAGGGTATTGAGTAAGGAGGTTTATCAAGAAATTAATGGTGAAGGAAATTTTAGGAAAGTATTGGATTGTCAGAAACACCTAGAATTACACCTGGCTCCTAATTAGCAGAAATAATCTGCAAACCATTTTATTCAGTGGTGTGCCCTTTGCTGTGAATATATTTCATCCTTACTTAGAAAGACAGTTTTAGGATTTTGCCAGTATTCTACCTCTATTCAGTCTTATATGCACTGCCCAACATTATTCACTTGGTATACATGGACAAGTTAAAGTAATTATTTAGAAGTATAATTCATTTTGTATCCCCAGTTTACAACTGAGTGTAGTAATGCCTTCCCAGCCGGAAGGCAAGTGTCCAGGAAAATCAATTTATTGAGTTCCCCCTACAGGGCTAAGATTTTTTATTATGTGACAGGTCAATTTATTGCTGTCTTGTAACACTGATAAATTGTGATTACCAATGATCATGACAGTTGGCATTCTCAAAGTTTCTTGGTGAATGTAGTAATAAAATGACAAACTTTGTTGTTACTCACACATGTACTTTAGAATTCTCACCCTACTACTCAACCATGAAGTCCTGGTAACTGGTCTAGGAAGACTATTTGAGTTCAATACTAAGAATCACGCCTCCTCTTAAGCTAGCCTGTTTTCTTGAACTTAAACTACTCTACCAACAGTCTACTTTTTCTTGGTTTAATATATACAGAGACACTCCTTAGAACAGACTCTAATTGAAGGCTTCCTATCAATTCTCTAGAAATGCTCGAATTTTGGGTGAACAGAGTAAGGATATGAACACAGGTCATCACAAGCCATTTAGCTTACTTGAATTAATAGCCACAATGTTATGCTTATGGAAACTCTTTAGAACTATGTATTCAGAAGGCATGAAAAAAATTAATGGAATATGCTTCTCAGAGGCATGAATAAGATAAATTGGACAACTCTATTTTTAAAGGGCAACATTCAAGAACAAAAACTACATTTGAAGCTAATAAAAGGTTACATCATATGGGAATTATTGAAAACTACTTTTTGATAGGAGGCAATCGACTAGAAATGGATACCCTAGGAAACAATGGAAGCTATGAAGCATGAAAACAAAAAAAATCAATTTGAAAGGAGAAAGCGTTATAGGCTCATACCTTTGCTACTTGCTATCACAGAGAGCTTTTTTCAGTTTTTCCATTTAAATTATATGATTGTTATAAATATTGCTTTTTTTTAAAAAAAATGTACTATCACAAAACTTTTTATCTCCTAAATTCAGTAATTTTTCTGAGATCTTTGGAAAGTAGCAATACATCTCTATGAAAGTCTTAACCTGTGGTTCTGCTTTATTTGTTTTCTCCATTCCCCCCAAACCTGATTTACACCTTGTTAATATTTTCTTCAAAATATTCAACACAATCCAGCTGACCCAGATTCCAGTTCCTGCCCTCAAATGTGAATGGCAGATAGTTACTACAGTTGTCATCTCTTCATTCTCTCACTTAGAAAAGTGTTTTATTTAATTCAAAATCATCACCTACTTTAACTAGTTTACCTGAATCCAGCATCCTGTTTATTCAAATTCCCATCCTTTAGCTATTTACTGTATGTGGTAGTTCTCTACAGTCTAGCTATTTTATTTCATTGCATTCTTGGATATATTTTAGTCATATCTTTTGAAGAAAATGAGATCATTAGAATATATTTCATCAGAAGTATCATTTATAGGTAAGCAAATTGAGTACTGAAATACTTCAAACCAATATGCAGCAATCCTGTATATGAGGGGAATATAAAATGTTCCTATAATTTAACATGTTAGATTTTTTTTAAAGATTTTTTTTGATGTGGACCATTTTTTTTAAAAAAGTCTTTATTGAATTTGTTACAATACTGCTTCCGTTTTATGTTTCGGGTTTTTGGCCACGAGATATGTGGGATCTCAGCTCCCCAACCAGGGATCAATCGCACACCCCCTGCATTGGAAGGTGAAGTCTTAACCACTGGACTGCCAGGGAAGCCCCTAACATGTTAGATTTTAATATAGTTGCTACGGTGTCTTAGACGTATTGTTATTTTCTTGATATCAGTTTAAGCCCAATTCTGAGTCCTTATTCTGCCAGATGAGTGAGTTATTCAATCTGCTACTCCAGAATTGTCCCAAAGTTCTACATAGAAGCACTATGTCAGGGAAGAATCTGTGATTGACAGCAATCCCCCTTAGCTTATGCTGAGATAACCAATGTACAGTTTGTAAAACCTTTAGTCTATTACCTCTGTTGATTTCAAACCAGTTTCTGACCTCTGTGCCCATAATCCAGCCTCTGAAGGCACATCCCAGAGTCAACCCTTTCCTCTACTCCAAGTCTTATCACCCCAAATATGTACCACAGATTTGTAGACACACTTCTCATTACTCCCTCCCCACCTCTCAATTTTCAACTTCTTTGTTGTCTTTATAAGCTTTATCCTTTCCCAATTCTGTTGCCCTCCAGAGTAGAGAAGTAAGAATACACTCCCAGAATAACCCCCTCAATAAGTTTAGACTTCTATAAAAGTCAGAAATAAAGGCTCCAGGCAACTACTGTTTTCTGCTCTGCCAAAGTAACCTAAAGTAAAGAAATGCAAGGGACCTGGGCAGATGCTTGGAAGGAGGAGTAGGAAATAGGGAGAAATACAGAAACACACATTTTTACCTCACTAAATTTCCCTAACATGTAAACAAATATCTCAAATGCTTTAAAAGTTTCTTTAAGGTCTATTTTCAGGCAGATGCCTTCAAACAACTAAGATATACAGCTATGATAATGCAAATGAGGTCGATACACTATATGCCTCATCTAAGGTCAAATGGGGAAAACGTGAGCAAATTGGTCTTGCTTCATGAAATTTATAATATAGCAGAGAAAATAAATATCAAAAATACAGGCATACCTCGGAGATACTGCAGGTTCAGTTCCTCACCGCTGCAATAAATTGAATATCGAAATAAAGTGAGTCACACAAATTTTTTGGTATTGCAGAGCATGTAAAAGTTATGTTTCATTATACTGTAATCTATTAAGTGTGCAATAGCATATGTCAAAAATGTATATATCTTAATTTAAAAATCCTTTTTACTAAGAAATACTAATCATCATCTGAGCCTTCAGCAAGTCATAGTAGTAACATCAAAGATCACAGATCACAGATCACCATAGTAAATACAATAGTGAAAAAGTTTAAAATATTGTGAGAATTACCAAAATGTGACACAGAGACACAAAGTGAGCAAATGCTGTTAAAAAACATGGTGCTGATAGACTTGGTCGACATTGGTTGCCACAAAACTTCAAGTTATAGAAGAACTCAATATCTGTGACGTACAACAAAGCAAAGTGTAATAAAAATGAGGTATGCTTGTATAGGAATACCCTTGATAAAGACAAGAACAGTGTGAGAGGGCCTGGTTTGATTGTTAAGCCATAGATTCTATCTTGGTCTGTGTATTAGTTTTATATTGCTGATTTAACAAATTACTATAAACTTAATGCCTTAATACAGCACAAATTTACTATCTTAAAGTTCTAGAGGTTAGAAGTATAACACAAGTTGCGCTGGGCTAAAACCAAGGTGTTGGCAGGGCTGTGTTCCTTTCTTGAGGCTCTTAGCAGAAAATTCATTTCTTTACCTTTTCCAGCTTGTAAAGGTATCTAACATTCCATGGCTGATGATCTACTTCTTCCATCTTCAAAGCCAGGAACGTTGCATATCTCTGACCATTTTTCCATAATCACAGCTCCTTCTGACCACAGTCAGAAAAGTTTCTTGTCTTTTAAGGTTTCATGCGATTAGATTAAACCCAACTGAATACTCCAGGATACTCTCCCCATCTCAATGTCTTTAATGTAATAACATCTTCAAAGTCCCTTTGCAATGTGAGGTAACAAAGTAACATCTCCTGGGAATTAGGATGGCGATGTCTTTTGGTGGGGCCATTATTCTGCCTACAAAAGACTAACTGAGTTTAAGGATCTTTGAAACAGAATTGTTCATGGGTATTTTTTGTACTATATTAAAAAATTCCTGCTCTCTGGTTGGAAAAGAATCATATTAAGTTTCTTCCTAAGTTTTCAGAATGGATTACTGGTGTCATTTAATTGGTTTTAAGCTTGGGCATGGGAAGATAAGCCAGGAAGGACAGAAAATTCGTTTCTGGACCCCACTAAATATTTTGATTAGAGCATAAGAGGATGAAAATTGACATAACAAGTTTCAAGTGGATAGGGCAAAGATCTTTTTCTTAATCCTTTTTTAAAAAAATGGAATCCAAGCCAGTGTGTTTCAAATAGTAATATTAAAGCCCTAAATAATTGATTTTTCTGTTGACCATATTTGGTCAAAGTGTGATCTTAGAAAGTAGCTTACTGTGGAGTGGTTAATGCTAGAGTTAAATCCTAAGTAATTCAGGGAACAATTAGCAGTAACAGCCCTAACTCCACGAGTAAATATTCTAACTGACATGAATGGTAATGCCTCTTAAGTATGGAGATGAGAGACAACAAAATGAGGGAGTAACATCTATCATTGAAATAAATTCTTGTAGATTTTCTAAGCCAAATAAATTTTTGTTTTTCAAATGTATTGCTATTCCTGCGTAAAAATATCATATGTCTGGTTAAAATACAGATAGAAATAGGATTAAATATAATATGGGTGGGGAGAAAGTGTTATCTCTAATAATGACATCACAGAAATAAAATTATTATATCACTTGAGAAGTGATAAAAATGTGCTTTAAAATTCAAATTAGGTTGAAAGAGAGACCAATTTATAGGAATGTTAGAACAGTGTTTAAATGATTTATATAGCAAAGGAAAATGCATTTTATAGAATATTATTTTAAAAATATTTTTCCCTAAAGCATATGACTAAACTGAACAACTTAACCTAAAGCAGAAATCCCTATACTGTATTAAATAATTTTGGGGAAAAATGTTGACATAAAAGGAAACAAATGATACAAGTATGAAAAATCACATTGTTTTTAACAGTGAACCAAACTAAAAAATAGTGCAATACTGTAGTAAATTGTTTCATATGTTAAAAAAGGACCTGTATGTACCCAAATAACCACTTTGACAGTAACAGTTCGATGAATTCAAGCAAATAGAAGTGAAATCCTTCAAAATTCTGTGTAACTTAACATAAATTACGCTCTAAAATATTTTAATGTTCTAGAAATGTGACCAGAAGTGTATTATATGCAATAGTTTTATAGTGTAGATATTTTAAGCAATCAAAATACAGTTATAACTGGAGTTCTGTGTTGACAGTTTTGTAACTCTAAAAATATATATCTAGCATAGAGTAGAAAAAAACTCCAAAATTGCCATATGAGATTACTGTGGGACTCTGAACAGTTCAGCTTCCAATAACAAAGAAAATACTTATGAAATGAATACAGGACCCATAACCTTGGTTTCCACTTTTAGCATCTAGACTTACTAGAGTTTTCAAAATATTGGGTTGGCCAAAAAGTTCATTCGAGTTTTTCTGCAACATCTTACACAAACATTGTGGTTTTTTTTGTTTGTTTTTTTTTGTTGTTTTTTTCAGATTTCCTTTGGCATTTGTCTGATTTTTTCAGAATGGGGTTATGGGTTTTTGGAAGGAAGACCATGCCTTTTCATTACAGTATATCACGTGTACATAGGATCAAAATGACTTAACATTGTAGATGTTGACCTTAATCTCCTCACTGGAGCAGTATTTGTCAGGTTTCCACAACTAACGTTTTTTTTTTTTTTTTTTTCTCCCTTTCCACACTGTGCTCTTTAGAATGAAGTCACAAAGTACAACCCAAACTTAATGGTGGGGAGTTATGCTACACCTCCTTGGAGGCAGAATATCTACATAAATTATTAGAAATTCTTCTACGTAGGAGATTTTTCTTTTCTCCCCCAATTATCCATTTTACAGAAATGTATTTATATTAATATGTACTCATGGATATTTATTTTATACTCTTGTTTATAATCCAATACTACTCTATTTAGTGGCTCATATTGTTCACTGGTGGTGTACAGAAAAACAATTGACTTTGTATATTATCCTTGTATCCTGCAACCTTGCAGTACTCAGTAAATAGTTCCAGGAAGTTTTTTCTTGATTCTTTGGTATTTTCTTGATAGATAATCATGTTATGTATGAATAAAAATAGCTTTATTGAATCCCTTCAAATCTATATAATCCCTTTCTTTTTCTCATCTCCCTTCCAGTGAAATTTTGAGTAAGGGTGTTAAAAGAGGATAACTTTGCCTCACAGCAAATCTTAAGGGGAAAATATCCAGTTTTTTCACTATTGAGTGTGACATTAGCTATCTTTTTTTTAATGTTGAGGAAGTTCCTCTTAATTTTTAACTTGTTCAGAGTTTTTATTATGAATGGGTATTGAATTTTGTCAAATGCTTTTTCCACATCTATTAATATGATCTTATGATTTTTTTCTTTAGTCTGTTCATGTATCAGATTATATTGTTTGATTTTTAAATTTTGAACCAGCCTCACGAAGCTGGAATAAATCCCATTTTATCATGGTGTATGATAATTTTTATACATTCTTAAATTTGACTTGCTGATATTTTATTGAGGTTTTTTGCATCTATGTTCATGAGAAACATTTGTCTGTAGTTTTCTTGTAGTATGTCTTACTTTCTTGTAATTAGGTTTAGTTTATTTTTATCTGTTTTCTTAAAGTAGATCCTGAGATTATTGATTTTAGATCTTTTTTCTTCTCTTATATGCATGTTTAATGCTATAATTTTCTCAGCAGCAATTTCACTGCATCCCACAAATTTAGGTAAGTAATATATTCATTTAGTTCAAAATATTTTTAATTTCTCTTGAGACTTTGACCTATATGTTATTTAGAAGTGTGTTGTTAAATTTCCAAATATTTGGAGATTTTGAGCACTCTTTCCCTTACTGATTTCTAGTTTAATGTCATTGTGGCCCTCAGACATAGTTTATATAATTTCTATTTTGTTAAATATGTTAAGATGTGTTTTGGTGAATGTTCCATGGGAATTTGAGAAGAAGGTATATTCTGCTGTTAATTAATTATTCTCCTGTTTATTAATTTTTAAAATTAATAAACTACTTTCTATTTTAGCAGTTTTAGGGTCACAACAATACTGAATGGAAAGTACAGAGAGTTCCCATATACCCCTTGTACCCACACATGTACATTCCCCCTCACTATTGACATTCCCATCTGTTACAATTGATGGATCTACACTGACACATCCTTATCACCCAGAGTCCATAGTTTACATTGGAGTTCACTGTTGTTATTGTACATTCTGAGGGTTTGGACAAATTTATGGGTTTGGACAAGCATGTATCCACCACTGTAGTATCATAAAAAATAGTTTCCATGCCCTAAAAATATACTATACTCTTCCTGTTCTTCTCTCCCACATCCCAAACCCTGGCAACCACTAATATTTTTACTGTCTCCATAGTGTTTCCTCTTCTAAAATGTTACAGAGTTGAAATCATACACTTGTAGCCTTTTCATATTGGTTTCTTTCACTTAGTAATATGTATTTCTTTCATGTCTTTTCATGGCTTGCTCACTTACTTCTTTTTAGTACTAAATAATATTCCATTTTCTGAACATACCATTTTATTTACCCATACACCTACTAAAGAACATCTTGTGCTTCCATATTTTGACAATTATACAGTCATACCTCATTTTATTGTGCTTACTTTATTGCACTCTGCAGATATTGAGATTTTTACAAATTGAAAATTTATAGCAACCCTACATCAAACAAGTCTGTCAGTGCCATTTTTCCAACAGCATTTTCTCACTTTGTGTCTGTGTATCACATTTTGGTAATTCTTACAATATTGCAAACTTTTTCATTGTTATTTACATGTTATGGTGGTCTGTGGTCAGTGATCTCTGATGTTACTATTGTAATTGGGATTTTTTAGGAATAAAGTATTTTTAATTAAGATATGAACTTATTTAGACATACTGGTATTATACACTTAATAGACTACAGAACAATGCAAACATAACTTCTATATGCACTGGGAAAACAAAAAATGCGTGTGACTTGCTTTCCTGCAATATTCACCTTATTTCAGTGACCTGGAACTGAACTGGTAATATCTCTGTGGTAGGCCTGTAAATAAAGCTGTTATAAACATTGGTGTATAGATTTTTGTGAGGACACAAATTTTCAGTTAATTTGGGTAAATACCAAGGAGAATGACTGCTGGATCATATGGTAAGAGTATGTTTAGTTTTGTAAAAAACTTCTAAGCTGTCTTTCAAAGTGGCTGTACTATTTTGCATTACTATCAGGAATAATACTAGCAGGAATAAATGAGAGTTCCTGATTCTCCACATCCTCACCAGAATTGGTATTGTTAGTGTTCTGGATTATAGCTATCTTAACATATGTATAGTGGTGTTTAATTATTGTCTTAATTTGCAATTCCATAAACTATGGGTAAACTTTATTTATTTATTTTTTTGCAATGCTCAATAAGTGATGTTGGCTCCCTATTACCTACTAGATTAAATCCAGGTTTAACTTAGCTTTCAAGAATTGCATAAAGGAGTGATATCACCAAGATGGCAACATACGTCATTCCTAACTTTGCTCTCCTTCATAAGAAGAACAATTAACAACTATTCTTGAAGAAAACACCACTAAGAAAATCCTAGAACACAGGGTGAGGCTGAAGCATTCCCCTGCACCACAGAGACTGAGACAGACCACATTAGAAGGGTAAGATTAGTAGCTAGATCTGACCACGTTGCCCCTCCCCCAGGCCAGTGCAGCCCCATACTGAGAAGTCTCTCCTAAGCCTACAGTTGCTCCAGTGGGAAAAAGTACTCAGGGTGGACATCCAGTTCCCCACGCATTGTGGGTCACTTCTTGGGAGTCCCCACTCCAGTCTTACCCCATGTGAATTGCAGGAGAATCTGCAGGGCTTGACTGGGAATCTGATTCTGAGAGAGAAGGGGGTAGAGCCTTGCAATAACTAACACCCAGATCTTGGTAGACCAAGCACCTACCTAAAGCACCCAAGCAGCAGTCCCAGCCAGTGGCTTTGTTTATCTGCAGAGCCAAGATGGTGGTAAGTCTGATCAGGGAACTTGGTGGGCTGTGCAAATCTGCCCGACTTGGGATATCAAATGGAGAACCTAGCCCTGCCTGACCAGAAAGCCTGGCCAGAGCACCTGGAAGCTTTAATCCAGCAATGTTCAAGCAGAGTCCAGCAGACAGAGCTGATTGACCACAGAGCAAATCCAGTAGCACCTTTTGGCCAGGGAACTTGGGAGCATGAGTCAGCTTGAGTGAAGACCACAAACAAACTTTCCTGGCCTTGGAGCTGGTTCTGCCACCCTGCCTGGGCAGGGGAGCTAATTAATAGCCTCACTCACTGATGAGTGTAGCTCTTAGCACTGCCCAACCAGAAAGCTGGACTGGACCACCTGGTAGGCTGATTAAAGCCAGCTCTCCCACTCTACTTGGGGAGAGGAGCTAATTCATAGCCTTGTCCACAGCTGAGCATAGCTCTCAGCTCCACCCAACGAAGAAGCTTGGCCTGAATACCTGGGAAGCTGCATAGTGTAGTAACACTCAAGTAGAGAACCTGGCCAGCAGCACTGCCCATCAGCAAAGCTAAGCAAGTGGCCCCATTCAGGCAGAGAACTTGGTATACAGTTCTGCTTGACTCAAGAACCCGAACAGAGGAGGAGAAGATGGTGGAAGAGTAAGACGCGGAAATCACCTTCCTCCCCACAGATACATCAGAAATACATCTACACGTGGAACTGCTCCTATAGAGCACCCACTGAACGCTGGCAGAAGACGTCAGACCTCCCAAAAGGCAAGAAACTCCCCATGTACCTGGGTCGGGCAAAAGAAAAAAGAAAAAACAGAGACAAAAGAATAGGGATGGGACCTGCACCAGTGGGAGGGAGCTGTGAAGGAGGAAAGGTTTCCACACACTAGGAAGCCCCTTCAACAGCGGAGACTGTGGGTGGCCGAGGAGGGAGCTTTGAAGCCACGGAGCAGAGCGCAGCAACAGGGGTGCAGAGGGCAAAGCGGAGAGATTCCCGCACAGAGGACGGGTGCCGACCAGCACTCACCAGCCCGAGAGGCTTGTCTGCTCACCTGCCAGGGGTGGGCGGGGGCTGGGAGCTGAGGCTCGGGCTTCGGTCAGATCGCAGGGAGAGGACTGGGGTTGGCGGCGTGAACACAGCCTGAAGGGGCTAGTGCGCCACGGCTAGCAGGGAGGGAGTCCGGGAAAAAGTCTGCAGCTGCCGAAGAGGCAAGACTTTTTCTTGCCTCTTTGTTTCCTGGTGCGTGAGGAGAGGGGATTCAGAGCGCTGCTTAAAGGAGCTCCAGAGACGGGCGTGAGCCACGGCTCTCAGCACGGACCCCAGAGACGGGCATGAGATGCTAAGGCTGCTGCTGCTGCCTCCAAAAACCCTGTGTGTGAGCACAGGTCACTCCCCACACCGCCCCTCCCGGGAGCCTGTGCAGCTCGCCACTGCCAGGCTCCCGTGATCCAGGGACAACTTCCCCAGGAAAACGCATGGGTCCTTAGGCTGGTGCAACGTCACGCTGGCCTCTGCCGCCGCAGGCTCGCCCTGCATTCGTACCCCTCCCTCCCCCCGGCCTGAGTGAGCCAGAGCCCCCGAATCAGCTGCTCCTTTAACCCCATCCTGTCTGAGCAAAGAACAGACGCCCTCAGGTGACCTACATGCAGAGGCGGGGCCAAATCCAAAGCTGAACCCCGGGAGCTGTAGAAACAAAGAAGAGAAAGGGAAATTTCTCCCAGCAGCCTCAGAAGCAGTGGATTAAAACGCCCCAATCAACTTGATGTACCTACATCTGTGGAATACCTGAATAGACAACGAATCATCCCAAATTGAGGAGGTGGACTTTGGGAGCAAGATATATTATTTTTTCCCCTTTTCCTCTTTTTGTGAGTGTGTATGTGTATGCTTCTGCGTGAGATTTTGTCTGTATAGCTTTGCTTTCACCATTTGTCCTAGGGTTCTGTCTGTCCGTTTTTGTTTTTGTTTTTGTTTTACTTTTTAAACACTTTTTTCTTAATAATTATTTTTTATTTTTTATTTTAATAACTTTATTTTATTTTATCTACTTTATTTTATTTTATTTTATCCTCTTTCTTTCTTTCTTTCTTTCTTTCTTTCTTTCTTTCTTTCTTTCTTTCTTTCTTTCTACTTTTTCTCCCTTTTATTCTGAGCCATGTGGATGAAAGGCTCTTGGTGCTCCAGCCAGGCATCAGGGCTGTGACTCTGAGGTGGGAGAGCCAACTTCAGGACACTGGTCCACAAGAGACCTCCCAGCTCCACGTAACACCAAACGGCGAACATCTCTCAGAGATCTCCATCTCAACATCAAGACCCAGCTTCACTCAACGACCAACAAGCTACAGTGCTGGACACCATATGCCAAACAACTAGCAAGACAGGAACACAGCCCCATCCATTAGCAGAGAGGCTGCCTAAAATCATAATAAGGCCACAGACACCCCAAAACACACCACCAGACGTGGACGTGCCCACCAGAAAGACAAGATCGAGCCTCATCCACCAGAACACAGGCACTAGTCCCCTCCACCAGGAAGCCTACACAACCCACTGAACCAACCTTAGCCACTGGGGACAGATACCAAAAACAATGGGAACTACGAACCTGCAGCCTGTGAAAAGGAGACCCCAAACACAGTAAGATAAGCAAAATGAGAAGACAAAAAACCACACAGCAGGTAAAGGAGCAGGGTCAAAACACACCAGACCTAACAAATGAAGAGGAAATAGGCAGTCTACCTGAAAAAGAATTCAGAATAATGATAGTAAAGATGATCCAAAATCTTGGAAATAGAATAGACAAAATGCAAGAAACATTTAACAAGGATGTAGAAGAACAAAAGAGGAAGCAAGCAACGATGAAAAACACAATAAATGAAATTAAAAATACTCTAGACGGGATCAATAGCAGAATAACTGAGGCAGAAGAACGGATACCTGACCTGGAAGATAAAATGGTGGAAATAACTACTGCAGAGCAGGATAAAGAAAAAAGAATGAAAAGAACTGAGGACAGTCTCAGAGACCTCTGGGACAACATTAAACGCACCAACATTCGAATTATAGGGGTCCCAGAAGAAGAAGAGAAAAAGAAAGGGACTGAGAAAATATTTGAAGAGATTATAGTTGAAAACTTCCCTAAAATGGAAAGGAAATAGTTAATCAAGTCCTGGAAGCACAGAGAGTCCCATACAGGATAAATCCAGGGAGAAACATGCCAAGACACATATTAGTCAAATCATCAAAAATTAAATATAAAGAAAACATATTAAAAGCAGCAAGGGAAAAACAACAAATAACACACAAGGGAATCCCCATAAGGTTAACATCTGATCTTTCAGCAGAAACTCTGCAAGCCAAAAGGGAGTGGCAGGACATATTTAAAGTGATGAAGGAGAAAAACCTACAACCAATATTACTCTACCCAGCAAGGATCTCATTCAGATTTGTTGGAGAAATTAAAATCTTTACAGACAAGCAAAAGCTGAGAGAGTTCAGCACCACCAAACCAGCTTTACAACAAATGCTAAAGGAACTTCTCTAGGCAAGAAACACAAGACAAGGAAAACACCTACAATAACAAACCCAAAACATTTAAGAATATGGGAATAAGAACATACATATCGATAATTACCTTATGTAAATGGATTAAATGCTCCAACCAAAAGACACTGACTGGCTGAATGGATAAAAAACAAGACCCATATATATGCTGTCTACAAAAGACCCACTTCAGACCTAGGGACACATACAGACTGAAAGTGAGGGGATGGAAAAAGATATTCCATGCAAATGGAAATCAAAAGAAAGCTGGAGGAGCAATTCTCATAGCAGACAAAATAGACTTTAAAATAAAGACTATTACAAGAGACAAAGAAGGACACTACATAATGATCAAGGGATCGATCCAAGAAGAAGATATAACAATTGTAAATATTTATGCACACAACATAGGAGCACCTCAATACATAAGGCAAATACTAACAGCCATAAAAGGGGAAATCGACAGTAACACAATCATAGTAGGGGACTTTAACACCCCACTTTCACCAATGGACAGATCATCCAAAATGAAAATAAATAAGGAAACACAAGCTTTAAATGATACATTAAACAAGATGGACTTAATTGATATTTATAGGACATTCCACCAAGAAACAACAGAATACACATTTTTCTCAAGTGCTCAAGGAACATTCTCAAGGATAGATCATATCTTGGGTCACAAATCAAGCCTTGGTAAATTTAAGAAAATTGAAATCGTATCAAGTATCTTTTCCGACCACAACGCTATGACACTAGATATCAACTACAGGAAAATATCTGTAAAAAATACAAACACATGGAGGCTAAACAATACACTACTTAATAACCAAGTGATCACTGAAGAAATCAAAGGGGAAATCAAAAAATACCTAGAAACAAATGACAATGGAGACACGACTACCCAAAACCTATGGGATGCAGCAAAAGCAGTTCTAAGAGGGAAGTTTATAGCAATACAATCCTACCTTAAGAAACAGGAAACATCTCAAAGAAACAACCAAACCTTGCACCTAAAGCAATTAGAGAAAGAAGAACAAAAAAACCCGAAAGTTAGCAGAAGGAAGGAAATCATAAAGATCAGAAAGTAAATAAATGAAAAAGAAATGAAGGAAACGATAGCAAAGATCAATAAAACTAAAAGCTGGTTCTTTGAGAAGATAAACAAAATTGATAAACCATTAGCCAGACTCATCAAGAAAAAAAGGGAGAAGACTCAAATCAATAGAATTAGAAATGAAAAAGGAGAAGTAACCACTGACACTGCAGAAATACAAAAGATCATGAGAGATTACTACAAGCAACTCTATGCCAAAAAAATGGACAACCTGGAAGAAATGGACAAATTCTTAGAAATGCACAACCTGCCGAGACTGAACCAGGAAGAAATAGAAAATATGAACAGACCAATCACAAGCACTGAAATTGAAACTGTGATTAAAAATCTTCCAACAAACAAAAGCCCAGGACCAGATGGCTTCACAGGCGAACTCTATCAAACATTTAGAGAAGAGCTAACACCTATCCTTCTCAAATTCTTCCAAAATATTGCAGAGGGAGGAACACTCCCCAACTCATTCTACGAGGCCACCATCACCCTGATACCAAAACCAGACAAAGATGTCACAAAGAAAGAAAACTACAGGCCAATATCACTGATGAACGTAGATGCAAAAATCCTCAACAAAATACTAGCAAACAGAATCCAAAAGCACATTAAAAGGATCATACACCATGATCAAGTGGGGTTTAGTCCAGGAATGCAAGGATTCTTCAATATACGCAAATCAATCACCATATTACAAACTGAAGGAGAAAAACCATATGATCATCTCAATAGATGCAGAGAAACATTTTGACAAAATTCAGCACCCATTTATGATAAAAGCCCTGCAGAAAGTAGGCATAGAGGGAACTTTCCTCAACATAATAAAGGCCATATATGACAAACCCACAACCAACATCGTCCTCAATGGTGAAAAACTGAAACCTTTTCCAGTAAGATCAGGAACAAAACAAGGTTGCCCACTCTCACCACTATTATTCAACATAGTTTTGGAAGTTTTAGCCACAGCAATCAGAGAAGAAAAAGAAATAAAAGGAATCCAAATCAGAAAAGAAGAAGTAAAGCTGTCACTGTTTGCAGATGACATGATACTATATAGAGAGAATCCTAAAGATGCTACCAGAAAACTACTAGAGCTAATTCATGAATTTGGTAAAGTAGCAGGATACAAAATTAATGCACAGAAATCTCGTGCATTCCTATACACTAATGATGAAAAATCTGAATGTGAAATTAAGAAAACACTCCCATTTACCATTGCAACAAAAATAATAAAATATCTAGGAATAAACTTACCTAAGGAGACAGAAGACCTGTATGCAGAAAATTAAAAGACACTGATGAAAGAAATTAAAGATGATACAAATAAATGGAGAGATATACCATGTTCTTGGATTGCAAGAATCAACATTGTGAAAATGACTCTACTACCCAAAGCAATCTACAGATTCAATGCAATCCCTATCAAACTACCACTGGCATTTTTCACAGAATTAGAACAAAAAATTTCACGATTTGTATGGAAACACAAAAGACCCCGAATAGCCAAAGTAATCTTGAGAACGAAAAATGGAGCTGGAGGAATCAGGCTCCCTGACTTCAGACTATACTACAAAGCTACAGTAATCAAGACATTATGGTACTTGCACAAAAACAGAAATATAGATCAATGGAACAGGATAGAAAGCCCAGAGATAAAGCCATGCACATATGGTCACCTTATCTTTGATAAAGGAGGCAAGTATATATAGTGGAGAAAAAACAGCCTCTTCAATAAGTGGTGCTGGGAAAACTGGACAGGTACATGTAAAAGTATGAAATTAGAACACTCCCTAACACCATACTCAAAAATAAACTCTAAATGGATTAAAGAGCTAAATGTAAGGCCAGACCCTATCAAACTCTTAGAGGAAAACATAGGCAGAACACTTTATGACACAAATCACAGCAAGATCCTTTTTGACCCACCTCCTAGAGAAATGGAAATAAAAACAAAAATAAACAAATGGGAACTAATGAAGCTTAAAAGCTTTTGCACAGCAAAGGAAACCATAAACAAGACCAAAAGTCAACCCTCAGAATGGGAGAAAATATTTGCAAATGAAGCAACTGACAAAGGATTAATCTCCAAAATATACCAGCAGCTCATGCAGCTCAATATCAAAAAAACAAACAATCTAATACAAAAATGGGCAGAAGACCTAAATAGACATTTCTCCAAACAAGACATACAGATTGCCAAGAAACACATGAAAGAATGCTCAACATCACTAATCATCAGAGAAATGCAAATCAAAACCACAATGAGGTATCATCTCACACCGGTCAGAATGGCCATCATCAAAAAATCTAGAAACAATAAATGCTGGAGAGGGTGTGGAGAAAACAGAACACTCTTGCACTGTTGGTGGGAATGTAAATTGATACAGGCACTATGGAGAACAGTATGGAGGTTCCTTAGAAAACTAAAAATAGAACTACCATACAACCCAGCAATCCCACTACTGGGCATATACCCTGAGAAAACCATAATTCAAAAAGAGTCATGTACCAAAATGTTCATTGCAGCTCTATTTACAATAGCCAGGACATGGAAGCAACCTAAGTGTCCATCATCGGATGAATGGATAAAGATGTGTCACATATATACAATGGAATATTACTCAGCCATAAAAAGAAACGTAATTGAGTTATTTGTAGTGAGGTGGATGGAGTTAGAGTCTGTCATACAGAGTGAAGTAAGTCAGAAAGAGAAAAACAAATACGGTATGGTAACACATATATGTGGAATCTAAGGGAAAAAAAAAAAAGGTCATGAAGAACCTAGTGGTAAGATGGGAATAAGACACAGACCTACTAGAGAATGGACTTGAGGATATGGGGAGGGGGAAGGGTAAGCTGGGACAAAGTGAGAGAGTGGAATGGACATATATACACTACCAAACGTAAAATAGATAGCTAGTGGGAAGCAGCCACATAGCACAGGGAGATCAGCTCGGTGATTTGTGACCACCTAGAGGGGTGGGATAGGGAGGGTGGGAGGGAGGGAGATGCAAGAGGGAAAGATATAGGAACATATGTATATGTATAACTGATTCACTTTGTTATAAAGCAGAAACTAACACAGCATTGTAAAGCAATTATACTCCAATAAAGATGTTAAAAAAAAAAAAAAAAAGAACCCAAACAAAGATACTGGTGTTGGAGCCATTTTTTCCACCATATCTGGCTGGGCAGGGGAGCTAATTCATAGCTTTACCACTGCTGATGGTAACTTCCAAACCTGCCTGACCAGGAAGTCTGGCCTAAGTACCTGGGAAATGACTGGCCCAATAGCACTCAAGCAGAGAGTGTAGCCAGTGGTTTTGCCTATCTGAAGAGACAAGGCAGCTACCCTGTTTGCCCAGAGAGTTTGGTGTATAGGTCAGCCTGGTTAGCTCCCCAAACAAGAGTCTTGTCAATCTTGGGCCTTGCTCTGCAACCCTTTCCTAGTCAGGGAAGCTATTTGGTAGCTCTGCCTACTGCTCCTGCTAACCAGGACACCTAGCCAGAGCTCCTGGGGAGCTTGGTAGCCCCCCATGCATCCTCAATTATTGCAGCACTTGATCAGAGAACCCGACCAGTGGCTCTACACCTGCAGAGCTAAGACAGTGGCCTCAATTGTCCAGGGAGCTTAGTGAGCAGGTGTCTAATTTGTTCCCCAAGGAAGAACCTTTTGGACCAGGGGTCTGCTCTGTATCCCTAATGAAGCAGGGAAGCTAATTTATAGCACACCCAAAGGCCAAATACAGTGTCCAGCCTGACCCAAACAGGAAACCTAACCAGAGCTTCCAGGAATTCATGTAGCCCATCTTGCAACTCTGATTATAGTGGAACTTGAGTGGAGAACTCTGTGGGCAACTCTACCCATCTGCAGAGCTAGGATGGTGACCTGTCAGGGCAGGGAACTTATTGCATAGATCTGCCTAATTTGATCCCCAAACAAGAGCCTGGCCAGTCTTGGGGCCTATATGGAGCCCCTTATGGGTTAGGAAAGTATTTTATAGCTCTACCCACTGCTGAATATAACCTTCAGCCAGCCCAGTGGACCTAATCAGAACACATGGGAAGCTTTGTAGCCCATCATACAGTCTTACTTACAGTGACACTTGAACATAGAGCACAGCTTGGGTCTTTCCCCATATGCAGAGCAAAACTGGTGACCTCATCTGGCCAGGAAATTCTGCATGCAATCTAGCCTGATTTGGGTCCCCAATCCATGAGCAGTTCATGCTTTGGAATCCATTCTGCTGCCCCTCCAGGCAAGGAAGCAAGTTCATAGCTCCAACAATTGCTAAGTATAATAGTTAGTTCCTATCATCTAGGAAGTCTGACCAGAGAACACAGGCAACCACAGTACAGCCTCCCTTGGGCAGGGAACCAAGCCAGCAGGCATATCCAACAGTTCTCAGCCAGCAGCACCCTCCCCCACCCCACCAACCTCAGAACACAGGCAGTGGTCTCACCCTAAAATAGACCCTGATAGCAAGTCCCACCTACCTGAGGGCATTACCAGAACACCAAGCTGAGCAGACTGGTGAAAAACTCTCTGACAAAATGAGCTTATAAAATCTGGAAAAGGAGACTGCTTACTCAAATGCACAGATACCAATGCAAGTAATTAAGTTTCGCAAAAAATCATGTAAACCTGACACCACAAAAGGAAAATAATAAAGCTTCACTACTGACCCTAAAGAAATGGAGACCTATAAAGTCTCAGACAATGAATTCAGAACAATCCTCTTGAAGAAGTTTAGTAAATTACAAGAACACAAATACAGACAACTAAACAAAATTAGGAGAATAATGTATGAACAAAACGAGAAGCTCAGCAAAGAATTAGAAACCATCAAAACAAACAACCTGAAATGCTAGAAATGCCTAAATAAATAAAACAAAAACTAAGAGAACTAAAAGGATAAATAAAAAGCAATACAATAATAGCTGAAACTTTAATATCCCACTGTCAACAATGGATAGATCATACAGACAATGAAGAAGGAAACAGCAGATTTGAACAACACTATAGACCAAACGGACCTAACAGATGTACATAGGACATGCTATCCAACAAAAGCAGAACACACATTCTTCTCAAGTGCATGTGGAACAATTTCTGAATAGACCTTATGTCAGGCCACAAAACAAATCTTACCAACATCAAGAAGACTGAAAGCATACCAAGTATCTTCTCTGAACAAAATGGTATGAAATTAGAAATTAATAACAGGAAGAGGACTGAAAAACTAATGAATGCATGAAAATTAAACAACACTCTCCTGGACAGTCTCTTCAATAAGTGGTGCTGGGAAAACTGGACAGCTACATGTAAAAGAATGAAATTAGAACACTCCCTAACACCATACACAAAAATAAACTCTAAATAGATTAAAGACCTAAATGTAAGGCCAGACACTATCAAACTCTTAGAGGAAAACATAGGCAGAACACTTTATGACACAAATCACAGCAAGATCCTTTTTGACCCACCTCCTAGAGAAATGGAAATAAAAACAAACAAATGGGACCTAATGAAACTTAAAAGCTTTTGCACAGCAAAGGAAACCATAAACAAGACCAAAAGACAACCCTCAGAATGGGAGAAAATATTTGTAAATGAAGCAACTGACAAAGGATTAATCTCCAAAATATACCAGCAGCTCATGCAGCTCAATATCAAAAAAACAAACAACCTAATCCAAAAATGGACAGAAGACCTAAATAGACATTTCTCCAAACAAGACATACAGATTGCCAACAAACACATGAAAAGCTGCTCAACATCACTAATCATCAAAGAAATGCAATCAAAACCACAATGAGGTATCACCTCACACTGGTCAGAATGGCCATCATCAAAAAATCTAGAAACAATAAATGCTGGAGAGGGTGTAGAGAAAAGGGAACACTCCTGTACTGTTGGTGGGAATGTAAATTGATACAGCCACTATGGAGGACAGTATGGAGGTTCCTTAAAAAACTAAAAAGAGAACTACCATATGACCCAGCAGTCCCACCACTGGGCATATACCCTGAGAAAACCATAATTCAAAAAGAGTCATGTACCACAATGTTCACTGAAGCACTATTTACAATAGCCAGGAAATGGAAGCAACCTAAGTGTCCATCGACAGACAAATAGATAAAGAAGATGTGGCCCATATATACAATGGAATATTACTCAGCCATAAAAAGGAATGAAATTGAGTTATTTTTAGTGAGGTGGATGAACTTAGAGTTTGTCATACAGAGTGAGGCAAGTCAGAAAGAGAAAAACAAATACCATATGCTAACGCATATATACGGAATGTAAAAAAATGGTACTGATGAACCTAGTGGCAGGGCAGGAATAAAGCCACAAGTGTGGAGAACAGACTTGAGGACACAGGGGGGGAGGGGAAGCTGGGATGAAATGAGAGAGTAGCACTGACATATACACACTACCGAATGTAAAATAGATAGCTAGTGGGAAGCTGCTGCATAGCACAGGGTGATCAGCTCGGTGCTTTGTGACGACCTAGAAGGGTGGAATATGGAGGGTAGGAGGGAAGCTCAAGAGGGAGGGGATATGGGGATATATGTATACATATAGCTGATTCACTTTGTTCTACAGCAGAAACTAACACAACATTGTAAAGCAATTATACTCCAATAGAGATGTAAAACAAATAAAAATAAAACCCCTTTGGGATTCTGAAAAAGAAAAAAAAAGAAATAAGAATGATCTTAAAGAAACAACCTAACACTATACCTCAAGGAACTAAAAAAGAAGAATCAACTAAGCCCAAAGTTAGCAGAAGGAAGAAAATAATAAAGGTTAGAGCAGAAATAAATGAAATAGAGAAAAGGAAAACAAAAGATTAACAAAACTAAGAGTGGGTTCTTTGAAAAGAAAAACAAGATTGACAAACTTTATCTAGACTAACCAAGGAAAAGAGAGGATCCAAATCAACAAAATTATTTTTAAAAGGAGACATTACCACTGATAGCACCGAAATACAAAATCATAAGAGGCGTCTGTGAATAAGTACACACCAACAAAAGAAGAAATGGAAATATTCTTAGAAACATACAACTTACCATGATTGAATCAAGAAACAGAATTTCTGAATAGACTAGCAAGGAGATTTAATTAGTAATCAAAGTCTACCAATGAAGAAAAACCCAGGACCAGGTGGCTTCACTGGTAAATTTACCAATCATGTAAAGAAGAATTAATACAAATCCTTTTCAAATTCTTCCAGAAAATCAAAGAGGAAGAAATACTTCCAAACTAATTTTATGAGGTCAGCATTACCCTGATCAGAAAGCCAGAAAAGGACACTACAAGAAAAGAGAGTTACAGGCTAATATTCCTGATAAATACTGATATAAATATATCTAATAAAATACTAGCAAGCCAAATTCAGCAGCACATTAAAAGGATTATTCACCATGATAAAGTGGGAATTTTCCCTGGGATGCAAGGATGGTTGCACATATACAAATAAACAAATGTGATACTTGACATTAATAGAATAAAAGGAAAAAATCATATGTTCATCTCAATAGGCACAGAAAAAGCATTTTAAACAAGATTCAATATCTGTTCATGGTAAAAAAAAAAAAAAAAAAACTCTTTAAAAATTGGTTATAAAAGGAACTTACTTCAACATAATGAAGGCCATATATGACAAGCCCACAGCTAACATCATTCTCAATGGTGAAAAGTTGAAAGCTTTTCCTCTAGGTTCAGGAACAAGCAAGGGATGCTCACTCTCACCACTCTTATTCAACATAGTACTGGATGTCCTACCCAGAGCAATCAGGAAAGAAAGAGAAATAAAAAGCATCAGAATTAGAAAGAAGTAAAATTATCTCTATTTGTAGATGACATGATTTTATATATAGACAATCCTATTAGACTCACCAAAAAATATTAGATCTGCTCAACAAATTCAGTGAAGTTGCAAGATACAAAATTAATATACAATAATCATTAGCATTTCTATACATTAATGACAAATTATCTGAAAAAATAAATAAAGAATATGATGCCTCTCACAATAGCATCAAAAACAATAAAATACTTAGGAATAATTTAACCAAGAAGGTAAAAGATCTCTAAACTGAAAACTATAAAACACTTAGGAAGTAAATCAAAGAAGATACAAACAAACGGAAAAGTCCCCCATGTTCATAGATTGGAAGTAATAATGTTGTTGAAATGTCCATACTACTCAAAGCCATCCATAGATTCAATGCAATCCCTATCAAAACTCCAGTAGCATTTTTTAGCGAAGTAGAAAAAATAATCTTAAAATGTATATGAAACCACAAAGACCCCCAAATAGCCAAAGCAATCCTGAGAAAGAAGAACAAAACAGGAGGCATCACACTTTCTGATTTCAAGCTATACTGTAAAGGTATAGTAATCAATACAGTACTATAAAAATAGACACATAAACCAATGGAACAGAATTGAGAGCCCAGAAATAAACCCATGTGTACATATATAGTCAACTAATATTTGACAAGGGAGCATTAATACTCAATGGAGAAAAGAGAGTCTCTTCAATAAAGGGTGCTGAGGAAATTCTCATGTAAAAGAATAAAACTAGACTGTATCTTACACCACTTACAAAATTTAATTTGAAATGGATTAAAGACTTAATTGTAAGACCTGATACCATAAACTTCCTAAAAGAAAACATAGGAAAAGTGCTCTTTGACATGAGTCTTGGCAATCAGTTTTGGATAAGACGCTTAAAGGATGAGCAACAAAATAAAACATAAATGATTGAGACTACATCAATCTAAGAAGCTTCTGTACAGCAAAACAAAACAAAACAAGGAAACCCAAAACAAATTAAAAAAAACAAAAAAAAACCCAAACAAAAACCAAAAAACAAAACCCACAATAAAACAAAAACAAAAACGAAAAAGCAAAAATAACAAAAAAAAAACCCAAAACAAAAAAAAACCCCCAAAACCCAAAAAACAACAACAAACAAAATAAAACAAAACAAAAATAAAATGACAACCTACAAAATGGGAAAAAATATCTGCAAAGCATATATATGATAAGGGGCTAATATCTAAAATATACTTAAAAAAACATACAACTCAGCAACAAAAAAACCCAAATAATCCAATTTAAAAAATGGGCAAGGGACATAGACATATTTCCAAGGAAGACATACAAATGGCCAACAGATACAGTAAGTCCCCTACATAGGAACATTTTGATGATGTCAATTGGTACAGCCACTATGGAAAACAGTATGGAGTTTCCTCAAAAAATTTAAAATAAAAATACCACATGATACTGCAGTTCCCTTCTGGGTATATATCTAAAGGAAATGAAAACACTATGTTGAAGAAATACATGCACACCTATGTTTATTTCAGCATTATTTACAATTGTCAAGACACAAAGACAAACTAAGCATCCACTGATGGATGAATGGATAAAGAAAATGTGGTACTGTATATGTACACGTTGGAATGTTATTCTGCCATAAAAAGAAGGAAAATCTGCCATTTGTGACACGGGATGGATCTTGAGGGTATTCTGCTAAGTTAAATAAGTCAGAACAACAAAGACAAATCCTGTATAATCTCACTTATATGTGGAATCTAAAAAACAAAAAAAACCAAAAACAGCTAATTCACAGAAAAACAGATCAGATTTGTGTTTACTTGAGGCAGATGTTGGGGGTGGGAGAACTGAATGAAGGTATTCAAAAGGCCTAAACTCCCAGTTATAAGATAAATAAATACTGGGGAAGTAATATAAAACGTGATTACTATAGTTAAGACTGCGGTATGGTATATTTGAAAGCTGCCAAGAAAGTAAATCCTAAAAGTTCTCATCACAAGGAAAATTTTTTTCTTTTTTTTATATCTATATGAGATTATGGACGTTCACTAAACCTATTGTGGTAATCATTTAAGAAGATATGTAAGTCAATGTGATGTACACCTTATACAGTGCTGTATGTCAATATACCCCATCAAAACTATAAAAAGAGAACTGCATCAACTCATAACTACACCTCATTGTTTTTTGTTCTTATTTGACACAAATTATTTTTTCTGCTTTAACACATGTGGTTTGTACTGCAAATTAGTTATGTAAGCCAACTAATTACAATGTAATAC
The DNA here is from genome assembly GCF_965194825.1 of Balaenoptera physalus. Lineage (NCBI taxonomy): Eukaryota > Metazoa > Chordata > Mammalia > Artiodactyla > Balaenopteridae > Balaenoptera > Balaenoptera physalus. The sequence continues at coordinate 55,791,911 of NC_138883.1, read as the reverse complement.
GGAATATTACAAATGAATGCTGCTCAAGTATCCCTGCAAGCAACTAGAACAGCCTGAGTTGGGGTGAATGGATGATTTCCTGGAGTAGGTGACATTTTAGCTAGGTTTATAGAGTAGGTACAAGGAAGTCGATTGAACAAAATGGCTAATGGGCAATTCAAGTAAATGAAATAGCATGTATTTAGTCCTCAGAGCATAGGCCAGTTGAGGATTAAAAATATAATAATAATTTTTTCAGTATACCTAAAGCACGGTATGTAGATCTAAAAATTGCAATGGGTGAATATGGAAAAGTAGAGAAGATTCATATAAGAAAAATCATGGGTATAGTATCAAGAATTTGATGTTTCCCCTAAAGATGTCACTGGCAGATTTTAGAAAGATGTGACATGGTCAGATTTATGTTTTAAATACAAGCTGGCAACAACAAGAAGGATGACATAGAGAAAGGAAACACTAGATGCCAGAAAATCAGTTTAAGAGACTTACAGCATCCAGATGAGAAACAATGGGGGTCTGAACTAAGGAAATGACATTCAAATAAGTGAAACCCATGCAGAATTTAGTGACTTAGCAGATCCTTTTGGACCCTGCTCAAATCCCTAGGACCTCTTTTACTGGTTTGTTATGCCCACATCCTAACTCTTGCCTGAGTTGCTGCCAATGGCTCTCACTCGCAACTCTTCCAGAGAACTGTCCTTGCATAAATGGAGCAATCATGCCATTTATATCACCCCACGATCTACTAACATGACTGACCAACTTGGTAGTGTTTGGGGTAGGGGTGGGGAGAGAACTGGTACAAAAACCAGTCTCTAGCCTCGACAGGACTAATTCTGTGGTGCAGTGCATACTTCCCTCTGGGTCAGGCTAAGCCTAGACTTCACCTAAAACTTCATCATTGTTTGGCTTTCCTTCTTGTTATGGACTGAATTGTGTCTCCCCAAAATGTGTATGTTGAAGTATTAACCCCCAATATGACTATATTTGAAGATGGGGACTTCGGAGAGATAACCGAGATTAAACAGGGTTGTAAGGGTGGGACCTTAATCTGACAGGACTGGTGTCCTTGTAAGAAGAGGAAGAGATAGAGATCACTCCTTCTCTGCCCACAGACAGAGGAAAGGCCATGTGAGCACACAGCGAGAAGGTAGCTGTCTGCAAGCCTGGAAGACAGGCCTCCTCAGGAACTGAATTTCGGAGCACTTTGATCTTGGATTTTTAGCCTATGGAACAGTAAGAAAATAAATTTTTGTCATTTGAGCCACCCAGTCTGTGATATTTTGTTATGGCAGCTTAAGCAGACCAATTCCCATCTCTCTCTCTCTGTTTTTTTTTTTTCTTTTCTTTTCTTACAAGTTTCTCCTGAAACTATCACCTTATTGGCCCTTTCTGGGTCATAAACAAGGAAAGGTATTTTATTTGTCAAGTCATCTACTTTCTTGGTCCTTAATTTTTCCATCTTTAAATTGGACTCTCTTACTCTAAATCAGTAGGTGTTCAGCTTCCTCTGCTAGATTGTTAACATCTTAAGTGCATCAAATGGCATTCCACCTATTATTTATTGAAGTCCCCCTAATCTTTTCAAGGTAGTGACTGATACATTGTGTTCTTTACTAGCTAATCTCATAGAATCATAGAAAACAGTACAAAGAGGCCAAACAAACCCCCTTCATACATTAAGTACAAGTCAATGTCCCTTTTAATGTGAAGGGGAAAAAAGACACCTAGGATATGAATGACATTAGACATATACATTTCTGTAGCTATTTTAGCTCTTTCAATTAACAATTATCATTTGGGGGAAGTTAACTGATTTTTGAATGAGTACAATATGAGAGATATACTGATATTCAAAAGTCTGATTATCACTGATTACCAAGCTAATTATTGACTCAACCCAAACATTTAAAAGGTTAGCTTTTGCTTTGCAAACATGCCAGATTCTGTGTCTACAGAGCTTACAATACACAGCCATGAAATTAAAATAAACTGCTCATCTTGGCAATACATACAAGGTTCTGGAAAAGAATGAGCTTAAATATGTGAAAAAAGTCAGACTGACATAATACGAGCCAGAAAACACTGTAATGGTTAAAGGGAACGAGAGCACCCTGTGTAAAGCCGTCCATCAAGAATTGACATGTGTTATATGCATAGCAGGACACTGAGTCTGTTGAAAGTGCTTAGAATTTGGCAAGCCTATGCAGAGGGGAATGTGACAAAGTTTACTTTGAAGGACAAAACAGCTTGGAATATGAAAATGCTAATGACGTGATCATTCAGTAAGAGTTACCAAGCTATTCCAAAAAGACATTTATCTGAGAGTTACATTATACTTCATATCATTACAGGCAAAAGTAAGTTTCTTCAGGAAGGAATCCTGCAAGACTTTTCTTGGTTTTTGCTCACTCTGGGAACTGGAACCTTAACTCTAATGGACAGGTGATAGATCTCAGTTTAGGCTTTTGTTGTTGTTTTGGGTGGAGAAAATATTATAGTAAGAGTTTATCACGATAAACCTATAATTTGATTTAAATAATGAACTTTATGTAATGATAACACAATTTATATATGTAGATATACATTTACATCAATTTTATATATGTATATGTATATCTACATAAATAAAACTAGTTGATTCTGGTGTCTAACTTCAATTCTGCCTCAGTAAGGGATTTATGTTCATCCTGAACCAGAGAGGTGGTGGAGGTAGAGTGAGAATTAAGACTCTTTGCAAATTCAACCTGAAACACTTCCATATTTTCCAAGAACTGGTTTGGGTTGGAATGGCTGACTGGGCTGGTGCTTTCTGTAAGCCATTTATTGGCTTTTATTAAGAAGATTGGCTTTGATTAGGCACTTGCCCAAAGTGCTCTGTGGACTTCTTCCAATTTCCTTATAAACTACAGCCCAGAAATGATTACCCATATCTGCAATTCTAACCTAAGAACATTGTTTCTACTCTCTTTCTACCAAAATCTGCAATTTTCTTCTTAGATGGCTGAGTTCTCTCCCCTTGCCCTGTCAAAAGGATAGTACTGAAAGCTCTTTTCTTGCTTCAGAGTATGAACTGAAAATGGACTCACATTTGACTGTTACTGTAAAATGTATTCTTTAATAGTATTAAATATTCTCCTACAAGGGTTACTATGGAGTGGTCCAGGACTTTATTTAGTTAATTCATGACCAAGATTGTGATGGTTACATATATGACTGAATTAATCATGGTAAGAATCAACAAAGAGTCTGCAAATGGAGCCAAATTATTTTTTAATCAGCATCTGTAAAATTCATTCATTGTTTTGTGACAGAAACTACATGACACAAAATTTGACATGCTCTTTTCTAGGAGGTCAATAAATAGTTGGTAATTGGGGTTGTAACAGAAAATAGACATTTTAGCAAAACCTGCATGTCTATGCACTTCTAAAGAGGAATTCCACAAATTTTATTACCTCCTTATATTCATGTGTGTAAAGCAATTATTTCTTTACAGAAAACCTTATCCCCTTGCAAGCACTTGCATCTTGCATAAGAAGTTTTAGACTCTGTAAATAAAGTCTTTACCAAATAAGCAGGTGGCCTTTCTTAGGTACACTTATTATGAAAGAAAAGATGAATTTACATGAGCTAAGTTCTTTCAAGTACGTGACAAAGGCAATTCTTTTAACAAGAATTATGAAAAGGGGAATATTTTGTGAAAAATCACCAGTGCAGCTTTGAGTGGTAGAGTATGAGGTCCTTTTGACATTTGTCCCTGCCAAAATTTTGAAATATCTGTATGTTGTAGGAATAAGAGAATAAATTAGATTTATATCTGTGTCTACGTTGGTTTAGAAATAAACAGTGACTTCAAACAATCACTTAGCTCAAATAATGTTGCTAAGAAAAATATGGTTCTGTGTGATCTTCATTTTGGCCTTATACTTTAAAATTATTTTAAAAAGTGAAGATGATTGTAGAAAATAACTTATTACAAAGGACACTTAAAATAAAAACATAATAGAGCACTAGACAGAAAATCCAAAAATTAGGGATTCTAGCTCAACTCAGCTACTTGTTTACATGACATCCACTTCACAAAACATATGTAAAATGAATACAGAAAACTCCCAATTTATAACAAGGTAAAAATGCACATACTGATTCTGAAAATGGCTAGTGAAAACAAATTACTATACAAAAGCATAAATGTTACTGTCATCATCTTTTTCAACTGCTGACATTCCACCAAGATAACCAGTTGGCAAGCAAAGATGTGTTTGCTACTTACTGCAATAATAGACAACACCACCTTGACAGAGTCTTAGCAGTGTCTCTAAAAGGTAGTTAGCAAGTAGGTATAGGAATTATGCTCTGATTTAAGGTGGGTCTTTTAATGCAGCAGTCCAAAATTCATGATATAATAATTGAGAATTGGTAGACAGAGAGTGATGAAATTTTTGAAGATGTCTTGATGAATGATCATTCATTTGATAAGAGAATGTTTTCCCTGGTTGAGGGAGCCAGTGCCCTGAGAAGGCAGGCCAAAGGAGTAGTCTATTATTCACATAAATACATTTTCAGGAAGTTTCTGAAACAAATAATAATATATAATATTCATAGGCAAGAATTTCCTGAAAAAGTAAAATGTCAATTTAGATAGTCTAAGTTTAGTTTTCGATCCTATTAACTCTGTGTTTGCATGTAGTTTATCATAATTATCAAGTTAAGCAAATGTTATCAAGTATGAGTTATGTTGAGGCATTCTTCTATAAGGTGCTGTACATAGCAAATCTTACTTAATTCTTACAGCGAGTCTATGGTGTTATTTTCACCATTTTAAAGATCCAGAAGGTGAGGTTATGACTCTTCTTCAATGTCACTAGTCCTATTTCTTTTAAATAGAAAGAAAGCAAAAACCAGAAAATAAAATAAACAAGCAATTGATAGGGCACTAAACTTTTAAAAGATATTTGCTTTTTCATTAGTTCATTTAGGGTAAGGTTGTGCATGTGTGCTCATTTCAACCCAGGAATGTTACAGGCAAAGACTAGATTACTAATGCTTGTATCCCCCTGGAAGACGTTAAAAAGACTGAAATAGTTTAAATCTTTTGACTCTTACTCAAGTTCTTAGAAGATGAAGGCACAACTGTAAAGTTGCCTTAACCTTCTATCATTAAGACTATAGTAGAAAAATAATGATAGATTAAAACTGCAAGGATATAAATTAGTGGCTCTCCAGCACATGAAAAAATTGTTGTATTCAGTGAGTTAAATTCAGGGTGTATAAGTACAGAAAGGTACTGCCCATATAGGAAGTGTGAACATCTTCATCAGACGCTAAACTAAATCTCAGAATTGGATAAACTCTGAATCTGCACAAATTCCAATGACTACTTCACCCTCTAATCAAGTGTCCTCTACTTCTCATATTACAGGAGTTAGAATTATCACTAAGAAGAGGGAAAAAAATGAGTAATAAAAAGGTCAAGAATAAATGAGACTCATTTTTTAAAGAGATTCTTATTTAACAAAGTATTGTTTATAAGATTCATGAGTTCATATATATTTTATTTATGATAAATTCATGCAAATGATGGATTAAAATTAATTTAAAAGAGAAAATATCTGTACGGAATGTTTTGTAACTCATCAGTTTGAGCTTGATTTGTATTCCATTCAGGAAAAACATTTTCTGTATCTTTAAAAAATAAACATTTTGATTACAGAAAGCTAGAAATTTTTACTATACTAATTACTGCTTATAATTAAGCAAGCTTATTTTAGAACAAATTTACCTGAATAAGATGAAAATTACGTATCAGCTGATCTTGAGAAAATTCATGAACTATAAAAGGACCATAAAAATATAAAAGAAAAATAAAACTGAAAACCTGTTCCTGAATTTTCACATCAAGCAGAGTAAGAACAAATTTAGTTTTCTATATTTAGAGACATACTTTGAGAGAAAATCAAAAAGCAATTAAGAATATCACCAAAGTTACAGAAACCCATTACTTATATGTTCATTATACAAAACTAAGAGATGTTGTCTTTGGCACTGCAAGATAATATATTCCTCCTGAGAACACAGAAAATAAAATATCTTAAAGTTATATATTTTTCTAATTTTAAATTTGCTCAAATATTATGTTTTTTATAGTAACAGAATAGGTGCTTACTAAAAGATTATCATATGTCTGTGATATGAAAGAGCTATATTTTTGGGGGTGCCAGGAAGAGAGAACTATAGTGAAAATCTATTTGGAATATCAGAATGTATTTAAGGAAAGCATTTGCTAACCAGCATAATGTAAAATGTATCAAGAATACATCCAGTACATTTGGTTTGGAGAAACACTAAAATATATGTCAGTCTGGATTTTCATATTTTTCTGTGTGAATTGTATTTCTAGCTCTATGAAGGAGAACCCAATGTTACAAGTGTAATTCAACAAATGCAAGTTTCATTTACATAAGTATTGTAAGGGATAAATGATAAACGAATGATTTTCAGATAGGAGGCTTACTTATTGCTTGAACAAAGGTAGTCATGATCTACAAACTATGTGAAAACTTACAAAAGCTTAATGTAATTAATGAATTCAAATACAAATAGTAGAATGAAAATTATAAAATTACTAATGGTGTTTGTGACAGGCTGAAAGGTATACAAGTCATGATACTTCTTTTTGCCTTTTAAATATATTTCCACTTATATTTAAGGAACCTGTGGTAATCTGATAATATATTTTTTTTCAAGGGAAAATTGAATATTGGAGAAATTACAATGAAGAGCATAAAAATTAGCACTAATCTCACTGCTCGAGGATACCAACTGTTTAAATTCCAACATAAAATAGGGATTGTATATGATATAAATTAAAGAAAAACTTCTGTCAAAAAGAGAAATACACCATAAGAAAATAAGTTAAAATATCAATTTAGGATATTTTGAATGGCAAGAACGAAGACGAATTTTTTTCTCCTCCCTATAAGAGTTAACATGGCATCTCTACATATTATCATTTTTTTTTAACATCTTTATTGGAGTATAATTGCTTTACAATGTTGTTAGTTTCTGCTGTATAACAAAGTGAATCAGCTATATGTATACATACATCCCCACATCCTCTCCCTCTTGCGTCTCCCTCTCACTCTCCCTATCCCACCCCTCTAGGTGGTCACAAAGCACCGAGCTGATCTCCCTGTGCGATGCAGCTGCTTCCCACTAGATATCTATTTTACATTTGCTAGTGTATATATGTCAATGCTACTCTCTCACTTCATAAAGCTTACCCTTCTCACTCCCCGTGTCCTCAAGTCCATTCTCTATGTCTGTGTCTTTATTCCTCTCCTGCCCCTAGGTTCATCAGAACCATTTTTTTTTTAAGATTCCATATATATGGGTTTGCATATGGTATTTGTTTTTCTCTTTCTGACTTACTTAAATATGTATGACAAACTAGTTCCATCTACCTCACTACAAATAACTCAATTTTGTTTCTTTTTATGGCTGAGTAATATTCCACTGTAAATATGGGCCACATCTTCTTTATCTATTCAACTGTTGATGGACACTTAGGTTGTTTCCATGTCTTGGCTATTGTAAATAGTGCTGCAATGAACATTGTGGTACATGACTCTTTTTGAATTATGGTTTTCTCAGGGTATATGCCCACTAGTGGGATTTCTGGGTCATATGGTAGTACTATTTTTATTTTTTTAAGTAACCTCCATACTTTTCTCCATAGTAGCTGTATCAATTTACATTCCCACCAGCAGTGCAAGAGGGTTGGCTTTTCTCCACACCCTCTCCAGCATGTAGTTTGTAGATTTTGTGATGATGCCCATTCTGATCAGTGTGAGATAATATCTCATTGAAGTTTTCCTTTGCATTTCTCTAATGATTAGTGATGTTGAGCATCTTTTCATGTGTTTGTTGGCTATCTGTATATATTCTTAGGAGAAATGTCTATTTAGGTCTAATGCCCATTTTTGGATTGGGTTCTTTGTTTTTTTGATATTGAGCTGCATGAGCTGCTTGTATATTTTGGAGATTAATCCTCTGTCAGTTGCTTCGTTGGCAAATATTTTCTCCCATTCTGAGGGCTGTCTTTTCATCTTGTTTATGGTTTCCTTTGCTGTACAAAAGCTTTTAAGTTTCATTAGGTCCCATTTGTTTATTTTCGTTTTTATTTCCATTTCTCTATAAGGTGGGTCAAAAAGAATCTTGCTGTGATTTAAGTCAGAGTGTTCTGCCTATGTTTTCCTCTAAGAGTTTTATAGTGTCTGGCCTTACATTTAGGTCTTTAATCCATTTTGAGTTTATTTTTGGGTATGGTGTTAGGGAGTGTTCTAATTTCATTTTTTACATGTAGCTGTCCAGTTTTCCCAGCACCATTTATTGAAGAGGCTGTCTTTTCTCCATTGTATAGTCTTGCCTCCTTTATCAAAGATAAGGTGACCATATGTGGGTGGGTTTGTCTCTGGGCTTTCTATCCTGTTCCATTGATCTATCTTTCTGTTTTTGTGTTGGTACCATACTGTCTTGATTACTGTAGCTTTGTAGTATAGTCTGAAGTCCAGGAGCCTGGTTCCTACAACTCCATTTCTCTTCCTCAAGACTGCTTTGGCTATTAGGGGTCTTCTGTGTTTCTATAAAAATTGTGAAAATTTTTGTTCTAGTTCTGTGAAAAATGCCATTGGTAGTTTGACAAGGATTGCATTAAATCTGTAGATTGCTTTGGGTAGTATAGTCATTTTCACAATGTTGATTCTTCTACTCCAAGAACATGGTATATTTCTCCATCTGTTTGTATCATCTTAATTTCTTTCATCAGTGTCTTATAGTTTTCTGCATATGGGTCTTTTGTCTCCTTAGGTAGGTTTATTCCTAAGTATTTTATTTTTTTTGTTTTAATGGTAAATGGGAGTATTCCCTTAATTTCTCTTTCAGATATTTCATCATTAGTGTATAGAAATGCAAGAGATTTCTGTGCATTAATTTTGTATCCTGCTAGTTTACCAAGTTCATTGATTAGCTCTAGTAGTTTTCTGGTAGCATCTTTAGGTTTCTCTATATATAGTATCATGTCATCTGCAAACAGTGACTGTTTTACTTCTTCTTTTCTGATTAGAATTGCTTGTATTTCTTTTCTTCTCTGATTGCTGTGGATAAAACTTCCAAAACTATGTTGAATAATAGTGATGAGAGTGGGCAACCTTATCTCGTTCCAGATCTTAGAGGAAACGGTCTCAGATTTTCAACATTGAGAATGACTTTGGCTGTTGGTTTGTCATATTTGGCCTTTATTATGTTGAGGTAGGTTCCCTCTATGCCTACTTTTTCGAGAGTTTAATCATAAATGGGTGTTGACTTTTGTCGATAGATTTTTCTTCATCTATTGAGATTGTCATATGGTTTTTATCCTTCATTTTGTTAATATGGTGTATCACATGATTGATTTGCATATATTGAAGAATCCTTGCATTCCTGGGATAAACCCTACTTTACCGTGGTGTATGATCCTTTTAATGTGCTGTTGGATTCTGTTTGCTAGTATTTTGTTGAGGATACTTGCATCTATGTTCATCAGTGATAATGGCCTGTAGTTTTCTTTTTTTGTGACTTTTTTTCTAGTTTTGTAATCAGCGTGATGCTGGGCTTATACAATGAGTTTGGGATTGTTCCTTCCTCTGCTATATTTTGGAAGAGTTTGAGAAAGATAGGTGTTAGCTCTTCTCTAAATGTTTGATAGAATTTGCCTGTGAAGCCATCTGGTCCTGGGCTTTTGTTTGTTGGAAGATTTTTAATCACAGTTTCATTTCAGTGCTTGTGATTGGTCTGTTTATATTTTCTATTACTTCCTGGTTCAGTCTCAGAAGGTTGTGGTTCTGTAAGAATTTGTCCATTTCTTCCAGGTCGTCCATTTTATTGGTATATAGTTGCTTAAAGTAATCTATCATATTCCTTTGTATTTCTGCAGTGTCAGTTGTTACTTCTCCCTTTTCATTTCTAATTCTGTCGGTTTGAGTCTTCTCCCTTTTTTTCTTGAGGAGTCTGGCTAATGGTTTATCAATTTTGTTTGTCTTCCTAAAGAACCTGCTTTTAGTTTTATTGATCTTTGTTATTGTTTCCTTCATTTCTTTTTCATTTATTTCTGATCTGACCTTTATGATTTTTTTCATTCTGCTAACTTTGGGGTTTTTTTTTTTTGTTCTTCTTTCTCTAATTGTTTTAGGTGTAAGGTTTGGCTGTTTATTTGAGATTTTTCTTGTTTCTTGATGTAGGATTATTTGCTATAAACTTTCCTCTTAGAACTGCTTTTGATGCATCCCATAGGTTTTGGGTCATCGTGTTTTCATTGTCATTTGTTTCTAGGTATTTCTTGATTTCCTCTTTGATTTCTTCAGTGATCTAATGGTTACTTAGTAGCCTATAGTTTAGCTTCCATGTGTTTGTATTTTTTAGTTTTTTTCCTGTAATTGATATCTAGTCTCATAGCGTTGTGGTCAGAAAAGATACTCGATACGATTTCAATTTACTTAAATTTACCAAGACTTGATTTGTCACCCAAGATATGATCTATACTGGAAAATATTCCATGAGCTCTTGAGAATAAAGTGTATTGTGTTGTTTGGGGATAGAATGTCCTATAAATATCAGTTAAATCCATCTTGTTTAATGTTTCATTTAAATGGTGTGTTTCCTTATTTATTTTCATTTTGGATGATCTGTCCATTGGTGAAAGTGGGGTGTTAAAGTCCCCTACTATTATTGTGTTGCTGTCAATTTCTCCTTTTATGGCTGTTAGCATTTTCCTTATATATTGTGGTGCTCCTATGTTGGTTGCATAAATATTTACAATTGTTATATCTTCTTCTTGGATTGATCCTTTGATCATTATGTAGTGTCTTTCTTTGTCTCTTGTAATAGTCTTTAAAGTCTGTTTTTTTCTGATATGAGAATTACTACTCCAGCTTTCTCTTGATTTCTATTTGCATGGAATATCTTTTTCCATCCCCTCACTTTCAGTCTGTATGTGTCCCTAGGTCTGAAGTGGGTATCTTGTAGACAGCATATATACAGGTCTTGTGTGTGTATCCTTTCAGCCTGTCTATGTCTTTTGGTTGGAGCATTTAATCCATTTACACTTAAGGTAATTATCAATATGCATGTTCCCATTACCATTTTCTTAAATGTTTTGGGTTTGTTTTTTGGGTCTTTTCCTACTGTTGTGTTTCCTGCCTAGAGAATTTCCTTTAGCATTTGTTGTAAAGCTGGTTTGGTGGTGCTGTATTCTCTTAAGTTTTGCTTGTCTGTACAGGTTTTAATTTCTCTGTCGAATCTGAATGAGATCCTTGCGGGGTAAGTAATCTTGGCTGTAGGTTTCTCCCTTTTATCACTTTAAATATGTCCTGCCACTCCCTTCTGGCTTGCAGAGTTTCTGCTGAAAGATCAGCTGTTAACCTGATGGGGATTCCCTAGTATATTATTTGTTGCTTTTCCCTTGCTGCTTTTAATATTTTTTCTTTGTATTTAATTTTTGATAATTTGATTAATATGTGTCTTGGCATGTTTCTCCTTGGATTTATCCTGTATGGGACTCTCTGTGCTTCTTGGACTTGACTATTTCCTTTCCCATGTTAGGGAAGTTTTCTACTATAATCTCTTCAAATATTTTCTCAGACCCTTTCTTTTTCTCTTCTTTTTCTGGGACCACTATAATTCGAATGTTGAAGCATTTAATGTTGTCCCAAAAGTCTCTGAGACTGTCCTCAAATCTTTTCATTCTTTACTCTTTATTCTGCTCTGTTGTTTCCACTCTTTTATCTTCCAGGTCGCTTACCATTCTTCTGCCTCAGTTATTCTGCTACTGATTCCTTCTAGAGAATTTTTTATTTCATTTATTGTGTTTTCATCATTGTTTGTTTGCTCTTTAGTTCTTCTAGTTCCTTGTTAAACATTTCTTGTATTTTCTCCACTCTATTTCCAAGATTTTGGATCATCTCTACTATCATTACTCTGAATTCTTTTTCAGGCAGACTGCCTATTTCCTCTTCATTTGTTTGGTCTGGTGGGTTTTTACCTTGCTCCATCATCTGCTGCATATTTCTCTGTCTTCTCATTTTTTTTTTAACTTACTGTGTTTGGGGACTCCTTTTCACAGGCTGCAGTTTCATAGTTTCCATTGTTTTTCATGTCTTCCCCCAGTGGGTGAGGTTGGTTTGGTGTCT